>NW_026294758.1:35834885-37094885 GCF_026119805.1 Tympanuchus pallidicinctus
TAAAGCTGTACTTTGGGAATCCTAAATCCCGGAGACAAGAGATGGAGAAAAGATGACTTCTTGGCCAAGGAGGATTTGCTCAGAGATTGTCTATGCAAATTTAAGGCATACAAATCCATGAATCCCAAGGTGGTGCACCCATGAGTGCTGAGGGAGCTGGCAGAAGTAATTGCCAAGTCACTCTCTAACATCTTTGAAAGCTTGTGGAGAAGAAGGGAAGTGCTTGAGGACTAGAGATAAGCCAGTGTCACCACAGTCCTCACAAAGGGTAACAAGGAGGACCTGGAAAACTACAGGCCTGTCAGCCTCTCATCTGTCCCTGGTAAAATGATGGAACAGCTTATTATGGATGTCATCTCCAAGTAGATGGAAGAAAAGATTCTTATTAGGTGTAGTCATTATCATAGATTCATCAAAGGGAAATCATACTTGACCAATCTTGCTACCTTCTACTGTGTCACGTCCAGTTGAGTAAATGAGAGGAGAACAATGAATATTGCATAATTTGACTTCATTGAGGCATGTGATCCTGTAACATCCTAGTGGGTAAGTTTAGGAAACATGAGAGAGACAAGAAAACAATGAGATGGATTGAGAACTGTCTGACTGACAGAGCTCAGATGGTTCTGATCAGTGGCATAGTCTATGTAGAGGCCTATAACTAGAGCTGGTTTCCGAGAGTCAATACTGGGTCCTTGTTCAACATCTTCATCTGTGACCTAGGTTAAAGGATAGAGTTCACCATCAGCATTTGCCGATAATTTGAAGCTGGGAGGAGTGGCTTGACTCTCCCTCCATAAGGCTGTGCTTCCCTTCAGCAAGACCTGGACAGGCTGGAGAGTTGGGAGGAGAGGAACCTGATGAAGTTCAATGAGAGTGCGCATAGAGTCTTGTACAAAGGGAAGAGTAACCATGCACATCAGTATAGATTAGGGGCTGGCCTATTAGAGAGGAGCTCTGCAGAGAAAGACTCGTGTGCTGTCATGACAATAGGTTGGTTGCAAGCCAGCAGTGTACCCTTGTGGCCAAAGGTGACCAGCAGGGCAAAGGAAGTGATCCTGCCCATCTCGGGGGGGAGGCCACATCTAGAGTCCTATGTACAATTGAGGGCTCCTCAATTCAAGAACATCAGAAATATTAGATGGAGACATGCAGAGGGTTAACAAGAAGAGTTAGGAGCCTAGAGCATCTCTATCAGTGAGGAAAGGCTGAGAGATCTGGGACTGTTATTCTGGAGAAGACTGAGAAATAATGTTTTCAACACTCAAAATTAACTAAAGGGTGGGTACTAGAGAATGGGGCCAGGCTTTTTTTCAGTGATTCACAGCAACAGAACAGGGAGCAACAGACACAAGCTGAATCAAAGGAAGTTTCATATAAATGTGAAAAGAAACTTCTTTACAGAGTTACAGAGCACTGGAGCAAGATACCCAGAGATGCTGTGGAACCCCCTTCTCTGGAGATATTCAAAACCCACATTCCTGTGCTACCCACAGTGGGAATCTGCTTTAGCAAGTAGTTGAGCTATGTGGTCTCCAGATGTCCTTCAACCTCTATGATTTTGTTTGTGTTATTCTGTGTAAGAGAAGAGCCTGAAGTCAGTTCTCCACCCAAGCTTGCATATAACTACAGTGTCTATTAATAAGAATAATAAAGAGAATGTAAGGGAAAGTAATTATGACTGTCCTGCCTTGTCTGGTGTGTACTGCAGATCAGACCATTGGAGAACAAACAAATCTTTTGACTGCAGTTTCCTGGGTAGGCACAGAACTAATTATTCACCCATTGTGTACCAAAATCAGAACAGAAGGTAAAAAGTGAAGAACAATAGTGGAAACATTATCTTCACCCTCAATGTTAAAGTATCCCTTATGAGATTAGCTTATGGAAAGGATATCTGTTGTAGGTGAAAAGTCTGTTTCTGTATAATCAGAGGATTCTGTAACTAATCAGCTATTTTTTTTCCAGTAAATCCCAGACTGAGTTTTTATTTTTATTCTATCCAAAATGGACTCCACTAATAACTCAGCCATTTACATTCATACATATGGAAATCTGATTCAATTTATTTTCACCAAATCAAATAAACTGATATTAATCATAGTAAATTTGATGGTTATAATTCTACAATGGTCTGTGAAATACTCTTTGAGTAGCAATTACATCAGAGATAATGATAATATATTATTTTAAATGTCTGTCATCATCATCATCAATTTTGTACCTATTGTCAAGACAATAATGATAATGAGCTCTTTAGAGATTTAGGTGAATATTATATTATTTCCCTAGGTGTTCACAATTTAATGCAGGATTCAGGAACTGTTATAAAACCTTCAAAGAATGTAAGCTTGCGATAATTTTTTGTTTGTTTGTTTGTTTGTTCATTCTTTTCATTGATATTTATATGTTTCTCAAGTTGAAATACTATTTTCACCTATTTCTAATTGGTCAGATTCACAATATTACTTTGACTTCCTTACCTGTATTGGTTCTCCCTGTTTTTTTTTTGTTTTTTGTTTTTGTTTTTGTTTTTGTTTTTGTTTTTGTTTTTGTTTTTTTATGTTAGGATAGATCCATGTTAAGAAATAGTACAGCTGGAAGGTTCAATCTGAAATTATTGTTTATGGATGGGTAAGTTTTTTTTTCCTGAAGTTGCCTTTTTAAAAGTGTGGGAACTGACTGGGTGTAATAGTATAACCTCAAACTCCTACAAGCAAGAATAACATGAAGTATAAATAGGGATGTACCAAGCTGAGACTATACTGATTTCAGATATGCCCTTGCAATCACTACTGAAATTATAGCAGTAAAATATGGTATCTAGTAAGAAAAAAAATACACAAAAAAAAAACCACCTATTTTTGGAGGAAAATGCTGAACATTTGGAGAAGTTCCACAGATTAATAATTTAAATTGCAGGACACTCTTTAATTTAGAAGACAAGAATAAGGGCTCAGCCTATTTAACTTAACAAATTGAAGGCCAAGGAATGGGTTACTCTTGTATCCGAGTACAAGAGATCTGACACTTTTAACACAGCAAAGAATGATGACTTACAGCTTCAAATACGGAGCCTGGATTTCAAAAAGCTGAACATGAGTTTTGATACTAACTTGTCAAGCCTCAGGTAAATAAAGCTTTAATTCATTTTTGCCTGCAATAACAAGTAATACTGGCCTCTATAATTTGAAGAATCTTCAAATGTTTTCTTGATTTTGTTAGCCTTCTAACAAATCATAGAAATCAAGTCATATTTCAGTGGTTAAATATCTCTCAGTCTTAGTGTTTCTGTGAAAATTCAGAGGGGTCTTCTTCTTTAGTGGATAAATGTTTGGATTGTTGCAGTCAGAGTGTTGTGGTCTTCGAGTGCCTGGGGGGAACGTACAGGAGATGGACCAACTTTACACATGGTCTGATAATGACAGAACAAGGGGGAATGGATTTTAGCTTAAACAGGTGAATTTTAGGTTAGATGTTAATAAGAAATTCTTTACTCAGAAGGCGGTGAGGCACTGGAAGAGGCTGTTCATAGAAGCTTTTGATCCCATCCCAGAAGTCTTCAGGGCCAGGTTGGATGAGGCTCTGGGCAGCCTGGGTTGCAACCTATCCATGGCAGTGAATTAGATGATCTTTAATGCTGCTTCTTCCTAATTACTGAGTAAATTAAAGCAAAAAGCATTAATTGCAAAAAGCAATTATTAATGTAAAGAGGGTAGGTTCAAAAAGACACATACAGGAAGCTCTCCCACTGAGTCATATTGTTCAGAGTGGACTCCCTTGCTTCCTAAATTCCTTTAATCAGAAAGGTAAGGAACTTCAGTGGTTCTGGATCCACTCTTAGTCCAAGACTAGTTTAAGTTGATGTAAGTTTGTTGGTTGTAAGTACACAATCTAAAATATTATCTTAGAGAAGATAAAAAGATTGCAATCAATCTAAGATGTGATCTCAATCATAAAATTGCTCAGGTTGGAAAAGATCTTAAAGATAATTGAGTCCAACCACAACCTAAGCATACTACCCCAACTCTAAACAACCCTCCACTAAATCATGTCCCTGAGCACCACATTCAAATAGTTTTTAAACACATCCAGGGATGATGGCTCAATCACCACCCTGAGGAGCCTATTCCAGTGCTTAACAAACCTTTCTGGAAAAGAAGTTTTTCCTGATATCCAACCTAAACCTCCCCAGGCGCAACCTGAGGCTATTTCCCCTCATCCTGTCACCATTGGGAAGAGACCAACCCCACTCTCCCTGCAATCACCTTTCAGGTATTTGAAGAGAGCAATAATGTCACCCCTCCGCCTCTTCTTCCCCAGACTAAACAGCCCGTTTCTTTTAGTCATTCCTCATAAGGCGCATACTCCAAGCCCTTCACAAACATTGTTGCCTTTCTTTGGACCTGCTCCAGGGTCTCAGTGTCCTTTCTGTATTGAGGTGCCTAAAGTTCACAAAACCGAAACAAATCAGTCACTGACTGAGGTACTGTATTACCAAGGTAAATTTACATCAAGGTATAAGAGACCTCTGGGTAGGTGTTACCTGTGGTATGGCTCACAAACATGCAGGTGCACCTATACAAGGCTCTTGGACTGCTCACTATTTATGACATAACATGATTGATTCATAATCATGTTGTTTCTTAGGTGCATGCTTCATCATTCTTCAGCTGTTGAACCAGCTGTCTGCTACAAGTTTTTTCAACTCCCCCTAGTTTGCTCTGAAGTGCTGTCACATCCCTCGCAGGCACTGATCTATGAGTGACACTGATGGATGACTGAATTTCAAAGAAACAAAATGTGACAAGAAGGAGGAACAGCAAGGTCTTGGACAAAGGTGAAGGATAGTCTGCTTGGATGTATAGCAGTAGTTGCAGAAAAAGAAACACTTTTGCTTACCTAAGGAAGCCCCGTTCATGGGTTCATGAAGATTTCAGACAAGATACCCTTGCCTCCACAGCCAACCAATTTGGTCTGAGAAAGGGTAGTTCCTTGCTCCAACCCTTCCAGTCACTCAGGTGCATTGCATGCACCTGAGCTCCCTTGCGCTGGCCCTGCCTTCCCACTGGCGCTCAACCTGTTGGTTCAAGCCATGACTTAGCATTTCCATTGCAGTCCATTCCTTCAAGTTATGAACCAATGACTGAACATGTTAAATGTAAACCCTTTCCATTACTGTGACACCTGTATAATTATCCATCACGATGTAGACTGTCAAGATATGAGGTGATTGAAGATTGTTTTCCTGTTAAAGTTTTTATTTCCTTAAGGGCCAGTGCTAAATGGTTCTCCTAGAGGCACACAGTTGTTTGGACCAGTGAAGTTTCAGCTCATTTTCCATTAGTCCTATAGGATAGTCCATCACCAGGTGTCATGTTGACGGTGACATTGGCCAGTCTTAACATCAAGTTGCTTCTCCTAGCGAGCCTGTGGTCTCAAACAGACTCAGTGAAGTAGTACAGATGTTTCAGAGGTACAAGGAGAAATAGATCTGCTCTCTACGACAAGATACAAGCCACATTCCTGTCCTGGTTTTAGCCTGCATGAGGACATGTCCCAGCTGCCTGTACAATAAGCTTCTGCCTGATATCTGAGGCTGTATAGTTACATCATTGTCAAAGGCTCTTGCCTGACTAGGCTTGGTTACGTGACTAAATGGGGCAGGGGAACACCCCAGGAGATAGGGAAGGGGAAAAGGTAAAAGATATGGAGAAGGGCCTAAAAACAAAACAGCAGCAACAAGCTAAAGGGAAAAACTAATTTACTAAATATGATAGTGGGATGTAAGGTAATATAATACGATATAATTGGAATTGAAGATAATAAATCAAATAAATGAGAGAGTTCAAAACCAAATATCTTACCCTAATGATGGCTAGGGGGCACACACCAGAGACAAGCACAAAAAGAAAGGGCAGTCAAAATTGCTTTGGACTCATCTTTCTCTCTGAACGGAAAACAAAAACGGAATAGTGAGATGCTAGATTTGTACTAGCAGTTCTCTACTGAGAAAGGAACCCAGAAACTACTGAAAATTTGCAGAACTGGAACATTAACTACATGATGTTAAGTTCCGGAATACTGCTAATATGTATCACAAAGTCATGAAAATCAGGTACCAAAAGGGGTGGGAGAGTGGGGAGGGAAGGGAGGGACCTAATAAGATACAGAGACATGATTGAGTTCCCCTTACTGACAAAAAACAGAGTGTTGACCACAATTTCTGCAGGCCAGGTACCTATTACTTGGGAGAATACAAAAATTCTCAACTTCCAATACTCTCCCCCCAGATGCAAGAAGGCCACACAACTTTGGACCTACTTGCACTTTCCAGCGCAATTCTGTTGCATGGATAGTTCAAATTTCTCAGGAACAGGGAACAGAAGATCATTTCATTTTCATTCAATGTCTTACCCAATTATTGGTGCCTGTACCATGGATCCTAATTGGGGAGGCCCCATGTTGTCTTCAGAATCTTCAAGGAACTGGGTCTGCTATTTCTAGGCCTTTCACTTAGATCCTGCAGGTCTTGTAGAGTCTCTTCATCCACCCCTTTAGCAATTAACAGTCTGTCTTCAGAGCAGGCTTAAAAATACTGCTGTATTGTTCAATAAGACCTTCTCCTGTCAGATTATAAGGCAGGTGGGAATCACCACTTTCTTCTGCCTGCTGTCATACCATCACACCAGTGAAATGAGTCCTCAGGGCATATCTCACTCCCTCAGAGTGAGGGAGGGGCCCAGTGTAATCCACTTGCCATCAGCAGGCAAAATTCTCAGAGGATGAATCCTTGGTCCACTAGACTCACATCACTGTGTCGGCTTCATTATTTACCACAGATTGCAGAGATTGGTGTCCAGAAACGCCGTACATGTGTGCTGTCCTGTATTTAACCACATTCCATATTTCCATGCACATCTCTGCCCTAGATTGGTCAGGCAGGAGCAGTCTATTCCTGGGTAGCCCACTGTACAGTCCAAAGAATGAAGCCCTGGTACACAGTCCCGCTCTCTGTGCAAATTTTCAGTATGCCATCATTTGGGCTCTTTTGTTATAACCAATCACATGACTCACAATTTTACCCATTGGCTACTCTGACCATACACCTCTTTTCAGTGGAGGGATAGTATGCTACTGTTCTCCACTTACTCACATTACCTCTGCTAGACACATTCATAGAACGACCAGGGTTGAAAATAACCTCAATGATCATCTAATTTCAATCCCTCTGCTGTGGGCAGGGTCACCAATGACCAGATCAGGCTTCCCAAAGCCACATCCAGCCTGACCTTGAATGCCTCCAAGGTTGGGGAATCCACAACCTCCTTGGGCAACTGTTTCAGTGCAACACCATCCTCTGTGTGAAAAACTTCCTGCTAATATCTAACCTAAAACACCTGCTTTAGTTTAAAACTATTCCCCCTTGTCCTATCACTACCAACACATATAAACAGTCATACCCCCTTTCATTTATATGCTCTTTTCAAATATTGAAAGGCCACGGTGTGGTCTCCTGGAGCCTTTTTTCTCCTCCAAGCAAAAGAAGTGTGCCCTAAGCTTTTTTCATAGGAAAAGACTATCCAGCCTCTGATCATCTTACTGGCCCTCCTCTGGGCCTTCTTGTTCTGGAGGCCCCAGGCAAAGTACTTCAGATGAAGTCTCACAAGTACTAGTAGGGGGGGGAAAAAAAAAATCACCTCCATCTCTCTGGTAGCCACACTTATTTTAATGCAGCCCAGAACACAGTTGGTCTTCTAGGCTGCAAGCACACACTGCTGGCTCGTGTCCACCTTCTCATTCACCAGGACCCCTAAGTCTTTCTCTGCAGGGCTGCTATCAAGGAGATCTTCCCTCTGTCTGTATAAATACCTGGGATTGCCTCAATCCAAGTGCAGCAACTTTCACTTGGCCTTGTTAAACCTCATTAGGTTTCCATGGGCCCACTTCTCCAGCTTGTCCAGGTCCATCTGGATGGCTTCCCTTCACTCTAATGTATCAACTGCACTGCTCAGCTTGGTGTCATCTGCAAATCTGCTGAGGATGCACTCAATTGTGTATGTCACTGATGAAGATGTTGAAGAGCTCTGGTCCCAAGACAAACACCTGGGGGACACCAGGCTAATCAAGAACCAGTATGCCCAGGTCATCTGGAGATTTTTTCCTTCTGTTGGGAACTGCAAAAATCTTCCAAGTTCCACATTTCTGTTGTTATCTGTACAGTTATTCTTACTCATGCTTTTTTGAGCGTGTTTTGAAGTTTTTTCCTCCAGCTGCTTCCACAGTTGGAGTTTTGTAAACTGAACTCCAGACTGGATCAAATCATTAAACACTTGTTTATTGGTTACCCTTATAAGTCCCAATTAAGATGTCCATAGGGCAGGTCTCCTAGCTTTAGTTATAGGAAAGACATCAGCCCTCTTTCCAATTTTTAAGTACTACGTTCAGCATCCTATTTCTCTCAGGTCAGGAACCAACTAGCCAGCCTGCTGGACAATGGCCTCTGAGGCCACTAAGAGATTCAGTATGGACACTTTCATACTGCTGGGAAGACACTTGCTGAGGTTCCCTGATCCTTCAGTTGGGCCTTTCTAGTCCTACTAAATTTTTCATCTTATTCTTTGATTCAACAGAGATCCAAGGATCCTGCTGATCTAAATCCCCTTTCCTTCTCTAAAAATGTAATCCTTAATTTTAGAGGTGAAGTAACAGTTGAAGATGGGCGGTTTGCCCTGTCAGAAGTGTAATTTTACTTTCCAATAATCTGAGATAAGGTTTTAAAAGCTCATTTTCCTCTTTTAGTTCTTTCTTAAAGGAATGATACACATTGATAGTTAATAGTAGCAGCCATGTTACACCAGATACTGCCATTTTAGAAGGGGGTTTAATAATGGAACCTTTATCTCTTATGGATCCCATTCTTCAATAATTTTAGCCACAGGGAAACTAGGAATCACAGGGTTTCCCCAGGACTTCCTGCTTTGGAGATGCATGAGTTTCAGTAGCAAGCTAGTGCATTGTTCCTTTGAGATAGTTTATCCTTAGTATTTACTACTCCTGCCTTGTTCACTAATTACAAGAAGGAGAAGCAGTAAGGTTTTGGACAAAGGTGAAGGATTGTCTGCTCAGATGTCTGCTCAGATTTGAGGTTATGCAACAAAGGCTGCATTTATTTGGTTATGGCAGATTTACTGGCTTCTTTCAGTGGTCAACTAGGCTAAATGTTTCACAGTAATTTCTGAAGAAAGTATGGATCTGCTTGTAAAAAATAGCTAAAAAGGAAAAAGACAGGGAGAACTTGTCAAGAACTGGGAGTTTTGAGCAGGATATTAAATAATATTATCATCACAGGTCCATACAGAAAAATACAACACAGGGTTCTTTTTATCATTCAGCGTTATGTTCTTGCTGAATGATCACAGATAATAAAACATTAATATTTATGATCTGCTTAAAGGATACTGAGTGTGAAAAAGTATCTATGATCTGGCTTGATGATGAAAAGGATGACTTTTCATTTGGCTAGGTTCATCTGGGTACCTGCTACTACTCAAACAGAAAGTAGGCTGAGGTGAAAGACACACTGCAGAGTGTGGAGCTGCATTATGCAATGGGAAGTTTTAAGTTCTCAAACGAGATGTGTAGAAACTGATTTCAGCAGAAGCTTCCTACCTTAGTGTATCATATAATAAACTGATTGTAGAGGCATGGGTTATCATGAGCTGTGTATCTCAGTGAGGGCTTGTAATGAAATGATTTGAAAAACATTTCTGGAAAACAAAACAAAGAAAAAGCAGAGTTCTCCAAATTTGTATGGGCAAAGAAAGGCATAGGGCGAGGTGACTCTGGAAAAGCAATTGGAAATATCATATACCCTATATAGTGTATAAATTCCTTTTATTCGTAGGTCAGTGTTTAATGTTTGTATAAATTCCTTTCATTCATAGGTCAGTGTTTAATGTTTGCATATAAGGAACATATTCCACAGGTTACTCAGCTTGCATCCGTTTCTATGATGGTTTTGATGCTGAGACCTTGTCAGATGAAGTATAAGCCACATTTACCTGTACATGTCCCACACTAGCTTGTGATGCCTAATCTCTTTTATTGATCCTACTAGCTGGTTTCTGGAGCCATTGATTTTCCTTGCCATCTGTTTGTGGCCTTGACTCTTAAATGTTTATTTAGACTGGTCTCCATAAATTGCTTCTGGTGCGAAGGCTGAGGAAGCAGCAGGAGGTCAGGGGTCCATGTATACCTGTCCACATATATAAATCATAGCTTTTGTTCTTCACTGTTTTTTGTTGTTGTTTTTTGTGAACACTGTTTGCTGGGTGAATAAAAATAAAGTATTCTACTAAAACACAGAGAAGCTATTACTAATTCCCCTGTGTCTGCAATTTTATTGCAGTTTCGGTTTTCAATTTTCTGTATCTTAACAGTACCTCTTGTTATCTACTAAAACATGTAATGTTTCTTTGTGTTAAAGAGAGAGACATGAAGAGGGTGAAGAATTGTTTGTTTGTCAGCAGCGATCTGAACTTTTAAAACAAGGAGTGTTGGTGAGTTTTTATTATTTTTCTTTTTCTTTCTCTTTGTCTCCTCTTAAATTTCAGTCTTTGTACAGAATTGTAGGTTTCATCAGTAGTTTGCTTAATGATGCTTGTACAAACAAGTAAGCATCTCTTTCTGACAGCATCCAAATCTCTATCCATTTAAATAACCCTAGCCTTTATTGATCAGAAATGGCAGTGCTGTTTCAATAGGAAGACAAGTCACCTTCTATCATCATATCACTGATGATGATGACAGAATGGAAAATGGCTGGAATCAGAGGTCTTCATGAGTACATCCTGAAAACTCCAAGGGAGAAGACCCACATTTCATTTTAACAGTGAGTTGCTAGAAAGTTATAGGTTTATATCAATGGAAAATATTTTGCAGTGGCTAATTTTTTTTCCTCTGAAGCATTAATCATCATACTCTGCAGAATGTGGTACTCTTGAGGCTAGGAAGTCCATATCAACAGAGCTATAGTCCAGGTCTTTTTTCTGACTGTTCCTATAGAAACATTGCATACAGAAATGATGTCTAAAATAAAAGACAGAGGAGTAGTTCCAAGATAATAAAAGAATACTTTACTGTCTACACCTTATATATACTTATACTACAAGATCTAATTCTGTATTTTGGGTTGTTTTTTCTGTGTTTTTGTTTGTTTGTTTGTTTGTTTGTTGTTTGTTTGCTTTAATTTATTTTGTTTTGTTTTTCTATTTGATCTCTGTTGCACACTCACTGAACTTAAAGAAGTTCCATTCATTTTAAAAAGGAGATGTAACAATACTAGCAAGATAAATATTTGGTCTAATATTCCTCTTACTTCAATTTCTGTCTCACACAAAGTTCAATGTAACAACTTAAACATTTTTTAAAATCCCATTAAACATATATTGCAAATGACCAGCACTCCAAAGAAATTCTCAAATAACTGCTCAGACTTCTATTTCAGCACTCCTAAGTATTTATGGCCAGAACAATTTCTTTCAAAAGTTTTTAAGTATCTTGAAACTGTCCTAACATAGTCTTATTTATATGCAAGGCGTAAGGTGGTGCAGATTCTAGCTGGAAGTCTGTAGCTAGGGGTGCTCCCGTGGGGTCAGGGCTGGACCTGGCCTTCTTCAGCATGTTTGTCTGGATAAAGGGATATAATGCATCCTCAGCAACTTTGTTA
Organism: Tympanuchus pallidicinctus; assembly: GCF_026119805.1. Lineage (NCBI taxonomy): Eukaryota > Metazoa > Chordata > Aves > Galliformes > Phasianidae > Tympanuchus > Tympanuchus pallidicinctus. The sequence goes on from NW_026294758.1 coordinate 35,846,617, forward strand.
TTGATCCGAATTTGGGGGAGTGGCTGACACATCAGAAGTCTGTGCTGCATCCAAAAAAGGCAAGTATAGAGTCATCTTATTCCACCTGAAGAGGAATAACTGCATGCATCGATACAAGCTAGAGGATGAACAGGAACTCTGTGGAGAAGAGCATGGATGTTGTGATGGACAGCAGATTGGCAATGAGCCAACAGTGTGCCCTTATGGCCAAGAAAGCCAACGAGGCTGAGTCTGGTGTCCTGTGTCCTCTTCTGGCTTCCTCAGTTCAAGAAGGACAGTGAGAATCTAGTGGAGGGCAACAAAGATGATTCGGGTCCTGGAGCATTTCCCCTGTGAAGAAAGGCTGAGAGACCTGGGTCTGATCAGAATGGAGAAGAATGATTATTAACATTTAGAGAATGGGAGTCAAGTGGATGGGGTAAGGTTTTTTTCAGTGGTGCCCAGTGACAGATCAAGGGGAATGGGAACAAATGTATAGGTAGTTCCATCTGAACATGAGAAAGAACTTTACTTTGAGGGTGACAGAACAATGGAACAAACTCATGAGAGATGTCAAAGAGTTTCCTTCTCTGGATATATTCACAGAATCACAGAATTGTAGGGGTTGGAAGGGACCTCCAGAGATCATCGAGTCCAACTCCCATTCAAAATCCACTTGGATGCTTTACTGTGAAACCTGCATTAGAGAACTTTCATAGCAGAGGGGCTGGACTAGATCACAGCCTGTGAGCTGCATGTAATCCAAGACAGCTCATGTGGGACCCTACCCATGCCCCACATCATTGTGGCAGCTGTTCTTCCCTTCTAAGTGGTCCAGCCCAGCCCCAGGTATGCACTGGACATTCAGCAACAACCAAAATGTCAGTGTGTTAACAGTGAGTAAGCTGACCAGAGAGGATGCAGTGCAGTGATAGCTCAACTTACAGCAAATAATTCTATGCATTTTGATAGATTGGATAAGCACAATCTTATGAAAACTATACAGTGTTACTCTGAATTTTGTTAAAGGAATTTGACCAAAAAAAGGTTTCAAAATTATAATATAAATCATCATTTTTTTGGTATGTTTGCAACTCAATTTTCAGTTGACATAAATACGTTACCTGACAATTTTCAAAAGGAACATATAGGGTTGCAATCAGATATTCAGTTCAAAATAGAATATGATCATGTGTCTCTACTAAAGTTTATAAAACCTTTCTTACCAAAGAACATCCTGTGCTTCACAATCATGTAAATACTGCCAAAAGACAATGACATGAATATGACATTTGTGAACAACTGCTTTCAAGGATGAAGCATAGGAAGAATAAAATTTCTTCAAAATTCTCTGACAAACACCTTGAAAGATCACTAAGAATTACAATAACTTCCACTGAACCAGACTGATACATCAGTTTCACAAATACAAGATAAAATATCCTGCTAGTTTTATGGATTCATTGCGCTTATTTATGTTAATAAAAATATTTTTAAAAAATTTTTTGCTTATTTAACTAAACTATCTATTTTATCTGTAACAATTGTTCTTCACTCTGTGCAACCCAGGCAAAACAAAAAGTTGAACATTCTTGGAATAAGTGATCTCCAGATGTCACTTTCAACCTGTACAGTTCTGTGATTTTGTGAAAGCAGCTATATTAGGAAGCTGTACTATTGCTTACATAACTTCATAAATCGAAGCTTTGTATTTCATAACCTATATTTTTTAGGTAGTTAATGAGCTGATTATAGACAATACAAATTACAGAGGGAAGGGAAATGTTTTCAATACTGTGCCTCTGCATAAATGGAATGTAACTTCAGAATTAGGATAAATAGAAGAAAGCAAACTGCATTAAAGAATTAAAGAATAGTCCCTAGATTGTTGTGCAGGTTCCTGAAATAAAGTAACCACTAAATTTTGAAGAAGATAGGGAATAATGATAGAGAAATACATAAATATTTCTTATCATGTAAGATGTGCAGATTAGCATATTTAATGTAGTTACTTGTTCTGAGGACGATAATCTTTCCACTGATGATGGAAAGATCCTTCATACCACATTTGTAAAAATCTGCACCTGTGGAAATGATTAAATCTCACAACTGTGTGACCACGTTGTTGCTAGGAAAATGTTGCCCATGCAGTCCATGTCTCATTGGTTCAAACATATGGAAGTGGGAATGCACTAAATCTGGACTATACAGTGGATTTGGTCTCATATTCCAGCCAAGACTGACAATGTACTCCAGTCTTCAAACTGTTAAGGAGTCTGGCACTATCATGCTGCAAGAGAAAAGCTGTCTTCTTCTCTTGCCTGACTCTGAAAGTCTGAGTCTTCAGCTTCATGTTGTAGTGGTCAGAGCTGATGATTTGTCTGGGTTTCCAAAAATCCAGAAGAATCACCTCCTTCCTATCCCAAAAGACAGTTCTCCTCACTTCACCCATTGAAGACTGTGACATTTTTCTTCAATGGGGATTTCATATGCCTACATTTTATGGACTGCTGTTTTGATTTCGGCACATAGAGATGATATCACATCTTGTCACCAGTAATGATGAGATCCAGAAAATGGTAACCTTCAGCCTCATATTCATTCAATAGGTCCTGACATACCAGAAAAATGCTTTTTCTGTTTTTGTGTGAGCATCTGGGCAACACATCTGGAAGAAACCTTGCAATATTCTGACACTGCCACCATTATTTCCAACATATTATAGCCGATATCCAGCTCTGTACACAATCCTCTGGTCATAATCTGCTGATTTACCTCAATGTGCTAATCAAAATGCTCTTCGTTTTGTGGTGTGACAGCTGTGCATGACCTTGCAGAATGCGGCTTGACATTCACATTTCCGTTACCACAGCTGAAACACACCACCACTGCCTCCCTGTGCTCATATCCACTATTTGCTCAAATGTTCAGCAAGTATTGGTGAATGTCAAATGGTGAATGCCATTTTTTCACATGGAGGAATTCAGTGACATACTTTTGCTTCATATGCACTTCCATGTCAAATGCTATTCTGTCAGACTGTTGTTCTGCTGCCATCTGTCACACAGCAACAAAATGCAATGCAATATTAGTGGAAAGGTTTGACCTCTACTGCCTTATCACCAACATCCACCTCAAATACTGTGGGCTAATGAAAAAGAAAACATTACTTTGGGAGCAAATATTTCAATATAACTACTGTGAAGAACAACAAATGTAATATAACATAATGGAATATGACCAGTACATTTCTGTATATGGAATTAATTTGTCAATCATTGAAATTATTGGCCAAATTCTTGCTTGCTTTGTTTATCTCTGCTCATAAATGACTGGGAGATGATCTTAGACAAAAAAAAACCACAATTAATTGAATGGTCCAAATGCTGCGCAAGAATTAGTGTATTAAAAATAACAGTTTGCATAATTCCTTAAACCTGTCACCTGGAAGGAGAACAAGAGCACAAGTTTTCTTTAGTAGGTAGTGACTAAGTAATTTTGCTTCAGCTCAAACAAGGACCTGTACTAGACATTTTTCGGTACTCTGCCATATCTTTATACATCTGAGTTTAGTAGCATATATCACAAAAATTTAACTGTTTGAAATGTGTCTCTGTGAAGCTGTTTATATGATGTTTTTGTGTGTGTGTGTTGTTTTGTTTTGGTTTTGTTTTTTTGATAGGAGAGAGAGGTTTTTCTTAATTTTTTAGTTAGTTTGTTTTGTTTTTAGAATAGAAAGTAGTCTATAAATAGCCATGAGTATGTTTAATTAGGAAACAGATTACCTAACAGAAGACTAAACCTTGGCAAGTTTACTTACATTGGCCAAACTTTGCCAATTAAATTTCAGCCAGCTGGTCATCTCTAATCCTCTCTTGTTCAGTCTATCTGAATAGTTTTTGAAAGTATTTTTCTGTTGTCGTTTTTGTTATCTGTTTGATATTTTGGGGGGAAGGTGGATGTTTTCCTTTTGCTTTCCTCTTACGTTTCTATCCCACTAGCAACACTCAAAACAACATTTTGGGTGAGACTGAGTCACAGGTTAAATGTTAGAGGATTTACTTGTTGGGGATAAGGCTAAAGGCACTTAAAAAACTGTGAAACTTCATCACACATCCTTAACTACAAACTATCAATTCATGAGGAATGCAGTTTAAAGTAGGAATCAATTCATTTCCCCAGCAGTTAAATAGATTGTTGAATATTAGCCAAATGAACTTTGTTCCAACATTGGGGCATTCACTTCCTATACATAGTATGAGAGAGGAAGAAGGTCAAAGAAGAGGAGATGGTAAAAGGCTGGCACTGCTGTCTCAGCTTACATCCTGTAGGTCATTAGCACAGTCCTTCCTCTGCAGCGTTAAGCAGTTCCTGTTCAAATGCTGACAGAAAGGGCAGAATGCAAACAGACAAGTAGATCTACTTTGAAATGTTTCTAGTTTTTTTTATTTTGTTTGTTTGTTTGTTTGTTTGTTTGATGTTAACATGCCTCTGAGGGCATGTTATTAAAACCAGAACTAAGGCCCTTTTTCAGATCCATACAGAGTTTGGGGAAGTCCAACTGAGAAGAATATATAAATTAAGAATATCTGCCATAACTCATGGCTACAGTTGGAGGAAGGACAAACAAAGAAACAAAACATGCACACAAAAAAGTTGCAAATTGGCTTTCTCTAAACACAGTGGAAGCTGGTTTGTGTCAGTCTGTTTCCACCAATGAGTTGACAGAGTGTCAATATACATTTCCACTCAGATCTGCAAGAGGCACAAGATAACATGCTACCAGAGTTATTATTTCTGAAAATTTTGTCACTCATAATTAAACATTAGGAAAAAAAAAAAAAAAAAAAAGGTTGGTTGAGAAACTCTAGCCAAAAAAAAAAAAAGAAAGCTTTGATAGACTCAAATTAGGGAAAGCTGTGAAAGTGACTACTTTGAAAAATAAACAAATGACACTATAATCAATTAGCCTGATACACCAAGCAATAGAATCATAGAATTATCATAGGATCATAGAATGGCTTGGCTTAGCAATGATCTCAGAGATCACTCAGTTCTAACTCCCTGCCATGGGCAGGATCTGCCATCCACTGGATGAAAATGCCCAGAGCTTCAGCCAACCTGACACTGAACAACTCCAGTGATGGGATATCCATAACTTCCACAGCCTCATGACCCTATGAGTTATTGTTTTCTTCCCATCATCTAATCTAAATCTCTCCTTAGTTTAAAGCCATTCACCCTTGTCCTGTCACTTCACTGTCTGTCCAAGTTAAAAATCGGTCTGCCTGTAACAATCATATTTATTTCTAATTTTGGTACAGCAGAAGGCACTATGCTATAATTAGGCATTGTTACAGTCACAGTTTCATTATGCTAAATAGGTAAGAAAAAAGAAGAAGCACTTATGTTATTTCCAAAATACCATTCATCTAAAGGATGAGAAAAAAAAAAAAAAAGAAAAAAAAAAAAGATGGACTATGAAGAATATAGATAATGAGAAGAGGACCAAGTTGCAGACAAGTGTCATCTTCTTTTTAAACTGAAAAATTAGAATTAGTAAAGATTGAATAAAGAGAAATTATAAAGAATAATAGTGCTTTTGGGTTTTTTTGTTGTTGTTCTTGATTGAATTCCAATAGCATATATAATCTAAAGAATGTTATTTGATGAAAAGACTTTCATGTGAGTGACAAAGAAAGTTAGTGTAGAACATATGTATGATGAGATTCCTATCTTCCATATAGAGGATTAGTCTCTACAATGCATTTTTTTCAGAAGTAGCCAAGTGCTATTGAGAACTGCAATACCCGATTCTTTCTAGGGATTTAGTAGAAAAGACAGAAAAGACAGCATATGAGGGTTTCATCAAGTCATAGAATGACCTGGATTAGAATGGATCTTGAAGATCATCAAGTACCAACCTCCTGCCATGGGGAGAGCTGTAAACTTGTTAATCAGGCTGCCCAAAGCCTTATCCATCCCTTGAATACTTACAAGAATGGAACTTCAAAAATTTCTCTAGATAACCTCTTCCAGTGCTTCACCACCCTCTGAGTAAGAAATTTCTTCTTAATATCTAATCCAGAATTCACCTCTTTTAAAACAACTCCCCCTTGTTCTGTCACTGTCAGACCACATAAAAAGTTGGTCTCCCTCCTGCATGTAAGTTCCCCTCAGGTAAGCTAAACAAGCCCAACTCCCTCAATCTTTCTTCACAAGACAAGTGCTTCAGCCCTCTCATCATCTTTATGGATCTCCTCTGTACCTACTCCAAAAACTGAATGTCATTCCTGTGCTTGGGGCCCCAGGTCTGGATGCAGTATTCCAAATGGGACAAAACAAGGGCAGAGTAGAGGAGGACAACAACTTCCCTTGCCCTGTTGGCCACCCCTGTTTTAATGCAGCCCAAGATACTGTTGGGCTTCTGGACTGGAAGAACACACAGCTGACACATTAAAATTTACATCTACCAGGACCCCCAAGTCTTTCTCAGCAGGGCTGCTCTCAATGAGGTCTTCTCCCAGTCTATATATATATCTGGGATTGCCGTGATGCAAGTGCAGCAAATTGCACTTGGCCTTGCACCTCATTATGTTCCCTTGGGCCCACCTTTCAAGTTTTTTAATGTCCCTTTGGATGTCATTCTCTCCTTCCATTACATCATCTGCTCTACTCAGTCTGCAAATTTGCTGGGGGTGCACTCAATCCCATTGCCTAAGTCACTGGCAAAGATATTAAAGTGTACAAGTCCTAGGACAGATATCTGGGGACACCACTCATTGCCAGTCTCTATTTTGGACACAGTGCCATATAACACAATCCTCTGGCAGTGACCTTCCAACCAATTCCTTATCCACCAAAGTCCACTCTTCATACTATCATCTCTGCAATTGGAGACAAGGATATGGTGAGAGACCGTGTCAAAGGCTCTGCACTAGTCCAGTTAGACAACATCAACTGTTCTTCCTTCTTTTACTGATGCTTTCTCTCCATCATAGAGTCCACTGTATTAGTGAGGCACAATCTGCCCTCTATGAATCCATGATGGCTCTCAGATCACCTAATTGTTATGCTATCAATAAATATAATAAATATATTCCTGTAGTGTACAGCATAGTTGTTTCCTTCCATAATACGCTACCTGCAATTTAAATCTGACATAAGAGATAGTCTTCTGTGGCCTGCATTTTGTAATGAGAAAGATGTGAATTAGCAAGAACCAGCTAAAAAACAGTCATTTCTCCAATACGGTCAAGTTAAGTTCAGCCAATGATAGGACAACCAGTGGGAGTAGGAGAGGGAAGAAAAGAAGAAAAAAAAAAAGCTCAGAAAGGTAGGATGCACAGAGGGTCAGTATAATCTTTCCTACCTGACAATTTTTCCAGTCTGCTAGGACTGTAAGTATTTTATTTTATCTTGTTTACTTTCCACCATGCAGCTCTCAACTTGTACTACCAATATATTTGACATTTGCAAGAAAACATGTGTACGTTTCCTCTATTAAGAAGAGTGACCTGACAAACTCGCCTTCACATCTCTTAGCAGCATGTCAGAAATAAGCTCAGTATGATTTCAGTGCATCCATTCTGTCATATTAATGAAATCCTCAATAGTTGCAATCATATCTTTGACTAAGATTCCAAGAAAGTAAATATTCCAAGAATGGAAAGACGCATATACCTATTATGATTTACTATCTATCAATATTATATATGTCAATCATAATGTTGTGGGATTTTTTGTGCTAGATGCTGTACAAACCACATAAGTGCAGACCTATAACTCTGGAGAAACAGAAATCTATGGGAATTTCGTTTGTAATTACCCTGGAGGATCTGCATCATAGTTTCACTTTAAAATGAGAGTAGTAGGTAGATATCTTGATTCAGCTTTAAGTTAGCTAACACAAGTACTGCTAGCAGCCTTTCTATCATAATATAGTTCTCAATATAAGTTAGCTGCAGATCCATGTAATTCTCCTCTCTGGAGAGAGAGGAGACAGTTCAGGAGTTCAGACAATAGATACATTTTAGGGATGGTGGGGTGGAACTCAGTGCTATTGCTATACTGTAGAGGAGAACATACATCTAACTATGCAATTTAGTTATTTTCTCTATCTAGCTTACGATGTTACTTTAAATCTGGCTTTATTTTGATAGCATGTATTATGTAGTCACATGTTAAGGATGTTACACTATTGAAAAGAATTGTGTGAGACATTACAGTGATTTTGCAACAGCTTGACCTCCTTGACAAGAGTTCAGTGTCTTTGTCAAAACTCTCATTTTGCTTTTCTATTAGGTCATGACTGCCATGATCTCTCCTTGAATACCACAAAACCCACAGTTCCACTTCAGTCATCTGGAACCTCGGCTCCTCAAAAAACTTCTTATTAGGTTTCTTTGAACGCCAAAGTAGTCAAAGAAATAATCATTCTGGGCTAGGGAATGATGGTGCAATGAAAATGTCAGCATGAAATATAATTGCGTAATGAAGGCAGAGAGGAAAACAGATGTTTCCAGCTATATTTCCTTTCACCTAAGAAAATGATAAACTCTTACTCAAGTTTAACTACTTCTTAGAGAGGTTTATGCTCAGGAAGTTAAAACTATAGATTAAATCCAGCCAAAATAAACAAATAAAATAAAATAAAAATGTTTAGGAGGAAGAGACATACCTGCAGTAGCAAATAACTTTCATTTGCAGAAATCAGTGGCCTGGTTCATGTTTAAGGACTAAGAATTCTGCTTGAGATCAGAAGCATGACTGAGTCTTTGATACTTAGGCAAATGATCCAATTACTAGAATATTTCTTGCTTAAAAGTACTGGTTTCCCTTGAAAATCTACTTATACTACTGCAGTCAAAACCGGTATGTTAAAACAGGTTTTTTCCTACATCAGTGAGTCAGCATTTTCAAACAAAACTGATTGTTCTTGGCTCAAATCCGTGCTGAATCCCAAAATAGTGGACAATTCAAATTTTGTCGGTAGATAGTATACAGTGTAACTGATCCAATGAATAGCAGAGTCCATTCCCTGCACGAGGAGTCAATCACTACCCCAATAATTAGGTTTTGCTTATTTAATGTAAATAAACTGTCAAGGGAGGTGATTCTTCCCCACTATTCTGCTTCATGAGACCCCACCTGGAGTACTGTGTCCAGTTCTGGGACTTCCAACACAGGGACATTGAGCTGTTGGAGAGAGTCCAGAGGAGGGCCACATAGATGATCAGGTAGCTGGAGCACCTCCCCTGTGGTGACAAGCAGAAAAAATTGGGGCTTTTTAGCCTAGAGGAGAGAAGACTGGGGTGCACATTATAGCATCCTTCCAGTATACCTGAAGAGGCTATAGGAAAGTTAAGGAAGGACTTTTTATAGGGGCATGTAGACACAGGACAAGGGGAGATGGCTTTAAACTGGAAGATGGTAGATTTAGACTAGACATTAGAAAGAAATTATTTACTGTGAAGATGGTGAGACTGAGTGGGATAAGTTGCCTAAAGAAGTTGCAGATGTTCCCTCCCTGGAGGCATTCAAGGCCAGGCTAGATGGAACTTCAAGTAACCTGGTCTAGTGAAAGGTGTCCTTGCCCATAGCAAGGAGTTGGAACTAGATGACCTTAAAGGACCCTTCCAGTCCAAACCACTCTATGATCCTATGAAAAAAGTTTAAGCTACTTTGTTTGTCTGAGTAACACACAGTCCTAAAATTTTTTCTTGGTAAATATCTTTGAAGAAAGACATAAATTAGAGTGAAATCTTTAAAGAAAGTTCACTTTTAGTCAAGTAAGTGAGAATAAGAGAGTATTCTCTAAGCTTATCAAATCCTTTTAAAAATGTTCAAAACCTGTGATTAAACTGGAAAAGAGACCCCAAGGATATGTACTGAAAAAGATGTTGAATTTGAAATAGGAATTAAGGAAGTAAGTAGGAATTTAGATTTTGTCTAAAGTTAATACTCATTTGCATTAGCACATTGTTGTGGGGAGTCTTCATTTAAAGTCAGAATTGCACTTGAAATATTCAATTGCTTGGATCACCAGAAATTATATGGCTGTGCATTTTAAATATCTCTGTCTTATCTACCTTTGCAGCACCACGGAGTGACTAAAGAGTGGCTGCTAAAAACTCCTTGACCTTGTTGGAACTGGAGAAGTTGGTGATACATACACTGAAGTAATAATGAGGTTATTATTCTGTTTATGCCTATGTAATATGTGTATGAAGTGATACTTAATCACAGGGGAGGAACTGTAAAGTCTCATGAATGGAGATGTGAAATAAAGATGCAATGATCGTGCCATGCAAGGTGAAAATGTGAACTGAATTTAATAAAAACTTTGTAAGACCTAAGAAAAAGTGCTAAACATTTCCACACCTTTCAAAGTAGTTTGAATGTTGTTTGTTTTTTATTACACACAGAATTGGGAACTGCTTCTGACCTCACAATTGTTGTGAGAATTTGTATCTCATTTACACAAAAATTCCATAATATTGATCTAAAAGTGAGTGAAATGGGCTACATGGACTTTATGTCCAATAAAAAAAAAAAAAGAACACTATACTTTTATGATATTTTATGGCTTCTGCTCAGTCTTTCTTGGGCTTTCGAAATGATAATGTACTTTTCAAGTTATTAGTAGCCAAAGCCAGAAAATACTTTTGATCTGCCTTCCTAAGATGCAGAAGGATTTTTTACTATTTCTGGTGCTACTCAGTAATAAATTTGTCCTGCTATATTTTTGGGGAAAAAAAAAAAAAAAAAAAAAGACTTCAGGATCTGACACATTAATGTGATAATTGTGCTTGCAAAATTATTTCACAGGCAATGGGAATGCTACATGTAGAAGAAAAAAAGTCATTATTTCACTCTGTTTGGAAATCAATTAGCTAAAATATCTCTTGTAACAAATTAATGTATTTACTAGTGCAGATGAAATCTGAACTTTTATCTGCCTCTATTTGCATATGTTAAAAAGTTGTGGATTTTCTTACTTGATTGTGAATAGGCTTATTTCCACTTAGATCTCTTTGCTACAACTCCTGGAAGTCTAACTTTGAAAATTTTTTTTTTCTTCACAGAATGAGAAGACACAATATTCTGTATGTTTGGATTTGTTGTTGTTTGGCTTTGGGATAGTGTTTGCTTATTTATTTACTTATTTATTTATTTATTTATATTATACTTTGTAATATATTTCTGTTTCAAGATACAAAGTAAGTGTAACACTTCAGCAATATTCCTCTGGCGAGCACTGTCTGCCTAAAACGATGTAGTAATTGCCTTCTGCAAAGCTTAGTGTTTTGGTCTCTCCTTCAGAACTTCATGTAGATTATTTACTTAGAGGAATAAGAAGAGTTCACGCTAAAAGTCCACACTATCTTGATGAGTTTAATTACATACCTATAGGGATTAACTGTTGTCTCGCTCCAATTTATGGGAGGGAGGTGAGGTTCTTTTAATATCTGCATACCTGGCATGACATTAAGAAACAACGATTCATATGTTGGTCCAGCCAGTTTATTATAAATCCCAATCTGGGAGACGGGGAAAGGTAGGAGGGCGATAGAAAAGATAGGAAAGAAGCAAGAATGGCGTAAAGTGGGGGTAGTCACCACCAGGATCCAGCAGCGGTCCATTTTGAAGGTCGGAGGCAGAAGCAGTGGGAGGGGGAGGGGGGAAGGAAGGGAGCAGCATCATGGCCCGCCTTGGGCAGCAAGCGGGTAGCAGGAGGCAGTCGCGGAGCCAATCCAGGAGGAAGCAGCAGCTCTCAGGTAGCAGGCCCAGGAGAGTCCGTCAGCATGCAGGAATTCCGTAGTTCTTCACAAGGAGAGTAGTTAGGCCCTGGAACGGGCTGCCCAGGGAGGTTGTGGATGCCCCGTCCTTGGACGTGTTCAAGGCCAGGTTGGACGGGGTCCTGGGCAATCTGATCTGAATGTGGATGTTTGGTGGCCCTGCTAGGCAGGGGGGTTGGAACTACATGATCCTTGAGGTCCCTTCCAACCCAGGTGATTCTGTGATTCTGTGATAGTGGGGAATCAGATGGCAGACACCTCTGTTCTTCATGAGGAATCTGTTGCCAGAAAACCTCAAACACATGATTGTAGGTCTCCATTTTATCCTTCTTTTCCTGCCTACGTGACATCCCTGGGTGCTTGAGCAAGAGTCATGTGAGCATCCCTCCCCCCACACACACTCCCTGAGATGGCCGTCTTCCTTGAGTTAAGTCCACACAAAAGACCACTTCACATCTATTAAGCTGCAGCTCATCTTTCTCTCCTTGCCCCTGGCCTTGTCCATCTGTGTTCCCCAGACAAAGTATTTCACAACCCTTGCCCAGGATTTGTCCATCAAAGTTCTCCAGAGAAAGGATTTCACAACCTTTGCCCAGGTCTTGCCTGGACAGGTTCTTCTGTATCCCCAGCAAGCTTTGACACAATGATGTTTTGCAGAATAATATCTTACAACTGTTGTTATTTTTTCCTGTATGGCCATCTATTACATACTCTTAAGTAATGTAATAAATGAATTCCTTTCAGCTCCATTTAACTGCAAAACAAGAGGACCACATGATTATTACACAAAATCTCAGCCACATACAGCAAAAAAAAAAAACCACTCTAATGTCTTCTGGGAAAGCTCTACTCCCATACAGGTTCAGCTGACAAAAACAACCTAGGTTTAATTATTGTTAGTAAAGGCCTGTTTGGAGTGGTTCTAACTATACAGGGACACTTTGAAGACAAAGAGGGAACATTCATAATATTTCCATAATGGTAAAAACGCAACTGTGTCACAGTTTTGAAAGTTGTGCAGGAAACTGTATAATTCACTACTTCTACATGGCTGTGTAAATGATTCACATCATGTAAAATAATAACCTAATGAAGATCACCTTTTTAGAAATGATCAGGGAATTGTTTAATTATATGTGATTGGGTAATTTTTCACAGTTTCATACACATTTGGTTATTACAAACACTCAAACATGCAAGGGACAAACATGCACATTGAGAATAGAGAAAATAATGGTAATCATGACCAAAAAGGCACACAAGGCAAGATGCTGAAATGTTAAGGTATTGTAAGATCAGTTAGGAGTCCTCCCTCTTCCCCTCAGTGTATCACGTCACTGGCTATACTGTGTTACAAGATTGCAGTAAACTGAATTTGGATTAAGAAGTTTTCCATGTCAACCCCTTAGGGTAGTGATTATAGATTTGACCTTTTGAGATTCTGTGTATTTCCCACTTAATCAGTGTTGGAATGAGTTGCAGCTATGGAAACCCTATGGAAAAAGTGGAGCCATCTAAAAATAATGAGCACCTTTCCCTCTCCTCTCCTCTCCTCTCCTCTCCTCTCCTCTCCTCTCCTCTCCTCTCCTCTCCTCTCCTCTCCTCTCCTCTCCTCTCCTCTCCTCTCCTCTCCTCTCCTCTCCTCTCCTCTCCTCTCCTCTCCTCTCCTCTCCTCTCCTCTCCTCTCCTCTCCTCTCTTCTCTTCTCATTTTGAGGTCTGTTAAGCTATGATAACAGTCTCAATCTAGGCTAAACAAAGGCGTGATAAGGCATGAGGTATTTGCATTATATTGAGAAAACGAGCCTAGGAAGGGCTTTTGGCAGGCTGGAATGTAAATGAAACTTAGCAAAATGGGTAAAAAATGCTTCACTTGCCCTGCTCCTTCATGCCTCTTCTCCACTTTCATGCTAGGATTTGTTTGGTTGAGCTAAGGCCTTGTAAAGCTTTTTAAATCCAGTACCTAAGTTTTTGACAGAGTAATTTGTTCTCTCTGGGCAATCGTACAAAATTGGAACCATCTCCATTATGTCTTGTTACAGTGACACACTTGGAGGTTTAGATATAATCTGAGATAGTAGTCAGTTCCATCATCACTTCATTTCTCAGCAGTTGAGGCCTGTGCGCTTTTTGCTTCCCTATAGTTTTTTTTTCTCTTTTGCTTCTCTCTCCTGCCACTCTCCTAGCTTCACGCCCTCCTACCCCCAGGCAGCCGTCTGTGAAACTGAACAGCATAATAGATGTAATTAGACCTTCAATAATAGGGCTGAAAGGAGGAAGCAGTGAGACTCCTTCTCTGGAAGCAATCAGTGCATTAGGTCCCCAGGATTGAAAATGCATTTAACAAGGTTTGGGGCTTAGGGATTGTGAGTCTAGGCTTCTGCTTCCCCTAGAGAAACCTCTACCCAGAATGCAAATCTTCATTTACTATTGCTACAAAAGAAAGGAAAAGAACATTAGCCACATTATTACATACATAATGAAGCAAACTGCATCTGTTAATGTATTTTTCCTAACCACTAAATCAACAGTTTTCACATGATAGTAATTATAAATATGTATTTCATCTGTGATTTAAAAATATATCATGAATTTTCCTCATCCATCCTTAGAAAAAGAAAATTCTGAATGGTGTCAAATCCAAATATGTGTTGTCAAACTGATACTAGCATGTTCCTTGCAAGTTTAAAGATTGAACTAATAGAATTCTTGGAGTAACAGTCTATACAACATTATTTTCAAGAGGAAGGCAGATATGGCAACATTATGTTATCCATAGGTTTCTGTTCCTAGTTGTTGGTATTCACATGGGGGTGCATTAAAAAAGGTGTGGCTAGTGGGGAGAGGGAGGTGATCTTCCCCTCTGCTCTGCCCTGGTAAGGCCACATCTGGAGTCCTGTGTCCATTTTCAGGCTCCTCTGTTCAAGGACAACAGGGAATTACTGGTGAGAGTTGGGTGGAAGGCAGCAAAAATGATTAGGGGCTTAGAACGTCCCTTGTATGAGGAAACGTGAGAGACCTGGGACAGTTTATCAAATATCTAATCATTGGGAGTCAAGTGAGTGAGGTCAGGCTACCTTTGGTGATCCTCAGTAACAGAATAAGGGGCAACAAACACAAACTGGAACACAGGAAGTTCCATATGAACATGAGGAAACTTTACTTTGAGAGTGACAGAGAACTGGAGCAGGCTGCCTTACTCCATAGTTATTCAAAATCCACCTGAACACTTTCCTGTGCAAACTACTCTAGAGAACTTCCTTTAGTAGGGGTGTGGACTAGATGATCTCCAGAGATTCCTTCCAGTTCCTACAGTCTTGTCACTGTCTAACTGAGCCCTCTACTTTTATTCAGTTTCCCTTCCATATCAGGGTGTACATGTACACATTTGTGTTTCTTAGTTGTCACTTGAAGGAGGTCTTACCTCATTATTTTTATCATGTTACTCAGACCTTGACAAACATGGTGACTAAGGAGAGGAATCTGATCCTCATTCGTTGTCACACCTTCTACATAACCTTGCTCCCAAAGAGGAGAAAGTCAGACACATCAGAAAGTAAAGGAATATTTCCAATGTCATATTCAGAGATTGAGAGAGAACAAAAGTCTCACAAAGCCTGAATAAACTTTTCCTCAGTATCCTATTGAGGACAAGCAGAAAGTATTGGTAAACTGTATTAATCCTGTTGGGGAGGCTGCTACAAGTTTTTTAAGGGGTCACTGTATCACATTTAAGCAGAGTGAACACATATATTTGCTGTGCTGTGCTGCGCATGCAGAGTGGCCTGCTACACATATAATGTATCTACCAGACAAACCTCATCACCTCACAAAATCACAGAATAATAGAGGTTGGAAGACACTTTTTGAGATCATTTTTTTTTCAATCCCTTGCTAAAGCAAGTTCCCTAGAGTATGTTTCACAGGAAAGCGTCTAGTGGATTTTTAATATCTCCAGAGGAGATACTGAAACTAGCTTGTTTTGTTCTCATGAGAAAAAGACTTTAAGGATAAGGTTGTTTTTTTTTTTTTTCTTTTTTTTTATTTTCCTAAGAAAATCATATATCACCTCAAGTGACTGAAGAAGAGCTTTTATCTATGGATAAGATCTATTCTGGACAGCATGCCATGGGAAAATCTGTAAGGCTCTATCCAGTGCCACATGAACAAGGGATGCTCAGCAACCTGAAGAAATATATGGTTTACTTACTGTTTATATCCCCCTTCATATTTCGTTACTACCATTATTATTTTATTAAACCATTTGTCATCAGAGCCATTTTACTCAGAAACAGAACTCTCTTTCTCTCCCTAATTTCCCCTGTATCTCTCAGAGTTATAGCATTTTCCAGGCTTTTCTGGAGAGCTTTGAGGCTCTGCTATGAGCGTTCTTAACACCTTACTCAAAATCATTTCTTAAACCTGTTGCCCCTGCTCCCCCATCTGTGTTTCCTCTCAAGATCTTCACATTCTTCATTCACAAAGCACTCTTCAGCTCTCCTCTATTTTCCTGCTAGTTCAGTATTTTCCCCAAAGTTCTCCTCACACTTAATGTCATGTACAATGTGTATTTTTTCAGATTGGTATAAGAAATTTAAGAGTTTTCTTTTGAGGTTTCTTTTTTCTTACTTTTTCTTCTTTAATCCAAATACAGTTATTAATATAAGAAGATATTTAGAGATAAATGGTTTCATTTACTCCAAACCTTAATCAGAATGAAGAAATAGATTCAAAATGATATTATGTACTATTAGATTCAGTCACTCTTACATTTAATTTAAATTATAAGTTTAAACCAACATTCTTTTAATTCATTTTGGGCAATTCCTATGTTAATTACTAATCACTGTCCTCAGTTTCTAGGATAACATCTAGGTAAACTTTATGTGATACGGTGTTTTAAAACTGCATAATTTCATGAGAATTTCTGTTCCATAGTCTGCTGAGAATAAGCAACAAATTCAAAGTCAGGTTTTATGCAAGTAAAAGATTTAATGATGTTTGTTTTTTTTTAATTTAATTTACTTAATTTAATTTATTTACCATAATATAATTCATTTTAAAAAGGATATGATGAGGAAGTTAACAAAAATTTGTACACATTTATATGGTTGATGGACCAGGAAAGGAGATCTTGTGCTGAAATTTTTGGGGGAGATCTTAATAACTCAAGATTTGAGCTATGGCTCAAATCACAAACCAGATTCAGCAGAATGTCTGTCAATTGTCCCGCAGTATGTCAGTTGGCTTTTAGATCAACAAACTAGCTGTGCTTCTTTGACACAGTCAGGCTTTAAATCTTGCCATGTATTTTTAGGTCTTAACCATCTTTGATCCTTTTCAGTGACTGTCTGCATCCACAGCTGGCACAGGCTGAAGAACGACTGATCAACCCATTCTTGTGATACCCTGCAAAACTAACTTGAAAGTTAATTTATATCAATACACCAACTTGGCCAGGACCCATGGGTATGGAGAACTAATTGGAAGGAAGGGGGTAATCAAACCATTGGCTTTGACTGCAGATAATGAGCAGTGTTATGGGAGAGAATCTATTACCAAACTTATCCCTTGAGCAATTTGAAACAGAATAGCCTAATGCTACACAATTAAAAACTTATTTATTTATTTATTGCACATTCACACTCTTCTCATCTGGAGATGTCAGAGTTACAATTCTAAAGCTCTGATCAATTGTCATGATTATACGACATTCATGAACTTCTGTTATCTATATAAAATTAATTTGAATCACTGAACTATCTGCCTTTCAGATTACCGTATTGAAACATCATCTTTGACAATGAAGTAGAATTTCCAGTATTAAAAATAATTTGTAGGCCAAATAAAATTACAGATTCATAGAATCATAGAAAAGCTTGTGTTGGAAGACACAAACATCATCAAGTTCCAAACCCTGACATGGCCAGGGTTGCCAACTGCTAGATCAAACACTAGATCAGGTTGTCCGGGACCCATATGACTTGGCATTGAACACATACAGGTATGGAGCATCCACATATTCTCTGGGCAGCCTGTTCCAGCCCCTCACCAAATTTTCAGCAAAAAATTTCCCCGACATCTAATCTAACAGTCCTTCTGTAGACTTCTTTTAGAGTTTGGGTACTTTGATTAAAATCCAGTTTCAACCAATTTTCATGTAATAACATCTTTCTTCCTAGAACAAAAATCTAATTCTAACACTCTGATCTAATGCAAGCCTTTTGTCTGTCTGAGACAGTTTATTTGTGAACAGCTTGATTTTATTTTCTCTTCCAGGTGAATTATAAATGCATCTTGACTGCAATAGGGACCTATACTTAGTGGTTGTATCTGTCAGAAGTATTTCCTTACTGCATTCCATATGTGCATTACACTTATGGAATATAAGTTTAGGTGAATTCATTCGTGAATTCATGTGTATAAGTATATGTGAATTCATTTAAAAGACAGAATTTTAATGCCATCGTAATTTGGTACATTTTCAAGTGCAGAAATCTGTCAAAATGTTATGCTTCGCAGAAATTTTCAAGTACAACAAAATGATAAGCTTTTTGAGGGAAGTGGCAGTGATTTTATTTAGGGTTTTTCCATAGTCAGAGATAACTGCTACAGTGATAACCAAAGATGATCCTGTAGCTTTCCCTTCCTACCTCGTAATGCTGTAGAAGGAACTAATTTTATTTTTTAAAAAGATGAACTTAACAGTCAAAATAATTTTGTACAGCTTGTTTATTTTCAGAGTGTTTTGCTGGAGAAAATGTGTAAGAATAACAATTATAATAGAAAGTCCTGTTTACTTAACTTGAAGTTGTTAGAAATCAAACGTCTACCCTATCCAAATGAGACTGTCCTCTTTATTTTACAAAAACACTTGCACTAGGTATTATGTGTTAAAATAATTGCATCACTTCAGAGATGAGACTTGGAAAGTACTGACTCTTAAAAATTGTGTGAAATTTATACTTCTAGGGTTGAAACCTTTCTGGATCAACTCTGAACAGTACATTCTCTATCTTACATTTGTTTAATAAATATTCACAATGCTTTTTTCTTTACAACTGTCTACACTTCCCAGGCTGGGTTTAAAAACACAGTAATTAAAACTGTGGGCAGAAATCTGTGTACCTATTAACAAATACACTTTTATCAGAATTATGTTAACCATCCAGAATTGCTAGAATTTTTACTGTAATTGTTAGTGTAATTGAACATAATTGTTCAAATAAGCATTTTCTGTAATTTTCAAAGGAAATCAGGAAGACTATCCTTTGTCCTAGCTGTAATGTAAAGACATGCAGAAAAATGTCTAAATAGATGTGTATTTTCTATGTTTATATTGATCCAATGCTATTAGCACTCTTTCCCTCTAGGAAACTTCTTTTGCAGAATATGCAGAGGATTACAATGAAACTCTAAATTATAAACAATAAATTTTTCTTGTTCTCCTGCTGGCAGCAACTATCTGCCTGGCAGAGTGTAATTTTTTCTTATGACTACTACTATTCTCTGCAGGTGTCTTTGAATTTTACTTTGCCACTGCAGATAAGGTTTCTGAGATTTTAAAGCTATCCTGTTTACAGGATAACTTGCAGAGAAAGGGATGTTATCAGAAACTGCGGGAAGGAAAAAAAAAAATTTCAGAAAAAGAAAAAAAACTCTCTAAGACAAACTACAGTGCCTCTCAGTAACAATAAACAAGAAATACTCCAAAACTGTAGAAAGATCATCAAGTGGTTCAATCCTTGACTTTGGAAATATGTGATAATTCCTTGGAAAATTTACTAAAAATATTATGGAATTGACAAATTTCTGGGTTAAGGCCTCTAAAACCTTGAAACTGAAAAGTATGAAAATGATTTCTCCATTTTGTGCTTTGCTATCTCTTCTGACTCATATCCATGAGACATGCAGCAACCAATAACAAAGATGAAGAGAAAGATATCGGTCCTTCCACTCATTTGGTTACTGAGATAGAAATCTTCAGCTCCAGAAATAAAATTGTGAACTAAGAACAACAGTGAATTTAATAGGAGGGGTACCTAAATGGAGAATTAACTCAATTAGTGTGTGTAGAGCAGAAGGAAAGATTGTAAGAGAAAGCAGAAATAGCAAAAATAAATACATGAGAAGAAATTTTGAGAGGGGAAGCACAAAAAAATACTGAATTTAAAATTACAGAGAAGTCAGATCATTTGGAAAATCAAAACCTGACAATTTAAATTTTTTAAAAAGCAATGATCTCATGAAAAAGAAAATGGAATATATAGGAAATGGTCTGCAGGACTGTTTCATTATTACTAATTGTAGACTTAGTTTGATACTTATAAATATGGTTTACCAAGCCATTGTACATGAGCTGCTCCAAAAGTAATGCTATTTTATTATATTGGCCCATGACATCAGAGGTAGATTTTGGTGATATGGCAGTAGAGGTTGAAACTTCCCACCAACATTCCATTCCATTTTGTTGTCATGTGACAGATGACAGCAGAAGGACAGTCTGACAAAATGGCTTCTAATGTGGAACTGCATATGGAGCAAAGGTGTGTCACTGAATTCCTCCATGTGCAAAAAAATGTAACCCATTGATATTCATCAACTATGGAGATCAACCAGTGGATATGAGCATAATGAAGCGATGAGTGGTGCATTTCAATGGTGCATTTCAACTCTCACAGTGGGTTCAAATCTTATTCACTGCCAGTGAAAATACATAGCTCATGGTGGTGACAGTGTAGAAATAAAAAGTTTTGTAACTGAGAATTTGCTCCATCAAATAGTGATATTGAGCTCTTTGTAACTATTGTAGTGTGCATGGAAACTGGATGCATTTCCTTCAGAACAACCAATGTTTAGTTTACCACTAACCGATAGTTTACCACTTCTCTCAGCCCTTGCACTGAAGAATCACTTACAAAATCAGTTGAAGTTTTGTAGTTGCCCTTAAAATTCACATCCGTATCTCATGAACCCTCAAGTTAGTTACATTATTTTATTTATTTTCTTATTGCATATATTAACACATCAAACGAAATTGTAAATTGTGTTGGGTTGGTGAAGAAAAGTAATACACTGGTACAAACAAGTGAATTACTGAAAATTGGCATACTGTATCAATATACATCACTTGCTTCCAATATCTCTATTTCAGGAGTGTATTTACAGTTTTTGCCTGTGTTTGTGGAAGAAGTCTCAGTCCAAATTTTGTTCACAGAGTTATGTAAATTACAAAGAGAATTTGTTTTAGGGCTATAGATGCGACTGAGGCAGGAAAGACATTCTGAAAGTTACTGCATTCCATTCAGAAGACACTTCTTAGATGAATGGAAATAACCTATGAGTTGCTCTCTTGTATTATTTCACGAACAGATTCTGAAAAGCTACCAAACTTGAGCTTATTTTACTTAACTGGGTGACATTCAAATGTGGAGCAAGAAAATCCTCATAGATAGCATGCTACTGTATAAACAGTGGGGATCTAAGGCAATAATGAATCAGGTGGTAGGCTGAGTATACAACTTGAATATCCTTCATCTTCATTGCTTTCACTGCACTGAAAATAGCCGTCTCAACTTCTCTGAAGGGTGGAGAACTACTCCTTCACAAGGACTTGCAGCCTGTATCTCAGTGTCCATTTTTAAATACCAAAAAAGCAACTGACATTTAGAATCTAACAGAGATTACTGAAAATCTGTTACTGATGTCAACAGAGACAGGACTGCCATGATTTTCACATTTTTATTGTACTTTTGTGGATGTTAAATATGAACAATTTTTTGTGTGAAGACCATTTTTAATTCAGAGAAAATAAAGGAATAGTCACTAACAAGACTTGCATCCTTCTGAGCTCTAGGAACAAAAACAAACAAACAAACAAACAAACAAAAAAAAAGCATAATTTTTCTCTGCAAATGAAGAACAGATACATCTTCATATACCACTTGCAGGCTGCAAGTGAAAAACCAAAATCTCAATGTTTCCCATCTGATAAAGGGTTTTAGTACTGCTACCAGGTTACCTAACATTTCATACACTGATACCTCTCATAGTTATCTCAGGACAAAGAAATAAAAAAGAGTCTGATTTTTGAACAGCTGAAGTTGAAAAATGTTCCAAAGTGGGACATAACATAATTAGCCCAAGATAAAATGATTCAATTTAAATAACAAACCATAAACCCTTAAGATCTTTGAGATGCGGTTTTACTTTCTTTTGTGTTTATCCTACTTCAAAACTGTTGATTTTCACCATTGGAGAAATGTAGCTGAGTGCTATAAATTCAAATCCCCCTGAAACATTTTGGACCATAACCTCAGCAGGTCTTAGAGGTATACTCTTACACAGAAGAAGCACTATTCGAAAAATATAAATTTTCATCATGTGATTGTAAATTAAGCAATGATATTAAAATTATCATTGGCAATCCTGCCCATGGCAGGGGACTGAAACTGGATGATCTTTAATGTCTCTTCCAACTCAAGGAACTCTGTGATTCCATGATAATTTTTCATAACATAAACAAGATCTTGTACTGAATTATATCTAACATATGACAAGCAACTTTTCCTACCTAGGTACTATTTAAAGAGAAATACTTTTTAGGGTCATAGATATTTTGAGCTATAATTTAATGCTTTTAATTATATATGTTACTATATACATGTCACTATAGCTGTTATTTTAATTGAAAAACAAGAGAATTGCTGCTATTTCCCAATGTTCAGTAATTTTATATGTGGAATAAAAAGAGATAAAATAGTTGCAGACACTGCAAAAACATCACACTCTGAATCTGTCACGTTGAATCTGTCCAAAGAGGATGGAAGACTAAGGCAAATAAATATAAGATGTCAGTGTGAAGTAAAAAAATATGTAATGAAAAACAAAGCTGTTTGGTAAATAGGATTGATAATGAGTTTTAAACACAGAAAGTGCAGGTACTGCTCACAAAGCAAAATGCTAATACATGGCTCATTCTCCAAAGGGACTGTTCTAAGCCTGTGTTCACTGAACAAATCTGTTCGTGAGGAGAACTGAGAAATGAATTGCAGTTTCTAGTATAACAAAGACCACGCAAACTTGTGTATCACTATTTGTTTGCTAAAAGTGTAAAAGCCTGAAGGTTTTCCTTTGATGATAACAGTGAAACTAAGAAAGTAGAGCACAAAAGAGAAAGGACTATAAAGATAACTTTGTATAAAATTTATTGTATCTATTGTACTGTTAGTATTTCAACACTACCTTGCTTTCTATCTCTCAGTAGGTAAGTAAAGCAAAAAGTAGAGGGAAAAGAAAGTAGAATGCACCAAAGATAATTGATGTAGTGATGACATTTAACGCTTTGTGTAATGAATCATCTTTAGTGTTACTTAATTTTATTTTCTACCTTCAAATTGAAGCTGCAGGCAAGTTTTTTCCCAATGTGATTATATTAAAGTAATAAATGACTGGATGATATCATAAGAAATCCTATTGTGTGAAAGAGAAAGACTGAGAGATGATTCTGACTTAAAGTTCTTCTGGGACAATTTCTTTTTTCTCTTTTATTTCTTTCTAAGGTGTTCTGCACAAGAAGTCTTGATACTGTAGGGGGTATTAGGTTGTATATTAATACAAACAGTAACTAAAATAACAAAATATTCTACACTTTTAATCTTGACTTTTTTTTTTGAAAACCCTCTAACCCTCTCAAATACCTTCCCCCTCCCCCCCGCCCCCCCCAAAAAAAAACAAACAAACAAAAAAAAGAATATCTGTGAGTCAAATCGGACAGAGCATATTTCATCATCCTCAGTACATGGTAAGGGTTTTGAAGTTCTGAAAGCAGTATTTTGTGGCTGAAGTAATTGAGTAATACCTGTTCTGGTAGTTTCATTAAGAACTCTTACAAAACTGATTTGTGCAAAACTGGATACTGACAAGGCCTCACAGAATTTCTGACAATAAATAATATTTGTTATAAACATGGACATTTGCAATTTTTTTTTGACAACTTATCACTCTAAAACAATCTCCCAAATTATTATTATTATCAATATCATTATTATTAAAAACTCATTATTTTTAATATTTTAAATGAATCTTCAAATATTCATATGTCTCTGTTTTCAATGGAAATATGTGAAGACTTATTCTCCAATGTAAATCAAGCCAAAACAGACTTTGGAATTCTGGTATGTTGATGATGTGCACTGAATTGTGGTCATACAAATTTTCAGAGGTTTCAAGTGCACTAACCTTCTCTACATCCTCACATTCATCATTATTGAAGTAATTTGTCCACTGAGCTGTGCATACTGCTGTGCATGCTATATGATCTCTGTTATCTCAATTATAGCAAGATTTCTTAGCTAGCTATACTATATCATCAAAATCTAATTTGTGTTTCAGAAGAGTGTGAGGTAATTCCATCAGCATACTTACTCACACCTCTACAGAGCAAGGAAAATTGCATGGTATTTCTGACCAAGCATATATTACGGTGTTAAAATGCAAATCCATATCTTCGTTATGACTTCAACCTTGACCTTAGATTTAAACCAGTGTTTTATCCATTTGCTCTCTGAAGCCTAAAACAGAATGTGCATGTGAAATAAGCATTTAGATGTAGTTTTGTCTGATTTGCATACTGCCAAATTTGTAATTATTTTTGTTTGACATGATACAACTGCATCTAGCATAAAATCAAAGGCAGTAAACCAGCAAATTGTTTTGCTGCTTCCCTGTAAGCAGCATGCTAAGAATGCTGGAGTACACCACTTAGGAGAACTAACATCAATTTTTATATCAAAGTCTAAAAATTCCTCCCTTCCTTCCTTCCTTCCTTCCTTCCTTCCTTCCTTCCTTCCTTCCTTCCTTCCTTCCTTCCTTCCTTCCTTCCTTCCTTCCTTCCTTCCTTCCTTCCTTCCTTCCTTCCTTCCTTCCTTCCTTCCTTCCTTCCTTCCTTCCTTCCTTCCTTCCTTCCTTCCTTCCTTCCTTCCTTCCTTCCTTCCTTCCTTCCTTCCTTCCTTCCTTCCTTTTCTTCCTTTTCTTTCTTTTCTTTCTTTCTCTTTTAATGTACACACTAAATTGCATGTATGAAAGTTGAAGCTCATTCTAGGAAATGCAGCTGTTTCATTTTCATATTTCATTTGCTACACTCAAGCTTTTATGAAAATAAGCGTTTTCTGCCAATATCTTGAAATACTTATAAATGGGGAAATTCTTAGAAGTGACTATTTTGGTATTTAGTGTCTTGCTTTCCATCTTTATGCTGTTTGCTCAAAACAAACATTAAAACCAAAGGATCTTTTACAGCATGCATGAAATACAATAGCAATTTGAAGAAACAAAACAGGAAGAATTCATTTGAACAATTAAATCATACTTTGTAGTTCCAAGGACACTGCAAGGTATTCAGATTGTAATAGATGAGAATAGAAGAGGAGAGATTTGCTGATGACAGGTATCTCTGAGGCCATCCTTTTTCCAGGCTAAGGAAGTCCTTTTCCTACAGTCTATTCTTGCAGAGCCAGTGTTCTAGCCTCTGTCTATCTTGTTTTCCCTCCACATGTGTTCTTCTCTAATTCACTAAAGTGTTTTCTGAACTGTGTGCTCTAACTTGGGCACAGAATATGGATGTGGATTAATGAATGCTGAGCAGGTGGAAATAATCATTCTTAACCTACAAGCCATAATTTCGTTCATACAACACAACGTGCTGTTGGTCCTCTCTCTTACTGACTCACATTCAGCTCACTGTCTTTATTTTAACATTGAGAGAAATATGAATTTATGAAAGTGATGTGAACTACTTCAATACATTGTTGGACTTTGATAATGAAGAGTAAGACAAAGCCTGTGCATGTTTTATTCCATGAACACAATATCATGATGTCATGTTTATAAATGACAAATAGATTATTGATATGAAATTGATTATACTGAAGGGCAATGACATTTTGTCTGGCATTCTGGAGACTGAGACGTTATTTTATCCTGGAATTACTCTTAAAATAGGAGTATTATTGAATGCTACATGAATTCCAATAATATCCTGGGTATGGAGAGAGAGCAGATTTCAGGCTGTTAGGGAACAAGTTAGTAAGTCCCCTGGAAAACTGCTTTTGAAGGCTCTGGTGTCTATCTGCACTACATCTTCTAAGGGCATAGGGTCAGCAAATTATAAAATATTAAGTCTAGTAGGTGGGAGAGAAGGACAGCTAGGCTGACCAAGGATCTTCTAGAGATGAGTCTGAATGTGTATGGCCATTGGAAGCAAGGTCAGGTTGCACAGGAATATTACAAAGATTCAAGGCCAGGCTGGATGTGGCTCTGGGCAGCAGCCAGGTCTAGTGTTTGGCGCGTAGCAGGTGGGTTGAAACTAGATGATCATTGTGGTCCTTTTCAACCCAGGCCATTCTATGATTCTATGATTTATAGGGAGTTTTGTGGCCAAGACTCAGATTAAGTCAATATAGTCAATGCTGGTCAGTACTGTGGAAGACATTAAAAGCGTTTTTCTTTTTCTTTTTTTCTTTTTTTTTTTTTTTGTTCTTCCTTTTTAAAAAAATTTCTCCTTTCTCCTTTTAGCAAAAGGAGAATCAGAGAGAACATTAGTTTTTCACTTGGTGATAATGGTCACCTTACTAAGAACAACACAAAAATACAGTGTTGTCAGCAACTGCGAGACCCCCCCACGGGATGTGACGCGATAGGCCCTCTCCCTGCTCTATGATTGATGTGTGGCACGTGTCCTTAGGGGCGTAGACGAAGCACATAGGTTATATAAGCTAGAGTTCACGTGTAATAAAGGCCATTTTGCTGTTCATCATATTGGTGTGTGCGTGCAGTCATTTGGTCCTGGCCTGGTTTTAGGTCAGTACCGTAGGAGGCAATGCAACAATACAGAAATGTGTAAGACCTTCTATACCACTATCTTCAACTTCGATGATTACCTTTGCAATCCCAGGTGTACTGAGTTGAAGGACTACAACTGCATTATCAAGTCACAACTAAAGCCGAACTTGTGTGAGATTTGCTGCTCTACCTTGATGCATATAAGTCCATGAGGTCCAATAGAATCCACAACAGAGTACTCAGAGAGCTGGCCAATGACATTTCAAGACATCTCTCAATTATTTTTCAGTGATCTTAGGAATTTGGAGAAATTCCAGTTAACTGGAAAAGATCCTGGTAATTACAAGCACGTCAGTCTCACTTCAGTTCCTAGTGAGATTATGGAGAAAATTATGCTGGGATTTACTGAAAAGCACCTGAATAACAATGCAGACACTGGTCATAGCCAACATGGGTTCACGAGGGAAAGATCCTACTTAATTAGTTTCATTTCCTTTCAAGACCAGGTCACCCTATGTAATTGATCAAGGGAAGCCAGTTGTTGATTCTTTACTGATGGATTTAAGTAAAGCTTTTGCTACTATTTCTCACAATATCCTTCTGAAAATGTCCAACATACAGCCAGACAAAAACATAATATGATGAATGAGCATTTTGCTGATGGGTGAGATCCAAAGTGTGACAGTAAATAGGGTAACATCAGGCTGGTGGGCAGTCACTAATGGGGTTCCCCAGGGATTCCTTTTAGTGCAAGTTCTCCTTCATCTTTCCATAAGTGACTTTCATAAAAGTATTTTTGAGCAAGTTTGCTGACAACAATAACTTAAGAAGAACTATTGACTCTGTTGAGAGTAGAGAGACCTTTCACAGACATCTAGACAAATTAGAGAGCTGGACAATCACAATCTGCATGAAGTTTCAGAAGAACAAGGGCAGAATTCTGTGCCTATGAACAGGCAACCTTAACTATACATACAGTCTGTGGATTGGGATTGAGGGATTTGGTTGACAGAAACTTTAATGTGAGTCAACATTCTGCCCTGGTAGCCAGGAACACCAACCATATCCCACTGTACATGAAGTATGGCATTGCCAGGTACACTACACTGGTGCGGCCTCACCTTGTGTGCCGTATGCAGTTTTGTGTGCAAGAATAAGAAAAGCACATAAAACTATTAGAAAGTGCCCAAAAGAGGGTTAAAAAGATGGTAAAATATCTAGAGGGGAAAATGTTTAAGGAGTGGCTGAAGTTTGTTCCTCCTGGTTCGTTCAGCTGAGAAAGGAGAAGACTGACAGGAAAACACGTTGCAGCCTACATCTTCTTCACAAGGGAGATCAGAGTAGCATGTGCTAATCTCTGCTCTCTGGTGACAACAATAGAACCTGAGGAAACAGTATGAAGCTGTGTCAGGGGCAGTTCAGGTTGGATAAAAGGAAAAAGTTCTTCAGTGGGAACTGGTCAGGTGCTGGAAAGGGTTCCCCAGAGCAAAGGTCATGGCTCCGAGCTTCCAGAGTACAAGATGAGCTCAGACAAAATTCTTACACATATGGTCTGAGTTTTGGTTGATTCTGTGTGGAGCCAGGATTGTCTTTGATAATCCTTGTGAATCCCTTGCAACTTGGGATAGTCTATGATTCTATGACTTCATGGTTTTATGAATTAAACATCAGCTTGATATAGAAGATTAAAGCATAATATACTAAAACAAATATACCCAAATACCACAGTTTGAAAGGTA
The DNA here is from genome assembly GCF_026119805.1 of Tympanuchus pallidicinctus. Lineage (NCBI taxonomy): Eukaryota > Metazoa > Chordata > Aves > Galliformes > Phasianidae > Tympanuchus > Tympanuchus pallidicinctus. The sequence goes on from NW_026294758.1 coordinate 35,874,975, forward strand.
CTTATTTCAACATACTTCTGCTTACCCATGATACAGAGTAAGTTATGACATGTTGAAAATAATTTGACCATTCTTGTCCCAATAAAAAGTAGTAAGAAAAAAATAATTAGGCAAAGCAATGTATTAAATACTTTTTTTAAAATGGCCTTTATTCTGTCAGAATTCAAATTACTTACTATTTTTCAGCACTGAATCAAAACTTGAGATACTAGTTAACTCCTGAAGCAATAGTAATATCATGAAATGTTCTAATGAGGGTGACAGTAATGTCAAAGCCTTATCAAAATTAATTTTCCTCTTAGATATCTTTCCAGAAAGTGTGAACTGAGAACTTATTAATTTTATATTTCTTCTATGAGCATATGACAGTGTGCGTGTGTGTATATAATGTGTGTGCTTTTAGTGTATGTCCGTAATTCACCATGAGGGAGATGTTCATTATTTCCATATTTTTAGGGAAAAGACTGAATAAAAACATATGGAAAATACTCTAAACAATCTGTAAATATTCACAGTTTTGATATTTGTAAAGAAACCTCTACTGCTTAGTGTAACTATGGGTTAATGCAGAGGGTTATTGCCTAACAACCATACAGCAGTCAAATCTCATCACCTTCAGCAGAAATAATTTATGGTTTAATCTTACATGCAGGCGTATTAAATTGGTATTACTCATCGGAACTCACTTATTAATAAAACAAGCTGAATTAGCCACTGGAGAATCATATTTGGAAATTCAATGAAAATTTTACATTTTTAATAAAGGCTCAGAAATATTATTGCAGAGCAGGTGATATGAAGAAATGTGGTCAAATTTGACATTCATTAATAATTGAAGTGTAAAACGTGACAGAGGTGAAAATTGATATTGATTTTTTCCCCTCTAATATTTGGATGAGTTCTGAAAAGTAAATAAAATGAGATAACAAGACATATCAAGTCACCCTGATTTCTTTCATCACTCCTCCCTATATCCACACACATATATCACTATTTTCCCTATCATGTTTTTGAATTATTCAACACCCATAGTCTTTTCAGTTCAATGCATTATAAAACACACTCAAGCTGAGTTTCAATCATGTTAGACTGAAAGCTGAATTTTTTATGAAGGATTATTTAAAACAAAATGCATCTAGAGTCCTACAGTCTCTAAAACCAAACAAACCTTACTGTTCAGTGAAGAAATGTCAACACTATGGAGAATTTCTCAAATCAAAAAATTAAAGGGATCCTGTTTGATGCGTATTAACCATATCAATATTAACAACCTTCAGCTGGATTTCAGAAGTGATTTGAGAACATAAGTATTACCAGGTTTGTATTTTAACTAGCTGTGAAAGCTCTGAAATCTTCATATTCATGATGAACTTGACACGCCTTGGGGACAACTAAAACAATCCAACCAATTTTAAAACTTCTGTTGTTAAATTACAGGCTTGGTTGAGTTTAGTATCTTACATTTCATTGAACTCCAATGCAAAAAGGGCCACTGGTTTCTGCTCACCAAACTCCAGCACCCTGAATATGTATCTACAAGTAGCAAGATTTACAGGTCTAGAAATGGTACTCTCTGTAGAGTATGTCGGTTTGTTTCAAAATTTCTTCTGTCTGCTCTCACACTAGCTGGGCTTGAGGTCAGGTTATCTTGACTAGTTATCACTTAGTTTATATTCATCTACTTGAATGACTGGTTTAATCTTTCTTTGTCCAGTATTGGTGATAACAAAGAGGAAACTCACTGAAAATGAGCTGAAGCCTTTTATTACAGAATCACAGAATGGCCAGGGTTGGAAGGGACCTTAAGCATCATGAATCTCCAACCCCCCTGCCATATGCAGGAACACCAACCTCCACATCCAGTACTAGACCAGGCTGCCCAGCACCCCATCCGATCTGACCTTGAACACCTCCAGAGATGGGGCATCCACAACCTCTCTGGGCAGCCTGTTCCAGCACCTCACCTCTCTCTCTGTAAAGAATTTCCCCCTGACATCTAACCTAAATCTTCCCTCTCTCAACATAAAAGCCATTTCCCCTTATCCTGCAGTTGTCTACCCTTTCAGACAGTTGATTCCCCTCCTGTTTGTAGGCTCCCTTTAGGTACTGAATGGCTGCAATGAGGTCACCCCACAGCCTTCTTTTCTCCTGGCTGAACAAGCCCAGCTCCCTCAGGCTGTATTCATAGTGGAGGTGCTTCAGTCCCCTGATCATCTTTGTGGCTCTCCTCTGGATCTTCTCCAACAGCTCCCTGTATTTCTTGTACTGGGGGCTCCAGACCTGGACACAATTATTCCTATGCATTACCAAAGTAATTCTCTTGCTTTTGGAGGAAACCATGTCACATGATCTAGCTGTAGATGTAAGTGTTAAGGATGGAATAAGAAAAAAAAAATCGTATTATCTAATATTTTACAGTTTTACCGATCTTTCATCTGGCGTTTTGACATAGTCATGTATTTCCACGTTTCAAATCATTTGCAACATTGTACAAATAGTATGTTACAACTTTGCCTAGAGCTGCAAGAACACAAGAAAATTCTGGTATGGACTTTTCCAAGGTCATTTTCTTGAATATAACTGTGTGTCAAGAAGTGAGTCTTCTTGAAGTGTATGCAAAGAAAATGAAAGCATCTATGAGAGTATCAAAGCCACAGAACATTCAGAAATATTATAAGCAACCATGAATTAAGGAAAAGGGAAGAAACAGAAAATTTAAAAGAAATAATTTCTTTAACTATGCTTTCATGTTTTGAGACAAACATTTTTACTGAGAAATCTGATCAAATAACACTGATTGACTGCAGTTATACTATGCTCTCATGCCTTCTTTCTATTGCAGAACACGTAAAATTTGCAGGTCCCTTTGACTGTATTAAAAAAGAAAATGGATCTCATTTTGTAGGAATGAATTTACATTGTGTTCAATAGCCAGAATTAACAAAATCTAGTCAAATAACTCGGAAGGTATTACAAGAGGTATTTTGCTTTAATTAATGAGATGTACTGCAGAAAATGTGAGTCAGTTGAGATTTTAAATATAACAAAATATTATTCACCACTCACATATGTCATATATTAATGTTGGAAACATAATTCTGTATTATGAGTTCTGTGCTATTTTGAATTTGAGTGTTGGTTCTTTTTTAATTTCAATACTTTAATTAAAATGAGACTATAGCTTGATCAGGAACATTGAGCAGCATCTACTGGGTAAATTAAATTGTGACAGTACAAACAATATCACTTTTTCTTTTGCAAAATGTGGAGTAAATTTTTCAACAAAAAGCTTGTGAAAATGGAAGTATTTGATTGTATGTGACAGGTAACAAATTTCAAGGTACTTCTCTACAAAAAAAAAGGGGACTTTAAATATAAGAAAACAAAAAAGAAGTAGATGGGTATGCACTGTTTAAGTTCATAGATTACAGTGTTTGAAAAATACACATTTTTTTGAAATTAGGTTATTAGTAAACTGTAGACCACATTGGGTTTCCTCACCACAGTTAGAATCTTAGTCAGTTCTTTCTGAGGCAAACATGCTCATACTTGTAGTGTTTTACATCAGTCATTCAAAAAGATATGTTTTTTATACACCTTTCATATCAGATTCCTATAATTTTGGCTAGATAAACAGTCTTTTTCTACCACAGAACTGTTCAGGGAACAATACATGGCTTTCTCTCCTGAATATTGACAACTTCTATTTTCCCCTCCAATCATGTGCCTGGAAAGTGTTTGGGGAATTTCAGGCCTTGTCAGATTTTTATTTCCAATCTTTCCCAGATATTGCTATGTTAAAGATCACAGTTATGCTTTTGGAGGATCTTTTTTTTCTGTGATCCTTTTCTGAGGAAAAACAAGCCAACAGTTTAAATATTCCAACAGAAATATCCCAACAGAAAATCTGTGAAGAATATACCTTTTACTGCAAATGCTTACACCCCTACTGCAACAAGATTCTTAATACAAGTACTAGAAATCTTGGCGACTTCAAATTTTTTCAGTCTATTTCACTATGAAGTTAAGAGTTTTGTCCTCCTTATCCTGATAATTTTAGTACTTATTTATTTACTACTTACATTTACATAATATTAGTTTCGTTCATCAGTACACTACATAGATTACATATATAATCACACAAGTGTAGGGAGACATATGTGTGACAAAGATGAACACGGGAAGATTTTCAAGTTTCAAAAAACTATTTCACAACAAGTTCCACAGCAGACGTCTTTCTGTCTTAGGCTCTCTGAAAAATTCTACTTCTCATTAATTTTGGGAAAACATGTATTTCTCACCTTTGTTACTACTCCTGCTGAGAAAAGAACCATATTCTGGGTTATTAGACATTTATCCTAGAACATGGCACCTGCAATGCTTTCTTCTCTGCTGAATAGTTCCATACAAACAACCAAAAATTACCAGCTTGTATTTGTACCTGATCACTGAACCTGAACTTCCAAGTAAAGCCTGAAGCTATAGTTTGTTTGAAACTCTTATAAACCAAGTTGTAATGTTCAATGATGAAGATTTTGTACATTAAACCCTGGAAGACTCCCTCTACCTTATTCAAAATCTTGACTTCAAACCACTCACAGTGTAGCTGCACTTATTCTCTTCTGCCTGGCTTTATTTAATTTATTCACTTGTGTAAGTTGCTGTTCTTAGGAGTTAACATACTAGCCAAACAGATAAAAACGGATAGCTCCAGAATAAAAACTTTCTAGCTATAACTAGCTATGCTACAGTAATGATGGCAAAGCTCCTATTTGACTTCTATGTGTGTGACAAGAATTGCAGTCACCTCTATCCTTGACAAAATTTCTTGACATCACTTTCTATTTTCCCACTATTCCAAATGCATGTTATCTTTGTGATGAGATGAATAAATATTTATAAATTTAAGTACAGTCATAAACATTACATCTAGGAAAAAAAGAGTATTGATCAATCACTTTGACAATAAATTTCTATGAGATATAACTGGCAAAGAGTATAAAAAAAACAAAACAAGGCTTCCTGAGCTGCACTTACTAACACTTCTTGCTAAGGCAAGTGACAGAAAGGCAGACCTTAGACCAGATTTGTCTAAGATTGTTCTAAGTATTTAGTTCTTCTTATAGTTGATCTGACTAAAGGAGCATTATTGAAACATGGTGCAGAAAGTATTGTGTATTTTGGCATGCTTGCCGACATCCCAAACACAAAAATATGATAGTTAATTTCCATTTGTGGATTCATTTTGTATAAGAATGTAAATGACTCAGAGAATGACAAAGAAAAATACATCATCCTCTCTTTAAGGTGACAAGATCCTTTCTCACAACAGTTCATAATTTTTTCCACCTCTACACTTTCCTAAACTTGTTCCCCTTAAATGAACTCATTTTCATTCTCCATTTTGTTTCAAATCAATCAAACATATATTTTTTTCATGCATAATTTTGTAAAATTACCCATTGCAGGTCAGACCAAATATTCACCTAGTGCAGCATCCTGATTTTCACAGAGGGCTTGGGCAGGAGCACAAAAGCAGAGCAAGAAAGTCATGATACTTCCCTAGAATAGTCTCCTTCCTTTCTGGGAATTTATGATGCAGTGACCTGAACTAGAGTTTACATATTTATATTTATTCATGTTCAGTGCATTTTTCTTCATTAAGTTTTTCCTTTCTTTTTTTAAATCTTAAATAGACATTTAGTATCAACAACATTCTGCAGCAAGAGAAACCAAAGACAAGATCACAAGAATGATGAAAAGCTTCCTCCTTTGCCCAGAATAGGACTGTTTAGCTCTCATGTTAATCCCACTTACCTTTGAAAAAAAAGAATGCAAAATATCTGTCCTGACCGTACCTCAATACAAGAACCAACGCAAAATCAGCAAGTACCCCAACTTGGTCATGATCAAACCATTGTACAACACTTTCTAAAAACAAAGACTCATTTATGTCTAGAATTACCTGCACATGTATGGTTAGGATGTTCCATTACAATTGTCCCACACGCAAAATGGGGGTGAGAGTCTTCTTTTTTATTTTGTAACAGATTTCAGTGTGAACCAATGCATTACATAATTTAATGCTAATACATATTAATATAATACTTTAATATATACTACGTTAAGGTCACTGTAATGAAAAAAAGCACTTTTATCAAGCTCACATAATTTGTACTAGAAATTGTATCCAAGAAGAAAGACTATACATAAATAACAAATAATACTAAATGAAAAAGAACGTATTTATATACTGTTAAATATTACTAAAACAGATGGAGGAAAAAGTGACCAAAATACTCTTTTGATTTTTTAGGGGAGGGGTAAGGATGTTTTTTCAATCTGTGTGACACAGTAATAGAAACATCAGTTTCTAGAACTACGTGTTAAATTGATGATCATATCATAACAATGCATTTCTGGAATTTATATAAAAATATACACAGCACATCTTTTCTGCATAAATTTTTCTGCATTCCTGTCTGTAATTCATCAAATGCTTAATGACCTGTACTTTATTATGCATTATGTACTTCAGTATTTCTTTTTTTCAACTTTAAATAAGAACTCGTTTTCTTACCATATTCCAAACTCTTTTTTACTCTACATACTGATTGTGTCCTATTATTGTTAGTTAAAACACAACTCACATTTCTCTATATTGCTCCTACATTAAATTAATGATATATGTACTTCAGGGATACGCCTGTGATAGTAGCTTTGTTTGCTTATCTTTGAGCTGATGTGACTTTCTACCATAATTGCTTACCCTTGTAATGAAGCAGAGCATTTTCCTATTCTCCAAAGCTTCTTATTTCATCTCTGACATTCCTCACCACAGATACCAGTTTTCTAACATTTGACTTCTGCACATTATTTTATACAAGCCTATCTACCAAAAGTAAAAAAATATATGCAAATAACTTCAGTAACACACATCTTCATTGGCCATTGACAACTAAAACATGAATAAAAATGTTATGTGGGTCACTGCAGATGTACATAAAATGCAGTAAAACTTCTTTAGCCATCTCACTCTCTTTAAGTATCTTCCACCTAATATGGTAGAGATATTCTCAAAGAAATCTGCTTCAGAAGATGTTTTTGACTTGCTTTTTCCTAGAACTAGAAATTTGGAATAGGTTACAGCTTGAAAGGGTCAGACATAGCAGATTCATTTTAAAACTCCATGAAATACATGAAATACAAACTGCAAAATTTAATTTATACTTAAATACTTCTAAATGATAGTTGTTCTTATACAATATATGTTAATGTTTCTCCAGACACTTGGTCACAGGATGTGACAAAATCACATAGAACCTCAGAGAGATCGTTTTTTCTACTTCTGCCTATTGCAATCTTGATAAGGTTCATTTCCAACCAGGTGTTTTCCAACCTGAGCAATTCTATGATTCTATGATTCTACAAGCAAAGCCTCAGTTTATCATGTAAGGTTAATTTGCTCTGACTTTGATACATTGCTTTGCATGGTGTTAATATTTTAGTCTAAATGCCACACCATCTTTTATTTATGGTGATCTTTATATTCATTTCTCAACCATGGCAGTCACTGCCCATAGAAAAGGCATTGATCCTTTTTTTTTTTTTTTTTTTTTTTTTTTTTTAATTTATTTATTTATTTTTATTATTTTTATTTTCTTTTTATATCACATACTTTATGCCCTTAAGAATAAGCATAAACCTTGGAAGAGAAAAAGAAGATAGAGGAGAATAAAAACCAAAAAACATACTTTGGTGACTTTTCCAAAAAGTTAAACCACAAACAGTCTTTTTCCTCAAACAGGACTAAGAGGTAAGATTTATGCATTTGTCTTAAATGGGACATCGTGTATGCACTACTTTTGAATTGTATCTCATATATGAAAAGGTCACTGGACAATAACAGCCAGATATAAATGTGGAAATGTAAATAATAAAGCTCTGCATAAACTTTCAATAAATTCACCTACAGGTCTGATTGCATAATGACTGCTCTTTAAAGAACTTTGATAATAGCCAACTGGAATTGTGAATCAAGGTCTATGTTCTATGAAATGTAATACTACCACTAAATAATCAATTTTCTTCAGCCAAAGCCACAGGACAAGGCAGAATACCTAAACATACATGTCAGAGATATCTTTATTTTTTTTTTCCAGACTCAGATAAAGATCACATAAGTTCTTGAAAGTCTGGATGTCTAGCAAAACATTATTAGTACTCTCTTAGAGCATCAGTATCTTTCAGTTTTCCATCTTTTCATTTCAGGGAAACCTGACCTCATCTTCTCAGTCATACCTCTGTTTGAATCCCATGTGGTTTTGTGAAATATATGTCAGCTTCACTTGACACTGCAGTCTATGAGTTAGCAACAACCTTCCCACATAATCCTGCTTTGTTGTCTTGAGAAGTTCATGTAACAACATTCCAGAATTCCATACACACTCTTGAAAATTCTCCAGTCATCATTAAATGACTGAAAAGTTATTACCTTGAAATTCTAAAAAAAAAAAAAAAAAAAATTGAATCCCAATTTGGGTACAAGAACAAAAAAATATTCCAGTGATAGCTGTAGAGAAGTAAAGGTGATATGTGTTACAACAAGGAGTCTATTGAGACAGTATATTAATTCCTGTTGACAGGCTAAATTCTGCTTAATTATCTGCCTGACATTTTTGTGCATCAGTCAAATTGTAGAATAAAGTCACTAGCATAGGCTAGATTAAATGTAATATTTTGTTACACTGGACATAGTCCCAGCTTTAGAACAGTTGTCTGAATGCACATAATAATAAAGAATAATTTACCTACTTTACCATGGTTAAAATTTATTCAGTCATTCCCACATTCAGGTGATTTTAAGAGCAGAGGTCAAGACAATCCCCATTATTTTCCATTCATTCTCTATCCACCAAAGGTAATCTTGTCCCAGTGAATACTTTATTCTATTGTAAAAGTGTCTTGCATATTTAAGAAAATCATTAATCTCCTCAATAAGAAATATATTCAGCTGCTCTTCTTTTGTCTTGATGCATGAAGCGTCCAGGGAATCAAGTATGATATCACAGTTTGTAATGGTTCATTTTTGTTTTAGAAGCACAAAATGCGGTCCTGAAGACACAACATATCCCATAGGTGTTATGCTTAACTGTTTGAAAATAATTCAGCCCCAAAGGAAATTGATATTAATAATTAAGCCTGCAACTAGAAAATTACAAAGTATTAAAAGCAAAACTTACATCCCTTGGGAGGACGTTAAAGGTATCTGGAGAGGAGGAAATGTTCTCCTCAATCCTCCTGGTTGAAGACTTGGGTGCAGGTGAAAGAGAAGAATGACTAAAGTGAATGATTGTGTAATGTTGTGCACAGTCTTCTGTACTGCAATCTTTGAAAAGTCTTGAAGAGATCAGGCACACTGACGATGATAGGACACAGCTTACCAGGAGGGACAAGAATGTTCTGGGCAGGAAGCAGAGTTCTAAACTAGATTGAAAGGGGAAGAGAAGTATTTGAGAGTGACAGAGAAGAACCAGGGAACACTGTCACTTGACAAAGTAGCAAGGAAATCTTGAATTTGTCCTAGAGTAGATATAGGTAAGATGTTAGAAATAAACTTTTTATATAAGGAGTGGTGAGACACTGGAGAAGGCTACCCAGAGAAGCTCTGGGTGTCCCATCCCCAGAGGTGTTTAAGTCCACGTTGAATCAGGCCCTGGGCAGCTGAATCTGTTGGATGGCTACCCTCTCCACAGCGGAGGGCTGAGACAGGTTGATTATTAGGGTTCATTTCTACTCAAGCCATAGTATATTTCCATGATTTTAGCCCCAAAGGATATCACTCTAATACCTTAACAGTTTAAGTGAGAATATAAGTAATATCTTTCAAATATCAGAATTCTATCCTGCTTGTTTCTTTACATGGACATACTGGTGAATTGGACAATATAATCCTGAAATTCTGAGGAAAGTGAAGATTAGATTTCTGAACTTTTCATCATATGTTTTCCTGCAATTTTACACTCCATTTAGTGGATTAAGTTATTCTTTAATAACAGAAGAAAGTGATATGCCTACATATTCTGTGGACAACAAATGTCACTGAATGGAGTGGAAAACTGCAAGAACAACACACCAAGTACTTGTTAATTATTGAGATGCTTCTTATGCCTCTCAATTTTTATGTGGGCAGCCTGTTATTGCCCACAGATGTCTCTCATATAACCGGGTATCAAAGTAAAAAGTGGGATTGACCTGTGTACTTTGCTCTTCACTGTTGAGAAAGGCTGATATACTGAGAGATTCAAATCAAAGATGGTTTGAATTTCCTTCTCTAGAAGTTACAAACAGAAATCCTATTTTTCACCTTACTGAAGGGTAATAATGTTCACTATTATTTAGATGCATTAAGTGCCCAAGTTAGATAGAATGTACCTCAGTTGCAGATCTTTCACTTCACAATCAGATCTTTCATGCAAAATCACTTATGTTGTGCAGTTTTGATGCCAGAAAGAAGTAAAAGCCAGTCATAGAATCATAAAATCATAGAATCATAGAATCATAGAATCATAGAATCATAGAATCATAGAATCATAGAATTGCTCAGGTTGGAAAAGACCTTAAATATTATCAAGTCCAGCCACAGGCTAATCATACTACCCTAACTCTAACAACTCTCTGCTAAACATCCCTGAGCACCACATCCAAACGGTTTTCAAACACATCCAGGGATGGTGACTCAATTACTTCTCTGAGGAGCCTATTCCCGTGCTTGACAACCCTTTATGTAAAGAAATGTTTCCTGATATTCAACCTAAACATCCACTGGTGCAACTTGAGGCCATTTCTCCTCCTGTCACCTGTCACCAGTGAGAAGAGATCAACCCTGCTCTCACTGAAAGTATCTGTGAGCTGCAAGACTCCTTTATTTACCACTGACTTCGAGCAGATCTTAAGAGCTATCATTTCACCCCTGCAAGGTGGCTGGACACTTTTCTTCTGTAAAATTGGTAGAGTTTGTTGCAGGTGCTCAACATTTATTGAAATCAATGTATGTTTAGTGTATAAATTACTTGAAAGCTACTGTTTGTAAAACTATAAAATTTTATGTAATATATTAATCATTTGTTCTCCTAGAATTATCTTATTGTATACATATCAGTGTACAATTTCAATGTCTCTAACTAATGAACTAAACCATAACAAAGGATTATTTCCTGAGATAATAAATGTCATGGCCAGTTCTGGTAAGTATGCAGGCTTTTTATGAGAGTTACTCAAGACAACTTTTCTATATGTCTGCTAAGGCAGTGGAACTTCTTATAGAAGAAGGGTTAATTTTCTTAGCTTTTGGTTTTAGATTTACAGAATACATTGTATCCAACCTTAATATTTTACACCATAAGCCAGATCATCTTTTATCTTTTATTTACGGTGATCATCATATTAATTTCTCAATGGCATCTGGCATAGCAGGAAGGACAAGACATTGATCTTCCAATTTATCCGCTAGTCTTACCTATTCTGAGGTTGAAGAAGCCTAGAGAGATTGATGTGACTCTGGCATCAGACCAGCAGCTGTGTGTTTCTCATGCATGAAAAATAAAAAGAGGAAAACAAAATTTTACAATTGACTGTAATATCAGTGACCTCTGTAATAAATATAACAGGATGCTCTTAAATAATTTAATAGAATATCTGGCACTCCAAAATGAAAAATCAGTCATGTGAGAGTATTGTATAGGGTTTTGTGAGATTCTGTTTACGTTTGCACACACAGCTGGAAACACCAAAGGACCATTTATTTTATTTACACATCAGAATGTTATAAAAGCAACCTATGATGAGATCACTAGTATTATGTATCTAATAATTCAGTAAAAGTAGTAAAGTTAAAGTTCTGTCATTGTGTTTGCAATAGTTAGGTGAGAATATACTAATATATACACACATAATGCATTTCCTGTAATCTCACTGTATGAATCAGAGGCCTTCACTCTAAGTTGTGATAAATATCTTGGAATCCTTCATAAAGCCTGCTAGGGCCAAGCTCGGAAGGATTACATGAAGAGAAGATTTTCATTTTCTTAATCACTATATTGCTTATAGTTGCAGACTGCAAATACAACAGTATTTGACAGCTCCTACTCTATCATTTCCAATTTTATCTCTTTAAAATCAAGTAGTTGATCTACATTGTTATCAGTAAGGAATCCCAGATTAATACTACTTCCAAAATTCACTCAATTTTCTATCCCTGGTAGTATGAAATCAGAGAATGCTAACAATCTAATGCCTGTACTCCTTTGAATCTATCAGCTGTAGGCAGGTTACAGGCTTTGGTAAACATAAAATACAAAATTCAAAAACTCTCTCTGCAAAGTGCATCTAAACACATAAATGCTGTTCTATTTCAGACAGCTAAAATTATGTGTCTAAAACTTGGCCAGTTAAGATGTAGAGAAGTTAAATTGACCTCTCAAGACACTCTAAGTAGTGGTTACTGCACAAGTACACAGTACAAATCTATGTGAAAAGTCACAACTTGTACTCCTAACTTTGCAGTATACAGAATATATTAAAGTCGATATTGTAATCACTGTCATGTCTTCTATGTGGCTTTAGTTTTCCAGGTTATTTCCTCTCTCTCCTTTACTTACTGACTCCCATGAATTTAGAACAGTACTGATTCATTTGTGCCAAAACTTTCCAGCTCTTCAACCCAGAATCCAGGATGCAACATCTTCACTGTGGCTGATGATCAAATAACCCTCTCCATATAAAAATAACTCTCTCTGGAGAGAGAAATAGCTCAATGACATAATCTGCACAGAAGATAAGGAAACATTAGGGATGGAATCATGCTCTAAAGATTGATTACAAACAACAGGCCTGAGTGAGATTCAGGAGATATCTGGAACTCAGCATCCTGGCTCTAATTATACAGCTCTTTGGAAGACCTCAATTCTCTTTGAAGATGCATCTGCAGCTGGCAGTTTCAGCTATATATTACTTCTGAAAGAAAAATACATCTCATCCCCTGTAGGTTTTAAGAGATCAAGAAGAAGGGAGGTGTAAAATAACTTCCTGCTAGACACTTTTAAAGCTGCAGAAGAATATCTTCCCCACCATTCACAGTGCTCTTTGGCATTGTAGGAAGGACATGCATGGACTGAGGCACTGATTCATGTCCCTTAACAGTCTATGATGTAGTGTTTGTACAAAAGGTGCCTTGTGACCTGTTGAGATTTATGTTGTAATGCAGGTGCTTTAAGAAATCTCACAGTTTTAATGGGCATAGTAAACAGTATATCTAACATAAAGCTTACAGCAAAAAGCTGTGAAGGATTCGAAAGTACAGCACAGAAATTGCAAGAAACTACTGCAAGCTATTTTTCTATTTTAAAGCTTTCTTTCTACTATGAGGATCCTTTATATCCAGAACTTCATTTTCTTGCAAATAATCCTTGCTTGCAATGTGTGCTGAAAAGAATGAATGGGAAAAACCTATGAGCATTTACCAAAATCTAGGGACATGCTTAGACTTGTTTTTGTCATGTTTTAAAAATATTCAAATGTTATTATTCACTACTAGCTTCAGTTGAGCCCATAACAGAAATTCTGGTAAAATGAGAAAGGTTTCTCTCATGACATAGAGGAAATGACAAACTTCACAGGAGAATCTGCTTTTATGATATTTGTTTCACAATTTTATTATTTTATGGAGTTCAGTAATGTTCTCAGTGCCTCAAGTAAAGGTAAGATGTACATAAAAGAACAAGAATGGCTACTGTCCCAAGCTGCTTGTGATCAGACTTCATACAATGGCAAAAAGAAAGAGAACAACAAAATGAAATGAAGCGAAAAAAAGAAAGATACTGGGTAATTATAGCTGGTTAATAGCTCAGTGGTGCCATGCATGTTCCAGAATAAGTGTCTGTAAACTCAAAAATGTTCATGAAATATGGTAAGTGTGCAAATAAGTAGTGATATGATATGACACAAAGTGACAAGCCATGCATAGTATAATATAATATTTCACAGTTTGGGAGAATTTTCTTTCTATTCTCTATACATTTCCATCTTTAAAACTTTGAACACAGGATACCTGGACCTGCTGAGAATGGACAGACATTTATATTGAAGTGAGCTTGGAAAGAAGATACCTGCATCACTGTAATCAGTCCTCTCAACTGACACATAATTAGTTTGTTAGAATCCTCCACATATATCTTGGAAAAAAATGAAGATTTCTACAGAGATGCTCTTCTGCAATATTATTATTTTTATAGTTAGAGATCTTCTGCTTTCCATAGCCACCTCTATATGTGACTATGTTTTAAGTAGAGGCCAGAGGAGAAAAATCTCTCACAGTATAAGAGTGGAGTGAGTATGAGACCACTTCATTAGGCTGAATGTATGTACAAGACATCAAAGTTAGATGACACACATCTCAGGGTTCTGAAGGAATTGGCTGATGTGGTTACCAAACTTCTCTTTATCATTTTTGAGAAATAATGTCTGTTAGGAGAAATCCCTGGTGACTGGAAAAGAGAAACATTACTCCCATGTTCAAGAAAGGGAGGAAGGAAGACCTGGAGAACTATAGGCCAGTGAGCTTCACATCTGTGCCTGGGAAGATCATGGAAGAGATTCTCCTGAAAGACTTGTTAAAGCATGTGAGTGATGTGGAGGTAATCTGAGAGATATGGATTTGAAGGCTGGACTGTCAAATGGATAAGGAATTGGCTGAATAGCTACAGGTTTGTTGTCAACAGCTTATGTCTAGGTGGAGATCAGTCATGAGTGGTGTCCCTGCAGACTCTGTCTTGAGAGTAGTGCTTTTCAACTTCTTTATCAGTGACAGGAAGATTGAGCATACCCTCAGAAAGTTCGCTGATGACATCAAGCAATCTGAAATATTTGACACAAAGGAAGGGAGGGACACTATTGAGAGGGACTCTAACAAGCTCAAAAAGTGAGCATATGAAAATCTAATGAGGTTTAACAAGGTCAGGTACAAGGTTTTGCATCAAGGTAATCCCAGATATGTAAAGATTGGGAGAAGAACTCACAAAAAGCAGCCCTGGAGAAGAACCTGATGGATAAAAAGCTGGACATGAGCCAGTAGTGTGTGCTTGCAGCTGTGAAGTTGAAGAGTAACCTGGGCTGCATCAAAAGAGGGGGCCAGCAGGATAATTATCCCCCTCTACTCTGCCCTTGTGAGGCCCTGTCTGGATTACTATGTCCAGGCCTGGGGTCCTGAGAACAAGAAGGATGCAGAGCTGTTGGAGAGGATCCAGACGAGGGCCACTAAGATGATTAGAGGGCTGGAGCACTTCTTCTATGAAGAAAGTTTGAGGTAGTTTGGCTTGTTTAGCTTGGAGAAGAGAAGACTCTGGGGAGACCTCATTATATTCTTCCTTCCAGTATTTGAAGTGAGTGTATAAACGGGAGTGGGACTGTGTTTTTACACAGACTCATAGTGATAGGACAACAAGGAATGGCTTTAAACTATAAGAGGGGAAACTGAAATTAGATGTTAAGAAGAAATATTTTATTTCAAGGGAAGTGAGGTGCTGAAACAGTTTTCCTAGAGAGGTTATGGATATCCCATCTCTGGAGGCATTCAAAGCCAGATTGGTTGTGGGCGGTGTGATCAATTGATTAGCAACCCTGCTAATGGCAGGGAGATAAGAGCTAGACTATCTTCAGGTCTACTCCAACCTGAGCCATTTTATGATGTTCTATGACTCCATGATATTTAATCTCCGCTATTGTTTTCATTCCATATCGTTTCAATTTTTCTTGTCATTCCATTGGTGTGAATTGCCTAACTTCTGGATAGATTAATATACATAGTATATGCCTTCAGCATTTCTCCATGCTCATCTAATGCCCAAAGATTAAATGTTGTGAAATGAAACTGCTATTCCTAGCTGACACTTTGTAGATCACTAACAATTATTATACAGATGTTTTTTCACATCTATGACACTACCAATTTTTTATTCCACTTCTTAAGGTCTTGTGAGATTATTACTAAAAATTTAACAATAAATGAAATTTATCACAAGACTGAAGAGTTGCTCATGTAATACACCTACAACAGAGAACGTTCATTTTCAAAGAAATTCTCAATCAATATGGGAAAGTTGTAAAAGTCTCAAGTGATGTTAGTTAATTACTAATATTCTTTCTATATTCTAATATTGATTGAAAGATTTCAATTAATAATAATGAAAAAAGAAGTCTTCTCCCTTTTTTGTTTAACTGATTCTCAAAAAAAGA
The DNA here is from genome assembly GCF_026119805.1 of Tympanuchus pallidicinctus. Taxonomy (NCBI): domain Eukaryota; kingdom Metazoa; phylum Chordata; class Aves; order Galliformes; family Phasianidae; genus Tympanuchus; species Tympanuchus pallidicinctus. Next base: position 35,891,265 of record NW_026294758.1, read on the forward strand.
CACTGTACTGTCAGCAATTTTTCCTATTTTCACAAATAGGAAAAAACCTCTTGCTAAAACCACAATATTCCATTGGCCAGGTTAGAGCAGCACCTTATAAAAACGACATAAAAGGAGCATAGTGTAAGAAATTGTGACATTGCACTAGGGGAAAATAAGCTAGTATGACAGGATAGACTTTTATTTATACGCGCACATATATAAATTTACCAACATTTTTCACTGGGGGAGAGAGAAAGATGTTTTTGTGAAAACCAGAGAGATGCCAAAACTGCATTTTCATTTTTCCTTTTTTTTCTGTAATCTGTTTTTCAAGGATATTTCAGCTTCTCAGAGTGCTAATGCAGGGCTTATTACAAGAAGAAAAATTGACATTATGAAAAGATTTCAATGGGAGATTTTTTCGCTAGCAAAGAAACAAACAGGAGACAATTTTGAAAGGCTGAGTGAATTGGGTCTCTTTAGCCTTGTGAAAAGAAGACTGAGAGGGCACCTGATTAATGTTTATAAGTGTCTTAAATGTGGGAGTCAAGGAGACATGACCTCTTCTCAGAAGTCTGTGAGGACAGAACAAGGGGAAATGGACATAAACTGGAGCATAGAAAGTTCTGAACCAATATGTGAAAAAACTCCTTCGTGGTGAGGGTGATGGAGCACTGGAACAGGCTGCCCAGGGAGATTGTAGATTCTCCTTCTCTGGAGATAGTGAAGACTTGCCTGGACACTACCTATGCAGCCTGCTGTAGGGGGCCTCCTTTGCAGGGGGGCTGGACTTGATGATCTCTGGAGGCCTCTTCTAGCCCCTACAAGTCTGTGATTCTGTGACTCTACGATTTTATTTTCAACTATAATATTCTAAATTTCAAAGGTTTCAAAGTTTTCTGCTTCTATTTCTATGGTCCTCTGTTTTACTTTACACAACTCAGATGGTCTTCATTTTACTTCTCTCTGAGTCTTTTGAAGCTTTTAGTGACTATTTTTGTCCCCATCTAGAGGCTTCTATCCAAAATATGTTTGTATTTGCATAGTGTATGAGTGCCATCACGTGGCACATACAGAACACCAGGTGATCAGATTCAGTCAGCAGGCATTTATGAGAGGCAGGTCCTGCTTCACTAACTGATCTCTTTCTATCCAACCTGGCCTTGAACATCTCCAGGAATGAGGCATCCATAACTTCTCTGGGTAACCTGTTCCAGTGTCTCAAAACATTCTATGCAAAAATTTCCTCCTAATATCTAATCTAATCTGAATCTCCCCTCTTTTAGTTTAAAGCCATTCCCCATTATCCTATCACAATCCAGATTTGTAAATGCTCTCCATTTTGTTTATAAGTTCCCTTTAAATACTGAAAGACTACAATGTGGTCTCCCCATTACAGAATGTTGGATCTGGTTTATTGCAGTTGGAAATTAGAAGAAGAAAAGCAGTCTAAAATGGAACAAGAAGAATTGTAGGGCCTGATCTTTAGCTCAGAATCACAGAATCACAGAATGGCCAGGGTTGAAAGGGACCTTAAGCATCATGAATCTCCAACCCCCCTGCCACATGCAGGAACACCAACCTCCACATTCAGTACTAGACCAGGCTGCCCAGCACCCCATCCGATCTGACCTTGAACACCTCCAGAGATGGGGCATCCACAACCTCTCTGGGCAGCCTGTTCCAGCACCTCACCTCTCTCTCTGTAAAGAACTTCCCCCTGACATCCAACCTAAATCTTCCCTCTCTCAACATAAAAGCCATTTCCCCTTATCCTGCAGTTGTCTACCCTTTCAGACAGTTGATTCCCCTCCTGTTTGTAGGCTCCCTTTAGGTACCGAAAGGCTGCAATGAGGTCACCCCACAGCCTTCTTTTCTCCTGGCTGAACAAGCCCAGCTCCCTCAGGCTGTATTCATAGTGGAGGTGCTTCAGTCCCCTGATCATCTTTGTGGCTCTCCTCTGGACCTTCTCCAACAGCTCTCTGTCTTTCTTGTACTGGGAGCTCCAGATCTGGATGCAGTGTTCCAGATGGGGCCTCACAACAGCAGAGAAGAGGGGGCCAATCAGCCAGTTCCTGCTGGCTACCCCTTTTCTGATGGAGGGGTAACATCTTTGTAGGTGACACTGACATTGGGATCAAGTGCACCCTTAGCAAGTTTGTAGATGACACCAAACTGAGTGGTGAACATGACACAGTAGACAGAAGGGATGCCATCCGGAGACCTGGAAAAGCTTGAGAGTGGGTCTATGCCAACCTCATGAAGATTAACAAGGTCAAGTGCAAGGTCCTACACTAGGATAGGAGCAGTCCCAAGAACAGATACAATTTGGGCAGAGAATGGCTTGAGAACAACCCTAACTAGAAAGATTTGGGGGTGTCAATTGATAAATGTCTCAACATAAGCAGTAACGTGTGCTTGCAGCCCAGAAGGCTGCCGTGTTCTGGGCTGCATCAAAGGAAGTGATGAGTCTCTCATGAGACCCCACCTGAAGTATTGCACCCAGTGCTGCGACCCCCAACACAAGAAGGACATCAAGTAGGTCCAGAGGAGGGCCACAAAGATGATTAGAGGGTTGAGACAGGCCAAGAGAGTTGGGGCTTCTTAGCCTAGAGAAGAGATGGCTGTGGGAGGCCTTACTGTGGCCTTCCAGTGCTGGAAGGGGGCCTACAGGAAAGCTGGAGAGGAACTTTTTATATAGGCATGTAGCAATAGAACAAGGGGGAATGTCTTTAAACTGGAAGAGGGTAGATTTAGACTAGATATTAGGAAGAAATATTTTACTGTGAGGTTGAGACATTGGAACAGGTTGCCCAATGAGGTTCCCTCTTCCTTGAAGCATTCAAAGCCAGACTGGATGGGACTTTGAACAACCTGGTTTAATGGGAGTTGTTCCTGGCTAAGTGGGTGGGTTGGAACTTAAAGGTCCCTTTCAATCCCAACTATTCTGATTCTATGATTCTAAAATTCTTATAACGTGGATTCTTTCTTCACTATTCTCTTCTAAAATTGTATGTATCAAGACTCTGAACCAGCAGTTTAGTGAAGCTACTATCAGCCTCTGCACACCCACACCCAGCAACTTTTTCTACAATTCCCTTCCATTTGTGGACAGCTGCTGTTGTTCAAGCACTGCCACCAGTCACCATGATTACTTTTTCCCCAACCAGCTTCTCAGAAAAAAATATTACATCAACCCATCTGCGCCTATTCAGACTAATTGACAAGGAATATTGTTTCAATCTTGTAACTGATTCATTTGTGCAGAAGGAAGTAATTTTATTCATTAAAATATAACCGCCTTAAGTGACAATGAGGCCATAGGTAACGTGAAGGAGAGGACCAAAAATGAGGAAAGGTATAGCAGATTCATAGATCATTCCTGTCTGTGTTATGTTAGCATTTTAGCCTAAATCATATTTTATGAAGAATCCCACTGATTATAGAACTCTCAGATCAGCCCCTCAGTTTTACAAGTGGGAATGTTTCTGCACAAGGAATGGATACTTCTTTCTGTACAGGTCTGTCAAATGGGAAAAAATGAGAGAAACGGAACTATAATTCTTAGTTTTATTTTGTTTTATTGAGCTACTATGAGGAAATCAGTATACTCATCAGTAAAATCAGAAAAATAATACTTACCTATCTTTGACAAGTGCATCATGATTTAAGGATCAAAGCATTTTGTACAGCTAAGTATTTTCATTATTACTACTTTGATGTGCAAATCACACACAATTGGCTGTAACTGTCTTTGAAGCTGTTCTGAAAAATCATATCATATTCCACTTCAGCAGTGATTTAATTTGTGGATTAGTGACATGACAGACCATAAGAGGCTATTTGGAACTCTTCCAGTTGCTTTTCTCAATGTGGAAGCTTTGAACATGCACTTAGTGTTCAGTAGGCAGAAAATGTCCTCAAATTATTATTATTGATTGCATCATTTTCTCAGTGAAAGAATTTGTGTAATTATAAATCTTCTTTTTGTTAATATGATTAATTTTATGATCTGACTCAATTACCATAAATTATATTTACAGAAACAAACTTGTTAGTCATGCAACTTAGCTACTCCTGCTTTCAGCCTGGCTCAGTAATTTCCCTTGGAACTAGGCAGGTGTTTCAGAGGCTGTTAGACTATTGCAGCCTAACTTCCATCAGAAAATCCAATCAGCAGTTTTTTGACCATTAGGCTTAACATCTTTTGAAAGGTGAATTAAAAAGAGACATGATCTCTGTCTTGCTGTTGTAGTACCACTCCTTTCTCTGTATGAAATCTCTTTGGAGTGCTACATAAATGGCTTAAAATGTCACGCTGACATACAAATTTTGATGTTTATTAACAAATAAAATGCTATTCATCCTTCTGCATTGTGATTTTGACATCACAACTTCTCTCTGTCTCTCTCTTTCTTATCTTAACAAAAAATTTCTGCCCAAGTTCCATGAGGAATTCCCTGTTCAGCCAATCTGGGCTTCTGCATCCTTTCTTGACTACTGACACAATAGGACTGCCTATTCCTGTACTTTTAAGAAGTGATTCCTAAAAAGTGACCAGCTTTCATGGAACCCTAAACTCTGTGGTGCAAATTTCCACGGAATGGTGATAAACAACTTCTGGAGTTACTTGAAGTTTGATCTCTTAAAATCAAGAGCAACAGCTCTGCTGGCCTTTTTTCTCTATACCACAAAAATTTTTAATTCAACTATTTAATGTGGCCATGACAGCCACCTAACATTACTTCTCAAAAAACAGGTCTAGGAGGGCACATTTCCTTTGCTGACTCACTCAGTACTTGGAATAAGAAATAATAAATTCTAGCTCTTTAGAAAATATTCAAAACATTGCTCTGCCAAATAATCATGTTCTAGATTTCAATCAAGTTTTCTAGATATGCAAAAATGTACTTTTACAGAAAGATTAAGGAGTTTTGAAATTCAAACCCGTTTTGTTTTCTGCATCTTCTTTAAAATTTCAGTGCGTATGATGTGAAAATTGTTGAGACAGTTGTGTGCTTTACATGTTATTTTGCAGTTCCTATCCGACTTGGTGATGGTAATTTGTGTTATTCTTTACTGGAGGAAATGTGAGCTGCTGTTTGATAAACCAAGACAATAATTTTAAACAAAAGGTGAGAACTTCATTTGAGACTCCAATCATAAAAAGGAAAAACAACAACAAAAACAATAATTGACTTCAGAAATCCTAATTTTTCAGTGGTAACTCTGCATCAACACTTTTTTTCCTCTCTGCTTGAAAAATATGTATATATTTCTTATTCATATGATACCTTTGGTCGATTTTCATTTCAAAATGACTTTTTTAAAGAAATATGGAAGAGCTATTGTCCAAGGAGATAAGAATTGTCATCTATATTATCAAAATAAGTAAAGTAACACAGGTATTTTATACTTACTGTCATCTGCTTCAAAATTAGTGATAGAGAGGACCTTTTATTATCTAGTCTGTCATTTTGCCATGTTTATTTCTGTCATGTTTATTTATAACTTTCTCAATGTTTTGAGTATTTTGGGATAAATGAGGTGAATTTTCCATCACAATGAAAGCACTAACATCGTGCACTGTAAGCTCAGTTCTTAGCATTACCATATTATTTGTCATACTATTTTATGCTGCCTTATGTTACTCTAATTATGTTTCTTTCTAATGTTGGATTAACTGTAGATGTTCCTGTTCATTGCAGAGGAGTCGGATTAGATGACCTTAAAAGGCCCCTTCCAAGTAAAATAATTTTATGATTCTATGAGAACTTCAAGTACATACACTGGTAAGTATTTTTGAAAGAGGAGATGCATGAAAATGTTGAAGCTTATTCGCATAATGGTGGAGTCAAAAATAATTTGATTTTAAAATGTTGAATGATTACATTTCAGTATCTGTTTGAGCAGCTGTACTGTCTAATGGAAGTGGAAGTACAACAGCTCAACCACAGGGAAATACAAAATATTATAATGAGTAATATAGAATGAACAGTGAATTCAGATCATAGAGAAGGTGGCAGATGCTGTAGTTCTTAAACTAGGACTACAACTGTACGGCATTATACTTCAGACAAGATATCACTGTCCAGATGACACAGGAGAAAGTAATGACACTATGATATGCTGATGTGGATTCATATGATCCTGGTTATACCTAATATCCATTGGCGTATAACCACGGGCTTTCATCTATATAAATGAACCAGTGTTTCAGGACATGTTAAGAATTTAAAAGTATGGCAAGTTTTGATTTTTAACATTCATGACATTCTTTCACAATGTGAGAAAGTCTGCAAAGGAACTAATGGTTCAAGAAAAATATTTAATAGACTCTCAATCTTAGGAAACACAACAAGCACTTAAGTGCTCTATTTATCATTTCACTCAACAAAAATTTCAAGAGCCTCAAGAAGAGGCTCTTAAAAATGTTTGAGTCATAGTTCTTAACATAAAATCTCAGAATTTAAGAGAAAGTAGTCTTAGATTTGTTTAGAATTTAAGATCATATTTTATTACTCACTCCAATAAACAGTAACACTACTGATTTGTAACCTTTACTGTTAAACTAATATTATGCTTGACACAGAAGGAGAAAAGCTATTTTATTGTATTGATACCAATTAAAAAAAAATCACAAATCATTTCCTACAGGACTGATATCACTCTAAAATTAAAAAATCAAATTTAAATTATAAAAGGTTAATTTGATGACTTCAAATATGTTTAATAGTAATGCATTTTATGCTATTTTGTCACACTTTCTTAATAATTGGAAGAGGTAACAACAAAGCTTTCAAGGTTCTTATTAATCTAGCACCTTGAGGCTGTATTTTTCTGTTTTTTTTTCAATTCAGTCTACCAATCATATACATTAAACAAATATATATGTCATAAAGAATCTTTCATTACAGCAAATTCTGACCTGTAAGTCTCTAAAATCAGATTTTAAAATATAAAGTAGTATAATTTCTCAAAACTTTGGAGAGAATAACTGACTAAACCACGGTCTGTGTTTTCTAATTAGAAGACCATAAATGCTCCAAAACAGCTAAATATAATATTTAGGAAGTATAGAATAACTGTACTCAAAAAAAAAAAATAAATAAAAATAAAAAATTTAGACCTTCTGCTTGATTTGGAAATCATGACTTCACTGTTTCACTTTTAAACATTTTTAATGATCTTAAAACTTAGTTTGAACCTGTTACATAGCAATTCTCATGTAATTTTCCAATTTCATCTCCATTTGATCAGCACAGAACCAACACATTACAGTCATATGTGTGACTGTATTAGAAATTTCTCAATGTGTCTGGTTTGGGGGAAGGGTATTTAACATCCTGAAATCACTAACCAGGTCACAGTACATTTTCCAATAAACAACTAATTTGTAATGCAATCTTGAGACTGTGACTGATACAGTTTAACATGCAAAGGCACTTTCAGAATGACTTAATCTGGAACTTCCAAATCATACATTGTCAGTATCGCTTATGTGCTATTAGTATGGATAGTCTTGTACATCACTCACTTTGCATCCAAGGAAGTGATTTCCATTGCAACAATTTTAAATGCAGGAAGCAAACATTGAAAATTTAGGCTTTCTTTTTTTCCCCCTTTTTAAAGTTTTTCCTCTTCTGCATTATTTCAGTTAAAAAAACAGACAAACAAAGAAAAAAAAAAAAAGTGAGGAAATCAAAGTAAAGTATTTTATGGTCCATAGTTTTGATACTTTCCACAATGTTCCAATTATATATAAAAAAAAAATTATTTTCATCTTGAGAATTTTGATTTAAGAAAAAATATTGAAAGATCAAATAAGTAATAATATTTTAATTTCTATTTACTTTCTAAATTTTTTACCATATCAGCCAGAGTACAGAATCATTTAATGCACTGGAATATGTTGTTTTGTGTTTCTACTAGAAAAGTATTTACTTTTATTTATTTATTATTTTATATTTATTTATAGAAATATAAGTAAAAGCTGATCATAAATAAAACCGAATTTCTTTTGATTATTTTTTTTTTAACAGGAAAATCCTTCTATTGTTTAGTCACAGAGTGAAGATGACTTTTGAAATTCTAGATGAAAAAGATGGAAATTCATTTAACTCTATCTATATTATCACCTATGATCTTTTCAAAATACCAGCTCTGAAAAACAGTTCATAAAAATTAAATGCAAAAATAATTATATAATTTCTTCCCATCTAGGAAGCCTATAAGCATCTATGAGCATGTAAAATCTTACCTTTCTTCCTTTTTTTTTCTTTTTTTTTTTTTCCAATGCGGAGCCCCCTCTTAATCAGGCAAGAAACAAAACCAAATTTGACATATGTTAAATATAAACAGTAACACAATAGCACTATCAAATCTTTGTCAGGCAACTAAAATTTATGCCAAGCTAATTCAATTTTGCTGCAGTTTTATTAAGTCCTATGAAAAATCTAAATCTGTCTCTTCAGTAAATCATAAGTTTCACAGGGCATTTTCTTACTCAGCCTCCTTGTTCTTGTATTTTGATATATTAAATATCCAGCAAAGAATTTCCACAGTAATAAATCTAGAGTGATAAAATTAATCTTATTGCTGAAGAGAAATAAATATTTTATTGCAGTTTTATGAGCTTTTGTTCCCTTCTCACTTGCAAGTAGGTGTTGTCTGGTGGTACAAAGTCATTTTGCTGCTGAAATATGTATTAGAAACAGTATAGCACTAATAGAATTCATATCTACAAAGCTATTCACTTCTCAGAATGAAGATTCAGGAATATCCTGAGGAAAACTTAAAAAAGAATATTGTTAACAATGACACTACGCAGATAACTCTTCTTACATTTTAGACAGTGGGAATTATATTACCATTATTAGTAGGTTTACAATAGAAAATTTCTGGAATTGTGCCTGAATTATATTTTCGCAATCCTATCTGCTAAATGTAAATAGAATATTCAGCCTCAGAAATAAAAAAAATTAATCTAATTAATCTAATTCTTTCCACAAGTGATTCTTTCTTAGTAATGTATGGAAATTATGAGATAAAAAATGTTCATGCATTGATTACACCTTGGTCTGAGGTGCTAAGCACTTACAGCAATGATTCTTTTATTCAAGCCTGGCATAACTCCTATTCTTTTTTCAATTGTTACTACCTGAAATGTAAAGAATTTGGTTGAAGGCCTCAGGGGCCTTGAACATTGTTTGTCACAAATAAGAAATGGATTTTGGAGAGAGGAATGCAAAGGAGGAGATTCCTAGTGAAATAGAGACAAAGGCACAGGGAGAGCAAAGTCTTCTCCATGTCTATTGTTGCCAGTTCTTCATTCTAATTTATCATACAGTGTACACTCTTCTTAGACTTCGTCTTCTGAGTAACTATATGTAACTTTAGAATCCCTTTTTGCCAGTTGTATCCATTGCCAATATTATTTCCTCTATGCCCTGGCTTTCCCAGTCCTGTTTCTGCATGTCCAGACTGCATCATTATATTCTTTCCAGGCCGTGCATTCCTGCTTCCATTGCCTGCACATTTCCTTCTTATGCCTCAGTTTAACCAGCTGGTCCTTGCTCAGCCATAGTTATTTTCTTCCTCATCTTCTTGATTTCTTATACATGGAATTAAAGAGTTTCACACTCTGTGAAAGTTGTCATTGAAAAGTTGCTAGTTCTGCTAAGTTCTTTTGTTCTGCTAAGTTTTAAGTTCTAACTGTCTGCAAGTACAGTTTCCCAGAGAATCTTTTCCTCTACTTTCAGAGGCTGAAATTTTGCTCTTCTGAAGTCCAGGGTCATGGCTTTGCTCTATGCAAGGTCCATATTCCTTGAGATCTCAAACTCAAGGAGGCTACAGTTGCTGCATCTCATACCACCTCCAATATTAACCTCCTTAGTAAGCTCATCTTCACCAGGCCCAGTAACACTTTTCCTCTGGTTCGTCTGCCTAATATCTGGACCAGAAAGTAATCCTCAATGCACTCAGGAAGTCTCTTGGATTCATTACAGCCCATTGGTTTGTTTCCCAACAAACATCTCAGTGATTGAAATCTCCCATCAGGACAAAAAGTTTATGAGCATGATGCTACTTGTAACAGAATGTATCTGCTGAAAGTGGTTGTACAGAACTGAGTTCCTCACGAAGAAATTCTGACAAGTAAGCATTCCTTCTGAACACAGTGGATTGCTAAAACGGTTATGCTCTAAATTTTTCTGGGCCCCATATAGGCCACATCCAAGTTTACTGAAGTCAACAGAAAAAATTCTGATAACTCTCATTAAGAAACTTTGAGGGACAAAGATCAATTTGTGACATCTGAACCATATATTCTGTGGTAGATGTTTTCACTGTACCATAAAATTGTAGTATTCAGTGTCTTCTATTCTTATAAATATGTGCAACTTAATGTTGCTCTTGAATGTTTGTTTCTGGACTGCTTACATATTAGGAGGTTTCGGATGTAGCCCAGGTTTAAAAGTATTTTCCAGAGAATTCTGTGTATAACATCTTGTTACTTACACGTCTGAAGTTTCTTCAGTAAACCTATTAGAGAAGTCTACTATGGCCTACAGATCTTTGTAGGGAGACGTACACTTTATTGCAGTATCTTCACTACATTACTAATAATCTAACTACACATCCTTACATGGCTTTTTGTTTATTATAAAAGATTTTCAAGGTAGGTTAATTTTACACTGCCTACATTAGAAGCTGTTGGATGTGCAGCATGTTGTGCTAAGCCACAGTCATTATTCTAGAAATTGTGAATACCCAGTACATCTCCTTTTGTACAAGAATACATGACTAGACACTACAGATACTCACTTTGTTGACAGAGTCATTTATTGCTTTTTTAAGGATATCAGAATTAGATCCTGGACAGAATTATTTTAAAGCATAAGCAAACAAAGATTGATTTGACCATGCCTAAGTATCTCCTTCAATATAATTGGGAATTCTGTGAAAAAATCATATTGGCATTAAAGTAGCAAATATATTTATTCCAGCTTTTCTGTCTGGAACTGTGAAAAGGATAAACACTTCATAAAAACTCTTGTCACAAAACCAAGAATATTGAAATTACTTTTTATGGAGATACTGAAACAACAATAACTAAAAGTACACAGAACCTGTTTCTCCTGAAGGTTCAATTATTTTGAGTGCTGGTAGCAAACTTTGATAAATCTAGCCTTTCTATTCTAGGCAATAGTTTGATCACATAGTGATGAGAAAGAGTTAGAGAACGGAAGAATAATATTTGGATTGCAACATAAAAATAAAAATGCAGAGGCTGTCTTTGACTTTTACAAGGTGAAGAATGATTTCCCATTTTGATTGTGTGATGGTAAAAATCTCTAAAAGCAGGCAAGTCTGGACTTTATATACTTTTACATTACGTTCCAAAACTTATATTCAGCTTTCCAGCAAGAAATTCATTACGCATCCAAAATGTAAGTCAAGCTGCAGTGGCATCATATGTTTTTCAGCAGCACAAATGAGCGATGAAGTGCTAGGGTGACCACATATCACATGTGAAATATGAACTAAGAAAGAAAACTCTACAGCCCATAGAGAAACACAGACAGACTTTCTATTCTAAATAAATTTATGATGTTTTCCACCAGGGCTTTTAGAAATAAACTCCCCAAATATGTCCATCGCGGGTTTTTCAATTGCCCACTTACACCTGCATTTTTCACTCTTCGCTTCTAATTTTTTTTTTTTTCCTGTCAGCTTGAAATCCTCCAACATTATGTTATTCAAATCTTCTCCTTCCTTTTCATGTAGAATAAAAGAAGGCTATCAATCAAACAAAATGAGAACTGAACATTTAGTTTTATTTTATAAATACCTCATAAATACCTTTCCATAAGATCAATCTTCACTGTAGATGCAGTTACTAAGCTTAATCTTACAAGAAATTCCACTGGGAAAAAGAGAGAGAGCACACAAAATTTGCCTTTAAAAAATCAGCCTGATCACATGTTTTTACTTTAAATTAAATCACTTACAATATTTAAAACTGTATTGCTTCAGTATTTTCTATATTCCACAGTCACAAAATATTTGAAATATCTGGATATTTTGTAATTTATGATTTCACTGTCTGACACTAAAATTTTTTGATACTTAGCCGATTTTTTTTCTACGTTCACAAAAGAATTTCATAAATCATTATAAAATCAGCAATCTTAACTGAGAAATTAGCTACTCCAGTATAATCCACTCCAGTGTGTTCATTTTGGAGAAAGAGGTACCTTAGATATCAGAGTCATAGTAGTGCAGAGGACAGAGAAAGCAGACAGAGATATTAATAACTCATCTAAAAAAGGCATATAACTATAGAGATGCTTTAGCATGAACTTTGTATTAGGAGTTGAGCATGGCCATGGAAGTGGTAATATTTATCAGCCTTCAAACACGGTCTATCAGATGACTAGATCAAAATTAAAGTTGCATCTATCAAAGGTATGCTCTTTCAAAAGTTGTCTTCCTACATATGCTTTCTCTGCCCTCACTCTGCTGTATAAGAAACATATAATTTACTTCTAGTGTTTTAGTACAGCACCAGATCAAATGTGAATAGTACTGTCTTTGAAGGCAGACTTGATCAATAGGTTAAACTCTACATTTCTATCTACTTGTACAGTTATTTTGCTCCCTATTTAATCAAGATCATTTTTCTGAAGCATGGCATACACGAAATTTCATTTCTGAATACATCAAATATTAGGCAGAGATCTATAAAAGAGTGTACCTCTGAAAAGTTTGTTTACAGGCTCTAAACTGTCGATACCTGGTATCCGGACTACTACATCTCAGCTTCATTTTCTTATTTGACATATTGAAATGACAGAAAATACATATTCAGAAATATACTAGGGCATATGTACAACATATATATATTTCTGACAACTCTCTGGTATATTGACAAACATATTTTCCAGGAATTAGCAGTGTCTATCTCTTCGCAATTGCTAATGTTTCAACTTCTAAAAAATTTCACAGACATTTTTTAAAAAGTCATCTTTCCTAAGTTTTTTGGCTAAGTTAAAGAACTTTTTATTTCTCACTATACATTACTTCTAATTATAACACTTGGATTAGCTCCAGTAATGTAATTTCAATCTGGTTAGAAGAATTCATGTTTCAAATTTGATTTGCAAACAAAACTGAGCATTGCAATTGTGACAGTAAAAATGGGAAAAAATGCAGTATACTTTCATAAAATATCATAATTCTCAAAAAAAAATTCTGTGCCAGCAACAATACATAATAGTGATGGTGTTACAAATAACCAATGCTTCATATTTTTGCTGATTCTCAAATTTTAGCATACATAAACGAATTTACTTATGAAGTCCATACTGATATTTAACTGCACTTATCCCATAAACATAAGTTAAACTGTGCAGCTGATGACATCAACAAGTGCATATTTGTAACATTTGTGTGAGATTAAACATAGGGAGCAGATAGTTATCCTGGATATAAGTGTAGGAACTGGCATAGAATATCTGTGAATAGGTAATGATTGCCTAGAATTAAAGGCGACTTTTCACTCATTGTCTGAGATTGATGACTTCTACAAATTCCACAGAAAGCAAAGATTACTTACAAAATCATTGCTGCTTTTTACATGTAAAAAAAGTAAAAGCACTGTATAGTTGACTAACTACTATGCATCATCAGTTGTGCAAAGCTTATATTTTAGTGTGCTTGCAGGGTCTTCTGAATACTGGTCCTTATGCACATAGTATCTACATGCTGCTGAGAATTTGTTATTTCTATCTTCAGAGCTTGTCAGTTTTCCAACAATCTTTGTTTCTCTCTGATAAGAGGTCCTATTTTAGTCACAAATAACAAAAGCTGAGACTGAGTGGAGCCCTGGGCAGCTTGCTCTGGCATTAGATATGGAGGTTGGAGGCCCTACATGTAGCAAGGGGGTTCAGAGCTTGATGATACTTGAGGTCCCTTCCAACTCAAGCCATTCTATTATTCTATGAGAACTTATTTCTGAGTTCCCTGAAAGTATAATTGAGGGCATATATATATACACATCAAACAAACAAATCAAACCATTGATGTTACAAATGAGAAACACAAAGAACATATAAGTAAGCTAAAGGACGAATCAGGAGTGCTGATAAATGATAGAAAGTGGCTCTACTATCACCTCTGCCAGCCCCCTGAGCACTTTTGGGTGGATCCCATCCAGTCCCATGGACTTGCGGCAGTCCAGGTAGAGTAGCATGTCTCTATTTCCACCTGAATTGTGAGGGTTTTATTCTGCTTCCATCCAAAACTACTCAGGTGGTAGAGTACACCAAGATAATCAACTGGTCTGATTTTTTTAAGGTAGATGTAAAGAAGGCATTGAGAACTTCAGCCTTTTTCTTGTCATCAGTGCTCACATTCCCTACTACATTCAATAGAATATAGATTCTCCTTAGCTCTCCTTTTGTTGTTAATATATCCACAATTTTTACCCCAATAGCTTAGTTGAGCTCAAGCCTTTTAATTTCCTCTCTGCTCACCCTAACAAGTTCTTTGTACTCTCCCTGAGTAACCCATTCATTCTTTCACAAGAGGTAGATTCTGTTTTTCTCCTGGAGCCTCGGGAAAATCTTCCTGCTCATCCACACTGATCTTCCCCTCTGGCTCATCTTGAAGTACAGAGAGGTAGCCTGCTCCTGCACTTTTAAGACTTCCTTCTCAAAGAGAATTCATCTTCCCAGGATCCCTTTAGCCTTCAGGACTGAGTCCCAAGGGACTCTCCCTACCAGCATCCCAAGCAGTTCAAAATCCACCCTCTGAAAGTCAAAGGTGGCAAAGGTTTTTGAGGTTTTAATTGAACTCAAGCCCATCATCTACGTCATCAGTGAACATATAGAAAAGCACTAGTCCCAAAACAGATCTCTGGGGTACAGTGCTCGTCACCAGCCTAAACCTGTACATACAGCCATTCACCGCAATCCTCTGTCTACATCCTTCCAACCAACTCCTTATCCATTGAAGATTCCCCCCCTCAAATCTATATCTCCCCAAATTAGAGATAAGGACATGGTGGGGGACCATGTCAAAGGCCTTGCATAAGTCCAGGTAGATTACATCAGTCACTTCCCCTTTGTCCACTAATGTCATTACTCTATCATAGAAGGCCACTAAATTGGTCAAATATGACATTCCCTTGGTAAAGCTATGGTGGCTATTTCAGATCACCTGCTCATATCTCATGTGCCTTAATATGTCTTCCAGGAGGATTTGTTCCAAGATCTTCCCAGGCACAGAGGTGAAGCTCATCAGCCTGCAGTTCCCCGGCTCCTCCTTCCTCCCTTTCTTGTAAATGGGAGTGGTGTTTCCTTTTTCCAGTCCCTGGGAACTATGGCTGAAAGTCACAACTTTTCAAATATGGTGGAGAGCAGCTCAGTAACTACCTCACCCAACTCCTTTAGGACCCTGGGATGCAAGTAATCTGACCCATGGACTTGTACACATTCAATCTCATGAGGCAGATTTGGATTTGCTCTATCCTTACTGTTAGGGGGAGAGGAAGGGGGATGGGGATTTACACTCTTAGTTTCCACCTAGAGGCTCAGGAATGCAAGCCTCAGGGCCATGAGAAATACAAGAATCCTGGCTGCCAGTGAAGACCAAGGCAAAAAGCTGATTGAATACCTCAGCCTTCTCCATACAGGTCATAGCCAGTTCTCTTTTCTCATTTACCATTATCATTGGCCTGCCTCTTCCTGCCAATGTATCTATAGAATACTTTTTTGCTTTTTTTTAAAATCACTTATCAAGTTCATTTCCATCTGCACCTCAGCTTTCCTAATTGCCTCTCTGCAAGTCCAGACAGCATTTTTGTTAACTCTCTGGTATCCCTCATTGACTTCATCACTGCTAGCCTGAACTTTCAATAAAGGATAATAATCAGAGGGGAAGATCAGGCTAGGAAGTTCCCTAGAAATATCCCTGACATGGGCTCCAGGGTGGCAGCATACTTCTCTTTGTGCGGGGTTGGGCCGACACACAGGGACATCTGTTCTTCTCAGCAGGCTGTCACCTATGAATCCACCCTTCTGTCCAAGGAGGCAGTTTTGAGGTGCAGAGTTGATCACCTCATCCTAGACAATCTCATAGGTGAACCTCCCACCACATCCTCAGTGACAATCACCTCTCCTTCAAGTTCCAGAGCCTCAAACCTATTACAAAGGGACATCTGGGGAACTCAGGTAGGTTCAGATGAGGGTTGCCTGCTACTCAGAGCTGTTTCTACCACTGTTTACGATGTATCACCATGGTGTCTTTTTTGCAAGTTTGGCAGTTATTCCACCTGTCTATCTCCTTCTCTGCTTAATCTCTTTACCTTCTCCTTGACCTCCGCCACCGCAACAGATCACTCACCTGCTCATACCTCACACAGGTGGAATCCTCACTCCACTGGCAGCAACAGGCTCAGGCACTCGCTGCAACCAGAGAGTTGACCCATTAGATTTTTAGGTGGGCACTCCTGAGTAATCACACTCTTTCTTGCCAGAGCGTTCTGCCTGGTGGAGACCATACCTAAATTTGTTGTCCAGACTGTAGCCAGTGGGTGAGCTAATCACCTGAGAAGGCGCCACCCTGACAAACTGCCCAAGCGAACTGCTGCAACACACCCTTCCACTGCACCATGTGAGGTTTCACTCTGCCTTCTACTGGCAGATTTCAACATGGGGGGTGACCTCATAATCCTACTGCAGTGCAGAGGACAGTGGCACCCCGCATCTTCTCCCTGACAAGGCTGCACCTCAGCCATTCGAGCTAATTCTCTGCTTTGGTGTGGAATGCATCCACTCCAGAGCTGAGTACCTCACCAAAAAGAAGACAAACTTTCTCCGCGTCCATCATTTTCAGTAGATCTGATATAAGACAGTGAAACCTGGTTTTTAGAAGCCACTGTTACTTTTCTACAGTGGAGTTCATTGGAATGTAAGTGTAAGATTTTTACTACTCTGTCAAAAAAAAATTGTCAAGTTGCATCTAGAAATATTATTGTCTTGATAGTTTCCTTCTTTAGTTTTAGGTTTTCCATCAAATGGAAGAAGAAAAAATTGTATTGTCACCTTTCACAGGTTTTGTAAAGTTATAAAAACTGTGATACATCAGCTGTGAGCAGTTCCTAACTACTAATTCTCACTAACAATTTCTATTGCCACTGTTTTCATTCAGAAAGATCTGTCCATCTCTGCAGCCAATAATGTTTCAGCAGTGCTTTTCAGTGAACTACTAATTTACAGCTGTATGTTAGCAGAGTGCTGAACTGAAGACTGCTTTGGCTGGTACTTTGTTGACCTTCAGACAATACTGAGTTTTCAAAATAATGATATCTGTGTACCAAAACCATTTTGTTTTTGACTCCACTGTTAGCTAACACAGTGCTCATTATAACTACTCTGTAATGATCTTCTATATTCTATGGTAGCGTTGCTACTTGATAGGCAGTTTTAAAAAATCTTTATCTTAATAAAATCAGCTTCAAACCCTTGTTTTGGCCAGATTCCTGTGTTCAGGATGCCTCTACATTAATACTTTTACTTGGATCAGGAGTGATCTTCTGTTCTTTGTCTGCAGGCTGGACTCCTTTTTGATGAAACTGAAACAGAAAACGTGGATCCAAGAACACAGTGTACTACAGTTGTTAACATACATTGATGTCAAAAGGTATAGTAGAACTATTCAGAAGCAAAACTTCCGAACAATAAGATGTTGGGCCCTCTACAAATTTGCTTCCTGGGAACTACCACAATTGCTCATACCAGGACCTTGATGTATGATATTAATTCACAATAAATTAAATTAACATTCTGAGGGAGAGTGTTTTGCTCATGATTGTAATTGGTGAGTGATCTCCTTATCTTTATCCCAATCTGAGCTTTTTGATCTTACTTCTCTCATTGCTGAGGAGTCAGAAGAAGAAGAAAGATGGGTGGGCAGCTGGCTGCCAGACAAGTTAACCCACCTTATGTGGTCATCTTGAAAAGAGGAAAGAACATGACTGTTCCACAGAGGCATCCAATTAACCAACTGAAAAATGTGGCTGTTCATGTTCATATATTTCTACCTTATTCTAATGATGCTGACTTTGAACACAGTTCTGTAGGATGAAGGCATGGTTTGTAGTATTGAACTTCACAGGCATTTGAAAAATCTCTAAGGTGATGACGGAGGGAGATAAAGTCTATGTCTATACTAATAATTTGAAATGTACTCAGAATGTGCCTACATAATAAAGCAAACTAGCACCAAATATCTCATATCTATGCTAATAAATTCATCTTTTAACGGTGTATGGCTGTCTGCAACCCATGGATGCTTAAACACCTAAATCATGTCCAAGAATAACAGTCAAACGAATGTTAAGGACCAATTTACCATTACATTAAATTCAGATTCTGTGAATGTTCCAAGCCACTAGTTTATTTATTAATAAAATCCATATATTCTTCATCACAGAGTTTATAGCTGACATTCTGACTGCAATCCAACTGGATCCCATATAAACAAAATATTAGCTGCTTATTTTGTCTTGTAGAATAAAATACTCTTCCACAGAGTAGACAGTTACAAGAGTGTATCCAGTATTTACAGTACTAATGATCTCTCTTTTACAATTAACTGTTCCATGACTAAAAAAGCACATATGAAAAAATTGTAATTCAGTATCCAATCCAAGATCTACACAGTGTGTTTATGGTGTGGTTAAGGAGAAAGAGAATATAAGGGAAAGGAGGGAAAAATATAATATGAATGGTGCCTTATTTTCCAGCCAGAATGACATCATAGTTAAGCAAGAAAAAGTAAGCTGTATTTATACAATTAAAGAATGCATTATACTTTCAGGAAGCAAAAACAAAGCAATGCAATTTCCTACCTGGAGGTAGTTTCTAGTATACTAAGGACAATCTGTGCAATTCTGTAGATACTCTGTAACAATTACAGATATTTAGAGAATGCCTCAAAAATCTTGTGTATATGATCAGAAAAAAATCTTCAGTATCTTGGTAGTATCCTAAACACTTGCCAAACAAGTAAAAATATTTTTCTATGGAATCTATCATCTGTACTTTCAGCAACATATGTTTGAAGTTTTTTTAAAGCTGTATTCAAAATTGGAATGGTCTGATTACTTGGTAAGGTATTGAAACAGGCTGCCTGGGGAGGTGGTGGAATCACTGTCCCTGGAGATTTTCAAGAAAAGGGCAGATACAGCATTCAGTGACATGGTTTAGCAGTATGGTGATGTGTTGACGTTGGAACTAGATGATCTTAGCGCTCTTTCCAATCTTTTATGATTCTGTGATTATGAATGCTGAACATACACCAGCAGCCATTGGTTCCAAAATTATTTTCAGTCCAAACCTACATTAAGTTTGTATGTTAGAGTCATAGTCCAGCAGAATCATTCAGTCTACCAGAAGTTCTAATGATAAGTGATAAGAAGAATCCCAGTTTATCTGTGGATTTATACTCTGCTTCTTATAGTACAGATAGTCTAGTTTAATAGACTCACTTGGAATAATGGGAGGTAACCTGAGATCTATGACAGTTTTAAAAGCCTATCATGGAATACTTTGGGTTGGAAGAGGTCTTTAAGTTCCAAGCCCCCTGCTCTAGCCACAGACAACTCCACTAAACCAGGTTGCTGAAAGTCCTGGCCTTGAATGCATCCAGGCAAAGGCATCCACAGCCTCTCTGGGCCACCTGTTCCACTGTCTCAGCATCCTCACAGTAATGAATTTCTTCCTGATATCTAGTCTAAATCTACCCTTTTCCAGTTTAAAACCATTTTCCTTTGTCCTGTAGCTACATTCCCTTACAAAATGTCCCTCCCCAGCTTTTCTTTAGGCTCTACTATAACGTCTCCCCAGAGCTTTCTCTTCTCTAGGCTGAAGAGCCCAATCTAACATTCTGTTCAACTGTGAATCATTTGAGCTTTATTACTCTCATCTGCTACCTTTATAGACTTATTCTGCATATGACAGATTACAACGCATTAATCATGGTCATGTAAAATCTGGCTATATACACCTTTACAAGTTTCTTATTCACAGTCTCATTTTCCCTTGCCCTTCATACTCTTTCCTTCATTTGTACATGAAATTTGGTTTCATTAAAATACTTAAGGGAGCAAGTCATCCTGATGATCACTAAACAAGGCATTTTGTGACACATAAATGCTGTTTTTGATCTTGTGTTCTTGCAGCATCTGCTTAGGATTCCGGAAACGTAGTTGCTCCAAGAAAATGCTTTTTATGCACACAATACTGGAAAGTATGTAGAGATAGGAATAAAAGACTAACAATTTCTTAGTTGAACAGTAAAAAGTTAACAAAAATTTTACATATGAAATTTCTATGGTGGCAATAAACTCAAGTTGTAAGTCTTTTGAACATACTACCAAAACACAACATAGAGCTACATATCAAAATTTCAGATATTCTCCTAAATACATTTCACTTCCCCCCTGATTTGTACCCTTACAATATGATTGACAGCTGCTTCCATTTTCTGTAATGAACTGAAGTTTTAAATTAACTTGAACAAAAGCAGGAAGAGAAGAAAATAAATAAAATACATACATAGCATTTATTTCCTACCCTGTGTTTAAAAAAAAGCCTTTGTCATTGACGTTTTCTTTCCTCTTCACAGTAATGGTAATGTAGCTACTAATCCCAATTCACATATAAGCACCCATTGTAGTGGGTAGGAAGTCACTGAAAAGTACTTATCTACTATGCTCACTAGAGAGCAAAACAAACATGCTGACCTTCAATTCTTCCCCTTTTTAACTCTCTTCTTATCAGAGGATGTCAACATATAGCACAAGGACAAACGCCTGCATTTTTGTGAGGTATATATACAACACTGTCATGAAACAAATAGCTTCTGGGAGAAAAAAAATGGAAGCCTTTCAAAAGGCCTAATGTGTAAAAGAGGCAATCTCAGTGAACCCATCACTGTATGTCAAATGTCTAAATAAGAGGGAAAAAAAGCCCCTTGAAGAAAAAGATTTCTCCCTCCCCTGAGATGCAGTATTTTACTAAAGCACTCGTATCTGTCAATGACAGAATTTTAAAACAAACTATTTATTCCAATAAAGTTTCCATTTTTCCTCTTTATTATAGCAATTGTTTTCTTAACTGATCATGATATTTGTCTATAGTATGTTACAGAGACTGAAAGAAGAAGTAAGTCTCCTTACAGAAGTATGTAAATTGAATGGTTCTCTTTTTTTCCCCACAGCATATCTCTAATTGAGATCCGCACGTTGCCTAGTGTTCTTTTTTTCTATTTTTTTTCTTTTTTTCACTATATTTTGTTAGAATCAAGGTAAAATATCATCTAAAGTGGGTCTGAAATTTAATAATTCCAAGAGTAATAAGAAATATAATGTGTATTGTTCTGGTGGGAAAAGAATGTCTCCCACTTAAATAGTTTCGGGATGTAATTGCATCATTTCAATGCTACAGGAAATTTGATGATACTGCCACAGACTGTAAAACTTTCTGCTGGTTCTTTCTAATTTTTTCTTTTTATGGATCAAATTTGTGAATACCTGATGAGAGACTTAAGGAAATCCCTAACGTAAACCCTCGGAAGAAATGTGTCTCTAATAAAAAAACTTCCAAAAGAATTACTGAAAATCTAACATCTGTTTCTGTGTGTTGCCTTGTTTACAGAATAGCAGTTATTACTTTAGCAGCTTCTACCGCCATATGTGTGCAGTAAGTAAATGAACATAAAATTGAATGAAAACATTAAAAAAAAGCTAACCCCACCCAGATTAACGTATCCATTCTTCCACCTGCTGTGTTCTGGAAAAGGAACAGAGCATTGTTTGGATCATAAGGACTAGTAAAATGAAAATTCTAGGGAACAACATGGTCCTGTGAATGAATGATTATTTCTTAAAGTTAGTTTATGATAGCTTACATACCAGTGACTGTACTCAATTCATTATTCTGATCCAATGACTGTGGAAAGTATATGATTATTTCATTTAAACAGATCAGCAATTAAACAGAAATTAAAGAAAATTTGATATAAATGAATTGTGATCCTTCTCTTTTCACTTTTGTTAAAAATGAAGTTGAATATAATTAAAGTATTCTTTACAACTTCTTTCTTTTTCAACAGCAGAAATCACTGTTTTTGAGAATTGGGAACCATCCAGGTAGAGTCACAATCCATACTTATTATACTTAAAGAGGCAGAACATCAAAATTCAAAAGTGATCCCATAACACCCAATAGATTTTTTGCCATTGCATTTCACTGCTGCACCCTTCCCATGGTTTCTGATAGCTGAATTAAAATACTGAAGAGTATATCTATCTGTTCTTAATGTCTTATTTTTGAAACTAAGATAACCACAAGGAAGTTAATGTTAATTAATGATACTGATTAAACTCATATAGTTGTAGCTTTTTTTTTTTTTTTAGCAATTTTATTCACTAAATGTATTGTCACTTTTTAGAAGTGCAAGATCATTCTTTCTTTTAATGGCTTTTACTATATATTTTGATATGGAAAGCTCACTTTTTCTTGTCATATTTCAATTTTGGTATTTTAATCTACCAAAACTACTTGTGGCGTGCAACAGGCAACACAGTGACATATATGAAAAATAGATGGAGGAGGATATGTTTCTTTCCTTAATGATGTCTAGGTTCCAATTTCTCTGCAATATTTACAGTTTCAATATGAACATCCCAATAGGTTTTTTTCCCCCTTACACAGACACTCCTTTCAAATGGAAAAGAAAGTCACTTCCTGTCTCACTGAACTTCTGTGATAAGCACTGTCTGACTCCGTTTGTGTAGATTGCATCCCAGTAAGTTGCCCTTGCAGGAGATATCAGATTAGTTAATGTCTCCCAAAAGATTCAGGGGATAATGGTATAGAGACTTCCTTGAGTTGCTTAAAAATATAATTTCTTCACTTCCTCATTTGATAATATGGTCAATAACAAATTACCACCATTATAGTATCCTCCTTAGTCTCTTCTCTGATCTTGACTGAAAAAGTCTTGGTTACTTTGCTACTCATTCCAAATGTAAGCCTGCTACTCTTCAGACCTATCTATGTAAAGAAACAGGGCTCATCCTATTAGCCTCAACTGACTATTTTCCGGAAAAGATTATGGCCATCCATTACAAAGCTCCAAAGATAAAACTTCCCAAGCAATCCCATAATTAGTGCAGTATTACCACAGTTGAGCATCTTCAGGTGATGCTCCAGTGCGTTCTGTTTAACTATTTTGTAACAAAATATTTTTCATAATCTGAGTTGTAGAAATGACAAGTGTCTTAGTAAGTGCAAGACATTTATTTATTTATTTATTTATTTATTTATCTATTTTTTTTTTACCAAAAGATTTTGTCTTCCATCATATTAAAGTTTTAAGTTCTCAGACCGTGACTGTGAGTAATACAGTTGAGATATGTTTAAACATATTGCAGAGATTATTCAAATAAAATCAAACAAAAGTGAAATGAATACAGATTGGAGTTTGATGAATATGGATAACTTTTTTTAAGTACTCCTTACTCCACATAATTCTCTTTTCAATGCAAGACACAATGAAAATTATTTTAGTCATGTACAGAAGTTGAGCCTGTGCTAAGAAGGCTCGGGGCTAAGAATATCAAGATGGAACTTTCCAGTCAGGTGAAAAAAAAAGCAAAACAGAATGATTTCAGATATTTTATTATCAAGATGTTGATTATCCCTAACTGATCAGCACTAGAACATGTTATCTTGACATTTATTTCCCATTTTCAGTTCTCTATCTCACACATGAAAAGTGATTTCAAGTTCATTCAGATTGCACTCATTAGCTAGATATCCACTAATCTTATGGTCCGGATAATGATTGTTTTCTTCTGAGCTCAAAGGTTGATATTCTTGACTGACAAAATAGACAATAAGGAGTTGCTAATATACTCACTCTGGCATTTAAATACATAGAGAAATTTTAATTCTGAATGCAAGGATTTGTCCCACAGAGGAACGTTACATACTGCAGAGCATTTCAAGGCAGGACTCTGAGGTTCTCTACATCCTACTTCTTGCAGCATCCAGGAAAACGATCTACACGTACTCAGCAGGAAATTCTAGATACATATGTATTGGAATACAAGTGACTTGTGCCATCTTTAAAGTTAAAAAGATCTGAAAATTACTCGGCAAAAATAGCACTCAGCAAACACCCCATGAAAGAAAGTTCTTTTATGGTAACAGGAGTGGTGTGAGAATTGAAACCACCATTTGCAATAGTTAATTTACCCCCTCTCCTTGTTATACTTATAAAAGCATACTGTTAAAAATGTATTTTTTTTTTTCTTCCAAGCTGACCATAATATGCTTTTAATATTTTTTATATCATTTTCTATTGTGTGCAAATTTGTCATCTCTTACAAAATTTTACTTCTTTTTTGCTTCAGCCAAAAGTACTTTTTAGCCTATGTTATACCATGTCCTAATAAAGGCCTCATTCTACAAAAGGTTACAGCTTGAAAGCAACCAATGTCACTCTTCAGTCTATTGCAAGGATTACTGCTAAGTCTCCCAAGACTTGATTCTCTTGTCCCTACAATTGCTTGGACTAAATATTCTGTCTCCACAACACTCCTAGCTCTTACTGCCTTGAGGAGTGAGGGAGAATGGAGCAGAGAAATCAAACTAATGTTTCCGATGTGTCAGTACACAGCATACTGCCATTAGGACATCAAGCCAGCATGATTTATTAGCAATTTTAATTAATTTTCTGAGTCATTTCCTCGGGGCTCAGTTCTGTAATCTTATTATTATGAGCTTAACATGCTATAGTAAGACTATGCTTTCTAATCTTTCTTTTGTTGTTAAATGCAATCCCTGCTTTCATTAGGAAACTCTTGAGATGAAGCAGTTTGCTCTTCTGAACAGCGAAATTTTTTTGCATATATTCTTTAGAAATTAGTGAAAATTATAAACCAGAGTACATTAGTACTTAATACAGAACTCATCACCCAATTTTCTCTTTTATTCTTCCACTGAAAAATCATGTTGCAAGCGTTTGATGTCCCAACTTGAAAGCAGAAAAACTGCATCCTTAGAATTTGAGGTATGGAATAATAATGTAACTTATCCCCAGTTTTTTTTTTTTTTTTTTTTTTTTTTTTTTTATACTAATGATCAAATCTTAGCCTAATTTAATTCAGGGGAAAAAATAACTAATTAAAGTAAATAAACTGTGCTCCCGAACTTTTATGTATATTATGAACCACAGGCATGTATGCTTTTACTGTTTGCTTTTTAGTCTTTGATTACTCTGAAGCAGAAAGCATTTATTAGCTGATTTGCAAAAAGATAAGTATTTTTTATTAGCAGTATTTTTCCCCAGGATTACACAACTTTGCAGCGATATGGATTAAGTTATTTTTATCACATCCGACCAACTCTTCATGAGCAGTTTTAATGGATGTAAACTTTTTTTATTCCAAAGGGTCACTGATCTGTCACAGTCACTAAAATTTGATATTTAAGATAGCAAGGTAATTTACATGGTTGCTTGTTTTTTTTTTGGTTTTTTTTTTTTTGTTTTTAACAACTTCTGTGTCATAACTGTATAATATTATTGTTTTGAATTAGACACGAATATTCTAATACATCACGGAAGATTTTGTATACATTATTATTTCAATTCCCATAGCATCATCAAGTACAAACCTCATGTCTGTTATAGAAATGGAATTTTTGTGTGGGGGTCAATAAACAACATCAACATTGAAAAACAGATGAAGACATTAGAGCGCTCTTGTCAATTCAAGTTTTATCTGTGTTGAAGTCACTAAAACTTTAGCTAAAAAAGATGACTATACAAACGTACCTGTAGACTTTAATTTGCCCTTTTCCTGACACAGAACTAGAATAGAGAGAAGCATGTTGTCTGGGTGCTTTAGCTGTGCAATATTATTGACACTAACGCTTTCAAATATTATAGACTATTACTTTGCTTCTCTGCTAGAAAAAAGATACATTATTGAGAAATAGATTTAATAGTTACTGCAAAAATAAAGCAGTAAAATATGCATTTAGCTCTCACAAAATGGAGTTTGTCCTCTGTTAAGGCAACTAAAAACATCAGTTGGAAAAACAGCATAAGTAAGTTGAGAGAATATCGCTGTTACATCTTGATCTTATCCAAAAATCTTGAGGGTCTATAAGGATAGTTTGCTCAAAATTAAGGACAAATTTAGGAAATGAGGGAATTGTACTTCTTTTCTCCCTTCTGTCTGATCTTTAAAAAGATGTTTCCAGATATATTATACACTGATGTTCAAACAGTAACCTAAACGAGCACAGTCCTAAGCAGTAGTACCAGGGAAGTCAGTGAGCTAAGTCATTCTACATGACTGCTTTTCAACAATGACTTGAGATACCAAAATCTGCAAACACTTATTTATTTGAGCTGTTTGAGAGCAGCAATGAAACCTCATGACTAAAAAGGCAGTAGTTGATAGCTCTAGGAGTGCTCTCTTGTGTTGGAGGTAAACTGGCCTTCTAGATGTGGGGAATCAACATTTTACTCAAGTAGATAGTTACAGGAGAAGGGGGAATGGCTTTAAGCTCTAGGAGGGAAGGTGGATGTCAGGGGATGTCAGGGGAAGTTCTTCAGAGGAAATAGTGAGGTGCTGGAACAGGCTGTCCAGAGAGGCTATGAATGCTCTGCTCCTGGAGGTATTCAAGACCAGATTGAATGGGGCCCTGGGCAACTTGATCTAGTACCAGATCTGGAGGTTGAATAAGAAAGCAGGCAGAAGATGTTATAAACCATCATGGCTCAGCAAGGACCTGCTGGGCATACTGAAGGCAAAGAAAGGTGCATGCAAGCTCTGGAATCAAGAGCATGTCAACTGGGAAGAACACAGGCCCGGACTTGCGGACATGGGATCAGGAAAGCCAAGGTGCAGGCAGAACTGAACTTGGCGAGAGATGTGAAAAACAATATGAAAACATCCTACAGGTATACTGTCCAGAAGAGACGGGCCAAAACAAGTGTACCTGCTTTGGTAAATGTAAAAGGAGAACTGGCTTCAATGGATGAAGAGAAGGCTCAGGTACTGAATGAGACCTTTACCTCAGACTTCACTGGCAGCCAGAATTCCAGTACTTCTCACGTCCCTGAGCCCTGCATCCCTAAATCTCCAGGTGGGGACCAGGTGGTAAATTCCCCCCCACTGTAAGGGCAGAGCAGATGCGAGACCACCTCATGAGACTGAATGTGTACATGTCTATGCAGCCAGATGACATGCATCCCAGGGTTCTGAAGGAGCTGGCTGAGGTGGTTGCTGAGCTGCTCTCCTTCATACTTGAAAAGTGGTGTCTGTCAGGTGAGGTCCCGGATGACTGCAGGGAGGGTCAAATCACTCCCACTTATAAGAACGGGAGAAAGGAGGAACCAGGGAACAGCAGGCTAGTGAGCCTCACCTCTGTGCCTGGGAAGATCATGGAACGGATCCTCCTGGATGACATGCTTGATCACGTGAGGAGTGACCATGTGATCCGAGACAGCCAGCACGGCTCTGCCAAGGGAAGGTCATGCCTGACCAATCTAGTGGTCTTCTGTGATGAAGTGACAGCACTGGTGGACAAGGGAAAAGCATTCGATGTCATTTACCTGGACTTGAACAAGGCCTTTGACATGGTCCTCCATCACATCATTGTCTCCAAATTGGAGGGATGTGGATTTGATGGGTGGACCACTTGATGGATAAGAAATTCATTGAAAGGCCGCAGACAGAGGGTGGTCATCAATGGCTCCATGTCCAGGTGGAGGCCAGTAACGAGTGGCGTCCCCCAGGGGTCTGTCTTGGGACCGGTGCTCTTTAACATCTTTATCAATGACATCGATGATGGAATCGAGTGCACTCTCAGCAAGTTTGCTGATGACACCAAGCTGAGTGGTGGGGCTGACAAGTGGAAGGAAGGGATGCCATTCAGAGGGACCTCAACAGACTTGAAAGGTGGGCCCAGGTGAACCTGATGAGGTTCAACACAGCAAAGTGCAGAGTTTTGCACTTGGGCTGGAGGAATTGCATGCATTCATACAGACTGGAAGGAGCGGTCCTTGAGAGCAGCCCTGAGGGTCCTAATGGATGAAAAGCTTAACATGAGCCTGCTCTGTTCTCTTGCTGCTTGGAAAACAAATGGTATCTTGGGCTCCATCAGAAGAGGGGTGGCCAGCAGGCATGGGAAGGAGATTGTCCCTCTCTAATCTCTCTTGTCAGGCCCTATCTGAAGTGCTGTGTCCAGGTCTGGAGCCCCCAATACAAGAAAGACAGGGAGCTGTTGGAGAGGGTCCAGAGGAGAGCCACAAAGATGATCAGGGAACTGAAGCATCTCCCCTATGACAACAGGCTGAGGAAGCTGGGTTTGTTCAGCCAGGAGAAAAGAAGGCTGTGGGTGACCTCATTGCAGCCTTTCAATACCTAAAAGGAGACTATAAACAGGAGAGAAATCAACTCTTTGAAAGGGTAGATAACTACAGGACAAGGGGAAATGATTTTAAGTTGAGAGAGGGAAGATTTAGGTTGGATATCAAGGGGAAGTTCTTTACAGAGAGAGTGGGGAGGTGCTGGAACAGACTGCCCAGAGAGGTTGTGGATGCCCCATCCCTGGAGGTGTTCAAGACCAGGTTGGATGGGGACCTGGACAGCCTGGTCTAGTACTGAATGTGGAGGTTGGTGTTCCTGCATGTGGCAGATATATTGGATCTTCATGATGCTTGAGGTCTCTTCCAAAGTGGGCTATTCTGTGCTTTTGTGATTGCATAATTATTTAGAGTCTTAAAATTTATGACCAGCAATAGAACATGAGAGAAAAGGTCAACAAACAGTTCAGCAGAATCAAAAGAACTTGAGCTGTATACTGAACTAATAGTTAGTTATGTATGTACATCTCCTTTTCCTTGTCCAGCTCACTGAACTTTTTAAGACTAGTACCAGCTATAGTCAATAATTTCACTTTCCAGTTTATTAAGAGTTGCTGCATATTTCACTGTTTTAATTTGTTTTTATCTTTTAATGTTTCAATTTTTTTAATTAATATATTTTTTTAGATAATTATAATAATTTCAATAAAATTTAGTGAATTTTTCAATTTTTGCAAGTGCTATCTTATATCTTTCATGGAAACAACAAATTTGTGATGAGGCAGGGAGAAAGTGTGAATGATACTTTGGCTACAAAGAAAAAGACTGCTTACAGATAAGCAGTTTTCTCCAGAGAGAGCAAATATTGCATAATAAGTGCCTGATCATGGAATCTGTACCATGAAATATCAATAACCTTTTAAGGATAATAACTATGGTATGGATTTAGATTCAGGCCTAGATGAATCTAATTAATAATTATTATCCTTTTGTCAGTGAATAAATTAGACTTGTTTAGACTTGGTGGAACTCACGTCATTTTCTGATGTATAATTTTTACCTTGCAGAAAAGATACAAATTGTGGTTTAAACCAAATGGTGCTTACTAAGATAGTAATTTCCTGAGAAAGTGGTTCTTATGAACATGGAGATAACAGAAGTTACCACAGCTTCATACCACTTTTCCCCAGATAGTAAATAAGTACAATCCTCTTGCTACAGTATCACAGGGACAAATCCATTCTCTGTTGTATAATTAGTAAGAAACTATCCATGTGTTCCCATTCCACCAATTACTCAACAGATCATTTGGGTTCAGTGTACTTGGAAATAAACAAATGAACAAACAAACAGATAGATAGATAGATAAAAGAGAACTGTGTAATACATGAGGAAAGCGGCTATGTTTTTTATTCATGAGAGAACACAGACATATCTGCCCTTAAAGTGGTTCAGAACCTTCAAAATGTAAAACTGTTTTATAATAATAACTAGCATTTTTATGTCTTCCAGAGCACTCTAGGAATAAATGACAGAGAAAAGACAGAAAAAAGACTGATTGTTTGTAGATCACATAAACTTTAAGTCAATTATATTTTGAGAGAAAATGATATTCAACTGTCATGTGTATCTTTAAACTGTTCTGCCTGTTTTTGTCGTCATTTTTCTAAATTTTTTTCCTGTCCTTACATAAAGGCAAACTAGCTGAACATAATCAAGAAATCACTTAAAACTCTGAATTATATGAAGTTCCAATGGGAAAATAAGAATATCACATTCTATTGTGCTAAAATTACATCAGCCTTATTGTACTGTGATACAGAATACCCACTGTAGTAGGTTTTGTTTCTTTTCATGTTTTCTTACCATGTTATTTCAGTTAATGATGACTCTGACATTTTTAAGAAATTTATTGTCCCATTTTTTACATCTCCAGTTATTTATCTTGCCCCTTCATACATGCCATTAGATGATTCCCAGTGATTGAAAGCAGAAGCTCAGTTCTTTTGTGACTGTCAGAATTGTATTTAGTGTCCTAATTTAATAAGTACTCATTTTGGTAAAGTAAAAATGGCTGGAAGGGTTCTAGCAGTACAAGTTGTACAAGTTGCTAAAGAAGAACTTGTAAAAGTACAAGTTGCTAAAGAATAGCATCTCTGAGAAATTTTGAAGAGACAACTAAGGGGAGATCTCACGGCATTCTACAGTTTCCTCATGAGGGGAGTGGAAGGGCAATGCTGATCTCTGCTCTCTGGTGATGTGACAGGACCTGAGGGAGTGGCATGGAGCTGTGTCAAGAGGCAGTCAGGTTAGGGGTTAGGAAAAGGTATTCACGAGAGCATGGTGGGCATGGAACTGGCTGTCCAGGGCAGTGGGCATGGCCACAAGTTGCTGGAGTTCAAGAAGCATCTGGACAGCCTCTCAGACATAGGCTTTGAATTTTGTGTGTCCTCTGTGGAGCCAGGAGATGGACTCAACAATCTCTGCGTGTCCCTTAGAATTCAGGTTATTCTATGATTCTATAGTATCTATCATATCTAACCTTTTTCAGTTCTGAGATAATGTTGAAAAGGCTGAAAATAAACAAAAATCAAGTATTTTGCACTGTTCATTTCTATCAACAGAAAATGGGCATATGCATTAAACAGAAAAGTATAATCTTCATTCTTGTTTTGTGTATAACTTCAACAGACACCAGTGTAGCCTTATTCTTTTAAAAATCTGAAACAAGCTTACTAGCTTACCTTAACTGAACCTACTTCCCCTCCTTACCAAAAAACACAAACCAGAATTAAAATTGAGAAAGAACTGAAGGAGATTCCAAGTTTCAAAGGAGAGAGCAAAAGTGAGAATGAAGATGCATGTAAATCAAATGCTAAACACTGATAATATATTCCATTCAGAAAAACTAGTGGGTTTTTTTTGTTTTTTTTTTTTTTTTTTTTGTTTTGTTTTGTTTTGTTTTGTTTTTCAAACTGCTGGTCCAGCTGAATGCAGGAGAAGCTTATTGAGACTTAGAAAAGCTATTAGGCTTCTTCTTGCATTATATTCTACTAGTAACAAAATATGCAGTATATTTGCAATAACACATAATGCACACAGCTTGCAATTATACTTTTCCTATAACATTTCCTAGTTTTTAGTGTCTGGAATTTTTTTTTTTTTTAACTTACATATTTTCTATGTATTTGATTGTGAGGTTTTAAAACATAAAGCATATAAAACTGATTAGAAATGAATTCACTTTATTTAAAAGAAAAGATTTTAAGAGTAATTTGTGTACTAATTGCAAAAGACATGAAAGGGTTGTTTTAATGTCTTCCAGAACCTATACTGCCCAAATTACCCCTGAAATTCTTGTTCAATTTTTGGGGGGTAAAAGTAGCTTCACCTGTAGTTTAGGGCAGACTTGATCTTCCTCCTGCACCCTACATTAATTATGAAAATTCCATGGAAGTGAATTGAATCACACTGATATTCAGTGGATGTAAATGAAAAAAAAAGCTTGTCGGTGTTTTATTTTGCATAATGATCTGACACTTGAGAATTATATTTCTCGTTGGAATATCTTCAGAAAAGCAGAGATGTTAAAGAGAACCGTAAACAAGTGGAGTGAGGTAAGTTTCCTGGTCTCCAGGGCACCATTTAACTCCTCCTCTGTAAACACAATTTAGTTTGAAGCTAGAAGCATTGATTATTTATTTTTGTAATATGTACAAGTTACAAATCATCAGCATGCTCCCATTTTGGAAAAACTGAAAGTTTTCTTTTTCCCAGAAATAAACACACTATTTAAGTTAGTACTACCACCTCCAGCATACTCTTACAATAGATAATAATGAATCATGTGAGAGTGTCTTCATAAACCTTGAAAAAAATTAGGCTCATTTTTAGAAGGATGCCATTATTCATCAGTAATTTAGAATACTGTTCTGTTTTTGAAGGGAAGGGGGCAGCTGTTCCTGGGAAATGGCTGTCTGAATTCGATTAACGACTCTATATAAACCAGCACGAGTTTACTTCATTAACTAGCAGAAACATTTCCTATGCCTTCAATTAGCACTGGTTTTACTTAATCTGAAATTAGTTAAGACACGATATGATCAGAAAACATCATTGTGAGCCAAGTGCTCCTCAAACAGAATGGATTTATCTCTTTGGCACCTCATTAAAATGCAAACTATATTGAAATTGATTTTCAGCACTTTCAGGCAAGAATGTTTGTAATAATGTTAATTTGCAATTTTACTTTTTTTTAGATACATTTTCTGTATGCTTTGGTTTCTGTGTTCAGCCAGAGGCTATTTGTATTGTGCAGACAGGAAATGAACAGTGAACATTTATTTCTCATATCTTTTAGAGGAACCTGAGGCACATGAAGATATTTGTGCTGTAACAGGCATAGTCAATCTCCTTCACTCCCTTTAGTCACTATATATCAGCAGCAAACTCCCAGCTAGTCTTGCTGCATCAATTAACCTGCCAGGGCTCTCTGCTGTCAGACTCAGTAATAATAAACTCCCCCCAGTGAGAGATAGAGCTATAGATCCTCACCCTGAAACTTCCATAGTGACTGAATTATTCAGAATCAGCATGATTAAAGAGATGACATGGTATTAGTTAAAAAGACATACTTTTTTTTTTTTTTTTTTTTTTTTTTCCCCCTGACTGAGGTTTAAACCTATTAGGAATAGCAGTTGAAGAAAATGGGTCTTTACTATCAGTCCACAGGTCTTAGAAAAGGGATTTCTAGGAAAAAAAGTTTATAATGTCTGTCAACTTGGAAATTTGTGGATAAAAAAGTAAACAGCAAAGAGGATATCTACATCATAAAGCTTCTGTAAATTGAAGAATCATCTGAATTAAAAAAATAAAAGCAGAATAAAAAATTTAGGACACAAAAACAAATATATTAATTGCAATAAAATTGATAATGCTGAAACTGCTTTTTTTAAGCAAAAGATATACCTACTGTTCATCACTATATAGAACCTGTTAGGATGTTCATTCTGACACATATATCACAGTGTATTAAGTGTCCCTTATTTAGTATTTTACATATTTTTAAGGTGGAAAATAAGTAGCATTACTATAAATATTGAAATATATTGCAAATAAAGCAATTGTTTACAATTTCCAGTGCTAGATCAGCAGAATAATATTACATTAGCAAGGCAAGTGAGCTTACTGAAACAAAGTGACGGAAAAAGAAATTTGGCTTACACACTTCTATTCCCTTATAATCATAATTTATTTCCCAGTCTTGGTTTCTTTGGCTACTCAATGACTATTTCTTAACTAAATGCTTCTACTGGTTCCCGAGAGAGTGATCTCTATAAAGAGAACTGAGCCTGCATGTTAGAAGTGATGTTAAATACAGTGATGTTCATACAGTATGACCACTAGAGCAATGTGAAGTTATTTTATTTGTCTTCCTTATCTAAACTAAATGGATATAATCTCTTTTGGTTTACCCTGAGTTCCTAGACAGCTATGAAAGCATATGATACACATTACTTACCATCAGAGCAGTTAAAAAACTAATAATGAGTTAACTAAACACATGTAAATGAAACTAAGACCTGTTCTGAAGTAGTCTCATCAAAGAGAACTTAACCCTATCAATTGCAGTAATAGTTTGATCAAGTTAAACTTGATCAAAATGAAATAAGAGCTGTAAATTTCAGTGTAGGAGAAAATATTCATTTAACCCTCTTTCAAAATAATTGGTGAATCACTTCTGCACACAGAAAAAACTGAATTGCTGTCTGCCATAAAAAAAAGAGAATAAACTTCACAATATTGCACTGACTGTCCAAAGAGATGTTCTCAATTCTGTGTTCTATTTTTGCATCATGTGTGATTGTTCATGGGGCTCATCTGAATATTATATTAACCTTTTAAAACACAGAAGTCTACACAAAGAACACAGAACTGAAACAGAATCATAGGCTGTGTTTTGCATTTATAATAGAGAAAATAAAAGAGAAGTAAAATCACATATATCAAATTAAAACCGTAAATATAAAATGCACTATTATCCTTTTGAAAAATGTTCCTTATTTGAAATATTCGGGATTACAATATTCACGGTTAAGCTAGCCAGAACTGAAAAGGAGATCTAAAACTCTGGGTCACTGAATGCCTCATGTGGTCACTGCAAATATTCACAGTACTTTTCATTAGGAAGAATTTGCTTTTCTCCGTTTTGCTACAAAGGCTTGTACAGCACGTATGGCAAAGACTTTCAATTTTCTACATCCTTAGCCCTCAAATTCATACTCAAACTCTGATTTGAAGTGGGGCTCATCTGTGCTCTGTTCACAAAGGCCACCCCTGCAGCCTCCTCAAAACCTTCCCATCTGAGGTCCAATACAAGACCTCACAAACTCAGACAGACAATAAAATTTTCATCACTCTCTGATGAAATGGTACATGGCAAATGTTATAATGCATATTTTTGTATTCTTATCTCTTTAAAGTATGCATTAAAAATATTTACTTCTAACACAGTCACAAAGTTTCAGCAAATTTAAATTCTTCAGTATTTCAGGTAAGCTGACAAAAGCAGAATGCTCCCACTCTGGAATGTATCCGTTTTGCCATGCTATGAAAAATTTTTTATCTATCAAGGAGATGTCGGTGTATATATGGAGTTATCTGTCTCATGCTCTGTGTGATGGATAAATGTTTCATTTCATTCTATGACACAAGTTAGATTCTCTGATTTCTCATATATCCTAATTGCAAGTTAAATTCTTGTCTTTCCCAGCTAATAAAATCTGTGATGTACTTTTGAATCTACTAATGTGTCTCCAAGCAGAAGAGTGCATGATTAAGCTTTTGCTGAAAAGATATCTCAAAATTAACTGCCAAGATAATTGCTTGCTCCTGTTTTGCTGAAAAAGGAATAGACAACGATCTCTCTTGAATTGGAGATTAAATAAAGTGCATTGCACCTCTCGTATGCACAATACTGAATTCATTCTTGGTCACTGTGGAAATAAAATGAACAGTTACAATTTTTATTTTTGAGAGCCTTAATAAAATGATAACATTTCTCTAATTCTGCATGCATTTATCATGCAATTATTTTAAATTATCAATACTTGCTTAAGATTGTATTTAATAATTCATCATTTTTCCTTTTATCAAATACTGTAAGCTTACTGACATCAGTTTCAAATAAGTTGTTCTGTTTTGCATTTTCCAGTTGTATGGGTTGTCCTTTTGTTGTTCGTTTGTTTGTTGTTTTGTTTAAGTGGCTTTGAATTTACTTAGTAGATTCAGTCTTCACATGCCTTTCAGACTTATTATCATCATATTTCTCTATTCTCTATACTATCAAAACCATCCCACTCATCGCAATCCTTTCTGAATCAAAGGCAACCTGTTTCCTGTTGATGGAAACTTTTCATGAATAATTCATCTGGAAGAGCCTTCTATGTTGTACAGTTCCAGAAGACAGAGCAATTCTCTTGTCAATCACAATGGCTCTGTCAGAACTAAGTTCTCTATAGTATGTGCTCCAACTGTACAGTGAGTGACAAGCAGCTGAGATTATCAACTGTGTTAATCCTGGCTGTCCTTTTAGCTTTTCTCTGGCAGAACATTCAAATGCAAGTCTCATTCTAAAACTGTGTTGAGAAACCCACGTCAGATTTTCCTCTCCTTTCTCATCAGTCTAGTTTGGTTGGAAGTTCTTATATATATATATATATATATTGCAAACAAATTGCTAGTAAGCCCTAATTACTCAGTTCTGGAGCAATTTTTGGCTCTGAAGAAAATACAGTTTTCTCATAACTAGGGAGACTGGGTCTAGCTGAGCTCTATCTCCAACTGGTAGTGTACAAACATGAAGACTTTCTAGGTTTAAATTTGTTGATGCATGTGTAGTCTTGTGGAAAATAGACTCCTTAACATTTCTTTGAAGCAGATTAATCTTCAAAAGCTTAGGGTTACTAATTGGTTGCAGTTCAGCTCAAAAATAAAAGAATCTGGGAAGAAGATACACAGTGAGAATCCTTACTTTGAAACTAACACAAACATTGGGGGAGATAAAATGTGGCACTACAAAGATGGAAGACACTTAAAATATTATTAAATTCTGAGATGAGAGATTTTAAAAATACACATTATTTTCTTTTTTTTTTATATATATATTTTCATTTTTAAAACTGAGATTTAAAAATATGACAGATGCATAGCTAATACATCAAGGAATATCTGAGTGATTGGCATACACGGTATGACTCTCTGCTCCCATCCACTGCAGGTGTGTGTCAGTGAAAGGCTCTATGCACGTTAACAATAAATGTAGCAGTATTGTAGCAGCAGCTCTCTACAGCGAGAACCCAGCATCCGTACCGTAAATAGTTTGTTGGGAATTCATCAGATTAGCTATAGTTTTGTTTTGTGTGCAGAACAACCAATAGTAATTGGAGTGTAGTTGGCATGCTACGTAATCTAGACTGGCTTTGTAGAAAAGTAAAACAGTTAATATTCTGTATGGTAGGAATAAAGCAAGTGGGAAGATCAGAAGTTCTGCTTTAAATCCATTATCATATTCTGAGCTAAAATGTTATCGTATGGTGCAATACTGCCATTTCTGAGAATATGAGCTTTAAAAAAAAAAGACACAGTTTAAAGTGAAGAGCAAATAGACAAACCCCAGATCTAAGGCTTTTAAAGATACATGACAGAAAACTGCTTACTCTTTTATTTGGTGTTTTATAAATTGGTAGTATACACTTAATAGGCATGGAATTGTTACTTATTTTTATAGCAAACACATCATCCTATGTAAAGAAATCAATCCTCCAGATAAATATCTTTGTGGGTTTATGTGTATCAATAATATTACCAATTCAATTCCTAAGAGTAATTCAATTTCTAGGATATTTTCTTAGCATTGAGACATCTTCCAGGTACATGGAGAAATGTGCTGTAAAACTTATATTTAAAGTGTTATTGTTGAGTATGCACATATTTAGTTTACCACTTAAAGTTTTTCCTTACTTAGAATAAGGATTATATATGGATTAATGTTAAGTACCTTTTCTGAGACAGCATAGTTGGTTTCTGCACCTGGCCAGATGTAAGGAAATTCTTCAGTGCTTTCAGTCTATAACCCATCTCCTTTGGTGCTAGTTGTGAACAACCATTGTAGTTGTATTAACCCTTCCCTGTTTGCAATCTTGTGGTCAATTTATTGGTTAATAGCTAGTTCCATTAAAATCTTGTTTCTGTTTCCTCTGGTCTTATTTCTGAGAGTAGTCACATCAATATCAATGAAATTATATGTACAATTGAACATTTGCTGTAGGAATAAAAGATAGAGTTTCAATTATGCTTTCTGCTGTTAAAATAATATTGCTTTATTTGAATGTCAGTGAACTCTCAGTGCAACTCAGTTGAATTGTAAAGTGTATTCCCCTGCTGCAAGACTTTCTGAGACTTCTGAAGTATTTTCATCTAAAGACAGCTCAGAAATTTCAGGATAAAAATAGTCCGGTCGTTCTTCCAATCTCCTGTGCACCACACAACTGCTCAAATCCAATGGGTGCAGATCTTTTCTAGTCTGGTGATCTTCATATGTGAAATGGCAGAATGTGAAATGGCGGAAGTGTTGATGAGCTCATGAAAAATCAAGCCTCTGAATATGTGTTTTCCACTTCAGAAAAACAATACCTTACTCAATGAATTCCTGATTTACTGGGAATAGTCCCTTCTGTTTACATATATTTTTCTAGTTCTACAATTTTGCACTTGTGAAAATTTTTCATAAGATTTTGCTTAAAGAAGTACATGTTATATTAGACCGTTCTGATGAAGATGCATAGTTAATTTTCCTACTTTTACCTACATTTATCTTCTTATTATTTATTCTATATGCCTACTGATTACCTCCAAAAGTACTTTGTCGCTTTGTTTCAGAAATGAAATGAATGGTTTCTCTTTTGCTCACTCTTTCTCCCTTGAGGTTATCCAAACAGGAGGCTACTTGATGATTATTCAAAGAATATGATGTGGAAGTGGCTTAAATTCTTTTTTGACTACTTATTTTTCTTCCACATTAATGTTTTCTTCTATAAGAGTGAGAGAAAAGTGCAGACTATTTCACTTTCACTGCACTATTAAATATCTACTTTCAATCAGCATATGTTCTCTTTATATTTACAGCTATTGTTCTATAAATAAAATGCACTTGAAAATAAACTGTCAGTAAACATCTTTTTCCTTAATAGGAATGTTTATGTACAGCTATGCATAAATGAAAGAGTTGAAGTACCTGACTAATCACCTCAGCTGTAGTTTCTTCATGGACTTAGGCCAATATCTAAACCTCCACAAACAGTAATATGATTCTCATTTTCAGGAGAGGACTGCTGCAAAGAGCTTTAAGATCTCCAACTACAATGATTGATGATAAAGACAGTAGGTAGATATAGAACAATTATGTTTGAACTTCTAAGTGACAGTTAATTGATGTGTATTATCCATCTAGACAGATAATAATTACCTTTAAAACTGCT
Source organism: Tympanuchus pallidicinctus (assembly GCF_026119805.1). Lineage (NCBI taxonomy): Eukaryota > Metazoa > Chordata > Aves > Galliformes > Phasianidae > Tympanuchus > Tympanuchus pallidicinctus. Next base: position 35,930,243 of record NW_026294758.1, read on the forward strand.
TATTCATATTTCTTCCAAATCTGATGCCAAGAAAGGGGAAGGAAAATTAAATACTCTTTAGCCACAAACATGACAGTCAACACATCAAACATCAACACATCAAAGTAAGTGCTAATTTGTAACCTAAGATTTTTCACTTTGTGTGCGAAATATTTAAGAACAAAATGCATCGCAGGAGATATCTCTGTTCAAAATCTAAACTGTCATGCAGGACTTTTATTTAATTTTTTTAAGGATAAGTCTTAAGATGTGGAAAATTCTTGCATCACTTAAAAAAAAATAGTTTTAATACTGATATTGACAATTTATCTTCTCTGAAATACTTATAAATTTGCAGACACTCCAAAATAAGATGAGAACATTTAGCTTTAATTTAGTTACCCTGCTTCCTTTTGTACGAAGCCCAAACTTTCTTTTTTTTTTTTTGTTTATTACAACGTAGTATGTCTGCTACCAGTTTTTTGTTAAAGTCACACAGAATAGAAAGTTAATGTGCATTTATGATAGAATTTGACCAAGAAAGAAAACTGGTGTCTTAAATTTTATAAATGTTTTGTGGTTGTTTGTTTGTTGTTTTTTTTTTTTTTCACTTATTATATGCACAGAGAGAATCTACAAACAAATATGCATTTGTTTGTAAAGAATCTGTGGTCAAATCATTGACTTTTTGTGGCTACCTCCAAGTCATAGAAAAAAAAATTTAAAAGAGAGACATGAAACTCAGAATGTATTAAAATTCCATGATACTATTCTAAGTTGCCCCGGTTTTAGCTGGTGTACAGCTGATTTATTTTTTTTTTTAGAATGATTCAGTACCATAATTGCGGTCTTAAGAGGAAAGTGCTCATACCATGCAGATGTTTTAGTTGTTTTTTAGCAGTGCTTACACAAAGTCAAGGACTTTTTCACCTTCTCTTTACTTCTTTGTTAGTGAGGAGCACAGGAGTGCACAAGAAGAACAAGAATCTGGAAGGGGACAGAGCCAGGGCAGCCGCGCCAAACCAACCAAAGAGATATTCTATACCATATGACATCATGTAGAACAAAAAGAATGGGAGCACTTGGCTGGGGGAAGTGACCATTACTCAAGGACTAGCTGAAAATTAGTTGTCTGGTGGTGAGTGATTGCCTTGTCATCACTTTCAACATCACTTGTTTTGTGTGTTCAATTCATTTCTAGTTTTTTTTGTTCTTTTTTTTCCCTCACTTTTCTATTTAACTGCATTTTTTTTCAACATACAAGCTTTACTTTTTTTTTTTTTCTTAGATTCTCTATACTGCATCAAAATGGGAATGAGCAAACAGCTCTGTGTTGCTTAGCTGTCTGCTGAGTTAAACCCCAATAGATGTCTTTTTCAAGGAATTTATTCAATAACTTCTCCATTTGCAGATGGAGCCTCACTGGAGCTGAGGGGGACAATCACCTCCATTGCCCTTCTGGTCACCCCTCTTTTGATGCAGTCCGGGATATTGTTGGCATTACAGAACAGAAACACACACTGCTGCCCTGTCTTGAGCTTTTTGTCCACTAGAACGTCCAAATCCTTTTCTGCTGGGCTGTAATCAAACTCTTTACACAGTCTGTACTCATATGTAGGATTGCCTAGACCAAAGAACATCTCCTTGCTCTTGGACATTTTTAATATCATTTGGTTCGCATGGACCCACCTTTCAAGCTGTCCAGGTCCCTTCTGTTTTATCAACTGCATCAGTCATCATGCTGTAATCTACAAACTGAGTGTGTTCTCAATTCCACTGTCTATGTCATAGATAAAGAGGTTAAAAAGCACCAGTTCCAAGACTTCTGATTATCACCCCTCACCACCAGCCTCCATCTGGACCTAGAATCATTGACTGCAGCACTCTGCCTGCAGCCAGACTGTCTAGTCAAATCCTCACCCAAAGTAATAAGTAATACAGTTTTCCACTCTGTGGTACTAAACAACTTTTCCACTCTCCGTTTCTTTTTGAAACTTAGCTCACATGAGGTAGATACACTTTATATGTACATAAGTTAATGTTCATTAACTGACATATCATCAAGAACAGTTTAGTGGCTGTTGCAGACAAGTCCAAATGCTTAAAAGTTTTGTTAATATCAGAACCTCTTTACATTGCCAGCAGGAATTTACTTCAAATGAGGATTGATTCATTATTATTAAAATTGGAAAATATAACTTCAAATATAAGTCTAGACAAAACACATGGTAGCCCAAATAGTAGTGCGTTTGTGAGAAGGAATTTGGGAAGTACATTTTTCTGAATCTGTACCATGTGCACAAACATGTAACAAGCATAACTAACAGGACAAAAATGTTCTACCTTCTTCCTGCTACAGTGTCTGTAGCTCTCCGGGAAGGCTTTCATCTGTGCCTTAGAACTAGTTGAGGAATAAGGAAACTTGGGTTTATGCTGTTATTTCTCTTCTGACTAGTTTTCAATGGCTAAAATCACATATTGTCCAGAAACAATATGCTGTAAACTGATTGCTTTTCTTCCAGTTTGCAGTTTGCATTTATCAGCAGCAAGGTTGATAGTAACAATCCTACCCACAGCCATTGAAGAGTTTGTTTAATTCAAATTATTTGAATATTGATGGTTTTTGCTCAAATATCAAAATCAAATCCTCTTCCTGCACAATAAGAGCAAAAAACTTCCAACAAGAGTACTGAAAATGCTCTAAAGACAGAAAATAGTACTTCAGATTATTCATTTAAAATATAACTGATAGAGAAGTGTTATCACCATTCCAAGAAGAACCTGTGAGATTCAAGAGGAAAAGGGTGAAACTGGAGGAAAAAACAGATAATCATCCCTAATTTATTGTTCTTTATTTTGGAGCTTCATGCTTCAAAAGACTAATCATTTAGTTCATGCATGTGACTGTGATGGTCTGACTCTAGCAGCTGAGGAAGGTAATGCTGAGAAGTTATGTGAAAGACAAGTTTGGGGGGGCAAAGAAAAAAAAGTGAGTTGACATTAATAAGAATATAAATTAAAAGAATTGTTTTTAGTTTCAGTTCTTGCTATCATGTTTGAAAATCACTTCCATTGATTCATATTCCTAAGCTGTATTTTTTGTTTTATATTTCTCTCTTGCAGTTTTTGCACATTTTCATCTAAGAACAGAAATGCACGTGTTTGGTGAAATATTAATTTTCAAAATAACAGGTAGTAATACAGTACATAACAGATTTGGTCTGCTTTGACAATAACAAACAGTATGTAAATTAAATGAAGAGGAGCTAATTTCAGTCTACTTTAAGAAGATTTGCTTATTTGTTTTCTTGTTCAAAACAAGAATCTCTTAAAAAATACAGGATTCTGAGGTTAGATGTTATTCAAGAAGAAATAAAATCTTTTGTCTTCCATGAAACAAAAGGATTCTCATGACTAGAAAGTGAATACTCAAAAAGTGATCTCAAATACTGAAACACTGAGAGAACAAAAATAAGGGTGTACTCCTCACTACTTTTCTTTTTTTAACTGTGATTTCTTATTCCTACCCGTTACCCTCCACTGATGCTCACTTCCATGACTGAATGTACAATGTTCTAATATTTGACTGTTAATAATTATCAAATCTGTATATATCATAAGGTGCACAATGGACTAAGACTGCACAAGACTAAGAATTGAGAGTATGAAAGTACAAGTTACAAGATTCTGGAGAAAAAAGAAAATCAAGAAGTAAGGATTTATTCTGTCAAAAACAGAATTTCTCCCAGAAGAGAATTTCTCTTTTCTCCGGCCCTCCATCCAAAAACAAAAAAAGAATTCTACAAGAAATGTCATTCTCCCAATATCAAATAAAAAACTGAAAACCTGTTTTCATTTAAATTTGCTATTGTGAATTCTGAAAAAAATGAATAACACATAAATTTTTTTATGTAACAGAATCACCTTAATTTTTGCCACACCTACAAAAATTCAACAATATTGTTAATTTACTTTTTTTTTCCATTTGTAGAAGGGAAAACATGATTCATTAAACTGGAAATCATTATTAGTACTTCCAAAGGACCTTTAGTTCTTTAAAACTAATTGAGTTCTTGTAAGCATTCAAGCATTACAGGAAATGAACATGTCTTATAAGAAGTGACAAATGACAGTTACAAATGCAAGCTGTGCCTGGACATATATCTACAATTCTACACATGTGAGGTGGTTTTTCCCTGTGATTTTGTCTAGCTAATTCACAAACTGTTTTTTCCCTGTCATTATAAACTTCACACCAAAAATACCTGAACCTGAATTTGACGGTATAGAAGTCTCAGCATAACAAGACATGGTCATGCACAACTATGACAAGCAATGCAAAAATACCTGTAAGTAAACTGGCTTAAAAGTAAAGCACCATGATTCATGTTAAAAGTTACAAACTCCGCAGCCATAGCATTCCTCATCATACACTTTTTTTCTGAATTTAAAACAATTTCTAAACATATTCAGTGCAATTCATGTTAAGCTAACTGGTCCGTAATTTCTTCATATAGGTCTGAGTCTTTTCCTTAATAATTGGATTATGCTGGCCTCTCTCTAAACCTCAGGGCTTTCCTTCTAAACTAAGTGATTTGGAGAAGCATATGATAAAACTTTTCCAACTCCTCACCTTTAAAGCATTTCAGGAAGATTTCTGTCTAGTTCTGAGGCATAAATGATTTTTAAATGTTACCTTTCTCCAATTCTTTGTTGAAATAATTTTTTGTATAATCTGCACTAATAATCCAAATTATGCTGACTGATGTATTAAAACAGGATGCTCATCTTTTTTTGTTTGTTTGTTTTATGTTGTTTTGTTTTGTTTTCCTTATGCAATACTTTTTTACCTGAAGAACCTGTGAAGAGAGCCCGTTAATAGGAAGTAGTCTGGAGGTTTTCCTGTTGTAGCAGAAGTAGATTTGGATAGCATGTATTTGTAGTTTTCTTTTTGAAATACTTCAGGATCCTGATGCCTTCAAGACAGATTAGAGAGGATGCCTGCCCATAATCTGACAAATTCCTGCCTTGTGCTTGCAACAGGGGATTAATGACAACCCTGTACGTAACCCCTCCAGCATGTAGGAAAAAAATATCTCACCTTTGTACAAATCTCTGGCTCTGGACAGTACCATCAGAAAAGGCTTTGCACCAGCAAAAAAAAAAAAAAAAAAAAAACAAAACAAACAACCAAAAAAAAAAAAAAAACCAAAAAACAACAAAACACACACACACACACACACACACACAAAAAAAAAAAAAAAAAACCACAGAATTTTAACTACGCTACTTAGCTAGACAGAATTTTTGAAAAGGTATCTTTGAACTAATGACAAAATATTAAATTCCCAGTTATTACTTGATTACCTAAACATATAATCTTCTTGGGGAGCAGCATTACCTATGTATTTAATATTTTACAGATTAAGATTTTAGTTCTTCCAATGGTAGAAATTTGAGTAAAACCACAGGAGCCTTAGAACTTACTTTATTCTTCTGAGGCCTATAAGTATTAACTGCTATTTACTATTTCACTCCAATAATGTTGTTTTCACCCTCAAGATTAATTTATAGCCAGTCATTTTGACTCCACTGATTTCTACAAAATTAGTTTATTGTTATGAAAAGAAAGTCAGAGCTACACATTGCCATACATATTGAATATATCTAGCAAATTTTTATTTGGTGTAGTTTGATGAACACTGTAGTCAAAATATTGATACTGATTATCTACTCTATCTTATAAAATTTTAAAGAAAATTTATGGCCATTAAAATACACTCTGTTCTGCTGTTAGCAGTGTCACATTATGTTACTGATCTTTCTTCATGACCAGGTTTTCCTTTGATGCTAAAAAACGTAGCAAGAGTATTTGCCTCTTTCGGCTTTTAGCAATAATTCATGGTATATTTATTTAGGAGACTTCTGGTAGGTGTTGTAATACCAAGTACATTATTGTTTTACACGGAGCTACCTTTCACCTTCTAGCATTTCCTTGGTTTATGAATAAATAATCTGTAAGTTCACATTTACCACCTGTCAAACTCAGGTAGCAGTGAAAAAAGCAGCACAAATTGGCAGATAATTCACCTTATTTCCATGTAGAAACAGGTGTGTTTACTTTAGCATAAGTGACAAGATGACACTGATCCTGTTTGACAGACAGGCTGATCTAAAACTACTCATCGCACTTTGCCACTGTTTGGGGGATAGTCTCCCATGAGTTTGTTTTGTATCTCTTCAACCCCTAGGGTGTTAATTAAAATTTACTAGATAATATTTGCAAGGCTCAATGGTTTTGGCTTCAGAAATTATCAGTTACTAAATGTTAGTGTGAAGATGACACCTAATGACTGGATGCTTTATTCAAGAGGGTTGGGTTTTTTTTCCTTTTTTTTTTAATTTTCCTTCTGTACTTGGAAAAGCTAAATCAGCTGAGTATCTCAATCAGCTTTTAGACTAAAAATTATTTAGATAGGAGTTTAATTATGTTTGTCCTTGAGTTTCTTGACAGCATTACTAAGTTTTTTTTAAGAGGGACACACTCTATAAAAACCTTTGAAAAATAAGCAGAAGCCAGAAGCCTGCCTGCATTATAATTTTACTAACCAAAAGTAGAGGTCAGCTTAGTTCTGTCAAAAGAAGACAGTGCCTTCTAATTACGTTCTCTACTCAGTTCATAATTGCTCAACAAATTTCTCAGATTAGAGATTAGCTAATCACACATGCAATAAACAACAACCACATTCAATTTACTTGGGTACTGCTATCAGTAAACTTTATAGTCTAGTAAACTACCATCTGTCTTTCTTCCTTTTTCCCACAGTATATCATCAATATGGACCGCTGCAGATACTAATATTTTTTCTTATTAACTGAAGTATTTCCTTATACTGTATATATATATATATATATATATATATATATATATTGTATACACATAATTCATCCACTGCTATTATTGTGCGCTTTTTTTCCCCAAATCCTTTGAATTTTCTGGTCAGTTTCTTTCAGTTGTGCATATAAGAAATAGACTTTCTGCCCACAAAGGTTATGATCTTCCTTGAATCCAGCCCTTTCTAACACAATAGTGGTATCTTCTTCAATGCCTCAAAATTGTGAACACCATGCATGAAAGCATACTGATGGATCAATTTCATGATCCATTGGCAGCATTTAACTATGTACTACAGTCCCTCTGGGACACATGGCCCTTCAATATCAACAGCAGAGGACAAAGACTCTGTGAAACACTTACTTCTGCAGTTTACCAGGAAATTCACAGTGGATTTTTTGTTTTGTTTTCTTTGTTTGTTTGTTTGTTTGTTTGTAATAGGTAATAGGTACAGAATAGGTGTAATAGGTGTAATAGGTCAGGAACACAAGGCAAGTCAGCATATACAAAAGAGGTAAAAATAAACCCAACCAAAATTTCAATGTCACCAGCACATTGTAGGCATTACATACCAGTTTTATTTATTTAACTATAACTAATTTATTTTTTTTTCTTAGCATGGGAACAGGAGGGTATCAAATCTGATGAAGAGTTTGGAGCCAAGTCCAGGTCTCTGCTGACGCTGAGGAGGTCACCCAGTCTTCCCAGTCTGAATGATTATGGCTGGTTGCCTAGAACTGGACCTTGGTGCTTGGTGCTGGTGCTTGGGCCACCAGCCTCACTTCATAGGATCCATCAGACTGGACATTAAAAACTGTCCATAGGGTCATCAGAAGATAGCCAATGCAACAAAAAGAAGGCTTTTCCCTTGGTAGAATTTGCCTTTTCCACTGAGCATCTCCAGACATAACTGTAATGTTACTAAGCAGTGTCTGTGACTGCCCAGAACCTCAGTTTGCTGCAGCAACTGCAGATTCTGTCCTGGAGCCTTTTTTTTCAGGGCTTCTGTGAATGAATAAGTAAGGCAGGTTCTCCAGCAGGACTGTGGCTTGTACTTTCAGTGTGGCTTTTGGAGAGCAGCAGCTCTGGGTGCTGACCAAAGGCAGCCTCTCTCTCCACTAACAGCTGCAGAGTGATCTCTGTCTCACACAGCATCTTTCCCAGGCCTGTAGGTGTGAGGAGGGGAATGGGGCATTGGCAGTACTTAGGAATCCAAAAGAGTTTCTGCTTTTCCGGAGCACATCCTTCAGTTACCACTACTCAACCAGGTCATGCAGGATCTCAGGGGGATAACATGAGGCTTGAGGAACTTTGGTGCCCAAGAACTTTCCCAGGGCTTCAGAGCTGATGGGGGAAGACAGAAAAGCCCATGTGGCTGGCTGCCCAAAATTCTATCAATGATTCCCAGCCCACAGAGAGATCCCTTGAGAAGAAATTCTCCTCTCCCTTAGTTGGCTGAGACTTGCTTTGCTTTTCCTCTTCTACCACTAGGCATGTGTGGAGGCATATGGCACAGTTCTCATGACAGCACATGGTAGCCAGCATCCATATAGCCCTGGAGGAGAGTGCAGATGCCCAGGAAGACATGAAGAAGATGCAAGTGCCTACATCAGCCAGTTGCAGCAGGCTGGAATGGCAGATGCAGCAGAAGACCTTCTATGCCTCATCTGCACTAGCAACATCAAGAACACAGCCTATGTGGCCTTCCACTTCCAGCACTTCTTTGATTTCATCCAGCAGTAGGACAGATGGAGAAACATGTGCCTCCAAGCTGCAGGTGGACTTTCCAGCTGCTCCTGCACAAAGTGCAAGTAGGATATCACTGCTAGGAGTACATGGTGGAAAATTCTGGCTGCCACTGCCATTCTACATAGTTTGGTAACTGTCCACAGCCCATCAGGTGGGAAGACATTAATTATATTCCAGATAGGATGTAGATGCAGGACACCACCACACCACTTCCTAGCAAGCTCCTACAGATAGCAATTAGTGGGAGCCAATCCCACCGAGTACAGGGGAGCACCCAGCTAGCCCTGCAGCTACACTCCACTGTCACATTGGCACCATGCTGGAGAAAACTCTTTGACTGATCTCCTGTAATATCTGGATGACTTTCAGGGAGTCTTTTTCAATACCGAAAAGCAACCCATTTTAGGGAATATTTTCCAACTCTGGAAAGTAACTGGCAACTGGTAACTGGTCACAAGTGGTGTTCTCCAGGGGTGAGTACTGTGGCTGGTCCTATTTTATATCTTTGTTGATAATCTGGATGAGAGGACTGAGTGCATCCTCAGCAAGTTTGCAGATAATACCAACTTGAGGGGAAGTGTAGATCGGTTTGAGGGTAGGAGAACCAGCAGAAGGATGTGGTTAGGCTGCATCAATTGACTGAGGCCAATTGCATGTGATTCAAAAAGATGAAGTGCCACATCCTGCACAATACTACAGGCTTGGGGCAGAGTGGCAGAAAAGAATTTGGGGGTGCTAGTCAAGAGCCAGCTGAAAATGATACAAAAGCATGCCAGGGTGGCCAAGAAAGCCAAGAGGATTCTGGCTTGTATCAGAAACAGTGTAGCCAGCAGGACTAAAGAGGTCATCATCCCCTTATGATGAGGTTACACCTTGAATACTCTGTTTAGTTTTGATCCCTCTCTACAGGAAATATGTTGAGATCCTGGAGCACTTCCAGAGAAGGGCAACGTAGCTGTTGAGGAGTCTGGACACAAGTCTTGTGATGAACAGTTGAAATAACTGAGATTGTTTAGCCTGGAGGAGAGAAGGCTCAAGGGAGACCTTATCGCTCTCTTTAACAACCTGAAAGGAGATTGGAGTGAGGTAGAGATTGGCTTCTTCTCCCAAGTTACAGCAACAGGACAAGAAGGAATGGCCACATGATCCACAAGGGAGGTTCAGGTTATATATTAGAAAAATGTTCTTCTCAGAAAGTTGTAATGCATTGAAACAGGCTACCCAGGCAAGTGTTGAAGTCACAGTCCTTGGAGGTGCTCAAGAAATATGTAGGTGTGGTTTTTAAGGACATGGTATAGTGGGCATAGTGGTGATGGATTTATGGTTGGTCTGTATGCTATTAAGATATCTTTTCCAACTTTAATTATTTTATGATTCTTACTGAGCACTAACCTGGCCAGTATAGGTGACCTGTTCACTCCCCCCCCCTCTCCCCCTGTTTGGTTTGATCCAGTAATAGCCCAGTACTAAAGCTCAATGTGTAGGTTAATTATTTTTGTTTCTTTCTAAAAGCTGCTAAAAGAAGCAGCTGTACAAAAGTATTTTGTACCTTTTTTTTTTTTTTTTTTTTTTTCTTTATAACTTGAGAAATACTTGGCTAATATTATAAAACTATAATTTTTCTTCATTTTTTTTCCTAGATTTCTTGAGATTTCCAACCAGCATCATCAATTGCTGTAGAGCAATGGAACACTGTACTGAAAAAAAAAATCTAACAACAACTAACTGACCTGTTGAGGGCAAAATTCATGTTAGATATTCCTGTTTGATTACATATATGTTTTCCAAAATGTGGTTTGAAATAACCCTAGTTTTGACACTGATGGTACTTAGCAGTACTATAGCTGAGATCCAAAAACATTGACACAATTTCTGAACTGGTGTCTGAATAGCCAAACTGAATTTGAGCCATTTTGTAAAGTATGTTGAGTGTGGGCATTATACCTGAGAGCATATTTCTTCCTTGCTGTGAGAGTGATTTCTGACTATCCATACAGTTGCCAAAATAAATTCTGTTGAGATGCTGGAAAGGGGAGAATCATCCATCCTATGTAGAAGAACAGCTAACATTTGTTTGGCAACATGAAGGGAAAGGTTCATCAATGCCAGGAAAGAGTGTTTGGAGTAAAAGGAAAATCCATTGTATATCCATTTCTTTGGCAACAGGGAGGGATCTTCTCCAAGATTTTTGCTCTAGCTTAATTTAATTTCCTGGTGCACTTTTTGCTTGATAAACTTCTTAATAGATAGATTTCTTAATAGATAGATCTCTTAATAGATATATCTTAAAATGTTCTTAGATTTTTTTTATATGCTGGATCTGGATGTGCGGAAATTCCCTTGCCCTCCCAAGGAAGCATTTCAACTTACACTTCAGTACTTTAAATCAGATTCAAAATCAGATGTTTTCTGATATGAAAACTCAGGGGACAATAAATTATATGTCTATGACAGAGAGGTTTTATGTGCTTGTGCTTTCTTTTTTTCTCTCTCCTTTTAAACTGTCTTCTACCAACACAGCTTTTTAATTTAAAATCACTGCAATGTCATTGTTTTCCACAATAATACTGGGACTTGGCATTGGTTCGTGATGTGTTTATATTACCTTCTGATTTAAAATGACCAAAAAAAGTACCCTAATCTCCACAGAGATTTTTAAAAAAGAAAAAAATCAATAGGTAATGCTCCAGCTAATATGATAAACTTAAAAATTTTGTGTCAAATTATATATATTAGAAATTGAATTTCATTCCTCAGATAGACTCCAAATTTATATTTAAGTCTGGAAGATGTTTCATGCCTATAGAACATGTAAGACTGAGGACTCAACACTATTTTCTTCTGTTATCTATTTTAGAGCAAACAAAGAAATCAGAGTACATTAGTAGTTATGTGTTTGAGGTGCAACTGATCCAAGTAGGAAGAGAAATAATAATCTTCCCTATACATGTTGTAAGAAATACCTTATTTTCCTCAATTATTGTTGTTATGGAAAGTTGGCTGAATTAACAGACACTCTGAAACCTTTCCAGGCTCATCTGCACTAAGCCACACAATACAGATATTTTTTAACTGCATAAAATAATCAGTTTATTATTCATTTCAAATTGAATATGTGGTTTTACATTTAAAATAGTTATTCAGTGGAAAAGTTTATTTAACTGTATCTCTAACATTTTCATAATTTTTATTTTTTTAATATATTTTTCTAGACAACATTAACATTTTTGATTTTCAGCCATTATCAAAGCCAATATTAAGAAAATACTATGCAATTAACATAGAGACTGTCTAAGAATACTGGGGTGAAATTTCAAAACGTGCCCGTGATGTTGTAGTGTGACATGACAAAAGTATTGCTCATGGTAGTTCATTTATAATTGATAGAAGAGCTATTCAGAAATAGAATTGTTTCCAAATTCCTAGAGTGAATAGTGACAATTCAGGCTTTTTATGTAATTTCCAAAATAAAAATATATTCACACATAATGTGTGTGCATATATTTGTACACGAAACAAAGCCTGTCCTTACAGAAGCGTCAGATCTTTTGTATGTCTTGTAAGCAGATATACATACCTGAATACACAGAAATATTTACAAAACACACAGAATAATTCTAAGATTTCTGGTATATATCATTTTTATTGCATGTCTTCGAATAAAATGCACAGTGCTTTCAATCAGAAGAACATGAGGACTTCACATGTATCATGCACAATACACACCTTGGGGAAAAAAAATAAAAAGTGAAAAGGGGATGGGGTCTTTGTGTGTGCCTATGTAGTTATAAAAACACATCAGACTGAAGAAACCACTCTGTTGAGAAAAAAAAAATAAAACCTGGGGAAAAAAAAGCTTCCTTTCTCCAACTAGTTGATGGTTGAAAGTAAAATGGCATAAAGACCTCTGACAGTGTTAATCAGCTGTAGGCTATAACATGGCTTCCTTGATTAATGAATAATTTAGCACTTTTAGTTTAGCACTTGCATATATGAAACAATTGAAACCAAACAAATGGTCTCAGGCTGATGTCCAGGACGAGAAGTCGTGTTAGCAATGATAATAGCAATCTAGCCTCTGCCTAAGCAGAGCCATTTCTCTCTCTCTCTTAACCAAGGATGTTCAACCTTTTTTCTTGCCCTGGCCAAATTGAGCAAAGAAGGGTTGTTTTGGACTGATGGTTTGGTTGTTGATGAATAATGAGTGTGAACATGGAACTTGGCAGGGAGTAACCACCACCATGATGGCTCAAGGCAGGGGCAAATTACCACCTAGCTATCCAAGGACATATGCGGCCTGCAGGGTGTGAGTTGCTGTGCAGGAATTTTCAGCTATACATTAAGATCTAGACAGTCCACTTTCTAATTTCACATAAAGATTCTTCTCTATCTCATTGAAGGATAAATATTTCAAAATTAAATAATGCTATTAGAAGTACACGTTCTTTTTTCTAACACTGGAGAAAAAAATCAGGTCAAGTATTTCCAACATTCGTTGATTTGGGGCATAACAATTTTTAGGAGAAATGTTCCCATCTCTCACATTTTCAATCTACATATGAAACTTGTCAAAAGTACATTAAAGAATCTGCAATTTATATTCATGATGTAGGAGGTGACCTTTTCACTCATGAGTGGTGTAGTCGTGTGGAGTGGCTAATGAGAGAAGCCCTGCTGAGAGCAGATAAATTTCAAAGCTTCAGAATAATTATTAGACATCTTATTGTATTTATAAACCTCCCTCATTTCAAACTGTCCCTTGATTTATAAAGCCATCTTATTCTTGTAAATTATAATGGTAGTCTCAACCAGTGCCAAATATTAATGAGTTGTCCGTGTGAAGGCTTCTATTCCTGGTTCTCAGTACCAGTGAAAAGCAATGAAGAGTAAAAAGAGAAAGGGAAAAACAGAGGACAGAGAAGGATGAAAGATTGCCTAGAAGGAGTGAGGGAGGAAACATCTGTCCTGTACTTCACCGACAATAATCTTTTTACACAGAGGCAGTGGGAACAGTGAGGTAATCATTTTGCTTGCCTGTCATCTTCAGAGACTGTTTCAAACAGCAGAATGAAAGTGGCTCCATTGAAGTGACTGACAAAACTCTTGTTGATTTAAATGAGGGCCAGGATTCCTACGGAATCAAAAAGGAGTGGGTGATCAGTGGAGAGGCAGGTTTACCACCGTCATGAACATGTCAGGCTTCATCAGAATCTTAAAAGCTTTTCATTAACTTAGTTTCCAGAACAGTACAATGGTTTAGGGTACCCCATACTGCTACAGATAACAGATAATTTTTCAAAATGGCAAATAAAAAGTACAGCCACAGTCTACCTGACCCTGTTTGGGAACAGATGTACATAATAAACTAAGTCCCTGCCAACTGAAATTTGAGCAAATGCATGTTTTAAGTAATATTTCTTTACCACTTTTCCTTATCCTTCAGATTCCACAAGGAATCACAGAACCATGGAATACAGGAGTTGGAAGGGACATCGGGAGATCAACTCCCTGCTAAAGCATGTTAAAATATAATACGTTGCACAATAAAGTATCCATATGGGTCTTCAATACCTCCAGAGGGGAAGACTCCACAACATCTTTGGGTTGCCTGTTCCAGTGCTCAGTCACTCTCACTGTAAATAAGTTCTTCCTCATTATTATGGAACTTCCTATGCAGTAGTTTTTGCCCATTGTCCTTTGTCCTGTTGCTGCACACTGCTGAAAAGAGTCTGGACTCATCCATTTGACTGAACAATTGCATTTTTATAAACTGTGATGAGATCTCCTCTCAGACTTCTCCAAGCTGAAAAACCCCAGGTCTCTCAACCTTTCTTCATAGATCAGATGCTCGAGGCCCTTTATCGTCTTTGAAATCCTCTACTGGACTCTCTAGTTTCCTTGTGTCTTTTTTGAACCGAGGAGCTCAGAACTGGACACGGTACTCCAAATGTGGCCCCACCAGCACAGACTAGAGGAGGGAGGTCACCTCCTTCAGTCTGTTGGCTACACTCTTTTTAATGCACCCCAGGGTATCATTAACCATCTTGGCCACAAAGGCCAATACTATTGGCTCACGGCCAACCTGTTGTCCACCAGGCTGCCCACATCTTTCTCTGCAGAGCTCCTTTCAACCAAGTCATCCCCTAATCTTTTCTGAAGCATGAGGTTATTCCTTCCAAGGTACTGGAGTCTAAATTTGTTCTTGCAAAACCTCAGACTCCTCTCCTCCCAGCTCTCCACCTGTTCAGTTTTCACTGAAAAGCAGCACAGACATTTAGTGTATCAGCCATTTCTCTCAGAATACTTGCTAAGGGTAGAGCCTAAAACATGTGTCATTACTAAGAAATATCAGTAATTAGAATTGTCAACTAGAAAAATATCCTCCTGCAATGGCAGCAGCAAATTTGGATCATGGAGATGGGAGAATTTATAGAATCATAAAATCATAGAATCACAAGGTTAGAAACCTATAAGATCATCTAGTCCAACTGTCTTCTCATCACCATTGCCACCACAAGCACTAAACCATATTCACAGCTCTTCATCCAGACACCTCTTGAACACAGCCAGGGACAGTGACTCCACCACCTCCCTGGGCAGCCATTCCAGTGCCTGACCACTCTCTGAGAGAAAAAGATGTCCAACCATTGGTGTATAAAGTCCATAAATGTTTATATTTATAGTATAAGGATCTGCATGCATGCACTCGTGTATGTATTTACACATGCACACAGAAACTTCTATACATACATTTATAGAGAGAGAGATGAATGATTCTAGTGGTATTAATTGTGGTAGATCTTAAAAATGTGTCCAGAGTATAAATATATGCTGGCCTTATAATATGTGGTGAGTACACAAAATTTTGGTGGAATTCACCAAATTTTCCTGTATGTTAAATAATAAATAAAAAAAATAATAATAAAAAAATCCTATGAAGAAAGAAAGAGGGAGATGGATTTGATCATCCTGAAGAAGAGAAGGATAAGAGAAAGCCTGATTGAAGACTGGCAGTACTTCAAAGGAGCTTGTAAACAAGGCAAAGATAAGTTTTTAGATGGTCTGATAGTGATAGGGCACTATCTTAGCACAATAGTTTAAGGTTCTTTTCAATCAGAGCTATTCTATGATTTAATGTAGCTGCTGAAGTCCAGTTCTATTTATTGGAGAAAATAGAAATCAGTAAGGATCTAAAGTTAAAATCTCATATTGTCCAACTAAATTAATTATCCATAAGTAGATCTACAGGGAAAAAAAAAAAAAGAAAAAAAAATTTATTGTTCACTAGTTTTGTTTTGAAAGAATAATGACAATGAATTTGTAGAAGATAGGAAACAGCAAATAGTAAATAGCAAATCTGCAATCTATGGACAGGTAAACTCAGATTGTGCACTGCACAAAAAATATGACATGAGACAATGACATTTTTGCCTTCTTTAACTGTAGAAATTGAAAAATCCTTCTAAAGAATCTAACTCAGAATCATAAGGCACTATTTTCATTGTTATATATTGTTTTAATTATCTGATATATATACTTTCACTATAGCTTTATCTTCTGCATGATTGGAGTACAATTTCTATCTTCACCCACTTAGTTTGTGGACAAAGTCTTGTTCATTTGTGCTGCATGTAGGAGAACCATATGTTTTTCAGATAGAAGATTTTGCACCTAATAGGAAAAAAATGGTCTTTCACAGTGAGTGAGTAGTCACACGCAAAATGTACTCTTAACTAGAAGTCTGTGTGCAAGGTCAAATTAGTTTCCAGTTTGTGACAGACATATACTATTTCTAATCAACACAATTCCACTTAAAGATAGTGAGTCTGCGTTCATTTACATAGTGACAAACAATGGTTCATTGTGGCCTCCTCAAGACGTGTTTTTCTTAATATTTATTACTGTAGGGAAGAGAGTCTGGCTTGAAAAGAAAAATATCAAACATTTGATTATAAATATTTCAGAAAAATAAACAGTAGTTACAGTAACATGAGCTGATTTTCTAAAAAAAAAAAAAAAGGCAAGTATTTGGATTTTCAAATACCCAAATAGTAAAAAGTATTTCATTATTATCTCAAAAAACAAACAAACAAACAAAAAGATGAAATTACCTGTTCTAAAAATTAGACAACTTGGGCTTTTTCTTTTTTCTTGCTATTCCCCTAGCAGTTTTAAAATTGATATATGAAACTGAAGTTAAATGCAGAGCTGAAGAACTTAATTCACATTTATGGAAGACAAAAGAAATATCAGAGAACATCTGTATTTCTTTAATTCTCATCTCATCTAATTTTATTTTACTCTGATTTCCTCATTTTTCAAGTAAAAGACTGGTGCAGCTCACTTATACTTCATGTACTTTAAAATCTTCATACTACAGGAAATGCAACTATGAAGAGTTATTATTCTTTATCCTTTTCTAATATAACTGTTGAGAATCAAAACTCATAAACTTTCTTCACACGATGTCAGTTCTTGCTTCTATTAAAGAGGCATGATCAGCAAAACTGGACTTCACCCCACTTCAGCCCAATAAAAGAACTGCCTCTCACTTGACATGATTTCAATCAGGCCAACAGAATTCAGTAAAACAGTTCAAGTGTGTACAGAACATTTGCCCTGTGTAGATCAGAGCTACACTTCACAGCTACCCAAATGTCAATCAGTCACTGAAGATAGCAAAAGGTCTGCTCCAGTGAGCATCCTCCTTCCAGAAGGGATGGTGCAAATGCAACACTTAAGAGTTAGAATGAAAAAAAAATGGCTGATAAATATTTTGAAATATTTTCAATTAGCAAAGATCTTTGGATTAATAAGAGCTAAATGAGCTCAGACTGGGCAGTATTGAAAGTATATTAAAAAAAAAAGAAGAAGAAAGTCTTATTCAAAAAAGTTTGCCAAGCTCCTGAGACAGGATCCTCAGTCAAATGCCATTCAAGTCAATACAAAAAAAGGGAATTGAGGAAGTTACCAGAGCTACAGTGGAGAACATTCACGTGGATGAAGGCATCTCTGTACAGTTTTGATGCAGACACCTGACCTGCTTCATATATACAAAAGTCAGAAATGTGGCAAAGGACACCTAGACAAAGGTAGATCCTATGAGGTGAATACTGTCTGAACGTGTTCCTGTTCAGTGAAGCAGAATCACAAAATCACAGAATCGTAGAGTGGCCTGGGTTGAAAAGGATCTCAAAGACCACCTACTTTCAATCCCCTGACATGTGCAGAGCCATCAGCCACCAGACCAGGCTGCCCAGAGTCACATCCAGCCTGGCCTGGAATGCCTCCAGGGATGGGATATCCACAACCTCCTTGGGCAACCTGTTCCAGTGTGTCACCACCTTCTGCATGAAAAACTTCCTCCTAGTATTTAACCTAAACCTTCCCTGTCTTGGTTTAAAACCATTCTTCCTTTTCCTACCACTATCAACTGTTGCAAACAATAATTCCCCCTCCTGATTACATGCTCTTTTCAAGTACTAGAAGGCCACAATGAGTTCTCCCCAGAACCTTCTTTTCTGTAAGCTAAAGAAGCTCAGTTCTCTCGATCTTTCCCCATAGGAAGGTGCTCCAGCCCTCTGATCGTCTTAGTGGCCTTCCTCTGTACCTGTTTTGAGAGCTCCTTGTCTTTCTTGGACTGAGGGGCCTAGACCTGGATGTAGTATTCCAGATGGGGCCTCACAAGAGCTGAGTAGGGGGGGACAATCACCTCCCTCTCCCTGCTGGCCACTGTTCTTTTAATGTAGCCCAGAACAAAATTAGTGTTCTGGTCTGCAAGTGCACACTTCTTGTCCACCAGGACCCCCAAGTCCTTCTCCACAGGGCTGCTCTCAAGGATTTCTTCCTTCATTCTCTATAACTACCTGAGATTGCCCTTACCCAAGTGTAGCACCCTGCACTTGGCCTTTTTGAACCTCATTAGGTTTTCATGGGCTCACTTCTCCAGTCTGCTCAGGTCCCTCTGGATGGCTTCACTTCCTTTCAGTGTATCAACTGCACCACTTGGCTGGGTGTCATCTGCAAACTTACTGAAGGTGCACTCGATGTGATCATCTATGTTGTTGATAGAGATTTTCAAGAGCACCGGTCCCAAGACTGACCCCTGAGGGACACCGCATGTGACTGGTCTCCACCCTAGCATCTACATGCTGCTATCAGAGCCCTGTATAAGCTTGCTAGAATTCAGATACAGCTCTTTTTTTCCAGAGATCATGGCTCCTCTTATTATGTGATGCTGTAGCTGGTGGGAAATAGAAAATAAATTATAAGCCTGTATAAGATAGGCTTCAGACTTCTCTATAGAAAAAAACTGTAAGGCACCTGAGAGGTTTAGTAGCTTACACTGCTATTTTTATGACAGCATAGTAAATATCTTCAAATATCCTCCTTGTCCCCCACTGCCACTTGCCCAGCTACTGTCAGTATTGCTGCTTGCCTGACAAAGGTGTGGGGAGGTAAAAAGAGGAGAAACTAGGGCAAGGTAGAAGAGCTGTGTGAGAGAGAAAGAAAGACGATACCCAATACCCATAAAAAATTTGTTTTTAATTCCCTGGCTATCACAGATAGTGGCTGCTGCTAGCATTTAAGATAAGATTAGTTGGTGTTGTGCTATCAGCACCTCCACATTTTCCCTGCAGGGACTCCTTCTGACAGGCTGAAGCTGGAGGCATGTCTGAGGATTAACACAAGCTAATGATTATACACTAAAGCTTTGGAACTGTCGGACTAATAGGATTAAAGAATACCAGATGCAGGTCCCCGTTCAGGTTAAAAATGCACTTTTTACATTACAAAGTCAGACAGATCCCTTTGAACATGCAATGAATATGGATGTTTTCAATTATCACAGTCTTCCAGGGCTATACGATATGGTAAATTAATCCCTTTAGAACATCGGAAACAGGACAAAATAGCCTTCTTGAAGCTGAAATCCCTCGTTTTAGATTTTCTTTCATGGGGATAAGCAGTGGTGCACCACACATAATTAATCTTATTACAAACAGAGAGAAAAGAGAAATAATAATAATAATAACAATAAAAAAGATGGCAAAAAAAAATTGCTTAAATGTTTGAGAAACTAAGGGGTGAGGGAGGTGGGAAAACTTTTAAATCAGCAACTCTTAATTAATTTCCACAATAGTGGAAAACATGGAGATATTGTTCAGGAAATTACACAATTTTCCTATCCTTCAGGCAGCAACAAAACACAGTAATTAATAATATTAAACAAAGTCTTTTTGGAAAGAGAATAGAAATATATTTTTTATTAGAGTAAAAGGTTATAGAACATATTCATTTCTACTTTGAAGGGTCCAACCTCAGTGAGACTGGTCATTTTATTGTCTAAAATGGAAAGAATCTGGCCCCTTCAATTTCTCTCTATAATGGTTGAAATTTCTGGAAGGAAGAGAATAAAAATGAAAGAAGATAGTAAGAAAGAGAAGAAGAGACAGAAGATAAGGGAGAACTATCTTATTTCAGGCTGACTAGGCCACAGCTTCTTTAAACTTCTATTTTGTGAGAAAACATGCAACTAATGTTATTAGCAGTCAAAAATAGTGGTAAGGAAGCACTGAAATGCTTGCTAGTTCAGTTTGAATGAGCACCCAGTACTTCAGTGATTTTCACTCAAAAAAAGATCTAGATTTAAACTAGCAGTAGCTTTTCTGCTGAATTTGAAAGAGTTTTCAGAAGATACCTGCATGGAAGAAAGAGAAGGAAGTGATTTTTCTAAAATCCACATGCAAATTTTTGATTGCTTTTATTTTTAACAATGACAGAATATTTTAAATTGGAGGACCATCTCATGTAAATTACATAAAATATTAATGCTCTGATAAATAAAGTGAAAATAAAAATGCACACTATCATTCTGTATTATCACTTCACTTGATAACTTATGAAAATGTAATTGAATGCAAGAAGTTATTAGCTGCCAATAGCACTGTAAAAATCTCAAAGGAAAGCAAAAATGAGCAAAAAGAAACATCTGATATTGCAGTATACTGCCGGATAATTTGAAAAACTACAATATCAGAATGTAGAGTCATAGAATCACAGAGTAATTGAATCATTTGAGTTGGAAAGGACCCTTAAAGGTCATCTAGTCAAAATTCCCTTCATTCAACAGGGGCACCTGCAGCTAGATTAGTTTGCTTAGAGCCTGTTCCAGCCAGATCTTGATTATCACCAGGGATGGAGCATCCACAACCTTTCCAGGCATCCTTGTACAGTGCTTCACCACCCCATTATAAAAAACTTTTTATTTTTATTTGTGTTTTAAAACATTTCCACTTGCCCTGTTACATTAGACCCAGATAAGAGTAATTTTTGTGGATCCTCCTGTGGATGTGCTCCAACAGGTACATGACTCTTCTGTACCTAGAATTCCATATTTGTACAAAGTACTTCAGGTGAGGTCTCACCAGAACAATCCAGATGCAAGACCTTGTTCTTGACTTTGTTCCAATCTCACGAGGGTCACCTGAGCCTCACTGTTTGAGCCTACTTTGGTCTCTTCGAATGGCACATCATCCCTCAGGCATGTTGAACATATCCCACATCTTGGTATCATCTGCAAAACTGCTGAGGATGTGCTCAACCTCACTGTCAATATCACTGACAAAAATATTACAGAGTAGGAGTCCCAGCACTTTGGATACCCCTCTGTGGGACATCACTGGTCACTGATCTCCATCCAAACATTGAGCCATTGACCATCACTCTGTGAGTACAATCTTGCAGCCGGTTCATCATCCATCAAACAGGTCAATTGTCAAATCCACATCTAGTTTGGAGAGAAGGATGTCATGGAAGACAGTGCCAAAGGGCTTACTGACTGAAATCCAGATGGATGACATCAGTGTTCTTCCTTTGTCCACTGATATAATTACTCCATTATAGAGCACAGACCAGAGGTGAAGTGTTGTTGGATCAGGTAGTCATCAGTGGTTACCAGTGTGGAGAATGTTGTTAAAGATGTTAAGATGAAGAGCTGCATGTAGCAACCCTGGTTGAGTTCATGATCTCTAAGGAACATGGGCCTGGCAAAGAGTGGAGTAAGGACACTGAACTTCAGAAGAGTGAACTTCAGGTCATTTAAGGAATTATTGGATAAGATCTCATGAAAGAAGTCCTTAGAGACAAAAGAGTGGAAGAAAGCTGGCTGTCTTTAAGGGTGCCTTTCTGAAAGCACAAGAACTGTCCATCCCTCATAAATAAGAATAAGAAAGCAGGCGGGGAGGCAAGAAGTCTGCATGAAGGCAAGGCCTTGAAGATGGGAACAAAAGGAGTTCCTGCTGAGATCCAAAAGCCAGAAGCTGTCTCTCCGAAAAGAGCTGACTCAACCACTTCTGACTTATAAATAAGTTTATACTATCATTGGAAAGTAAATGCCATCATCGCTGTGATTACCTTCATCGTCAATGGAACAATGCCCGATAATCCACCACTACTGAAGACTGAGCTATGAACCACGCTGGATCCATGGTGGTGACTATCTGTCTCATGCTTCCTGTAAAGACTCCTTGCTTCTTCTTTCCTGTCTTTTCTATCACCCTCCTTCCCTTCCCCATTATCCTAATTCATAATAGTGTCCATCTCCCCTTCTCCCCTTCTCCATCTCCCTGATTAAGATTTGTAATAAACTGGTCGAACCAGCATTTGAACCGTTTTTTCTTAATCTCATGCCAGGTATATAGATATCAAAAAACCTCCTCTCCCTCCCGTAAATTGGAGTGAGAGACACATCCCAAGTCATTCTATGATTCTATGATTCATTAGAAGGCCACTATGTTGATCAGGCAGGACTTGCCTTCGATGAAGCCATGCTGGTGTCTTGTTTCACCTCCCAGTTTTCCACATCTCAGTATAGCTTCCAGGAAGAGCTATTCCATAATCTTCCCTGCACAGAGGTGAGGAAAATTGAAATTAACATTTAAATTGGAAAAAAAAAAAAAAAAAAAAAAAAAAAAGAGAGAGAGAGAGAGAGCGAGAGAGCACGAGAACAGTTCCCTACTATCACAGATTATGCAGCTGAGTTTTCTGCATTTGAGATCACAGGGGTCAGCACACACAGAGTGCAAGGAATGAGCCTTGCTGTCATGGTCATGTGATTTGTGGTTTCTGGTATGCCACATCATAACATTGTGTAGCGCACTGGGAGTTTAACTGTTAATGTTCAAGTTCTGGGTCTCCAGGGGGCTTTGCTGTCAGAGAGGAGATAGAATTCCTGGCAAGGTCACCTGATGCGCTCTTTTTCATCCTCTCTTTTTCATTGGTTATGGTTATCATCATTGTCCACTCATCTTGCTCTCATAGAGAGTTGAGTAGAATGTACTCTGTAAGTAAAAATATATATTAGAACATAAGCATAACCATTTTAATTACATTAAATAAAAGATAAAATAATCCTATGTTTCTATATGATGATACATAATGATGTAATACCATTCTGTAAAAACAAGAAATTCTCTTGGATTTTTGGCAATATTTCTTCTATCCAAGGCATTTCTTTCTATTTGAAAACGAGTACAATTTATCTTCCATTTCCCAATTAGAACTTCAGAAAAATGTGGCAAAGAGTAAGCACAAAAAATGTAGCCATCCACTGCTGTTAACAAGAGAAAAGAAGAGTATACTGTAACCAGACCCTTTCATTAAAAGTTTCCCCATCTCTCCATACGTGCAGAGGTTACTGCTCTTCCACAGCACTTACTGACAATGAAATGGCTGTTTGGAATATGGATTTGAAACACTCCTCTCTTTCTAAAAGACAACAGTTCTGTGGAAGGCTTGCTGTTCTTCATTAGCTTCCTAAATGCACTTAGGGTCAGCTTGGTGTCAGCTATGATTCATCTTCTAAAGCTTTACCAGTTTACACTCAGAACAACAAAACCACGTACCTGATTATAGTGGAACACTAAGTTTAGTGACACCTTTCAGTCAGGTCTTCTCATGAGAACAAATTGAAAGTTTTGCCCTATCCTCATCTTTTCTCAGTTTGAAGTTCTTCTGGTCACTTATTTCTGTTCAATGCTTGCAATGCACTTCCAGAACATTTTTCAACACCATTTGAGGATCCTTAATCCTATAATAGGAAATTTGCTTCTAACAACAAAGCTAAATGCAGAGAAATATTTCACATTTTATCTGTTCAGTGCAACTTCTTTTTTCTTCATCCTTTTTTTTTTTTTTTTTTAATCTTAATCACTTTTGTGATAAAATAGGATCTGTAGCATTTCATGCGCACAGAAAAACTAATAAAACAAAGAAGTAGCACTATAAAAATGTACATCATTCACTGAAACAAATCTATAGCTACATTAGAAAAAAAAAAAATGTAATTTACCAAATAATCTCCCAAGATAACCATTCTGGAAAAAAAGAATTATTCATACAAGTGACAACCTTGAGTAAGCTACAAATAAGTCTTAAAATCAAGATACTATTTTCTCTTTATTGTACTAGTTCACTTTCTCAACCCACTCTGATTGATTCACTTGTTTAATTTTCATCTCTCCTTAACTAAAGCTATGATTTTTAAGAAAATTTTTTTATTCTTTTTTGCTTTATTTCCTATCTGCTACAAATTCTGGAGTTATTTTAGGAAAGATATAAAAAGGAATCAATTTATAATAGTATCAAAGTAAAAAATAACACATTACAGAGATTTTTTATTAATGAGGAACAGATTAAGAAAGTTTAACATTCAGTCAATGGAGTTAGAAGATAATACTGCCATAATTTCACAGCAACTGTAGCAATAAATGGAAAATGGTTGTCCAAAAAAAAAGCAATATCAACCGACATGCATGCACTCTTGATTTTAAACAAGCAATTCATCTTATAATAGCAAATTCTTGAGGACACAATTTCAGTATGCAAACTAACTTTATTGATGATATTCTGAAAAAAAAAAAAAAAAAGTATTTATTTCAGTTTTTAGTCTTCTATCACAACCACACTTACACGATTTCATTTTAGGGATTTAATGCTGCTCATACTATTGTTATCATATTCAAGAAATCTGAACCCTCAATTTTAGAGAAGGTTGCTTGTTTAGTCTTTTCATTAGAATATTTTCTTTTAAAAAATCACGTATTTTAATGTTGACAGTTATGCATTGAAAATACAATCTTTCTGAGGCAGTCACAAAATGTAAGGAAATTGAAAAATATCAGGATTAGAACTACAAATCTTAGACATACAGATCAAGCATTTGTTTTCCTTTAAGCTAAATGGACTCCCTACATCCCAAAAATTACTCTAAAACATATTGTTTTGGCCCACCAGAGGGAGCCCATAATATTTCACGAATGAAAAAGGAACACAATGGCAATTATGTAGAAAAATAAATGAAAATTAGTGGTGGAGCTCATATATGTGTGTTTGTATTTATTTATTTGCTACACATTGCCTAGCATGGCTAAAATCCTAGCATTTGTGTCAGATAATAATTAGGAAAGTAATAAGTGCATTTCCATGAGATGACACCAGGGACAGATATGAACCATTTTATATTTTAGTAAAAATTAGAGAACAGTAGCATGTTGAAGTGGAAGAGAAGCAAATTTTTATTTATGTCTACATAGAGCGTAATTATAATTTTGGATATACTAATGCTTTACCTTTACTCAATAACAAGAAAGGAGCAGCTGCTGAACAAAATACTAGTTGTATTTTGACCTTCCCAAAAATTACACAGAACAGACATGTGGATATGGATGTGGAAAAAATCTAGCTGAAATATGTCCTCCATAGAGATCAGATGGGAAAATGTGGGAGACTCAGAACAAAGGGAGTGAAATGTTGCTTGTGACTCTATACTTAAAGTTACTGTCCTAGGTTATTCCTAGTAACACCACTGCTGAAACCTATCTTTTCTCCGGGCATATTTTCTTTTCCATGATTTTATAATATCCTTATCATCTTTGCATATGCAGAGAACGTTAATGGCAACGTATTTACATTAAATTAAGGCTAACTTGGGATTTCTATTTTTGGATATGTACTTTATTTTCCAGTCACTATTACTTAGCCATTTCCAAAATGTGAAAGTATCCCTTTCATTTTTTGCCATCTATTAGTCCTTCCACTGAGGACTGACTTTAAAATTCTCTATCTCTTTCATGATTTGACGAAATGCTGGGGTAACCCCAGTTATTTATACAAACTGCACAAACTAGGGGAAGCTCACCTTAAGAGCAGCTCTGAGGAGAAGGACTTGGGAATCCTGGTGGATGAGTAACTGAACACGAACCAGCAGTGTCGCTTACAGACCAGAAGGCAAACTGTGTTCTGGGCTGCATTAAAAAGGGGGAGAGAGAAAGAGATGATTATCCCCCTCTACTTGGCTCTTGTGAGGCCCCATCTGGGACTTGGAGCCCTTAACACAAAATAGACGCAGAGGTCTTGGAGCAGATCCAAAAGCCACTAAGACAATCAGAGGGCTGGAGCGCCTTCCTGTGAGGAAAGATTGAGAGAACTGGGCTTCTTTAGCTTACAGAAAAGAAGGTTCTGAGGAGAACTCATTGTGGCCTTCTAGTACTTGAAAAGAGCATGTAATCAGGAGGGGGAATTATTGTTTGCAACAGTTGATAGTGGTAGGAAAAGGAAGAATGGTTTTAAACCGAGACAGGGAAGGTTTAGGTTAAATACTAGGAGGAAGTTTTTCATGCAGAAGGTGGTGACACACTGGAACAGGTTGCCCAAGGAGGTTGTGGATATCCCATCCCTGGAGGCATTCCAGGCCAGGCTGGATGTGACTCTGGGCAGCCTGGTCTGGTGGTTGGTGATCCTGCATATAGCAGGGATGTTGAAAATGGATGATCATTGTCCTTGGTCCTTTTCAACCCAGGCCACTCTATGATTCTGTGATTCTGTGAATAAGCTTTCCAACAGTTTTAAACAGCCTACACTTTTTTATTAAGAGTACTGACATTTCTTTCTATAAGAGTAAGATTAAGTTTGATTCTAATCACTTCCAATCTCTCCAAAATTCTGTCATTCACTAATATATGAAGATCTTTATAATTTTCTCCCCATAACAAACTTCACTCCAATCACCCCAGCTTGGGAGGCCAGCTTTCGGGGTAGGAAGGATATTATAGTTTTGAAGCTTATTCCTTCTTCAGCAGGAGTTATTTACGCATTACTTTTGCATTTACTTTGTATGCATATTTAAATGAGAAAGTTGGAAAAAAAAATCCAAACAAAATTTGAAAATATTTACTGAAAAAAAAATTAGTTCTCTTATACCAAGTATATATTAAATTTGACTAAATTAACACATCTTGGCTTCTAACCGCTCCCTTTAATAATTCACAGATAAACAATTTTGTTTTCTTACAGATTTTAAGCTTTTGTTCAGAGATTCACAAAAGAAAAAACAAATCTCATAAACTACGTTTACTAAGCTAATTTACAAAAGTGGCAGACTCCAGTTATCTTTCCTTACTAGTAGGTGAAAGTCATCAATTGCATCTTTATAAGCTATAGCTGCTGAAGACAATTTGAAGAGCTCAAGAAGTTAAAACAGATTTAAATTTTTGTCAAATAATTAGTTGTTACTGTCAGATAATCTCTCAAAATATATGCTCTGCACCAACTTATCATGAAAATTAAATAATTTAAATAATATTCCTTATTCAAAATTTTTTCTCAGTATCACAAATTTGTGATTTGTTTGCTAATGATTTCAAAGCTCTCAAAGCACATCATCCCCAGCAAGATTTTTAGGTAACACTAGATGCTGTGCACCATTAGCTAGTTATCAAGTCTTTTATTAAACAAATATGAAGTAGATGTAGCCCTCAGAATTTGATTACTTGTAAACCCCTTCAAAGTCTCCCTATAGTTTTACTCAATTGATTAACTTCAACTTGTTTATCACGAAACCACTCATTTAATTTAATAGTCCTCTACAGAAAGCCTCAGTTAAAATGCATCTTGTGTCCCCTTCTTGGATCTTAAATAATTACCCATGTCTGCTATGTATTCTAATCTCTTTCTTAATGAAGAACTTTAGCCCTTAGTAATTTAAGAGGATGTCAAGATGAGTCTTACTTAGAGAGGAGTCTTTTAAAAGGCATAAACAGTAGTAAATGTTAAGATAGTGGAAAATGAACAGCATTATTCTGTTATCAGTCATCAAAATCAAGGATGAAATATGCCAGAAAGAATATGATTTAAGGCAAGATTTAATAGGGCATTTGGTGCCACAACAGATAGTTTTTTCTTAAGTTGACTGCTGAAACTGGTTTACATGCTGCTCTGATGAGTATCACGAAATTTCATATGAGGTGGCTGGTGCCCAGACTGGATCTAATCTAATTGCCTCACACCTAGTCATCCCAATTTGGTAGCTTAAAATGGGATTCATAATAGCCTCATTACAAAGATCTTAACTGATCATAGTGAGAGTACATGCCTGGAGAGTGCTTACAGAGAGGCCTGACTGGAGTCATGCAGAGAAATAGCTGTTTCTTGGTAATGATCTGACATAGGCTGCTCTGTCTGTCAAGAGAAAAGCAGCTCCAAATATATTCAGAGTGCACATTTCTATGCATTTTTCTAGGCATCTGGACTATCGCTAAGGAAGAATACAAGTTTGGACGTAAATTCTTTGCACCTGTGCAAGCATTTGTAGCATGGTATTCCACTGACATCCAGGATTAAACATATACAGTATCCTGCTGTTATTTGTTTCTGCATTCAGACAAGGAGTTCAACAGAGATGTTAAAAAAAAAAAAAAAAAAAAAAAAAAAAAAAAAATTCAATTTATTTTTTGGCATATTTGTTTAATAGCAGAGATATTTTCCTCACTGATTCCTTGAAAGTTTTACTTTGACCAGAGAGAAATTGTACAAAGCAATTCTCACTGACTTCTCCATTTCTTTAAATTGAATAAATTCTTTGTGCAAACACCTCAAATAATCATCCCAAATAATTGTCACACTTGTTAGGGCTGCATTATGACCAATACTTTCATCTTACGCTTAGCAAACATAAACATCACAGTTTGTGTAATGCCCTACATAGGATCAGGTGCAAGTAGTTCTGCTCAACTTTGCATCTTCTATCAGAAAAAGCCTAGTACATGGAACGAACAGAATATTTTTCTAAAGGTCCTGGAGTAGGACAGAGATTCTCTACTCCTTAATGCAACCTTAAGTTGGAGTGTAGACTTGCAAGATCACAATGAACTAAAAGAAGTAGGAACCATTTTAGTAACTATAGAAATTACTGCAGGCCATTCCTAGCAATACCATCTAGTTGGATTAGCATTCATGGTAAGCTGAAGCAATTTTTTCTTTGTTATATTGCCAGAAAAAAGAGTCAGAATGTGACCCAGTGGATATCCTGCAGACATTATCACAAAGCTCCACCGTTTTATGTCTGACCAGATACCACATACCGTAGATAGTCTAAGTGCTCTGTGCTTTTAAGAGGTTAAATGTTTGCTGTACTGCACAGTGAAGCAGCTATGACATTGAGAAGATGGTGAAATAGCCACTTTGTGAAAGCTCTAGGCAGCCCTACAACAGATAGGATCACTTCTTTGAATTTCTTTAGCTGCAATCACAGTTCTGGGAGACAGTAGCAGAAGGCTGCAAGGGTATATGGAAAACTATTATATCAGTCTATCCTTGAGCTATGAATCCTTTTGCAATTTTTAAATAGGTAGATACAACTAAAGCAGCTTGAGCTTTTGCATAAGTAGACAAAGGTAACCCAGTTGTGCAACTTATATTTAAAGTTCTAGAAAATTCCTGAGAACATATTTCATTGAAAGCTATTAAAAACAAACAAACAAACAAACAAACAAAACAACAAGGTTTTGGAGACCACAAGGAAGAGATCTCCAATGAATTTATGACTGGAGAAATGGTAGTAAGAAAAGAGTAAGAAAAGACATTCAACATGCAGTATAAACAAATTGGAAAGTGAAACTTAGTAAAACAAATTGGTATAGCAGTCAACACTTGATGGAATGAAATCTGAAGTTATTAAGAGTTGCTTTGAGGTTTTGTAACAAAGAGTAACATGGTAAAATAGATTAAATATTGTGGTGCTAAAATGAAAATAAAGGACTGTCAATTATCTACAGGCTGGTTTGGCCCAGTTCCATGACTAGCAAGGCTGGGGGACACACTTAACCACATGCTGGGAAGAGGAAAAGGAAAAGGGGGAAAAGGGTAGAGAGATGGACCTAAAAACAAAATAGTGGTTCCATGGAAACAAACTATTCTACTAAATAAGATATCAGAAGGCAAAATAACACAATATAATACAATTGAAGCTAATATATCAAATAAAATGAGAGTATCCAAAAACTGAAGGCCTCACTCTAACGCTAAAAGCGAGATGTTTAGGTGTGACAAGAAGAAAGGCAAAAGAAAAGAGACATCTCATGATCAGTGAACAGTTTTATCTTTCCCTCTAAGTAGAAAACAGACACAGAACAATGCAAATTCCTCAGGGGTATGTAAAACTTCTTCTTTTCTGAGAACCAGGTACCAGGAAATATTGGCAGTCCTTGGAACTGAAGTATTAATTGCTCAACTTCCAGTGCACTGCATGATGTTATGATGTTACACTGATAACAAACAATCATAAGACCATGACTGAAACAAAGAAAAAAAATATCCATTAAATTAAACAATATTGGAAGAAAAAAAATGGATATGACACCAAGCTGGCAGGCAGTGTTGATCTGCTTGAGGAAAGGAAGGCCCTACAGAGGAATCTAGACAGGCTGAACTGCTGGACTGAGGCCAATGGGATGAACTTCAACAAGACCGAGTTCTGGGTCCTGCACTTTGGGCATAACAACCCCAGGCAACTCCACAGGTTTGGGGAAGAGTTGTTGGAGGGCTATGTCAGTTCTTAGTTGAATATGTGTAGTAGTGTGGCCAGTTGGCCAAGAAGGTCAATGGCATCCTGGGTTGTATCAGAAATAGCATTGCCAACAGAAGGAAATTATCAGAAATTGTCATCCCTCTGTACTCAGCCCTGGTGAAGCTGCACCTCAAATACCATGCTAACTTTTGTACCCTTCACTACAAGAAAGGCATTGAGGCCATGCAGCATGTTCAGAGAAGGGGAACAAGGCTGGGAAGTGGTCTGGAGCTCAAGCCTTATGAGGAGCAGCTAGAGAGTTAGGATTGTTTTATCTAGAGAAGAGGAGGCTCAGGGGTGGGCTTATCACTCTCTACAATTATCTGAATGGAGGTTGTGGTGAGGTATTCTCCTCCCATGTAATTAGCAATAGGACTAGAGGGAATGGCCTGGAGTTGTGCCAGGGAAGATTCAGGTTGGAAGTAATTCTTCTCCAAGAGAGTGGTCAGGCACTGGAAAGGGCTGCCTAGTAAAGTGGTTGAGTAACCATCCCTAGAGATGCTCAAGAAAAGTTTAGATGTTGTACAGCCAGGGTTTAGTGGGAAATATTGGTGACAGGTGAATGGTTGGATTGGTTTATCATAGAGGTGTTGTCCAACCTTGACAATCCTATGATTTATGATTCCTAATTAGTACAAAACACTGTAAAATGCTGAACAGAAATAAGAGAATGAAAACTGTTGGGAAAGGAATAGCAATTGAAATAAGTAAGTTATGGTGCATAAACCCTTTGTGACATCACATTTTCAGCAATGTGCACTGCTTTGGTGTACCTAAAAGATAAAACAGAATATAGAACAAGAAGGACAAGAAAGTTGATGAGTAGTATATAGTGGTCTCTGTGAAAAGATAAACCAAAAGATTTTTCAGTCTAGGAAAGAGATGGCTAATAGTAAGACTAGGGGGAATAGCCTGAAGTTGCACCAGAGGAGTTTCAGGATGTCAGGAAAAATTTCTTCTCTGAAAGAGTAGTTAGGCACTGGAACAGGCTGCCCAGAGAGATGGCTGAGTCACCGCCTCCAGGGTGTTCAAGATGTGTTTAGGGTGTTTAGATGTTATACTAAGGGACGTGATTTATAGGGGAAATATTGGTGATATGTGAACAGTTGGACTGGTCGGTCTGGGAGGTCATTTCCAGCTTTGGTGATTCTATGGCTCTGTGATTCTATGGCTAAGAATATGACAGCAGTTTTTAATGGCACGAAGAAAATAAATAGGTATGGCTATTCACAATATCACATACACAGCGCCTTGAAGGAAATAAGTAATATAAGAAATGAGTTGGTTGAAAAGAAGAGGAAGTATATATTTTTTTAATAAAACTATTTAAATTATAGTATATACTGAAACAATTTAATTAATAGAAGACCAATCAGGGGTAAAAAAAAAAAAAATGTAAGAACCCTGTGAATACCTGAGTCAGTGAAGAAAATGGGCAGAGGTTTTCCAAGCAAACAGAAATGCCAGTGGAGCTCACAAACTGACAGACTATGGTGCAGCCTGTGGAGGACATGATGTAAGAGCAGGGAACTACTGTGAGAGAGGAGTGGAAGAGAGGAGCCATTATAGACTGACTCTAACCCCATTCTCCATACAGTGCACAGGGCTAGAGGGCAGGAGTTGGAAACTCAGGAGTGAGGTTGAGGCTGAGAAGAAGACAGGGAAGGTATTCTGGTTTTTATTTTCATTTCTCATCCAACTACATTTTAATTGGTAATAAATTAAATGACTTTTCCTAAGTTGACTCTGTTTGGCCTATTACAGTAATTGGTAAATACTGTAGTGATCTCCATGTCTTCTATATCTTATTTTTTCCCCTTCCACTGTCTTACTGAGGAGGGCATAGAGTATGAAGCTTGGTGGACATATGGTGGCCAACAAATCTCAGCCCAACATAAGGTTCTGTCTAGTTTTTCTAAAAAAATTTCAGCTAAAAAAAAAAAAATATGTAGCAAACTTGCAAAAACTGAATAGTCATGTATTCCCCAGTTTCCTTTCCTTATCTCTAAGTAACCTCTACATGCCACATCAGAGAGGAATGGGAAAACTGTCTAATAGAACATCCAATGTGATTCAGCGAAACAATCATTAGGCCAATTATCTCAGCCCCACAATACAGAAACTGTAAAACTGACTATGATGTTCTATGCAATATGAACTTAGAAATGTATCTACTAGAATTTCTGGTGTTTAGGGATGGTTCAAAAAGGAAATACCAGCAATGCATTCAGAACTGACTGTGATGAATATTAGGTGACAAAAGATGACAGTCATACATTAAACTGCTGGAAAGACTGTGTTACATCCTCAGATTGGTCCTACTAAAGGAAGAGGCATCCTGCCTCAGGTTCATGTTTTTAAATGAAGGCATTTCTCCTCACTTACCTGTTTTTCTGCATGAAACAAGGAAATGTAGTGCTTCCACAATCAGCTTGTCCAGAAAGATAAGATGACACTGAGAGTCCAGACAACGGAGGAAACTGAGCTAGTGTTTAGAAAATCATCTAAGTGAAATACAATTAAATTCTCTTTCTTTTAGTAAAAAGCATAAGACTCCTGACATTCATACATAACTTCAATAACTCATCCACAACTACTTCAAAGAAAGGAGAAAATAAATCAGTAAGGAAATAGATTTCAATGTCAAGCACTAAAGGGATAATTATAAACAATAATGAAGACTTTTTTAATTATGAAAAATACCATGACAGTATGCTTTTAAATTATATATAATGGAAAACAAGGTGAGTCACATAATCATACACCTTTTGACACATAATGATCATCAGCAATCTTCATCCTGCCCCCATGTCAAGAATGAATAAAGGGGGGCAGGCTCCTTGAAGTACATGAACATGAATCTAATCTAGTACTCTGAAAATCCTTATGTGCTCACCCATAACAACTGCATTTTTGAAACCAGTCAACTTTTTGTAAAACAAGAGCTGGTTAAGATACTATAAAATATTCACTGAATATCTCTTAATATATTTAAGCAACTAGCATAGGACATTAAAGATCTTGCAGATAGACTACTTCTGATAAAATCCTTACTGAATTTGTGGAATTTAACCTGAGAGAACTGGTGCACAATGTATTGATGCAACTAGTTGGATACCCTGTAAATACAGTTGAAATATAATTAACTGTGTCTGAAGCCAGAATATTAGCTATGGATTTTTTTCTTTGTCTGTCTTTATAACCAAAACATTGTATACATTTGCTTTCAGCAAAAAACATGAATTCTTTTCCCCTATCTATGTTTGTGATATGTGAGTATTTACAGTCTGACTTGGCTTTTCCATTCTGTTTAGATCATTCTGCTGAATGTGTAGTGTAACCCCAAGGTTCAGGACTAAAAATTGAAATTTGCCTTCACAATTTGAATTTAAAATTCAAAGTCGTGATTTGTACAGCAAAAGCTGGGAACACACAAGGTTGATAACACAACTGGTGCTTTAAATTTCTGTCTCTTTTTTTAGTTTGACCCAGAATGAGAATGTTTCAGACTCCAAAGCAAATATATGTAATAAATGACTACAGTTCTTTGCAACAAGCACAGGAAATCAGTATAATATAACAGGAGACCTAATAGATCTCAGCTGTTTTGTATTTGTCAGGCACATGATTTATTATGTAAAATTAGCAGAATAATGCTTCATTTTTTGGGATGCAAGCCAACTCACACTGGCTGGAGGGGAAGATATTTTCACCTTTTTACTGATATCTTAGTTTAAAATGACTGACATTTTTATAGATAAATGCCTCAGGAAAAGACAATCAGCTATATTTTACCACCATCTTTCCACCTCAAAAGAACTGAAAAAGTTCTGACTTGCCCTTTAAAAGAACCATTTGGTGATTTCACCCTCTTTGGATGAGGCCATACTTTATCTCAGCCACAGAGTGAACGGAGATCCTTTGAGCAGTGTGGGTATGATGGTCATAACGTTATATTTCTACCTGCTTAGAAGTTATAATTATTGTCTGCTTTAATGGAGAGAGATTAAATTAATGATAACTTAAATTATAGGTATTTTCTTTCTTTTCCTTTTTGTTCATCCAAGCTAAAAGGTAAAATAAATCTCCTGTACTAGATATAGCTGTGGGAAATAAGCATAGATGCTAAATAAAATTACTTCTATAAGTATAGATATAAAACATGGCCTTGAAAGAGAAAAATTTTAAAAAGGGTGAAACAAAGGACATAAAAATATCTTGAGAAAACTTTTTGAAAGAACATTACTAAGGACAGATATTGATGAATTTAGAACCTTATCAATGTCAGCGTCTGAGAAGCAAATTTTAAGGAAAAGAGATTATAAATATAGAAAGAAACATTAAGCAAAAGAATGTTATAAGGTGAAAGTCAAGGAATTCTGGCAAGCACTGCTTCTAAAATGAAATCACACCTATAACTGCTAAGTGAACTGTATCTTAACCAGATTGCCAGAGTTCAGACGGAAACAGTATTTTGCAATAAAACATATATTGCTGCTGGTAAAGAAATTACATTCAGAGAACCAGGCAGATCCTAAAGCTTACAGAGACTTCACAATAGGTTCATGAGATCAGTGGTACAAACAGTAGTGAGCAGTTTCTCCACAAATTAGAAAAGATCTTTATCAAAAGAAAAATATGACCACTTTTTATGAACTTTAACTTCGGGAACTCGAAAATTGAATTTTAAAAAGATCTTCCTAGAAACAGTCACATCAATGTCATTGTCTTTGTAAAGTCTAACTTTATTTATTACGTCTTTTATCTCTTCCCTTTCTGGAAGCCTACTTTACAGACATTGTCTTAGACTGCCTTCCTTCTACCTTCCTCCACCTGCTCCAATTACTATTTACCCAGAATGCAAACTGGAGCAATCAAACTGAAAAATGAGTCAAATTTGTTTATTGTGTTGTACTCACATATGTAAAAGAAATTATACTATTTAAGTTCTAATTATGTATTAATGTCAAGGAGTATGATTTTAAATTCTGCTGGTTTTTTTCTTTTCTTTATTCCCCTATGAAAAGGCTTTTTTGATGGTTTGGATTTTTTGTTTTGTTTTCTTGTGTTTTGTACTTTCTTTTTCTTTTCTTTTTTTCTTTTTTTTTCCTACTACATCTTACAAAATCTTACAAAATGATCTAAACAAATAAAAATATGATAATTTCTCACCCTGTATCTATTTAGATAAATGATTCTGGCACAATATTTTAGTAATTATTTTCATCCTTTGGGTAGGAATAATATAAAGCACATGCAATATTCCAACCATACATCATTGCAAGAACTATCAGGCTTTATTCCAGAGTAGAACCATACAGAACAGTGCTGGGAACAAATTATTTATACCCATTTTATTATCACTATTTTATAAATGCTAACATAACTTTTATCGCTGTCTAAATAATTTAGGATCCTAAATCCTACTTTCAAAATCACTTTAAAGTGAGTCCTACAGGGAGATGTAAAAATTGAACAAGAATTTATCTCAATGTGTATCTATTAAAATAAATATCATGAAAATAAGATAAATGTATGTTTAACTCTCTTAACTGAGTATTTGAGATATTAACTAAGTTATGGAAAATGTAATAGTTATTCAGGTATGAAATCTAAAAGATTATGCAATTTATCTGACTGCTGTATATATCCTGTTTATTTTTTACTTATTTTAGGGACTGTCTTAGTCTGGAGAATGTAGTTTTAATACCTCCCAAAATGGTCAGCTGCAATGATTATTAGAATTTTGAACACTCTATAGTCCTACAGTATACAAATCCTGTTCAGACTTCTGCAAAATCACTGAATCACTGGCCACAAGGATTTTGCATGAATATGCATTCAAAAATATTCACAAAAAAAGCATCTGGTTCAAGTTAGGTCTGCAAGCCTCAAGTCAAATTAGAAGATCCTGTGTGCTTGGACTTCCATCCTTGGGGAAGCAGTTT
The DNA here is from genome assembly GCF_026119805.1 of Tympanuchus pallidicinctus. Classification (NCBI taxonomy): domain Eukaryota; kingdom Metazoa; phylum Chordata; class Aves; order Galliformes; family Phasianidae; genus Tympanuchus; species Tympanuchus pallidicinctus. Next base: position 35,966,718 of record NW_026294758.1, read on the forward strand.
AACAAAGAGGAAAATTTCTAGTGGAGCAAAAAATCAAGCAGAGGTCACCAGATTATCTTCCAGTTAGGATTCCCTCAATGATGTACAGTCTTTTATAACTTGGATTTTAGGGATGTAAAAATGTGACTGGGGGGACAAGAGGAGGAGAGAATTCTTCCAAAAAAACAGAACTCCATTTCATGACTTTTCTTCAGTATTGACTTCTCATTTACTATGCAGTTAGTTATGTGTTTAATATAAATATTGCTTCAGAATTTCAGAACAGATAAGGCTAGCACTGTAGAACAGTACAGGAGAGAAGCACAGGTATCCCAGAGACATTTTACTTTGTGAATAATGATGATGATAATTAATAATTATTCTGTGCCATTGGAGAATTCCACTAATTGGTAATCTCCTGCTCTAATAGTCCTAATATTTTATTTCTGCTTATTGCTAACTATGAAGTAGAATGTTAATGGAAATGTGGATGAATTATATTTTAATAATTACAGCTGTAATCACATGAAATCTTATATAGCTAACCTTGAATTACAATACTAGATGATGTAGAAAACTGGTTGCAGTCAAAAACATAAGTGGGAAATCATTTTTCAGTACAAAAATACTTCTTCCAACGCATAAAACAAGTTTCATACAGAGCAAGAATAAAAATCATTGGGATTATGAGTTGGTAGATGGTGGGTTAATGCAAGGGGTAAGCTGCATAATGCATGAACATGAACAAAAGAGAAAAAAAAGAAATGAATGTAGATTTACAGAAGAACACAATACATTAATACAGTACCCAGCAGATTTTATAGGATGATTTAAATAACAACAGTGAAATCAAATGTGTGCATTTGAAAACTTCACACGTGTAATTTGTTAAATCAGTATCTACTCAATTTCATTTAGGATCAGAGTTCCAAAAAGATATCTGGAAATACCTTTTTGATCATTTTCAAGTAAAAGACCTGCTCATTCCGTATCTTCTGTCTTAAGTGCTTTAGAACTGGTATGGCTCATTCCAAGTATCTCAGGAGCTCATCTTTGCAGGGATATAAATATCTTCATCGGCGTATTTAAACATAAAATCAAAATCATTTATGTTTAATTTTTTATCCACTTTATTTCTAAAGCAGCTACAGTTTTCTGTTTACAGTTCCTATAAAAGATTTCTTAAAAATTGATATTTTTTTTCTTAGAAAATTGTAATATACATTGAAAGTCTCTGCTATATAAATACGCAATAACATTTTGGTGTATGTATTTATTAAAACTGTCTTGGCAACTTTAAAATACTTGCTAGAAACTGACTGTGTCATGATTCTGAAACAGTTTATTTAGGAAAGTTAGCCAGTCCTTACTGCAACACATGGCTCACTCAGTGTGATGTTGTCTATTGAAGACCACTAGTTAAGTGATGTAATTTAACAGGAAAGAGTGCAAGTCAGGAGAAGACTGAAAAATTAGAGAAAGAAAAGTAGCAGTGACCTCATAATTGAAATTTAGAGTATTAGATAAATCTGAATGGATGGAAATTTTGAAAGCAGTACCACTTCACAAAGAAGCAATTTATCTAAGCCATTTAAAAACATGTAAGCGTTTTTAATCTTGCTGCTACCCTCACTCACAGTGCTTCATTTGGAGGCAACTCTTTATTTTTATCCTTGAGATCATGCTGAAATAAACTGCCAAACATCCCATACACCTCCATGCCATCTAATTATAGCCTGTAACACTCCAGAATGCTGACAGTGCAGAGCTATTGACTCTTGACACTCTCTAAAGCACTTAATTATCTTTTCACACAAGCCCCTTTCAGACCTGTCAACGTCTTAATATTGTTTATGAAAAAAGTTATATATTAAGATTTCAGGACTTAAGCACCTGAAGTCAAACTTGTACGTAGACATGGGCCGCTAAAAGAGAATTTTATAAATGACAAAAGGAGAGCTAAAATGTTTTTTCTTGATAAACTAATCAGATAGTAAGGAAGAAAAATCTGAATTTTCATGCAGATTCATAGTATAAACTGAGATAATTTGGAGACTATTATTAATTTTAAGAAAGATTACTTCTTACACTGTGATGTTAGGACTTATACTTTGAACTTGATCTCATTCAGAGGAAGAACACATTTAAACATTTCAGGCAAGAGGAGAAAAAGTTTTTTCAAGATAACTTTTGTTGCTTAGAAAGCTACCAACCACTACTGAAATCTTCAAAAAAAAAAAAGATTCCTTGTTTGAAGAATGGACTGAAGTGTTTGTGGACACTATGAATGACTGAAGTGATTTTAAATATTTTGGGAATTTTTCTATTTAAACTTCTGGAGATTACTTGTTATGTGTTACTGGGTAACATAACATCTAAACTCATATGAGACACCAAGTGTTCCCATAAAAAGAACTGCTTTCAAGGGAGATTCAGGTTGGATATCAGGAAATACTTTGTCTCTAAGAAAATTGTCAGGCACTGGAATGGACTGTCCAGGGAAGTGGTTGAGTGACTGTCTCTGGACATGTTCAAGAAACATTTAGATGTTGTACTGAGGGACATGGTTTAGCTGGAAATATTGGTGATGGGGTGGGTGGTTGGACCGGTTGACCTTGGAGGTCTTCTCCAACATTGGTGATTCTATGATTCCATGATTCTATGAATAGGTTGAGAGAAGATAGATTTTCTAAAACTTCAAATTATTTAAAAAAAATAAAAATTAAGACCTACACTCATTCATGTGATCAAAGATGAATATGTGAAACTGACTTAAACTTTGTGTTATCTTGTGTGGTACTGTATCTTGAAGACAGATGCGTATCACATATATTAAATCATGTACTTACCAAGTTACTGAGTTAAACTAGTAATGACAAATATTAGTATGAATATCAAATATAACTCTAGAACATTTAATATCTGTTGTTTGTTCTTGTAGCTATTTTGAATATACAGAACACTTGTAAAAATTCAACTAGTTTCTTACTGTTTCCCAAATAACAAATTCAAGAATCACAATTTCAGATATTGGGAGCTATTTTGGAATGTGAGCACTAACGGGAAAAACAAACATTTTATCTGGAGTTTTTAAAAAGTGCAAACTTATATTTCAGGTGGTCTGTAAGACAAACTAGCATTCTGTTAAGTGTAAATGAACAAGCATTCTATTGCAAATAGGCCATTGTTTAGAAGATAAGGTTTATCATATCACATGCAGCTTTCCTTTATCATAATTATTACTAATCATGCTAATTATGTATGTGAAAAATATTGTTTTATGACTGAATATACAACCTTTAAAAGTTGAGAAAACTAACAGTAATAGCAGCTGCATATTTTACATGCAAGAGGTATCTGGGCAAGGTTATCCTGTGGTGGTGAAGCGCCTGTGTGCAGAAAATCAACAGGTCAAGATCATTAAGATTTTTGCTAAGTGACACCTAAATATGTCCTAAGCAAGAAAAATGACTAGCTAAAAAGATTTGGTTGCTTTTTAATACAGCCGTAAATTCTATATGTGTCAAGACAGTAATGAAGTGCTTATGGAAAAGAAGCTTCACAAAACTGAACAAAGTTCTTATCATCGAAGTATAACTCTTAGAAAGCAGAAAACCAATGAAAAAATAAAACCAAATATTTATTAGCAAAATACTTCTCCATATACTCATGCTCCTCACTTTATCTGAATTAAAGATGAGTCAACAAAATAGAGAAGGATATAGGAAAAAATCATTAGAATGCTCTGATTATACAGAATCTAATGCCCACTGCTCCAGAAAATTTATTCCATCTCCTCTTACAATCGCCTCATTCTTGATCTTGAGCTCTCACAGAAGCTTTCTTTTTCTCTAGCTTTACATTTTCTGAAATCACTTCTTTAACTGCTTTGGTGTCTTGGAAGGCTGCTCCTCTTACTGCTCTAATGATTGCCCTTTTGCAGTGTTTCAGAGCTTTATTCTGCTGCTCCGCTGATCTCTCCCCTTTCATGCTCCTACTGTGCCTTTTCCTTTTCCTCTAACATCAGTGATTGCCTGAAAATGTATAGTAGCTCACTCCTGAACTACAAGATTTGCTTTACCTGATTTATCAAGTAGTGAGTGACATATTGCTAATCAGAAGACCACATTTTCTGGATGTTCCAGATTATAACAAGCAGAAACTTACACAGAGCATGAATGTGTGTATTATATGGAATAGTTATGCGCGCTTTTTCTTCAAACCTTTATCTCATCCAGCTGAAAACTGCTTGCTTTCTGAAGAAAAACTGGAAATTGAGATGGTAGGAACGTGTGGCAAAAGCATTAGCCAGCGTATCAAAATGAGAGATTTCATTCTTAAAGTTCATTGTAATGTAATCACATGATACCTGGAGATCCCCAGGATTAAATTTCAAGATGTCTGTTATTTGCATTCAAGCTGGCAAAGAACTAAATTTCTCAAATTTGCTTTATGGTTCACCAACCATTCATTGGAGTCCATATATCATAATTCCGTGAAACACAAAATTAAATATCATAAACATATATTTTAGAGGGTTGTACACAATCCATAAATATTTGCTGTGGATCGGGCTTTTAACACTCTATTTAATGATATTTCTTCAGAATTGCCCCCTAAATTCTTTCTGAATGTGAATGTTAGGGGGAAAAAAAGCAAATTTGTATTCTCTTTTCATGTATTTTGAAAAGACATCTTAGATGTCTTTCCTTCATAGTTAAATTATCTCCTTTTTACTTTTCCTTACTCTTAAGTCTCTCTAATCCTATTCATAGAATAAGCTGAAAGAGCAGCGACAATGTTCTTCCTTTTCGAGAGAGAAGTATATTGCATTTAAGGTTATTCTGTTTCTTGGTAGCCCAGATTAGACCTCTGTCTTTTCATAAAAGAATTTCACATAAAATTTGTTGATTTTGTTGTAATGATCATTTCTAAACAAAAAATTAGAATGCAATAAATATTCCCAAAACCTGAAACAGTAGTGTATTGTAGTTATTTTAGCAAGTTTCTTACTACACAGTTAATAAAATGAAGGCAGAGTGCATAATTTCTCATCAATATTTCTAATGTTAATTCATGAAGAGAAATACAGTCTTAGAGACATAAATCCCATCCCGTGTTGTACGGCAGAAATGAGATAGAGAAAAAAGATAAGGAATTAATACAGTCTGTGCATCTGTGCGAGAACTGCCTAAGTTTAAAGGCAGAATTATACTAGGTAACACCGAAATTGGCTTTACTCCATATTTTGCATAAAATTTGAAACACTGTTTCTTACTAATTTCTAAAAATAAGGCAATTTCAATATTACAGAGAGAATAAATGGAAACAAAAAAGGATCACCTTGTCATTACATTCACTGAGATATAACCAAGCCTTCATGAGGAAATGCTAGACTTCCATATGCTTGCCTTCAATGTAGAGCACACTTAACTCTCACTTTCCTGGTTTCTTAACTCTTTCCCCCACAACTGCAACCCATTTGTAGCACAGTGAGAAACACTGTACTCTTGTATCAATCTTAAAACTTCAATTTTACATGTTATTTTAGGAGGCATTCAGCTTTTGTGTAGTTTGGACCACACTCACACACTGTCCATTTGTTACTGTTTTCTGTTACCTCTGGTGGCCTGTTGACCTGTTCAAGATTTGAAAAATAAATAAATGAATAAACAAATACATTTACTTATTGAAGCTGGCAAACAGCTGACAAACTCATGATAAGATTTGAAAGATATGACGGAAGGAAAAGTTGATTTCAGAATGATCAGTTTGACACAAAAAAAACTAGAGAAGTTCAATTAATTTAACTTCACTACAAATAGAAATCACCCAATTAAGTTCTGATTTTCCTGAGAAAAATTATCTTATTTAAATATATATATGTGTGTATATATATAGATAGATAGATAGATACAGATATATACAGCTGCAAAGGGAATAAAATGAAGTGAAAACTATAAGCTAAATCTACTACAGTTAAAAGCATTTTTAAAATGTAGGTAATTAAACTGTATAACATTTTATATTCTTTGTCAGTTGACATCTCTATATTAATTCTTGATTCTTCTAAAAGCCATGCTTTGGTCCAACAGGAAATTACAAACTTGAAGCAGATACCACTTGAGAAAATTCTGCTTTTTATCATAGTGGCATTTCTAGTCTTCAAATCTATTACTTTACTTGCCATGTACTTCCCCTAACTATACTGCATTGCTGTATATGGGACAGCTGAATAATGTGTTTTATTAAAAGATGCTGTGTATTAGATGTATTACATAACTTTTGATATAACCATGAGGAGAAAGAAAGGAGCTAGAAAAATCTCAATTGATCAAGAACCTCATAAAGCACAAATGTCATGATCTTAGATATCTGTTACTGGTATACAACCGGATTTCAGTGAAGCCTTTAACAATGATCCTCACTTACACAAACTTGAAGTTTTGCCTAAATACCATGAAGTACTCTTTAGGTTCAGGTGACTGCATATTCTCCTAGATTGCCCAAAGTATGTGGAGTTTTCTCCTCAGAGATCAAAAACCATCTAGACATGGTCCTGAAGAACCTACCTAAGATATTCCTGCTTGACTTGGACTAGCTGACTAACAGAGCTGCCTTCCAACCTGTGAACTGTCCTCATGAAGGAAACATCACAATTCTGTAATCATTATTTGTAAGTGTAGTATGGCTGTGCAGCAGTGAGAAATGACAGATAGAGATCTGGAGATATATTTAGACCATCTTATGCTCTGCATGGTTAATATTCAGAAGCTTCTGGTCCAATATACTTTCTGCAGTACATCTATCATACATACAGGAAACAAACGATGTATGAAAATTTAGGTTTCCTAAACTAAGATTTATTTTGATCATTGACAATGTGGGCCTATTTTAAAATAAATTGAAATCTAGATCATTTAAAATATATCTTCTCTCTCTCTCATTTTTTTTTTTTTTTTTAAGGCTCTAATATCCTTTCATGAACAATCTCTGTGTTTCTCTGTGTTGCATTTCTTTTCCTTGCCCAGAATTCTTCCTTTCATTCCTTTATGCACTCGAAACAACCCGAGAAAAACAAATAAAGATGAATTCCAAAAGAAATAAGATGAAGACCAGACTCTTAGCAGGGCCTTGCTTTGTGGTTTAATGTACTTATGTAGAGGATAATTGTCTACTTCTTCTGGAGTCTGTTTCTTTTACACTGTATTTAAATTAATTACATATGGAAATATTTGTACCCTGAGACACAACTGTGATTTTCCTAGAGTGAAGCTTAATAAAAAACTCAAGCTTTATTAGTACAGACATGGGGACAAATTATCGCAGCTTTTTCTCATATTTTTACTTCCAATATTGGCCACAGAACATTCAGTGTTGATCATACTGTAAATGCCAAGTTTCAAAAACGTAAAGTTCAATCAATCATGGAAACATTGAAACAAACAAAAGTAGAAAGCAAGTATTCAAATTCTTATTTGCTTACGTAAATTAATGGCAGCATTATTTGAAATATTGCACTGCAATTTTTTGCTTTTAACTCCTTAAGAATTTATTTTATCTAAATTTTAAATTAGTACCTACCACATTCATTACCGCAGTTACACTAGGATACGATTTTTTAAAAATAATAATACAAATAAAAAATAACTAAAGCAAATCACAGACAGTGAAAACTGTAATTATTCATTCTGAGTGTAAAATAAATAAATAAATAAATAAATAACCAGTCAGAACAGTCAGAACAAACAAACATCAACTCCCTTTCCTTTAGTCAGTTACTGGTTTTGGAACAGACTTATTCAAAGTGAGATATCCAGAGAGTTTCTGTTAAATACTTTTGGTGATAGTTTTTTTAAGTCACGGATATATCATATCTCAATGAAAATTTATAAAAGCAGTGAATATTTAACTTCATAGAGTTATTTTGCTTCTCTTAAAACGAAACATCCTGGAAATAACCCAACAAAGACTACTCTTGGTAGGAATTTCATCTATGTGTAAAAGGCTGTCACTGCACTTAATCTTCCACTTAGCTTTCAGAAGAGACTACACGCATAGTGAAACAGTGTGACCTGCTTTGTGTAAGCATGACAAATATTTGAATATGTGAGTGCACATATGTGACTTTGTAAGATTTAAGTCTCCTGATTTTTAACTAATAAATCACAATTAACAGGAAAGTGAACTCACCATGTTTTCTAGAGATAACAGTTTTCAGTCTTTTAATTAGATAATGGCACTGCCTTGATGTGCCCTAGATAGATAATAAAGACCAAAGCAGAAATTTTGTTGTTGCTTAAAATAGAATAAGCAAGAATTCCAAGCTTAGAGATATTTGCAAGAAGTCAAGTTATAGGGTAGTGTTACATACAATAATTGTTTTCAAGGAGACTTTATGCACATAGCACTTAAGCAAATGAAGATCATTGCCACCCACTAAGCAGCATCTTTTCTGTCAATATATATGTCTATGTTTTTTACAGAAAAAGTCCTAGAAAGTAAGCTAGAAAGTGTGTTAACTGTAAAATATGCTAATTATTCTATTATTTCCTTGTTGTATATTCTGTTATGCTAATTCTTAACAGCAAACAGATACTTGTCATTTCTTTGTTGCTATTCTGCCTCAAATTTAATGTTTCATTAAGTTCTGTGGTAGTTCATCAAAGTAAAATCTTCAAAGGCTCTAGAGCAATCAAGGTAAGATACTCTCAGAATCCTAACTTTAGTTTAAGATATAAGTTATAAACTCTCATTTTCCAAAAGAGACCTGAAATTTTCACAGAATCACAGGTTCACCAGGAAGTTCCTCTGGGCAACCTCCTTCTAAACCTTGTTCTATACAGTTGCACAGGAAAGCATCCAGATGGGTCTTCAATACCTCCAGAGGGGAAGACTCCACAACATCTTTGGGTTGCCTGTTCCAGTGCTCAGTCACTCTCACTGTAAATAAGTTCTTCCTCATTATTATGGAACTTCCTATGCAGTAGTTTTTGCCCATTGTCCTTTGTCCTGTTGCTGCACACTGCTGAAAAGAGTCTGGACTCATCCATTTGACTGAACAATTTGCATTTTTATAAACTGTGATGAGATCTCCTCTCAGACTTCTCCAAGCTGAAAAACCCCAGGTCTCTCAACCTTTCTTCATAGATCAGATGCTCGAGGCCCTTTATCGTCTTTGAAATCCTCTACTGGACTCTCTAGTTTCCTTGTGTCTTTTTTGAACCGAGGAGCTCAGAACTGGACACGGTACTCCAAATGTGGCCCCACCAGCACAGACTAGAGGAGGGAGGTCACCTCCTTCAGTCTGTTGGCTACACTCTTTTTAATGCACCCCAGGGTATCATTGACCATCTTGGCCACAAAGGCCAATACTATTGGCTCATGGCCAACCTGTTGTCCACCACAATATCCAGGTCTTCTTCTTCAGAGCTCCTTTCCAGAGGTGAACCCCTAACCTGTACTGGTGCATGTGGTTATTCCTCTCCAGCTGCAGGACCCTACACCCTTGTTGAACCTCACCTCACAACTGAATGTTCAGTCTGTCTCACTGAATGACAGTACAGACTTCTACTGTGTCTGCTCTTCCTCCCAGCTTTGTATCATCAGTAAATTTTCTGAGGGTGGATTCTGCCCCATCATTCAGGTCACTGATGAAGATACTGAGTAATACCAGGCCCCTGGGGGATACAGCCTCCAACTAAACTCTTTGTCACTGATATTTTGAATATTCTTTACAAAAAGCCCTTGACACAGTAAATAAATTGGAAGATAGGCTGTTAAGAATGCCACGCGTAGTTACTATTAGTAGCTACAATTCATGTCAACTTTTAATACCTTTGCCCACTAAAATCAAACTAAAATCTCTCCATATAAATAATTTCATAACAAATCTCTGCAAACAGACCAATTTAAAATGACTGAAACCACTTTGATCAACCGTAAACTATTCATTTCCCTTGAATACTGTATTAAGATCAAACATTTTAGAAATATGTGCCTATAGATTATAAAGCCACCTCACATGGTCAGTTTCATTAAGTATATTGTGCAATTAAATAGGCATAAAAGGAGTGCAAAATAACTTTTTTTTTTTTTTTTTTTTTTTTTTTTTTAAGGAGTGTTCTTTTAATTGCGTTTACTGAAAAATTATTTAATAAGATCCCACAAAATAACAATCTATTCCATGTTTTATTCCAGTTGGATACACTATGCATGAAAATGCATGAACATAGTTTGTGGGGCTGTTTTAGGACATTAGTGAAAACTGCTACAGCAAACTCATGTTATTATTAAGCAGAAATGTCTTATTTACAGTGCTATTAATTGATTAATCTTCCATAACTTTGAATTACAGCATTGATTACAACCATTGTCAGCCAAAATTCCTTTTTGAAATATTTACCACATAACATTAAGATTGGTTGTCTCAACTGGGTCTTCCACCCAGATATCATCTCATCTCCAGTTCCTATGTCTTTGTTGTATTTAAAAGACACAAAAAGAGGCACAAACCACAGTTACTACTCTCAACACTCCTTTTGTGTTAACTGGATTCCTACTGTTACTCTGAGAAACCTACTGCTTTGCTTCAAAACCCAAGGCCTGTAGTATGAATTAAATAACTCCTAAAGCTGTTGATCCGTAAGTAGAAAATACAACTTTTGTTGTATTGATGTTGTATTGATGACTTTTGATTCAAATATTTTATTCACTTATTCCTAATTAACTTTTTAAGTCAGTTGTTTTGCCTCTCAGTATTATATATAGATATAGATATATAGATATAAATAGATTTTACGTATTATTGTTATATGTAAATTCAAATTTAGAACTGTGAATTTGAATAGCAACATCTGGATTCATATTCATAAATTCCGTTGCTTATGAATTTATTTGACCATGACATTTGGCGGAGAAAACTCACATATTTTAATATCACAGTATGTAACTCAACCAAGCCTCCTTCCTCCCCCTTCAAGTCAAGATTTTAAGACTCGGAATCTATCAATTTTTGCAGGATTAGATATGTCTATTCATATTTCTGTTGTGCGTTTTTGTTTGTTTGTTTGTTGTTGCTGTTGTTATTGCTTTAAGTACTTTCAGACCTTTTCAGAAGCTTTTTGTACTTTGGAGTACATTCTTTATGTCATCCCAGAATTTTCAGTCCTAACACAGAGAGCTCCATGAGACTTCCATAGGGGAAATATGACACATTTCATTTTTTATCCACCCTTTAAGGTTTTGAATCTCAAAATTACTGCGCTAGAGGCTTAGAATAACACAGTTCAACTACCGTCAGAAATCTATGCTGTTTCTTCTGGTACTTTCTTGGGGTTTTTTTTGTTTGTTTGTTTGTTTTTGTTGGTGGTGGTGGTAGTGCTTTTTCAATCCCAAACAACAACAGATTTTGTTTTGTTTTGGTTTGTTTTTCTCTGACTTCTGGTTTGTATGTGTCCATGGAAATAATCATCTATACTGCAATGAGAGAGTACAAACTGTAAACACTTTGAAATCCATTTGTTTGACTGAATTACTTACAGACTGTCTGACAAACAGCAGAAGGACTTCTTTGTATTTATGATCTTATTTCCTAGTATTCTGCACACGAGTCTTAGTGGTTTCATGATTATTGCAGAAAAGGACCTTGAACAGTTTGTACTGATTGTATTATGTAAGAGAAACAATTTATTGTAACATGAGTCCTTCAAGTGTTGCTTCAGGTCTTGTTTTATTGATCAGTATGTGAATGAGCATGATTTATATGAGAAGATGTCTTTTTAAGGTTAACTCTCAAAGCTCATTCCATTGCTATCCTAAAGAAGACAAACAAGGACATGTTGGGTACTATGAAATTAGGTTGCAATACAAATGCCATTTTGCTACGTGTTTCATTTTATTTGTGGTATTTTAGCTCCCAGTTTTGTAACAGAAGTGGAAGCAGAGAGTATGTTTGTCATTTTTGCAGATGTAGCATTAAGCATTAATATAGCTCAAAGCCTGCATCTCTTTCTCATTTTAAATCAGAATATCATAAAGCATGACATCAAGAAGTTAGTTGTCCCTTAAAAGTGGTCTTTCATTCATTCTCTTTTGAATTTGAACCAAAAAGTCTCCAGAAATAATATAAACATAAGACTGCTAGCCAAGTGTCTTACTTTATAAAGCCATATAACTAGAAAGAAAGATGGAAAGGCATCCATTTATATACCTCTTAGGACTTTTCTGAGGAATGAGCCCTTTTACATTTTTAGAAAGTTGGGAGAATACCAAAAGATGGAGCAAATCTCAAGTAAAATAATATTCCATGACTCTGAGAGTTTGTATATGAGTTGGTCTTTTTGAGCCACTATAGGAGATGTTGCACTTCAAGATATTACTTTCAAAAGTTCAAGGGAAAAAATATTCTGTTCTCTCTAAACACTATCAACAGGGCTTTGGAAGTGGAGAAATCATATGTCATCTTACTTTCTACCCTTTGTTTAGAACTAGCAGATCTGCATAATCCACTAAAAAACTTTAACCAGGCCAAAAATAAATTGAACACTGAGAAGAAAAAATAGAATGTAAGTATCCTATAAAAAATTCTGCTTAACCAGAACATTAAATTTCTTTCCAGTATGATGAAGTTACTATCTTGGCCTTCTTTAGAAGGAAAAAAGTGGTTCACATTACCAGTCAGTAAGTTCCTCCTCCTCTGGGGTTTCAAAGAAATAATAGTATGTAACACAAGTTTTTAAATCTATAAATGAGTAAAATCCCATTTAAAATCACCTTGTCTTCAAACTGTTTAACAAGCTGTGGCACTATCTTATTTAAAAGATGAAAAAAAAAAAATTCTAGTGTAACTAGGCTGTAAACTAGTTACAACGATAGTAGAATTGATGCAGTCTTCTAAGATTTATCTAAGCATTTATGTCACATTATCGTTACATACATACTAGATTCTTCACAAAAGAAAAAAGTGTGAGGGATGACTCAAAATTCAAAAGGCCCTTTAAACCAAATTTTTTTTTGCAGAGAATGTGCCTTCTTTTCCTAAAGCACATGACCACCTAATAAATGGCATGGACTAAGCAGCTCTCCACAACAGATAGTCCATTGCTGTACACTCAAAGTCTTGTTCCTTTGATCACATTTATACTTTTGATGAAAAGAAAGGTGTGTCTTCAGCAAAAGCAAAAGCCAACTCCATTTCTAGCAGTCTCAAACCGCAGCTATTGTTATGCATTTGAGTGGAAGGTTGTGCATGACAAAGAGATAGATTAGGTTCAGAAGGGCAACATTTTCTAACAATATGTTTCCTAAGGGAAAATAGTTTAAGGAAATGTTAGAACTCTCTTAGTAAGAGCAGAAGTAGAATAGATGTGGTTACACAGAACTGAATTGAGTCAAATTACTGAATGCAATTCCATATAAAACAAAGGATATGTGTACGATAACTTTCAGCTCAATTAATACTTGGCATTTCTTATTCTTTCTGCCAAAGCTTCATCAACTTTCATATTTATTATCAAATGCTCCAGTTTGAAAATCCATCTAGAAGTAGATACTTGATGTCATGAAGTATTCATTCAATACTGTCGTGTATGAAGAGAAATCAGTTCAGAAGGAACAGTAGAGCAGCATGAATGTTGTATATATGCAAATGTGAATAAAACGTATTTATTAAACTTTGTTAAATGCAGGGATCTAGCTTGTGATTTTATAGATGAGAGGATAGAAGAGCATTTTAAAGAAATTATTTAATGAATGATGAGGTCATTCGATCAAAAAATTTCATCTTTTAAATGCTGGAGTTTCTCAAAGACAATGGATGAATGCTGGCAATAGGCAGAGTGAAAAAAAAATAATAATAATTAAGTCTTCAGTCAGCTTGATCAGCTTGAAACTATGGAAGCCCAGAGACCTTTCTCCTCATTTAGTGTTTTATCGTTGTTCAAGTAGATAAACACTGTTATACCGTATGTATATATAATAGAATATACATGATTCACTATAAGAGATTACCAAGTGAGATATCTCCATTTGTCACAGCTTTGTTTACCAGACTTCATACTCTCTTGTTAAATAAGCCAATTAATTTCAACATAATGTTTGTAAACTTTCCCTGTAAATCTTCAGAAATCTTTTAAAAACAAGAAGAGATGGACATTTCTGTCTTACCTAGGATTCTTTCTTAATAAATCTTCATTAATTTTAAATAAACCAGTCTAAGCCTCTCTTTCAGTACCCGTGCATGGCAGTGGGACTCACAGCCCACTGGAGAGTACTTGCGATGCCTTGTCTGGGAGGCTCAATGAACATCCAGGCATCCTCACATGTACAGCCAGGCTCACCAGATCTCCCAAGACCACCAAGCAGATTCAGTGTGCAATCCTGTCCTCCCAACCCCCACCACCAAATCCATTATGCATAGATGAGTCTAAAACAACTCTGTGTCCAGAATAATGCATAATTCACAGACTGTCGTCAAGAAAGTAAATGAAGTTACACTGTGGAGATGGCAAGAAGTAAATGAATTTATCTACTTATGCATATTTTTTAGCTTTTGATGGATGAATAAATGTCACAACTCCTTTTTGTGAATCCAACTATCATACTGTTTTCATATTTTTGTGTTTCTTGTTAACACCACCAAACAAACAAACACCAAACGTTAAGACAAACCACTTTGTCACGGAAGAAAATTAGCGTTTATCATAAATAAAAGGTTCAATGTTTGAATGAAAAATTAATGGCAGAAAAATGTGAAAACACATTCCCTATTGACTACATACAGATGCAAAAATACTCAACCAATTTATATCAGCTCAAAATTCAAGCTTCAGCTGATGTTTAATGATAGCATTGCCTCTGCAGTTTTATTGATTTTACTATGAAGACTGGCAACAGTAATCCTTATGTGGCTACCACTTAATTTATCTTGGAAGAAGACCCATATGGTCTATTTTTTTCAGACAATTAGCTAAATTACATCAAAATCTGCCACAATGACTACATAAAAATCATAATGAGAGCTTAGAGACAAGACTAGAAGACTGTTTTCTCATAACAAATAAAAAATACTGTCAGAAATATATTTTTTGCAATTTTTTTGACTTAAAATTCTACAACTTAAAAATGTAAAGCAAATAAGAATCTATTTGTACTTGTTCCTTAATTCTTTATTGAAAAGTCCAAGAGAATATAAGAAATACTAGCACATGAAACACTAATGAACATAGAAAATACATGTCTTTATTACTTCTGTTACTTTCTTTCACATTTCTGTACAAAAATCAGATTTTTCAGTGGTGGAGCCACAGAGCTTAAAGTCTGCTTAGAAATTCTTAGAAACTAGGCAAAAAAAATTAGATGCAGAATAAATACATTCAGCTAACTGATTTTGGATCAATTAAAGCAAAACTGAAGCAGACTTGGGAGGTAGTAAATTTTGAAGAGTAAGAAAACATGCAGAAGAAAAGCAATCCTATTCATGCAGAGGATATTAAGCTAGACCCTCCTCTAAACAGACTATATAGAGGAAGAAGTGAGCAACAGGGGACAAATGAGACTTCATTTTCAGGTCAGAACAAAATTCCATTTCAGATAAAAAGTAACATTTCTGTGAGTTGCTCAAGAAGAATTTCACCCTCCTTTAATGATTCTATTAAACATCTATCTCTATTCTGTCAGTGATATGTCTGTACTTGGGGAATAGATGAGTGCCCGCCTATGTGAGGAAAGATTATTTCATAGTTTACTAAGAGGGATTTTCATGTGCCGAATTGCTATTAAACAAGTTTCTATATTTTTGTGAGTTAAAAGCACTGTTCTCAAACCATTACATCTGTTTTAATCCCAGTTTGTTTTTTTTACACAATTAAGAAAAAAAACCCAAATAATACAGCATCAGTGATGGAAAATAGTAAACCAGAGTTGCTGTAAATGCTTGAACTGTTTCTTCAATGTGAATTAAGAAATTTTCACTAGCTTTCCTCTTCAGGTAGAATAACATGCCTCTGAGAGTCCTCTGTGAGGTACGTGTGTGTCGCATGTACTTCTATGAGGTATGCATTAAATGGGTCAACATCCTGAGTTGGCTAGATTACTAAGTGTTTAGCTAAATTTAAACTTCCAAATCCTCCATAATGAGACTTAATACAAACATATGCAATTTATTGATTCAATTTTTAGTTGTGGGTTATTGTTCTGTAGACTAATCATGCATGTGTGTAATTGTCTACTTGATTTTTAATAAATTCCCAGAAAACACGCACAGTGGCTTTTTTCCACAAAACTCTACAATGAATTATGAGCCTCTGAAGGCCCCAGTATACCTGGATATTTGCATTCCTTTTGGCCCTGTGTCCAAATCCATACAGAAGTGAAATTATAGTTTAAGGAGAACTCAGGGAAAAAGCACCGCCAAGTGAATTGGAAATCCATCACCTCATGCTCCTTCCCTAACAAACAGGAAGAGCTGTTAAATTTTTCAGTTACTCTTATCAGCTCTGAGTAACCTGAGATGACTTCTCAACCTAGGGAAAGAAATGTGAGATGAGATTAACACTTGGAAACTTTAAGTCTGTTCTTACAGTACTGCAATGAATCTTTCCAGGGGCTTGACTGTTGAATTTCATAAGACTGGCATGGTCTTATAAAAAACAATGAGTACATATTTGCTTTAAAGTTTAGCTCTCTTGGGGAAACACTGTGATTTCAGGCAGGAGGAGAGAGAAGTAGTGACGAGTCCACTCAAATGTCACCTCTCTCAGAACACTGTCTAACTTTGATGCCAGAAAACAGTGAAGGATTTTCAAGTATTTAGAAATATTTAGAGATCCCTATGTCAAACACTACCATACCAGTATCTCCCAGCCTTATGCTTTTCTTACCAAAGCAGCTGCTTCCCAGCTATTTGTGTGTGAAAAGAGCACCAATGCTGAATCCTAACAGCAGCTGCTGCTTTTTCCATGAGCCACTCTGGGATAACGGGAGCCCCTGCCACTTTTGCAGTGCCAGGCTAGCATCAGTCCTGGTCTCTGGCCAGCACTGCTACAGAGAGGGGTCTTTGATTTTAAATCCTGTCAGCAAATGTCGGCTCTGGCATGTTTTGACTCTGGGCGATTGGATTACAGAGCAAGGCCCAACTCCAACCTTCATTGCCATGCTATTTATTTAAACAGATTGAATGAGAGATAGGAAGCTAGGAAAGAATTTTACAAAATCTCATGTCCTTGGAAACAACTTCTTTATCATTCCTCAAAGATTTGGGAAGATCAACAACAACAACAAAAAAAATAAGAAAGAAAGAAGAAAAAGAATATTTAAATAAGAACAAATCAATTTCTGTTTTTCAAAGACAAAAAAGAACAGCCAAATTTCTGAGCACTCAGTAAGTTTCGGGACCAGGGTAAAGCATATGATTTGAGCATGATCAAAGGCATTACAGAATTCCTGGCAGTAACTGCAGGTAGTGAAAGCTTTGGCTTTTTCCCTTTGCCATCTGTTCCAGGTCCAGAGGAGGGCTGGCTCCACCTCAGCTATGCCAAGGAGGAAGTCGTGTTGCAAAGTGCTGCCTGTGGCATCTTCTGTGAAATGGCAGTCACTTCTGCTAAGCTGAGTCCATCAATATCCTGGCTGATGGTAAATCTGAGGCTGGCAGTGTCAAGCATCTTTGTCCACAGAGGAGCTCTGGAAAATTTATTTTTTGGCTTGAGTTTCTTCTTTTTTTTTTTAATATTTCTTTGCCCATTTTGAAAGCAAACTGAAAAACCCTAAATACAGACAAGTCTTCTGTGAAGCACTGAAGGTGTTACTGGACCTGAAAGGCAGATACTCTGCATCTTCATTAGCTAGAGGCATTAGAAGGAACAAAAAAACTGCCAGAATTACAAATAGCAGCAACAGCTGCCTTCTTAGAGGATAAAAGTCTAAGCAGATAGGAAGCTGAATATGGCGCTCTAACGAAGATAAAAATGTGAAAGTGGACTCCAACCACCTTACAATTGCAACAAACTCAAAATTTCTCAACAAGCTTTCAGGTTGGAAGCATACTGAAAGACTGGGAGGTGACACTTCCTAGATTATAAATATTCTCATAGCCTTAAGAATTGAAATGAATTATATTAGGTTTTAACATACTGAAGTAAATAGCAAAGGAACTTCCTTTTTTTTCCAGATAAGTTTACCTCCTTAAAAGTATCTTATTAAAAATAATTTGTACATTTTCATATGCATGTCTTCCTAAATGCATGCTTCTTTAAAAACAAGCATTTAAAAATACCAACAACACTAACAACAGAGTTATTTTTTTCTCTTCTCCCTAAAGTGGATCTCTATCAATTCATTTACTTCCCTCAGGGTACTGGAATAAAGCCTTCATATGAAGTGCCAACAGTGTTGTTCATTTTTTAATTCTAATATTAAATTTCTGTTTTCATGATATGATCCAGCTAAAATGTGACTAAACTAATAAGTTTTCTAGGTATACTACCTTAGTATTCTTATCTGTGATATTTGAGGAGAACTATGCGATCTGTATCCTATGATAATGCTGTTTTTAGGTTTGTTCTAAACAATAGCAATTAATTATTCTTGTCTACTTCTGGATTTCTTTATGTATTTTAATTCTTATAATTATTCTTGGAGAGTTATTTCTTGAATGAAAACACTGTATTCAGCTACAATAATCATCACGCTTTCCAGTTCTCATCCTAATGGGAGACTTCAACTACCCAGATGTCTGCCAGGAAAGCAATATGGCAGGCTGCAAGCAATCCAGGAGACTCCGGGAGTACAGTGAGGATAACTTTCTAGTCTAGGTAGTAGACAAGCCAACCGGAGGAGAAGAGTTATTGGACTTGGTGCCCACCATTGAACTGGAGCTCATTTAAGAGTTAATACTGACATCTGTCATAGAATCATAGACTCATAGAATCACAGAATCATAGAATCATAGAATAGTAAGATCGTTTAGTCCAGCCATCCTCCCATCACCATTGCCACCACAAGCACTAAACCATACCTCACAGCTCCTCATCCAGACGCCTCTTGAACTCTGCCAGGGATGGCGACTCCACCACCTCCCTGGGCAGCCATTCCAATGCCTGACCACTCTCTGAGAGAAAAAGTTCTTCCTTATGTCTAACCTAAGCCTCCTCTGGTACAACTTGAGGCCATTTCCTTGGCTTCTGTGACATGAGGAAATCAAACCCTATAGCCTGTAAGGATATAAAGAAGGTATGTTTTATTGGCAACAGCACAAAAGACCTGGTGAAAGGGGACAATTCCTCCAAGCTGCCACACTGTCTGGAAAAATTGTGCTATAGATATAGGCCAAACTAATTCACAATTAACAGTTTTCCCGGAATTCGGATACATATTCATTACACTCCCAAGAGTTTATTAGCACGCAGAGCCTCCCTTCTTGCACGTGCATAGTGGGTCGTGGGATGAAGATTTGTTGTCTTCCTCGTGAAGGCTTCTGACCTTTCTTACTGTAAACTTCTGTCCTTTCAGGGGGACATCCCCCCAAACTGTTTTTTTTCTTGCCCTGTGGACATCTAATCACCTTCCTGCCAAATAAGCCTGGGCTGTTCTCAAACCTTGTTGGCATGGCCTTCATCCCCCTCACTATTCCAGACCCATTGTCTGACATCCCTTATTTTTCTAGCAAACTGTACATTCTTGCTTCTATAAACTATCTCTAACTATTCCCCTTCACTCCCTTTATAATCAGTCATTGTGAAGCCTTCTTACGTTTTTATTTTCACTTATGGAGCCCTTCCCACCTTTCAATTCCCCCCTTTTCTTTAATCTAGCAGGATTTCCACCTGCTAGATTACTCCTTCTTTATCTGTTAATAGATCAATACCATCCTGTTTTGGAGTACCTCTTTGGACAAAGAGGATACCTCCTCCTGGATTGCTCATAATATGTTTATTGTGGCATTTTCTACTATTTCTAGAGTTGCACCATAGCCTTTTCTAGCTGAGCTACTCCTAAGACCAGGATAAGGGCTCTCACGAAGCTATGGTTTCCTGTGTTATACCTTATCAGTTGGTTATTTATCCTTTCAACCCTCCTTGGATTTTGATACGGGCTCCAAATAGTTCTCACTATGCCTGGTGGGAGTTTGAGCTCTCCCATCTCTGCAGAGCCACCAGAACCTTTACCTAAACAGCACTTGCTCATTATATTATTTCCATTATGATATTCATGCTCACTAATGACAGTGTTATTACTTTCCTTAATAGCAGCCTCTGTTAAGTATAGAAATGTAAGGTTGATCCAAATAGAAGGGAAAAGAGTGACAATCATACATTTAGCAATAACAAATAAATAAATATAACACAAAACATAGTGCTATTGCAACAAAAATACAAAATGTAACAGCTCATAAAATCAACTTGCCACAGACACCACCTGTGTGCACAGAGATAAAGCAAATTTATAACCAACTTATCTTTTCTTTATAAGTTATAAAGTGCACTTTATAAGTGGACTTTTTTGACAGACGAAGTAGTTCCTCAGTATCTCGTAATAATCTCCTGTAACAATACTTTAGTTTGCCCAAGTGCCTTATTAGTTCTTGCCTCTGGCCACTGTAAAAAGGTATCAGTTAGTACTAATATACAGCGATACTCTCTTTTCTTGGGAGTTCTGAGAAATAAATTTGCCATTATTGCTCTCTCTTCTAAATCATGAATTAGATTCCTATCCTCTTTAGAATATTTTACAGGTTCTGACTCAGTTCAGAGATTTTAAGTTTACTGTCTGGAATTAAAGCCTTCTTCAACTACCTGTTCTGCCACCTGACCCATCATCTTATTTCCAGTTTCCTGTAGCTTTACCTTTCTGATGTCCTTTACAGTATGTAATAGCCACAGTCCTTGATAGATCTACATCATGCTGTTTTTCTTGTGTGTGCAATTCTTGCTCTTTTTAGATGGTACTACAAGTGTGTAGCATCCCAAATACATGACTAGCCTCTGTCCATATAATTCAGGCTCTTGTCCAGGCAGTTATTTCAGCCTTCTGAGGGAAAGTCCCCACAGGTAATGGTTATGCTTTGATTACCTTGTCAGTTGCAACTACTGCATATTCTGCCTTATGGTTTCCTTGTATCACAAAACTGCTACTGTTGGTAAACCAGGTATCTTCTATATCTTCTAAGGGTTTGTCCTTCAGGTCCGACTGGCTGGAATATACAGCTTCAGTTGTTTCAAAGCAGTCATGAAATGCTGGTTCTCCAGGAGTTCCGCTAAGGAAAGATTCTGGGTTGATAATATCAGTTCCAATTATTTCCACATCATCCTGCTCTACCAGGATGGCCTGGTATTTCAGGAACCTTAGGGGTGAGAGCCAATGCCCCCCTTTTACCTTCAATACAGTAGACACTGTATGACATATTAAAACTGTTACTGTTTGGCCTAGCATAATTTTACTGGCTTCTTGAATATTGAGTATTAGTGAAGCCACCACCCTCAGCCACCCTGGTTGTCCCTTACTCTCTTCATCAAGCTGTTTGGAGAAGAGTGCCACTGCTCTTTGATAGGGTCCAAGGCTCTGGGCAAGGACTCCCATGGCTATTCCTTGTTTTTCATGTGAGAACAGCCAGAAGGCATTAGTCAAGTCTGGTAGCCCCAGAGCAAGGGGCCTTCATGAGTTCTTATTTCAGCTGAGGGAATATCCTCCTTGCCTGCCCATTTATATAATATTTTGGCTTTGCAAACAGTCTGTAGCTGTGTATCCATGGTTGGCACCATTCTGGGATTGTCATTCCTGGAATGTACAGAGTTCCTTGGCAGTTTGTGACTCAAGGGTTTGGCAGATGGCTTCTTTCCTGACAGTCCTTAAGGTTCAAAGTCCAGCTGTAATCTCATATCCCAAATACGTCACTTGCTCCCGATTTATTTGTGCTTTCTGTTGAGAAACTTGACAATCATTTAAACCAAGACATTCAGCAAACTCACAGTCCACTGCACACAGTACTCTTTTGTTTTTGTAACATCCACCTACTGCAGTCTCAGGTTCACGAGTTGACCAGCTCTCAAAAATCATTGAGCTGTTCTCACAACCCTGGCTAACACTGTGCAGGTTAACTGAGTCTTTTTATCCCCATATTAGGGTTTTTCTATTCAAAGGCAAATAACCTTAGGCTTCCTTTGGCCAAACCGGGAAGGAAAGGCATCCTTCAAATCCACAAGGTAAACTCCACTTACTCATTCCTTAACTTGGTTAATAAAGTGTATGGATTTACCACCACTGAGTGTATGCATTCAACTATTCTATTACTTGACCTCAAATCTTGTACCAAACCATAGCACTTACTTTCCAATTTTTCATTGGCAGGTTTGGAGTACTGTATTCATATTTAATTAGTAATCCAAACTCCAAAATTATCTATTATTTCTTTTAACTTTCTACAGTCACATATCCTCAAAGGGTACTGCTTTACACTGTCTGGGTTAACTCTTGCTTTTAACTTCTATTTAGGGCTGCATTTTTGGCTCTGCCAGGTATCCCAGATACCCACACTCCTAAGCATATCTTATTCAAGATTTCTGTAACTTCTCAGGCTACAACCTTGTTTTTCCCAGTTTGTGTTAAAGCCAGACTTACAATTCTCAATCAGTTAATATTGTTTGATCTTTAGCTTCAGTTTTATTTAATTTCTTGCCAGAGTAACTTGGCGTGTACAAGAATTTATGTATTCCTACTTGTTTTCTCAGCCTATATTTAATTGATCCCCCAAAGCCTTTTCTTATTGGGCATTAGCTCCTACTACTGTTACAAAATCATTTATGGGTGGTAAGAGGCACCCGTATCCACAAAAGATAAACCTCTTTATCCTGGCTGGGATTCTCGGTAGGGCAGAGCTATGCCAAGCCCATGGGCTGTGGGTTAGACATGCCTGTAACTATGCTGATACCTTTCTGAATGCCTGAAAAAACAACAAAAGGAAAGAGTACTCCAAACAGTTAGCTAGCAGATTGATTCAGCTAGCTTTTCCTTTTCTCATTACTGAAGTTAATGCATATATTTCTCATTTTATAGATATTATTATGTCTGGAAACTTTGCAATAAAAATAAAAAGGAAAACAACACAATTAGAACACGGAAAGAAAAAGATGGGAAAAAAATCTGTTACATACGTACATACGTATTACTTCTGAGTAGTATCTACAGAGACCTTTCAAATTACTAAAATATTAATTGCATAGGCACTGCAGAAAAATTACTTTAATATTCTTTCAAGTGACCATAACAGCTCTTACTAAAACATTTTAGCTTATTGGGTCAAGGCTTGTACAGAGAATCTTGAATTTATAGAGCATTGATCTGGCAGACTGTAAGGATTTCAGCCTAGAAGGTCAAAGTCAGTGTATCATGCCTCTTTATATTAACATAGGTATAAAAAAACAACAGCCTATGCTAAGGCACAGAAATATTGGCTGTATCTAGCTTCATCTATTCAACCTATACTTCAAACCGGACTTTTATTTTCCCTTTTCAGAAAGCGTTCACCAAAAAGAAGCTTTATAAAAAGAGAAGTCGAATGTGATACTATAATACCATTGTATTAATGCTAATAAAAGATCAGTAATTCACTTATAGAAGCAAAACCGAATAAAAGTGTTGTCTTTAAAAGAACAGTTAAAAATTCTACTTATATCATACAGTGAAGTCATCTAGATGACTTCGGTAATTACTGATACAAGTAATAAATATGGTTTGGTCTTACAGGTTAATAATCAAGGAATGCATTTCCCATTCTCCACCACAGATACAATTGGTATTCTCACATACTACATATGAAAAACACTCTTCTTGGATTTTGGCAAGAATTACTTACATGGGTCCATTGCACTACTGTACCAGGACAATAAGTAAAGTAGTTATCAGCTGTGAGACCTTTACATGGCTTTCTTCTCTCTTTCTCTTTGGATGTCAAAATTACGGAGAGCAAAACGTGCTTTCAATATGACTTCTCATCCTCCCTGCTAGTCAGATTTGACTGGCAGAGAATCATCTTTGGAAAGTATAGCCAGTTTTTATCAGGACATTTTTCAGACCCTTGTCAAACATCCTACAAATAAACTGTCCTAGAAAATGTGCATGCATGGGCATTACAGTTTTGTCCTCTAAGAAAAAGTACGTACATAGCCAGGTCTTCTGTAGATCCCAGTGATTTGTACTCAAGAAATAATGGCTTCATTTCCTTCTGATTTCTCTACCTGTGCAAGATCATTCTTCAATACTGTTACATATTTAAAGAAAAAAATTTAAACAGCATCATAAATCATTCAGCAAACACCCATGCTCTATTCATAGCTATACATATGTTGCCAGTGACAGATAAATATAGCGTCATAGAAATACACACACAGACTTTGAGAAAATATGCCTCTAGACAGAAACATATTGTGCATATGCAAATAACTGTCTGGCACTGAAGCTTTGCCCTTTAGCATTCACTTAGCTGTATCTCTTTTCTACCCCTGCTCCCTTCCATTTTTCCATCTGTTTATTTTTTCAAATCTTCACTTAAGAATACTGTATAATCTCTCAAAAATCAAGAAATACAGTTCTGCAAATATGACTGCCAAGTGTAACATACAATATTTCTTATTGGAGGAGGAAAAAAAGGATATAGAGGAAGCTACATTCAAATTTCCTTACAAAGGTTACAGGAAATGGGTTTTATTCATTTCATATGAATGATGTTCATTCCTGGTTAGATTTTGAGTCTGGTTGCTATACTTAAAAAAAAAAAAAAATTGTATAATTCAGGCCTTGCCATCAGCTTTCTTAATTTATTTCCCTGAAATGACAGGCCTGGCAAAGGCAGGCTGGCCTCTCAGATGTCTGGATTACACTGTAGCTATGGAAACAGGTGTTAAAGTACTATGAATTTCAAGTTACACTGATATTCTGCACATCACGTCTGTACTGATGACAGGTTATTTTACATGCTGACCATTACAGGAGCATCAATCTTGTTGATTTACAGGAGGCCATCAGGTAAGAGGGCTCCTGTGATTGACATGAGGGGCCTTCCTGTGTCCTGTGCTCCCTCCATATCCTCACATGTATGGGCTAAAGCTTGTAGAAACCAGTAGGTACTTGCACATAGGTACCTGCTGTCACCAAGCAATGAATGGTGAGTGCCTGAAGTCAATTAGCAAAGTCATTTCCAGCTCAGTCATTATTTTATTGTTTTCCTTCTTAAAGGGAGCCAGTTTTTATTTCACCCCCACAGAGGTGTTGAGGCTTTCCAGTCCTCTCCTTGAGCTTGCAGGAGGCAGGGTAAATAGTGTCAGAAAATGTGAATGGTTGGAGTGAGGCATGGGAGACCAGGTTGAAACAAATGTCTGTGGTGAGACAGAAAATCATGTATGCAACCAGCGATCACCTCACTGCCTGTCTACATGCCTGCTGCAGTAGCAGCAAAATGAGAGAACAGGCTGAGAGTGACTGCAGTTCTTGTAGTCCTGGAAGGAATTCAGCTCACAATAGCAGTTCATTGTGTTACCACTTTCCCTAAGCACAAACCATGAAGTCAAAATTATAGCTTCTGTGATTCAAGCCAAATACCTGCTGAAGTCACAAGTTTTCTAAGAAAAATGCACCGCCTCCCCCAGTCCTGATCTCTCTGCTGTTGTTTCAACACACTGCATGTTGTTACTTACCTTTTCAATAATCATGTTTTATGGGAGAGATTCTTACTGTTTGTCTGTGTGGACATTCCACAATTAGCTCAACACCTGCTTCCTCCTTTGTGCTATAGTCAGTCCAATCCCCTCTGAACTTGCCTCCTCTAAAGGGCCTTCTCTTCTTGGAGTCTCTTATTCATAACAAAACAAATGGTGACAAAGTCAGATTTGGTGTCAGATTGTATCCTTCCTTCTCAAGGATTTGTATATTGAAAAGTTTTTTCTCTTAGAAGAACTGTAAAACCTCTTTAAAACAAAGATTATTTTCTAAATTACAATCAAAAAATGATCACCCTGGAAGGCTTAAGAAATTTGTCAATTTTGCTACTTAATTATTACGTTCTGCTTGTACCAAAATATGTAAACTATATTACCAGTGATTATTAAGCTGCATATTGAATTCCCCTAGGCAGAGAAACAAACAAAACATAATTGCCTGATGAGCTGTACGACATTTTATATTGTCCAAAATTTCATATTACTTTTCAGGAAGCTGTATCTGGAACAGTTTAGTAATGTATTTTTCATAAACAAAAATATAAATAATGTAGACGTAGTTTTTTGCAAGTTGGTTGTCTCTTCACCAGAACTTAGCATAGTTTAACTATTATCTGAAAATTCTTCCGTTAGTGATCTTGAATTGATTTCAGGGTAGTAAGATCACACCAGTAAAAAATTCAGGTGTCATTTAGTCCTTTGAATAAAATGTTTTATTAATGAAAATCAGAAATATATGCATCTATGATTTTGAAATACGTGTGCAGAGAAGTTGAGGTGAAGATGTTTTTAAACAGAGCATCCACTTTAGTATAACAGAAATAGTATGCAGGATTTGATTACTGCATTAGCTAAAAATGAGCTACCAAAGCGCAAGTTCTGAGTAGTCACAGCATTGTCTGGTGACATCTGTGAACTCACTAAGCTAATGATACTGTTTTTTTTCTGAGCCATTCGGATTTTGAAAAGCACTATGCACATGACACAGTGGGGTCTGTTTTGACTGATCACAGCAGGAACAAGTATTTAAAGGCCAGCTCAGTTCCAAGACTCTTTTCCCTATCCAAGGTTTTAAGAGCTGATGTTTCAAGAGATTTCTCTATATAGACAAAAGATCTTAGATCCATTGCCTCTATGGCAACTGAAGTCTTAAAAAGCACCTCATTTTTTCTAAACATAATCTATCTAAATGGCACTTTTTGCATTATTATATCAAATCAGGCCCTTCCCTGAAGAAAACCTGATTCTATGCCATCCGGTCAAAATAACTGTACCACATGACACGAGGTTTGCTCCAATAATTCCCCATTAATAAGCCTGCATTGGTTTTAGGCACAGGTCCCAGAGGCTAATGAATGGATCATTAAATCTACTGTGCAATCAATCCCCAGAGTATGTTCGTTCTTTGCCACATCACTTGTTTGAGGAAGCATTCTGCTTAATAGCAAAGACAGAAATGATAAGCTCAGGAACAGATGATCTAAACAAATAATTTCCCTTTTAAAAATCCTTTCTGCAAAGATTTGCCAACAAGATGAGGAGAGTGAGGAAAAAAAAAAAACAAAAAAAAAAACCAGGGAAAACTGATTTTGAAAGCTATATCATAAACAGGTTTAAGTTTTTTTTTTTGAAAAGCAGTTATTTGATCTCCCTCAAACACTCACACTCATTCTCTGAAGGAAACTAGAGAGGCCCGTCTGGGTTGTGAGACATCTAATACGCACATGAAGTGTTAAGTATCACTGGCTCCTGCACAGAAAATGTCATCGTTCCCACCTCCCAGTTGGCATCTTTAAATAGCTCACTTTATTTATGGTGCAGATAGTGTTAATGTCCTTCAGTTGCTCTATTTTCAAGGATGGAAAAGCAGTTGCTAAGCATTTCTAAATGACAGCCCCAGGGTTCATTAAAAATATGGCAAACATTTGCTAAGCTCATTAAGTGCAATTTTTGTGTGTGTGTGTGTATCAGATTCCTCCTCTGCATGCTATGCGTGACCAAACATCTATTAACCCTAATCCCATTGATGAGTCTGATACATTCAAACCAGCAATTAGACAAAACAAAAGGGATATTTATTGAGAGACTCACAAATGGGCTTTCATATTGGTCTAAGCTGTTGCAAAATGACAGTTTAATTCCCTTCTGTTAATCCCCACCTACTAGAGTACAGTCTTTGTTTGATTATATGTTGTCAGATTTAGGCATTCTGATTGAATCAAAATTTGAAATAAACTAGAAATACATAATAATTACACTGGCAAGGCACTGCAGCCTATTATATAAGCAGAGTAAATGCAACACACATTTAAAAAAAAAATGAAAGAGAAAGGATTTCATAAATCAAATACTTTAAAGTATGTATTTTCTCCATTTAAATAAAGAAAATCTCTTCTGTTTTCCTGTGATATACCTTTTGATACCATTACCTATAACCACTTTTGATGGAGTCACAGTTTTCTCTACAGCCACAGAGAAAAGGCTTTCATTTCATTCCCTTTTCCCAAAGGGGGATGGCCTTTTTAGCTCAGATCCATGCCCTTCTCATACAACTTTTCAGCCACTGAAGCTTAGACATTAGCATAAGTTCTGCAAGATTTTTAGTATAAACTGCCAAGAAGATATTCTTGAGTATGTTGTATGAAAAAAAACCTCAAATACATTTGCTGAGAAAACAGCTGCCTGTTTAATTAATGGTGCTTGTAATAGCATTGAAAGTCTGTAACATTTAAGAACGTTAGAACTGGTGCTGATCTGTAAAGCATGAGCTGGGATGAGTCAAAAAGGAAGGAACATTATTTATTCTCCAATACACAAAAGTTATGTTAAATCTTTGTTAATGAAATGTTAAGTAATTACAGCAATGCAAGTGAAAAAAAAACTGCACATTAAATAGTGGAACGTAAATGTGTAGGTCACTCTAAAAGTAATGTCTCCTATTTATTTTCATGAAGACCACAACAGATACACAGAGCACAATAACAATGCCTTATAGAACAAGTTCTCAGCTACAAAATTGTTTTTTCAACATATTCAGCACCACTAGCTGTTCATTCTCACCAGACGAGACCTTGCACCAGCTGAAGTAATCCACAGTTGCTGCTGGTGAAACACACCACCCACTACCTTGTTTCTCATATCCACTGCTGGTCTCCATAAACATCCAGTGAACATTAATGAAATTCAAGGGGTGCCATTTTTTCTTCATGGAGGAATTCAGTGACACACTTTTGTGTGTCAGTAAATTAGTATTTGTCAGAGGTCATTGTGTCAGGCTGCCCTTCTGTTGCCATCTGTCACACAGCAGCAAAATGTAATGGAATATTGGTGGGAGTATTCAACACCTACTGCCATGTGCCATGCCACCAGCATCTGCCTCTGATGCTGTGGGCCAACATAAAATAGGAGGCATTACTTTCGGATCAACCTTCATTGTGCTTGTCTGTGCAGAAGAAAGCAAGAAAGATTTAATTCTGTAGTTTTTTCTTCATTTCCATCAAGAAGGGGCTTTGCTTTCTACTGAGGGGATTTTCTTTGGCAGTAAAAATATTATGTCTGAATGCTATACCTGCATAAAGATCATTGGCAACACGAAGTCATTCTAAATAGTTTCAGTTTCACTAGGAATCCCACTTCTTACTAAGCAAAGGATTCAGAAACTGATTACAGACAACTTTCAGAGGGAAATTCACACATTCAGTTAAGATTTTTAATGAGTTATTCTAATCTTTATTCATCAGGGAGAGAAGCTGCTTCTCAGCTCAGAACAGTAATAATTATCTACAAGGGAAAATATTTGTGTACATACGTGAATAAACACAGAAAGAATCAATCCTGTATTTTCAATTGGGTTTTAAAATAACTTACTTTCCTTCTAATCTTATATAAGAAGGAACATAATTTACTTTCCTATGGAAATGCTGTTTCTACAGGATTTAACGCTATTAAGTAATCCTTTCAATCTACTAGTGTACACTACTGACCCTAAACCTTGTATCTGTTTAATTACATAAAAGATATCTAACAAAAAAACACTACCTGGTGTTTCCATTATCCGCTCTACACTGTTAAACTCCTAGCTTTATACATTCTCCAGCACTGATTTGTCTGTTATCCTAAAAAATCTCACAAAAAGAAACACCTTTCACGTAAGTGAAACAGTTTTTCACCAGTTCATTGGTGTATATTCAGTGAATGTGATACACAACCAAGACAGTGGAAAGATCCACAGTGCAAAGGAATTCCTTGGTGCTGAGCTGTATGTATGCTTGAATATATTTCAGCTTATTTCTTAAAATATTTTAGACTCATATTGCCCTACTTCATAACTCAAAAGGAAGAAAAACAAAATATCATGGATTTTTTAATAACCTAAAATCAATAAAATGCAGTGAACGTTAATGTCTTAATGTTTGCTGTGTGAAGTGGTTGTTCTCGTTGACAGAAGAAAACACATGTTTAGAGTCTTATGAGGAGATAGTGATAAGTAAATGGCTCATGAAAAACAAATCTTTATCTCTCAGGATTTTTAAAACTCAGAATTGCATTTTTCATTAAATTTGAATTAAGAAATTTTATCAATAACTTGAGCTTTTCAGGGTTGGGTAATAAAACTAAAGACATTTGGGACTGAAGATTAAAAAAAAATTAAAAAATTGATGCCGTTTACTACTATTGCAAAGGTAAATTCTAGTGCCTCAGACCCGCATGGAAAAATGCGACTTTGCTCTACCTTCCAGCATAGAATAAAAGACTCCCATCGCTCTTAAGGAGAAGGGTTAATAAAGCTGATCAAGGTCTTAAGGACCATGAATGATGTAATTTTGTCATGTACTTTCAGCATTATCCTTTTAGAGTTTTAAAATCAAACTGGAACCAAATGCTACCAAATGAATATTCTGCACCATTACCACATGCTGAATTTTATTTTAAATAGAAGTTTCAAAACAATGTATGTCATTCACTAACTGCACTATTGCAAAGTAACAAAGACAAGTATAAGTAAAGCCATGTCAGTACTAATGAAAACAGGAAGAATAATTGCTCTTGAGAGTTCACATTAAAATTTGAATGTCTTTAATTTGGTAACTCAAATCGTCTTATCCACATCTCTAACTTTTTAAATAATATTTATTCATTTTTAACAAACTGAACTATTTGGGGACCAATTGAAAAAAAAACCTCAGGCTAAATGACTAGTATGCAAACTTCAAATGATATAATGACATCTACATTTGTTTAAGCAAAATATTCTTCAGCTTAACTAGCTATACAGTAAAACATTTGGCTTAACAGGCATCAGTGGCAAGAAAATCTTTAAAGTGCTACCCACTTAGGTAGACAGAAAAGGGGTGATATTTTAAAAAGAGAAATGAAATCACAGATGATATTTCTATTCCTTTTTTTTTAACTTCCTCCTTAGCCACGGGCAAAGTGTTTCAGTAAGGAAAACAAAAAGCAGATTCTCTGTCCATTCTTACCTTCAAAATCTTACAAACTCAGTTGCCTGTTTTAGTGAAAGCATATAAAACAGAGAACAGCACAGAGTAAATGTAGTAATAAAACCAATTTTCTGCATGTGGTAAATGATGAATTGGCTTAATTTAGCGTGATATTCTTCCACAAGAAGGTGACATATATGATCACATACAACAGAAAAAAATGTATAAGCTGCTTTCCTTAATTTTCCCTTACTGCTCCTAATCATATTAAAAATAAATTTGTAATGATGTGGAAAGATTGGACCATGAAAACTTTGGATCACAAGTTTGTTATCTCCTAGACTTCAGGAAATGTTTTACAACACATATGTCAGGAAAAATTAATTAAAGACAAAGTTTCTCTCAGGTATATTAACATTTAGAAAAAAGTTTTTTGTTTTTTTTTTTTTTAAGTTTCTAAGTGTTAATGTTGGGCTTTTTTGAAGACTCTCATATTGCACAGTTGGTGTTTTTTTTTTTCTTTGTATTTCTTTGCTTTGCTGCACTTCTTGAGCTACAAGTATGAGTCACAGTACTATCACATTAGATATTTCCTTTGCACTGAATTTGTCCTTATATTTTTATAAAAGCATCAACATGTACCTTTCCAGCATAGTTAAAATCTAAATAATTGAAGTATATCATTGCTGATTGCTTTTTCTCAAATATTTGAAAATGTCTGCACCAATGTAGTGGATTTCCTTCTGAGGACATCATATATTTTCAATAACTTTGTGAATTTACTTTGAGATATTTTTAAGTATTTGAGGGACTTTCTACAGTATTCTAAAAGAAATAATATAAATGAAAAGAAAGAGAAAAAAAAAAAAAATAGGGCAAATGGTGTTCACACATACAGAAGTATAAGAATCATCCCTGAAAATAAACAAGAATTATTCCTAAATTCTGCAACTCCTTTGACTACATTTTTTGTGCCTTTTTTTGTCTTTGTGCAAAGAGAATAGCGTTCAGTAGAGCTTGCTTTCTTGAGAAAATTTTCATGTAATGTTGTGTTTGATCCTTTAGCTCAGTTGCAGTTCAGTTGATTGAAACTTTTGAACATGACTTTTTCTAACTCAAAAGAGAGTTGTGATACCGAGAAGAACTTCTGTATTGAAGTCAGATGTATCTCCTGTTCAACAAGGAGTGAATTTTGAACACTCGTGACTGTTGTTCTCCATTCTCCATTTCCCTTATTCCAAGATATATCTAAACTCATATTTCAAAGTAAGGTATTTCCTATTTTGATGAAAGAATGTCTCACATAAAGTGGGGAAATTGGAAGATTTATATACATTGTAATTACATGTGCTACAATCTGAAGTCTAGTTACTTAGAATTTTTTTTTTTTTTTTGGTCAGTGGATATAGTTCTGTTTTCTTGCAGGAAAAGAAAAACAACAAACAGTTAAAGAGTTGTTGCTTTCTTACAAAACAAAGTTATATTACTTTTAAAGAGCAAAATATTACATAACCCATATTTGTATTCATTTATTAAAATAATGAAGCTGTTTTACATGCAAATTTTCTAAGAATTGTTTCTGTAAATGTTCCCCAATTAGCTAGTTTCTACAGAGACTTTTGAAATTCTCATTGACATTAATGCAATATAAACCACTATTCCTCAGCATCTCAGTAATTGTTACTTTTCCTGAAATACTCCTGAAAAGAACCTCAGAGAAAAAAAATCCATTTCACCAGTTTGCTAAGATTCATGAAATATTCTGAACATGTCAAACGTTAGTTACCTGATGGAGTTAAGAGATTAACTTCTTTTTCTCCTTTTCAAAAAAACTTTATACATTTTAGAGAAGAAACATGAAAAATAAACAAAAATAATAACAAAAGGATAGGAGGAAAAGGGAAGCTTCTTGTAAGAATGCAGGTATACACAGTGAATTCAAAAATAAAACTAGTAGCATTTCAAGAGCTAAGCTACAAATGGAAATTCACCTATGTATGGTAAAACTAAAACATTGAGACAGGTGTCATCCAAGAAATACTAAGCTTTAAACCCAAACACTGAAAATAGCATCTTTCTGAAATCATAAGTATGGAAATAATACATTAGAAAAGAAGGAAAAGTAATAGGATTTATTTGCAATGCTTTAACACTAGAGGTGTGGCAGAAACAAAATATCAACATTAAAAGAAATGGGGACCTCTGCCACCAGTGCATCCAACCTCTAAGCTCTTCAGGCCCAGATGGTTAGACAGGGCTTTCATATTTTCCACAGGCTTACTGAAAATGGTGTTAAAGTATCTTTCAGCTCACAGAGCGCTAATTTAAATGCATATCAAATTACAGTGGAACACTGGCTTTCTAGATCTCAAAATGCTGATATTTGCTCCAAAATAAAACAGAACAAAATGGTCCACAAAGGTCTCATTCATGTTAAAGTGGCTTCTGCTCAAACCACAAGAGTCTTTTTACTTAATGAGCAACACAGAGGGACCCATACATGCAATAAACTTACACTACACCAGTGTGTGTTGGCATTACATATGGAAATATTAATCTGAATGTTCTAGAAGCCTTGGCTAATCCAGTCAAAGTTTGAAGTTGAATAGACTAGTGCAAAATAGTGTGGAGTAGACTAGTGCAAAATAGAGTGGAGTAGAGTAGAGTAGAGTAGAGTAGAGTAGAGTAGAGTAGAGTAGAGTAGAGAAGAGTAGTGTAAAATATGATATGATAGGGTAGGATAGGCTAGAATGGGATGGGATGGGATGCTAAAATGAGATAAAATATCAGAAATAATTGTGAACATAGCTACTGTCCAGGAACAGATAAAACATATGTGCCTTCTAGAACTGATGTCTCAGGATGACTTTTTTTTCTCTAAAGTGTGCAATGGAAGAGTTACTCATTAACATCCAGTCTCTCTTACTGCTAATAGGATTTCTGCACCCTGCTTTGAAAATGTAGTCCTTTAGGCTGCAATACAGTTAGCATACTGAGTAGCTTCTACAAAAGACCAGGAAGACTGAATATGCAGCTAAATAGTAGTGTTTTCTGAATCAGTAAGAATTGCTTGAAAAATAAACACTTGAGCTTAATGTATTATGGTCATGCAAAAGTGGCCCTCTTCCTAAGTGTCATTATGAAAGCCGCCCTGACCTCTTATCTCTGTGTGGATAAGTGTCTTTCAAATAAGGGAAAATCTGCTAACTATCCTCTAGAGCAGAACAATAACAAAAATTGCATCATTTGACTAAATTCAGGTCTGTATTATTAAGCATATTGAAGCCATATATATACTTCAATTAACCAAGATCCACAGTACTGCTTCAAAAGGAACAGAATATTCTGTCTATAAGCTCACTGGGAAAAAAAAAAAGAAGTGAAAAAAAAAATGCCCACTGTCTGAAATTTGTATAGTCATTGGACTGTTAATATAACATTCAGATCTATCCGAGAGAGCCAACTGACATGCAAGAAATAGTAAAATAAATCACTTAACAAAGGTGGTTAAAACAAGACCAAAAATAGGTAGCTAGAGAGAAAAACTTCTAGATTCAATTCAGTAGACAATAGTTTCCTTTTGAAATTGATAAGTGAGTAGTTTTCTGCTCTAAACTAACCAACCAGAGCACACCCTAGATAAGCATGAATTCTTTGAGGGAGAAATGAGAGTGGGGAATCAAACATTTTATTTCCTCAAGAGTTACTCAAAACATTCTAACCGTACAGTGTGACCAAGCAGTTTTCTTCGATTTGTAGACAGAGAAAAAGAGAAGAGATGATCAGGCATTAAATTTTATCTGTTTCACATGCAGGTCGGCATCCAGGAAAAATTTCTTTAGCAGAAACTTTTATTGAAGAGAAACATTATCCTCACTTGACTAAAAATTTAGTCAAATGGAGTCACACAATTACAGAATCACAGAAGGGTTAAGATTGGAAGGGACCTCTGGTCAAGACATTTCTAAAGAAGGGACAACCAAAGCAGGGGGCACAGGCACCTATCCACCTCTCTGGCCAGTCTCTCTGGGCAAGTTGTGCTGATGTGCATCAGCACAGCAAAGAAGTGTTTCCTATTATTTAGACAAACCTTTCTACATTTCAGTTTTTGCTCATTGTATCTTGTCACCATACTGGACATCACTAAAAAGAAACAGGCTTGTTGCCAAATCGCATCCCTTCAGATACTTACACACTTGGATGCAATCTCCCTGAGCCTCTTTTCCTCTAGGCTGAATAGCCCCCGCTCTCTGAGCCTCCCCTCATGGGAGAAGTGATCTGCCCTTTCACCATCTTGACAGCCCTCTCCTGGATACTTTTCAAGACATCTAGTCCTGTACTGGGAGCCTACAACTGGATACAGTACTCCAACAGATTCACCAATGCTGAGCAGAGAGGAATGATCACCTCCTGATGTGCTAGCAGTATTCTACCTAATGTGATCTTGAA
The DNA here is from genome assembly GCF_026119805.1 of Tympanuchus pallidicinctus. Taxonomy (NCBI): domain Eukaryota; kingdom Metazoa; phylum Chordata; class Aves; order Galliformes; family Phasianidae; genus Tympanuchus; species Tympanuchus pallidicinctus. The sequence continues at coordinate 36,002,290 of NW_026294758.1, forward strand.
TAAAATTAGCCTTCTTAGCAGCAAGCGCACATTGCTTGCTCGTATTCATCTTGGTGTACAGCATGACCCCTTGATCTTTTTCTGCAGAGACCCAACGAAACAAGGAGTCACAGCAAATGAAGACATCTTTGGAATAGCTCTAAGATCCACAAGTAAGATCAGTTATTATTTGGAATTATTGCAGTTTCCTGTAGGAATGAAGAAAGCACGTCTTTTTCTTTTTTACTGGCATAAAATTTACAGTACACATAACCCTGAGAAAGACTGGGTTTTCAGCCAGTAGCTGATGATACCAAGATCTGACCAAGTCTTTGTGATGGCTGAGAAGACAAAGTATTTCACCTCATATAAAGGTTTTTTCTCCGTGTTCTTACAAATCAGCCACAACAGGGAAGATTACTGACTAGGCTCGGCAGCACTCAACTACCCGAAGCATCCACGAGCCAAAAGATTTATGTGCTGGAGTGTACCTTGCATGAAGCTTTCCTTTCAGATCAGTGGGATTTCACAGGCACTGTAATATATTTACTGAACTGAAGCCATAAAATTAATTATAGTAAAATTTATACCAAAAATGCTGTCTTCTTTTTCTGAGGAATAGTGAAAAAATAGGTTCATTATGATTTTTTCTATTATTTTTTAATTTATTTTATTTTATATTTTTATGAAAGAATTCCAGAATCTAAAGCCTTTCTTGATTTAGGTGCCAAAAGCTTAGGATTTCACTGCTTGAGCTTTAGTAGCACAGATTTCCATCCTTATTTATACTTTTCAGAAAAGAGATCCCACAGAGAGTCATTCATGCTTGATTTATTTTTTAGAACAAAAAAAAAGAATTCTTGCTCATTCAATACAATCCTACTGCTTAAACAGAAACAAAAGGTTTACTGGTCTCAAACCTTCCTCCAATACCAAATTTTAAATTACTGGAAGAATCTGCAATAGGCTTTAGTGATTTCTTTTTCCTTTTTTGTTTTTCACATCTGCTACTGGGTGAGATACTCCAAGGCAGAGTAGTAATCTATTATCTTTATTGTGCTTACACTTTTTGAAATGACTGTCCAGCCATAATGTCTTCATTACTTCTTTAACTTCATAAACACATATTTATAAAAGGAGTTTTGGAAAATGTAATAAATATTTATTAACAGGAATGCACTGATAGTATAACATCTGGCTTTGGTTGAATGTCTAAAAACATAAGAATAATAAATACTAGTATGGGTGAGAAGTAGCTATTTTTCTGGTCTTGTGAGATTTTTATACATTTGTATAAATTATGTAGGCAGTCAATAATGTTATGACAATGCAGTTTTCTACATTTACAGTATGAAAACAACTTATTTTTTTCAAAATTATCAAAGAGATACCAAGAAAGAAAGAAAAAAAGTAGTTTAAGAAAGAAAGTAAACTTAAATCTAGACTCACTCAATTTAATTTATTTCTTCAACTCTGATGTTGAGACACACTGCTCAGCAATGCAAATGCTGCAGGTAGAAGCCCCTGGAACATAAAACTCATCTTCCTGGAGAAAAACTTTCCTTCCCTTACTGCTTGCTTTTAAATATTGCAAAATACTTTATATTGTGTTTTAAGATACATGTGTAAGTATCAACTTTTATCATATAAGTACCAAGCTAGAGTACAGTTTCTTCTTAAACATTCCTAACAATTCCTTCAGAGCTAGCAAATCCTTACGCTTCTCCTCAACAAACTCCTGCAGTCTTCATTCAGACCTTCTGTAGTCCTTATTAAGAGAAACTCCCATTGAAAGCAATTTCCATTTTGTATGTAAAAGATGTTGTATTGGAGTTAAGACAGAAAGGAAGCAGCTTGTACCTCCACTCTGAGGCTACTAGACAGGAACTTCACCCTTAGTTATTCTCCTGCTCTGGTCTGCGTGATACTGGAAAGAGGTTGTGAAAGGAGTTTCTGTGCCAGAACTCCACATGGTGTCTCAGACTAACTGGAATCTTGAGGTTCAAGAATTTGTGTCTGCATTCTTTTTTTTAGTGCTCAAGTTTGTTTTGCAATTTTTTAAAGCCCAATTAAATTTGAAGTATTCCAAGATCAGATGTAATTTATTACTGCACAGGTGACAGGCTAGTCTGAAAGAAGAATTATTTGTTAATTAATAGAAATTGCACAGGAGAAGTATTTTAAATAGTGTGTAGAATTGTGAGGAAACATCTACATCCTGACTCGTATATGTGTGATTGAACAGTGGAAAAGAGCACAATCAGACCAGAACTTCTGTAGTGCAAATCCCATTAAGACAAATGATAGAACTGTCCATAAGGGATGTTTGGGCTGGCTAGTTTTTGCCATGTGAGAGAAGGCTTCAGAAATACTCCTGAGGGAGCACTGGAGCAAAGTCCCAATATCTGGGACTCAATGAAGTGAATTTGGTGGTTCCTGCAAAACGTTATATTTCACAATTAGCTATGCTGTGTTCCTGGCTGGCATTGTTCTTGCCAAATGCTCTTTTCCTCTTCCAAAAAAAAAAAAAAAAAAGTATTTTTTTGGGTTACTTTTATAGCTTAGCTCCCATAAAGGAACCCATAAAGGATTTCTTCATGCCTGCTTCCACTTTGTTACATGACTGGAAACTATGATTCACATACACATGGACAGATGTGATATGCATGGCTAATCCTTTAGCAAACAGCATACCCAGTAATATTAATAATTACAGTATTTACAGTGTTTGGAATATGTATTTTTAAAACAGAGAATTACTCAGAGAAATCAGTTTTCAAGGAGTAAGAAAATTCCCAGTGAAAAAGAAACAGATGGAAAAATCACACATATAAAAATGGATTTTCAGCAGCAACAAATGATAAAATACAGTAGTATGTCAATTTTTTTTCTGTGGATCAAAATTTAATGATTATTTAATTTGAAGCATTTTAATCAATTCAGGTGAGGAAAATATGCATTGAGTGTTAAAATGGTTTCCCATAAAATGTAGATGTTGGTATCATCCTTTTCAATACAAAATTTTAGAATCATAGTTTTCAATAACAGCAATATATTGAGAAGAAATTCTCTAACTCTACAAAGGTAGTAAACATGCATATTCCATCTCTCTGACAAATTATCACCATGAGTCAGTATAGATACAAATTACAATCACATCTAATGATGGCAACTTTTCACCTTGTCTGTAAGCATCACTGACCCTGTTGTATGTGATACTGTCTGTTTCTCACAAATTTGAGAATTTTGAGATTTTGAGGATTTTCAATTTTGAGGAATTCATTCCTTAAGTTATAAAGAAAGCACATAAATGTGATTTCAGGCAGGTCTAAAACTTGTTATGTCTAATAGCCAAAAATTTGAAACATGGAATAGATAAGTACAGGTTTGTCATCATGTCTTAGGTTGTTTATTTTTACAGTGAAAAATGTTATACATAATTATTTACTTGAGGTTACACTGAATTAACCAACTGCATTTTAAGTAAACAAATAAATATTGCAACTTCTATTCATCATGGTTTAATGATTCCTGTTATTGGCATTCCTCATCATTACACCATATAGTGCACTGGGCGTGAAAGAGCTAATACTCCAGTTCTGTGGACTGTCACTATTTCTGGGTACCTGGTCCTCAGAAGAGAAGAAAAACTACGTATCCCAGAAGACTTTCACTGATTCATTTCCATTTTCCATCTATAAGGAAAGACAAAACTCCTCGGGACTCACAAGACTGTCCCATCTTTTACTGCTCATCTCTGTGGTGTGTGCCCCCCTAGCCATCTCAACTTCAGCATTAGAATAAGACCTTCAGACTTGGACACTCTCTCTATTATTTAATTTACTAGCTTCAATTCCAATTACATTGTATTATATTATGTTATTTCTCATTCTGCTATCGTATTTAGTAAACTAATTTTCCCCCTTAGCTAACTGCTGCTGTTTTGTTTTTAGGCCCATCTCCCTACCTTTTTCATTTGCCCTCTTCCCCCACTCCCAGGGCTTGAGTCCGTGAGGCCCCGCACCCTGTTAGTCATGGAACCTGACCAAAAACCATGACACTTCTATAAATCTAACTTTTAGTACTGGGGATTTCCCTTATCTTCTTACAGTGGTCATTTTTCACAGAAATCACAAGACTTCTCTGCTGGCTGATGTCTTATTTGCTTAGTTATCACAAATCTTCCTAGAGCCTTTCTGCTCCGGAGAGCCCACTTGGGAAGCATGGCCTCAGGGCGTGTGCTCTAGATGTTTTACTCCTGTAAAAGATGGAAGTTCTGTATTAACAACCTTCTGACAACATCATCGAAATAAAGGTAATCATTTTGTTTCAACAGGATTTTTCTAGTGGCAATGCATGGGCTTTCATGAACAATAAAGACATGAAGTCAAAGTGAAGTTCACTCAGCTTACAAGAATAAAGTATCTTACAGTTTAACAATGGTTTTCTTATTTTTAGATGCCTGCAAGCTCTACTTTCTGCAAAGCTGCACTTGGTGATATCTCCCATGTGCAGGGAAGACAGAACTGTGACCACAAAAAGGGTTACAGCAGGAAAAGCTGTAAAAACATCTCTTGAGATGGTTCCTTCTAGAAGGGCACCTCTTCACCAGAGCTTAAAGTCCGGTCTCCAGGACTTCACAGCAACAAGGGTTCTTATTCATCCCCATGGAAATTCTGACTGATAGAAGAGTGGCAGAGAGATCAAGGTTCAGAGCAGTTAAAAATCTGCTCTCTCACACATTTTTTACCTTTTTTCTTACAAATATTCTTGATTCCATTCAGCTTGCTTTTTTGTTTTTTGTTTTTTTTTCCCTCTAACAAATATCCAGGCATATGCATTCAACAACAACAAAAAAAAAAAAAAAAAAAGTGAGGAACATATGTGTTTAGATTGAAATGAGATGAGAATAAAGCAGAAATATGTAAAGTAGCAGTTACTGTAAGATCTACTTCATTATGTTTGCCAACTTCTGAAGTCTGGGAGAGCTTCCCATTTCTGTGCTCACTGGATATTCTCCAAATAAGCAATTTCAGCACATATTTATTAGAGAGGAGCAAGTCATCCAACAAATGGAAGGATGGTACTAAGTCAGAGCATTGTATGTATGATAATTCTACAAAAAATAATTTTTCTCCAGTCTCCATGTTTCCAAGTATGTCCTGCACTTCAAGTCATTTGTTACCCTCCAAACGGGAGAGATGTTTGCACGTTAAGAAAGGGAGAGTAAGGGGTGGAAATAGAGGAAAATCAATTGTAAAAACTATTTCTATGAACCAGGTATTCTTTCTCTTTGCTTCTCTCTCCTGATGCCATTGAGGAGTTTGTTTGTGGGTCTGTGCACAGGGAGGAGAGCAGCTGCAGCCATGGAGTGGGAGCAACTGGGGACATTTTCGGGGGCAAAACACCTGGGTGCAAAACACCTGCTCCCATAATGTATGTGGCAGCTGTCAATTGTTAGGGAATGAGACAGATCATGTATCAAGAGATAAGGAGCATCTATACCAATCTGAGAGGGCTATACCTTCCAAGGAAGCAAGCAAGTGCAATGTCTGCATCTTCTCAGTGGTCCTGGAGTGAAGGGAGGCAAAACTGACATTCTGGGAGCCCTCCAATTTTCTTCTGGGTCATATTATGTACACCAGTTCTATTGGACGCACCTCCTTCTTGTGTCCATTTATCCTTTTCTGAATATAAAGATTTAGCTAGAATTTAAATGGATTAAGAAAAAATGAATTTTTACTGAATTTTGCTCTAAGCTCAAGTGACTTCTGCAAGGAAAAAAAGAAGGAGAGAGAGGAGTGAGGAAAACTGTGTTAGATCACTGTCATTACATTTTGTAAGCAAAACAGTTCAATTCTTTAAGTATGAAAACAGATTTCAAAGTTAGATTAGACTTATTTTTAAAAGGTGTTATAAATCCAGAAAAACAATGACATGTTTTATTTCAGATTAAACAAAATATTTCCATCCAGTGATTGAATTTGTCTTTGGGCTCATTTGTTTAGTTTCAGTTCAGTCTACCTCCCAAATAAGTAAGTAACTGAATTTGCATAGAATTTGAATTCACCATGACCATTCGGGTTAAGAAAATAGTGCTTGACAACTTTCTTGAAGAGCACTTCTGTTGAATTCACACAAATTCACAGGAAAGGCTTGTACATGATTTAGATAAGGAAAATATATATCATTTTAAATAATAATAAAAGAGTTTGTCATTGCCATAATGGTCTAAACAGAAAGATGTGAAATGCTTTATAGTGTTGGTAACAGAAGAGTGGGTACAGCTCTCTTTCCTGCTGGCTCCATGGTCCCATCTCAAGGACCACAACATATTGAGTAGCCCTCTGAGTCCTCACTGGGTTCAGGATCCAGGATGATTCACGTGAGTGAGAAACAGAAAGCTGCCCATGTTTATGTCCACCCAGGCTCTAACACCGAGCCCATCACACTTTGGAGCTGGGAGTCCTTGGTACTAGGAGCCCCCCACCACAATCCTCTCAGTGCAATTTTATGTTCAGGAATAAATTTCATCTTTATTAATGGGAAAATTAACAGGAGAGACAATCTAATTTCAGACCTAATAAAAACAAAACTAGGTGCGTTAAACAAGGTGTATAAATGCTATGGGAAACTTTTTTTTTTGCCAGCAGTCATGACTGCACTCAAAATAATCCAATTTGCTTGTGAAAAACTGCATCCCACAGATTTCCCATTTCAGAAGGTAACCTGCTCTTCTAAGCCTCACCTTAATTTCTGTTGCATTAGTTTTACAACAGTGCAAGTGGCCTTTGAAAGAGTTGCTTCTCTCATAGACTCATTTTAGTAACAGGATCTGATTAAGTAGATGCAATCAGACAAATACAGTTCTTTTCTCATTGGCTCAGATAGAAGTTCATGGTGTAAAGTAACCCAAGAAAAATCAGACTCACCACCTCTGCTTGCATTGTGGCGCAAAGCATGTCTGATTATGCTGAAAGAGCTTGTAGATTTGGTGGGAAATGCTAGATCGCAAACAGAATATTATTTATAAGCATGACATGTAATTTATTGCACTTTCCCTTATTTCACCTACATCTATTGTCAGCTTTTTTCTCCCTTTTCGTCCTGGTTGCAATAAGGAATAAAGATGTGATAAAAGTCAAAAGGTTGAATTTTAAAGTTGCAGTCTTATGCAGATGTGCTCATTTGTTAAATCTTAGCATTTAACCATGGGCCATGACTGGAATTTATTAACTCACTAAAAATGATAGTATTAGGTCCTCAGCCATTGTGTAGTGACTCCTTGCTTAATTATCCATGTCTAAAGAGTTAAATGGTGGCTTTTGCTGATTTGTGATTCTTCCAGCTTTCTGCTAGTGTGCAGTGTACTATGTATTAACAACACAGGTCATTGAGTACCCACTGAAAGCTCACTCTGAAAATACCTGAAGGACACACTGAACTCTTCAGAAATCTGTGTCACGATACTTCATGTGTTAACAGAATATGTGGCACAGTAAAGCATAGCAAAGGATCAGCCCAGGGTGGACATCAAAGTTCATTGTCTTGCCAGTGAATGCTAGAGTGAAGCACTGTAATTTTATTCCAATTATACTCTTAGTGCCATGATGTCACAGCATAAATTTGTACTTTTGCATGCAGCTCATGCTGGTGTGATGACAGCTCTTAAAATATTGAGTGATTGTGGGCCCGTCAGCATAAAATTATTCTAAGATGGTGCCTTTATTAGTGCTTCAATAAATGCCATTCTTCTTGTGTTCCAAGGTGGCATTTGCAAATGAGCTAATTTCTCAGCAGTAAAATAATTATGTTGCATTTATTTTGCAAGGTGGGGGTGGAGGGGGGCAGAAGAAAAATGCTGTTATATAAAAAGGGTTCTTTTGCCATCAAAACTGCGTTCTCTGCAAGTTTAAAAAAGAACACATTAACTAAATGACTGTACAATTATTTAAATAAGCTCGGTGCTCTATAAAGCCATAGAGGGATATAAACACTTTTTCAAGCCATATAACAAAAGGTGTGACAGCCATCTCACAAGAAACATTTCCTGAAAGTCAAGCACAAACTATGTTTGCTGATTGATGGCAGATATTTTGGGGTTAAAGTGTATCTCTTTCAACAAACTAAATCCAAACCAGATGTCTGTTCATAGGACTGCTTCATAGGACCAAACAAATGAGAAGACAAGTGGAGAAACAGGTTCTAACTGTACCTGTTGACTTTTACTGATTGCAATCTTGAAAATAGACTGAAGGATTCAGAGAAAATTATAAGTAAATTGAACGGTGAAATTGAAATGGTTCTGACTTAAAAGGATAGACTCATACTGACTGTTTCCTTGATGTGTACATGGAACAACTCATTTGAGAATATTTTCTGACAAAATACACTTCTTATTGCATAATTAGGTACTTAGTCTTAAAAAATGATGATTTCCCACATTCGATTCTCAGTGCTCACAAATCTGAAATTAGTGCCAACACTAAAAATATATAATTTTTTAAATAATAGTTTTTATAAAGATCTTAACAAATATGGTTTAAAATTAATTATTCTGTGGGCTAAGCTGATTTCAAAACCGTAAGTCCTTTTCCTTCCTCCATCCCAAGATGGCAAAAAAGAGTTACTAAACTTAGAATTTGTTCAGGCAAAAAAATATTCTTTTAAATAAAAGTTAAAAGGATCTGAAAATCCTTCATTATAAATTCTGTTATTAGCATGTAAAAAAATAAGTATTTAACATTATTTGCTTAGTTTTACATTAGGTCTCAGTGCTTTTTAATCTGGAAATGCTCAGAACACATCTGCAGTAAAATCACAATGAATTCAAATTCTACTAAATACATCTTAAAGAAAGAACACAATATAATCACTTTAAAGAAGAAAATGGAAGTTCAGCAAGAGAAAAAAAAATCTCTAACAATGCTTAAGACGTGGTTTTTACATATAATATCAAATCCTGAATGAGTTTTGATTGAATCAAAGCCTGCAACGATGTTTTTTGCTATGTGAGAGCAGGTTTTGCTTAAACACAGCCAATCATAAACTTAACAAGAGAAAATGAAAGCAAGTTGACAAAGTATACCTATTACATAACTCCAAAACTGCTGGAGGCATGTGTGGCAAATTATAGAAGTCTGCTAGTGTTTTTAAGTTCACTTCTGATAGCTATTTGCCTACTATATCTACAGCTAAACACCAGAATGAGTTATATCCAATTAATGTCTGGATAGTGTAAGTATAAAAGCAAACAGATCAGGAACTCATGTTACTGTTTGATTAAGCTGTGAGGCTTTGCTGTTAAACCCACAGTAACAGAACATGTTAATGACAACTATATAAAAAATTTCACTTTAAAATGAATGTTTCATAAGTAGCTGAAATATTCCTGCTCCTGGTAACAGTAATTCAAATGCCTACCTAGGATGCGATGATTGGCCATGAAGCAGTTTCCAGAAACTGTTGATTTGTGACTGACAGTTAAGTCTTGGCACTTAGTCTTGAAAGCCTTTCAGAATCTCAGCTACCAGCACCAAAATTATCAATAGAGACTGGTCTTTTCCATCAAATAATGAGTAAAAATACATATGTAACCATCAGTCATTCCAAGTAAATCCATCACTATTGCAATAACAATGATAATTTTTCCTATACATAAAGGGAAAATGTTGATTACAGTGTAAGTAACCACACTAGTAAAAATACAAAGCCACTCAGGAATTTCTCCTGACAATCTGATGAAATAACAGGCAGGCTTGCCTCCAAATTTTTGATTTAGAGGCATCCTTGATTATATTTGCTGTCTTGCCTCTACATTTAGTAAAATTTTACAGCTGGGCTTGTGTATGGGTGTTTTAGCATCTACACTGATTGAATATCTGGAAATATTGTAAAGTAAATTGTTTTCTTATTATACAGTGAAAAGATCACTGTAATTATTATTCCCTTAACTAGCTAAGGAGGACCTAGAAATATGGGGACTTGGGAGATAGGAAGGAGCAAAGGAGAGACAGAACAGTTCTCAGGGGCACTACAGTTATATTAGAGACATTTCTGATCTTGTTATTCATATCCTTTCCTCAGAAAACTGCTTAAAAACAGTCAAGGGAGCTTTAAGGTCATCAAAGAAACATAGGGAGGGAGAGTTTCAATCAGTGGTTTATTGCAAATAGGGAGCAAGGGACAAAGAGAAAACAAATACGTGCACAACTGGCAAGACAGAAGTCTGGATTTACAAAATGACATATTTTGTCAAGGCCATAATCCAAAAGTTCAATGTAATGCAAACAGTTTCATGTAAAGAAGAGATTAATAAATATTGATTGTTGTTTTAATTTTTTGTTTGTTAAAAATGAAAATTTTTCTTGAAGCTTGAAAGAAAATATGAAAAGATATTATTCAGGTAAAATATAATATATAATCAATCCTAAAAGAAAAGTTACATTTAACCTTCCTCATTCAAACATTTTATTCACAATTAATTTCTTCTCAAATATAATTTTGAAAAACGTTCTATAAACGATAAGTGAAATCTCTTGACCTTTTCAAAAAAAGATCAAAGCAATTAAAACTATTTGTATCAATTAATATACCTGTGTGAACCTATTTTTGTTCGAGTTGAATACAAGGTTTTGGTAAAGTAATTTGTTCTGCTGAAATTTTACCCGGCTTTGATTCATAGAAAAATAAATTTTGGTGGAACAAACACAAGGAGGTGCACCCCCATGCTATCAGATTTAGATAATCATGATTATCAGAAAATACTTCTGTTTCACTAACAAATAATGCACACATTTATGACTTTGAAATATTAAGATTCAAGTACAAGGCTTTCTGAAACTTGAGCTTAAGTGAATTTAGTCCAGTTTTGAAGGTATTCTGAAGTAGCTAGGGGCAACTATGGAATAACATTCCTAATATAGCCACTTGCTATGACAGAAATCATGTTTCGAAAATTTATTTTGGTTTGAAAATCTGAATTCTCTTGCTGCCCAAAAGGAAGAGATGCTCTCATGTGAGAGAACTAAAATGGCCATGAAAGGCCACAGTGTTGAAATGATGGCCCTTTGAGGACAGGACAGGCTATTTGGAAGCTTTCCTGAAGGAAAAGATTCTCTCTGATCTGTGATCTGAAGACTTCATAGACCAGAGATGCTGTCTTACTCCTTAACAACCCACTGGATTTCTCAATGGACTGATACTGCAAAAGGGCAGGCTATGCCCTGGTAGTAGGATTCTGAGAAGGCAGAGCTGCTGAATGCTTTCTTTGCTTCTATCTTTTCTAAGAAGATTGCCAGTTGGGAATCCTAGACTGTGGAGGGAAGAGACAGTCTGGGGAACGGAAGGCTTCCCCTTGGTCAAGCAGGATATAATTAGAGACCATTTAAACAAAATTAATTTGCACAAATTTATGGGTCTTTATGGGATCCGCCCACTTGTACTGAGGGAGCTGACAGAGGTGATTTCAGAACCACTCTCTATCATCTTTGAGAGACCACAGAGAATGAGAGAATTGACTGAAGACTGGAGCAAAGATAATTCTGGTCATCAAAAAGGGCAAAAAGACAATCCAGGAAACCACTGGCCAGTCAGGCTCACCCCCATCCCTTAAAAGGTGATGGAACAACTTGTTCTGAATGCCATATCTAAACAATTGCAAACGAAGAAGGTTATCAAGAGTAGTCAACATGGATTCACCAAGGAGGAGTCATGCTTGACCAACCTGGTAGCATTTTATGATGTCATCACTGGCTAGGTAGAAGGAGGAAAGAAGTGGATGTTCTGTATCTTGACACAGAGGATTTGACACCATCTCCTACAGCATCCTTGTAATGAAACTTAAAAAGTGCAGGATAAATGAGTGGACGGTGAAGTGGTTTGAGAAAGGGCTAACTGGCAAAGCTTTGCAAGTTTACAATCGGCGGCATACAGTCTGATTGGAGGCCTGTAACTGGCAGTTCCCCAGGTGTTGGTGCCAGGTTCAGTCTTGTTCAACAACTTTAATGACCTGGATGATGGGATAGAGTCCACCCTCATCAAGATTACTCATGATACGAAGCTGGGAGAAATAGCTGACACACTAGCCTGTGTCAAAGCTGTACTGCCCACTTGACAGGACCTGGACAGGCCGGAGAATTGGGCAGAGAGGAACCTAACAAGGTTCAACAAAAACAAATATGGGGTCCTCCATCTGGAGAGGAAGAACCACATGCATCAGTAGAGTTTAGAGGATGAGCTGCTGGAAAGGAGCTTTGCAGAAAAGAACCCAGATGTCCTAGTGGACAACCATGAGACAGCAGTATCCCTTTGTGGCATAAAAGGCCTATGGTATTCAGGGGTGCATTAAAAAGAGCATGGCCAGCAGGTCAAGTGAGGTGATCTTCCTCCTCAACTCTGCCCTACTCAGTCCACATTTAGAATACTGTGCCCAGCTCAAAAAAGACCAGGATGTCCTAGAAGGAGTCCAGAGGAGGGCAACAAGGATAAAGGGCCTGGAGCATATCCCTTATGAGGAAAGCCTGAGTAACCTGGGTCTGTTCAGCCTAGAGAAGTGAAGACCAGAAGGAGATATGATTTATCTTCATAAATATTTAAAGAAGCAATCAGATGAGGCTGGACTCTTTTCAGTGATGTATGGTGACAGTACACGGAGAAGTGGCCAAAAACTGGGACGTAGGAAGTTCCACAAAAATATGCAGATTAACTTCTTTACAGTGACAGTGACAGAGCACTAGAACAAGCTACCCAAGAGAAATTATGGACTCACTTTCCTTGGAGATATTCAAGAGCCTTTTGGACATCTATCTGTGTGACTTACTGTAGGGAACCTGCTTTATCAGGGGGTTGATTTTGATGATTTCTAAAAGTCCCTTGCAAACATGCGATTATGCAATTCTGTGATTCTCAGTCTACCATCACAGCAAAATTTAAGGACCATGACCCTCAGAGTCAAAACCACAAATGATCACTGAGAAAAAAAAAAGGGCCAAAAGGCCACTGAGATTAAAATATAGTTCAAATATGATTTCTCATATCCAGACTAAATACTTTTGCCACCTGACTTATCATCTTAGTCATACAAGGTAAAGATGTTCTTCTGGCAAACAGAGTTAAACTAACAATAATAATGACTTCCATAATAGACCATGCTATCTCTTTATAGCTTGTTTTTTAAAATGAATAATAATAAATAATTTGCAGCATAAGGTGATCCCTGTCAATTCAGTTTTTCAGTTCAGGCACTAAAATAGACAAAATGCAGACAACAACATGCAGAAGTGTAGTTGAAGAAGTGAGAATCAACAGCAGACAGAGACAAACCTGGTTACAGATTCACCAGTGGGAGGGAGCCTTTGATCTGCTATCTCCAAATCCATTCCAGTCCAGTGTATAAAGCACTTTTCCTTTTCTAGCTATTAAATGCCCTTTCTCTTACTTTTCAAATTCCTCCTAGCACATACCGCTTTGTGCAGTTTTTGCTCCTTAATTCAAATCATGGATAATAATCCTTACACACTACCTTTTCTGAACTGTTGTCCTGTGTTTTGCTGTGAATTTCTCATATCTCATTTTGACCATAAGCTTTTCAGATAAAGCATTCATCTTGTAAATTTATGGTGCTGCATGTGTGTTTAATGCTAATAATGTGCAGTGACAGGGCAGGGCAGATTCATAAGCAGTGCCCTGAAAAAGAGGCAGCTATTGAATTCATAATCTGGCACTTCATATTCACAAGAGAGGAAAAAGCTGTCATCTCAGAGTGGGGAAATCTGCTATAAAAGGAACAGTTTTTTCACTAATGGTTATCAAGAATTCATACACTCCACTTCATTATGTCTTCCACATAGTAGTGACTTTTTCCTAATGTTACTCATACCATAAAGCTTTAACTCTGTTTGATAAAGCTTAAGTCTGTTTGATCACCTCTATTTGTTAAAAGAAAAGTTTTCCAAATAAAAAGGAAATTAGACTGCCGGCATTTGAACATAACAACCCACATATTCCTGCCCATCAAAATTCATAGTACAGGGATCAAAACAAGTTGGAATGTAAAGTGAGGTAGACAAGTATCTCAATGACACTTAAGAAAGAGCATCCAAGTCACAAAAGAAGGGAAAAAGGAAACAGAGTTACGAGTAAGCTGAATGAAAATGCTTAGGAGCAGTAGTGTTGAAAGCGAAATGGAAGACAGAGGAAAGGATCTTGTAGAAAAACTAATATGTTTACAGAGTTGTTGAGGGCCAAAATACAATTTTAGTTTAAGCTTCAGCCTTACAGTAAGCTGAGCACTTCTCCAAGATAATTTTACTAATTTTTCAGAGGGAACAGAATTCCAAGTTGCTTTATCTTCCATGGGAAATCCAAGAATTTACTTATAGTTAAAGGCGAACCTCACTGACTGTGCTCAGATGCTTCTTAAAAGCATTAGCTAGAGGTAGCATTAAAAATAAACTTTATAATTAATTTTCTGTTAGAAGAAAAAAAGTAGCAAAAAAATGGATAGAATTTACAGGGGAGAACTGTGGCAGAGAGCATGAAAACTGGCCTGAAAATATACCCCCAGTTAATCAGGGTTTCTTGCTCCTGCACAAGCACTTCCAGGCTTGCTTACTGACTTCCAGAGGAAGAGGTATGGCAGTATTCACATCTACAACTTCCTCCAGTCTCCCCCTACTATGGCAGAATGCCATCCTCATGATGCTCCAGAGGTAGACTGTGTGGGACACCTTCTTAAGCTGCACTTCCTTCAGCACAGCTCTCTAATTGCAGCATAGCAGGAATCTCAGGATGAAGTTTGCTGATGTACTAGCCTGCGGTAGTTGCATCGCCCACTGTCTGTGATACTATCTAGGATTATTTTTTAATTGATTTTCATTCCTTTACACTCTGCTAGTAGACTGTTTTCTGGAGTAATCGAGTTACAGACAACCAAAATTTCCATGCTATAGCCGTTCTGTCCAACCCACATCCTGGAGGCTTCATGCAGCCCAGCAATCTCACCCTGCAGCCACAGCCTACACCACACCATCAAGCTAACAACAACAGGAACAACAACAAAAATAAATTATAGAAAGAAATAAGATACAGTAGCAAAATTAAACTAAAACAGAGGATTGCTGAGATAAAGGAAATAAATTTTATATCACTCCCAAAATTTTCAAATTCTGTGACATATCCCTTCAGTTTTATAAATTTTATTCTTCCTTTACATAATCACAGAATCATAGGGGTTGGAAGGGACCTCCAGAGATCATCAGATCCAACCCCCAAGTTAATAATAATAATAAAAGTTTAAAACGTAACTTATTTACTATTACCTTCCTGAAAGATTGGTAAAAGTAGATTTCATTCTTGTCTCTGGCTTAGATGTCACAGTAATATACACTGAATATGTGTGTTAGGTCTCCATCTCTTAGAATATATTCTATATGCAATGTATAAAGTACATTGCTGCCCCAGTGGTGTAACAGGATGTGAGAAGAATTTGGTTTCAGTGTATGTTTTTTGAAAATTACATGTATTTCAAAAGACAGGCATCACAATTAAACTTTAAAGGAAGCAGTCATCCCACCTTATGAGTCAAATTCAGCAAGTTACATGTCCCCCAAAGCATCTTTTTATATCCCATGAAAACGTATTAGTAAAATCGAATCATAGAATCACAGAGTATTTAGGGTTGGATAAAATCTTAAAGATCAACCAGGTTCAACCCCCTTGCCACGGACAGCACTGCTAACCACTAGTTCAAGTTGCCCAGGGCCGCATCCAATCTTGCCTTAAACATTACCTGATAAAGAGTCCTTTTCCAGCCTTCTTGTAGACTCTTTTAGGTACTGAAGGGCCACAGTGAGGTTTTCCCGGAGTCTTCACCAGGCTAAATAAGACCAGTTCCCTCAACTTTTCTTTGTAGCAGAAATGTTACAGCTCTCTGATCAGCCTTGTAGACCTTCTCTGGACCCACTCTATTAGGTCCATGTCCACCTTTTGTTGGATGTCCAAGACCTGAACTATGGAAATTCTCATCAACCAACAGCCCAAATCTTTTTCCTCTGCAGAGTTGTTCTCAGTCCATTCTTTGCCCACCCTGTATCTGTGCTTGAGATTGCCTGACCCAGATGCAGGACCCTGCAGAGAGTGACTTGTCTGAAGATATCTGCAGATGTTAGGGCTGAGGACACATAAGCTTTGGCTTCGAAAATCTAATTCTAACGCAGACAAAACTGTATAAAGTACTATCTTGGGTTCTGCACTGTGCTAGTAACAAGTTTGCTCTTCTAGTTAGTATAACCCAAATGTATCACATGAAACATTTAGCTGTGCAGAATAAAAATAGCTAAAGAGCGAGGTAAGAAAGAAGGAATCTGTTCAGTAGAACAGAAGTAATAAAAGACACTTATTTCAAAAGAAGCCATCAATCTTTCCAAGGCTGAGAGCTTAGAGGGCCAATGAAATGCTTTGTGAGCAGGAAAAATACAGCAGGTAGTAGAGAGGCCATTGGACAAATCCCTGTTTGTAAGACGAGTCTCTCTATAAGATGGAAAGCTTAAAGACATGTTTTCAGCATGTTTAGGAGCTGCACTGGAATAAGTCTGCAGCACTGGCCAAGAGACGCTTGTGGCCTGAAGTGTAAATCAAGTAAAAGGCTTTTGACATTCTAACTCTCTTCATTTGAAGAATAAATGGAGATAAAAGGGCTGAGGTTTAGTATATGTGACAAGGATAGGCATTTTTACTGCTGAAAATTCCATATGAAACTTTTATGACTCTATTCAGACTAAAGGACTTTTTTCAAGGCTGTGGGCAAGAAATTAAGCACAGTGTTTCAGTTAACATCAGCAGCAACTGAGCAGCTGCTAGTAATTTCCAATTAGTTTTCAGTAAAAGTTCCTTCCACTGTAGCTGCTTCCATCTGCAGGAAACCAGAGAGCAAAACTGTTCTTTTTAAACTGCAGTAGAGAAGGAAATTCTGTCTTGTTTTTCACTTTTCATGGAAGATACTCCTCTCAGAACATTAATAAAGGAGAAAAAGGCTTCTTAGCTGTTTATTTTTCTGCTTAGATAAAGATTGTTATATAGTCTAGAAAATGCTGTTTCTGAAAGGCTTTTGAAGATAAACCATCCCAGTATAGACGCAGTGAGATAGTCCTCTTAATAACATAAACTCAGGATGGAGGATGGGGCCACTCAGGTGAGGATAGGGTTCTCTGCTGCAGCTCACCACTAGACACAGTTTGTACCACTCCTACCTTCTGACACTTCCACCCTCCATAACTCTGCAGTTCCTAAGCATTTTACCTTAGGGAATAGCTTCTCCAGTCTCTTCTCTTTATGAAAAGGAGCCTTTAACCATGACATACCTTTTTTCCTCCACTTCAACCTCTTCCTCATGGAAATGTTTTCTGGCATTTTGTTTTAAATGCCATAATTGTGTAGATAGAAAAACATGATTGATCAGATGCCCTGTGACTGAAATGACCAAGTAATAGCAAAAGATCAATAATTTTGGACACCCAAATATTAAAAATCAAGATCTTCCTTGCAACAAAAATAGATAGCAGTTACTAATATTGTTCTGCCACTGAGAAACCCCTTATACATGTTGGAGGAATCCATCATACCCTTTCAAGCAAGTACAGATGTACAAAGCCATCTCTACCATTAGAAAATGAACACATACGTCAACAGAATTTTGTTGGAATCATAGAATCATGGAACCAGAGATTCACAGAATCTCTTGGATTGGAATGGCTGGGGTTGGAAGGAACCTTGAAGACTATTTAGTTCCAACCCTTCTGTCAAGGGCACTATTGTCACCCACTAGAGCAGGCTGCCAGTGGCCCCATCCAACCTGGTCTTGAACGCCTCTAGGGATGAGGCATCCATAGCTTCCCTGGGTAACATATTCTAGTATCATACCACCTTCATTAATAAGAACTTTCTTCTTATACCCAATCTAATTCTCCCTTCTTTTAGGTTAAAATCATTGCCCCTTGTCCTACCACTCTTTCTCTGCGTAAGAAGTTGGTTTCCTTCCTGCCTATAAGCTCCCTTTACATACTGGAAGGCTAGAAGGTCTTGCCAGAACCTTCTGTTCTCCACACTGAGCAAGTCCAGCTCCTCAACCTTTCTTTATAGGAAAGGTTCTCCAGTCCCTAGATCAGCCTTGTAGACCTACTATGGACTTGTGAATTATTCTCTTATAAACAATCTGTGGTTGATGGGAACTTAGTTAAAATATTTTAGCTGCAATTTTTTGTACAATATTGTTTTATCCAGGCCATTTGCTTTCTCTTTGTTTGAGTATTTTAGATATTGTTTATTTGTTGTTGTTGTTGTTGTTAGTTTGTGAGTTTTGTTTTGTTTTATAGCTTTTTGTCTGAAAGAATCAGTTCAGAAACCAAACTGTAAAATTAAAATGTCTTTGAGGTCTTCTCAGTTCTCTTCTCTAGAAAAGACAATAGTCTCCAGTGCTACATGGAGTAATGCCTGTAGTTAGCAATTGACCCAGTCAGATTTTCCTAGGCAAAATGAAAATACATAATTATGGATATAATTTGCAAAATACTAAGAAGCAGGTGAATACTTTTTCTTCTTTAAAAAATTGTAATTCTAATTTCATCAACATAATATCAGCAAATTTGCTGTATACAATTTTATCCAATCTTATCCAACCTCAACCTCTCTAATGCTCCCCTCTGCATTAGTGAGCACCAGATCCAATAAAGTTTCACCTCAAGTTGATCCATCTAACACATAGACTAGAAAGTTATCCTCAACAGACTCCAGGAATCTCCTCGATTGTCTGCCACCTGCTTTGCCTCTGTCCCACCAGATATTTGGGTGGTTGATATCCCCCAGCTGGACAAGAGTCCATGAGTGCAACACTTGCTGGAAAAGAAAATTTGTGATGTTTTAAAATAAGCCATTTTACTTTGCATCCTCAGTAGACAAAAGCACATATACTCAGCCAGGTAGCAGGTAACAGTATAGAAGTATCTTCCCAAAAGTAAGAAGACCAAGAAATCTCTTAACATATACTTTGTTGTTTATAATTGTGTGGCTGTTTGTGCCCTCATAGAAGAAAAAAAAAGGGGGGGGGGGGGGGAGGGGACATTATGCATAGAGTAGGATCTGATATCATGTATGTATAAATTTCCCTCTGATAATTTTTAATATTTGTTGTCTCATCTCCACATTTCTACCAGTATATATATTTAGCATAAGATACACATCCATGAGCTAATCATCAGAATAAGACTGTACCAGTGTAAGTCTCTAGTAATCAAGATGGCTTACAAAACTCATACTAACAGCTATTTGAAAGTAATGTTGAACTGAGCACTAAAATTTTCCGTGAAGCCCTGCCTGAATAATTCCTGTGTATCCCATAGGAAATGGCATCATATTTCTCATCTCATTAACATGATGCCATGGGAATCTTTCCAACAGCAAAATGCTGGTTTAAACTAATCTTATAGAGGAAGTAGACAGTATGATAAAGAGTATAATACTATACCAGTTTAAACACTGCCGTTTATCAGATACTGTCAGCTTTTGCTTGAAGGCAAGGTTGCCATTCACAAGTGCTCTGCTGTTAGTGAACTTGCCCCAGTAAAAGTCTGCTGATGCAGCATATCAAAGATCTAGCCATGGATTCAAATAGAAGGCTTCAGGTCTTCCCCACTGATCACAATGTCTTTCTGCTTCACCACGTGAAAGGGTCCTACCTACCTGCACAGTCTGCTCATCATAAGTATGTGAACATCAGATTCAAGCTATCCAGAAATTAAGTTTTCAGTGTGGCAGACTGGATTGCACCTGGAATTGTACTTATTTTTGAACTGAAACAGTGGAAGTCAAGCCTTGATGAAGCAAAGATCCTGTCCTGTAATTTCCAACCCACACCTATTTTATCCTGTTTGAGTGGAGGAGTTACTATTGAACTGTGTCATTTTCCACTATTATCAGCTTGTCACTGGAGTATTTCGCTAAACCTTCTTAATTGCTAAAATCTCACATTTCGATTCTTCATAAATACCAACAAAAATCAATTCATTGTCAGGCAACAGCTGCAACATTCACTGCTACTGCTTCCCAGAAAAAAAATATTTAATTCTGAAAAGTGTTATTAACTTCAGCCTTCAATTGGAATATTAATAATAAAAATTTTAATACACTTCCCTTTTTTTTTCCTAGAAAACTTTAAGACAGGTTAGCCTGTCAAGAGCAGTATCGCCACTGATCCAGCTGACAGAGACAGAGAAAGAAGTTGTATATTCTCATTAATACCATAATTGGCATCTGGAATCTGTTCAGAAATTCTGATTTACTTTGTAACAGAGGATTAGGGCTGAATTTGGAGTTCTTTGTGGTCTGCAGAGGCCTGTGAAATTCAAATATAAAAACTGTCAGTTATTCATTTCACAAAACGTCCTACCTTATATTAATCCAAGGAAACATGAACAAGTGCTTGAGGGGATGAAAATTCACAATATGTTTTGGTAGCTAGCCACTTACATTATCTTTTTTGGTCAGAGTCTCTCCCTGAGCTTCTAGAGCAAACTGGGAGGTATCAGGACTCAGTTCTTATCAGACTTTCAGCACCTAGAAAAAATTGTCACCCAGAAACCTCTAATATTTATGAATTATTAATGCTTGAATCCTTTATTTTTTCCTTTTTCCTTAGTTTTGCTTTTGTGTGTGTGTTCACCTGAGTAATTAAATAGAATGATAAAGAAAGGAGTAGATATGCTAACCAGAACCAAGGCTAATCTCTAAAGTTTGTTAAAGCTGTCACTTTCAGTGAAATACTTTCATTTTTATTTTTCAGAACTGGCATACAAACCTTATTGGTACAACTGATGCCAGCAAGGCTGCCTCAGGAATTAGTTTTAAGATTTTTTTATGCAGAAAACAGGTTCAGGAAAAGTGTCAGTTTTACAATCTTCTTTTACAGTCTCTATCTCAGGAACATGTTCATATTCCTGTGCCAGTAGCTTTTCTGAGTTCTCATTACAGTCATTGTCATCCAAAAAGGAGTATAGGGTTTAGAATATCTCACACTGTCTCTCTGAAATGACAGAACCTGAGGAAGGAGAAGGAGAGGGAGAGGGGTTGGGGAGGAGCTCGAGACTTGAGGTGCTGCACCAGTTCGTGTGTTGGAAGTGGAAGGAACATTTCTACAACTCAAACAGCAGACAAAAAATTAAAAGAGCTGCTCCAAAAGTAATGCCTCCTATTTTATGATGCTGATCCATGGCAGATATTGGTGACATGGCAGTAGAAACTGAGCCTTCCCACCAGTATCCCTTTACATTTTGTTGCCATGTTACAGATGGCAGCAGAGTAGCAGTCTGACACAATGATGTCTAACATGGAAGTGAGTATGAAGCACAGGTGTGTCACTGAACTCTGTGACGAAAAAAAATGGCGCTTACCAACATTTATTGATGCTTATTTCCAAAATAGTAGATCATGACTTATTCTGACATGACGATTTATTTTGTGGCAACTTAACAAGGATAGCATCATCTAGGATTTCTAGAGATACTTAGTTGTTACATTAATCTTGTTTTATATTTATGCTGAAGAAATATATATATATACTTTATATATATAATTTCAATAACTCCCCCTAAAGAGTACTGTTTTTATAATAATTTTCTAAGTATTTCATTCTTGAGTCCAATTTTGTCTCTGAACTGTATTACTAATATTAAAAAAAATAATAATGGTAACTTGTGTTATGGTCTTTAACCCAAATTACTACACTAGGCTGAAAAAAAATATGTAACTCTGAAATATATGAGAATCTCCTACAGATTCTAAACTATCCAGAATATCCAGAAAAAATCCTTCATGCCCCTGGTAGGCAAGAAAATGAGTATGGAACTGGGAAGAAAGACTAAAAATTATCACAGTACAACTTAGATTTGTTCACTGGTAGTGCAGTTAAAAATGAGTGCCATCATTTTTTTTATCCTTATCAGTTCATAACAACAGAAGAAACAGATAACAATTCATAGTGTGGGAAAGTTGAGTAAAGACAGAAAGGTCACTTGACTAAGACTACACACTGGCCAATTGCAAAGTCAGAAACATAGTAAAAAAACTTGATATGAAACTTTCCCACTGCAATTAAGTTGAACGATTGGTCCAAACAGTTGGACAAGAAATATTTTTAAATATGTCCATCGGCTCTTTCCAGGGAAAAAATGTGAAAGCTATGCATTTACTTTATGAAAATATAAATGTAAAATCTTGTGAAATGATTAAGATCTAAAATTAGAAACCACAATTTGCTACTTTTCTAAGTTAAGCAAGATATAATACTGCATCATACTTCTATTTATAAGTAAGTCTCTACTGGATGGCTTTTACTACGAATTTCTATCAGTGACAGGAACTTTGCAAAGAACTGATACCTCATGTATCTGTGTTTCATCCATGTGCAAATCTTAAGCTTTTAAAAATAACCATTACACATGTTCGCATTTTATTTTGAAGAACTTACAGTCAAACGTCTAAGATTTCTGCTGATTCTATAACACAGCTTGAAGTCTTAATCCGTCAGAGACCATCCAAAACTGTGAGAGTCAAGAACTAGGAAACAGCGAAACTAGGAGCCATGAAAACATGGCTCATGAAAGTCACTGCTTTTGTGTAGAGTTATGAATTGAAATAGGTATATGTAAGGCTCGGTATTATATTTCCTGTCCTGCCACATCCCTGTAAGTCTGTAGAGAATTATGATCAACAAAGAGAAAAATTGAATGGAACTTGAATTCCAGCCTAGCATGGAATAATTTCCTCTGTTCTAGAGAATTTACACAAGAGACTATCTCAGTGAGGAAAAAGTTGAGAATGTGTTTGTCGGGAGTGCATAATCCCTTCTTACTTTCCTTTTCTCTGTCCTTGTATGTGTGCTTGTCTGAGAGGGTACACTAGATTTTGGTTTCTGATCTCGAAGGAAGCACTGAACCTTGGGAGTTGTCCTCCTGCTAGGATCTTATTGAATGAAAATTAAAGAGTTCATCTCAGTCATTCGTGACCAGGAACTTATGTTCACTCCGAATATTTTGAAATAGAAATTGCTAGTTGACTATGCATAGTTATGAGCAATAATTTTCGGACTTCATAGTAATCTTCTCATACCAGTTCCAGATGGGCACACAATATTGGAACATCATGGCTGTAATATCGAATTTGCTAGGTTTGTAAATCATCATAAAACTCTACACATACTTAGTTCTATGAAAATACATAGCATTAGAGGAGAGGTAATGTAAAAATAAATACATTACACCTGAACTCCATCATAGTTCTGAGACTTCACAGAGTAGATCACAGGAATGAGAGAAAATGTTTGAAATGAGAGAAAATGTTTGATTGCTAGTATGTTGCTAGCATTCAATTTATACAAGAAATTGCTTATTCACTCATCTTTAGCATTAACTCTGACATTTCATATTTTAATTTCAAATCAGTTTGCATTATTTTGATCATGCAGATATAAACATTGCTATTAAAAAGAAATCAGTTTATCAATATCACAGTATTAAAGTCTCTAATTACACATGCTTTGTTCTCCTGTATGTGTTATACAGCATGATTTGTTAACATTCATATCACAGCTATATTTCCAGCTATCATGGATATGGATGCTGTAGACAAAACAGATGAGGTCCAAGAATGAAAATAACTCCAGTAACAGGAACAGAACAAAATCTGAACCAGATTTTTTTTTCCACGCCCCAAATCTACAACTCCATAGTCTTTTTCTTAATGAAATCTTCTACTGACTGTAGTGAAAATTCATGGAAAAGGAGGAACAAGGCTACAAATTAAGAAAACCCATGGATAATATTTTTAAAGAGATTGCATTGCAAGAGGAGAAGAAGTTGGTTCTTAAATGAAGAACATAAAGAAAGTCCCAGAATCAGAGAATCACAGAGCAACGTGGGTCGGAAGAGCCATTTCATCTAGTTTAAAGACCTTTGCTTTAAGCAGGGTTGCCAACCATTTAATCAGGAGATATCCTGTCAACCAGAATTCAATCTAACCTAGTCTTGAACACCTCCAAGTCTGGGGCACCCACAGCTTACCTTGGCAACTTGTTTCACTGTCTTATCAGCATGTTTTTAGTCTGACCATTTTCAATTTCATTTTCTGCCTCCCTCCTGGTTACAATCTCTTTTAAGAATTGGAATTCTACAATGAGGTCTCTCTGGGTCCTTCTCTTCTCCATGCTGATCAAGCCCAGCTCCCTCAGCCTATAATCATAGAAAAAGGTGTTCCAGCCCTCTGAACATCTTCATGGATGTCTTCTGGGCCATACTTCCTAGGGGCATTTGTTCAGCACTCAGCTGAACATGAGCTAGCATTGTGACCAGGTGACCAAGAAGGCCAATAGCATCCTGGCTTGTATCAGAAATAGTGTCAGAAATAGTGTTGCTGGCAGGAGCAGGAAAGTGATCTTCACCCTCACCTACTCAGCTCTCATGCTCTGTTCACTTTTGGAGACCTCAGTACAAGAAACACTGGGGCTCTGGAGTGTGTCCAGAGAAGGGCAACAAAACTGGTGAGGGCTATGGAGCACAGGCCTTATGAAGAGCAGGGAACTGGAGTTGATTAGTTTGTTGAAAAGGAGGCTCAAAGGAGACCTTTTCACTCTGTACAACTGTCTGAAAGGAGGTGATGGCAAGGTGGGAGTAGGCCTCTTCTCCTGAGTAACTAGTGACAGGACGAGATGGGATGGTCTCAAGTTGTAACAGGAGATTCAGGTTGGATATTAGGAAAAATGTCTTTAAAAAGATGATCAGGTGCTGGAATGGGCTTTTCAGGCAGCTAGTTGAGTCACTGTTCCACCTCCAACACTGGAGGTGTTCCAGAAACATTTAGATGTTATTCTAAGGGAAGTGGTTTAGTGGAGGAATATTGGTGGTAGATGGACAGCTGGACTGGATGATCTTGGAAGTCTGTTCCAAACTTGATGATTCTATGATTCTATGATTCTCTTGCTCTGCTGGACTACCTCTCTTCTGAAGCAACCCAGGATACTGGGTCATGTACAACGTTTTATCCATTGGGACCCCCAAGTCCTCAGCAGCACTAGTGTCAATGAAGTCTTCTCCCAGTCTGTACACATATCTGGGATTGCCCTGATCCAAGAGTAACATCTTGCACTAGACTTTCTTGAGCTTCAATAGGATTTCACAGGCCCACTTTCAGGCTTTGTATGACATTCTTTCTTTCCACTGTATCAAATGTGCTACTCAACTTCTTGTCATCTTCAAACTTGCTGAGAGTGCACTCAATCCCACTGTCTACGTCATTGATAAAAATGTTGAAGAGCTCCAGTCCCAAGATGAACACCTGAGTGACACCACTCATAATTGGCCTGCACCTGGACATAGAGCCAGTGACCTCAACAATCCAGTTGTGACCATTTAGCTAATTCCTTCTCTGTTGAATGGTCCAGCTTTCAAATGTAGGGATAAGGTTGCAGTGTAGTACCTTATTAAAGACCTTGCAAAAATCTAGGTAGATCTTATCAACTGACTTTCTTATGTCTGCTAATGCCTTGTCTCTGTCAGTAAAGACCACCAGATTGGTCAGGCACAGTTTGACTTTGGTGAAGCCATGTTGGGTGTCTCAGATTACCTCCTCATCTTGTATGTGCCTTAAGATAGATTTCAGGAGGATCTTCTCAGGCAGACATGAAGCTCACTGGCCTGTAGATCTCTATTTTTTTTTCTCCCTTTCTTAAAAATGAGAGAGACATTTCCCTTTTTTCAGTCACCAGAAAATTATCCTACCATCCTGTCACAGAGTTAACTAGATTAATCCATGCCCGTGACAAGGGGGCAGGAGGCCCTGTGTTGTCTGGGTGCATAGCCTTGTACAAATTCAGTTTCATGATGTAGTCTTGAACTTTCTCCTCCAATTCCCACCCAAAGTTTCAGGGCCATGAGAAATATGGGAATCCTGACTGTCACTGAAGACTGAGGCAAACAACTTGCTAAGTACCTCAGCCTTCTCTACGTCCTTTGTTCTCAGTTCTCCCATTTCATTTATTAGATGGAATAACCTTTTTTTGACCACTCTCTTTTGACTAACGAGCCTGTAGAACTTCCTGCTATTTTTCATACCCTTTGCCAAATGCACTTCCATCTGTCCTTGGATTTCCCCATCCCATCCCTGAATGTCCTGAAAGCATCCATGTATTCTTCTCAGACAGTACATTCTTGCTTCCTCTGGCTGCATATTTCCTTCTTATTCTGCAGTTTGACAGACAGTTGCTCAGACATTCCTCATCTGCTTACTTTATTATGCTGCTGAATGGAGAGCTGTGGTGCTCTCAAAAAAGCATCCTTAAAGAGCTGCCAGCTCTACTCCACTCATTTATCCCTAAAGACGGTGCTCTAGGGGATCTCGTTCAATAATTTCTTATACAGTCAGAATTGCAGTCTCTTGAAGTTCAGGGTTCTGAATCTGCGTTTTGCCAGGCCATATACCTTGAGATCACAAACTCAAACACGACATAGTTGCTACAGCCCAGACTGACTTCAAAATTAACCTCATTAATAAACTCCTCTGCCTTGGTGAGCACCAGGTCCAGTAACACTTCTCCTTTGATTGATCTGTCTAATATCTGGACCAGGCAGTTATTCTATTTGCACTCCAGAATTCTCTTGGATTGCATGCAACTCACTGTGTTGCTTTTCCAGCAGAAGTCTGAGTGGTCAAAATCCTCCATAAGGATGAGACCCTGGTTCTGCCTTGGGAGGTGTGTGTAGAAGGGCAGAATTTAGAAAAAAACAACATTAAACAAGTACAATCTCACTGAATGAAAACCATTTTCACAATTAAAATCCCAGCTGAGAATTTTCATTGAAAGGGGCAACATTTGCTAGTCAAGCTAAG
Source organism: Tympanuchus pallidicinctus (assembly GCF_026119805.1). NCBI lineage: Eukaryota > Metazoa > Chordata > Aves > Galliformes > Phasianidae > Tympanuchus > Tympanuchus pallidicinctus. The sequence continues at coordinate 36,029,197 of NW_026294758.1, forward strand.
AGAGATGTCTCCATGAAGAGAACTGTAGAAGTTGGGCTAATGTCTCTATCTGATATAAACAGAGCACTGTTTTGGTCTTTTTTTTCATCCCTTGGTGATGTTTACATTAGAAGGCAGACAAATTTCAGTTCAAATAATTAATTTAAGACTTCTGTACTTCTAATCTTGAGTGTGACAGTCATCTTCCTACTCTACTAGGAGTACACTGTCCGTGTATGCCGGTGAATATCTTGCCTGTTCCACCCAAGTGATGAGATCTGCTTTATTCGCCAGTAAAACAAGTTGCAGAATATTCTAACACTTAACTTGGATTGTAAATCACCAAATTTCTAGGAATCCAAAGACCTAAAAAATATACTGCTCCAATACACAATAACACATAAGTGTACAGGGTACATAAAACTAAAATAAAAAGGAATTTATAACAGTACAGACCCCTTTGCATATGAATATACTATTATACACTATACACATTAATGTATATTATCCCATTCTTAGACCTAGCAATGTAAGAGAAAAATTGCACAACCTAATAAATGAAAATTACACAGATCCTAATGATTTCTCTGTAGAAACCCTCTAGTAAACTAGTAAATTGCAACAAAACACTGCCTACGAGGATGCAATAATTCATATATATTTCAGTCCTTATATTATCCTTTTGATGTTTCTTTTACATAAAACAACTAGAAACTGAATGTACAGAGATTAATTTAGGTAACAATTATGACAATTCAAAATTGCACTAGCACCTATTAAACTTCATTGTTCTGCAGAAATTTTAATGATACATTCCTGAGTGAATAAAAGCAGAAGATGATTAGAAATAAAATTGTTTCTATGTATGCTGTCAGTACTGCTGAGAGTAATTATACATTTCTAGGGCGACCTGTTTGGAGTTTACTCCATAATTTTATGTAAATTTAGAATAACTTCATTTTTTCAGGTTAAATGTTAATATGTTATTTCAACATGCAGTTGAGCTGTGTGAGTACTAATGAACACATACTGCAACTGATGGAACTAGTATCAGATAAAAGACTAGAGAATTTCAAAATGACCAGCTATTACTTCATTGTTTTCTTTTTCTGCATTCTTGCTCCTGATCTGCCAACAAATTCAGTAAGTTACTGGCTATTAACTATATTATCTGTAGTCAGACCAAAAATCTATTACAAGGAAAACATCCTTTAGGGGTTTGGTTTGGTTTTTAGTTTTTCCCCTATACCTCGTTTACTCACTGCATGATGCAGGCTTAAATCAGCTTATGCAGCTTCATGTAATACACTTGAATTAAGCTATACAACATAAAAAGGAAAGCATAAGTAAAAACATAGAATCAAATACACTGAAGATGAATTTGTGGAATCAGAGCTGTGCAAAATCTGCCTGTTAGATTTTCCCGTTCAGCTTACAAAGAACCATACAACAGAAATGCTGGGAGAACTGTTTGATTACATTTTAGGCTCAATCTGGAAGACAAAATTGAAGCAAATTTCAAGAACCTTTCAAATTATGAGTATGAACAAAATAGAGAAGGAAAGTCAACAAAGAAATGGAGAAGAAACAAAGCAAATAACAATAAAACCAAACTGCACTTCATAGCTCTTTTCTCCAATTCTTTTTAAAATCCAAGTATTTTCATCATGATTTTAATTTGAACTCTTCCATAGTCAGCTAAAATCTGCTTTAACTAAGCACATTGCCACTATCTATAACTTGGCATTAAGATCAAACCCTCAACTCTTATAAGAGATGAGTATATTTTTTTCTGTATTGAGTATTATTGCTATGTCCTCATGTCCTCTTCAATTTTTTCAGCTTGCACAACTGCTTACAGAGGTCAAGACTTGGATTTCTCCATTAATATTTGATATTAAAATGTCACAGACCAGGTGAAACAATATATCTCAGATCTCTAAGATGAAATCTGGATTGGACTTTTTGAATTAACAAACAAGCCTTTCAGCAGTATAAGCATTTGTGCTGCTATGAACTAAAAAAAAAGGGGAATTGAGTTCTACATTATCAAAAGCTACCATCAGGGAAATAAAGTTTAAAAAAAACTGTAGGGCTTTAAAAAAACCTGTAAAATAAGAGACTGCAAAAGGAAACTCTGTGAACTTTCCCAATTGAGGATGGAGAGGAAAGATCAATTACCAGTTCTTTAAATCTTACCGAAGAAATGCTTGATCAAAGTTACTGGACAAGAAGGTTGTAGAGAAGTAGTCTTGTGCTGAAGCTCTGTGATTCTTTTGCAAAATTTATTCTCAAAAGCTTTAGGCTTCTGACATCTTCCAATTATATGCTTGTCTTTCTTTGCCCTTTGCTACAAATGAATCCAAGAATCTTATCTCTTCCAGTAGAAAGCAAAAAAATATTGATTTTTAAAGAATTTTTATTTTACTGCAAGGGAGGTAAAGTGAAATTAGCTTGATAAATTATAAGTGTAAATTAAGAAATGTAAATACAATAATGTCTACCACAGAAATAGTCAATTTCCTCTCACAAAACAAAACAACACAAACAAACAAAAAACCCAGTAGTCTAGTCATCAATGGCTGCAACTGCTCAATAAACGAGGAAGTGGTTTTGCTTTTATATGTCTTGCGTCATAGGGTGGATGTTCAGCTGAAGTTCAAAGTTGAAATCTGTCTTGATCCAGCAGACAATTTCAACTCGTCTGCCACTTGCATGATACCAAAGTTCATCATTGCTGCCAGGATTGCTTAATATGATTATGAGACATCATCTGAAAAAAGGAAGAGAAATGAAGAATAAAATATTCTTTGTTTACTACAACATTTGTTCAAGTAATTTTTCTTTGAATAAAAAGGTATTAGGCACAGGAGAATATTGGTAATAAGTGAAGCTGGGTTCAAAGGAATTTATTTCTCTTCAATTATTAAATTTAAGATTATTTCTGGTCCTAAACATTGTATTTAATATTATCACAACATCTCTTCACAGTAATTTCTGGCAAAAGTTCCTAATTCTACACCTTACTGGTATCCACATAACTCTTTTTTTAATTCCACTTCCACTGTACCCCACTATTTACTTCATTCTAAATATCAGAGCATATTTATATCTCTGAGCTTTTTGTAGATAATTTTATTTTATGTTTTGTCTCTAATAAAACTGCTTCATAGCTATGACTGCTAACATGGGCTGTATAAATAAATTAAAATTTCGTGAAATTGTTGGTGAAATTATTCTAATTTAAAACAAAAGATTCTTTGTAGACCAGTAGGTAGATGACTGATTGGTTTGAATAGAAGCATGAGGAAACATATCAGAAGATAAAAGCCATGAATTATGATTTGAATTATCTCAAAAGCACTCCATTACAGTAATAAAAAGGAAAAAAAAAAATTCTACTACAAAAGCTGAAATTGTTCATCACAAGTCTGCTAAGCAGGAACTATTATTTCTTTTTAGTGTCAATTCTACCTGAAAGTATATTCAGTGAAATTTATGTCAATAATTTATTTTCTGTATAATATCATTATCTTCTTTTTTTTGACATTTCTTTCTCATTCCTGAACCCTTATGACAATATAAATTGAAATTAACTTCATGGCTCCATTTTGATTTCATAAATTATTTGACTGTATTTGCACCTTTGACTATTCTCTCATTGCATCTTGTTTGGCCTTCAGATCATCAAACAATCCTTGTATGGAGTCACCAAGGATTTTCTATAGCCCATTCAACTGTGCCAGGTGCTAGGTCCAGCTATACCAGTGTCATCCCTGAGAGACATTTTGCAAACTGTTTAGTAATATTCAGAGCGATTTTATAGCCTCTTTATTAAAGTACATAGGTTATTTATCCCAAAATCCTGAGTGAATCTTACTTGCTTTAACGTTAGTGTTCTGCTTCCTACTCTGTTCTTCATAGGCACAGATTATTCAGATTACATAGAACAGATTATTCAGTCTCAGAAATAAGACTACATTTTTTCTCTGCTTTCTCTTTTGTGTACCACACAGGCAATCTGGGCAACATATTCTAGCATTTACTGTTCACATAGTAAAGGAATTTGCAGTGCAATTCCTTGAATTCAGCACATAATATTTGCCTCATGTCTTGCCACCAGGCACTGCAATGAAGGGCCTGGCTTCATCTGGTTTACAGCTTTTGCAGATATTTACATTCTCTGATGAGATCCCACTGACCTTGCTGTTCTCCAGAACCATTTCTCTTGTCCTCTGCTCATACATCATATTCTCCAAGCCCTTCAACTTCATAACCCTTTGCTGAACTCACTGAATGATGTCTATGTCTCTTGTGGATGGAGGAGCCTAGACATGGACACAGCACACAGATGTATCTGACCAGCAAGGGAGGAAATTCCTCCTCCCTCAACCTGCAGGGAGCATTCTTCTTAGTGGGCCCCAGAAGGCTGTTGGCCTTTTTTGACTCAAGGATGCATTCTTAGTTTGTTATCTGCTTGTTTTTCACCATGACCCCAAAATATTACTCTGAGAATTCCTTTCCAGCCACTTGCTTCCCACCCTGTAGAGGTTCATGGAGCTATTTCTCCATGAGGATAGCAAACTTTGCTTTTTCCCCTGTTAAATTCCTTGAGTTTCTTGTCAGCCCATTGCTGTAGCCTACTGAGATCCCTCTGACCAGCAGCACAACAATCAGTGATGTATCAGCTGCTCCTCCTAATTTTGTATCATCTACAAACATCCTGAGGGTGCATTCTGTCTCAGCATTCAGTTCATTGATGAAAATAAACAGCTATGGATCTGTATATACATCTGGGGCATTTTACTAGAGACTGACCTCCACCTGGACTTCATGTCACCATTGATAAAGCTTTAAACTCCATAGTTCAGCCTTTTTTTTTTTTCTGTTCACTTTCCAATTATCTAGTTCATACTTCATCAGTTTGTCTAAGAAATTGCTATGGGAGATAGCACTGAATGCTTTCTTTTCTAGCTGTGATCTATCATAACCCCTAACCATTTAAAGTCGCCAGCTTTCCCCATCTTGTGCTTTTTTCAGTTGAGTATTCCTGCCCACTGATTTGCACATTTTGCTTTCTTGCTGTCTTTCCACATCAGCAGAGATGTATTCACCTCAGTTCATGTTTTCCCATCAAGGTTTGCATATACTTTCACTAACATGATCTAGGCCTTTTGTACTAAGCTTGCTTTGAAAAGTGATGCAATAAGTATGTAGTATGTCCGAAGTCTTACCTTCTTATTTCCTATGTGGAATTGAACACACTATTGAAGGTTTGATTGTCATCTCTTTTCAGGTGGACAGAATCAAAGGCTAGCAGTTCTTTTTCTCTGTAGGATGAACTAAAAACTGTTTCAAAATCTTTTTGGTAACAGTCAAACTACACTTTTAAAGATGGACAAAAAGTATGTCAGAGAATGGCAAAGTGGATACAGTACTACACTGCAGAATTGAGTACTAATTATGGGATGACAAATGTGTGGCTTTTTTTTCATAGAGAAACAATTGTGCGGGTACTTAGAAATTGTCTTCATTTCATGAAGCCTTATCTCATATACATTTCTTGTGTGATTTGATGGGATGACATGTTGGGGAAAAAATCACAGGACAATTTCAGTCTTCAGCTGCAATATTGACAAAATATTCAACAACCCTTCAAAATATTCAGTTGTACTATAATAAAGCCACTAAGTGCTGTAAATCAAACGAGTACAGCTATACAAACTGTCATTGCTGTTTTTCTGGGCTTGTCAGCATTCCTGCTTTCTCTGCACAATTTAGATGTGCTGCATCCCCAGAGCTGAAATGTGGCTCACAGATTACCAGCCAGGACACTATTTTCTTCAAAAAGATCTGTGGATCTGTAGTAACAGATTTAACTAGAGAAGAATCCTGTTCACAGTGCAATACAATGAAAAAGTAGAAATGCTCTCATTTGCAGCTGCACATGAGTATAAAACTGCTATCAGGTAAAACTCTGAGAAGGAAAAAAGGGTACAGCACTTCAGTGACAGGAGGTTGCATGTAGAAACTTGATGTCTCCTGTGAGCACTGATCTTTGTACCATTTTTGTCTGTGCTGTGTGCAAGACATTGTGCCAGACACAGGTTGAAACAGTGTCAGAGAGGCTGGGGTCATTTGGGTTCAGCTGCTGTGTACAAAAAGTTATCGGAGTTACAAATCAGGTTAACTTCAATACTTGCCAGCAAATAAGAGAGGAAAGCTTCTCTCAAGTGTATTTTTTCAGTTTCTTGACAGAAAATAAAAGCCTTGATCCTATTGTTTCAGGCAGTGTGATGCCTTGAGGAAAGAAATAAGTGCAATATATTTTCTGTAATGTGTCTGAAGTCTTACCTTCTTATTTCCTGTGCAAAATTGAGCACACCACTGAAGGTCTGATTGTCTTCTCTTTTCAGATAGAATCAAAGACTATTGATATTCTGTAATATCAATACATCCCTGAACACAGATTCTTGAAAAGGACTGCAGGCTTTTTTGTGGTCATTCTTCTAGCAGAAGAATGTTCTAACTTCAATGGATTCAGATCTAGATAGCTGCAACAGATTTTTGATGTAAAACTATGAAAATTTTATGAGAACTGAACCTCCAGGGTTTGAAGGCACTGTCTAAATGGAGTGCATAATTCCATAGGAACTTGTTGGCAGATCTGTGCTGTGGAGACAGACACTTGTGTCTTGCTAAAGAGACTTACAATATCCTTGTTCTATGATTTTTTTTTCACACTACCTCTGGACCAAAACTGCTGTTTCTGACAAATAACACTTCACAAGCAATTAGGTTACAAAGTAAACACTGTCTAGTATTGCGGTACATATTTAAATATCCAATTCATCTGAAATTCAACTATATATAGAAACTGAGGTTTGCAAAATACACAGCATATAAGTCTGAGAGGATATGCAGAAATAACGAGCAGAGGAGAGCACAGCTGATCAATCTATCTGCTATCATCTTGGCTTGTATTAAAAGATGCCTCCAGTCATTATGGAGAGAAGACCCTTCAAACAATAAACACAAGCCTCTCAGGGTTGCCTGCCTCTCTTTTTAAAGATGATGAAATAGTAACTCCTGACATAAACTATCACATTCATTTTACCAAGTCTTCATACTGATGTAATCACCACAGATATTCTAAATACTAACTTCTCAGCTGTTCAGAGCAGTGGGGAGGTAGTAACTGCTGACTAGAACCTTCATAATGATCAGTAGACTAGTGGAGTGTAAAGAAAAAGTAGCCTTGTTGAGCTTGAAGGGAGCAGGATTAAGCTTTCAAAAATTGGGAAGCACAGAGAATATTTATGAGCAAACTCTCACTCCTGAGGGAGGATAATACATGCATACAATCAAAAGGCATGGCAGGGTGACATGACATAGAACACACAGCCTCAGAGCTATTTCTTCCTGGTATTCAAGGCAAAAATTCATGGAAGTGTATTTCCATGAGTTCCTTTGTGGGAACTGATTCATTTCCTGGTTCTTGAATGCAGTTTAAAGAAAGCTTCAAATACACAATGTTTAAGCTTTGAGGGACCAAGGTATCTTGGAGTGTGTAGGACATCAGCTTAATTGTTTTCTTGTAGCACCAATCTGTGGTGGGTGTTGGAAGGAAATGATGGCAGTTGTGTTTCAGTCTCTTTTACAGTCCCTGGCAGCTGATTCCAAGAAGCATGATGGCCAAGAAAGCATTATAGTTCAACCCTGGTGCTCAGGGTACATAATCTGAAGAATAGAAGGACTAAATAAGACTACAATCAGCCAAAATATCAGCCTCTACCTCCTACTTTTACACAGGAGAAATAAGTCTTTCATCATGTTAAAATGTCCACAACCCTGACGTGACTCCATAGCTTTCACAGCTCACTAGCAGTCCGTTCCTCAAGACTGATGAAAGGGGATGTTCTATCCTGAGTGCAAAGCACAGGTGTCTCCCCACCTTCTTTTCACCCACCCTACCAGGCAGAGGCACTGGACAATATAAAAAGGTAAAAAGAAAAAATGAAATGAAATGAAATGAAATGAAATGAAATGAAATGAAATGAAATGAAATAAAATAAAATAAAATAAAATAAAATAAAATAAAATAAAATAAAATAAAATAAAAGCACAATTCCTCTTCAGTAACATTTACCAGTGCACTTGTGCACCTCAGCCTTGACAGTGAATCAGGAAAGTGGGTAGAAGACTGGGAGCAACACAGAGGATGTTGGAGCAGGCAGCATATTGTACAAGCTGCGAGTTGGCAGAAGCAGCTGATCACTCCTCCAGAGGTGGAAAGAGAGAGAACGTGACGTAACAGAATTCCTTCTTCAAACTCATCAATAAACAGACATGCCTTTGTGTTTTCAACCAGCAGTAAAAATCAATTATCATTGCTCTCTGTCCTATTTGGTTACAGACAAGTTTTTGGAATTTAGTTTGGTGAAAATGTGAAGTGTTTCAAGATCCATGCATCTCAAATAGTTATCTTTTACCTCTATAAGGAAAATGCTACTCTAATCTTAAATTTATACAGATGAAAAGAAGCAAATTCATCATCTTTATACAGGTTTTGTGTATACATGTGCATGTTTTCAAGGGGAAATTTTGTTGAGATGATATTCAGAACTCACTGGTAAAAATAAATACATAATCAAGATCAATAAAAATTGATATGGGTCTTTTATCTTGGAGAGTTATTTCACAAAGACAGAAAATAAACTGTAATCTATGGGGACGAAGAGGGCCAAGAAAAGCAGAAATTGAAATAGTTTTTAGATTTCATCAGTTGCTCTATAGCTGCTAATTTTCCCTAGACTTATATTAAGGTCTCATATTTTATGATAACTCCTGTATTATGTTGATCTTGGCATTTTTCATACACCCAGACACACACTGCTGCAGGTAACTGCAACTTTGCAAAGCTTTACTCCCTGGGAATAATCTAAGGATAATCAAACATCTACAGCTATATCTAATCTGTATCTATATCAATATCCTCACCCCAAGTAAATAATACTGTCTATTTCATCAGTGACAGTAGAAGAGCATTTGAGCCTCTGTGAACACACCAATAAATATCCACTTATGAAGTATATACGTAAGAGTTAATTTATTGATCTGAGAAAATGCAGGATTAGGAGGTAATCTATTTTAACCTGGATTGAATGTTATTACCTGGCAGATGTCTTGTAGGAAGCAATTTCTGGCTTGTCAAGAATTCAGTGCCAATACAGTCAAACAGTTAAGTAGTGTAGTGCTTGTGATTTTTGATGCGATTTTCTGTGATTTCAGGGCTACTTAGAAAGTAATGTCTCCTGTTTTATGATTTTGGCTTACGATGACAGAAGCAGATGGTGGTATGGTAGTAGAGGCTGAACCTTTCCCCCAGTTTTCTGTTATATTTTGTTGCTGTCCGACATGGAAGTGCATACGAAGCAAGGATGTGTCACTGAATTTCTCCACACAGAAAAAAAATGCACCCATTTATGTTCTTCAACACTTGCTGAACATTTATGGAGACTAAACAGTGAGTAAAGCGAGGCTGTGGATGGTGCATTTCAACAGTGATGATGGTGGGTCACCTCCATTGGTGTATATTGTTACAAGCGCAGCATGCAGGCTCCTGTCCATTGCTGGTGAAATTGCATGGCTAGTGGTGGTGATGATGTTGAAAAATAGTGTTTTGTTGCTCAGAATTTGCTATATCAGAAAGTGGTATTTTGCTTTGTGTATCTGCTGTAGTTTCCATGGAAATAAATAGTAGGCATTCATTACAGAGTGAATTACATTGATTTGATGGGTATTCATGCCATGGGCATCTCTGTGAGAAAGATGCTTGGATTCGAGTTAACTGCAAGGTCTGCTTTACATCTGACATAGCAGCATGGAGAGGAGCTCCACTGAAAGAGAAGAACTTATGTATTCTAATTAATGAGCATTAAAACAATTTGAAAGATATTCTTTAGAAACTACAACAAAGCTTCACAGGGTAAGGGTCAGGGACTGGCTCCAAGGGTGGAGTACTCAGTGATAATTAACCTTTCAGATTCCTCTTAGGTTTTAGAGTAACTTGTAATCCTAATTGAAATTAAATTGAGGGAGGCGAGGAGCAACAGCTCTTGCCAAACTATAAATGGCAGTAAAATGCAGCAGCTTTAGCTGTGTACACTAAATTTTTCTCATGGAGCACTCGGGGTGCTGGTACTAACACTAAATCAAATCCACAGTTTTTTCTGACTAGCTGAGGCCTTGGCACTCCAGTCAAGAAGCAAAACAGATGCAGATCCCTCTGCTAGTAGCATACATTTCCTGTGGATAAAGGGAGTAATTTTCTATTCCCTCAGGTGCTGCTCTGCACTGGCACTCAGTGAGCCTACAAAAAATCCATCTGCTCTCACCTCAGAGGAAGAAAACACAAACGGCTCTAAACAATCTAACATTTCCTAGAGCCCTTAATGTGGAAAAGTCAATGTTGTTTTTTTTTTTTTGCCTCCTCCCTTTTTTTACATAATAAAAACCTACAGGTTCCTGTAGTCCCCAATATGCTGGAAGCCTGCAAGTGTAAATGCAGCCATTCGTGTAATTTGAATGATAATCGAAAATAAGCGGAAAAGGAAGATAAATTTATCAAACTTGTGAGAATATTCTAGGAAAAAAGGAATTTCCTGAGGTAACTGTCCTTGACCTGGCTCTTTAATCGAGTGAAATTTCATCACTTTATCTAATATCATGCTTCATGCTTCAGGCTCCCAGCAATTCTATTTTAGTGTGGTCTAATGGGCAGCTGACACATCCACTCAGCACCAGACTGCATAATATGTGCTGACACACTGTGTGGTGAGCACCCTATTGAGAGCTGTTTATTTGTGCCTGGCAAGGAAAAATTTCATCCAGTAAAGTCTCTTCATAACAATTTCAGTCTCAGTTTTCAGGTCCTCTGCAGACTCCACATTTTGAGTGGTTCAGAAGCACCTGCAGGGAAATTCAGTCACTTATTTGGGTTGCTGTACATTATCTGACTTTAGGTGAGAGGTTGTGAAAGCACCGGTTATGGTTGTCTGAAACCTGAATCTAGATAGTGTAATGAAGAGTGTCATTCTAACTGCTTTGCAGCCAGCTCTTCTCAGAACCCTTGATTCAGTTTGATATTCTGAGGTTAACGCACTGCATTGGGACTGAAAATAGGAATGCACGCAAAAAGTTTTTATATTTATTCAGTTCAGTAAGCATAGCAAACTCATCAACAGCTATTTGTACGCTGTAGCCATGGTGGGACTTCCTTTGATGTTCTGATTCATGCTTGCTATTTTTCCTACAGTATTACTTGAGAGTAGAAATGGACTCAAAAGAAAAGAAAGGAAAAAAATATATATATGTGGCTCTCAACATAATAGCAAAGGACATTATCATAAGCAAAACTACATGAGAAAATAAAGGGATGACACAGTCACAGAGATTTTGGTCTCTCAACCTTAGGTCATGATTTAATTCACTAAGTAGAGACCAGAGAACGTACATCTAGAGGCCCTCCTCTTGCTTATTGGTAATGGAGAAATAGGCAGTATGTAAAGCAAGTTTTACATGCATGCAGATAGTAAAAGAATAAGTGCACACAAGCAGAATTGCTTAAAATTTGTGTCTCATCAGGCCATCCACACCAGAAAGTATAACTACATTATATGTAAACATACAATTACTGATCACCTTAATATTTAAAGTGGAAATAAAATTCGCTTTGAGAACACTGTGGAAAAAATATTTCTCATCCTTTACTTAACCTGTGTGTATTCCACAGCAGATTTGTTTTCTAAAAGGAAATGACAAGAACACATACAGATTGCATGTGCAGTATTCGCACCTGTGACTTTCAGGAAACGTGTTTTGAACTTCACTGTTACAGATGTAACCTGAACTTTTCAATCTTCTGCTCCAGAATATTCAAAGTCAGAAGTTTCAATTTTTATCTATTTGGGAATATTCTGGAATATGTTGCAGAGAGGAAAAAGTCAATCCCACAGACATAATAACCATATTGACTTTGGTTATATTCACCACTGATGGATATACATTTCTAGGATTAGAATTAGAGGGTTTTAAGGCCTAGGTGTGTCCATTAAAGTTTGCAAACACTATGATTTGCTCTCATACAGACTTGGAACTTTGTAACAGTGGGGGTACCTTTGAGGCTTTTGAATCCGAAAGTGCACAATACAGATCTGCATTTAATGCTGTCTCAAGAATTACGGTGAAAAATCTGTGTACAACAGTAAAACCTTTGAATCTCAGTTAATAAGGAACCAAGTGTAGAAAGATTGGAGTTTTTTCTTTTTTCTTTTTCCATTTTTTTTCCTTTTTCCTTTTTCTTTTTTCTTTCTCCTTTTTCCTTTTTCCTTTTTTTCTTTTGTTCCCTTTCTTCTTTTTTCTTTTTTTTTCTTTTTTCCTCTTTCTTTTTCTCTTTTTTTTTTTTTCATAACTGAATACTTTCTTGAAAGCATTTACTTTAAAAACTCCCATTTCCTTAATTAGAAAACAGAAGAGAACACTTTTTGCAACAACATAGTTTGTCACAGATTTCTCTATCACTTTCAATGTTACTGATTTTTAAGAACAGGAGATCACATAAATAAACACTGAGTTTTCCTTTAAAAGAAATGTGTGTATAAATTTTTATCAGCTTATTACATATATGCACTCAGTAAATTTGAATGCCCCTCTCACAAATGCTAGCATGTTTATTCATCTACCTATATGTATATAAATTAGTAAATATATGTAAATAATATGAAAATCTCCACAATGGACAAGTAGAATATTTATATTAAAAAAAAAAAAAAAAAGACAAGAAATGCAACAGCTTTAGACTCTTCAATAACATTAACTTTGCCATCTTATATAGACTAGGAGCAAGACTGTTAGTGCACATAACAATTTCTAGCCTTTATCACAAAAAGGGGTTTACTATAAACCAAATGATTACATTAGTAAGAAGTCGTTTCTTAATTTCTAGACATTCTCTTTTGTGTTCACGTCTAAAGTTCCTTGAAAATTAATATAGTTTCATTTCAACAGTTTCATCTCCAGTTTCAGAAAAATAATTTCAAGGAGTCTGATGGAAGGAAGCTTTGACTTTTAAAGAAGAATGAGACCCTATGGTCTGCAGCAGTTTTTCTGAACATGTTTCAGAGATAAGCTGCATCTCTCACCACAGTCCTTGGTCTCACCTTTGCCTCTTAGTTGTCATGCACAAGCTAGCTCAGCATCAGGATGGAAATCAGTTTATGGTTGAGATAGTAGGATGAAGGAGGGGAAAAAAAAGACAAAATTATCACCCAGAAGAGGATTTGGGGTGTTTCTGAGAACTCCATCTACTTCTCCTTATCTGTAAGAAAAGGAGATGGTTCAGCGCAGCCTCAGGGGTCAAACCATCCTTTCAGGTTAAGGACAGAGCTGTCCTAGCTCATCAGCTTCAGGACTGCAATTTTCTCACTCTCATGCAGCAGTGTCACTTCCCGGAGTCCATTTACAAACAGTGGAATAAATCTCAGGGGAACGAAGAGAGAATAAAAGTGACAATGTATGCTGCAGCTCAGTACAGGACTACTGCATACAAAGCCCAGTATCAGACAAGGAGCCTGTCCTTGATCTCACCAAGTGGATCTGCATGTAACAATGGAATAGCAGAATCTGTTTTAGAACATAGAATGGCTTGGGTTGGAACTGGCCTTAAAGATCACCTAGTTCTAATCTCCTGCTGTGAGTAGGGACGACTCCTACTAGATTAGCTGAGCGTGGTCTCCAGCTCTTAAAAAGAGAAGAAATAAGAGAAAATACTTCTCACGTGCAATTTGAGCTCCACAAGATAGCCACCAGTAATGACAAGCTGGCATCTCATCAGTTGTTATTCCAGCACCACGTGTCCAGAAGCAGCCTTCTGTACTGTATCCATTAGGACTTGGAGATACATGCAAACTACTTTTCTCTCAAAAGTGATCGGACTTGCACCAACCAATTGAGTAAATCCTACCCAAAGAAGATACACGCAGAAGCATTCGGAAGATTCCTTAATACCTTTTTACTAGAAGAAAGGGATACATCTTTCAAAATTCTTAATCTGTAAAGGTCATAGCATGCTTCAGCCTCCAGCCAGATAATATATTGATCTTTGCTTCTCAGCCAGAGTAAGTATTTTGCGGTAAATTTCATTTTTCAAGGGAGAACACAGTAATTATGTACGCAATTTAGAGGACAAGGTAATGCAAAAAGGTCCTTTAATGAGTTTGAAGAAGGAGGAAACAGCTCAGAGAAAAAAAAAAGAAGCTATATATTTCAACAGTAAGCTCTATTCCTGCACTGCATTCTAATGAAATCAACATGCTATTTATCCAAATGTGTAACAAAGAAACGTGAAAGCAATGGAAAGAGAAATGTCAAATGAACAAACACTTTCTAGCCTTGTATATATATCTCTCCTGAAGTCAGAATTCAGAAAAAAAAGAAAAAGAAAAAAGAAAAAAGAAAAAAGAAAAAAGAAAAAAGAAAAAAGAAAAAAGGAAAAAGAAAAAAGAAAAAAGAAAAAAGAAAAAAGAAAAAAGAAAGAAAGAACACAGAAAATTCTATCAGTGATTTCATATGAGATTGTACAAGAGAAAATGTGGAAATGCCACTTAGGACAACTGAAGAACTTGCGTAAAAATTATTTTGATGTGCATGTATGCATATGTGCATCATTTAAACATATGTAAGTATGCATGCATTTCATTCAATTATGAGAAGTTCTTCTAGCAGTGAATTTTAGCTAAATCTAGTAATTGGAAATGAATAAAGCAATTTGGAATATCTGCCTAACCTTGAAGTTATAGCATTTCTCCTGCCCTTGCAATGAAATGTATAACTAGCATGGAGTTTGGAGGCCATAGCTGAATTCCAGTCATAAACAGACACTTGGATTATTTACAAAGCTATATCCATTTCCTTCAAGAACAATTAATAAGGAAAAAATCTTGAATAATGTAACTAGAACCTTCCTAAAGGAGTATATGACAACAAAATCTGGTGAAAAATTCATTCGTTTGGCACTGAAAGCATGTTTCATAGCAACACACATATTACATTGCTTCAGCTTTTTGGCTGATTCCATAAATAATGAATTTAAATTACACAATTAATTAAGGAGGCCTAGGGTTCAATGTGGAATCAATAACAATCTTTTCTCTGTAATGCTTTAGGTTAAGATTCCCAAATAAACATTTAATTTAGAATTTCATAAGGGAGTTACTGTGTGTATATACCAAATGATTATTAAATGCTTTTACAGAACAAGAGATTAACTGTATAATAGATGGAACATCTGTTAAACAGATTTTCATTTCAATATTCATTTCTCTTAATTTTTAATCCTACTATCCATTTCAAGGTACTAAACTTATCTTACAGGATCTGTATAAATATGTTTTGCTCAGTACAAAACTGTAGCATATTTAATAGTAGCCTTATATGAATAAGGCTGTATGAATGGATGTGAAGGCAGTACAGAAAAAAAAAGCATGTACAGGAGTACCAGGCTCTTAATAGAACAGGAGGATGATGTACAGATTTATGCTCTGCTCCACATGGGACAGGATGGTGACAAGCCTATTGATGCTCTTCAGATTTATCCCCTAGGGATTTTGCCATAGGGTTGCACAAAAAGAAAGCAGAGCCAGGTTATGGCAGAGCACGAATACAGTTGCCTCAAAAGTGGCTTCCTCTGCTCAGTGTCAGTAGCTCTGAATAACTGGATGGTATTCTTTTCACAAAAGCAAGAAAAATGAGACAGAAATACAGTCATTCTTTTCTCCAGATGATCCATGAAAGCTGTAATTTGGTAAATGCCTCGTTTGTCCTTTAAGACATACCACCACTTTTGCCCCTGTCTTACCAAGAAGAGTATCCCTTTAAAGCCTTGAACATCACTGGTAGATGATGAAATGATGGTGAAACAAGGAAGATATTACATATTTAACAATTGAAGAAGCTGTGCTTTTTTTTTAATAGAGAAAGGAACAACAAATCATCTTTCAGTCTCTTAATCAGACATTTTCAACAACATGAGAATAAAGATGAAGATCTCCAGGGTACATTTAACTTAGTCTTCTGTTAAATTGATTACTAAAAATGTGGAAGTACTTTGTTAAGTGAAAGCATTTGGATATGTATCATGAATCTGTCTGACCTTGCCAAAATGTTTACTTTGTAATTGTTCATTGTGGGATTTCTTGCACTTTCATGGAAGCATCTGGTACTAGCCATGCTCCATTGTAGAGAACAGGGTTGGATGAAACCAGTATTCTTTTATGTACATCTTTCTGTACTAATTGGAATTCTCTTTAAATCAAAACTATTCTCAATCCTTTACCTAAGCTTACACCTAGTTTCCACTCAGCTTTTCTGAAAATTTCATCATGGTCAACAGTCTGAGTGCTAGAGCTAGAAATTTCTGTAACGTTTTAGATAAACAAAAAAGTCGTAAGCATGAAAATTTCCAGCAATATATGGGTGTATCTGAGCATGTTTGATAAAGACGAGTAATTCCTCTCTTAAAGTATGTGTATATCCAAGACATGAAATCTTTACCTAGCTGAATGCAAGACTTTCATCACTTAGCTTCAGCAACTTCAGAGTTTACCCAGGAAAAACAAATGACTTTTTGAAGGCATGAGAATGAGTCCGTGACCAAGTGGTGTTTGGTTACATGAAGTTCCATTGTAATTTCCGAATGACAAAGATATATTTCCTAGTGCAGCTGCTCCCTGCCTATGGGTGAAAATCTGGCACTCTAATTTATCTGCTCCTACACTAGCTTAGTAAAATGCACCTATCTTTCAACAGCTTCACTGACTTTGTTAATGACCATTTGTAGAACACCTCATGAACATTTAAGGAAAGATACTAGAGAAGTCTAAGGGACAAGTCTCAAGTGCCTTGCAAATGAACACAAATGCTTTTGTGAAAACTGACATTTTCACATGCATATAGCTACAAAAATCACAGCTTCACTATATTATTATTCCCTCCCTCCTGCCCCTGCCCCAAGGAATTCAGTATACGTGTGCAAATGTCAGCTTCCAGAAAAGCATATCCATTTACTTTTGGCAAGTATTAATAGTATTACAAGAGACAGTGGAAAGGATCAAATTCTAAGAAAGGAATCTTTTCTCTAAGATGTACTTTGAGAGTTACAGCATTCTTACACCAAAAGGGAATCCTTCTTCAGTTAATTTCATCTGTAAGCCATGTATTGATAATGCTTTGTGAAAAAATACATCTAAGTTTAGCAACGTAAGTCCTGTGTAAATAAGGAGGACTCACCTATGTTTAACTACAATCCTGTTCATGTTCATTTGCCAGTATAACAGTGGCATAAAGCTGCATAATTTGGCCACACATTTACCACAGAAGAGGCATATTCTCTGAAGATCACTCTGTGTGAGAGACTCTGCATTTACAGTGCTGTGGGTAGTCAACCTTCTTTTTTCAACTAAAGAAATTCTGAATAACATAGCCTATAATCTAGGAAGAGACAGAAATGAAGGAGTAAGGGCTACTGGATTTCCTCTGGGATTTTGATTTTTTTCTTTTTGTTTTGTTTTCTAGCATACTCATACTATGATCCACAGCATAAGCTTTCTTTCTTGTATTGCTACAAAGATCACACTGAAAGTAATGCCTCCTGTTTATTTCCATGGAAATGACAACAGATACAGACAGCACAATAACACTGTTTTATAGAGCAAATTCTCAGCTACAGAACACTATTTTTCAACATGATCACCACCACTAGCTGTGTATTCTCACCAGCAATGAAGAAGAGACTGCATGACACACATAAAATTCCACACTATTGGACATGAACCGTTGTCACCACTGCTGAAATGCACCACCCACCACCTCACTGAGTTCACATCCACTGTTTGGTATCCATCCAACATTCAGCAAGTGTCAATGGATATCAATGGGTGCCATTTTTTCCACAGGGAGAAATTCAATGACACCTTTTCTTTATGTGCTCTTCCATGTCAAACACCATTTTGCCCCTCTGCTGCCATCACATGGCAATAAAATATAATGAAATATTGGTGAAAATGTTCAACCTCTAATGCTATACCATCACCTGCTCTGAAGCTGTGGGCCAATATAATAAAATAGAGGGCATTACTTTTGGAGCATCTCATATATTCACATCTTCACTTGCCTGAAGCAAGTTTCTAAGAATGACCACACGCATGCACCATTCATTACATGCATATAAAGCACGAGAAATAATTTTAGGTTATCATTCACTGTTGACTATATTCTTACTAATTACAACCAGTACACAACACAAATTATAGACGATCACAAATTTTAAATTGCAGAATGAGAAATTCTTTCTCCTTAGGGAGCAACTCATTTTAAATTGACTTCAACTGTATTTTACGATGATCTTAATTTGGAAAAATATCAATGAAACTACCTAAGGTACGTGCCAAAATATTCAAATATCTTTTGCAAAATAGGTAGGAGGTAAAAAATTCAAGTTCAAATTCTTTTCCAGCTCAGATGATTCAAATCTCTCTCTTCCAAAAAACTTCCTAACTAACATACGTTGAAAAGAAAGCGGGGTTTTCAAATTCTACTGATGGTACAGTTCTTTTTGTGTCACCTACAAGAGTTATCAGGGAAGTAGAAACTTCTGTGACTCAGTAGCTGGTTGATAGATACAGACACCCTGTCTCAGTTTTCATGAATATATCACATTTTATATGAAAGTGAGTAAGTCTAAGTAGGCAGTGGGCAAATAAGCAGGCCAACAAATAAGAAATTTGAGTTAGGATAAAGTCCTGGGGAAAAAACAGTAATGCAAATTATCTCAATCAGAAGGCAGCTTAGCCTGCATGTCCTGTTATCCTCTAGAGATGTTAACTCTTTTTCTTACATTCTTATCTAGACAGCCAACTTCATCCACTTTTCACAGCTCAACTACCTTCATTTTTCTTTTTAGTAAACAAGACCAAAAGAAAATATATGAAGCAAAACCAACTAAACAAACAAAACCATAAACAATTCAAAAACTTAACCTCTGAAGCAAAAAGGAAAAAAAAAAAAAAAAAAAAAAGAAACTGAAAATCAATTATGAAACTATTTAAGAAATCAGAACAATCGGGACATATAGATTAAAAAGCTAGAAATCAAATCTGGGTCACCCCAGATTTTCAACCTGAGCCTATTCTTTCTCACGCAAGAAAAAATAACGGCTTGTCTTATTCTGTGGTCTCCCCACAGTGCTGCCTAAGTTGTCCCTGTTGTCTTGCTGCCAAAGCTGAAACATATTAAGGAAGTAGAGCTAGCTGAAATGACCTGACAGACACAGACAACATACAGAAATGTTGGTGGGCCAAGAGAAGAGGAAAAACCAGATCTAACATTCAGTTTCTATGATTCTGTGTGCTATAGTCAGGAAAATCTTTGCTGAGGACCTTGACATCTTGTCTGTAATAAGTAAGATACACCACCTTATTTTTAAAACTGAAGAAATTACGTTACATTTAGATTTTTTAACCTAGGAACTTTGGAAATCTCCTTTCAGAAATGACGATGCTACTTGGAGTGGGGCAAGGTTAGCAGGCCAAGTATGTTTATGCTTGTGTGCTTGGAGAGCAGTAACTTGGCCTGTGCAGTCAAGAAAATGTGGGATGCTTTATAAAGGATACACTGTACAGAAGACAAAGAAGAAAGTTTGTGCCAATAAAGAAATACCAGTGTTCTAAAAAATCCTAATATGTAAGCGGTTTAACATGAAGAATAATGCATGTATTAATTACTCATCCAGGTGAGAATGAGAAGATACATAAAACAATGTGCAGTATTTTCTCATATTCTCAGCTTTGTTATAAACATCTTGGATTGAAACGCTCAGCATATCTGATCATAAGAGATGATTTCATTGCTTCATGAGAAGTTTAGTTTTCTATTGTATTTTAAACCACTGGATTCATCATGGCTAGGCATATGAAATCCTTAATCCAAAAATGTTCCAGAGCCACTAAAGAGAGCTATAATCTCCAACAAGGATGAGTAAAACAAAAGTAAGGATCTTTGTTCTACTAAACAGGTGTAGAGGGGTTAGGATTTGATAGATGCACTGTATCCCTGTTATATCCTTTTCTCTCATCAAAACATTTCAGTGCTCATCGTGGGTCTTTTCATACTAAAATAATAACAATAAACACAAAATATGATCAGCTACAGTAGCATTTCACACTACCCGTCAGTTACAGAGCCTGAAACAGGAAGCACCAGTTTCCAATTTGAAAATGTTTGAATGGGCTGTCAAAAAGCCTCTCAGTAAATGTGTTCCATTCAACAGAAACAAACCCTGTGCAAACAAATCAAGTGGTGCAGAAATCCTTTGCACAAGATGATAGGCAAGGCCTCCATGCTGACACAGTATGCAAGCCAAGTTTTTATGTACTATGATGGCTGACCTCCAACTCCTGACATATTCATTACATTTCAGCATGTTGGGCGCAGATTGCATTGAAGTGATGACAGCTACAAGACAGCCAACGAGGAATATGGGCATTCTGGCAACAGGTGGCCTTTCACTTGTACAGGGAAAGTTAATCTAGTTTATCATCAAAGTATATTATGCTCAAGGAGTGTCATGTTTTGAGAAGTCTAGTGACAGAGCAAACAGAAGATGAGTTCTTCCATAGACTGACATTTTTTGTAGACCAAATCTTTCAAACATCTCTATTGTTTATGCTTTATTTCAGTCAGTTAAAAAGTTACTCCATTGTCTCCGAGTTCATATTATTGGCTCAAAATTACAGTTTCTGTCCTTCATCAAAAGGTGATGGAGGCACACCATTAAAACATGCAGCCCTGGGACAACCATCAGCCGCCTTATTAGCTAGCAAAATACAATATTTCTCAAGGAAATATAACAGCTAGAAATACTTCCAAGAATGTACCTCTTTGGTGCTGACAACCACATTAGGTGAAAATCCAGTCTTGAAAACCTTGTCCCCCTGTTCACTCTACTTACCTTGCTTCAACAGACTGATGAAAACAATGTAGAATTGAAATCATGTCAAAGTATCCTAATTCAAGTTGTAGATGTGAACTCTTTAATTTCTGTTCTGCTATTGAAAATAGGTCAAAGAAATACTACGTTGTAGTTAAAGTAAACCATTGATTTTACATGTGAAAATATAGCCACAGAGCTGTCAACAATTTTTCTCCCAAAACTCTTTTGGAGCATTAGAATATTTTCCAATATAGTTTAGTTGGATTATCAATAAAGTATATTTACTTTCCACGCAAATTAAAAAGAAAATAAGCTAATAAAATATGAATGACAAGGCAAGATCGCAACCCCAAAATAATTAAACTGAGAATGAAATCCAGAAAACCTGGTGTAGCCTCCCAGATATTGAAGTGTTTATGTCCTAAAATCACTTTTTATATCTACTGACCACTTTCTGGGAAACAGACTTAGCTGAGGAAGCAAAATTAGGAAGCAAAACGTGGTTGTAAAACTAGGCAGATCAAAAGAAATGTGATCTAAGCAGGGAAACTAAGCCACCTACAGAACTGGCAGACTGTCAAAGCTCAAACTACAGCTCCTGTAGAGTACTACAGACATGTTTTCAAATCAAAATTTCAGGCCCTCAGTTGAAATATATTTCTTTCTGAATTACTATCAGAATGGAAAATGTAGACAACTAGCTTCATTACATTAAAAAACTGCCAAGAGAGGAGGAAATAATCGTTAACATTTGTTGCTAACAATGTAGTTAAACAAAATATTCCTGAATAAAAATTCAAATGTAGTTCAGCAGATGGACAGTCTCAAAAATCCATTTATATATGTAATAAAGAAAACTGCTATTTTTGTAAAGATTAGTGTTAATAAGGAATCTCACAGAATGTTCTTAGTTATGTGTTGGGCACTGTTAAGTTATAGATTATATATGATGATACGATATAGATACAACACATAACTTAGTTATGTGTTGTAGATGGTTTACGGCTTGGTTTGGCCCGGTTCCATGAGTAGTATGGCAGAGGAATCTGCGGATCCATGCTTCCAGAAACAAGAAACCCCAAATAATTAAAAACAGTAGCAATAATCTGAGGAGAAACAAACTAATTTACTAAATATGGTATTGGAATTCAAGATAACACACTTTAGTACAGTATAAGTAGAATTGAGACTAATAAATAAAATGTAATGAGAGAAAGAACGTCCAAAAAAGCTGAAGACTTTGCACTAGTGGCATGCAGTCGGGACGAACAGAAGCAAGAGAGCCTGATGATCGAAAAGAGGGACATCGGTTGAGCTACCAGGGCCTTTTATGTGTTCCTCCTGAGCAGGAATGATAGCAGAACAGCGAACAGTCTTCTGGGGTATGTAGTTCTTCTCTTCCAGGCAGGTGTCCAGAGCATTAACTCTTCAGCTCAGTGCACTGCATGACATTATGATATGGAATACCCATAACCAAAAATCATAAAACCATAATATCATAATATCTGCCAGATTTGAATTAACATAGGTGTCATTTTTTGAAGTTTTATCTAGGTGAAGAGTGTGTTCCTTGAAGTCTACCCCATTGCACTTTGGATTCTATCATGGAGTTGTCTTTGAGCACATGAACTAAATTTTTTGGAGTGTGATTTTAAGAGAGAGCATATTCCAGACTACAGCACATCAACCACCTCTTTCACTCTTTGAAACCAGATTAAAAATAATCCAAATATATTTTTAATGAAGTAAATGATTCATTGGTATATATTTTTAACTGAAAGATACAGAGTGTCTAATTCCTTAGATAACATTCTCTTCAACACATTTCATTTGCCCTCTTGATAATCTCCTGAAAGTGTAATGTAAGTATTTAACATATTTGATGTGACTAATAAAGACAACCTTCTGACAACGTTTTCATACATACAAACATATACAACCATAAAATATTTTGAAGTGAATCCTGAGAAAACATCATCTTGAAAAGTAAAGCCAAAGGAAAACAAACAAACAAACAAACAAAACTACAGGAAATAAGTTACAAAATTTTGTAGAGTGTGACAAATGAAATTAAGCTTAGGCCATTCCTTCTAATAAGGAAAAGCAAAGCGAAACATCAAGTATGCTGCATTTCATAGATGAACACACCCAGATCGCTACCTATCATGATTACAATAAGCACGCACACTCTCTACTTGACAGCTGCAAATATCTGCACTCCTGTAAGTTTCTTTCTCTGTATGTAAGATTGGCTCCTCATTCATCAATTGCTTGTCCCAGCTGGTCTAGTGGATTTATAGCTTCTGATTACCGTTATCTTTACACTGTTGTGCATTTAATTAAGATGTATCTTCATTCTAATCTTTCTATAACTGAAAGCAGAATCATGCCCATAGGCTCTAATGTCTTTCACATTATAACAAAAGACATTTTCATCATTTTTGACTAGAGATGCTTGTTTTACCCTTATGTTCTATTCCTTTTGCTCACATTGGTCTGAACTCCTTACAACTGATTTTACAAATAGATTTTAATTAAAACAGATACTATGTAGCTCTTTGTGTTGCTGTCTTATCTTTCCCTAGTGATCCCAACTGTCAGAGACTGAATGTTTTTCAATTTTAATTTAGTTTAATTGCAGTGTTTTTCCCATTTTTCTCCTTATTCCATGTATCCAGTCACCGGGTAACTGAGAGCCCAAAGTAGCACAGCATTTGATTAATCAACTTCACAAATATTCTGCATCATGAAACACATGGCGGGAGTATGCCATACACTACTGACTAAAACAGAAGTTAAATAATGACTATTTGAATTTCTTTTTCCCGATGGTTTGTTGAAAGAGGCTTCCTGTTCTCAGCTCTTACAATGTTGGAATTTAGCATACCAAAGCAAATCTACGGAAAATAAATTTTATTACAGTCTCCTGCCACCTGAAAAAAAGAAAAGAAAAAAAACAAAAGGTAGGCTCACATATAAAGTTTAATACTCTTAATCACTCAATCTAGAGATGGATGTCCTACTTCTGGAAAAAAAGCAGTTATAAACTTAATTTGATTTATGTGCCTCCTTCAGCTGAAAAGGAAGATTGTATCTTAATCCACAAAATTTTAGGAAGTTTAATGACAAAGTTTTATTCCTCTTCATAGTCATTATTCCCCTGAACATCTGGATGCCTAATGAAAGATGAGAGGAGACAGAAAACAAGAACTTTTACAGTCTTACAAAACAACAGAACTGCATGTTTTTCAATGATGTACATGCACAAATTGGCTTCCTGAACATCCCTAGGTTCCAGGTAACTAGACCTTAGTTACTCTTGCAGGTTGTTCTGTCAGCAAAAATAAGAATGAGAAAAGGAAATTTTCCCGTTCATATTGTACTATTTTATGACTTGCAAAGTGTTTATATATATAAACTAGCAGAATGGAGTTTGAGTCACAAAGGAGGCTTGTTGACACCACCTTAATAAAATCAACAGGCAGAAAGAGTGACAGATAGAAGTTAACTAAAATTGTGGATGAACAAAACAATCATAACAATTTTGCAGGACAAAACTACTTATAGAGTTTCAGTTGTCAATATAGTTGTTGTTTTTTCTGTCACATTTGTGTGAAAATTGTCACAATTTTTACCTTAGTTTAATTCATCAATAATTTTGTCCTAAATTATAGTTTTTAAGGATACTGACTGAACTTGAAATAGGTCAGAACTACTCACTGAAGAACTTGGAGATTCACATACCCTTGTTAACAGGGTAGATATCATAGCTTTCAATTATGGGTAGTAACACTCAGCCACAAGTCTCTAATAAAAAACTCAGGATGAAGAATTATACTTCTGAGTGTTACTTAACACTTGAAGTGTTTGCTTAAACATGAGCTCTGCAGCAAACATTTTAACAAGGAAATTCCCCTGTGAGTGATCTGTAAAGATTAACACTAAGGCTTACAGTGGACTAATTCAAATCTGTTGCATTTTGTAGCTAGATAACAAAGAAGTGTGATCTCACTCAAAAATCTTCACACTAGACAAAGAAAGTTCTTTGTTGACTGTGTGGTACATTGATAAGGTCACATCTGTACTCTGCCTGCATGGTTCATCTCATCTCATTTTCCCTGTGCTCTGTTTATATCACATTCTGAGTACTAGTCAGTTAATGCATGGTAGTTACATGCCTGTAAATCTCTTCTGTGCCATGTAAAGCAACAGCTGAAAAAGGAACTCGTGTGATTCATTTCACCAGCCTTCCACAAGAGCCAAAACTGTGTGTTAGGCAATCATACTTTTCTGTCTCATCTTTCTGCTCCTCTAGAGGTGATGTCAACAAGAACACATCTACTATGGCAATGGCACTAAGAAAAAGCAAGCTTCTCTGACTCCATCACAGGGACAGAATCCAAAATGTTTGCTTTCCACAGTCACCTGTGTAGGCAACAGCAATGTGAATTATTGAGGGGAAAAAAAAAAATTAAAAAAAAAATTAGTTTCCTTGCAAAAATTTGGTTTTAGATGTGTTTTTCATTGACAGTCATACTTACACCGCTACACTGCCTGTCTTGCATTTGGCATAGGGTAGATATTCATTCCCTAAATGGTATTTTAGATATTTACCCTACCATAACACATATTCCTAAAGCCTGTATTGCAGTATTCTGTTGATGCAGTCATGTATCAAGAGGTTAAAACACTAAAGACTAACAGATGAAGTATCACAAAACTAAAATGCATCGTAAAATATGGTCTTATTCTAGAATAGTTCAGAAAAAGAGAAGTAATAATTTTTTCCTCTTAAAGAACATAAAAATCTTGTTTATAAAGATGCACTGCAGGTATCTAAATATGTGTCAAATCTCTACAGTAATTTCATGACATGAACTTCCAACAGCTCTATGACATTGCTACTGTTTTTTCTTAATTTCTTTTCTTAATAAGAAAAATTGCTTCTACATATTATCATGTGAATTTCTGGAGGTACACGCTAAGGAGCTAGTGTACAGTAACTCAAATTAGATGCAGCATGTCTCTGCTTAATTTACTTCATGCTGTTAATTACCCATCTAGAGAGATTTTAATGATGCCACATTTAATAATCTAGACCTATCTGTGTATAAACACACATTTAAGCTGAGTGGAATTGATTCTACTTTGGTACATGACTGGCTAGAGTAACCTGGGAATTTCATGTAATAGGATGTTGAAGAGGCTGTTTTTTACCAGTCTTCTTGTCAGTAGCAGATTGATAGTGTAGAAGGCTTCCCTTGGAGCCATTTCGTCCTGTCAAGACTCTTGTGGCAAATCTCTTAATTCCTTGGTTCCTTTTATTTTGCAATCCAGAACAAAGGGCTCAGCCATGGGTCATTATGCACCTGATACATACTCTACAAAGAGCTATGCTTCAGAGGCAGTTCTTATACTTCTCATAGAGCCCATCCTCTGCCGTGCTTCCCTAACTTTTGCTAAAAAATATTATGCTTTGAACAGAATAAAAAAATCAGCAAAGGCATATTAGCAAATTTCAAAGTCTTGCTGTGGTAAGACTCCTCCACTTAGACACAAAAACTGAAAGAGGGTAGACATGAACATCTTCAACTAGGTCTCAATGTGATTCTTAAATCAGCATGGAACTCCTGTTAGACTCTTCCATGTTTAAAGTGAAATACATATATTGGAACTTGCTGAATTAGAACCAGAAGTATTATCTGCTTACATGTTGTTTCACAAATTCACTTTGGTGACAATTTCATTTATCTTTCAGATATTTTATTTACACCTGGCCTTCTACTACCAGTGCAGTGGATGCAGTGATATCTTCTTATTCTCTGTTTTCCACACCTGAGTTCTATTTCACAGAACATATTTCTTCAGCTAGTTGGTCATGTTCAACCCGATCTACTATCCTCTATACTAGTATTGCACTACAGGGAAACTTGGTCGAGTAATAATTAGCAGTACTTTCCACCAAATTGCAAGACTTCAGCCTATAGAAACATGTTCAGAAGATAAAATTGTGCATTTGTAAACACAGATAAACTTAACTGATCTGTGCCTTTAGGAACCTAGACTGATCAGGGAAGGAAAACTTTTGATTTTCTTTACAGTACATTCCATCATCAATCATGAAGACGAAGCCTATACAGAGAGAAACATTTTATGGTTTGCATGAGGAAACGTGCTCAATGTTTTATTTAAACACAAATAAGTAAGCAGTAGGAAAGTTTGGAATTGATTTTATAAATTTCACAAATAACTGTTGTAGTCTTAATCTGTCCTGGCTCCCTCTCATCATGCCCAGTATATTAAAGTTCTATTTAATGTTCTGAAAACTATAGGAATAGCAAAGTGTTTGAGCAAAAGAAAATAAAAGGAACATGAGAGTTCTGTAAGAAGAATCCACTCTCATCTCTTTATCCAGACAAACGACATTGCAGACATCTTGCAGTACAACTTGTGCACATTTTAAAAAGAACGTGAATGACTTATTGAAACTCTTCCAAACTCACATTAACCGTAATGAACTGACCAAAGAAGATCATTGTGAAAAGAAAAAGTTTAAATATCACACAAAAAAATATTTCTAAGCTCTTGAAAAATCATAATATGGTCTTTGAAATTTTACAGCTTATTAGACTTAGCCGATCCCTTATCTATGTACTAGCATAGACTGAAGAATTCTTTAGATCAGATTTAATGGCAGAGCAAGTAGCTGCTGCTTGACTGTACTTCTAAGGTGACAATTTGCCTTATACCAGTTTCAAGATAAATAACTCCTCCTTTTACGTGAATTGGAACACACTTTTTTTAGTTCCTCTACAATTATATGTTTTTTGGTCTCTAGAGGACTGAAATAGAATTTTTATTCACATAGTTCCTTTTCTGAAAGAATAAGCCTCTTCATAATAAACAGGGCAATTTTACGTATCAGAGTAGTCCACAGTATTTTTGATCTTACCAGGTGAAATGTCCCTTGAAAGTTCAAATGATATTTCACTAATCACAGAATCACAGAATTGCTCAGGTTGGAAGAGACCTGAGTTGGAGGAGTGTGCTACTTGACATCATTCTTACTAACAAGAAAGGGATGGTCAGGGATGTGAAGGTTGGATGCAGCTTGGGATGAAGCAGTCATAAGATGATGGAGTTCATGATCTTCCGTGGAAGAAGCACAATTAGGATTGTTACTGTGGGCTTCAGGAGAACTACTGGTAGACATTTAAACACCTTCTTCCAAGCTCAATATCAGCTCATACCTATGAGTAAGAAATTAGGGAAAGACGGCAGAAGGCCTGTGTGGATGAGAAAGGAACACATGGGTAAACCAAAAGGAAAGAAGAAGGTTCATGCAATGTGGGGAAAGGGCCTGTCTACTTCACAAAAAATTTAGGAATGTTTTCAGAACTTGTAGGGATGCAATGAGGAAGGCTAAGGCTCTCTTGGAATTACGTCTTGCAAATAAGGTAGAAGATAACAAGAAGATGATTTTTTTTAAGTATGTCACCAGTAAAAGGAAGACTAGGGAAACTGTGAATCCCCTACAAAATGAGTTAAGTTCCCTGGTAACAGATGATGTTGAAAAGATGGAGATAGTGCTTTCTTTGCTTCAGTCTTAACTGGAAAGACTGCTCCTCAGGAATCCCAGACCATTTAAGTAAGAGAAAGAGAATATGGGGAATGGGAGGTTTCTCTAGGGTTGGTGAGGAGGTGGTCAGAGAGCATCTAGCCAAATTCAAAGAACACAAATCCATGGGTTCCAATGGGATGCACCCACATGCACTGAGAAAACTGCCACAGTCCTGAACCTCTCTCTATCATCTTCAAAAGGTCTGGAGGATAGTCAGTGTCACTCCAGTCTTCAAAAAGGGCAAGAAGAAGGATCCAGGAAACTACAGGCCAGTCAGACTCACCTCCATCCCTGGAAAAGTGATGAAACTACTTGTTCTGGATGCCATCTCCAAGCAATTGCAAAATAAGAAGGTTATCAAGAGTGGTCAACATGAATTCACCAAGTGGAAATCATGCTTGACCACCCTGGTAACCTTCTATGATGTCATCACTGGCTGGGTGGAAGGAGGGAAAGCAGTGGATGTGTATCTTGACGTTAGCGAGGCATTTGACACTGTCACCTGTAACATCTTTATTATGAAACTTATGTAGCATAGATTTCCTAGAAGATGTCCAGTTGAGGGCCACAAAAATGATAAAGGTCCTAGAGCATCTCCCTTATGGGGAAACACTGAGTAATCTGGGTCTATTCAGCGGATGGAAGAGAAGACTGAAGGAGAATCTGATCAATGTTCATAAATACCAAAAGGGAGGTGGTAGGCAAATGCATGAGGCCAGGCTCTTAGTGCTGTGTAGTGATAGAACAAAGAATATTGGCCTAAAAGTTGAATTTAGGAAGTTCCATAAGAACATGTGGAAGAATTTCCTTACGGTAAGAGTGATGGAGCAGTGGAACAGGTTGCCCAGAGAGGTTGTAGAGTCTCCTTCTCTGGAGATATTCAGGACTTTTTTAGACTTCTACTTGTGCAACATATTGTAGAGTACCTGATTTAGCAGAGGGATTGGACTCAATGAATTCTTGAGGTCTCTTCTAATTCTGTGAGTTTGTGGCAGTCCAGCTAAGACTGGTGATGTGCTCCATGACCTTCAAACTGGTATGGGGCCTGGTGTTATTGTATTATAAGAGAAAGGTTGTCTTCTTCCAACCTTGCAGTTCTGTGATTCTGTGTGATTCTATGATTTTTTTCTGGTCTAATTCTGGAAATTTGAGGCTTCAGCTCAGTCAGTATAGCAGTCTAGGGCTCAGAGTTGAAGATTTGTCCAGATTCCAGAAAATCCATCTGATCACACTTTTCCCATCCCAAAAGACAATGCACATCACTTTATCTTCTAAGGGCTGCATCTTGAACTTTTTCTTTGATAAAGAATTCACATGTTGCCATTTCATGGACTGTTGTTTTGATTCTGGCTTATAGTGGTGGCATGAAAACTCACTACTGGTAAATACGTGATCCAGGAAACTAATACCTTCGGCTTTGTGTCAGTTCAATAGGTCCTGACAAACTTACATACAGTACATACAGTTCCCGTCTGAACATTTTTGGGACACATCTAGCACAAACTTTGCAATATTCCAACTTTGTCAATGTCATTTCCAAAGTGCTGAGGCTGATATTCAGCTTCATATACGAGTTCATGCTATAATTCACCAATTTGCGCAGATGAGTTGATCTAGACAATCTTCATTTCATGGTGTGACAGCTGTGCACGGCCATATGGAACATGGCTTGTCTTTCACTTTCCCGTTGCCACCGCTGAAATGCACTACCCATCACCTCACTGAATTCAAATCCACTGTTGGACCTCCATAAATGTTTCAGCTTATGTAAATCAACGTCAGTGAGTACCATTTTTTCCACATGGGGGAATTCAGGGACACACCTTCATTTCATATGCACTTCTATGTCAGATGCCAATTTGTCAGGCTGCCTCTCTGCTGCCATCTGTCACACAATAATGCAACGTAATGCCAAACCACCAACATCCACCTCTGACACTGTGGACCAACATGATAAAAATAGAAGAAATTACTCTTGAAGGAACCCTCATAATTTATCACTTACTACCTCTAAGACCCCTCCGAGTGGTGCATTCATATATCCTATTTGTTTAGTTCTCCATTTTTATTTGACTAATGAAGAAAAATTGTCTTACGCACTCATAGTCAAGTGGTTGTCACATCCCACCTATTAAGGGAGGGAGAGATGATCAAATACACAAATCTTCCCACAAAGATAAAGATGAAAATGACATTTGTGGTCCAAAAACAATCATCAATTTTAATGAGAATCTCTGTGCTACTATAATCTTAGAAGTATTGGTACCCTTACGATTTTATCTATCTAAGCTATGCTTAGATAGCTTAGATGAGCTGTGAAACTTCATAAGAAGATGAAATAAGCCTTGCTTTGCTTTACAAAGTTATGAGAGGAAAAAAAAAAAAAAAAAAGAAGAAGAAGAAAAGGAGATCAGATGGGAAATGAACACACAGAGCAAGACATCTGTGGTTCCAATGTTGACCACCCCGTGGCACTGAGGGGGATCCTTAATCTATGAGAGCATTTATCCAGAAGTTCCAAAGTCCCTAAGGTATCAAGTCCCCCAGAACTTCTCTCAGGAATCTTTTTATGCCTGCTAGATTTGGGGAGTTCATCAGCATCCAGTAAGTTCATTGTCAATGCTTGCCATCAGCAACTTCATAGTCAATAATCTCATAGTCAGAACACCACAGTAAACAACTTTGCTCCCATAGGAGTTTTGAACAGAGCAAAACGCTGTCCTATCTCCACAGAGCTGCCTCCTCCGACCATGTCTTCAGCCTTTATTTTGTTGTCATAGCGATAGTCTTATTTTGCCAGTGTTTGAGACAGTTCCAGGCATACCACAGAAGAAGTGCTTTTCCTCCATCTACTACAATGATCCTCTAATTAATAGGAGTTCACTGTCTTTTACAAATGTTTAGTTGATCCTTCTTTTGAAAAAAAAAATATATATACATACATCAACAACAACAACATTATATAGGACATTGTATGACAATTTCCATCTTGGGAAAAGATTAAACCAGCTATCTGGACCTTTTAGAACAATGATACTACAGAATAAAGATGAAGAAGGACTGATATATATCCACACATACGCAGAGTTACTTTGTCATTCAAAAGTGCTTTAAAGCACCATAAATCATTCAGTGATTATTTTTAGCGTCTGTTTAATTTAACAAAATAAGAAGAGACAAATTGCATTATTAGATCTTTTAATATATGGGTATTGTGATTTTTTTCACAAGTACATATACATATATATAGACATTGTGCATACATATGTTAAATGCAACTCTTGTCAAAAATAATTCAGCCTTTTATGTTTGTACAATCAAGGAATATACAGATGATATAGTGTATCCAAGAGTTTGGCTTATGTAGATATTCTACGAGAACAGAAAATAAGGACACTCACCCTATCCTGAACTCACATGGGAAACTCCAGTGGAGTGGATCTCCAGAAGAGATCTTTCCCCACTGGTAGTCAGCTCTTAAATGGATCTAGGAGAGGACAATTTGTCCAAACTGTCAGTATCAAAGAGATGTTACTGAAATACAGAAATATTACATCTGCTGCCTTCCTTTCATGTACCGGGCAGGTTATTTTATCATATAAGGAGATCAGATTACAAAGGCAGGATTTTCCCTTGATGAATTTCCTTTAACTATGCTCGATAATGGCTTTGTTTTCTAAGTGCCTTTCAACAGCACACAGGACAACATTCCACATAATTTTTTTCAGGGACTGAGGTTAGACAAATAGGTCTAATGGATAAAATGTTGGATATTTTCCAGTTGGCAGGGAACTGCCCAGACAGATTCAGTATCTTAAAGTATCAGGACATTTGTGCATCATATCAAAAAGTTATGTATATGAAACTTGCTTGTAACTTGCTTCCATCTAAGCTGGCTGCAGTAGCTGGCACAGTGGGAAACAGAGAAAGTTGGACCAGTTCCAGCCAACTGATTGTGAGAAATAGATCTCATCTCCTTTATGCTTCTCCTTTCACATTAAGCTCTGCTGACAGATCCCAGTAATTTGTGCTGTTGGGATAATGGCCCTCGCATTTTTTAAACCATGAAGAAATGAGTGCTCAAGGATGAAGTCTTGCATTTCCTTGTGTAATACTCCCAATTCCATAAATGAGGGTCAGAGCCCAGAGCCAAGAGTTCATTGAACAAAAATTTCATTATGCAGGGATTTCTCCCCTAGGCACTTACCACTTAGTTATTACCCCCTTCTGTCAAACAGATGAAAGGTTTGACCTACTTCTTTTCTAAACACTTTCAGAACAACAAAAAAAAGGTTCCAGAGAAAGAAAAATATATTTTCAGAATATGGAAGATGTGTCCTGCTTGGTTATCTCACTTTCTCGCCAGGTGTTTTTCTGACTGCAAAGAAATACAAATGATTTGCAATCACAGTACACAGGTACACACAAAGCCCTAAACAGAACAATAAACAAGCTCACATCAAGGAAGAAAAACACGAAAATTACTGGGTTTATGGCTTATTACAGGCTTTTGGATTGTTTCACACACAAGAGCAGCTAAGCAGGCCTGTGATTTCCCACTGACATCATACCATCATTTCCCATGAGCAGAACAGGCAAGGAGAAGAAAGTCAGCAATGGCAGATCTGACATTTAACATGCAAGATGTGAGAAAGAAAATCCATTTCTCCACAAATCAAAGAAAATGTTTGTACCAATTTTTGGGTCATGAAGCTTCTGAATTATGCCCAGTCTCATTCAAAGTCCATTACTTCTTTCACATCAACACCACATTTTGATTCACCACTGCTGTCATAGAGAATATGTCATTCATGCACCTTCCCTTTACAGTCAGCTATATAAAGTATCATGTAAAACGTGTTCTGCAAATAGATATTACATCCTATTTCTAACAGCAATGCCAGGCTGGGTCACTTATGTTAACAAAACAAACAAAAATCCATCAACCCTGTGGTGGTAGATTTGGAAAAGACCACTTTGAAGAGATAAAGAAAAATGTGCTGCTGGGGGTGGTGAATACAAAAAGGTTGCTCTTCTGTAGCTTCACGTTCTCCTGCTTTTTGAAGCGGGAATGGTCTCTCACATTCCTCCACCCCCTGGACATCTACTCACTGATACTGTCACAAAATTTCTGAAGAGATATTTGTCTGCAGTAGTGCAAATTACAAGTTCACAGCGGTCTGAAAGGTAAGAGTACATCCCCGCAAATGCAACTGCAAAGAGAGGCTCCATCCCCACTGCCTGTTTACTCCCTGGTGGCAATACCTCACTGTCTGTGTGATCTGCCTCTAGAAAGCAACACTGCTCTCTTTGTTGCAGAAATGGGACAGTGAAACCAGCCAAATATATAGCACAGGAACGATGGCTGATCCACATGCATCTGAGATGTCTCTCTTGCTGTATGTGTCAACATCTCACGTTTACATCATACTTGATGTAAAGATAAATGCTCTTAGTATTTGAGTTCAGCCAAAACATTTCACAAAATCTGCCTAAGCAGTAACTTCAGTAAACCAGATACAAAAAGTTCTATTCATGCTAAGACAGCAAGTTTACTACAATAATGGAAGTCCTTTCCAGTGGTTAATAGTATTATTGTTTTGCTGGCTGTGTAAAAACAGATCTTCAGCCCTGCTAGTTTAGTTCACATTTGAATATCTCATGACACCACCTACTACCCCTCTAAGGTCACTGAACAGTTTAACCTGTTTATTCTTCACAGACCTAACTACCTCGACACTTCTGCTGCTGCATAGGATAATTTCCTATTTAGAAGTTTTTACTTCTATTTACCCATTAAAATAAGCCCCCAGGATACAAGAAGGTGCCTACAGTATTACTGATTGCACTGTGCCCAATCCATAAAAATACACAGAAACATTTTCCTGATTTGGAAAGGATGTTCTGCACGTCAGCTAACAGTTTGGTTCCTTATACAGCCTTGATGTAGTTCTGCCACAGATTAACTAATTTTTTTTCTTAGAGAAATAAAAAGCTGTATTTTTTAAAGCTCTCATGCCTAATTCTATCATTAACAAAATGCAAGTTGTTCATAATATTTTCTCAGAGGGATGTTTTGAGACACTCTTTGGGATTTTTTTAGAAGTTTAATTATCCTACAGATCAGTAGGGAAAGAGGGAGAAGAGTGTATTGATAGGTCATACCTTTATTTTATTTCTTTTTCTTTACAGCTACTAAAGAACATAAGAACTGCCAGAAACCTATTTTGAACAAAAGAATGAAGAATGAGTCAGAGGCCTTAACTTGAACTACTTCAACAGTTTTGATGTCACCTTGACCTAAAACACTGCCATAATTTTAAAGTCATTCCTCCTCTGATGCTATAGAAATGTGAATGTTTTCCTTTGGATTAGAACACATGTATGTTTCATGCCATTGTGCATGTAACATCTGCATGTAGCATCTAAGTACTAGGTTTAAAGAGCAACTTGCCCACATCATTAGGAAAACTAAGTTTTTAAGTTTTTCTGAACTATCTTTGTGGCACAAGATTTTTTTATTATTATTTTTATTTTTGCTTTGCTTAATGAGGATCTTACTTGTATAGACAATTGAGTGATTTCACTAAAGGAAAGCATAGCTAAAATGAAAAAGACAGCAATGCTCAGATTTGTTCTGAAATCTTTGTAAGGCAGTTGCACCGAAATAAAATTGCCCAAGCAGGGATTTCTTTTACAAAAAAAAAAAAAAAAAAAAGCCTTACATAGTATAATTTTCAGTAATACTACTTTTCAGTTTATAAAATAATGAAGAAATACAAACATAAAATATGGATGGATGAGTTATTTCTTTAACATTATCTCAGGTTACTCTTACTTCTCAGAAGTAATGGAAAATATTTCCATTTGTAGTAACAATATCAAAACACATTTTTCAAGCTTTGTCACTCTGTTCTTGTCCCTCTCTGGTCAGTTTCTTTTTCATTTCTGAAAATCAGTGTATCTTCTACTTTCACCTTGAATTTGCACTGTATTCTTACAATGCATTTTGGGGACAAAACTCTAAGACTAATATAACCAGAATATCTGGATGTTGTCTCCTAGTTATTCATAATTACCAAGTTCAACATTTCTACATGTTTTGATGTATTTCATGAAGATGGATCCTCAATGCTACAGTTTAAATGATAGCATTTCTATATCAATCACTTTCCTCAGTTGCTTTATCTCTTTCAGCAGTTTCACTGAGTACCTCCATTTTCTGATATTCCCCTGAACTAGTTTTAGCTATTGGATTATAGATCATTAAGTTTGACAAAACCAAATGTATGGATTAATACACATAATAATGTCAAATAATGTCATACACCTGTCACTCCATTCTTTAAGCTTATATATATATATTTTTTAAAGAAAAGGTAATATGCTGCCATAACATCTACTATTAAGTCACAGAATTCTTCAAGTTTGAAACTTGTTCAGTCTGTGAAAACAGATTCCACTTAGACAGGTAACCTAAAAATAACATTTGTCCCAATCCAAAGCTGTGAATAACCACTTTCGTCACACAGAAAAATCATCACTGGTTATTCATTCAAGGGATTCAGAAAACTTAATTCCCAAAGGTGAGAAGTAAAGGGAGATTTCCAGCAAGTTATGGTGAAGAAACAACTATAGTAAATGCCATGTCGTGCTTCTGTATGAGTGTTACCAGCACAGTTCAGAAGAGCAGGAATTCTTGTTGTATTTATTAATGATTAAATAAGAATTGCAGTGAGGAACTGTGGATCTTTTTTTTACACTGAACATCACTGAGAAGAGATTTTTACACGCTCCAGAGGAGAGATCTTGTTTGAAATCATTTAATGAAGTTTGTTCACTAAATGCTACACTTATTTGGGATTATATGAAAATCCATATTCTAATTTTATTATGGTCTTAGATCCAAAGCTGTAGCTTAAGTGTTCATTTCTCATACTTTTTACTCATCAGCATGTATTTGAAAGACATGATAAATAAAATCACAGAATCACAGAATCACAGAATCACCCGGGTTGGAAGGGACCTCAAGGATCATGTAGTTCCAACCCCCCTGCCTAGCAGGACCACTAAACGTACACATTCAGATCAGATTGCCCAGGACCCCGTCCAACCTGGCCTTGAACACGTCCAAGGATGGGGCATCCACAACCTCCCTGGGCAGCCCGTTCCAGGGCCTAACCACTCTCCTTGTGAAGAACTTCCCCCTAACATCCAACCTCAATCTTCCCTCCTTCAACTTGGCTCCATTTCCCCTAGTCCTGCTGTTGTCAGCCCTTTTGAAGAGTTTACTCCCCTCCTGAGTGTAGGTTCCCTTCAGGTATTGATAGGCTGCAATGAGGTCACCCCGCAGCCTTCTCTTCTCCAGGCTGAACAAGCCCAACTCCCTCAGCCTGTCCTCATAGGGGAGGTGCTCCAGCCCCCTGATCATCTTAGTCGCCCTCCTCTGGACCCTTTCCAAGATCTCTATGTCTTTCTTGTACTGAGGGCTCCACACCTGGACACAGTACTCCAGGTGGGGCCTCACAAGAGCCGAGTAGAGAGGGACAATCACCTCCCTGTCCCTGCTGACCACCCCTCTCCTGATGGAGCCCAGGATCCCATTTGCCTTTCGAGCTGCCAGAGCGCACTGCTGGCTCATGTTCAGTCTCTCGTCCATCAGGACCCCCAGGTCCTTCTCTGCCGAGCTGCTCTCAAGGCCCACTCCTCCCAGCCTGTACGGGTGCCTGGGGTTCTTCCGGCCCAAATGCAAAACCTTGCACTTTGCCGTGTTGAACCTCATTAGCCCAGCCCTCCAGCCTGTCGAGGTCCCTCTGAATGGCATCCCTTCCTTCCACCGTATCAACCGCACCACTCAGCTTGGTGTCGTCAGCAAACTTGCTGAGGGTGCACTCAATTCCCTCATCGATGTCATTAATAAAGATGTTAAAGAGCACCGGTCCCAAGACAGACCCTTGGGGGACACCACTTGTTACCGGCCTCCACCTGGACATAGAGCCATTGACCACCACCCTCTGTCTGCGGCCTTTCAACCAATTGCTCATCCATCGGGTCGTCCACCCATCAAATCCACTTCCCTCCAATTGGAGATGAGGATGTGGTGGGGGACCATGTCAAAGGCCTTGCTCAGGTCCAGGTAAATGACATCGGTCACCTTCCCTTCGTCCACCAATGCCGTCACTCCATCATAGAAGGCCACAAGATTAGTCAGGCATGACCTTCCCTTGGTGAAGCCGTGCTGGCTGTCTCGGATCACATGCTCATTCTTTATGTGAACGAGCATGTTGTCCAGGAGGATCTGTTCCATGATCTTCCCAGGCACGGAGGTGAGACTCACCGGCCTGTAGTTCCCCGGGTCCTCCCTGCTCCCCTTCTTGTATATGGGAGTGACGTGACCCTTCCTCCAGTCATCCGGGACCTCACCTGACAGCCACGACTTCTCAAATATGATGGAGAGCGGCTCGGCAATCACCTCAGCCAGCTCCTTCAGGACCCTGGGATGCACGCCATCTGGCCCCATAGACTTGTATTCATTCAGTCTAAGGAGGTACTCTCGGACTTGCTCTGCCCTTACAGCGGGGAGGGATTTACCTCCTTGGTCCCCACATAGAGGTTTGGGGATGCAGGGTTCATGGACGTGAAGAAGACTAGAATCCTGGCCACCATTGAAGACCGAGGTGAAGAACTCATTCAGCACCTCAGCTTTCTCTTCATCTGTTGAAGCCAGTTCTCCTTTTAAATTTACCAAAGTAGGTACGCCCGTTTTGGCCTGTCTCTTCTGGCCAATGTACCTGTAGAAGGTTTTCTTATTGTTTTTCACATCCCTTGCCAAGTTCAGTTCTGCCTGCGCCTTGGCTTCCCTGATCCCACGTCTGCAAGTCCGGACGGCATTCCTGTACTCTTCCCAGGTGACACAGCCTTGTTTCCAGAGCTTGTACACCCCTTTCTTCGCCCTCAGTTCTCTCAGCAGGTCCTTGCTGAGCCATGCCGGTTTCCTACCTCGCCTGCCCACTTTCTTATTCAGAGGAATGGAGACCTCTTGTGCTTCCAGGAGGGCATCTTTGAAGAGCCGCCAGCTCTCCTCAACATCCCTGTCTTTGAGGGCAGCGCGCCAGGGGATCTTGGCCAGCAATCCATTGAGTAGCTTGAAGTCTGCTTTTCTAAAGTTCAGTGTCCTGATCCTGCTCTTTGCCAGGCCCACATCGCTTGAGATCACAAACTCAACCAGGGCGTGGTCGCTGGAGCCCAGGCAGCCTCCAACCTTGACACCTTTGATGATCTCCTCGGCGTTGGTAAGCAGCAGGTCTAGCAGTGCTTCACCTCTGGCCGGTCTGTCCAATACCTGAACCAGAAAGCTATCGTCAATGGATTCCAAGAGCCTTCTGGAGCTCTTGCAGCTTGCCGTGTGGTTTTCCCAGCAGATGTCCGGATGGTTGAAGTCCCCCACCAGGACAAGAGCCCGTGAGCCAGACATCTCACGCATCTGGAGCAAGAAAGCCTCGTCAACAGCCTCCCCTTGATCAGGTGGTCTGTAGTATACCCCTAACACCAGCTGACCTATATTAGTTCCATCTCTAATCCTAACCCACAGGCTCTCAACCTGTTCCTGGCTGTTTCTCGTAGGGAGCTCCTCACAGTTTATCCAATCTCTGACATAGAGAGCAACTCCCCCACCCCTCCTACCTTGCCTATCTCTCCTAAAGAGTCTGTAGCCATCGATGGCAGTATCCCAATTGTGGGAGTCATCCCACCATGTTTCTGTGATAGCAACAAGGTCATAACTTTCCGAGTGCATCACTGTTTCGAGTTCCTCCTGCTTGTTACTCAGGCTGCGTGCATTGGTATAAAGGCACTTCAGCCGGGCTATCCGTCTCGCCACCTTTATAAGGGATCTAGGATCTCCTAGAACAGCAGCATCCCCAGCATCCCCCTGCCCTAGTCCTTCCCTATGCACTCTGCCGTCATTGCCCATGGAGTTTGGTACAAGCCCTCGAATGACCCGTTCAACCCCAGTAGCCCTTATTTTGTCCCCTTCCCCCTTCATTCCTAGTTTAAAGACCTGTCAATGAGTCCCGCTAATTCTTCAGCTAAGATCCTCTTACCCCTCAGGGACAGGCTGCATGCGTCAGCAGCCATCATGCCAGGTGCAGTGTAAATTGCCCCATGGTCAAAAAAGCCGAAATTCTTGCGCCTGCACCAGCTCTTAAGCCATCTATTGAAGAGTTGGGTATTTTGGATCCTCCCTGTACCTTTCCCTGACACCACAGGGATAGAAGAAAAGACCACTTGCACCCCAGATCCTTCAAGTATCCGCCCCATTCCCCTGAAGCCTTTCTTGATAGACCTCAGGCAAGGGTGACAAAGTCTTAACTGCACTGCTACTAAAACACTGTTCTCCAATCCAAGGTTTACTGTCTGTGGCAATTAGTGTTTAACCAACAAGGTAGCAATTTCATATTTGTTAGGGTTTTGTATTTGTTTGTTTCCGTGTTCTTTTTTTTTTTTTTATCCAGGTATACTGGATATAAATTAACAGTAATAGTAACTGTAAGAATACTGCAGAATTTATCAGAGAATAATTCAGCTAAGTGGTTATCTGCATGCAAACATTCCTCTTATAAGTATTTTTTGAGAATTTTGTAAGCTGCTTACAAGAATTTTGTTGCAAAAGGAACTCAGCATACCAGAATTTAGTCAAATTTTACACTGACTTTGCTACTGATAATACGTTTTCTCCTATTACAAGTAAAGAAACAGTGCAAAAATAGTCTGTATGTGGAGACTATACATGTATAGTCTGGTATCACACACAGGTATCACACACAGAGGTCTCAGGATTGTTTATACATCGTTCTTTAATATATATTTGCTTCCTAAAAAGAAATATCTCTTTTGAGAATGTCTATTAATAACAGTGAGATTACTTCCATAGTATTGTTACCAAGAAAGGTGGACTTCATATTTGTTTCCCCGGAAATATTGTTTTATTTTTATTTTTGAGAAGAAATTTTATACCTTAATGTTTATTATTATTATTATTATTAATTTTAAACACAAATACGGTCCTTTCCCTGAGTAGCACTAGCATTTACAGTCGAACTACAGAAGCCAATATTTTTCTGGATGTATGCATTTTTTTATTGTTTTGCAGAGATTAATTGAAAGATTGCAAATAAAATAACTTTATCATAAAGATGTAAGGATGTCAATGGATAGGTGTAGTGGAAGTGCTAAGTCATGGCTTGAAGCAGTGACCGAGCACCTGGTAGGAAGGTAGGGCCTACCCAGGGGAGCTCAGGTACAGGCAGCACACCTGAAAGACAGCATTTAGCAAGTGGATGAAGTTCTGTCCATTTGGGGAGATGTAGAAACAACAGTGGAACAAGTACCCAGCAGAAAAAAAAGCTGCAGAACATGCTGTGTTCTCATTGGTGGGCAATTGTCTTGCTATTGGCTATGTGTCTTCAGAGGCAGCTGCTATGGACACACCAGACCTCTCTCACCCATTTCCCAGCAGCCCTGGCAACTGCCTTCACCCACTGGCACCAAAATTGCCCTTCCTTTCTCTCCTCTCCACAGTCCCATGTGCTGGTCAGATAAAGCTTGAGAAAGAAGGGTGAGCACCAAGGAATATATGGCACATCCTGCTTATAGTTTGCCATTGATGCTACAAGATACATAACAGCAGTGCCCTCAGCCCATCCTAAGTACTCACTGTCCCTGCATTTCAAGAGACCAGGGAAGTGGCTGTGCCACATATCCCTCCAGTTGCATCTCTTTTGGGACAGCCTATAAGCATTTGTCCACAAGAATTTCAGTACAAATACTGTCTTATTGGTGATATATATATTCTTGTGGCTCATATAGCACTGATAGCCTGATACAGAATGTTTTTCATTGATGTAAACAATGTTTAAAATTGGGATAATAAAATATATAAAATCAAGATGTTTAAAATTAGGATTATTAACTCCTAGAAAAATTACTCGTTACCTTGGAGCACTATACTTACTGCATTCAACTAAAGAGAACAACCACAATAGTTGGAATTTATCTTCTATTTCAAGATCACCTTTATTTTACAACTAGCTTTGTATAATGCCAGCTTTATTTTTTGAAAATGAGAAGACAATATATGGCAACAAACACTGCAAGCTCTCAACAGTTTTGCTAAAATGGAATGTTCACAATGATAAAAGTCATAGCATAAGAGACTGCCCTGACTTAACCTAAGTGTTTTGAACAAGAGCAAATGCTTAAGGCTTAACTAGTTACAAAAAAAAAAAAAAAAAAAGGAAAGAAAGAAAGAAAAAATGCATTAGAAAAGATTATTCATTAAATAAATATACATGTATGTATCATGAACAAGATTCAAGAAATGCAACAGTACATGTTTAAATACAAGCACCAACTGCAAAGTGTCTTAGATGCATACTTACCTGCTATGCTGAAGAGATTTTGCAAGTGAAGACATTTGCCTGCTTCACTGACTCACATCTAGTTAAAACTAAAAAAAAAAAAAAATCACAAAAAAAAAAAAGCCAACCAAAAATATCTAACTAATGTTTTACACTGAGATACTTTTCTCTCTGCCACCATCCCTTTACAATGGTGCAGTGGTGGAAATTAATAATTATGAAGAAAACACCCTTGACACTAGATATTTTACCCGTGCATCTTTTAAACACATCATGTCTTGCTGTTTGAGAAACAAGCAAATGAGGACTGTAACAACTACACCAAAGAGCTCTGCAATGACTAATAAAGCTAAAAGGATTAACATATACTATTTCTTTCATGAGGGAAACAATAGAATACTGGAAGATCACACAGATAAAACACTTGCAAAAAAAAAAAAAAAATCTGTTTTTGTTCTTTTTAAATAAGTGGAGGTTTCTGTTAGTACTATTTGTAGTTTTGAAGCACATGGCTGCTGGCAACCACTGAAGAATGACATCATTTTTGACCCTAGCAATAAGAGTGATAAATATAAGAGGATTATAAACCATTTTCCATATGCTTTAATGCTACTTCCTAGCTTGTCAGAAATGATTGCCTTAGAAGCAAAGTAGTAAATATTTAAAAGTCTTCCTTGTTCGCAGATTTAGCTTGTTAACTGTGAAGGCAGCATTAGCATAAGAATTTTCTAAATAGTGCCATTACTGCTTCGTGTCTGCTCATGAGGCCAGACCAGAGATAGCTGTGCTTATCACCACCTACCCTCAGGAAAGACCTTACTGTCCCTTTTGGACACCACCTCTCTTCTCTTGCCTAGCTTACTCTCACAGCCTCTTTGTTACTACAGGCCAACAATCCCACTCCAGCATGCCCAAAATCTGATGCACTTGACCCCTGACGTTATTTATTGAACACTGCTGCCTCTTCTTTCAGGTCCATGTTCTGGCTGCTGCTGGAAGCACAAAACTAGTTTGCCAACACAAAGCACTTCAGCTCTGTGGGTAACAAGCATCAGGGAACAGCTATGAACATCTATTTCTGCATAAAATCTTCAAGGGCATGGCTATTGGGTTCTTAATCCTCTCTCCAGAATGCCAAGCTTTTCTTCCCCTTCCTATGGGCTGCAAATGGCAGGAACATTGGAAGACAGCTGTTGCCTTTTGTATTTTTATTTACTAATTTACAGCATTAAGGTCAACCCATGAACTGGTGTGCCAAACTATTAGATGCTTAAAAACACTAAGATAAAATGAATTTTTAAAAACCCAACAATATTTTTTAATTTATTTTAAAAGCTTTCTCACTTCTTTTTTTTGTAGACTGTTGGAATTAAAACCAAACAAGCTCACAGTACGTACATTAAGACACATTTTTTCCCAAGGAAAAGGAAAGTAATGCTAATATATTATTACATTCTTCTGTAAATCTATTC
The DNA here is from genome assembly GCF_026119805.1 of Tympanuchus pallidicinctus. Lineage (NCBI taxonomy): Eukaryota > Metazoa > Chordata > Aves > Galliformes > Phasianidae > Tympanuchus > Tympanuchus pallidicinctus. The sequence continues at coordinate 36,072,733 of NW_026294758.1, forward strand.
ATTTTTATATTTATTTTATTTCATGTCTAATCAAACAAGCTGATGTCTGGGATTACATGGCATAGAGGACGTAAAACTTTAAGAATGCAGCATGTTGAGTTAGTAGTAGAAGGAAGTCTGTAGTTAGAAAGGAAGACAATAGAAACAAACCTCTTGAATCAAACCTACTGTATTTGCCAACTGTACATTTTTCCAGACATACGGCTGCCCTGCATGTCAAACAACACTGGAACTAGGATATCTGTTTCACGCTGCAGTTGTGGAGTCCTGGAAGCATTTACTTTCTCAAGGAGCGCTTATGCAGTTGAAGCTTAAAGAGACTCTTAAAATATTGGCACCACTCACATGACAATAACAGCAGGATCAAATCTCCTATCAGAGCAAATGTAAGCAACGTACTCGAGCATGTGCTCAGCACACATACAGTGCCACTAAATTCAACAGTAACACAAGATGCATAAAGCACCTTTGCAGAAGGGGAATTGAGTGGGGCAGACTCAACAAACTAAATGTCTGTTCTATGTCTGTCCTTAGTTAAGGGTAATGTGCATGAGTAAGGCTATACAAGGCTATATTCTTACAAAATCAAGACAACAATTTAGGTACCTGTACTCTCTCTCCAGCAGGAGCAGAGAACCAGTAACTAACATTTGTCTTCTTACAGAGTCAGTACAAAATGGAGAAACTCAGTAGTGAATGGATGGATCTTCCTTAAAGATTAATTTTGATAGGAAATATACTGCTCTATTGAATTTCAGGTGAAAGTGACTTGAAATAATCTATCTCACATTTTGTGTTTGAAACTGATACATTATTGCAATTTTTCACATAATTATTTTAAATAACTGATGATTGTTTACCTGCATCAGCTTGCCCTTTGATGTTTGTCATGTTATTTCTCTTTTAGAGAGCACTTACAGCTGCATTGTAGGATTGTTTTATCATCAGCAAACTGACATATCCTAGAACAATATTGCTTACTCAGAACTCCAGTCTTAATTTCAACATATTAACAGGAAAAAAATCACATAAAATTTAATAACACCAAGATGAACGCTTTCAGTTCTTCTCAACCTTCTGGCAAAAAGGCTTATAGGATGCCTATATCCATACACACATAGATCAGGGAAAGTCATCAAAGAATTCTGACTCAAACAATTAACAGTATATACCTATGCTTATTGAGGGGAAGAAAAATCTCACACTGATATAGCACCATCACTATGCTACTAATTATACCTGTATAAACAAAACTGTATGTTCAGATATCAAGATATTGTGAATGCAATCATTCTATCTTTTCACTTTTTCAACCAAAGGAGTAGTAGAATGTCTCGATGATCATCTAAGCATCAGACATTGGATAAAATCTCAGTTCACATTAAGAGAAACATAAATTTCAAAACAAATTTTTATATGGGCCAAGAATGCTCTAAACTAAATGAAGTAAAATCTCCAACCCTCTGACATCAAAATGCAGAAACCAGAAGTACAATAAAGAGAAGTCATCATCAATTACTCAACAATTATCACATGGTACTCTAGGACCTCACTTCCCATTTCTTAAATTTTTTGAGAATCTTGATGAAATACTTTAATCTAAAACACTCTTCAAGTCTTAAAATATTTTTGTTCTTTTTTTGAAAACATAAGAGAAATTGTGGAAACGATAAAAGAAATAATACTGCTTTCTTCAATTTGCCTTTTCTCAGAAGAGGGATGACTAAGTTATAGTGAAGACTGAAGACCTGCGGTGGATAGAAAGGCTACTGTTCTCAGCTTCTCCTGGCTGTTTCTTATGTCCTGAAAGTCACTATCCCTTCAAATTTTCCACCCCCACATATGATTTCCAAAATTAGTAAGATTAGCACCTGTATGGGAACTACTGAATCATGGCCTGAACCTCTGATTGATCACCTGAGTCAGCCCTGGGAGCACAGTAGGTGAAGGCAATGCACCTATGTGTGAACGGAAGGGATGGAGCCTGGCTCCACCTCTCCTAGACCCCATTTAAGGGCTGACTGCCACTGAAGAAGGAGCTCTTTCAGGAGATCACTCCTCTTGGAGACTTTTTCAGTGAGCCCAGGACATGTGTAAGCTTTCCATTAATTTCTAATTATTCCTCTCCAACACGATAATCTTTCCAGCCTAACTTCTCTGTATACTTACTGATTATATATCTGTATACTCATTGATTACACAGCTCCTACAGAGCTAATTCTTCTGCTGTTTCAGCCAACCCAGTTCATTTGAGCCAAATCAGTTAACCACATGTTTATACAAACAGATTTTCCAGCAGTACAGGACATGAGAACATCCCGGAGGTGGACAGAGACACACAGCTGCACACAAGGCAGGAAACACCTATGTTGCTCCCCCTCACAATCATTCATAAAGCTCCCTCTTTGTCTTCTTTCACCCTTTTCCTGCTCTACGTAGAGCCTCTTGGACAGATACAAGATACTTCGTTTAGAATAATCATAACTTTAAATGACAAAAAGAATAAAATATTAAAGAAAACTAAAAATACACTTTGAAGAATCTGAAAAAATGTTTGAAATGAAAATAATTTCTATTAATACCTGACGAATTAATAATGAGTTAAATACATATGCATATGTGGTTCTTTAGATAATTGACTCATTAGCTTTGACTTCATACTTTGGACTGGAACAGATCTGTCTTTGGGTCTGCTTGTGATGTGCACACACAAGCTCACATACCTGAGTAGATCTTTGCAATGGTCAGCATTTCTGATTTGAAGGAAGTGCAACTGTGCAGAGAGGAATCAAGAAGATGAGTAGAAATAAGGGATATGTATGGGCTGCATCATGAAAAGATCTAATGACTTCAAAGAACACAAGAGATGCAAATGTATCACACATGTTTGGAGGAAATAAAATAAAAGTTATCCTCTTAAAGCTAAGAGATGAAGTACATGTAAGTGCATAAGTGCTAACAGTAAAGAAACAAAAAAATTGTAAATGGGAATAAGCTAAAAACATGACCAACTGTCAGAAAAAATCAAAACAAAACAAAATCGCAACAGCAAAGAATGCACTGAGACAAGACAGAAAAATCTGATGCAGCTAGTCTGAACTAAAAACTAAACTGAAAATGTGCAACAGCAATGCCTTGTCAACACTAAAGAGATGAGATGGAGGGCACAGCTCTGGAAAAATGGAACAAATGAAAGAGAGAGAGAGGTAGAGAGAGAGAAAAAAAGATAGGGAGGAGAGAAAGAGAGAGAAAAAAATAAAGAAAAGAAGAAAGAGAGAGCAAGAAAAAGGAAGAAAGGAAAAAAGGAAGGAAGGAAATAAGGAAAGAAAGAAAGGAGTAATTTATCCTCCATGCTTCCTAGAAATCTATAACTTAGTTCTATTAGTGATTTCAAAGGCTGGCATTGTGAAGATTGCACATGAGAGATTTGCAGGAAGAGCCAATGCTAAATTTTTACACGTAGGGTGCAAACACACGAAGGAGTATTTATGGAGGCCTCCTGCACATTGCTTTTGGTTTTCATTGCTTTTCTGAATATAATCATGCAGTCTTCTGCTGTTTTTAAATATCCACTGTGTACGAAATTACATTTGTAGATGGTAAAACAGAAAGCTAGTAAGACTGAAAAGGTAATATTACTGTCTTGAAAGAGGGATTGGCAGTTTCAGCAACAAAAATAAAATTCTAGGATTTCCAACATTTTTGATTGTCTGGAAAATAACTTCTTATGGCTTTAAAATGGAAAATTATATGTACAGTTTTGGGATGTAAAATATTCTGGTTACATTTTCAAAAAATGACAAATATGGAACTCTGCTGAAATCTCATATGTTCCAGACAAAAGCATACTATATCTAAAAAATTCTATATGTAAATGTAAGAAAAAATTCAAGATTTCATAAATGCAAAAAAATACATGTAGGACTCTTTCAATTGTTTCATGGCAGACACACCATTGGAAAATAAATTATGATAGATAGCTGAAAATGTACTGTTTGAGAATTTCTGTACAAAGAGTTGCATTGTGTTCATGTTGCCCACAAGAGAACTCTTGACCCATTAGCCATTTTTGACTGCTTATTCCAGCAGAAGATACAATACTCCCTATTTCTCACTACTGCATACTGATAAGGTGCTACTGCTGTTTCTGTACAAGGACCACACTTGATCCAAGATCAGCTATAAAAAAATAGGTTTGATAGTAGGTCTTTTGGTCATCTGGCTGAAACAGGCAAGATAACAGACACTCAAAAAGAATTCTCAGGGAAAAGTAACCACTGCTAGGGAGTCAATGTCAACAACTGATATTTTGAACCAAGTCACTGAGCAGACATGCATTACAATGAGGATGCTTTTCTCTAATGTGTAGGAAATCCATGCCCTTGGAAAACGGACAATGTAAGTGGACCAGGAGAAAAAAAAAAAAAATGGGATAGAAAAATGGTGTTATTTTCCTTCATTTTTTACATGAGAAATTAAGTGATAGTGGGACTATTACTTCTTTTCCATGTAATACATCTTGCAATCATTGGGACATACATCTGTTCAACTGTTTTGCCAAAGGTGTTACACAAGTAATCTGTCTGTTACTCACGGTAACGGCAAGAACAAACACCACTTCCTGAGTCTCAGTCCACTGCCATGTTAGAAACACAGAAGTAGCTAAGCAATTAGTTTGGCCATCCATATCAACCTCAAGCTATCTACTAAGAATAGCACTGCTGGGCTTTGTCATTCTTTAGAAATGCTAGCCTCCTTCAGACATAATCTTCCTTTGGAGAAAACACTAGAAGCTTGTCTATCTTTGGAAAAAATCTCAAGCAGTTACAGCAAGACAGGTCCTTTTCTAGGAAGACATTCATTTATGGAATGAAATGCCCATTTGCCATACTTTTTCTTGTGGAAATATTACTATTTTGACAAAGTAGAAATACTGAGTTTTGGTTTATTTGCATTAGAAGCAAGTCAAATATGAAGTACTCATGAGGAGTGTGTGGGGGAAGTGATTATAAATACCTATCTCTAACACTAACGAGTATTCAAAAATATGATGCAAATTTTATGTTAATATGTAGACACTTACAGAAATCATATTATTGTTGTACAGAGATAAAAATGTGAAGACATTCCTATGCCTCCCTGCTTCCCACCCATCCTAATAATTAGCTACAGCTCAACTTTAGCAAATTACACTTTCTTTTCTCTACAGTGTAAATCTATACTTAAATAGGACGGAAAGTTCTATATGGATGTGTTCCACAGTACTCGTGCTTGTGTAACACTCTATTTTCCTGTATATGTTTATTGCATTATTTATGTATCTAAATATTTAAAAGTCTCCCCTCCCCTCCCCTGCCCTCCTCTCTTTTTCCCATGAAGATCCACTCCACATCCTTTTCATTCAGAAATACAGCATTATATATGGCAACTAGAGAGGTACAATCAGTGTTAGCCAATTCTTGGTCTGGCAAGCAAGAGTAACATCTGTTTTGTACTCATATTTTTCATTCTTGTTTTAACAGTCATAAACACTTTCCTCAAACTGAAAAAGAACAGAACTGGAATTCAGATAAAATAAGGATTCTGAATTCTGAAAACTACACTTGTGTTTGTTCACCAACTTAAAATAAAATTGATCTTATTCCCAGAATGTCACATTTTGGTAGTATTGCTCATCCCTTTGATTTTCACTTCTGTTATCCCAGGAATACCGTTAACAATAAACATTCAAGACTAGGTAGTTAGTCAGTCCAGCCATCTATACAAGCACTCTAAAGAGCAGCTGAAAACCATTAAGTCTTCATGCTAAGAGAGTTAATGATAATAACCAATATCTTGGGAGTAGAGAACTTCGAATGGACTAACCAAATCCTGAGTAGAACCTCTTAATACTCACACTGGAATATACAAAAGTATATCACCAAAAATTACAAAAGCAAAGTAAAATCTCTCTTTTCTATTTCAGAAGATCTGCATATCTCAAATTCTTTTGCTTTGAGAAAAGGATTACATAAATATTTACATAGGAAATACAGGCATGCAGTACCTAACAAGGAATAAATACAATAGTCAGAGAAATAGATACAAGTTCTCTCTTTTTATCTTTCTACATTAGCACAGTTATATCTAGAAGAAAAGGATCAAAACATATACTTGAGTAATTTCCTGAAGTTAAGCCTCTGCTGCTGAGGGGGAAGGGAAGGGAACCAAAACATTTTTTTTTTTGTATGTTGGGAGATTTTCTCTCTCCTTTGTCCAAAATAACATGAAAGTCCTGCTACTCAACAGTTCTTATTAATATCGGACTTCTGCTTTATGAACAGTTATAACTTCAGACTCACCGGAACATAAAATACTACCACATTTACAGGACATCTACAGCACAATTTTTTTCTCTGAAATATTTTACTCAATGTTTTATTTTGCAGCAGATGAAGTAGAAAAATTGAATCACTTAGCCAGGATGAACGAACTCCTAGAAAATCCAAACATGTTCTATGCACATAAAATACGCTCACACATAAACACAGACACAGATAAATACATACTTTCAGCCAACAATATTATAAGTCCATGGTCTCATAAAAATTTTAGCAATCAAAATAAGGATGAGTTAAAAAGGAACACTAATAACATTTGCTAAGCAAAACTGATGTAACTAGGACTGCAGTCAACAAAGAACTGTGTCTTGTACAGGATCCTTTAAGCAACTGGAATATTCAGGTTGCAGTTATTCTGAAAACCCGTTTAAATGAGCGTCATAAACTTTCTTTCACTATCTCCTTCACACCTTTCCAACTTACCTATTGTAATAAAAGCTGACCTAAGTTTCAAGCTTCAAATACAAGTTCTTCCAAGCTAGTGCTTAAAAACTTCAACCACTGTCAGCATTCCTTTCTCTGACTAATTTACATAAAGAGTTTAATTATCAGGATTTAAATTAAATATATATATATATATCAATCAGGGAATGAGAAGTATTCTCTGTTTATCATATACCTAAAAGAAAAGGTGGAGATGGAAGCTTCCACAGTTTGAAAAGAATGAAAGAATTTAAAGTGATGGAGAGGACAAAAACCAATTAGTTTCATAAGCATGATCTCTGATTTGCATGGTATAGTGATTTCACTATAGTAAAGCTGCTCCTTTGTATAGACACTTGAATGAACCAGGATTTTGTGATAGAAATAAATCATATCAGGAAGCTGATATCTTTGTAAAAACAAACAAATGAACAAACAAACAAAAACAAAAACCAAAACCACAATAGTAACAACAGCAGCTGAAGGGAAAAAAAAGAAAAGAACAACCAGCCATCACAATACTGGAGAGAGAAAAAAAGAAAAAAAAAAAGGCAAGTTCTCCTAAAATAGAAATCTACAAATATCAAATAAAAATCAGTCAGCCAGTCAGAACAGGCTGGGTAAATCCCTTCTAAATTACAATTAAAAGTTCAACAGCACAATACGGCATTCAGCTCTGAAAACATATTAAAATAAGCATACTCTATAAAGAAATCTGTTGTCCAGAGTAAAACCAGCATAGAAGACATACCGGAGGTTTCTCCAGCCCAGGTTTTCCAGATCTCTGTGGTTGAAGAGGTTTAAAATAGTGAGATGAAGACACTTATGCTTTCACTTTCATCCTGATGATGGAAAAGGAGAGAACGATAGTCTCAAAGCACAATTCAGTACTCTAGCTGCCAAATTTTCCATTGTAAGCTGATGGCCAGGTGTCTTCAAAAGTATTTCTTCAAATTGCTGTCTTTTAATCTCTTGTAAAGATTAATACTTATACATCTTAAGTGATTAATACCTATTATAAAACTAATAAGAACCCAAGCACAGATAAAGGACTGTTTTATTTATTTCATCTGCAGAGTATAACAAGTACATATTTTTACACAATGTAAACAGCATAAAATAGTGCAGGACCTACAATAAACCTACAATGGAGGACTCCCATTATCTCATACTTGAAAAAATGCAGCTTTCACACGTTGAAATGTTGCTAATGTAATCTATGCAATTGAGGAAAAAAAAAGAAAAAGAAAAAGAAAAAGAAAAAGAAAAAGAAAAAGAAAAAGAAAAAGAAAAAGAAAAAGAAAAAGAAAAAGAAAAAGAAAAAGAAAAAGAAAAAGAAAAAGAAAAAGAAAAAGATCACTGAAAGGATTCAGTGATTGCTATTAATTGGTTTTCTACAAGCCAGGATATATTTCCAGAGGCAAGTGTTAGCTGTTCTTGTGGTAACAGACTGTTTTTTGTGCAAGCTTTTCCTGAGCTGCCAAAAGCACTCGCCCCTTGGCAGGCAGCCAGCACTGATTTTAGACCCATAACAGGAGCTATTCTCTAACGTGGTTGCTTTCACTGAGAGGAGCTTTCTCAGCATTGTACTGGTGGTTACTGCAACAGTCAGCATATTCTTGGAAACAAGCTTTAGCTCTAAATTAGGAATGAGATGCTGTAACACATTGCTCTAAATTTTGCACACCTGTCAGCAGTAGCTTTTGAAGCCTTGAAAGTGCTGCAAGATGATCCTCATTCTCCGTTGCCTTCCTGCAATTCAAGGTCTCCTTGAAAATGGCAGCAAACGGCGTCTGAGCCAGGTACCCACTCACCCAGCCCATCTTCTTTACAGGTGAAACTTCTCCTGATCCCTCATTTCACATCTCCTAATAGTCTCTCCCAGCCAGCACAGGTTTTGAGAATCAGAACACAGACTGGTGTTTCACTCACCATGAATTAGTATGTAATAGATGTAAGATTTTTTTTTTAAGCACAGAAAAAAAAAGTGAGGTGGTGGTAGGCTGAGCAGAGCAATGGAGATTCTTTCCTTGGTGGTTAAGAATAAGTTGAGATAGGAAATATCTTTCACTCTTGTTTATAGCTCTATCAATAAGCAGAAGGCAGCTACAACATGTGATCCATCTGGCAAGCGTCTTACGTACTCAAAAGTCTTCTGATTTTGAAGTCAGGTTATCAGGATTCCAGTGTAACTTCTAAAGCACATCTCTGTACTCTGGGAGGATTGGTCAGCATTTCTTCATGACGCACAACACCATCTTATCAGACATCAATCAGACAGGCAATCATTCAATAAGTCCCCGTCATTCCTGAACAAGAAAAGGACAAGAAATTTCACAAAACATCCTTTTGTTAATAATTGCAGCTGCAGTTAAATTCCACTCTTTGAGTTCCAGCCACTTGTACCACAAGAGTGGGTTTGCATGTCTCAGCACCTGATCTGTTGTTTCCACGAACTACTCAATTTGACCTAAAAGCATTTAAGGTTCAGTTCCTTGGTGAGCATACACAGCAAAACGCCATATCGTAATCATTAAGTAGATGACTGAATGCTGAGAAAACCTCAAACTCCCTTCTTCAAGACCTTTGGCAGGAATTCTCAGGGAACAAGATCTGATAAGTGGCATTTATCTGTTCTCTTTCCGGTGAAGAAGTAAACGATTCTGTGAAATCTGTTAGAGGAGAGCTATTCATGTTCTTTTTGTTCCTCTGTTCCAACCGCCACAAAAAAATACATTACAATACCCTATTAACAAAGACTGTTTACAGTGATGCAAGAGGAGCTGTCTGCTGACCCAAAGAGGCCTTCAGCTACTTAGGACTGTCTGCAGTATTTATTTAAAGAAACGAATATTGAAGAAAGAAAGTCATCTTCAAAATTCGTTTTAATCTGACTGTTTTCTTTGGACACTAGAAAAAGAAAAGCAGATAAACAGAATAATCCTATTCCAGTTTTATTTGGTTTAAATGATGAGTTCCTTCTGTGACAGTGAACATGCTTTTGTATTCTGTATTTCAAGTACTTCATGGCAAATGAAGTACTTAGATGGAACTATCTTGAAGATTGCTGCTCTCCATTATTATAATAACAATTATTTTTAATATTTTGAATCCATCTGTGCTCTTGACTGCAATTAAACATTCACCTGTTTTCCAGAGAGTGCAAACCTAGAAGAAAAATTGCGTACACATTTGTATCTCTGCACATTTAGCTACACATTTGTTTAAAATTCATATTGTGCCTTTGAACACTCCTTTCAGTAACACATTGCTTCTGAAGGAAATAGTTATTCATCACCAGTCCCCTTCACCATGTGTAATTCACATTTGACTTGCTTCTACTGCAAATAAACCAAACTCAGTGTCAGTTTCTTACCGTTTTCCAAGTCCTGTAAAGATGAAAACAGTTTTTGGTTTTGCTTTTGGCTTTTGTTGTAGTTTGTTTGGTTTTAGATGGTTTTTTGTTTTGTTTTGTTTTGTTTTGTTCTTTCTTTTCCTTTTTTCTTTTAACTGTTTATATTAGAATTCAAAGAAAACATTTTTCAAAAGCATTTTCTTACCCTAGGTATGAGCTATATAGAGCCATAGGAGCAAAGCTATTTAAAAGTGCAGCTACAGAGGAAAACTGTACACCCTAATATTGTCTCTAAACCCAAGTCTTTCTCCCTAAGCAGAAATGCCTGAAAGTAAAAAGCAATTTACGTGAGCAAGACTGGAAGAAAATCAAAGGCTATTCCTTTAAGAAAAATATCTCTCTATCATTCCGAATTGTTGGATTACAGCTCTGCTACTTTTGTGCTTCAGTTGAGCAAGTTACAGATATTAAACAGAATGGCACATCACAATAGGACATGAAATGAATTATAGCATAATGAGTGAACACATCTACTGTATTATTATACATAGTCACCTTTTATGTATTATGTAAAAGAACCCAACTTGAGAGATCCAACTAATTTTTCATTTCAAAATAATTTTGTAGAGAACAGTTATGGTGTCAATTACTTCAGTATCAAATACCAGATTTTTTTGAAAGCTGAAAGGTGCGGGAGAGGAAAATGGAGGTAAGTACATCACCAATCACTTGGACAGCACTGATCTCAACACATCGCTGTGAAAACAGCAACAACAAATTTCAACCCTGTTTTGTTATCCAGCAGCATAGCTGCTCAGCTCAGGGTAAATGGCAATGTTGCCCCGGCTCTCTGAAGAGGCTGCACGGAGGTCTTAGCGGTGCCTTGGGAGAGGTGCACAGCTGCACTCTCCATCCTATTTTATAGGGAGCTGCCTACACTGATGAGGGGTTTTTATTCAGTAAAACTGATGTCCTGTGGAAAATAAGGCAGAACAAAGCGGAACAAAGCACCCTTCTCCAGGAGGAAATACCAGCACCTGCAGAAATGAGGCTGCTTGAAGCAAGAGGGGAGGCAGATCAGAACTGATTGCATCTTTAAAAAGAGATGAGAGTGTGTTAAGATTCTGTAACTTCTGCTCAAACAAAATGGAGCACAAGACTCTTCAGCCGTCGGGAGCATATTCAAGCTAAGGCCTTGATCCAAAGGTGATCCTACTGAAGCCTATGTCCATCAGAACTTATGGATGCTCGAATAGAAAATGTTTTACCTTAGTTTCTAGGATTATAATGGCTTGTATGGCCTTGTGACATTTAGTCATGAAAAGAAAAAGGTCTCAGCTATAAGAACACCATCGGAAAAACAGGCTATGGAAACTGCACAACATACATATATATAGTGTCTCCAGATGAAAACCACAGCTTTTTTTGTTTTAGGTTTATTCATGTCATTAGTTCGTAGCTCATGTACATGTAGCAGAAGGCATTTACCTATTGGAGAGGTAAAATATTTAAATAGATTAGCAATCTCTATACAGTTGATAGTGGTTTAACAAATGCAACAAAACAAACAAACAAACAAAAAAATACAACCTAGAGTAATAACTTCATAATATTTTATGTATTGAAAAACAAATTCATTTTTAAGAAAAAAAAATTAAAATATTCTTATATTTTACCTTGGTAAAGAGATTTACTGCAAACATGAACTTACCTACTCACCATGCATAACCTGTAAAAGAGGATAAATTTGAAACTATTCTATGGAATCAATCACAGATTTTCCTATGGTTACCAAAAGGCTATTTAGAACTTTTTAATCACAGAGGATCTTATTTCTAGCAAATCTTTGAGTTCCCTTTGGCTTTTGCAAAATATTGATCCTGTTTGTCTCAAATCCTCACATAAACAATATTTACATAACATATGTCTTTACCAGTTTTAAAGGAAGTAGCTCTTGGAATAAAAAGGTAAACAAGGATACCAGTGTAAATCAATGGAGGCATCTTCTTACCCCTGGGGCTCATAGAATCATAAAATGGCTTAGGTTGGAGGAAACAAAGATAGGGTTAGGGTGGGGAGACCTTACTGCTCTCTTCAAATACCTGAAAGGGGCTCAGAGTGAGAGCGGGGAGGGTCTCTTCTCACTGGTGAAGGGAAATGGCCTCAAGTTGCACCAGGGTAAGTTCAGATTAGATATCAGGAAGAATTTATTTACATAAATGGTGGTTAAGCACTGGAATAGGCTCCCCAGGGAGGTGGTTGAGTCACCATCCCTGGATGTGTTTAAAAACCGTTTGGATGTGGTGTTCAGGGATATGATTGTTAGAGTCAGGCTAGTATGGTTAGGTTGCAATTGGACTTAATGATCTTTAAGGTCTTTTCCAGCCTGAGCAATTCTATGATTCTATGACCTTAAAGATCATCCAGTTCCAACTCCCCTGCCATGAACAGGATTGCCAGCCACCAGATCAGGCTACCCACAATCACATACTGCCTGGTCTGGAGTGCCTCCAGAGATGGACATTCACAATCCCTTTGGGTAACCTGTTCCAGTGCTACCTTCTCAATAAAATTTTCTTCTATGCATCTAACCTAAATCTTCCCTCTTTTAGTTTAAAAACATTCCCTCTTAGCCTTATCACTATCAGACCATGTAAAAAATTGTTCCACCTCGTGCTTGTGAGTTCCCTTCAAATACTACAAGGCTGCAGTGAAATTTCCCGGGAACTATCTCTCCTTCAAGCTAAACAAGGTTCAGCCATTTCCTTCCACAGAAAATGCTGTTTTTACCTTAACTCGTGAAATAGAAAGTATACAAGACTCCAAATATCATACAGAAAACGGACTTCCATGACTGACAATGCTTGCTATTATAAATGATGAGCAAGGATGCACTTAAAGGAAAAAAAGAGACATGGTTATTACACACTTCCTCCTCTGCCATCTGTTCACGTAACAATCACTAGAGAAGGCTTTCAACTACCATACAATCTTTTGTTGACATTCACCTGTCTGGAGCCTAGGTTCAGAAAAAGAGAAATATGATTCCAGTTGTGATGATGTATTTATTAGAACACTGTTTAGGGACTGAGAGTAAGCTTAATATTTTAAGTTTCTTAAAGGTCTGCCTGGGAAACTGCTACAAGCTTCTCTGTTACATTAAGTCCTCCTGAGCCACTACTACATCTGAGAGTAACACCACAGTGCAAGGCAAATGCCAACTGACAGACATTATGATATCTCTCAGAGAGGTACCTGATTTTGTACATGATCCTGCATAATGAGACACAATGTGCAAGCATTCTGGATTCTGGAATATCTATAGATGTGTCAGGTTTTCACATTACCCTGTCTTTCTGGTCTCAAATTTCTTGAAGCAGTTATGTTAAAAATATGTTTCTGTTCTTTATGTAATCATCCATTGAAATAATGTTATATGGTTTATAAGTGAATACCTGAGTTAAAGATAATAGTCGCTCTTCCCACTTCTAATCCATAGATATCAAAGTGTCTTATAAAGAAGCATATTTATCAACTATATTTTAATAAAGAGTAAGAGCTAAGTTAAAGTAGCTTTGCAGAAAATTTATGTAACTTTCAATGAAGAACATTATCAGAATATCTGATTGGGAGTCACTGTGAAATAACTGATCCATTATGGCCATTACTGAAAAAAGAAACAAGATTTACATCAGATCTCATGCTCCTGCCAAAGCCTTGGCTGTAGGTATACAAACTGTAACAACAGTTTGAAAGCAACAACAAACACACTTTTAGGATCTCCTAGCTTATAGGTCAGTAAAGAAATAGTAGGAGTTAATGTTTCATCTCCTAATTCTTTAATATAGAAACAAATAAACCTGTAAACAAATGAAAGTTGAATATATCAAGCAGTAAAGCAGATTAAAAAGTAGTTCACAGGAAACTTTAGGCTCATAGTTCAACCTAGACCTCTAGAACCAACTATCAGAACGCCACATTTGTTTCTGTTCTCGTAAGGCATGAAGACGTTGACAAAAGACACTGCACATAGAGCAGAAGGCAGTCCTCAAAGCCAAAGAAGTTGCAGCCCAGGAAAAAAGATAGGAAAAAGATGGACTCAGGCACATGGCTGTGTATCTGATGGTTGAGGTCATTATCCTGCCCTGTTGACAATGCCACTGCTCAAGCATTTGCACTCAGTATATTAGAGCAGGAGGCTGAATCTGGGGCTTCCATCTCATGCTGGTCTGCAGCAAACTTATTTCCTCACAGAAGAGCTGTCAGATACCCAAATAAAAAATTCCCTTATTGAAAGACTTGCATTATAACTGAGAGAAAAGGGCATATCTGAGATGAGGTAGCACTGCCCAAGGCAAAAGCCCTTACAAGAACTCAGAATATTCTCATCTTACAACCTATCCAGGGCATAAGAGCTTGAGATGCTTTCAGATAAGGACAGGTTTTTTTTGTCTTTTATAGTGTTACTACAGACGCGGGAATTTCCCTGGTGCTGAATTCTCATGAGAGGTATTCAGGGTGAAGGTGATGCAGTATCTCCCTCTGCACTCCTATCTGTAACAGCATGCTGGGACTACCAGGTGGAAAACACTGACAAGGCGCTCCTTACATATTTGGTATTTCTGTGCCACCATTGAGGGTCAATCTTTCAATGAGATCAGCAAGAGAAACCACAGTGCTCCACAATCATTCTGTGTCCCTCCTTCTAAAGAAATCTTTCTGGCAGCATGTGAACAACTGGGCTCAGAAGCACAACAACTAACGGGGATTATCAAAACCTGCTCACGTGAGCAACTGTATCATGGGGCACATCCCCAGCAGTAACACGAAGTAGCCTGCTGTATTTTCAGCAGGCTTCATATGGCATTACTTACTCTTTAGCACATGCACTTTCTCTGCTAAGTAGCTGCTTTCTGTCAACACCGCTATGGCTGGAGTTCAGCAGTAAATAAAGCTTTCTCTGCCCTGTTCCTGCGGCTTGTCAAATACACCGGACAAAGGTGCCACATAAATGTCACCAGTTATTTTAGGTGATTCCCTAAGGTGGAAAGCTGCTATAAAAGATGTCAAGAATAAGTGATATCTCAGAACTCACAGCAGAGACATTATCCTTTTTAGTCTCCTCTCAGAAGCCATTGCATCAAATAGATGAAAAGTTTCACAGAGGTGGCCGAGCACAAGTGTGTATTCTCCTACAGTATTCTTAACATGCTGGAGAGCAGAGAGTTCTTCTTTTCTTTTTTGAATATTTGTTTGAGCATGCCAGCTGCAATCACCCTCGTGACTGTTTTCTGCATTAGAAAATTCAGCCATCTACTTTTTTTTGGTATTCCCTTACCTATCTGTTGTATTTAAGCACTAAAACAGTTGGGAATCCAACTTCAGCTGGGTTCAGCTGGCTTCAACCAGACCTTTTTTTTTTTTTTTTTCCAAAATCTGAAAGTGGTGCAAGACCACACATAAACTGTGCTCACATTTTCCTACCTTGCACTTTGGTGTATTAGATTCTGAAAAGCTATGCAGGATGATGGATAGTGATTTCTCTGGTGGACTGCTGTTCAGCTTCTGAAAAAAGTGTTTGAAAATTGAAAAAAAAATGGAATAAGAGAAGTTAGATTATATGAAACAACACTCTAGGTGATCTATCAAAGCAGTTACCTCGCATTTTTCCAGCTGCAGCATTGTCCAGCCAAAGTATATAAATACTTCTGGCAAGATTCCAGATATTTTTGCTAAGCATTAAGAAAGGCCTGATCTTGAAGACAAGATTGATACAATTTAGCTTGGTTGGGATAGCTGATTGTGTTTTATGTGGAATAATTTGGCTTCTAATGCTATTTTCCCCAACTTTTCCTGAGGTGTAAGTGAAAGAAGTGAAGGGATATTCAGCAACCCTCATTCCCAAGCCACATCTCTCCCAGAAGCAGACAGAAAGCAGCTAGTACAACTGATGACCCCCAGCTCTAATCAGCCTTCTGTGCAGCAAAAAATATCTCTCTCTCCTTGCAGTTACTCTGAGCAGCTTGCAGCTCTCAGTTTGTGCAGATGCAGTCCAGGAGACTCTGCTGATCCCACGTGCCCCAAACATGACCACTGACAGATTGGAGAAGCATGTGCTGAGCTGCCAAACTCAGAAAAATCCAAACACTTCAGCATATAGCAGAAACAGATCTCTTGTCTGAGCTGATGGAGTAGAAACCTAGCAAGTTTAAGTAGGCTGTGGCACATTGCATTAGAGCTTGAATAATGTGCAGTTTTCCTTTTAACTATTGTTTTTAGATAAGCAGTGTCATAATAAATAGACCTAGCAAGAAGCACTCATTTTTCAGCAGCAGTGAAGCACTCCAAATGAGTGTTTTCTGTTTGACAGCCCTTCTCTCCCACTCACTTCACCCACCTTCCTTCGTTCCCTCCCTCACACCAAACTTTTTTCAAAATAAACATCATTTAATTCCATTACCTTTACATATTCAGGTCAAACGCACAGGAAGGAGTGCCAGACATCCACTGCCCTCCAGCTGTGGGCACTCCTCCTTAAATGCCTTGCACACTACTTTGAAAGCAGTCTGATTTTCTCTGCCTCTGGATCAGAAACTGCAGGACCTCCAACGTTCACAGGAGCCTCTTCAATTCCAGGCAGTGCTGTTTTCTTCACTTGCTTTTTGTGCTGGTGTTATCCTTCAGATTTAATGCCTTTTCATTCTTGATGAATAAACATCTGAAGTATTTTCAGATGACATTACTACCTGCTCTCAGCTTGCCAGCTCACTAGATTAAAAGAACATAAACTCTCCTTGCATGACAGTCCCTATTCCCTTGATTTTCCAGTTTGCCTGGTAGGCCCTTCTCTCAATCAGGCTCATTTTCAATTAAGTTTTTAAACACAGGTGACCAGACTTGCACTCACCATTCCAAAGTCTCACCAGTGCCTTGTACAGTGGTAGCAAGACTTCCCTCTCTCTGCTGCAAATATCTCTCCCAATGCACCTTAGATTACATTTGCATTTCCAGTGGCATGCCCAGTCCAGCAGTACTCACTGCTCCTTCTCCTCCTCCTCCCCCTCCCATTTCTAGCAGATGAGCACCTCAGAAACTCAGTAAAGCAAAGGGTTGGCAAGACAGATGACCACTCCTGCTGCATCTCTTTTTTTAAGGCTGCTCAGAGGAAGAAAGAGGCCTAACTGAATCTGTAGCAGCTGTGACAGCCAGCCAAATCCTGTGAATATGTCCCACTTCCATTTGCTGAGCAGTCCCCAAGATCCAAACCAAGCCACAAACAAGAGCATCTCTTCAACTTTGGGATATTTCTCAGTTGGGAAGGAAGTGAGAAAACAGCAGCAAAGTCACACGCACGCAGACACGTTAGATACGACACAGACATTATTTTGAGTGTTATAGGTCTAAACGAACTAAGCTGATTTCCAAAGGACATGGGTATTTTTTAAATCAGGCAAAATGTGTATGAGGAAATGAGAAGATAAACATAAAATTTCGCTTCGCAAAAATATATTTTTGTTGAAATAGTATCATCACTGTAAACACTTAGGAGGTTCTGCTGTAAAATAAGCAGAATTTTCTGTGCTCCAAAGAGAAAGCCCAGTACCCACCTTCGTTCTTTCAAACTCATTACTTTCTGTAAGAAAACCATGCCATCTTTCTATTTTAGATTGACTGTAAATTGGGCTTCACACCTGACACCTCAAAGCCGGGCTGAAACGTATGGAAATCTATTAACTTCATACCATGTATTTTAGAATTTTCTTTCCCTGCTCCGTAAGCAGCTTCCAGCGACTGGGCAGAAGACTGACAGTCTATAAAGTAACAGAGCAACTGCCTTGTTTGCACACTCGCTGTGCTCGATAAGGCCTTGAAACTCCCGATTCCCCAGAGGTCATCCTTGTTCTTTTCTCAGCAGAAAATGTCTCCTTATATTTCAATTCAGCTGTGACATATCTTTATAAATAAAGGATACCTGGTATTTAGGTAGCAATTTCTGTGCAGAAGAATGTAGCAATGCTTTCTTCTGGGCTCACGTAAGTCATCTCACAAGCTGCCAAGAGGCAACACAGAGGTGGGGCTCCTCCCAACGCCTCCAGTTGTGGCCCCAGAGTCCGACCCCTCAGAAAGTACCACTTTGGCAGCATCAAGCCAACATTAAGTGACAGTAAAAAACCCAAGCCAGAATTACTGAAACTCATGATTTCCTTAAGATCTACCAGACAGATGTTCAAATGCATTCAAACATATCACAAATAATACAGGTTTCTGTTGCTCAGGAAATGAGGTAACATCTATCAGGTCACACTGCCTATCTTTATGTCAATAGCACTGTCTCAAGCCTGGTTTGTAAATGTCCTATTGTCTCTTTTCATTTATACCATTACCGTGGATCGTGCCACAGCACATTTGTTATAAAATTCTTCAAGAACAATGATAACAAAACCAAGGCAACTACTCTCCTAAGCACTTTTTAAAAAGAGATTTCATTGAGAGATAAAGATTGAGTTCTTCCACCCCTTTCTTTATCTGAATATGAAGATGTTATACAGATGCTTGCCTTGATACGATATTGAAAGACAATTTGAGTCCACATAATTACTGTAGAACAGTGTGTATGTATACACACACATATAATTTTTAAATATTTGTACTTACTGATTCTACCTTTCAGATGCATTTTAGCATTCTAGGGTAATCAGCTAAGTCCTAGCCATGGATGCAAAAGTAACTACTAGACAATTCCTCACTTCATGTGTTTATTATGCATGCAG
This sequence comes from Tympanuchus pallidicinctus, assembly GCF_026119805.1. Lineage (NCBI taxonomy): Eukaryota > Metazoa > Chordata > Aves > Galliformes > Phasianidae > Tympanuchus > Tympanuchus pallidicinctus. The sequence continues at coordinate 36,091,662 of NW_026294758.1, forward strand.
TATCATAGGCTAATTCTCCCAAAACAAACAAAAAAATGTATTTCTGCAACAACGTTTTAGAGCACGTCCATGTGACTCAAAGTGACCCCCAGAAGAACTCCTTTGCGCTTGATGGCAGGTTTATGGACATGTTGTATATGTCAGCCTACACCATTTTTAATAATAAAAAAAAGACACTATAATACTGTTTCCTTGTAACTGAGACAGAAAATCATTTGCTAAGAGTAAGAACACTTATTGGTTTTGACATAAAAATTCCATGCTGTGAGGTGGAAACGCTGTACTCCAAATACCGGAAGAAACGTAGAATCTCGAGGGCTATGTTCAGTAACTCTTGGTTTAAAACCAGACGCGACAGGTGCATTATTTAAGAGCTTGTCAGAGATGATCTTGTACAGCACACTACTCCAGGACTCATCTCCTCTTATCCCTGGGAAGGGGACTCTCATATAAATACATAGCTGCATGTCAAGCCCACAATGCCCAAACTATCTCACCACCACTGTGTGTGGTCACTGCAAAACACTAATAATAGAAAAAGTCTTCATTACTGAATGCAACCAGTTCTCCCACAGAACCCATGTAACAGCAGGTCTTTGGCTGAGCCTCTTCTGCACACATTTGCTCTGAAAAATTCAAAAATCCTTCCTAGAAGCCATGTTTGATGTTCTTAAACATTACACCAAAACACTGCTGTACTCAGCATCATTTTGATGCCAAAAAGACATAGCAAATGCAATATAAATGTGAAACGGTTGCAGAGCAAGCTACTGCTCTGAATTTCCTGATTTCTGCACATGCAAAAATCTTTTACTCAATAGTAATTTGCTCTTCATTCTTTCAGAGCATAAATCCTCGAGTGGAAGTTAGCCATGTCAGGATTGCAGTGGGGGTGATCACAAATATGCTAGAACAGAAGAGACTCAAACGTCCTAATTGTTAAAAACAAAACAAAACAAAACAAAACACTACAAACCACTAGTAACAAAAAATCAAAAGAACATACCAACAAAATAGTCTGATCAGGTTCTGTAACAATGAGCCAGAATTTCATCTACATAAATTATGGGAGTACTGCTACACTTAGCACCCATTCATTTGCAAAAAGGATCTGACCTAGGTTTCAGAAGAGGATACTTCAGATACACATAGAACTGCAAAGCTGCATTCCTGCTTCCACTAACCTTTCAGGAATAAGAAACGTGAATGTCTGTAACTTGAACTTGAATACGGAGAAGGCAGCCACATGTTTGTAGTACAAAAGCCATCCGTGACAAAACATTCCCGCACAAAATCACAGCCTGCAGCAGCAAGAGGAACTTAAGAATGAAAAAGGAAAGTGATCTAATGTGTGCTTAACTGAAAAACAGAAAGTACCACCTTGCACTTACACTGAACCCTAAAAGGGAGAAAAATCAGGATGATTACTTGTTTAACTGTGGTAATCCTGGATTAAAGCACTTAATTCCTACGCTGTTTACAAGCTGTTAATAAAAATATTAATAAGCAGATATATGGCAGGCTGCTTTAAAACTATATTAGTTCACTTTCAAAACTAACTCTGGTACAAATTCAAGATATGCGGTGTTTTATTCTTTTTAAATGCAAGTTTTATTTTAAGAGTTTAAGGTAATTTCTTATGCTTGAAGAACACAACATTTTCTACAAATATTAGGTAGGTGTTTTTCCTTTTGCTAGTAAATGGAGTATAACCCTAGCCTTTAAAATATGTGAATGGTAAAATAAAAGTTGTCTCCCACATAACAACAGGTAAATTCCATCTCTTCAGACAAGAGTAATGACTAACAGAAAGCATCTGTACAGAATTCATCTTCACAAAGCATTAGCATACTAAGTAGCAGAGAATCTCCATTTGGGTGAAAACTTACAACATTTTGGGGGATATCTGGAAAACTCCTCTTCCCTGTTTACTGTAAGGAATCTGAGAGCTCTGAGGGACAAGTAACAGCATTTCCCTCCACTCTTCTCCACTGACACGGATCCCAGTCACTCACAGTGCAGATAAATGACCTGATCAGCTTAAGCTTTGTTTCAGAATTTCAGAGAAACGAAAACTGGATTTTATGAAACAGCAGATAGCATGGACTGGACCTCACAGCACGACAGGATTACACCTCCAGGAGTTTGTAACATGCACATCAGTTTTAAATACAAGCTATGGGAGAAATATTTAATTCCAATATCCACTTTCCATTTCCTTTTCTCCCACTGCGACTAGCACAACTTCCTCCCTACCGAATTGCGTACAACGTTTCTTCTACTTCACTTTATTTTTCTTACCCTAATATTTCCCATTGTTCACGTTAACCTGCAGCCAACTCTGTTGTGTTCTTAACCAAAAACCTATTGTGCTCAAGAGACGTCTTTGCATGGGTAGGAGGAGGTTTCATCCCTTAATGACAAAATCCAGGTATCGTATTCCAGTACATCATCCCTCACCCATATTCTGCTGAACTCCGCAAACTTCAGCAGGCCCGGGAGCTGGAGTTGTTCTGAATTTCTTTCTCATGGAGGTATGGAATAACATAAAGCTTTGTATCAGATGAGAAACTAAGCAAATGGGAAGTGGCAAATTCCTAGGTGACATGGCTGAAGTCTTGGGGCCTTCAAGAGTTGATACCTCCCAATGCTGAGAGCCACTGTAGTCAGTAAACTGAGAAATTACATATTTACTAATTTTGTTGACTGGGAAAACGTGGTGAAACAAGACACTGTCTATGAGTGACAGCATGTATCTGCACTGGCACGCCCTCTGAACATCAGTTCACCTTACAGGTAGCATTCTGCATACTTAAGTGAGATTACTGTACACAAAAGAACAAGGGAAGGAAGAAAGACTTAGAAAAATACATATTAGAAGTTACATATGTTTAATGCTTAAAAGTCTGAATGCACAAACAATAATCTACCATTATAGAAGTACTGGTGGTCAATACAATGCATTAGAACTATGTACAATGACACAGTTTAGTATCAAAATCTTTCTACAATGTAGAATATTACGAAACTGTTAATGACATCAAACACTAAGCACTTAAGACACCATTTTTTGCTACCACATTTGGAACTTCAATGAACAGTCCATTTTAACTTGCAGCATCAATCCATTTCTAGTACGAAATTAAGTAATTTTCTACTTATACAATAAGATTTATCTACACGGGTCTTTTGATTTTGATCCATAGCAGCAAAGGCACTGTACATCAGCAGATCCACAGACTTAAAAGATTTCTTTTAAAGCATTCAAAAAAAAGAAAAAAAAAAAAAAAAAAAAAAAAAAAAGTCACAGATCATAGTTTAACAGCAACAACAACAACAAAAAAAGATAACATGTCTCTGGCACAATGGCTCAGTCTACGTCCATTTTAGGGACATCCAATTGAGACTTGGATTGAACTGCTGGCAAACAAAACAAGTCCTTTTCCCAAGTGAGAATCCATTCCTTTTTATATGTCGGAATGAGTGCTCTTGTAAATCCTACCTTAGAGGTCATTGCTTTTGTAGTTTGTATATTGGTAGGCATCCATTTTTATTTCAGTGCAGTTTCCAAAGAACATATCAAATATTTTTCATAATCTCTTGTAATTGAAAAATTGCCCAAAGACACATATCCCCATTTTCAAGGAAACGTTGCAAAAGTTTCCAGAAGTTACAAAGGTGATTCTTTGAGGCAACTTATTGTACTCTCTACAATATAACAAAGAGAGGTGTTTATATTAAAAAACCTAGCTTGACACCAAAATGCTTTATGTTCATCAACAAAAAAGCATTGAGAACAAATCTGTACACAGGATGCTATATTAACATTGCAAATATATAAATTAGCACATTCTTACTTAAAGTGAATTTATTTTAGATGTGAACTGAATTTGCCATTCATCACAGGCATGTAGATTACTGGCTACAGTTTGCAATTTCCTAAGTTTCCAAGACTGTCTAAAATAGTTAGGTTACAGCATCTTCCCACCAAATAATTATACTGTAATAACACTTAGAGGTCTTATCCAAGAACAGGACTAAAAAATATAACAAAGTTTTTTTTGTTGTTTTTTTTTTCTTTCTTTTTTTTTTTTTTTTTTTTTTTTTTAAATAGAAACTACAAGCCTATTTAGTGTAGCTTTCACTATCTCCTGAACATCCTTCTCCAAAATCCCCAATTTATCCACTAGCAAAAAAGCAAAGTATTCAATGCACCTTTTAAACTAAAGCCGGGCCAGACAGCTTTATTTAGTCAGTTCATTGTTAGAAAGCCTTCTTTACACAAAATAAATACATTACAGCTATAATACATAATTAAAGAGTCAGGTTCACTGTTAAGTATGCTTATTCAATCTTCTCCCAAATAGCTATCTGACAGTTTGGTATCACAAGTTCTTAATGAGCATTCACAAATCAATAGCAATTTAAGAATGTCAAAATAAATTCCACAACTGCGATGAGCATTTAAGTTCTTAGTTTAGAAAAGAAAAAAAAGAGAAAAAAAAAAAAAAAGAAATACAGCAAAGTGCTAGGAGAAGGAGTTCTGCCTGCGTTTAGATTTGTCTCTAATAAATAACTTCATAGACTGTAGCTTTCTTGTCCCCAGAGCCAGTGACAATGTACTTGTCATCCACAGAGATATCACAGCTAAGCACGGATGAGGATTCTTTGGACTACAAGAAAAAGAGAAAAAGAAAAAAGAAGAATTACATCTTTTCAATCCTTCAAACCAAAAGAGCCTGAAAATTAATCAGAAGAGTTTATAGTCAGGGAATACACAGAAAGCTCACTTAAATACCAGCACTACAGGTTTGAATCTGAAGTGAAAAGGTGACAGCTTTTGCTACAAGACTTTCTACAAATTTGTTTCATCTAAAGCTCTATGGCAACACAAAAGGGCAGCAAAAAAGGAAGGGAATGTTTTATTTGATAGACCTAGAGATAACATATCAATCCATCAAAAACAAGCAGTCCCTTGTATATGCTCTACAAGTTATGAGCATTTATTAATAGTTTATACATTAGTCTTTGGATAAAAATAAATTGAAAGAAATCTTATTCTTCCCTCCTTTTCTCATTTTAATTTTTATGGAGAAACACTACAAAACAATCCAACAGAAGTAATTATATCTCATCTCAGTATTTGCCCAACAGTGAAAAAAAAAACACCAAAACAACTCCTTCACAAATAAACTTACATTATTAGCAAAGATGCAAATATAGAAAAGACACAGTAGTGTAAAAGAAGTAAATGGAAGAAAGGATACAACAGGGTGCAATAGCTTGGTCCCTTTCCCTGCTATTCTGCCTTTTTTCAGATGATGTCTATGTACTGCCATATTTTACGTGCTGTGTCAGTGCATTTAGTGTTTCCTGTATATATATGCCAACATTTTCTTTTCTGCCTCTCGCTGCAAGAGCTATATATTACCCAAATACACTATATTTTTGCAAAGAAACATTACTGCACTACAGAAGTTTCTTTCTCTACCCCTCATTAAGAAAGCTGCAATGGGATAACAGTTTCAAGCAAGTTCCTTGAAAAGATTTTTCTGTGGGAAGTCATTCTACCACTGAATACTCTCCACTACTAAAACTCAGAGCTTAGACTTCCCAAGTCTAATGCCGAGACAAAATGTTCTGCTGTTCTGGAAGACAGAATCTTTACAGGTATCAGTACAGGTGAGATCTGATCATTTAAGTAGGAACACCAGCTAGCTTAATTTAAAAAGTCCAAGCATAGAAATACCAGTAAGTGAAAGTACATGACAAAAATCCTGCTTTCTCTTAATGGCACTGAAGTGCTATTAAAACCAGGCACAGAAGGATTAAAAACTGCTGAAAAGCTACAGTTTTTAATTCCATCCAACAGGATCCCTCCATAAGGATGTAGTCTTCAGTTCACCAGTGTGCCTGTCCAATCCACTGAACTTATGCACCTCATCTAAGAAAAACACATGCTGAGTATGACTTTCACTAGTTCAGCTACAAACAGGACCTTCAGTGAATGCTGATCTAACATGACTTGGGTTATGCACAAGAAGGCTAAAAAGAAAGACAGTAAAAACAACTTCAGAATAAATGGTTACTTTATTGTAAGAGATAAATTACTAAAATGTTAGAAAGGACAGAAGAATGTCTCTTTAATTACCGAATATAGCAATTAGCCAGGAACTTCCATTTAAAAACTCCTTAAGCTAATGACAGACTGTGAGATGTGCAGCTCTACTGCACTATAATGTAATGTGGAAAATAGCTTTTAGTAGATTATTACCTGGAATATACTGGCTCCATAAGGTGTTCTCCAGGCATTAAGAAGATTATCTTTTCCAGTGCTTACAAACCATTTGCCTGCAACAGATTGTTTAAATGTTATTGTTGCTTTTTCCTTTAAAAAAATGCACCCCAAGCAACAGATCAGTCATAAGAACAACACATTCACATGTTAATGAAAAACATATCAAAAGAATAGTCACATTTTAAACCAGTAACACTAAGAGGTTTGGTGACAACACAGGGAGTTTCTACAGAAAAAAGGAATGAATTTTTGAGTAGTTTTAATGCTTAACTTCAAAATCCAACTCTTAAATTTTCTCTAAATCTCTAATTTCATCTACAGGAAAGAATTTTACAGGAAGGAAGGAAAGAAAATACTGGCATGGAAGTATTTCCTTACCACAGTGAGCAAATTTGAGCGACAACACACAGCTCTCATGAAGATGCAGCTGATACTTGTCCGGTTTAGTAACATGCAGCACTTCGACATTACTGTTCTCCATTCCTACTGCCAACCATTCACCAGTTGGACAATAGCCCAGCGAGAAGATCTGGAATTAGCACAGCACATGCTTCAGTCAGTCAGGAAGGAGCTCCAGATATTCTAAACTGACTTCTTGCTACACTGTTAACACTACGCAAAAACAGATCATAGTCTGCTACAGTGTTAAAAAACACGAAAATCCAATTACTATAGTAATCAAGATAAATTAGTTCATGTAAACAAAGCTCAATTAAAACTGTAATAGCAAAGCACTGAATCAAGCTATAAAAGTTAATGTCCTAGCTTATCTGACAGCATTTAAAAATATTTTTGTAAAATATTTTTGAACAAGGACCTACAGGAATGGGAACAGATTGCACTCAGGAACACTTTAATCTGGCAATTATTTTATAAAAAGGATTCTCCACTGCTTTCATAGGAGAAGTACTAATCTGTCAAACAGAAATAATCCAGAAAGTTGCTTAGCCAGCACATAGAAAAAAAAAAAAAAAAAAAGAGCATGACGCTAAATTATTTGGAGTGTTTTTGAGTCTGTTTTTTTCATTATTATTGTTATTATTATTATTATTTTATAGAAGCGTTTCTTTTAGAAAACAATGACACATTTTTCTGAATGTGCTGAAGCTCCAAAGATTGCACCTGTGATGTGAAATCATGTTGCTGTAGCTGTCTCCCTTCTCTAAGGTCCCAGGATCTGACCGTGTTGTCCAAGCCTCCTGTCCAAAGCTTGGTTCCATCATTAGAAATGTCAATGCAGCTGGCTCCATCTGTGTGACCCTGAAATTGTCTGAAAATACAAAAAGATTCACACATTCTCATACCAGAAATAATCAGCTCTGATTATTTACTCAGAATAATTCCTTTTTCTTTTGGTCTCTGAAACTCTATTGTTAAAGGAAGGAAAAAGGTAAATTGCCATGGAAATCTGAAGGAAAAAGTTAAATTGCCATGGAAATCTAAGATTAATCTCAATTCTGGGATGGCCATATGAGCTTTGTGATGAATTGACAACGCAATTAATCACACCATACAGCCAAGTGTTAATTTGATTTTCAGAAGCATTCTTCATGAATTAGGTATTCTGAGGGCCTTTGCTGCTATTTAATACCTATGTTTTGACTGGAAATACCACATGCTTCTGAAAGAATGTTGCATGACTGTCAAAATTTGTTTGCATTAAGGAGAATCTGAAGGACAATGACAATTTTTCTTCTTTTAAAGGTAGTCCAAATGGAAGCATCAGAGGGTAAAAGCCTGTCTTTGTGTGCAATATTTAAACAGTATACCTTATAGCAACATGTACGCAGTGCAAAGTACAAAGGTCTGTACGAGTGGCTCCTAACTATCTTACTGGTCATTATCACTGAACATCAACCCCAACTCCTAAGAAGCCCAGGTGTGCAATGAAGTGATTTACACACATTTGTATCTGAGACATATTTGCAGACAAATCTGCTGGAACACTGATTAAAGAGACTGGAGTGTGAGCACAGTGTATTGCACGGAAACAAAGAAATCCATCTTTTCAAAAAACCTACAGCAATTTCAACACCAAGTGATCTTTAGCAATTACCAGTTAGGAAGCAGTTTGGCAGGCTTGAAATTATGAAACTCTCAAAACCCACAAACAATTAAATAGATTTCTGTCAAAGTACTAGTCATTGCCTAGCACAAAGTACATAGTTATTGCCTAGCAATGAAATAGCAGGAGCAACTATGCTGACACCACAAAGAAATGAGTGCATTTATGCAGAAGAGCATGTAAGGCTATGTTTAATTAATTCTTCACAACCCGGTGATCTGGTTCTGTCGACCTACCTCACCAAAGTCTGGTTATGCAGATCCCACACTGCAATATTCCCATCACTACAGCAAGAGAAGCAGACCTTGGAATCAGGACTGATTGCTAGGGCATAGCAAGCTGGAGCAGAAGATGTCAGCTCTGCTTTAATGCGTGGAGTCGGAGCTGCCAGGTCCCAAATGGATAACGTGCTGGCTTCTCCACCAACAATCAGGGTGCGGCCATCAGGGAGCAATCTGCAGGAACGGATGTAGTTATCTCTGTTCTGTGGAGACAGAAACCATCGAGAGATTACTCATGAGGAAAGGAAAACAGCATTAACATGAGAGCAGAAATCCATAAAAGTATTGTATTCCCTCCTGGTTTTAATGAGCCATTTATACTTATGACAATGATAAAGTATATTAATGCCAGAAAATTACATGACATTAGGGAAGTACTTAAACTTGATCTACAAAATTCAGTAGCGAGAGATATTTAATCTTAATTAGCATCAAAATGCAAAGACCTGAACCCAACTCCAAACAATTCAAGACAGCTGTATTCAACAGCTTGTGCAGAAAGTTACATTTTCATATGCAGTTTATTTCAGCACATTAACCCCTCGGCATGGAAGAGTACCAAATTCCCTGCACATCCCCCTGCTCTGCTCCAGTGAGACTTGCTGCCACCATCTAAGAGATGTCAGAGAAAAATATTTGGGCAATTTTCTTCATTTGTGTAGTGATTTGTGTAGCAATTCATTATATGTCTACACGTGCTGCACTGTTCTCATTTTATTTCCTTTGTAACAAGAAGCAACATCTTACCAAAAACTGGTAAAAGACACGAGAAATACTGTTAACAATGGTTTGTCTTGTTAGCACATTCAAATAATTTGTGAATAACACTCTGGGATATTTTTAATTGTCACATTAAGACAAGGCAATGCATTCACACACATGCACAAACATAAAATACGTGACTATCTTCAAATATTCTCTGAGAATACAATTGCAAGACAGCAATTTTTAGCATGATGGGATATCAAGCTTTAACACTGCCAACAAATGTCAAAGTTTAGAAACAATATCTGCTGTACTGTCTTTGATCTTTCCCTCTTCCAATACAATTTTAGGATATTAAAGATGTTTTGATTCACTGGGGGGAAAACAACACGAGTATTACAAGGAACATACTTCAAACTGCATTCTAAAAGAAATAAGATTACAAATAAAGTATCAAGCTTTGATACCAATGACAGAACACAAATAGCCACTGTTTTTTGTACCTTAACAGTATCATTTCAATCTTAACACAACCTGCTGTCGTCTTCTACCATCGTAAGCTACCATTTACTTACCAGGCAGTCGAGCTGAGAGACAGGGCTCTTGTTGCCAGGGTGGCTGATATCCCAGACTTTGACACACCCCTTGCCACCCGTGTACACATGTCTCGTGGGGTTGCTGATGGTAACTGCACACACAACTTCCCCATGGTTCAGAGTGTTGATTTGACGGGCATGGCGAGGGATTCCTGGACCGATGAGGGCATCGGGAGGGAAAGGAACAGGCTGCATCTGGCCATCTGCACTTACATGAAATGAGTATGCCCTACAAAGGAAAAAACATAGGGATAAGAGGACAAACAATACAAAGTTTTTCTTCAAGCCTATTTCGGAAAACAGAATTTTGTATGTGTTTCCACTACGGGCATTCTGATTGCCACTTAGCTCCTTTCAAAGCTTTTTTTCTATAATGTAAGAAAGAAATTTTTTAGACATCTGTAACCAGGATTTCAAGTGAGATACGTAACACAGCAATGCATGGGGAGACCACTGCCTGCAGAGAAGGGAAGGACAGGTCAGGGTCCACTGAAAGACAGAAATAAATAGCCAGTTGCAGTAGACCTCTGGGGGCAGCTGAGTGTCAGATAACACTTGGTTGCTTTAACATGTGGACTTCAGCTGGATCACTACCTAGTTGCTTCAGACACACTGCAGGTCCCACACAGTGTTACAGAAGCAGTGAAACCACCACTACGAAGGGGTTAAGCCCCCAGGTAGGCTTGCTGACATCTGACACGACAGACCAGCAAAAACGTATTGGAATTTCCTTCCTTCTTTTGAGTTTTCTTTCTTTTTCCTTTTTTTTTTTTTTTTTTTTTGTATGTGTGTGTGTGTGTGAAGCTGACACAACAACTACAAATTCCAATTTCTCTTGCCAGAACTAGGACTCTCACTGAGAAAGAATGCGTTGTGTGACTGCCAGTTATGCCACCTGTGAATAACCTATCAACAGCTTCATCTCAAAATATTTTCCAAGGAGAACAGTTACGTTGTGAAACTGTCTTGTTCTTCAATGCTTCTTGACACATCATATCTATTACAAGACTATAAACATTACAAGAGGGTTCACCTACATGCACTAAAGGTAACCTTAACAGAAAGCTTTAATTTCTTTAGACTTAAAACATCACAGAAGTATTGATAAAAACAAACAAAAAACAAAATGTAACAATGGTGAGGTTGAGAGCAGCTCACAAAAAAAACAAAAAAAAAATCACTTTATGATACTACCTAGAAAGCTCATTTCTTTAATTGTTGCTTGACAGTCACTGAAGAAGGCAGGCTTCAGAATTCAACTACTGAGTTTGTTATTTAAGATTCATAGTATATTAACATCAGAACAGTAATTTTCATCAGGATAAAATGCAACTGCATTTTCGCCTTCCTGCCCTATTCCCAAAGCTTTACTAACTCTTCTCATCCTGCTCTCCATTTCTTGTTCTGGCAGGCCTGAGTGACACGTCATATCATCATTCCCCATTTTTTGACATTAAACACATTCAGGAAAGGTAGGACAGATTTCTGTGGCTGTGAGAAGCAGCAAACTGCCAATATGAGTAGAATCTTGGTTTCAATTATCACTACAGAAATCTGAAATAACTTTCTCATTATTTCCTTAATTCCTGTTCACTGCAGTAGAGTACTGAAAAAAAAGAAGCTAAATTTCTAACAAAACTAGTGGAACTTCATTATCATCTTCTCTGATTTTTGTATAAAGTTTCAGTCATTCTGCACAGAGCCATGCTTGAGACTTTCTATATGTTTTCATTATTCAGAGAGATTCTACTGGGCTTATTAAGCATACAGAGAACAAATTTGAACAATTACAGAAATAAAGCTTAATTCTGGAGAAATTAATAATTACATTATTCTCATCCCATCCATTATTCCCATCAGCATGTGTGGTTAAACTGTTGCTTTTTAATTGCTCTTAAACACTGAGAAATTCACACAATGTGTTACTTAAGTAACTTAAAAATATCTGACACTACAAATAACAATAAACACTCAGTAATTATTTCTTCTTTTCAAATTACCCATTTTTTCTATCTTCTCTGTGAAATATGTCTGAACTGGAAAGACAATTATTTGTAGGCAGATCCCTGACACACCGCACTTAAGGGATCTGTTTCAACTAACTGCTGCATATCAGCTAACATTCAACAGCACAGATTTTCAGAGCTTTTGTCTTAAAGGAAAAAAAAGTGTAAATTACAAAACAACAGTCCTGATAGCTGTGAAAAATACTCTACTTAAAAATTAAGATAATCATGCTAAAGGAATCACAGATTTCAAATTCAGATTCCAAGGCTGACAAATATTTAAATGCAATTGTGAATTAAAGGAGTCATCAGTACATCAGTGACCACTCAAAAACCTTCCAGATGCAACAAAAGTTGAACTCACTTGACTTCAGATTCCCTCATCACCACATGTTAAATGTGAGCAGAAGGTCTGCACAATTAAAGTTTCTCAGACCAGACAAGCATAGCTTAACATAGCTGGTTACCCTTCCTGGAGCCAGCTTCATGATGGATGAACTTGAAGAGTGCCAACACCTGAACATTACGTCTAGAAATTTCTAAATTTCCACTGCATGTGTAAAGAAGAAAATCTCCATCCTGCAGAAATTCTTAATGTAAACAGTTGATCTGGAATCTGTTGCACATCAATTTTCAAACTCAAGTTTCAAACTTCAAATTTTCAAAAAATCTATCAGGGCAGAATAACTGGCAGAATCAACTGAGGTGAACTAGTGTGTGCAGTCTAAGAGAGTTTGACAAGGTGTATGAATTTAGTGGTAAGTTCGTACAAAAGGGGTGTCACACAGGAAGTGGAACTGGGGACCCTCACATAAAACTCAGATCAATATTGTTTGCATCAATGCTTTATTTTTCTCCTCTCTAACTCAAGAGGGATGTGAGCACAGAGCTCTTCATATCTATGTAATTCTTTTTCTGAGACTCACAACAAGTGATGCGTGGTAGAGCAGGTCACCTTTTGCGGTCAGTTCCATCAAGGATGAATTTGAACATTATGATACAATAATTCTTTCCAGTATTTTCAATCAAAGGAAACATTTCAGTGTTCCTTTCTCTGCACACTGCTGCCTGTAACAGCTGGTAAGTTTGCAAGTAATTGCAAGGCTTTTGTGAACAAAGAAATCATTTTTTAAACTGAAAAGCAGAGTACAGTGGAGAAGGAAAGCCAAGATTGCACTCCAATTTGTATTTCTATGTAAGACCAACTAGTCAGATTCAGCATATAACACCCTGAAGCTCAGATCCTTTCTCTGTCCCCTTTTCTCTACTCTACCCAATACTTGCCAGTTGCTATTAATCTTCAAAACAAATTTGCAAATACCACTTCAAGATTCAATAGAGTTTCTCCTTCCTTTGCCAAACATCTATATTTATTCTAATTCACAATAATTTTCAATAGCTAAGGGCAATTCCAATTAACAATGGAACACAACTTTAACAGATGAATAATTTGTAAAGTTGAATATTTGATACTCACGGTTTTCCTCCAGGGATGCCTGTGAGATTGGGAGGGATGCCTGGGACTCGCATGTGATGATGTGGATCAAAACCAACCTACAGTTTTCCCCAGGCAAAACAAAAAGGTATATTAAAGACGGAGACAGGCAAAAGAAGACAGTTTAATTCTCTTTCTCCATAGCAAACTTCCTGAATTACAAAGGCTAGATTTACCCCACAATTCTTACATTCAAAATGAATTACTTAACAGCAGCTAACACTTACCACTGGAGATCTCCCATAAGCTGCAGCTGCTGCTGCCGCTGCAGCCGCTGCACTCATCTGAGGGGAAATGTTGTGTAGACCAGCATAGGCAGCTCCAGGACTGGTCAGTTCTCCATTCATACCAGCATGTGGCACAATACCAAATGGAGTTGGATAGGGACATGGCACTGCCATAGGTGTCCTTAAACCTGAAGCTATTGAAGCAAAAAAGAGAGAAGTCACTCAGCCATGCCAGACCCATCAGAAGAAATATGAGTTTCTCAAACAGTACAGTACATATACTGATATAACACAGCATATTTGTATGTATATAAATATGCATCTACATATCTATATCTCTCTATACATACATATATATATATATATTTGCTGTTTAAAGTGCTGAAGACCCAACTCTGCATCCAGTTTAAGTAGCAGTAAATTCTGATGCCAATGTACACTGGAAGGAAGCAGGTTTTGGGATGAATGGAAGCATCTTCACAACGCTGAGGCAGATCAACGCTCACCTAGTGGGTCCACACCTGGAGGTTTGCCTGGCACGGGCCTCAGTCCGGGAGTGGAGTTGCTGCCTGGAGTTGGTGCATCAGTCCGTGGAGTTGGGGTATTTGATTTAGATACAGGAGTAGTAGATTTCTCATTCTAATCATCAGAAAGAAGAAGGGAAAACAGTGCATTAGTTGTTTTACTTTTCTGACTAGTTGCTGTAAAGCAAGTGGAAGACACAAGTGCACATCTAATCAGTGAAATCTAGCTTTTGGGTTTGGGTTTCAAAAGTCACTGGCAATGAAAACTAAAGAGACACTGAAGAAGACAGAATGGTTTAGGAATTAACTACAGCTTTCACAGCTTTCACTGCCCAAGGCATCTATGTGATACTGAATGAGGTCAGTGACTGAAGATCACTGTGGCTTGGCAATTATATTGGCAGCACATGTTAAATCCGTCCAGTGGTCACAGAACTGCTCATACTACAAGCTTATTTGAGGAACCACTGCCTTATAGATAAGAAGAGCAGAAAAAAAGCACAACTGACCAACAGCTCACACACAAACATGGTACTGGTAACATAAGGTAGAGACAGTGATGGGCATTAAGTCAGGGACTGTGCACTGCTGCTCTTGTGACAAGCTTGTTTATCAGACAGATTGCTGACTCTTGGGCCTGAACCTGTCATTCCATCACCTTTCCTGAGCACTACATTCACTTTAAACTTTCTTTTATTTATTTTATTTCCTTAAGTAATCACGTACCCTGACCTGTGAAGAACACAGAAGGGAGTTACTATGCAGCTCAGAAATGTGATTAATTTTGGCCACAAACAGGAAAGGAAAGCATACCCCCGACTTGCTGGCAACTCTTTTTTTGCCTTGTGATTTACGATACAAGTCAAGGAAGGCTCTTGTAAATGACAGATTACTTTTTAGATAGAAAATAAAAATTATTGTTGTTGTATATGGCCTGGTAATTCAAACAAAGCTAACAACCAAATCACATCCAAGCAAAACTGAATTTGCTATAAACCACAGGCACAGGCAAACAGATCAAGGAACCCCTGTGTACTCTTATTTATTCTAAGAATGACAGTTTTTCATATTGGGGAGGAGAAAAACATCTCTCAACACAGCGCATCTATCATCTACCCACACCACCAATGAAAACAACCTTTTCCTATCCCTCCAAAAGGCTGCAGACTTCTTCCCTTCTGTTTTATAAAAATTACTTAAAAAAACAAAAACAAATTTTAAACTAATGCTTCATAATGCTTTACTGATAGTTGTACAAATTCAAATGGTATCCAGCTAGAAGTCTGGTAAGCAACAATTTCTGTGTATTAACTCAGGTTAGGTGAATTCAGAAGCACTTACAAGGCTAAGTTCTTTGGATTTAGAGGAAGGAGTACTGCTGGAGGACGCAATAGACGCTGGACTAATTGGCGCATCTTTCTTCAGCAGTCGAGTCTTGTCCAAGCCATTCTCCCTTGGAGAGTGTGCTGGGCTCCCCCGTGGAGAGGAAGGATCCTAAACACCAGCAATGAGGATTACTATAAGAAGTTCATACTAGCTAACAGTACTTGTCCTGAGCAACTCGCACTTTGGAGTGAAGCTCTTCCATAAAATGTGACATGTTCGTTTAGCCCTTCAGCAATTTAGTTGATAAAATTTTAAAATCAATATGTATAACAGATTTTTAATTTTTTTTTTTAAGGAAGTCTTAAAAATTGACATTATTGAACATCAAAAATGATGTTTGAAGTCTGTGGATACTGAAATAGGAAATTAAGTCTCATTCTTTAAGTATTGAGCTAGAAAGGTTTGAGGCATGTGGCAGACCTGATAAATTCACAAAAGAAGTAAAGATCAGAGTGAAAGAAAACACCATTTATGAGCTGAACTGGGCTGGATTCAGAGCACACTTTTGGGACGTACAAGTAACAAAAAATGTCTTTTGTACAAATAAGTGCTACAGATCTGTTTTTTATCCTAAAGAAAGACATGATTGGACTCCCTCAAGCTGGCTCTCTTATGAAGGCAAAGACTGTAATCTTATTCATACCCAAAATACATAGATAGTATTGAAGACACCACCATCTAACCCCCACTACTGTAAGGTAAACAACAACAACAACAACAAAAAAACCCCCGCCTAAACAATCAAACAAATGAAAAAAAAAACACCAAAAAACAAAAAAACAAGCAAAAACATTCTGTGTACCTCATTGGAAACATCAACTACCAAGTTGTCATCACTCTTTTCACCATCACTGTCCTGCAATAAGACACAGTGTGTAAAAAATACATATTTAATACCCTGAGTTTCCTAAGTAAAAAGAAAAAATAAGTGAAAGAAATGGAAAGCTGCTCACAACTACGTAATATAGCCTGTTTTTAAACCAAGATTTATCCAGGAATAAAACTGCATTATTTAGGTCACCTACAGTGCTTCTCCTTAAAAGATTTCACTAGCTGCAGTATTATTCCCAGATAAGTTTTCAGATCAGTGGATAAAACAGAGAATGAAAATCCTCATCCAAAGTTGCACTGCACCAAAAAGTGGAGACATGCTAGACCGCAAATTTATCAAGTCCCAGCCTAATTAATGCTCTATCCTCATACACTGCCTTCCACATGTTCTTTATTTATGTCATCAAAAATGCTATCAATCCTACACATACAAGCCTTCCAACCACTGTAAATGGTAGGTACAGACAGTAAGAACAAAATCCTGAATCCTAAAATCAATTTTAAAATTAGTTATGCAGTAGGAAATGGGTGAAATTATAAAGGAACATTTAAGTTTAACAGTACAGAATGTAATTTTTTACTCACATAACGAGCTGCTATTTCCTTCTCTTCTGTTTTCTGTTTTTTACTCTCTGAAGAATAATCTGTCGAATTTCTGTGCTTTTCTGCTGTTCTGAAACTGGCTGAGGGAGATACAGAAGAGCTCTGCTTTTTAAAAAGAGATGAAGAAAACACATCAGATGCTCCTTCCAACCAGGACTTTTTCTGTCAAATTACCTCAACACAACTTAACCCAGCAAGATGATTTAGAGCTGTTCTTAAGGACAGCACTTTGGGTTTTAATCAGCAATAGCAACTCAGCAAGTTTCTTGTGTTAAAAGTGCCCAGTGCACTGCAAGAGACACAAATAAAAGAGATCAGTTTACATGGAGGAGTTGATATCTGCAGTATTAGTAAGATGAATGTAGAGCTACTTTGGACCATTTTGTGAAGACTTTCTGGCTTGTTTCCTGTATAAATATGCATGGTTAAATCAATACTGACCTCCCAGAAGAAGTGTGTATGTATATGCCTGCAGAAATCACAACAAGAAGAACAAAGACGGTTCAAGCTAAGACAGAATCACAGAATCATAGAATGGCCAGGGTTGAAAGTTACCTCAAGGATCATGAATCTTCAACTCCTCTGCCACACGCAATGCCACCAACCTCCCCAGCTAGATCAGGCTGCCCATGGCCCCATCCAATCTGGCTTTTAACACCTTCAGGGACGGGGCATCCACAACCTCTCTGGGCAGCCTGTTCCAGCACTTCACCATTCTCTCTCTAAAGAACTTCCCTGTACTCATTTTAGTCCAACAGCTTTTACAGTTTCCAGTTGTGCCTGCAGGACAGGAATACAGTGCAGTGGCTCAGGGAAGTCTTTTGCTATTCTGTGGACATCACTTATTAATGACGGTTACAGAGCACATTTATGGGATGGGAAAGAATGGAAGGTAATTTGCACTTTGGGCGCTGTCATTCAGCAACTCTGCTCTACTTCTTTAAACAATCAAGATGACATTTATCAATACCTCACATATTTCCAGAGCTTGGTGGAGCCTGTATGTTCATACACAAACAAGGAAGTAATGAAAGATGCAAAATTTCTTCTGGGATTGATTTTAGCAGCAGCAGCAGCTTTTGGCCTTAACTCAAGAAAGCATTTAACCAGACACTAAGCTTTATCTCACAATGAAGTCAATGGTTGAATGTACATAACTAAGGATGTGTTCTGGTATTTTGCAGAATTGGAACTGACAGGTATGAAGATGAAAATAATCCTCAGTTTAAACCCTGCTGGCTGTCTGCATCTCTCTATTCTCCTTACGTAAGATGTTGAGGGGAACAACTGAAGAAGTCCTTACTGCTGGATTTTAGACCCTCTTGCACATGCAGAAAACATTGGCATTGAGATTTGCTTCCATGTCTTATTTGTTGTTCTTCAATACAGCTGTATAGCACAGCACTCTGGTTTGAGGGTTAAATGCATGCCTCCGTAAGTATATTTTATCACAATCACCAGGAACACAAACCCCAGAAGTCAGCATTTATGCTCTGCAACTCCTGTTCCATTGCTGTTACTGAATGTCTTATTTCCTCAACATGCTATACCACAAACTTCTGGCAATAATTAAGAACACTTAACCACAAGTTAAGATGCAGTCATTGCTCAAGTCACATAACAGAACGTTTCTCCTTGCCTGGACACCCAGCTGCCACTTCTTTAAAATTTCCAGTTCTTGTCAACAGTAGCTCAGATTAATGAGTGGTAGAATTTGAAAAAAAATCTTCAGCTTTCTTAACTAGTGACTGTTATTTATCCTTCTGAGTAAAAGCATAAGCTGATTCCTTACCTGAGTAGAAACAACAAATTTTAGTGAAAAGCCAGTGCTGAGCACTGCCTGTGTCTTTCTCATTTCCCTCCCTCTTTCTCCTTTTGGCAGCATACATGGATTTCCTACCCTGAGAAAAGAATATCTTAAAACATGTTCAATGGTTTAGCTTTAAAGTAGATCATTAATCAACTGTTACACTGCAAATGACAAATTAAAAATGCTATTGCTTGCTCTGAAGAGAAAATGCATGTTAAGGCATTTGGAGACAGTAGTGACAATAAGCACAGAATCCTTAAAAATAGAGGCTAAGTATAAACACAGTATTAAATGAACTGATAGCTTGAAAAATGTATTTGTTTACTGCAATGATATAGCACAGTCTTTTGCAAAAGATTTTAATAGCAGACTCCTATTACATTTATATTAATTTATAATTTGGGAGGCGGTAGCTTGTAATGTGAATTCAATTCATTATTTCTCAACTTCACCCTACAGAAAGCAAATTACTTTAAAACGAAGAAAAATAATCACCAGTAAACTACAAATTAGACTGATGTCTGAAGAATTAAAGTAAATTACTGCACTTATTTAAATAGAAATACTTATTTTCATGAATTTGAAACTATATAGTTTCATTTTTCACAATCTAGTTAGCTATGTGCTACAGATACCATTTTAATCTTTGATTTCACTGCTTAATAAAGTAATAAATTAAAGCTTCCTACTAGAATGATAAAGTAGTTAATTATCTCTAGCACATAAAGGATGAGTACCACATTGGGCACTGGAGCAATGCACACTGCTTAATGGTTTTACTGCTTCAAAGATGGATCAGAATTGATTCTGATATGAAAATATGGTATCCCACCTGGCATTTGTAGAAAAAATGTTGACAACTAACCTAATGATAGCTGATGGGGAGAATGAGCAAATCAGTGGAGTGAAAGGAAGCATTAGAATCTCAATTGCCAAACTGAAATTTGGCCAGTGAATTTGGACTAACATTATTTTATCTAAAAAGCCAATTACTACTCAACAAATTAAACATTCTTGCTTTTCAGGTTACTAGTAGATCTGTAAGGATCTATCTATATATGGGGTGTAACAATGTCTTCATGGCTTCCACTGACATCAAATTCTTACATATTAACCCTGTACCCACACACATTCTGGTTTCCATGTCTGCAAATCGATGTATTCCAATTCTTCATATTTGCAAGCTGTGAGGCAACAACCACTGAAGTGAACCACTTAGCTCACCAGATTCTGCAGTGTTTCTCGATTAAAACATCAGTGCTGTCCTAATATTGCCTTTAAGAAATGGGAGGAGAATGGCTACTGAGACCAATTAAAAGATTCAGCATTATGCTTTGGCAGGCAGCAACTTAATGGGCCAGAGTCCTCATTCTAGTGACTATGGAAATTTATGGAGAAATAAGTCTTTCACACTGCTGTTCTCTTCAACAAAAAACATTAATCTACTAGAAAGAGTAGCATTTTCCTACTAACCAACACAGATAATTAGATCAGACATAGGAAACAATATTATTTGGGGAAAGTGGGTTACATTCAGTTTCCTTTTTAGCAGAATGTACCAGTTTTTTATTTTCTGCTTAGGTAGGACATTTTTATTCATGTTAAATACATCACAAAACGCTGACAAAAAACATTTGAACAGATACATTTATAAAAAGGCTGAGCATACTGCCTTCTTCACATAATTGGCTTAAGAAGTGAAATAGTTTGTTTATAGTGCTGGATCCACAGTATTTGTTGCACTAGACCGTAAAACATGGCACGGTATACCTTACTGTGTATTCCGGGCAGTACTGAGCACAGTGCTAAACAAAAAGATTGCCTACCACGAAGGCCATTTGGAGTTTCACAACTCCAAATGGAGAAAAGCAGTGCATCTTCTCTATAACGCTCACAGGGTACTTCCCCTGGTGGAATATCAATGCCACACAAGAACAAATTAAATGATCATAAAGAGGGCAATATAAGCCTCTTACTGAGCCATAAAATTATCACTGGTAACAAGGCAAACATCAGCATCCTCACTTTCTACTTGGTATAATTAATACTTGAGACTGCCTGGAAAAAGAGAAAGCTGAGGTACTGAAGTCACCATTTTAACTCCAGCTTCCACTGAAGTTACTTACATTAATAAAGATGACTCATGCTGTAATGGCAGGGAAAAAAAGAAAAAAAATAAATCAATATGGTCAGATTGTGCAGTCTTCCAACTGCTCTCAAATCCTGTAAACCCCAGCTATTCATATGCTCGCTTCTGCAGATGAAGACCTGGCCTGAGCAGACTAAATTATAACTGAATAGAATCAGTGTTAAAAGTAATGACTAGAGATGACAAGATGAAAAGCCCTCCCCCACAATAAAAGCTGGTAACTCTTTAAAATATTCATGAATATGACCATTCCCCAGTGTACCCTTACTGCTAAAATGATCTATTTGGAGTGTAATAATTAAAACAATCGTTGCCAACAAAGTGGGATGATATAATGATTATGATATAATTGACCATCCTGAAGTATTAAGCAAACTTCAGTAAAAGCCAAGGATGCTCAACCCTAAGGTCAATTACAGTATAATTACCTGAATGACATTATTGATGTTATAAAGTCTGTTGGAAGTATAAAAGAAACTATAAAAATGGGTACAATATGTATTACAGTCCAGTGATGACCGGACAGCAATGCTGCTTGGTTGGACAGTTGGTGCCAACATTACACATGGACATACAACTGCCAGAGATCTGACAAAGGCACTGTCTTGTCCTGGGTGGGCACTGGTTTTTGCCCTTTCCCTCCAGCTCTCCCAGCACCCCGGGCTGCTGAATGGAGACCACCCTGCTTGTTGCTCTCAGAATTAACTGGCAAACTCCTTGGCCTTTGGGTTTGTCTCATCTGCCCATCTGAAGCTGCCTCTGCTGCCTCTTAAGACAGAAAGCTTCAGAACATGTTCTCTGAAGAGAACTTTCTTTTTTTTGTTTTAAATTCAGTCTTCCATGCACTTCATCAAGTTTCCCCTAAATCTAGTGCTGATGGAGCGAGTGAATTCAGCCCTGCTTTAGGCATGCCTTGCCATTTTGTAAGCTTCAAATACATCCTCTCTCACCCTTCTCCTTCTCAGGCTGAAGGTCCTGCCTTCTTGGCCTTCCTCCTTTGAGCCACTCCATTCAGTTAGTTGTTCAGCTGCCATTTCAGTGCCGCCTCCACTAGGTCACTACTGAGACATGGAAGCAGGACCACACGCAGTGCCCCAGCACAGAGCCAGACTTGCAGCAGTCACACACTATCCCTTTGGCTACAGCCTGCACCAGATCAAGCCACAGCAAGAATGGCAACCATGCAGACGTCGTGGAAGAAAACCTCACTGGCCACTGAGTTTCCTGTAAAGTTCTGCCCCTCCTAGTTCTGAAGATGAGCGCAAGTAGAAGCCTTCAGGGAACCCTCCTCGCCTCTTATGTGAAATGGTAAAGCAGGCTGCCCAGCAGTCTGCCAAGGCCACCACCACACAGCCAGGAAAAAGAAAACAACCAAAAATGCAACTAAACAGCTCCCACATAGTAGGCTTTCTGCATGGCTTCAACTATAAGGGAATACCCATCTGTTTAAAAAATGCATTTGTTTACATACTTCCGTATGCACATATTTTTTATTAAACTAAAGGAGATGGTGTGAAAATGCTGTAAGCTGCTCTGTAGGTACCATATGATGTGTTTCTACAGGGCTGCATTCCTGAGGTCACCCATACCTCCACATTTACTACACATTTCTGTTCTTATTATTACCACTACTGCATTCCAGTATCCATGCCAGCCCAAATGAATTTCCACTATTTGCTTTAATTTACTGATGTTCTTCCTTTGCTGCCCTTATTCAGTCAGCTGAACACTGATACAGCCCAGAATGAGCTCATCAAATGAGGATACTGGTAGCCAATTATTGTTCCCACAGATATTATCAGTGGCAGCGAACCTTTAAAATGTTTTTACTGCTCATTTCCAACTTGTTTCTCTATACAGCCAACATGAAACCCAACACCCAGTCTGCCGCATCAAGATCAAACTGACTTTCTTGTCTCATTCCCTGCCTTCTCTCTGCATTTGCATTTACAGATATTGGATAAAGTCTCAGTCCTTGTTGGTGAAGAATGCTACTAACTAGCTCAGAAAAGCAGAACAAAGCTACTTTTAATATCACATGACTCTGAGCTAAGTGAACTGAACTTAGTAATCATGGGTGCAATAATTATTTTTAATACAAACTATGATTAAAATGCAAACTTTGAAGTTTCATATTGCATTTTTATCCACTAATTAATGTCATTAATTGCAAAATTAAAGAAGTTAATTAGTGAATAAGAGTGTCAAAAAAACACCTTCAAAGTCTAGATGTGCAACGCTGCTTCATGAGCAATGAATTGGCCACAAAGAAGCCCAGAGTAAAAAGACGTATAGGCTGAGCAGTTTGTCTCCAAAAGGCAAGTGTTCTCAAAAGTTTCACATGAATCAAAATACACCTATGTGTATACATTATGTATATGCGCTTGTAATTTCTTTTAAAATATCCACATACCTGTTTACATGGGTGATGTGGTTGCCCTGGTGGCACCAATGTGATATTTCATCTATCAAAATCACTGAAGTCCAGATAAAACGAGTGTTACAAAGAACGATAAACCACTACCATTTGCATGTTAATTCCAGTCATGTATTTTAACATGATACATTTATCAACTTACTATAAGCTGCACAGTCCACACAGCAGAAGCTGGAGATACCTGGCAATTTTGACATATAATCCTACCAGTGTATGCTGATGTTTCTTTGGTCCCTCCTGGTGTCCAGGTGCACAGTGGTGGCAAGAAAAGGAGGTGTTTAAAGCAACAGAAAGGCTAGCCTTTCACAGATTTTTGCAATAAATCCTTTAAAATACAGCTTCTTCAGTAATCACTGGCTGAGGGCGTAACATGAGTAAGGCCTAATCACTGCTGACACTATGAGGGTCAACGCATAGCAAGAAGAACCAATGTGGCTTAAGTACAAGCAGTGAAACAGCAGAAGGGCATAGCTATGAGGCAGAAAAGGAAACACAGATTTAGCTTGAAGTGTAGCATGTGAAGGTAGTGAAATCAAGGAGTGCGGCAAGAATAACAAGCATCCTTTGGTAAGCAGGACAGTTTGAACTAACGTCCTGGTTTAAGCAGGGAACAAAAGTAAAAGTAACAGATGGGTAGCAAAAGGAGTTAAACACTTCTGCTATGTTTACAAAAGCTTCAAAGTTCACAGATTACATTTACCATCAAGCCAGCTCTTGTCCTCATCTGCCAACTCGTAAATATTGAATTTAATTGATGATATAAACAACACAGGCATTGTCAAACATCCTCCCCCTTAATCTGCAAAGCAATTCACCACTTCCCACTCACTGTCGCTCACTACAGCCTCCTTCCCTTTGAACAGATCCCAAAGACCACAATCTTCAGCACACAGAAAAGCAGGTGAGTAGGCCAGAGTGAAAAGATACACAAGACGTTAAAACAGAGTTACAGCTGGAAGAGGGTGGGAGCCCCAGGGCACATACAGGCTGCAAAGGAGTTCTGTACCTAATCACGTCAGAACAGGTAAATGCTCCTGAACAACCAATGCACACAAGTGCAAAAATGATACCAGACAGGGTAAATTCTGCTGCTAGCATTTTGGAAAACAAATGCCAAAATCTGAGACAAGCCTTCTTATCAGTCATCACATAATACAAAATCTTAAATATTATTTCAACCAAAATGAGACACTGAAACAGAGGGGTCAAAGGCCAGTAAGTTAGAGATTGAGAAGGATTGTGGGTAAATACAGTCAGCTTTGGAAATCATAAGAGAGCTGTGCCAAGGAAACACAGAACTACAGCTCCGCTCTCCTCAAATATTTATTAGGGGTTCCAATTACTGATCTCTCATGCTATTTCCTTCAATGGAGACCTGAAACAGTTTGAGGAGCTGTAGCAAAACAGAAGCAGAAAAAGAGAGGAGAGTACTGGGAGTTAACTAGTGAGAATGAGCAGGGGAGAGCATGCAATCTCAGGATAAGAGAAAAAGCTCAACCAGCCAGAGCATTCAATGCAGCAATTTAATTGTGGGCTCACCACCATGAAAGAGAGACAGATAACCACCAGCCTGCATTACAGGCTTTGATTCAGTGGCATGCCACAACACGAGGAAAAGCAGTGGCACTCCCCGAGCTTTCTTCAAAAGCTAGTGATGGATGCACAAAGAAAATTCCCGACATCCAATATATCTCTAGAATATTAACACTAATTATATTTCCACAGCAGCTGAATTTGAACTGAGCACACAAGGTAATTTGGTTAGTTTCAGAACAGTAAGAAAACGCTAAAGAGGGAATGTTTTATGATACCCATTAAAGGCCTGTGTCAGTATGTTTTATAATTCGTTAAAAAATATAGGTAAGAATCAAGAAATTCCCCTGAAGAACAGTCAGCTATTGCTTTGAGCCCTTTCTCAGACTGAGCACCACAGTAAAACTGTTATCCTTTCACTTTGCACAGTGATTAAAATGGACTGTGCGGCACCGAGCCAAGCTGAACATGAACACTTCCCTGCAGTGGCTGAAGCCACAGGGGCTATAAAAAATATCATCAGTACTAGCAACGAGGTTAGGAGGTAAAAATACACACACCTACACCCCCCCCTTAATTTTCCATGGTAAAGTAATAACGATAAGGTTTTAAGCTTTACCTTCTCTGGGGATAGCTAAGTGGATTCACTTTCCATGTGACGGGTCCTGACTACTTTCTCCTGGGATTTACATTCTCTATCTAACTCTTCACTTTGACCAGAAGGATATAATCTGGCACTAATTAGCCTTTTTTGTTAGTGAAAAACCACAGAGATCATGTCTGAAGTCAGCCTCATGGCACATTCCATTTAGTTGCTTTTAGCTGCTGTCCAGATCAGATACTTTGCCCCAGTTACTCACATTCTTAGTTTTGGTTCCATTTAATACAGGTTATATCCCTGGCAAAGGCATCTGTTTGAGTTTTCACATTTCTGGTTTTTTTCCACTGTATCTGTATGTGTGAATTTATTCTTTTCATTCTGCCTGTTTGTCTCAGAAGTATTTTAAAGATGCTTTGCTGCATATGTGACCTAGGAGACAATATGGAAAAGCAAATGGTGGTTTTTATGCAATGCTTCAGTGATACCACTAGTGATCTTTCTCCACACTTTCTTATTTCCTTCATTTCTTCCCCTGATTTTCAGTCCTCCCAAAAAGCTCCCTAAATGGCAACAGAAATATTACTTCTACTCCAACACTGCTTTGATCAGCAGAAAAACGTTCATGTTTATCTCAGGTACTAACTCAGAGGCTGCCAATTTGCTCATTTCTTCTTGTGCTGGATCTTGTGCTGTGTCTGAAAATATGCTTCAGCCTTTTCTAGTACTCTGTATGATTAAGGAAGCCAGACCTACTGCTAAGTACCCAATGAAAACAATATTCATGATTCAACCAGTCTTTTAATTGTGCAGGTGGATAAAACATTGTGGGTGCTATTAAATATTTGAAAATTCCAGTTCATGCTGATTCTGAAGCAAAACATTTTCTCAACGATCTATAAAAATATTTTCCAGAATGACATCTTTGAACACTACTGTTCGCCTCTCTGCCCAAATAACATCCAAGCCCATTATTTTTGCCTCACTTCATCCACACTTACTTACTTGTGTTCCCAAGACTCTTGTTCAGGAAATTATCCCATTTCCTATTCAGGAAAGCACTCGCGCAGATGCCAGATTTGAGGCACACACTTTGATCTCAGAAAAGTCACAAGGCAGATAAAGAAATCAGAAGAACGTATTTATGTGCTGAACTCTGGATGCCTACTGCATGCTACCTTGAGTCAGGACCTCAGCTGGTTGCAAAAATAACTGCCCCCAAACTCATTTTTCAAATCAAGGATTTTGGTAAATGGAATGGATAGAGCAAGGCACGCTTCCTGCAGTCAGCCTCAAAGCAGTTACATCAGTATATAATAACACATTATATGTACAGCACCTACTTAGAAGACAGAAAATAAAACACACTGTTCTTCTGCCAGATTTTTAGATGCATTACAATTTCAGAACATCGTAGAGTTCTGCCAAGAGAAGCAGTAGCTTATATTTTTCTGGGCATTTCATTATTTATATTAGACAGGTCACGCTGTTAATTTTTTAAACGTTAAAAGCACAATCAAATACAAACGCCAGGCTAGGTGGAAATGGTTTGATGTCAGCAACGAGCAGCCAATACATTTTTAATTCAGGCTAGAGGATAAAAAAAGAAAAAATCTCTCTCCAGTACACCCCCATACACTCTGCCAAGAAGTTAAGTGTGATAACTGGCATGCACACACATGATCTTCTGTTCAATTCAAGTGAGTTATCTTAGAAAATTTGTGAAGACTGTTCTCTCTCATTTAAATACCTCAGAGTACAATCCACCTTCCCCTTTGCTTTGGTTAAGGGAAGACTACAGTAATCCCCCTCAAATAGCATTCTGGCAAACACTCCTAAATTATGTAATTCACTAGGTTCAACTCTACTGTTACAATCATTTTCAAGGAAGATGAGTATAATATATTATCATTATAGCTATACAACCTTGAGCTGAATTTTTCTTGGCTGAATTCCTAACATTTTAATGCCGAAACTGATCTGTTTTTAAAACATCACATGAAAGATTTTTTAAAATACCATACATGCTCAAGCTCTTTATTTTAAAAGGTTTAGAAACGAGCTAGCAGAAACAAGGAAAAAAAAAGTTTTGTGTTTTCTAATCTAGTATTAAATACATTTTAAAGAACAACAGACATGTTTCGAAACAAACTATTGCAGTGTACAAATTACCCAGAAGGGATGGAGACAACAATACCTACAGTGTGGGTTCTGATCTGCGAAGAAGTTGGCGTTTCATCAAGGTTGTCTAGGAAACCATTTTTTAAATTTACTTAGAATACAAAACGAAAGATGTTTATTTCCGTTTGGGATGCCTCTGGAGAAGCTGGCAAATAACAAGTTTATTAAAATGACAAGTTCAAGGTACTTTCCTTGTTGACTGTAAATAACCACCCTGTGAGCCAATTAAGAACAGAGATCAAAGGCCAAAGGAGTGCTATAAAGCCAGAAATGACAGAGTTAAAAGAAAGCCTCCTCAAGTTACTGCAGCATGGGAAATTCCTGTACCCAACATCCACTCCTGTAATGCCTTTTTATTCTGGCTTTGGACCAGGCTAAAAACTAACACCCACGCGTTACTGGACACCTACACAAGTGGCTTGCTTCTATTCACAGCCAGGAATTGTTTTAGTTGTAAAAAGTGATCCTGACAGGACCTGAAGCAGCTAGACAGTGAGGAGGCAAGAAGTGTTGGAGAGGTATATAAGAATGCCTGGCTCCAACTTATAAAATAGGTTTCTCAGTTGGGAAATTTTATTAGGTCCCACACTGCAGTAGCTTGTCAGTGAATCCGTCCTCCTTAGTAGGTGCCAAGATTGTGACTTTACAAGTCAGAAGACATCGTACTACTAACCTGACCCCTACTGCATAACTTGACTATTACTATGATTTCTGCACATAACAGCTTCAACTTTGGTATCAAAACAGTGATTTTGAGTGAGTAGGGTCCTTTCACCAGGTACACAGAGTGCTGCCATCAATTCTCTTGCTAGTATTTAAGAAGCTGAACTGCAAGTCATACCACTGTTCACCAATCAATACCTGGGCTGCTTGAGCAAGAGTACACTCTGCTCCTCTGCAATACCACCTTCCTCAACCTCAGTTAAGTCCTTCTCAAAGAAAATCTCAAATCTTTAAACAGAGCTTCAGTACTACTTCTTGAAATTAGAGGATAAATATGAATATATCAAGTCCATTTTCCTTGATTCCACTATCTGTCCTTGTCCCGTACATCAGCAGGTGGAGGGGAGGGAGGTGCTTTTAGCATTTGTTGTGACTGGTAAGATCATCAGACTGAATACTGTGTGTAGACTTCAGTTTTGACAGTAAATGTAAATTTCCATTTAAAGACACCTAGAGCACCAGATGGAGCTCTTACAGTGAGAAAATGTAACAAGCTCTTTCACAGCAGGCACAATTGTATTCCGAGCTCCAGCCTGCAGATGGAAATACTTCTTCTCTGACTACATGAATTCCCACAGGGAGCTTTCACTACCAACGAAAATCACATTCACCTGTGGGGCTGCTCCCTCTGCAACTGCACCAGATGAAATGAGGGAGAATCCTGAAGCTGTGCAGCATCCTATGTTGGCAGCAGCACGCCATGCCAACCCTGATGCACAGCTGGGGAATCTTGCCCTGCACACATGAAGCAGCACAGCCCAGCGAACACAGCACGAGGCTGGAAGAACAGGGAAGAACAGCAGGCACAGGGGTGAGCTGATTGAGTCATGCTGGCAGCGATGCACTACCAAGTCGGGTCAGTGCAAGCCATGGGTCTCAGTGCTAGTGCACCTCACACCACACTCTATACAGGCTGCGCCTCAGTAATGTGACCGCAGTGTTGCAACTCTCCCAACACTGAACTAGGTTTCTGCCCATCCTGCTACATCTACAGCCCCAAGCAGTCCTGAAGGATCTGTACAATGCAAAAAACCTCAAGGAAGGATGAGAGTTAAGCCAAAGCTTCTGAAAAAACTTTTCTGAAAAAAATGGACAGAGCCTAGACCGTCAACAGAAACTGGAACAAGCTCCAAAGGACTGAGCTGGCAAACTAAGCCACAAGAGCTATGACCAGAAGGAAGCATGCATATTTTTGCCCACAATGGCACTCAATGCAAAGATGATTTTAAACAGAAAAATTATATAAAAATGGATCACACGGTAATGCTGATGCCTGAGCAAGAAACTAAAACTGGGGAAGATAGAAAGCTGTGCTTTACATTTGAGAAATCTAGGCTCTTTTATCTGATTGGCTGAAGTCAATTACGCTTTTTCATGCCTCAGTTCATTATCTGTAAGGTAGAGATTATTTGTGAAATCTACAGAGCCTGTCCTTCCCTTATAGAGATTGTTGAGAGCAATGGTGTGTTGAAGATTTGGAGGTTCTCCAGTATTAACAGGGATGGGTTCATTAATATCTCACACTGAAATGGACAAATGAGGGAGGGGACAAAAAAAAAAATCACTTTTCTTTGTATCGATACCAACATTACTACAGCAATCTAAATACTTTAACAGCTTGTCTATATCAAACTCCAGCAACTAGCTGGTCTACAATAATTTTAGCCCATCTCAGTTTGTATAAATCTGTATCGTGAAGACACATGAAACTGAAAAGAGGAAACATTTCTGTATTGTACATAAAGCTAACCATCTAAACTACAAACAAAAATCTGATATGTAAATAAATAAATAACCTCACAATTTCAGGAAGAATATACTGCTGTTTACTGTTGGTTTGTTTTATTTTTTTGTGTGTACATGTTTTTAAATTACCCATGGTTAATAAAATTAACCAGTAAATCTGCTATCTGCAGACTTGTCTTTGAAATTATTTTCCTGAAATTAAACTTATGCATTTGAAAGGTGAATAAAGTCAAACCCGCAGCTGCTTACAAAACTCAGGTCTATACTTTAGAACACATAAGGCCACCCACCTCTAAGACAGCTAGATGTCAGATAAACCTCTAATTTCACAGAGCCATTCTCATCATCATTCCTTCCTATACCCTACCAAATACAGTCTTTCATTGCTTTGTGCTATGCTGTGTCTGCACTTACAGCGCTCCATAAGTATGAAAAACAAACAGTGCGCATTTATCTGATTAAAATCTAATGTAAATGATATGCAAAATAGGTGCAGTCCAGTGGCTCATGGCAAACTGCCAGTAAAGACCTTCTGTGCTGAAGGTTGTGCATAGCCAATATAGGGCACTGTATCTCTGTCAATCTTCTACAACCATCTCTCTGTTTTACAGTTTTGTCCTGTTTTCATCTAGGACAAGTCGATTTTTAGTTCATAGTGTCTGGTATGATGCTATATCTTTGCTTTAGGAGAAAATCCAGTTGGTAACACATCAGTGTTTCAGTTGTTGCTGAGCAGTGCTGTACGGAGCCAAAGACATTTCAACTTTATGTACGGTCCTGCCAGCAAGGGTGTTTGGGGAGCCCCCTGGTTCAGAACTAGGTCAGCTGACACAAACCGGTCAAAGAGATATTCCACACCGTATGCAGACATATGTGAAGAAAACTTCAAACTGTGGGAAGTTGGCCGCGGCTGGGGGCAGCCTGGGGACAGGCTAGCTATTGGTCTGTGTATGGTGAGCCATTGGCTGAGCTGGCTGCTGAGTTAAACCACAACATTATTTAATGGTCTTTTCCATCTCCGCTTATTTCTATCTGGACACCTTAGCACTTCACTTTCTTACCATTTGATGCCAGTTGATATAAAACAAATCTTGCAGCATAATACACAATCACTTTGTGAACTGGATAAGTTCTAATTCAATCTCAGTTTAGGCAATACGCCACTTCTCTCCCTTCTTGCTCCTCTAATCACCATTAATAACTATTGTTACTCCAACTCAAATTCCTTCCAGAAGCACTTTCCTGCTCCCGGGTCTCAGCTTCCAAAAACTTTTGCCGCCTTCTGTTAAAGAACAGCTTGGGGCCATTCTTAGGGGGCCGTTCTTACAAGTCCATAAGCAAAGAAGATTAGCCTGAACAGCTAACTTTCTTTGATAAAGTAGAGAGAAAAATGCATTCCACATGAAATCAGAAAACTATCCAAAGTTTCTTCAAAAACCATCCAGGCAATGCCACTGAACACTCATGAGTTATTTTACTGAGTTTCTGCATAATTTAGATGATTCAAAACTGGATTTTCCAAATGCTGTGCAGAGATGATTATGGGACATACTTGTTTTGACTGGGCTTTAAATTTCTACTTCTCAGAGATTTCTCATTTTTCCTTTTTTCAGGGTTGAAATTTGCTATGAGAATTTCTTCAGCCCCCTGCAGAATTCTTAAAGAGTATTCCCTAAAGAGAGAGACAAAAAGAATTGGGGATTCATCATGCACAAGCTGATATTTACAGTAACACCACTCCCAGTACATGTCTGCTTGAAATAGCTTGATATTTCTTCACTTTCTTTTAATATTTGTAGGATTAATAACAAATTCAGGCCCTGATCCGATAATATTTAACATCTGGGCAAAATGTTCCTTGCTGACGTCCACAGGGCCCTAGTTTGGCACAACAAACACACTGCATGTTACAGAAAACTCAGCAATGGCAGCACTAAAAGGCAATTTCTTCTTATCCCTTTTTGCGCTTCTCTTCTTTTGTTAATGTGAAGAGACTAGGAACAATATGGCAACCAGAACAAAGGAGAATCAAGAAAACACTCATGGATGATTGCTCAAAGTCTGTCCATAAACACCCCGATTACCTTGCTACTATAGCATTTGGTTTGAGGACAACTTGAAGCTCCATGAAAACAGGGAACAAAAGATATTTGCATATGACAACTTCAGTGCTCCGAGCCCTCTGGGTGCTTCAGACACCACCAGGCACACAGGCCGCAGCAGAGGCAAGGAATGCTTCAGAAAACTGCATTGTCTCCTTTCACCGTAGTGGCATCTTCACCCCTGTGAACTCTTTTTCCACTTTCTAGTTGACCTGCACAACGCCCGAAGGTTGATTGGTAGAAGAAAGCTGTAGCTGCAGTAACAAATATGAAGCATCTCTCTTGCTAAGTGCTAACGCCTTCCAGACCATACACCAACTTACTTCATGACCAGACAGACACAGTATTTCACAACATATTAAATGCATTAAGGGTCCCACACAAACAATGCTGAGGCACTAAACTCAGAGCCAAGATGGCTAGAACAAGCTTGAACATCTTCCAGGACCAGAGCTGCCTTTTTAGCAAAGATATCCTAAAGTAATTCTATTCTTCTCTCTCTATTCTTTGCCATCTCTCATGACAGCCTTGAAAAGAAAGACAGCTGGCAAAAAAGCAGCAGTGACAAAACTGTGAGTCAGACAGAGGTAGAAAGGTTAGACTCTGGGAGCCAGAAAGAACAAGGATAGGCCTCTCAGACACCTATTTTTAAATGCTTCCTTTCTCTCTCCTTCCTCTCTTCTTGAAAGACTAAATGCAAAATGAAATCATCTTACAGAAGGACAGCCGCTTCCCCCCTGTGCTCAGTCATTCCAGTCACACTGTGTTGTCCAGTAACCTGCATTGATAATTCCTCATGAATAAAATGCCAACATTATCATCCTCAGCTATGTTGTTGACATGCTTTTGCTATTTCACTAAAAATACCATTAATTTTCTGGCTTCACAACAGCTGAGCTACTCCCCATTTGAATATACAAAAGAGTATTTTGTTTAAACCAAATTAAAAGCGTTCCAGTAAATGACTTCAATTTTGCTGGCTATACTACTTCAGTGTATACCGTTCTATTTAATCCTCTCTTTTCCCAACTCTACCCCCTTCTACCTCCCCCTCCTTTTCTTTCTTTTTTTTTTTTCTTCCTTCCTTTTTCATACTTAATCCTTTCATGCTAGAAGCTGGATTTGCCCAGCAAGACATCCACATTCAGAAAGAGCTTCAAAAATGTGGTTCCAAAGAGTTAAGGCAATGGTGAAATTGCCTCTGCTCTGTTTTTATTCACCTGTGTTTGCCAAAACATATTTAGCAGTTAGGAAAGGAAGAAAAAGGGGAGGGGGAGCACACAAACCGAGAACATACCTTCAATTTCCCATCCTGTTAAGTGTCGACATTCCCCATCTAAGTAAAAAACAACAACAACAACAACAAAAAAACAAAACAAAAAAAAACCCACTACCATTGCCAACCCCTCCTGGCATCTCAACACTTTATTTGTTCCCATTTGTATCTAATGCTTTTGTCAACAGTTCAACAAAAGTCAAAGCAAACAAACCCACTACAAACACTGGGGGTAACAGCAACAAGCATGAATCCTTCACAATTATCCACCCCAGCTGCTCCGTGCCCGTCCAGGCTGCTTTCATTTACAACAGTGTCAACAAAAGGCTGAAACCCAATAACTAGGCGGGTCAATACTACCACTGTAAACCCTCCAGAGAAGGAAATGCTGTTCTCTTGCTTTACTGCTTCAGCAAACATGCAGTATAATTCAGTTAGATAGACAAGTGCTTGCCTAATCACTTGTTGTTTGAATTATTCAAGGCTTTCCCCGTTAACTACTAAATGATGGCTCTTCAAATATTTCCCAGAAACTACCAGATGTCCAACAGGAGAAAAGGAAACATTAGGCAAATTCGGACATAACAGAAAAAAATGGAAACCTATCGAAAAGTGTAATGTTCAGAGGGTTAATGCCTTCCTACTCATTTTTTCGGTTGTTACTATACAGAAAGCAAAGAAGTTTAGAAAATAAAAGTATGAGGCACACATTCATCTATTAGTTGCTTGATTTTTATACAGCATAATCAGGGCTGCTGCCTAGAGAACATGTAAGCTGCAGATACAAATAAGCACAGCAGTCAGCAAGGTGGACGCAGGCGTCATGCGTTTATTCCCACATCTCTCTTTTTACACTACTCATTTCATCTCTTAACTAATCACCCACTTTAGTATTTTCTTCTCTTCAGCTCAAAGATGAATGCTCATGTGCTTTACTTCAGAGGTTTCACGGGGTTCATGTTTACACTTCCAGAGAGCAGCATAAACACAATGCATTGTAATACTAGTTTAAGTGTTAAGTACAACATTCCATTTACTTCTCTTCGGGGTAGGAAACAGCCACATTTAGAATTTCCATTTCCTTGGTTTGTAGGATTTAGTCATAACCACACAATTGCTAACATACTATTTATAAGCTTTAAGAAAACAGATAAATTATTTAACAAGTGGTACCTGTGTAAATTTTAGAAATTATTCACGAAAAAGCCTGGATATGGACAACTGCTTCATCTAAGACCAGTTTACATATACATCACAGTGTAGAGTTGGACAGATATACATTCTGAACCAGAACATAGTATCAAATACACTTATAAATATTTTATTTTTGACATCTACCATTGCAGTTGTGCATGCTGTATAGCATTCCAAAGAGAATCCCTGGCAGTTTTAAGATTTAGCAAAACAGTAAAAGAAATTCTGTCCGGATGTCAAATTAAAGCACATAGTCTTGTTTTTGTAATTAAGATCTGTAACATATTTTGTTTGTAAAACAGTTTTAGAGTGACTGCACTGTAACAATCTCTGGAGTTCTGTGTTGCCAACACAGAAACCTCTTTCCAAACAAAAGAATTTTCTTCCCATTCCTGTCCAAAATAATTATGAAACACTTGTCTACTAAGCAGATGTGGCTATGTCACTTTGTGATAAGCGGTGATGTTTGAAGGCATTTCAGCCCCACAGTGCTTGGTGGGCAGCTTCAGTTACATTTACTAATATAAATCCAGCCATTGCTTTACTATAAATCAAGCTAGCGCTATTTGCAACACTGACATTGCTTATCACTATTTCTAAGAGCAGTACCTTCATTGCTTCAGTCGATTAATTATGCCTAAGAAATGGTTTAGGGTTCATGGGCACCAAAGGCACAACAGGGAGGTACCGACATATAGAAAACACTTGGCATCAAAAGGATTACATCTTGCACAGATGAACCGGAGAAAAAACTACAGTCTGGCGCTAGATACTCTAAGATCAGGGGTGAGAGACAGTATCACACAGTAACTTCTCCCTTTCCTTATCCAGAGAAGGAAGAGCCCCAAAATGGCATATTCAACCTCTGCCATCGCTGGAGACAATGCAGTTAACAGAAAACTTTCATGTGGCACACAAGAGTCCTACAGAAGGCCTGCTAAATACTTAATTGCTTTCAAATACCCGGCGGTGCGACATAAAGCTTCCCAGCTACCTAGGTGGCGACCATACAGTGCTTTTTACAAAGGCACCAAATGGACCCTGGACAGGCTGTCTTTATACTGAAAGCAAGCTGCCTTTCCTGCTCTGACGCCAATTACTGACAGAGCATACTGACAGAGCACTGGAAAGACACTTTACTTCAAGGGAATAGCAGAAAATGGGTTTCTCTCACCCCACAAGGCTTACTGCTAACTGATTTTAAAGGGCTTATTTCTAAATTATTCATTCAACATTATTCAGAATTCCTCTCATATTTTGCAGTATGGAACAACAAAGCTCACTACAAAATAATATCTGCAGGTCGTTGAAATAAACTCCTCGAAGCAGGGAAGAAAAAACATTTGATTCCTATGGAGTCAAAATAAATCGTAGGTCGGTATTTTTAAAAGAAGTCCGGAAATAGAGGTGTGACAGCCGTAGCGCATAATATAAATTCAGCAAACAAAAAGGAGACATTTGAAAACACAATTGTAACTACTTCAAGCCAATTAGAAGGATTTCCTAGTATGCCCACGACTGCAAAATCACGTGGTAAAGGTTCATGTTAACTAGCTCTCAGCACTGGCTTTTTAACACAATGCAAGCAATGACTTATATACATGGTCTGTCCACTTGTTATTGAAATACAGTGAGCAAAGGACTCAGAAAAAAGTTGCAACGGCTGCCAAGCCAGCTGTGTGGCCACAGCCAAGCTCACAGCACACATCCCGCACACAGCCCAGCCTCTGGGGCTGCCTGGCTGGAAGGTACCTCCTGGCTGCATACAGCTGTGCCACACCACTAGCTGGACAACCTCAGCAAAATCATGACTGCTCATTACTTTGGCCTAACAAGGATCACACAGCACAGAAAATGCTTTGTGCCCTCACAAAAACTAGCTTGAAATATGCCAGTTTTGCTGCACAGAGAAGCTGCAGCAGACCACTTATCCTGAGAGCAAAAGAAGGAACAAACCGTGTTGATATCCTTCCCTTCTCCCGCCCCTCCAACCCACTCACTCATAAGCACGCATTAGGGAAACTCCCACAGCTGCATTTGCTGCCTCTCGAGAGGCAGAAAAACAGTGGTACAGCTGTGCCTGCTCATATTCGTATGCAAACAAGCAGCGTCCGGCCGGCTGCAGTGCCTCACTTAAAAGCACCTCGGTACTCTTTGATAAGCTTGCAGCTTAGAAAGGAGTGATTCAGAGCAATCTGCCGTCCCCGTAATGCAATTAGCAGATTAGAGCGGCATTTCACTCTCAGTGCTTCATTAAAATCCCGGCTGCATCCAGCATTAGCTGCCGATACGACATACGCAGTGTTCCCCCTACAGTCCTCCCGGAGACTCAATGTTGGACATGTGGGGCGAGAAGCTGCCAGCCCAGCCTGCAGCCTACCGAGCCGGGACGAGGGACACCCACTACTTTGCACAGCTGGGAACGAGCTCTGCGCCCCGGAATGGTGCTGCAGGAAAAAGCTGCACAGAGGCGAGCAGGCTGCCCGTTGGAGGGTGTACCTCCATGCCGCAGAGCAGCCAGGCCTGTGTCTCTTTCCTTGCTGTCATCCCATGAGAGACATAAGGGTGAACTCCAGTAAATTGCAGTATGGACAGAAGCAATCACTTCAGTCTTTCACATGGCAGACCAATGAACCCATGGCCACCCAGACTGGCTTGATGTTTTTCCGCTCATTTCCCTAAGTGCCACGAGCAGAGATGGCAGCAGGGTGGCCCTAGCAACCTGGGCACAGGTACTGGCCAGCACAGCCCCACCAACACCCACAGAAAGGCAAACTGAAAAAAAAAGAAAAAAAAAAAGAAAAAAAAAAGAAAAAACCAAAAACCACAACAAAAAAACCCGATTAATTCACAGATGTTCATGCATTTCACACACAGGGTGCCCTGTGGTCCGTTGCCAGGGCAACGTGAGACCACCGGTGCGAGCTTTATTGGCTTTATGAAGTACGTCTCGGGGGCTATCGTCCGAGAAACACAGCATGGTAATTGCCAGGCTTTTCAGAAGCCTCGTTTTGTGTTTATCCACATTTAACCCTCTGAGTGTGATTAAGAGCATTGCTATGCATGCCTTGTGCACAGAGGAATGGGAAAGGAGGGATTGATCTCTGTTTCCAGCCTGAAAACCCCAGAAAGCGTGTCCCTGTGCTCACTCCTGACTACACTGCCTTGGGGGCTTCACCTGCAGGCTGCAGAGAGGCTGCCCCGTACCAGTGCTATTCACATGGCAGGGTGTGGGCAGAGCCTGGCATGGGGAGGTGCCAGCATGAGCATGGCACCAATTGGCACCAATATGATAGGTTACCAGCTTTGGGCACAATGTGTTTTACCATCAACTTTGAAAGGGGTAAAAAAAAAAAAAAAAAAAAAAAAACAGCACTGACTTCCTACACACGTTATAAGGCATCCGGAAACCTCATTTTGGACTCTGCCTCTTATGACCTCACCAAGATGAAGCAGCCACTGCAGCCAATCTGAAGGAAGGCAGTACATCCTACGCCTCAATGACATGTGGAACTGCAGTGCTGGAGTGAGCTGGAGCTTGCCCACGAAGGATGGGGTCACCATCACAAATGTCACAACTCTTGTGGCACCAGCATCATTGTTGTCAGCAGCAGCACACATCAAGCATTAATCTGGCCGGAATGGAGAGCAAAAAGGCGAGGGCAGCAGAGGGAATCAATAGAAGAAACGGTTTACATTCAGATTCGCAGGAGAAAGAGCACCCAGAGACAATCATTTCCTGGGAAAAGCTAAAGCCTAATGAGAATTTACTCTGCCGCCTTTATTCACACAACCAGCCCTTTTGTGGCAAGGGCTTCCTGAGTGACAGGAACCCAGGGCCCCTTAATAGGATTTCCATATTATTTCCAACACCTGCCTAGAAGTTATTTGTTTACATTGAAGGAGGCAAGATTCTCAAATCAGACATCTGCTTCTAGTTCAGGCATATCTTAGGAAACCATCTAGAAAGAAGCTTTGTTGCTATGGAAACATTTTTATTTTCTTCCCTTAGTTGGCTGAAAAACATTAGCATTTCCAATTTTTTGTTCTTCAAAGGCCAAATGTCGTTCACGCAAAAACACAGAACTTTTCAAATTGTTACGCGGAATGGGTTAATCGAGCTTCAGATACTTAATTAATTATTCAACTCAATTAGAGAGAGGCGAGAGGCATGGTGCAACTTTCCTACAAATTCTCCTCAATGGCTGGTTCTCACTGGCCAGCATAATTGATTCTTCCCTCAAAAACTTATCTGAACCTAGGAAATGTGTGATGCACTCAACAATTGTTAACAACTTAGGAATCAGTCAGAACCACTCATTTCCTCCAACTTCTAACAAAATCAGCCTAAGAAACTGGAAACATTCTGACTGGGAATGTACTTATTTCCCAGTGCAAGGGAAGAGACAGTAAGAACAACGAAATGTAAACATTAACCAACTACTAGCAGTCAATGACTTTAGCCAAAGGACAGAAAGTTTCAGTGCCTTTCACTCATGTCGCTGATTCTACGAAGTAATCAGTTCTCCTCTCCCTCTAATACATTTGGAGTGCCCGATGGATTCACTGATTTGCATTAAAATAAGAGATGTTTCAAACTACTTCAGCTATAAAGGTCTTAACAACTCAAAATACGAATTGCTAGATACAGAGAAAAAGAACTGATCACACTGCCAACACAGATCTATAAAACAGAAAAGCAGCCATCTAGTTTGTTTCCACTTAGGTAGTGTTCATCAACTTTTATCAATTTTCTCCCACCACTTTGAGTAATACCTGTTTAACCTGATCTACAGATGCATGCTTTACCCAGGCACATTCTCCCTTTATAAACTGGTGTAAGCCATAAATACCAGCATACAGGGTATGATTTTAATTGCACACTTAAATTATAATGAGAACATTAAAATATATATATATAATAAATAAATACACTCCTTCCCTTTAGTTCCTTCCTTCTAACTATTACATTGTAAAAGACTTTATGCTGGAGAAGACCTTTCCACCCGCCTCTCCGCTCCAGCAAACTTCCTCTTCACACTCTACAATATGAAGTCATAATCCTGTATTATCAACATCATAGTCTGTTGCCATGGAAATAATTAGACATGACTGCTCAGGTTAGAAATTACAGCCCATGTAAGAGTTTGCCCCCTAGGTGAAGAAAGCATCTGGAGAGAGAACATTTGAGTTACCCTAAATCACCAACTGGCGAAATAAAGTTTAATAGTGAGAAGCACTGTAGGAGTTCATCCAAATGTTGGCACACTGCTGAATAACAGTCACCCTGCTGTAACAGGCACAAGGATGCAGTGAAAGCGGCCAGAGTACATTTATATACAGAAGACATTAAAAAGCCATTGGGTAGAGGAGGAGAAACCATCAGACAAGGCAGAAGCAACTAACTCTTTGATAACAGAGTACATGCTGTTACTTTCATAGGAAGTAAATTAAAATTCCCAAATGACCCCATTAAAAAGGCAAATGATGTGACACTGAATGACAGAAATGTAACTTTTAAAAAAGAGAGATACACCTGACGTTCAGTTTTGTGTTTTAGAAATCCATTAAAAACCACAGACTTGAATGAAGTCTAGCCATGAAAAGGTTATTACAATTAAAAAAAAAAGTAATGCCAAAAACATCAGCTCCGTAAGATAGACCAAGACAACAAACAGGACTCTGCTAATTAATATTTGTTCTGCTTCAGCAGACGGTTACTGGACGAGACTGCAACAAACAAGATGTCTCACCCAATCACATCATTAATCCATTCACGTTCACCACCTGAGGACCAGCTATGCCCCACAGATATTTATTCATCTGTTCTACAAACAAACAATTACAACACATTTTCTGGAATTAGGGCACCTGTTACATTCAGCACAGCTTACATGCCTAGAGGCAGATATCAATTAATACTGAACAAATCAAGTCAACAGAAGTTATTCATTACATTTTGATAATGCTATCCTCAAAACACCCATGAAGATCAAAAAGCACAACTATCGTGGAACAAAGTTTAGTTAAAATGTGTTCAGTTCCAAATTACCACTTCATCCTTATAGAAAGCAAAATATATGCAACGCCTTTTTTCTGTACAGAGAAAGGCACACACAGAAGCTGTGACATGAATACAAAATATGTTTTGATTTTTACAAGCCTATGAAGTGCTTTTCAGCTGAGTGGTATTAAAGAGGCAAAATAAAATGATCGGGAAATAAATTCTGTAAGTTTCTTTAGACGTGCAACAGATAAGTATGTTTCTTTGGCTCGTTGAATACAAACTGAATGTAACGGCATTTGGCAAGAGACTCACATCACTGGAGGAAATCTCACTTAAATTTGACAATTAAGCTGAAGTCTACTACAGTACCACACATCAGTTTGTGGTGTTCCTCTACCAGGGAAAGAATAAAGTCTGAGCAACTCAGTTACACTTGGAAATATCCAGGCTGCTGATTTTATTTATTTATTTATTTAAACTACTTTCATCTTTATAGAAGCATTACATTCATACAGCTTTTTTTTTTTTTTTTTTCCTTAAATATCACATAACAGCTGCGAGTGCAAGCAGCTTACTCTGACTTACATACTACATGAACAGAGGTCTAAACACTTAATAGTGGCTAACAGCTCAAGAAGCTAAATTGAGACAGGCTCAGGTTTTAGCAAACACTGGAGCACCTGCCACAAGAAATGTAAATGGAATGTGAGACTCACACCAGTCCCCTTTCTCTGAATTTGCTGCATGTGTAATTATTAGCTTTCCCAAAGATTAAGGCAAAAGTAATCTTACTGCTAAAACCACTTGAATATGCCCTGACAGCCTACTTCTTATTCACTAACATGTTGGACAGAAATTCATCTCAAATCTGCATTTGATTTCTTAATTCAGAAACTAAAATAATCCTTTCATGTAAACCTTTATTTCCAGAGGGATCTCAAACAGGCTGTTTTATTCCTGCCACAAGACTTCAGCTTTTAATTATGGACTCTTATTGCTGCTGAAACAGTAAAATCTGACACAGAAATGAAAAGTTTTCACAATATTTGCATGTTTTACTACAGGTATGGTTTCAGTCCCAAATAACTTACAATTCAAATGAAAAAAACAACAACACAAAAAAACCCCTAAATCCACAAATAGATAATGTATTCATGTGTATAAAGATGGATTAATAACAGATATGGAAAAAGCTGCAAGAGCTAAATCCTGTACACAAGATTCAGAAGGCTTTAAGGTTCTTGAATAACTTGGTAAGAGATACTGGGGACAGTGATGGATCCCCATCAGCCAGCATCTAGGGCTGCTTTACTCCAGGTGCCTCATACGGAGCCACAGGAGGAGTCTGCCAGTACTTGGTAACTGTTTGCCAGGTGACACCTTCACACACAAACTGCTTCCTAAGGTACTTTAGAGAGTCACTTCTACAGAAGAGACTTTTTGAAGAACGAGAGAACCTTTTGTCAAATTTGCCCCAGAGAAGGTAGGTGAGGAGTGAGGCCAGGAGGAATGACCTGCCTCATGCATCAGCAGTCCTTACAGGAGGCAGAAAAGCCCCTTATGGGAGCAATTAGAAAGTAAGAGCACACAATATCTCTCACTTATTTATTAGTTTAAAAAGACAAAAAAGCCAAATACATTTAGTACCTTACAAATGTGACATATCAATACTTCTCAGAAAAGGCATACAGCTAACTGCTGAGCAGTTTGTCCTTGTACCTGAACGCATTATATTCCCTCAGAGCCATTAGGCCAGCTCTGCACTCTCAGCACAGCCTCTGTGCTTGCTGCCCTTCCCTCACCTGTCTGCATGGAGAGCAGACCCATGACCTACTTTACTGCATCTATCGTTCTTCCACACTTCAAACTTCGTGAGGGATTCAAGGGAACTAAAACCAACATGAAATCAAATAGCTCCCAAAGCCACCCTCCTCCACAAAGCTTGCTGTGTAGATGATGATCTATTATTTAGGAATAGCTTCTGGACAATCTCATATTATCCAGAAGGTCCCTATGTGGTTTCAGCAGAAAACTGCTCACTCCAGGGAGATGATAGAAATGATGTAAGCCTGGGCTGTATTATCAGGCAGAAAACATCGTGTTTAGAAGACTGATACAAAGTGGAATGGAATTGTGCCTGAAAAGAAACAGCCTTCTGATGCCAGCATGCCTTACTCCCCAGTTCCAGCCACAATGTCTTGGCCTCAGTGCTTACCAGTGATAGGAACAACTCACTTGCCACAGTTCCAAAGATCTGTAAGACCTTGTACACAAGAGGCATCACCAGCCCAGTCCTTTCCTTCCTGCTCTGCTCATTGAAAGGGATAGATCTCACACTCTAAGTACCTCTGTGCAAAGGAAGTCTGAATTTCCCAGCACAACCTACACCATGCTCCTCCGTACCAACGGGTAGGGTACCGTCATTATGTGGAGTGTACACTAAAGTGTAAATTTACACTTTATGAGCTATTCTAAAATCTGCCCTGCTTAATAATCTGTACCAGCAAGAAAACACTTTAAAGTGTCTCTCACAATTAAACCCAGGCACAACCTTGTATAAATCAAAATTTTGCTACCATATCAAAACGTTACACTGGGGCTGTATAATGTTGCCCATATCCTCATTACATGCTACACTAATTACTACCAGCAGATTCAGAATTTTCTGCACATTAGAGGCTTTTAGAGGAGCTATAAAAAATTTCAGGCACCATTAATTTAAATTTGTATTGAAATTTCCTTTTGACAGATGGCCAAAAATTACTTATTATTTAGAGTACCAGAGCTGCCTGTTTGCACATTAGAAGAGGAAAGGGAAAAATTAAAAGCAAGAAAGAAATTTATGTCACGTTCATTACCTGTTAAATGTTAAGGAGTATTATCCTGTATGAATAAATTATTTCATACAAGCACACAGACTCCAGCTGCTGGCAACTGGCTGACAAAAAACATCTCAAGTCACATAGCAGATGATCATAAAAAGCCTCTCTTAACCAGGAGCCACTTAAGGGAGGACAGATCGATAGAACAAGCAACTAACTGCTACTCTGGGCATCACTAAAAACATTTAAGGAAATTAGCAAACTATTT
This sequence comes from Tympanuchus pallidicinctus, assembly GCF_026119805.1. Classification (NCBI taxonomy): domain Eukaryota; kingdom Metazoa; phylum Chordata; class Aves; order Galliformes; family Phasianidae; genus Tympanuchus; species Tympanuchus pallidicinctus. Next base: position 36,135,525 of record NW_026294758.1, read on the forward strand.
CACCTTGCAGAGCTGGAAGCAAGCCCTGTAATGCTGACACACAAGGCAACTCACAACCTGAACACAGTATGAGACAAACATTTACTTGTCGTTTCGAAATAAATTAGTACATAGTGGTGACACCCTCTTCTCAGTCTCAGAAGCTGTATGGATAACAGTGTGTTTGAATCATTCTAAGTAACTTCAGAACAACCAAAATTGGCCTTTTCACATAAACACCACCACATATTTTCATATATTCATACTTTCATATCTATTCATACCAGCATAAAAACTCAACATCCTACAGATATTAAAGGAACAGGACTAATACATTTAATATAATCATATATTTAAATAATATACTTAGTTATATTTGATACACTAGTAGTTCTATTCATTCACCCTCCTGAGTGAAAGGTCTGTGATTTCAAGTATCCAGGTAAGCAAATCTACTTTAAGAAATAAAGTGTTTTTTATATTCACAGGTTTAGATATCTGCCTTACCTGTACTTTTTTGTCTACGTGCAGGGACAAAAGGAAAAAGAAAATCTACTAAAATTATTTGCTCAGAGAGAACAAGGGATGTTCTGCCAAAATCGTCATTAATCTGTGCCTGCTTTCACTGCACAAAGCAATAATTCCAGTTTCTAGCTCTCATGACAAAGAAGACGAAGTGAAATCCGACATGTTGTTTTCCTATGTTTGCAGATAGACAGCTTCAATGCCTTCACTGCTCACAGTAAAAACTGACAGTTCCTGTCAGCTCCCAGTTCTTATGCAGAACCATGTGGCTAACAGTAAAATTGACAACAATCGGCTCCATTTCATTCTGTGGGGACGCAGCAAAGTTGCCAGTGGCAGAATGAGATATGTGGGGATGTGCACAGGGCATGTGCCCACCCACAGGTGCTATAAAAACAAGGGCATGTCTCCATGCACAGCAACCCCCAGGGGACAGGACTCTGGCAGGCAAATCCTAGCACTGTGCTTCTCCTGATTCTGTATTAATCATGAGCTGAGGACAGAATCACACAATATCCTCAGTTGGAAAGGTCCTACAAGGATCACTAAGTCCTACTTCTGGCACTCCACAGGACCTCCCAAAAATCAAACCATAGTTCTGGGAGCACTGTGCAAACACTCCTTGAAACTCTGGCAGCTTGAGGCCATGCCCACTGCACTGAGCAGGCTGTTCCATGCACACTGCCCTCTGGTGCAGAACCCAACCCTAACCCCCAGCTGCCCTCCCCTCACACAGCTCCATGCCGCAGTCACACAGAGCAGAGCTCAGCGCTGCCCCTCCGCTCCCTGCGAGGAGCTGCAGCCGCCATCAGGCCTGCCTTCAGCCTGCCCTGCTATGGGCTGCACGCACCCAGGGACCTCGGCTGATCCTCACACACCTTTTCTCCAGACCCTGCATTATCTTTGTAGCACTCCTTTAATGCTCTGTAATGGTTTTATGTTCCTCTTACATCGTGAAGCCCGGTGCTGCACCCAGTGCTGTAGGTGAGGCTGCACAGCACAGAGCAGAGCAGACAGCCCCTCCCCTCGCCCGCTGGCAGTGCAGGGCCTGCTGCACCCCAGGTACGGTTGCCCTTTGGGCTGCCAGGGCACACTGCCGGCTCATGTTCCTCTTGCTGTCAACCACAGTCCCCAAGCCCCTTTCTGCAGGGATGCTTTCCAGTCTGTCATCCCGCACTCTCTACAAACATCCAAGGCCGCACCATTCCAAGTGCAAAATTCAGCACCTGCTCTTGTCAAACTTCATGGGATTAGCAACTGCCCAGTCCCCTAATTTGTCAGCATCCCCCCAAGGAGCCCTTTCTACTCTCAAGGGAGTCAACAGCTACTCCTGTTTTAACATCGGCTACAAATTGGCTCAGTATGCATCCAAATCACTTACAAAACATTGAAGAGAACTGTCTCTGTAACGGAGCCCTAAGGGACATCCTGCTGACCATTCCTGGTAGTCTCATCAAAATACATCTAAGACCTGTGCTGTGAACACTTCTTCTGCTGTTTGGAAGAATAAATCACATATTTCTAAAAAAAAAAAAAAAAATGCTGAAAACTTGATGAATCAGTTGCAAGTGCTCACTAAGGTGGGTGCACATCTTGCCCTTTGTAATTCAAGCATCTCGTCCATTTCATACTCACAACCATCTTAGAGCTTGAGCAGCTTTCACAATCTTAAGGAGCATAAGATTAAGCTCTAAGCTGTAACTGCATCCAGCTTCCCAGGTCTGTGCAGGTAAGTGTGCAACTGGCAACAACTGCTTCTGCTGTAGGCTAGTAAATGGCCAGGAGCAGACAGGAGACTAGATGGATCCAGGAGAGGGCAGAGCCCTGATATACCTCCCCACTCATGGCATTAAAACTCCAGGAGCCTCTCTGAGACTCTGATGACAATGAAGCATGGACAGGAATCCAGGCACATATGTTGAATCACTGCAATACATACTGCTGAATGCTCAAAATTACATGAGCTGCGAGATATGTGTTACATCTGCTTATAAACACTACCATTCATAGGATAGTACATGTATGTGTGCTACAGAGTCATTCACAACCTGAAAACTGACTTTTGGAAGGGGAAAATAGGAATCTTATGTGCCTGCAGAACAGGAAATGGTAGGTTCTTTCTCTCCAGTCAGCAAACTGCTGCTGAAACAACAGCAATATGAGACCCCCACATTTTCTTTGCAAGTGACTCAGCCTTTCTATCCATAACTGTCTTGAGATGGCATCACGTAGATCTATCAGAATTTTGGTTTTACAGCTGCCAGGGACTTCTGACTGTTTCCATTTCATAAGCTTATACAGAGACTCATGGTTGCCCTCTTTACCATATCCAGAAACAGCCTTAATGCTGAGGAGCCAAAGAAGCAGGAGTGCTGTTGCCAGCCTCACTGCATACATGACTTGCAATTCTAGCTCTACCATCTAATGGGTGATAGACAGCCTATCTAGGACTCCGTTAATGAACATGGGAGTCATGGCCCAGTTTCGCCTGGTGACCACCACTATAGGCCATGTGTGCACTGGGCAGCTCTTTTGAACCACTCCTCCCACCTACAAAATGGAGTCCTACCTTGATGGAGTCTCTGTCTGCATGTGGAGAAGCCATCATGTGCATGGAGGACAGAAGACAGCAGCAGGAGATGAGGAGGAGAAGAGGAAAAAGAAAAATACCAGTTAGTTTACATAAAATTATACATTTATCATACTCGGAAAAACAGAATTCTAATATCTGTTAAATAATAAATTGCACATATGCTAGCTTTTTGCAGTTAATTATTAATATTTCACAGCCAAATTTATGAAACTGGAACTCCACCATTTAACACACCTTCTAGCTACCAGTAGGCAATAAATACTAAGCAATTAGCAAGTAATTCTTGCAAATGTTTTTAATTGTTTTTTTTTCCTAGAATAGAAGCAGGAGAATTAGAAGAAAAAGAAGAAAACAGAAATGAATGAAGCCATCCACTCATCTGGCAGCACTCACCTCTTTGGTGATCATTGTCATGGTGCTTTTTTTCATCCTTGATTGGGAGGTGTGACTGCCCTCCCAGCGCACTAGACAGTGCCAGAAGGCCAGCACTGCTGCCAATGGGCGGGATGGCTGGAGGCTGCAAGCCCGAAGGGTGCGGAGTCAGAGGTACAGGGAGACCATGTCCATGTGACAAATGCTGGGCCTGGAGTTGTTGCTGCTGTGAAAAATGAAACACAGATATTGAATTTGTTCAGGGAGCATAGGGCTGTTTGCCTGATCCCGTACATCAAACACCAGTCAGATCAGCCAATACAACTGACTGACTCAGGTATCAACACTCAACAACATCCTGGCATTTTATAAACGTCTGTATGTTTGGATGCAACACAGTCTGTAAACTTCGGGCTGAAATAACAAAAATGAAAAAAAAAAAAAAAGGAATTTTCCAGTTTTAGTAAAAATGGTGTTTTATTCCTCTGACAGAGCTATTATATTTTATTCTTGCTAGCAGAAACACACCATGTACACGTCTAATCAAAGCATATGTAACTATAACAGCAGTTATATAATGCAAAAAAAAAAAAAAAAGCTGAAAATTGAGAAAATTAGCGTTAAACAGTTCTCCCAGCGCTACTGCACAGCATGCAGTGAGAGTTAATTTGAAAGAGAAAACCTGAATTAACAATCCAGAAAAGGAAACTGGTTGCAGCCACCGTTTTAAGCCCTTTAAGTGTCCTCAGCGGTACTTGAGCAAATTACTAAAGAAAATCTAATGTAGCAAGGCTTGGGTCCTCCTGTAGGCTTGTTCAATAATGCTGAAATAATTGGGCACTCTGTGCACGTTTAGTGATGCTCGAATGGAAAGCTAGAGGCCTGCCCTTGTACTGTTCTCTAGCTGCTGACTCTGTGTTGTGACAGGTTTATTTGAGTGGGACTGTGATGCATGCACCAGTAACTGCGCTGACAAGAGTTTAAAGTCATTTTTACCAGTACACTGGCAACACATAGAGAAAGCCCTTGAGAGGGGCGAATTGGGAGTGCTTGACCTCAACCAGGACTGCAGCAAGCTCTGTGCTATACTAACCACTGTGGGTAGATAGTTTGTTGCTACTGAATGGGAAGGCCAGAAAAAAAGTTAGCTTAAATGCCTCTCAAGAAAGATATCTAGGTTCAAGGTTTACCCACCGATTGTCCAACTCATTCCAGCTCATTCAGTAACTAGATTAGCTCTGAAATTTTCTTTTAGCTTTCCAGCAGTCACTTCTTATAGCTCACAGTAAATCAAATCAGAAACCCTCTAAGATCGTTCTCTTCCCTGCATGTCTTCAAAAAGGACTTCGGAAGAGGAAGAAATAAAAACTTGTTTTGTATAAAAACCATTCCATCTGCAATTTCTTACTACATGGCTAAGCTCATACTTCTGTTTTTCATCTGAATATGAATTCATTTCCCACCTCACACTAGCTCTCTAATCAATCAAGAGATAATGTGCAGCCCACCTGATTGTTCCCTCCCCTCTTTAGCATGAATCTTTACATATGGGTGAGCTGAAAGTGAAAGAAAGCGAGTCACACGCAACATGTCACCTAACTCATGCAGTACACTGCACAGGTACATCCCTCAACACCTTCTTGTGAAGGTACGGATCCTTGTCTTACTTTTATAAATACAGCCCAGACTCTGGAATCTGAAAGGCGATGGCAAATACATGACACCTGATTTAGAGCAGTGCCAGGAACAGAAGATGAATGACCCAAAAAGAAGTGTGGAAAAAAAAACACAGAGAAACACAAAAAGTAAGGAAAAAAAAAAAAAAGAAAAAAAAAGAAAAAAAAAAAAAAGAAAAAAGAAAAAAAGAACAAGAAAGCCAGAAAGATTCTTCCAGGAGAAAAAAAGGATCAGACCTCTCACTGCCTGCAATCCTACGTCATTCAAGTAAGTATCCATTCTCATAGATGTATCAAACACATTGTTTCTCCGGTGCTCTGATGCAAGGATGCTTCATTGCTCAGAATTTAAAATCAACTATAACAAAATGAAACAAGAGCAAACTGTGTGTTGTTTAGCTTCAGGGTTTGACTGGGGCTTCCTTACAGCAAGGGAACAAGCTGGCAAATTGGATTTGTGGTGGACTGGAGGGATGTCAGAGAAAGAAAAAAAAGAAGATAAGCAGAGAAACAAAAGGAGTGGACAAAATAACCTGTGATAAAGAGTATCAGCTTTCATTTTAAATGCAGAATTCCCCAGTCCTTTTAAAAACATACTATAAACCAGTGCAAGAAGATGTCTGCCTGAATCTGCCAGGGGCTTGAAGCAATGAAAAGAGCCTAAGAATATCAGCAGTGATAGAGCTTCTGGCCTTGTTAACCATTTCAAAGTTGATCAAAAAATGCAAGGAAAATTGCACTCACTACACATTTCTGTACAATCTACAGAGAACCAACTCAATTTGCATTATATGACCTCCTCCACGGATATGGGATGATTTCCAAAGAGCTTGAAGTAAACTGCAATGCAAATGTAATCTTTTGCTGTTCTTTGTTGGGAGTTTCTCTACATAACTCAGCAACAAAGTAGAAGAGATTCTGCATCTTCAATGTGCCAAACATTCTTAACATCTCCCAGACATTATAAGTGCACTGAGAGTAGTATGTGTAACTACACATCAGTGCAGTGGCTTGACACTGCCCAGAACTGCATAGTTGACCAGGAACTGATGATTTCTCCACAGCTTGACTTGCAGAGATCTTTGAAACTAACTGAAGAGAGTGGGGAGGAAAGAAGAAAGCAAGCAAATAAAAACAACTAAAAAACAATGTTGCACTGACAAAGGAAGACTCAAGTTTAAAAAAAAAAAAAAAAAAAAAAAAGTGAAAATGCTAGGTGTATTTTGCTCTCAGAATACAATGCGAGGACAAAGTTGGCAGTAAACATGTCAAATAAAAAAAAGGAAAAAAAACAACAACCATAAATGATCATCTAATTAAGCCCCGTTTTCCAATAAGCATACTCAGGAAGGCAAAGACAGAAAATGGCAAAACCTTCTCAGCTGCCATTTCCAGACCTTTGACATCTATTACTATGTTCAAAAGCCCACAGCATTCACAGTTTAGTTTTGCTTTTTCACTCCCCATCAGTGTCACCAGTGAACATTAACTTCCAGGATGGCCTGTCTATAGCTGCTTGGTTACAGAGAAAGCTAGAGAAACACAGGCAATTCCTTATCCATTGGGCATCACATTAGCACCACAACACGATAAGAAAAAGACATGGGCTGCTCTCTCTCCCTCAAAAAGCCAAAGATACAGAGGAGTAAAACAAGTGACAGATATGCTCCCCACACAGAAACATTCCAACAGAGATAGTTGTTTACATTCATTTCTCCAATACAATGAATTTAGATCATTGCAACACAGAATAATAGAATAACAGAATGGCCTGTGTTGAAAAGGGCCTCAAAGATCATGTACTTTCAACCCCCCTGATATGTGCAGGGTAGCCAACCAGCAGACCAGGCTGCCCAGAGCCACATCCAGCCTGGCCTTGAATGCCTCCAGGGATGGGGCATCCACAACCTCTTTGAGCAACCTGTTCCAATGCATCACCACCTCTGTGTGAAAAACTTCCTTCTAATATCTAACCTAAACCTCCCCTGTCTCAATTTAAGACCATTCCCCCTTTTTCTATCACTATCCACCATCGTAAACAGCCACTCCCCCTCCTGTTTACATGTTCCTTTCAAGTACTGGAAGGCCGCAATGAGGTCTCCCTGCAGCCTTCTCTTCTCCAAGCTAAACAAGCCCAGTTCCCTCAACCTTTCCTCACAGGGGAGTTTCATAAAAATTTAAAATTTAAAAACCTGCAAGGAAAGCCTGAAAATGAGCCAATTGAGCAATCACTTAATTTTTTGATGTTGCTGTAATGCTTTCACTTCCCACTTCTCCATCTCCTCTTTAATTTGCTATTCTTAGTCATGTCATTTGTGAACCCTTACAATGCTGTTAGCTTTCCACAGTCCTAGCATATCTGAATGCACTATGCATGAAATCAAGTATGCATTTTCATAATGGGTGAAAATTTGCAAAGGCGGTACACCAGACTATATTTTGCTGTAAGTTTTCAAGAACTATTTAAAGAAAACAGCTACTACAAACACTCCAAATTCCTTCAGTTACCAAGAAATACACAATGCTGTTAGGTTTCAAAGTTTTTAAGAACTATTAGAAGAATAAAAATATAAGAGCAAGGGTAAAACCAGTAGTGAGAAAGAAGTCAAAAAAGAAAACTATTTTTGGTAATAAACTTAAGAAGATAGTTTGTTATTAAAATCTGTATTAAAATTTTGAGACTTATTAATATATATCAAATAGAGTATAGTTGCGACTTATCTGTTCTTGTTTTTTAAACTCTGAATATTCTCCTACATAGTCTACAGTAAAAAGGAAAAAAAATAATTCCCAAAGCCATGTCTAAGAAGTGAATAAAAAGGCTTTGCAAAAGATACTTACCTGAGCATCACTGATTTTTACAACTGGAATTATAAATATTGATGCTTTATTTAATTCTTATCCCCATACATCTTAAGAGATCAAATTTAAAGCAAAATATGAAAATAAATGCAATAAGAAATTAGCTTCTAATGCTCTCTTGTTATAGCCAGCACATCAAAAGCTTATTCTCCTGGAAAAGGTTCAAGTTTTTACTGGATACTTTCCAAGAGTCAAGTAATCTACCATCTTCCCCTCACAGACCCTGAAAGCACACAGCCACTATCCAAACAATCTGAACATACACCTCTAACCTGAAGGCATTTCTAAAGTTAACAAATGAATGCCTCAAAAAGATGTATCTATACACATGCACACACTACCCATACCTGCTGGGGAGGATCAGCAAAATATGAGAATAAGACAGCTCTATGAAATTCATCAGGTAAAGTGATTTCTTGTTTAAACAAGAGATTTGTTATTATGACAGCATAAATACAAAATGATAATTGAGATAAAGATTATTGAGATAAAAACAGTGGCTCAAGAATATAAAATATCAGTGTTTCAAAGACCAGTAAGAAATGGAAGCATTTTGGCATGGATAGCTATAGGTTTTATCTTGTTTTTATCTTTTATGCTTGTTCGCACCTCCTGATATTATCTGCACTGTATTTCTTCTCTTTTCTGGCATACCATTCCAATACAGTTTTTTTTGTTTTGTTTTTTGTTTGTTTTTCTTTTTATGTTAAGATACGATGTGGCAGAACAGCATAGAGGGAGAGTCATGCAATAGCATGGAATGACCCGGGACATACATGCACACCATAAAGAGGCTGTGGTACAGAAATAGGACCTTGAGACCAGTCTTGTAATAGAAGAGAGATCATTTTGCAAATAAGTGCTTCCAGTGAGAAAGGACAGTATCGGAGATTGGTAGGAAGTCTATATGCCAAATACAACTTCCCTGCAGCAAAATTAAGTGCTTCACAAGGACAATGAAAATATGGGATATAGAAAATCCAAGAAAAAGAATTCAAAAACTACAGAATTGAGGGGAAAAAAAGATAAATTAAAAGAACAACAATAAAACAAACAAACTCTAGGCAAATGCCAAAGTTCTTACTCCCTGAGATCCAGTAATTCTAATTAAGGAAAGGAAACTCCACTCAGAAAACTATGAGTAGAAGGGAAAAGTCAATAGTCATTAATAATTAGGGAAGCATTTATAGCTCCTACATAAGTAACTAAGAAACTATCAGAATCATATATTTGCAAATTGTCTCAAGTATCTTTAAAGTGAAATAAGAAGTCAATTCCAGAACTATACTGTTGGGATGAAAGGTAATACAGGCATAGAACATTTCCACTTCTAATGATATATACAGGAACATCTGCTCCTGTTACACATTTCACCAGGTGTCCTTCTTCAGATTTTTTTTTTTCTTCTTTTCACTCAGTGAAACAGCGTAGAGGGCAAAAGTAACAACAACAGGAGATCCACTAAGAAGTCAAACACCTGTGATTAAAGAGGCTAGCATTTCAGTAAAGAAAACAACTAACTCACTGCAAAGGGACAGGTGCATTTTTCCCCAGAATCTTAGAGTTCAGTAGTTCACTCTTCTGCCTGCAGGACTCCTCTCTCATTTTCAACAGAGAGAAGGCTCTTCAAAATCACTTTCTATTATCATCTCATATAGGGCAAAAATTCTTGTATAAATCATGCCACTTCAGCAATCTTCTTCCTTTTTGTTTCCCCACCCTCTTGCTAGCTTAGGAAAAGAAAATTTACATTAAGAGAAGGCAGAAAGCACCAAGTACAGCTGTGCTCAAGGTCTTATCAGAAGAAATGCTAGTGGCTTCCCATGTGCCACACATAAGACAAGTAAGTCAAATTTCAGGACAGTGAGTAGTGATTAATAGACTCCTTAGTTCTTCCAATGCTACTCTATGTTTTGTCATGGTCACAACACAGGAGTCCACACTGTGTTGAATTCTAGCAAGCTGCCTGTGTTTGGGATAAACACCTGGGTTGCTGGAATTGATCCATTCCTTCCAACCCATTCTATACTCAGAAGATTGCCATTTCTGCTGCAGCCACACTCCTGTGCAGACCACTGCAATGCCTACTCTTCCCAGTGGTGAGCAGTCTCTTCTCACAGAACAATGTTAGCTGTTAAGACACAAGGATACCATTCTCTCTCTCTCTCTAAGACTTGAATGAGTGTACTAAAGTTGTCTCTTTCTAACCTAGTGCCCAGCAGTCAACTAACCAAGACTTAGTGATTTCTTTTGCTCTAGTATAGCTTACCTGTTACAACAGCTTTGATAAAAGGTCTTGACAAGGATCAAACAATCTACATTTAAGTCACAACTCTGAAACTGTAAAAGGACCACTTGATCTATTTGCCTCAGCTTCTCCCAGGTATAAAACAGCTGAAGCAGTACTGCCTCATATCAGAAACATTACTAGAGGGGATTGATTCAATGCCTGTGATGCATTCACATATTGAAGAAGTTGTGAAAAGTCCAAACATGATGTGGAGAATTGTTTCACTAACAGAAGTAGAACATTTTGAAATATCAGAAACTTAAAAACCTCTTAAATTCCATCTTTCAAGACTAATTTTACATCTGGATATGAAGTATTTTAGTCTGCATCCTGATAACTAAAGTTCTTGCTCTAAATAGTATGATTGAAGACATATAAGAAACTACTCACATCTAGAGGAAAGCAAACGTTTAACTGATCCACTGTCTGGACACCTAATCCTCATTCATTGTGTAGGTAGTATCTGAAAACTTTAGAAGAAGTTTAAATGATAAACACATAGGCCTGCTTGTAGATGACTGCAGAACACTGTGGTTTGAAAACATGACACGGTAACATCAGCCTTCAGGCTACGTAGTACAGGAGGGATGTATGGGCTGCATTTCCACTGAGTATGTAAGCATTGTTAATTTCTCATTTGAGCATTTTTTTTGGAAATCCTTGCCTTCACATTATGCACTATGTTCTCACTTTATATACTATTTATCTTCCAAAGCAGAATTATTATGCCACCACTGAAGTATTACATAGCAAACAATGGACCAAAAGTCTGACAGAGTGTGCCAAATTCGTATTAGGTTGGAGATGGAGGCAGCTTCCATGCACTGCTGTACAGACCAGTATGGCAACACTGTTTCCTCCTCTTTATTTCCTATTCATGAAGGAAGTAATAAAAAAAAAAAAAATACTGCACATATTCGTGCTGTAAAGTATGAAGAAAATTCTTCATAGGACTCCTCATAGCCATACTGATTAATCTTAATTAAAAAAAAAAAAAAGATACAGTGGTCAATTAGCATTGGTGCCAGTGTTTGGAAAAACACGAGGCAGAAGTCAGCTGCCCTGCCAGATCAGATACAGTATGTGAGCTGTAGTACTTTTGTCATATGCACTTACTTTAGCATAACAAGAAGGGCCTCTGGCATCAGCATATTGGCAGTGGGACGTAATAAATGGTCTGCACTTCGCCCTGCAACGTTACTGACTGCTCCTACAGTGATAGACCAATATAAATTCAGTAGCTACAACAGCTTGTGTAAAGAAGAAAACAGTGGCAGCCCATTCCAAATGTAGCAACAGCATTTAAAATCCACCCTTGGAGAGGTTTTTCAATAAATATGAAAGCTGGAACTATGTGCATTCTAATTATTTCTCTCAAAATTCCCTAAAAAGACCTTTTGTACTTCATTTTCACCCTTTTAAAATTAGGATAATGCTGCGGTATCTATCTCTATGGTAGAGATTAATTGGAATCAGTCCTCACCTGCAATACTCTCTCTGAAGATAGCACTTGGTAATGGGTGGAGAAAAAGTAAAAAAATACCACAAAAAACCCACCTCTTCCCTCCTGATCCTCAAAAAAGCAGCACCTTTGACCTAGATGTATTTCAAACAAATCATTCAAAACAAAAAATATTCACCTAAAAGCATTCTACATCTACAATTTCTTCTTGTACAGTTCTATTTCAGAGATTAGGCAGTGTCAAAAAAATTAACACACCACACTTGACACGTTCTTAGTTTACAAAAAGCAAACAAGAGTCATTAAATAGAGAGGAATGAATTTCAGTATTCCTTTAGATAGGCAAATGAAGCACATATCCATTAAGTCAATCTTGTCTGCCACCTTCCCACTATAACAATCTGTGTACAATATGCAGCAGGTGGCCACTTTGTTTTACAGTATGTAAGCTTCAACCACTGCTTAATGCCAGCACAGCCCTTGAACAAACAATACAGAAAGGACCTGAAGAACCTAAGAGGGGTGACTTGTGCCAGTGCTACAACACATACATTTCCCCGCCCTTTGCCAAGCAGGAACAATTCTACCGTACAAACTGGACCATTAAACATTTTTAGTTTACAGGAGAAAAGCTTCTCTGTACCACCCTGTGGTAAAAAGTCTGCCTGCAACTGGACACTGTGTAGGAGAGCATCCCTGCTCCTGTTAAACTTCAAGGCAAGGCGTTGGCCCTCCTCCATCATCTCACAGTTAGCAATGTCAGCCTAGGCTAGCTCCCCTCAATCAAAAGAACCCCAGAAGTCCCTCTGCTCTCTACTTCACTGCACAAGCACATGCGAAAGGCAGAAATAACCTACCATGCAGGAGTTGAAAATACTTCTGCAATGCTACAAGCACCTTGATACCTAACAGCAGACCTCTGCACCACTGGAGCCCTGGGAGCAACAGCACGCAATCACACTAGGTTTGTATTACAACTTGTATGCAATTATCTGCACCACAACACTTTCAAAACTTTGCATGCCTGGAGAATAGCATACGGTGTATTTAAACAGACATTGTTCTCCACATCTGTAGAAACACAATTTGCTCAAAAAAACCCAAAAAAACAACAAACAACCAAGCAAATTACACACCTTCTGAGATGGGGCAAACTAGCACTTCAACTTCAAACACAAGACAGAGCTTTTGATTGGTGGGGTATTAAAAAAGGAGCTTGATAGCTTCACAGTTACATGCCACAATATAGAAGCATCCTTTCTTCCAAGAACTGCCATTTGCTTACATTTAAAATAAATAGTAAAAGTGACATAATAAAACAAAATGCTTAAGAATTAAACCAAAGCCTTTTTCTTCCCCTTTTTCTCAGATGTATAGAATGGTAAAGACAAAATCATTTAAATCATTTCCTTAGTAATACAAGTAATATTTAAATAGATTTAATAGTGCTGCTCCAAACCAATGAATTATGAGTTTAAAACCTATTAAAATGTAATGTTTTTTTCCTGAGCTGAGGGGAGAGAGATTTAAATCCACTGAATTTTAATATTTCAGCTTGAGCTGCAGGAGGTAGAGAAAGTCCAAATGAACTATTCCATCAGCACCATTCAAGCATGAACATTTTAATCAGTTTTACTTCCTTGGAGTTCTCTAACACAGTTTACGCTGTCATTCTGAAAGCACTTAACACAGAGAGTGTGAAAAACCACCAAGGCTTGTTATTGCCTTTACAATTGATGGCAAATAATTTTGCAGACTTCCTATCATTAAAATGTCACTACTAAAAATTGAGGTTCAGCATTTCTTGTGCTAAACTGCATTTTCTTTGAACACCATCACATGCCTGTTCTTAAGTTTTTGGTGCATTTATCTCTCCTGTGATAAACATACACATAAGCAGCCTCCATTTCTTTCTTAGTACCCAAACACAGTTGAAAACCAACTATTTTAAAACCAACTATTTTAAAACAGAAAAACATACTCTGGTAAAATTCTTATACAAGTAAATTCCATGGTTCCCTTCAACCGCATTCACACAGCAAGTTCCTATTATACAGTATAGTGGATTAAAAAAAAAAAAAACAAAAACATTTTAAGACAGTTAGATGACTCAGAATAATAATACAGTAAATGAAAACATCATTCCTAATTAGATCTTACTGCTGATTTAAGGCTACAATTTGTGCACTGTTCAAAGAGTGTGATCTTGCAGTTTCCAATTTAAAAGCACGGCAGCTATGACACTTGAAAAGACCAACTGGGTGCACCGTGTTGCTCACACCTTTGCACCCAACCTGGAAAGGAACAGCTGAGTGTGCGCTACAACTCCTCCAACCAAAAATTCTATTCCACGCTGCCCATGGCAAATATCAGATGCAGATTTACAATCCTCTTGCAGCATGCTTATGACACATAGTTTTGGGTTAGTTTTTCTCATTGTATCTCTCAAAAAGAAGATGGATTATATTTAACTTGTTTCAGTCCGTCAACAGCTTTAAACTGAACATGACCTGTGAAAGAAGTCATTATAACTGTGTTTCATTCCATTAAACACAACGAGTTTATTGTCAGGAGAACAAGCAATCTCTCCGGGTTCCAGGCTCACTTCAGTATTTTGCATTTAAACTGCACGGATCAGTGATTTGGTTCATTTACCAATGAAGATAGAATAATATTGCAAAGTTAAAAAGGTGCTTCATCAGATTCCATTAAATCAGAGAACATTCATATAAAAATATGTATGTGAAATACAAAGAGAGACATGATTTGTGTACATTCAATTCTGTTCTTGTGCCAAACTCTATTCCAGCAAAATCCATTTTAAACTCCAGCTGTTGCTCCTCCACTCAAACCAGAGTAGTTCTGAGTCAAGGGAACACAGAGGCCCCAAACACAAAGGATTTTTTACAACATTTATATTTCAAAAACTCATGATATTGCTTATGTTTTCTTCCACTATACATCTCAATGGGAAATTAAAAGAAGTTTATTTAGAGAGGTTTTAAAGAGCAAGCAAACATTAGAAGCTTTTAAAATATCACAGTGTTAAAAGAACATGAACTCTGTCAGACTTATCCAAGAACAAAAGAATATAATTCAACATAATTAGAGCCATGATTTCTAATTATGTTTTTTTTTTTCTTTTATCAGTACTCACAAAATATGACAAGACTCTTTTAGTCCCACTCTACATTTTCAGACTCTAAATCTATCTAAGTTCAGATATAAAATTATTACAGGTGTTCACAGAACTAGAACTTAAGATCTTCTGATAACCTGCTATTCTGTTTATTCAGCTTTATTTTTTTTTAATGAATTTCCTTAAAACTGAATTCGATTACTTCCTCTTGACTGTGCAGAACATGGCATTTTAGACAGCACTGCTCCCATTTCTCTAAAAATGAAGAGAGATGCTACGCAGCATTTCCTAAATCAACATAAAACAAGAGTGGAAAAAGGAAGTACTGAAAGCTAAAATCACCCTTCTGAGGGAGATGAAAGCTATTCTATTTTAATGCACAGAAACAAACTTCAGACATTATAAAAATTTCCAGCGATGGAATCTCAATTGTCTTGAAAAGATAAATTCAGACAGCAAAATACAAAATTTTCTTCTGTCTGGTGGGAGCAAACCAAGAGAAGTAACTGCGAGGCTCCCAGACAAGCATCCAATCTTTTTATATCTATTCTGAGTAGTTTAGCGATTCATGAAAACAGGATAAACTTAAATAACAAATGCAATAGGCTCTACATCAATAAACTTTTCTCATCCCTAGGATGCAAATTACTTTTCACAGTCTCCCTAATGCAAAACTGAATGACAAAAATGTACACAAATAGATTGCGAAGTATTCATATGCATGCGTATGTGTACACACACGCACACTGACAAAATGGTATGCGCACACACAGCAACACTATACACACGCACAGCAGACACACAAAAACTTCTACAACAAAGAAACCAACCTTTAGCTGCTTACTTTATGCAAAGAATGTTAATAGAAGGCAATATTTTAGGTTAGGTAATGAAAACTAATTGGCAAATTATTCATCTCCCACTTTCCCCACTGGAGCGTAAAAGACGTACAACAAATGTTATTCATGATTCTACACGACTCGCTCTGATTCACCTCCTTCTTTCTAACGGGCACTTCAGAGGAAATAAAGGTTACTCTTTTCCATTTATATCTTCTAATTGACTACCAGTGTTTTCTCGTGGTCAGATGGATACAAAACAGAGTTAGAAACAGACTATTAAAAACAAGCTACAATCAGACCACTGCTCTACACTACTGTCAGCAATGATCAGAGAGTCCCGATTTCCTTGTTAAAAGACAGAGGCATAATTGAAGCAATATCTTCACTTCAGATTGATTATTCTGCGACCCTTATCCACATCTTCACTCAGCAATTTGAATTTTAATGAAAGTAAATGGAATAATTAGCATTTCAAAGTGTGTTTGATACACTGAAAAAAAAAAAAAAGAAAAAAAAAGAAAAAGACTTTTATGTATAATCTATACACAAAAGAAAAAGCATTTGGGAGGGGGCAGAATATGTGAAGTACAGTTGTAGCGTCTTCATTAGAATAACTTAAACAACTGCTTGCACCAGCTGCATAATTATACACATGAATAATGTGCTATTAAGCTATGACTCCTCACCTTTATTTTATGTAGTGGCAACAGCCATAGCTTTTGTTACTATGCCTTTCCTACCAGTCATAAAATGTAAACACTGTGGCTGCCCACACCCATAAAGCTTGCAGGGGTTCCACACTGAGCCCATACCACCAGTAGTAAAGCTTTTACAAGAGAGGCTGCACACACACGTATGTTCGGACCAGGGAAGGGATATTTTGCTGTATGTTGTTTCCAAGATTTTTTTGTTATAAAAGTAACCAAATTATTTTGCAAAGTAAATATGAATGTGTGGTGAATATTCTCATGTGCTTTTCTGCACGGTAGTCTGAGAAGCAGCAAAGGGAACAATTCCTCATTGAGGCTTAGTGTGCCGTACAAAAGCTGTTAGCATGGTGCAGAAGCAGACTAGCAGGCAGTATACAAAGGAAGCAACGTGACTTAAAAGAAAACAATCCGTCTTAAAAGAAAATAATCTGATTTAAAAGAAAAATATCCGTCCAACTTTAGGGAATGGATACAACACAGGCATTAACCTATTTGTTTACTCTACACATCACAAACAACATTTTCAGGCAGTAGCCAGCTTTTATCAAGATCAAGCTACTGACCTTCTCCACTGCCCCCAACTTTAACTAATTGATGGGAATGGAAGGAAAAGGAAGGGAAGGGGAGAGGAAGGGAGAGAAGGGAAGGAAAGGGAAAAGAAGCTTTTTATAAATGCTATTAGAGCTGAAATGGAAAGACCACATACCCCAATGATTGCGTTCAGTTCTGCCATGGTCACTTGCTTGGCACGCTCCACAGCCTGCACCACTTGTTGCTGGTGCTACAAATGAAGATCAGAAACAGAATAAAATTATTTGTTTTCTAAATTATTATGCGTTTTTTTGTTGTTGTTGTTGTTTTTTCCTTTTTTACTTTTCAATCACACATTTGAAATGATAGTTCTCTAACAGTCAAACTCTGTGTATAAAATGCCATTACTTTCCTGGAATACCCTTGCACCGAAAAGACCAATTTTACAACCCATTTGAGGACCCTGCCTTCCTTCTGTTCATCAATGCACTCCCAAACTTACACGTCACCTTTAAAAGCAAATCACTTTCCTTACAGTCAGAGAAACTTCTTGATTAAAAAAAAAAAAAAAAAAAAAAGCATACTGAAAATGAAAGGTATGTATTTTCAACAACCACACAGCGCCCACATCACTGAAGGATATACAGATTCTCCTCCTTAGTATATTTCAAAGCAACTCAACCATAAGAATGAAATTTAAAAT
This sequence comes from Tympanuchus pallidicinctus, assembly GCF_026119805.1. Classification (NCBI taxonomy): domain Eukaryota; kingdom Metazoa; phylum Chordata; class Aves; order Galliformes; family Phasianidae; genus Tympanuchus; species Tympanuchus pallidicinctus. Next base: position 36,153,209 of record NW_026294758.1, read on the forward strand.
GCCATTCACAATTCTGTCAAACATGTGAAAGAGAACTAATTATTTCAATCCCCAACACGTAAATTTTAATAGGTTTAAAAAGTCCATCAAAAACACATGGTCTAATTAACAACACAAGTTTACAAGCTTCAGTGGTTATATTATCTCAGTTTGAGTGATACTGTATTCCTGAAGTAAATTCAAAATTGCTGTACACTGAAAAGTGATTGGTATTTATTTGAAAACACTGGCTACAAATAAAGTCAAATCCTAATCCTGCAGCCAGACCTGTGCCAGTTTGAAGCTCTACCATTGGCAAATTCATTTGCACATGCAGCCCTGTAGGGTTGAAATTACAATAAGAAACTGGTGCAAGGGGTGGGGAGGGTCCAGGTAGAGATGCAAGCAATTGCATGCTCAGTACTGGGAATGAATCACCCTTGATTTACAGCCACAGATTGAGTATAGCAACCTCCACTCAGAGGAGGAAGGGTGCTGTTGCGCCTAGGTTTGACATCCTCAGACGTGCCAGCTCCTGGTGCTCCCCACCCAGCTAACTTCTTTACAAAATGGAGACAGAGTCTGCCATGCAGAAACAAAAAGGGCCTTGTCACTTACAAATACCCTCTCCTAAAAGTTCCTGGGATGAGGAAAAGCAAGCCTAAAAATCCACACATAACCATGAGAAATGCTAACCTGAAGCACAGAAAATAACGAAGGAGGTAATTTAGAAACATTCCTGGGAAGGAAGAAAATGGTTTTAAGGTTTGTTTGTTTTTAAGCAAAGAATAATTAAATGAAGGAAATGCCAGGAGAACAAATAACATACTATGGCAAACATAACCACAGCAGTCCAATTTAGGGTTTTCTAAAGGTACAGTGCTAACATAAACCAAATCTGTCAGTTAAGAGCAGCAAACGTAAAGAACAAAAAACAGGGCTGAATATGAGCAAATGTGTTCTTGGCATTGGGAAAAAAGACTGCAATGAGTGGTGTATCGCCATCACGGATAACCATTAAAAAGAAAACTGCAATTCTCAAGCCTCAAGTTCCTGACGATGCATTATCATCTCCAGATCATCACGTGGTAAGGACATATAAAGTAGCTGAACGATCAGTGATATGTGGTTTTGTAAGACAAGAAGTGACCAAAAAAATTACTCCACCATATTCAAGCAGAGGTCAATTCCACCCCAAAAGGATCACAGAATTTTTGATCACATTACAGTCATCATTGGTTTCCTGTCATTTCCTAGGTAATACCTTTTTTTCCATGAAAATAAAGACAGGAATCCAGCCCTATGTATGAGCATTCTTCTTTACAATCGTAATACCCATCTAATTAAATTCCATCCCCAGGGCCACAGAGAGAAAAAGAAACATCTTCCAAGGAACTTGCAAAATTCTGGCCCGAAAATCTCAACAATGTTACAGAAATGCTTGAAATTTTTGTCTAGGCTTTGGAAAAATAAATTGACTCTACAATAGTCCAGATGGCTCTGTTCCATTTACAGCACACATACATGCAATGGATCTGAAGAGTATTTGGGAAAACACTGTTTCATTCCCAGGTGAGAAGAAGTGAATGTGGAAGGGTCAAGCACCAAAATCGCTCTTTAAGATTTCTGCTGAAAAACACTGCAAGACAGAAATTCCCTAACCAATAACACAGAGCATCTTTCATTGATTCTAATAGGCTTGGGATCAAGCCATTATAAAGAGAAAACCCATCGGCCTTGTAAAGCTGCACCTAAATTAGGTATGGTAGAAACAATTAAAACTCTCTGTTGCCAGCTGTTTTAACACTGATTTAATCTTCAGTGCCATGGTATGCACAACACAGAAAATAGATGGTCTGTAATTAGCCTTTCCATCACTTTTACCTCAGCAGAGCAATCTAGCCACTTCCAACCCCCTTCCATATCCCTGAGACCCTGCTGGAGGTACTGCCCCACGTGACCCATAAGCTACTTTGAATCACATATGCAAACAACACACATCAGTGCATCACAGCAAGAAAAATTAGAGTGGCCTCCACATCAACTCACACCTTCTTGGCATGGGGATTCCTTACTCATCAAATCCTTTGTGTGAGGGAATTACGGGTTTCACATCACTGATCACAGACTGGATGCCTCTTAATTTGGCAGAACATACAAGGAGGCATACGATAGTGGTCCATGTATGCAACGTGGACCAGATGCAACATGATGGGCAGGCAACACCACAGAGGGCAGGGCAGCTGCCAGACCAGACCACTGCTGGAGTCCAGCACTGTGCTTGGGTGCACACCCTACACGTGCTCCAGCAACCAGTGGCATCACATTAGCACCAAGCACTAGACTACCCATCAGATGGTCATGAAAGACTTACAACTAAATTTAAAAAATACCTCCAAATAAAATACTTTTACTTTTTCGTCAGCTACATGAAGAGAGAGTGTTGCAGCTTTCACAAATTCTAATGCTAGCCTATCTTCTTGCATGCAATTAAATGACAAGACCACTACTTTCAGCTATGACAAAGCAGGATTTTGCATACCAGACCAGAGCAATGAACTTGGTGCCCTGCCTCGCCTGTCATGCAGACTAGTATCATTTCTCCTTTTTAACTTCTTCTCTGTCTCCGCTCTTGATCCCTTTCTGTTTTCTGCAGGGAATGGTGTCTGCAGTTGCCTTATGCTGGAAAATCTTCTCCTTTTGGTTTCATGGTGGGTAGCAACAACAGAGACCACAAAAAGGATGTAGGCGTTTTTGCAATCACATTGTCTTACCACACTGTCACTTAGCCCTGATTCCTGTGCATGCATTGCAGCATGGTGGAAAATATCTGTGTTTCTTTTTGTTGTTGTTTGGTTGTTGTGTTTATTTGTTTTTTTTTAAAATACTGGAGCACCATGCTGCTTCCAACAACAGGGGAGCCATGCTGATGGCAGTCAAGCAGTGAAATTCCCCAACATACATGCACAGAAGTTGGTGTTAGAAATGTCTAATTCCAGCTTTCCTCCAGCACCATTTATAAAACTCAATGCAAAAATCACAGATAATTTACTTTGCAGAAGCAGGTAAATTTTGCTATGTTTTATTTATAATATTTTGTTGTTGTATTATCTGTCTAGAGGGAGAACAGACCAGGTCTTCCTTAGGAAATAAAGCAGTGTTATTCTGAGAAGCCTGATCTAGAGACAGCATAATGAGATGAGGCAGTACTGAAAACACCAGTGAGCAAAAACACATTTACAGTGGAGTATAGCACATGCTTAGAAAACTAAGAAGGATCGGCAGGGTCACTGAATCCAGGCACTGCAATTCAGACGAGATCTAATAACCACTTCATAAGATTCTAAGAAAACTACTAGCAATATATGCATAAATTGCTAATAAGATGTATTCCACGGTAGAAGGATTACAGATATGTGATAGCTTCCTTATACTTTCTATTTCAGCTTGTCTTGGGCAAGTCTAAGATGGAGGAAAATGCTTTTTTCTTCTCAGTCTCTCAAATCTCAGACCAATGGTTATTACCTTTTGAATAACATTCAGAGACCCTTGCTCTGCTTCTATACAATGCACTTAATGTTCTTCATCCAAACTTACTAAGCTTTAGAAGCTCCTTTATAAGATATCAATATAGAGAAGAGTGAGCATGTGTCTATCCTGCAAAAGGAAAACCATCCGCTAATAGTAAAGTGCTTGAGAGGAAAGGACCGCATTCGGGAACATATGCAGTATTTTCTAATGATTGTTCCTTTGCACATATGGATGAGTGGCATCCCACTGCTCTCCTAAGTCAACGTGACCACCTTGTTTTGCATGGAAACTGAAAGCTACTAAAGAGCAGGCCTTCTATCTTGCTATCAGCCTGTTCACTGGAACGGACCCTAAATCTTCAGAAACTTTTCTGATAGCTTCCTCCAGCCTAAACAATGCTTGAAGTGCAAATCAGACAACTTATGTATGTATGTGTGTATAAACACAAAAACAGTTGATATTTACCCAAAATTAGGTAACCATGATCCAAGAGCAACTCAGTCACACCAAAAAAAAAAAAAAAAAAGCCACAATCCAGCACACGTCACTTGGCACTCAGGATACACAGGCCAGGTAGACAGCAACAGCCACAGGCTGCACTGAGACACACATACACACCACGCTGACAAGACAGGAACCAGATTCAACCTGAAACCAACATGTCTGAAGAAATGTCACACTGTGCTGCAGCTGGTATGCCCAACTGAGAAGCAGCATAAATTAGCAGAGGAGCAATCTACAGCTTTATACCCAAAATGAATAGACTCTCACCAGCTAGATCATAAAAGGATGCGAACATCAAACTATCTACACCAGCTGCACACTATCAAAACTACATTAACTGAGTGCTAACAAGCTCCAAGCATTTACCTATAGCCTGTGGGCACCTCTTTCCCCATATTTAATAGAAGGTACCTTGAGCACACCAGTATCTCACAACATCACACAGAGGTGGAAAATGACTAAAAATGACTACTGCAACACAGGAAGTCTGCAACAGCAGCACAAATTGAACAATGATCACCCCTGAGGTTCATCTCAAGCTTTGACCACAAAGTCACTCTTATTTACTGAAAAGGGGAAGTTTGTATTTCTTAATGCTGTTTTTCAGTTTTCTCAAGCTGAAGTCAACATAAAAACAAGACAGTATTTGACTGCATATATAGGAAGTTTAAAAACTTTATTTTTGATGCATAGTTAGGTAATCTGAAGCACTGTAAATCTGACTGAACTCTTGCATCTGAAAAAATTCTTGAATATTTTACTGGTATGCTCCTTGAAACAAAGCAGGCAGTAGTACACAGAAGGGTGACATATTGTAATTGCATTCATTTCAAGAGATCTCTAGTGATTTTGGACACAATTTCTTGCTTCTAAGTGAGTTATCGCAACTCATTGATTCCTTACAAAGTTAACAAGCAGTAAGACAAGTTAACCTGGTGCCATTATGAGGCAATAATGTTGCCATCAGTGCATGTAACCACTGCATTTTGTTCATTTTTCCCTCAGGCACAATAGGAAGGAGTCTGATCACATTTTTCAGGCACTGTTCCACAATTATACTGTATGCAAACTGCATAAACAGCAAAAGCATACTGCAATTCAGTTCTCTATTAATCTAGATGATGAAATAAAGAGGGTTCCATTAAGACACTTAGTTTTTAAATACACAAATTAGATGGAAACTAAGACTAGCAGAATGCTTGAAACTAAAGACCAGTTCTCTTTTGCCTCATTAGCACACGCCAATACAACCTGATTGTAAAATGTTACTGTATAATAGATGTCAAAGAATCACTAAGATTTTCTTAACTCTAATATGAAAAGTATCACCTTCAGCAGCACTATCAAGATAAATGAAAAGTCTTTTTGTGCTTCTGTATTCAATTATTCTAGTCCCTTTTCCATCTTACTAGATAAACTAGAAAATACACTTGCCTCCAAGTAATACAAATGTGTACAGCGGCTTTTTAGAAGTGATCCCTTTTGTCTATGTCACCACATACAAAAATGCCTTATTTGTGAACTTATTTTGACCTTTCAATTTCCTGTATAGCCCAAAGAGCTTCAATATCACAGAGTATACACAGAGAAGAAGCTGTAAGACTTGGTAAACAAGACTCATGCAAATAGCTGAAGGAAAGTTTGTGGGCCATGGTTTTGAAAAGCAGCGGCTCGATAGGGCAGAAACCACAGGCAGGTCTGCTTTCAGAACTATAACTTCTCAAAGCTCTGACCTAAAACTTAAAAAAGTAAACAGCAGTCACAAAGCACAATGACACTGCTGTGCTTAAGCCCTCATGAGGTCATACTGTACCCATGACAGAAGTGGAATGGAACAATGTAATTTTTTAAGTTTACAATCTCAGCCATCTCTGTCTTCCATCTACGTAGTTCCTACAGCAAGCATGTCAATGAGAAGACGTTGGAATATAGTTAATAGTTAAGTTCAAAGTTGTTTTGAAGTGATATTCTCCATGCCTAGCTTGAAGTCCAGAATGCTGTCAAACACTGATCAAGCCCCTTGGCTCATGGTTCAAAAGTTACTGCAAGTGACCACAAGGAAGAACAGCCTTGACTGAAGAGATGTAAGAAATAAGATGCAGAGTGATCACAGTGCCTCCTCTCTTTCTAATACATGCACTTTAATTGTGCTAATTCCAGCTTTCAGGAGAAGGACTCCTGGTTGATGCAGCTGCAGGCACTGGAGAGCAAATGAAAAACAGGGCAGAGTCTGAGCTCACCTAAGCAGGATGCCACTAATACTATATCTCAAAAACTTAAGTGTATTTTCTTCTTTTAAATCCATGTGAGCACACAGCGGCAATGCAGGCTAGCACTTCCAAAATCAAAGCTGAGGGCCAAAATCCATCAGTCACTGTGAATCAAACATGTCTCTCTTCAGATGTACTTTAAGCTCTCTTTCTTCATGGCAAGAATCATGCTTGTTCCAGGAAGAACAGCCTGGGATCTGGAAGCAGAGCAAGCAGAGCAGCACGACCTGCTATTACATACTGTAATAACGTTCTGCTCAAGAATTCTTCTGAAAATAGCAGTTCCAGTAGGAGTATTCTGGTACAAAGTTTCTAAACACTGTACTGCATACTCTGGAAAAGATGTCTCTGTCATAGAAATGCTGATCCTGTGCCTTTGCCAAGATCACAGCTTTGCCTGCCAAGAACTCAATCCTGCCTTTGTTTCAAAATCGTGACATTTCTGTGCTCACTTTAGCATGAGTATGAATCAGCTTTACACCTCATTTTTATATGCTGTGTTATTCATGTCTGCCTGCCTACCTCGCTTCCCCAGCTTTCTCTAAGAAACAGGTTTCATACGCTGGAGGTTGAAGGGGAGATGAGTGGTGAGGCAATGGAGGATCTGCCTAGGAGGGAGCCTATGGTGAGGTGATAACCACACCTTGAGACTGCCTCTGTCAAGAAAGAAAGAAAGGTGACCGTGGAGGGTGGCTCCCTTCTCAGAGGAACAGAGGGTCCCATATGCAGACCAGACCCAAGCCATCAGTAAGTGTGCTGCCTTCCAGGGGCCTGGGTCAGGGACATAACCAGGAAACTCCTAAAGCTGGTTAGGTCCACTGATAACTTTCCATTACTCATAGTTCAGGTGGGCAGTTATGAAATTGCTCAGAGAAGCCTATGAACTATGAAAAAAGATTTCAGGGGTTTAGGACGTTTAGTCCAAGGAGCGGGAGCGCAAGTGATCTTTTGTTCTATACCTTCAAGGGCAATGAGGGACATGGAACAGGCTTGGAAAGCGCAAGCAATGAGTAATTGGCTCAGAGGGTGGTGTCAAGGCAGAAACTTTGAGTTCTTTGATCATGGGGCAGTATACCCGGATCCTGGCTTATTGTCTGTACATGGAACGCACCTCTCTCAAAGGGGAAAACAAATCCTAGCGCAGGAGCTAGCGGGGCTTATCAAAAGAGATTTAAACTAGCAATGACAGGGAAACGGGACAAAACAAGGCTCACAAGAGATGAGCCTAGGGGAACGATGCTTGAGCAGCGGTGAGGCAGATGATTGAGCTGAAGTGCATTTACACCAATGCACACAGCACAGCCAACAAGCAGGAGGGCTCAGAAGCAATTGTGTGGCAGGCTATCTATGACCTAGTTGCTATTACCGAAATGTGGTGCGACCACTTCCATGACTGGAGTGCTGTGATGGATGGCTACAAGCTTTGTGGAAGGGACAGACGAGGAAGGAAGGGTGGTGGTGTGGCCCTTTATATAAAAGACAGTTTCGATGTTGAAGACCTCGGGGTTGAGAATGACGAAGTTGAGTGTCTATGGATAACGATCAGGAGAAAGGTCTACAGGGGCAACATCTTGATGGGGGTCTGCTACAGACCACCTAATCAGGATGAAGAGAAGGACAAGGCATCCTATGAGCAGACTGCAGAAGTTGCGTGATTGCCAGCACTTGTTCTCCTGGGAGACTTTGACTTTCCTGATACATGTTGGAAGTATAACATAGGACAGAGGATGCAGTCCAGGAGGTTTCTAGAGTGCATGGAAGTCAGCTTCCTTACACAGCTGGTATGAGAGCCTACCAGGATTGATGCCCTGCTAGACCTGCTCTTCACTAATAGAGAAGGACTGGTAAGAGATGTGAAGGATGGGGATTGTCTTGGGCAGAGTGACCATGAAATCATAGAATTCTCTATTCTTGGAGATGTCAGAAGGGTGACCAGCAGAATTGCTATCTTGAACTTCAAGAGGGCAGACTTTGACCTGTGCAGGATGCTTGTAGCATGGGTCCCTGGGAAGTTTCGCCTTAAGAATAAAGGGGTCCAGGAAGCATGGACACTGCTCAAGATGCAAATCATAAGGGCACAAAAACAGCTGTCCCTGAATGCTGTAAGGCAAGCTGCAGGGGAAGACCAGTGTGCATTAACTGGGAACTACTGTTGAAACTCTGCAAGAAAAAGAGAGTCTATGTCCTCTGGAAGAAGGGACAGGCTACTTGGGGAGATTACAGGGAAGCTGCTAAGGTATACAGAGAGGAAGTTAGGAAGGCAAAAGCCCAATTTGAACTCAGATTGGCCACTGCAGTCAAAGAGAATAAGAAGTCCTTTGACAAAGGTACCAATGGTAAGAGAAGAATCAAGGAGAATTTCCATCCTTTACTTGATGCAGTGGGGAATGTGACCACTGAAGATAAGGAGAAGGCTGAGGTCCTCAATGCATTCTTTACATCTGCCTTTAATAGGCAGATCAGTTATCCTCAGGACACTTTACGCCCTGCTCTGGAAGTCTGGGATGCTACACAGAATACCACCCTGGTGATTCAGGTGGAGACAGTTAGAGAGCCCTTCCTCCATCTGGACTGTCACAAGTCCATGGCACCGGACAGGCTCCATCCTAGAGTGAGGAGGGAACTGGCGGGAGTGATTGCTGAGCCGCTGTCAGCCATCTACCATTGCTCCTGGATATCTGGAGAGCTCACAGAGGACTGGAAGCTTGCTGATGTGACTCCCATCTACAAGAAGAGCCGCAGGGAGGATACGGGGAACTAGAGGCCTGTCAGCCTGACCTCAGTACCAGGGAAGGTTATGGAGCAAATCATCTTGGGTGAGATCACATGGCACGTGCCCATGTGGCCCAGCCAGCCCAGGCTCATGAAAGGCAGGTCGTGCTTGACCAACGTCATCTCCTCCTAAGACTGGGTGACGAGACTGGTAGACAAGGGAAAGGCTGTTGATGCAGTCTACTGAGACTTCAGCAAAGTCTTTAACACCGTCTCTCACAGCATTCTCCTGGGGAAACTGGCTATCTGTGGCATGGACAGGTATACCGTTGTTTGGGTACCCTGGTTTGCCTGGAGGGCCCCTCACTACAAATGTGACACTGATGTCCTGGAAGAGAAGGGCAGCAAAACTGGTGAGGGGTCTGGAGCACAGATCTTATGAGGAGCAGCTGACGGACCTGGGATTGTTTAGTCTAGAGAAGAGGAGGCTCAGAGGAAACCTCATCATGCTCTACAGCTTCTTGAAGGGAGGCTGTGATGAGGAGAGGTTTGGCCTCTTCTCATAGGCAACAAAAAGGACCCGAGGAAATGGCTACAAGTTGTACCAGAGGAGGTTTAGGTTAGACATAAAGAAAATCTTTTTCTCTCAGAGTGGTCAGGCACTGGAATGGCTGCCCAGGGAGGTGGTGGAGTCACCGTCCCTGGAGGTGTTCAAGTGTCCTCGCCCTCAAATGGATGAGGAGCTACGAGATATGATTTAGTAGCCTGTGGTAGCAATGGTAATGGGAGGATGACTGGACTAGATGATCTTGTAGGTCCTTCCCAACCTTGTGATTCTATGATTCTGTGCAGCATATGAAAACCCATAACTAAAAGTACAGTGATTCTGTAGCAAAATACAACACCAGTAGTTACTTGTTTTAGATCCAAACAATACTTGAATTCTGGTCCTCCAGCAATATAATTAGATAATTACACATCATTTATTTACCACAAACCTATCTTCAAAGGCAAAGAGCACTGACACACTCATGAACATTGCCAAGTTCTAGTTCTGATAGCACCATTTTCTTCTCAAACACAGGCAGATGCATGCACACACATACACACACACAGCATCAGCAGAATGCTGATGTTGAGCATACGGCCTTTAGAATACAGCATGACTAACAGCTCCCCTGAAAAGCAACAGTACTTTACAAGACAGCTGAGAAGGCAGAAAAGAGAGTCCTAGCACATTGTCAGGTACAAATACGTTTTATGGATTACACTACAAAGAAATACAGCTTCCAACTCTAACTTCTATGCTACAGCAGTGAAACCTCAAATTAAACAGAAGCACACACAACTCCTCATCTGTTGTCCTGGAGGGGTGGGCAAGGGAAGCCATCACACACCCAATGACTCCTTTCACGAATCACACAGACTATTCCCTTCACCCATGCCTGCAACTTCAAGGCTCCATGCAAGATCCAACCAACTCCCCCAAATTCCAGTGCCCTTCAAACCATCTACTGAGCATTCAAGATAATACCAGCAAATCGTAATTTCAAGAAAATTAGTGCTTAAAGAAATCAGCTTACAGTAAGTTTCAATGTTCTGTCTATACTGCAAAAATACACAGAAATAATAAAAGGATTTAAAGGTAATAACCAGTCCGGGATGAGAAAACAGGCAGAAAAAAAGTTGCATTTGTAAGTCTGTGGAACACCACCACTCAGTACACCAAAACAGAAGTTTCTACTAAACTTCAAAGCCTTCCGCCAAGAATGTAGCATAAATCATGCCTTCCTACCTTTTTGGCAAGCTATCCTCTGATTTCAGATTGACAAAGTCAGAATTGGGAGCAAAACTACATTTGTACATGACAGCAAAATATTTGAACAACTAAAATTTTGTTTAACACATCACAACACTCTTCATTTCAAGTAAGTACATATAAATTACATTATAATGGAATTGGAGAAGATAATTAAGTTACAATGAGAATAACACACTGGAAAGTCAAATGAAGCACTGTAAGATTCTTAAGTGAAGTACCTCAACACGAAATCCCACTTCAACAAGAGGAACTATAACAAGGCAACTATTTAGACTGATATGAGTAAAAATCACTACCTACCTCTTGGGACAGGAAGGGAATGACTTGTGCACATATAGCGTTCAGCCTCTTCACAATTTCTGCCTGCAAATGACAAGCAGAAAAAAGTTTAATTATATAAATTCTCAGACTCAACTGTCAACCATGAATGCAGAATACATGTTTTTTGTTTGCTTCCATCTCCAGCCCTCCTCTGGCTAGCAGAACTTGACAAAAATCTGGATGCCAGTTCAACAATTCCTAGAAGCCTATCACTTCTGACTAAAAAGTTTTCCTTTAAAAAAAACAAAACAAAACAAAACACAGTTTAGAAATTCCATATGATACACAGAAATGTTCACTTTCACTATGTAATCAAATACATTAACGTATAATGAAAAAGTCTTTAGTGGATGTAACAAGAAGATAAACAGAATACTGTGGATTGCTCTAAATTCTCTCCCAGGAAGCAAAAGAAGCATCACTTCAAATTACAGCAATGTAACTGTAAGTGAACAAATAAGCCAGTTACTTCTATATGTACATTGTTCTTTTGTTCTTATGTGAACATTAGCAACACAATATAAAACTCCACTGGGAATCATTTTACCACATATCTTCTAAGGTTAGATGTTTTGCACTATTGTGTCATATTTTTGCTATGACCAAACCATGGATTAACAGCAGTTACTTCTATTAAGCAATTGTGATCAGAAATGGGTAATAAATGGTGTTTTATTTCTATACTGCAGATCAATTCTTATTCTGTGCATCTATTTTGCAAATCTCAGTGGAGATACAAGAATTACAGCTTAGGCAGCAGAATATTTAAAGAACTGTTGACTTTCTTGCAATAAATTTTAACTTTCTTGTAATAAATCATAACCAGGGTCAGTTTCTCACAATACAGTAGGACAGAATATTTTTCCTGCAAAATTACTAACCATGTGACAAGTATATACAAACTTGTGCAATCTGGACTTCCTTCCTTTACCAGCAACCCTCCAGTCTTCGCTATTCACTCCTCAAAAATGCTTATCTTTAGAAATAACCCCGGAACTGAACGGTTTAGAAACAGCAGTAAAATGAGAGAACTGTATGTAAAATAAAACTGTGCTCAAGGAATATTACAGTTATACAGCCAGGTAACCAGAATATGCGGTATGCTGGAGGTAAGGTACATGTGAAACTAACTCTGCCCCCTTGTGCACACTGTGAATACACTTTTGAATTCACACACACTACTTCTCAATACAATTTCAATTGATTTGATCAATAGAAAATCCATTCAAACTCCTACAGATTATCTTTATATCAATATCTACACTGTACCATCCCAGCAACTTCTCACTGATTTTCATGGTTAATGCAAGCCCCCATCTCATTAAATTTATGCATTCTAATACTTATTTGATATTCATATATTGTTTTATTAGCAGCATAGGCACCTTGAATAACACTTGAGAATATGTCCATCACAAAGGTAAATCATCACCTGGTTGCAAAGGTCAGTACATGTCTGTAACATTCTACAGTCTAAAGCTTAAAAAATCCTTTTAATAGACAGTGTTTACTGTACTATTTTACTCTATGCTATTTCACTTGTTTTACTCTTATGAAGTACTTGTTACACAAAGCAATGCAAGGGGCACAAAGTTTATGCCTAACTCCAGACACAAAGACTATATGAACTAGCACTGCACTATTTGAGATCCATTGTTTGATTAAGGCATTGTAGAACGTAAGACAACTCACAGTTCCAAAATACCTGTGCTGTAGTGGTTCAAGCACCATTAATTCAGTCATTTCCAAATTTTGGGTCCAAGCCACACCGTTGTATTTTCTAAAGGAATCTCCTGAGTGCCTTTAAACAGAAACTACATACCCTGCTCTCAGAGGCTTTTCCACGTGAGGGAAATGCCCCAAAACACCACAGTCTCTAACTCATATTGGAGCCTCCCTCACATACTCTGGTAACTCAGAAAGGTTCAGGGATTCACAGATTTCAAGGCCAGAAGGAGCTATTAAAACTGTCTTATCTGACCTCCTAAGTTATAATATTTCACCTACTTCTCCATCAAACTCATAAATTCTAGTTTAGCCAGAATATAGCTTAGTCAACCAAAATAATTTCATTCAACGTACTTCAGGGCATATCTCCTAAATTAAGGTATTAGGCTACAGTGTTTTTATTTTAATAATTCCCCCATGCACATAGAATTATATGTCTCTTTAACTGTTCTTATGGCCAAAAAATACATGAAAAGTGTTTTCTCAGTATTCACACAGAAATTTACCTCAGGCTAACTCTGAGCCTGGGTAGCACCAATCCAAATTGTTACTTGCAAAATGTTGTAAGGAGCTGGTATAGGTGAGCAGCAGGTTCCACAGCTTTAACAAACTTCTTGGTAGTAGTCCTAGAATCACCAAATGGCCTGGATTGAAAAGGACCACAAAGATCATCAAGTTTCAACCCCCCTGCTGTGTGCAGGGTCGCCAACCACCAGACCAGGCTGCCCAGAGCCTCCAGGAATGGGGATCCACAACCTCCTTGGGCAATCTGTTCCAGTGTGTCACCACCCTCTGTGTGAAAAACTTCCTCCTAATATCTAACCTTAACATTCCCTGTCTCAGTTTAAGACCGTTCCCCCTTGTCCTATCACGATGCACCCTTGTAAATAGCTGCTTCCCCTCCTGTTTATAAGTTCTCTTCAAGAGTCCTGCTGGATGCAGAACAGTGAGCGTCCACCCAGGCAAGAAAGTGAAGCTAAGCAACGCGGCACCCAGCCCCACATATACAAGAACCTCAAGGGCTTCAGGGGACACCAAGACACCCATCGGTATTTCCCAGCTGGCCAAAGAGGCTTGCTAGGCCAGTCACAACAATCAGAAAGCTTTCCTAGGCATAGCCACATGTAAAGACTCCATCCTCATTAAACTGGTCTTCACTTCCTTAGCAATGTGCTTTCTTAGTCGTGTGGTTGTATATATAGTTATGTTTTAACATCTGCAACACTACATTTGGATAAAAATCATAGCAACTTCCATAAATACAGTTGCTTTGAAGCACACAAATAACTACTAAAAAGTCTTGGGAAGGGTAACAAAAGCAGAAAGTATTCAGGAGTAAGTGCTCTATACCACCTAATGGTGAAAGGGAATGATGGAGTCATCTGAAGAGCAAGCTGATACATCAGCCCAGGGAGCAAGGCACTTCAGGTGGCACTCAGCAGCAACAGAGCAACTCAACCAAGCAGCAGGACTTCACCACAGGACTACAGAAGTACAGCTGCCTGCCCTTGGGTCGACATGCTGGAGAAACGGAGTGCTGGGTGCCTGCACAAATCCTAGGACGGTTATAATGCTCTGAAGCCCAAAACCTCAAAGTTTCTTATCTACACTGTCTGCCAGAGCCAAGGAGACTTCATGAAAAGTGAACAATCTGCTTTATTACTCCATTACTACAGTGCTTAGGCCTGGCTCCAAAGTAATTGCACTTGAACATTCTCAGAATATTACTGTCTTAGGGTGCCTCTTGCTATTTCCAAAAAAGACTTCAAGAACCATAACACAGACACTGAGCTATTATCAAATACTCAAGGATGAAGCCTCTTCTAACCCCAATCTTACAAATATTTTGGAAATGGCTAGCGCTTTATCAGTAACCGTCCAGTAGCTGCTGTTTTTGCTGCTAAAACTGTAATTCTGCTTATTTTGAGAAAGAAAAATCAGTTCTTTTTACACACTAGTTAAGAGAATGGTCTGCAGATGAAAGTTCATGTTCTTCCAAGCATCAGGAACACACCACAGCCCATCCTCCTTCCAGATGGCAGCCACACTGATACTCTGCAGATGTGTGGGACGCACACAGCAAAGACACAGCAGAGTTTAGCCTCAGTGTTTGAGAGTGACACATAATGCCTGAAGCAGAAAACAAAATTTTAAAGGAGATTTCCCTCGTTCCCAAATTTTCATAGAAACAATCCATCTATATCATAATTTAACCATCAGCAAATATCTACAGCAAAAAGTATGGACAAGCTGTATGCACACACACATGCTAACTTACAGCAATAGCAGATTACCAGAGGAGGAAGTAAACTATGTGATCTGAGAATTTAAAGCGCTTTTATACACACCTGGATAAAATGGCATGAAATACATTCAATGTTTTATCACCAAGCTCTCCTGATGCACCCTATCTACTCAAATAGCCAAATGCAAAAGGTAAAAGGTGCTTTCAACAAATGCTTACTTCCAGTGTAAGGATGGCAAAACTGTCAGAGGACACTATTCGTGTTGCCTTAGAAATGGTGTCTGCATTACACATTTCCAGTGGTCCAGAATTGAAGAGTTAACAACATTCAATGATGTCAGAATATTTTCTCATTACTGTGTTCCTTATTAGGTATTAAATTAATGATCCTAAACCATAACAACTCAAGAAACAAAACACGCCATTTATGCATTTTTTTGCTTAACATTAAAAAAGAGCAGATGATGTACAAAAAAATCCCCGAACAATCTGGATCACACATTTTCATGTCAGTGAATACAAAGTATCCCGTCTTGACACTGCAACTATTTCTTCAATTAACTGTACAGAATAATACTACAGTAACACACTCAATTGTTTACTGTAACATAATAAAAAGGAGCTAATTGACTGACATAGGTTTCTGTAAGGCCACCCTACAATCCAAAGATGAAGCAATGTAACTAATGCTAGCACCTTCGTAGGCTCATTCCATCAGACCAGGCCTGAAAACTCCCGCTTCACATAATATGAAAAGTAAGAGATGAAACCAAAACACGAGTCTGCTTTACATTTCCATACTGACAAAGATTTTTAAAAAATCACGCTTAAAAAAACAGCATAAGGACTTGTCTTTTCTCTTAGATGCCGCGCCTATTGGCTTTTCCCAATCAGCCTACTTGGCAGGAGAAGGAAAAAGTATGATTTCATAAAATTGGGCAGCCAGTTCCTCACATTGAAAGCTAAAGTTGCCTCGGAAACACTGCTGCTTCCACGGCCATGTAATTTTGCCTCCTTTTTCCCATGGGACCAAGCCTTAGAGAGGCATCATTTATTTACAGGCCTTCCCACTGGGCTCCAGTTATCGGCCAATAATGCTGAGGACACACACTTCTAATGGCCTATGTTTTGAAACCAAGTCTAATCTAATGGCGCAGCGCCCGAACTCCTTTTCCAGCACAGCCATTAAAGGATGTAGGTTATTGCTGTTGTCACCATTGATATTTGTCATTGTAATGTAATTAGGGCCCTAAAATGATGCATTACAGCCCTTGGCACAGCTTCTATTAAAATCTTTTCTTCTGCTCACTGAACTGCGACCTGCTTTCTGATGAATAACAGACAGACAGCTTTAGGGTGAGGAGCAGATTCATCAAAGAAGTATTTTTCAGCATTGGAAATAAAATAAATAAATAAATAAATAAATAGAGGAAGGGAACTCAAGAAGAAAAGCGCAAGGAAAAAGAAAGAAAAAGCACACAGCACATTTGAATTTCATCTGACCACTTGAAATTCTGATTGCATCTGATGAATCTTTCTTAGGACAATATATTCTCAGCCTGTGAATCACATGGTTAATCAGGGCTCTAATCTGCTATCCATCAGCCTATGCCAGCACTGTAACTTCCAATCAAATTTATAGGTTATGTGGGTCACGCATCCCTGAACATCTACATTCACAGATATCCCATTTAAACCGGCACAGATTCTGAAATGCTGTTGTTAGGGTTACTGAATGTTATAATACTATTCAAAGCTTTATGAAAGCTCCTGATAAACAGCTGCTAAATTATTGCCTGTGGATACAGCGCGATGCTCTGAAATAGCATTAATGGACCAATAAAAGGACAATTGTTCATGCCAAAATATAAAAAGGATAGCTTTTGCTGCCATAGTTTGTCAAATATGTTAACAAACACCGACACTTCTATTACTCCTTTCCCTAAACACAAAAGATGTTTGGTTTTACATAGGAACACACCAGCATGGAACCATAAACAATGAGGGAGAAAGGCAGCGAAGGTTCAAGTCAGAATCATCTTTTCAGTTATCTAATGCAGGCATGTACTGTTTGCTGTCTCTGAGAGCCACCCACAAAAGACACTATTTTAACAGTTATTTTCATAACCATTCACACAGCTCTTTTTTGTTTTGTTTTAAATAATGAATAAGTATCTATTAATTAAAATGTTGACATTAATAAATACTAACATTTATTAACTACGATGTGAATAGGTATTTTGTTTCATGTATAAACACACAGCAAAATCACTGTGCTGGAATGCAGTCCAAGCAAAGGAATTAAGACCTGTATCTGTCAACACGCCCCTTTACAGTATGAAAACAAAGATCTAACGGAAGGGCAGCTGCTCAACTCCTTAACTCTCTGAACGTCTTTTGACTAAAGCAGCAAAAGAGCGATGTTAAAATGATAATTAAGTGCCTATATATGCAGACAAGCACTGTAAAAAAATCTGACCTCTCAGCACACATGATCCTTCAAAAGCCTGAGTATTTTTGAAAAATGTTCAGTACATAAACCTGAGGGCAAGGCTCTCAGGAGGCAGCCCAGCCCACAGCAGGAGGTTGTGGTCCAACATCTAACAGTAGCACACAGGAAGAAGTGTGTGACAGACCACTATGCTCCTGAGCCTCTTTCACAGTAACAACTATGAGTTTGGTTTGATTCACCCTTGCTGCACACCACTAAAAGTGGACCTAAGCATACAGTAAAATACGGGAACATGTTCTAAGTGCCTCACTAAGTATTTTAGCATATATCCCAATTCTTAGCACAATTGGAGCCTAAGAGAGAAGCAAGAGTCATATAAACTTCAGATACTGAAATACTCAGAAATGTTCTAATACACAGGGAGTTCAGAATCCATTTGTTGCTTTAAAAAATTTCCATATACATTCTTTTTTAGCAGAGCAAAAAGGAAATTGGGATTTTATTTATAGTATATAAACTTCAAAAAAAATATTTCCACTATATTTCACGAAGTTCCGTAGTTATTACAATTATAAAAAATTGCTGGTAAAAAATTACCACTGGAGGCTGTAGGTCTGTCAGTGGAATGGAAACAAAACTGCTATATATGTATTGTTGAAATAAAACAGAATAATAAAACACTATTGGGAAACCCATTTCAGCAGCCAGGAGGAAAAAGAATATATGCAATTACACTTTCAGAAAAATAATCTGAAACAACTGTTATTTCAAGTTTAATTTGTTTTACACAATGCAGCCTTTGCCAAAAAGATCAATCTCGTTTATTAAGTGCTTACCAAGAACACATACACACACCCATAGTATCTAAACAAGCATTTCACAAATTAGTGAGGAAAAAAAAAACATTATTACACTGTATGAGACATATCATGATCCTGAATAAAGTGAGCAAAAAAGCTAATCTTAGTATTTCACAGAAAATTAACTCTTCTTTCATAAAGAAGAATGTGTTTTGTTTTAATCACAGACCGTTGTCTGGAAGCACTTATTCTACTTCTACAGAACTGGAGAAAATATTGCAAGCCTTGAATATAAAACTCGTCTTCAGCCATAAAGGAACGCTGTTTGGAGACTAAGCTATAATCTAGCCATGTAGTTAGGAAGAACAGAAGGCAAAGATCTCTAGGCAAAGAGGGACATTAAACAGAAAATTTCTTCTTCATTGTATTCAATGAGCAACGCAACTAAGAATGCAACAATCAGACTCCACTAAGTAAACACTAGTATATTCTCCTCCTTGCTTTCCTAATCAACCTTCTATGACAAACATCGTAACTAAAAGCCCAGGAAGTATTGTAAACTCAATTCTTACAATTCATAAATTAATTTAGGTGCTTATTTTGCAAAAAAGTACCAAAGACAGCAACATACACAATAAATTGTAGAAGTAGAATTTTCAAAATAAATTTACTAACATACATCCCGATCCATGGACTGTTGATGTGAACTGATAAGACATGGCATTTATTTAATGTCTCAAGAAACACATGGAGTTGAACTGAGCAAGAAAAGATACATACTGAATCATTCATGATTAAGACAATAAAAAGCAAATCAAGTAAGGTAACAAAGACACTCAAAGCCTGTCACTTGAGGAAGTCATGTTTTTTATCAATATTGACTTCTGCATGCAAGTACCAGCACAAAAATGCATAGCTTGGAGTCCCCGTAGACCTTCAATCCTTCCAGCCTCTACTAGGAAGCAAGCTGCATTCTGTCTGATGTGCCAGAAGTAGGAAAGCATCCAGAAGAAAGACTGCAAATGGAATTTAAAATAGCAGAAACTGGCTTCAACTTCTCCTCTCACAAAGACAGAGGGAAGCAACTTGCTCAAAAAGCTGACTGAAACAAGTAAGAAGAAGACAGTGCAAAGTAGTAGGAGGTGCTGTTTCAGGAATGCCACCAGTAGAGCTCCGTAGTACCCTAAACAGTACTGTCCCACTACATCGCACCAATCCTCGGGGCATTTCACAAGAACTCATATTTTGTGAGTTACAGCATCATGTTATAAGAAGGAGAAGTTTTCAGCTTTCTCCACCAACTAAACGAATGTGATTTCACAGTTAAGTTTTATGGAGGTTATTTTAAATTTAGTAAAGTTTTTTTCTTTTTAAGCTTAGAAACCTATGGCATTCCACTAAGGCACTTACAGCCTTGAGCTCAATCTTTTGCATCCCCCACTTATTATAATTAGGTTTTATTATCCCACCCTAATTATAATTAAGTCAGAGTTTCCCATGCTAATGTCTCCCCCAACCACTGCAATACAGGTGCATATGCACAATCACCACTCTTACCACTTGACTCTTTCCCTCACAAGCCCTCCAAACAGCCTGACCACAGTTCTTCTGCACCTGCTGGAAATGACACCAACCAACCTCTGCTTATCCTTACAACTATATGTATATAACACTTTTAAAGCCTACTTTTAATTTATTCAGATGCAGTGCATCCCCTATTTATTTAGAACACAAGATCATATTCTGCTTCTCAGGAGTAGAAGTAATCAAAGAGGAATACTGCTGATCAGTATTAATTTCAATCTGTACGTCGTAAAGAACCAACAAAAGGAAAGAGTGAAAACCTATTCTCAGGAAGCTTATGCTTACCTTGAGGTGTCCTTACCTGCCTTGGAAAAATATTAACGAGACAGCAGTTCAGCTAAACCAGATTGCTCTACCAGAGCAATCCAAAAAGAACCATGCTTTTAAAATTTATGCACAGCATGATCAGGAAAGGAAACACTTATGTTCTTTTAAAACATTACCAGAAAATACTAAAATCTCTATGAAAGAGAATTGCTTCAAGCATCCAGCTCTCACTCTTGATCTCCACCAGCAAACACTCTTCCTCGGCAAGCACACACAAAGGAAGATTCAGAAAAAGTTATGGGCCATCATTATCCTACAGATTTTCTCTGATTTCAGTGCCCACTTTGGAACAGAGTTGTGCTTCCAGAGTTATCACCGGGAAACTGATAAACTATGAAGACTCAGAACTATGAAATTGTACCAGACTTCCAGTTACATGTCTAAAGTCGCACTGTTTTCACCTTACAACTTGCAGAAAACACTGCAGCCAGTGTTTTCTAGCTAGGAACTGCTAGTTCCTCATAAAAACAGGAAAATCACCACGGCTATTGATCTCAATTTATTCCTTCCAAACTCACCTGCACACCAGGAATAAGGCTTTTTGCATCAAAAATACAGTTACTTCTTTTCTACTTCTCGTTGCTTTTGCTTACCTATCTCACCCTTACCGTGTTGCCATGAAAGTTGAAGCACATGGTCAGTCTGAGTCACTGAGAACTGCATTTGTTTATGGTTGCTTCTATAAATGATTATACTAGAGATCAGCACACTTG
Organism: Tympanuchus pallidicinctus; assembly: GCF_026119805.1. NCBI lineage: Eukaryota > Metazoa > Chordata > Aves > Galliformes > Phasianidae > Tympanuchus > Tympanuchus pallidicinctus. The sequence continues at coordinate 36,174,197 of NW_026294758.1, forward strand.
CATGAAGTGTGTTTGTTAGGTCTAATTACAAAAATTCTGCTAGAAAGCAGTCAGATTCCTTTTCCAATCCTTCATCTTCTCTTCCTCTTCACATAGTAGAGGGTACAGTCACAAATTAGTTAAGAAATCTAGCAAAAATTCTTATTCATTTAAGGGGAGATAGTCTATGCAAAGGAAACATTTAAACTCCTTTTCCTCTGCACCTTCCTCTTTTATTATGATAATGAGCAATACTCAGATGCAATTTCCATACATTAAGAAAACAGATTTTTGCATTTAATTTACTAGATACAAATCTTTTTAAGCCAATACACAGAAACATATCATTTTAATAATACCCCCAAAGACATGAAAGAACAGTGCAATGGATTTTAGAGTAAAGCTATAATGAAGCATCAACTTTAGGATCTTGGTAATCACAAAAATCCAAATAAAGCATGTTAACATCTCAATTTTTAAACCAAGAAGAAGTTGATTCCTTCTGAAAATAACTAAATGGTTCACACTCCTTGATGGTATTTTAGCAAGTCTCAGCTACTGGAATCAAGTGATTGTCTAAGAATCAGACTACATTTAAGACACCTCTCTCCTTTTCCCACATACAAATAACTTTTTTTTTTTTAAGCAACACTGAACAGAAAAATGAAAAATACGTAACACTAAGGACATGCAGCAGAGCCCGTGTCCTTTCACTCTCAACTTAATTGCAGGTTTCAACTTTGGGCGCTGATTCTTGATTTCTTCTTGCTTTGAGATGACAGCACCACACTCCCACAGTAGTACCAGTCATGAATTTCCACACCACAGTATCCAGAGGGTGAGCCAGCTAGGCTACGCTGTCACCAGTCTTGTCACTCAGGCCTTACTCCACAGCACACATAGTGACAACAGCAAGCCAGGACTCCAGTTCACTTTTGTTAGGGCTACCTGCAGACTGGGTGGGCTGTATTACGGAGCTGGAAAGATGAGAGGTTCACCCAGAAACAAATCCTGAACGTTCCAGTTCATCTCCACCGCATAGACTACATTGCTCCATATTCACGTTACGCAAAATGTGCACTGCCGCTATTAATTTAACAAGAAGGCATTCTTGCTGCAGCAAAAAGCTGCTTACTTTTCTATGAGCAACCGCAGAGTAACAGTCTGCAGCTCTGACTCCCATTGTGTAGAAAATATTGATATGAATTGTCAGGGCTTATAATTTCAATCACTGTGGATCATAACTGCCTTTGCTCACAATAACTCTTTTTCCATTTCAGCATTTCTGCAACTGGAGTTTCCTGCAGCACTTACTATTTTTCTCTTAAGTGGAGGAGGACTAGGAAAGAACAGGTAATTTTACCCTTCAAAATGTGAATATCTAACAAGTGGTAGTTTCACTAGAGAAGTACATCTAAAATAATCAGGCAGTTTACAATACTCCTTTTAACCTTCTAAGAGGATACATTTGCAAAGCAAATGTTAAGACACTTGTAAGACATGAATGCATAATACATCCAGGAAATTCACTTGTCCAAGACAGCTGGATACACTAAGTACATCCTGATATTCAATTCATTTGAATGGCATTCCCCCAGTAAAACTCGTGCCAGGACAGACACTGAGTCGAGCAACACTAAATGGCATTCACCTTGAAATGGTGTGCAGTATTATTGAAGTTTTCAAATACCTTTCATCCTTGAAGGATTCCAACTTAACATGAACTTTTTAAAGAAACATGAAATTTGTGAAAATGCTATAAAAAGCAGAACAGGAGGTTTGGAGCAATGGAGAATTATCTGGTGGGGAAATGTGGATTTCATGAAATCTATTCCAGTGCTGTAACTCCCTGTGAGATCACACTTTGTGTGGAAAGCTACTATGAACTGCATTAATTTCAGACAAATGCTCAAGGTGCACCATATGTTAAGAATGCTCTTCATCATTCTGCATACACAGACTTTAATAAAAATATCTAGAACACAGAAAGTAGGTCAAATGCAAGCAATTGAGAAGGGTAAGCGATCAATTCTATAAACAGTTTAAATTTATGATAACAATATCAACATATTTCTCCTTCAACTCGTTATCATCAAACAGAATTTCTTCACAGTTCATCTCAGCACCACAACTCCTCTGCAAGCAACTGGGTTTGAAACACAGGCAGTTCTCTCAACAGTGGTGCTCTACCTGCCTGGGAGATGAGCTAGAGGAAGGCTTTAGCTGTAGCTTCCCCATGCACTTGTATATAACAGGCTCTGAAGGGACACCACTTCTGCCTAATCCAGCTGCTCTTGTTCACCACCTCTGTGCTGCCAGAGCTGCAAAGGCATTGGGTGAACCAAACAAGGAACACATCCAAATTAAAATGAACCCCAACAACATTTTTTTTTAAATACAAATATCATTCCCACATCCAATTTACTGTGACTAAACCCAAAGAAAATGACATAAATGCCACCTCTTGCCAGCCTGAGGCACCCAGAGAACTGCAGTCTCAGACACCAAAAACCTCTGTGCCAAGACTCCTTGTGAGCACTCAACACCCTTCTCCTTTAAGTCAGAAACAAGAACACAGTTAGAAGAGCAAACCGCAGTGCAGTGCTCTTGGCAAGCTGCACTTGCCTTGTGACAGATACCGAGACATCTCCCAGCGTGGGAAGGCTTCGTTTCACTTCCTCCACCATGCTGCAACCCCAATGTGCTCCCATCAACCACAGAACAACCTCTCCACCTCCCGGGTTAGTATAGCAATTTGCTCCAGCTGCAAGTTTTGACTGGTCCTAGCAGCCACCTATGAGATCATATGGTAAACCAAGTCACCCATGCACAATTGCATGGTGAGCTCAAAATAATGAATAAAAACTGGTGAAAATAAGCAGCGAGCGTCCTAGTCTGATAGCGGTCAGATGAAGTAACTGAACATTGTGGTCAAAACTGTGAAAAAGAAACACACTCATAAAATATTGTATGCTTTTTTGGTTACAGCAGACAGCATGACAGACAGTAAAACCACATTTCCATGCCTTTTTTTTCTTTTTTTCTTTTTTTTTTTTTTTTAATGGATCTGTGGCTTTTTGCCACGGAGTAATTCTATGGTTTACCAAAATGCAGTCTTTGGGCTTGTTAATTTCATATTTACTTGGCTGGCCTGTAATCTCTCCACTTTTTTAATTAAAAAGGTTTCACTTCAGGCAAGTGTTCATATGAAAAACAGTCATTCGAATCCTAATATTTTTACCCACAAAAACTCACATAGATTCTATCTATTTTGGTTTACAAGAGCCTGTTTTGCACAAAGTATTATAATTATTCCCTTTCATAACAGTAGTTTCCCATGACAATTAGAGACTTAGTTGTGCTATTCTGTTTGGATTAGAAATTTGCCAGAATACAAGAAAGGAAACCTTGAAATCACTGAACTATCCACAGTTTGTTTGCAAACCTGTTCATGAATAATCCCTGGCTGTTTTTCACAAAGACAATGGAAAAAGCCAGGGGGAGGAGGAAGGGAAATATGTTTGATGACTAGTGGATAGCTCAGACTGTGCTTTCTTTGTGTGAGCTTCAGTGAAGATAAAAGAATTAAGTTGGAAAATATTAACCTTTAATATAAAGGGAAGGCAGTTTAAAATGACTGATTTCTTTATTGAAAAAGTCACTTTTCACTACTGCAACATACCATGTTATGAAGGCAAACAAAAGAGAAGTGAGAAAAACGTTTGTTGTTTTTTTTTTTTTTTTTTAACAGTTGCCAACAAGGGCTGCATCAACTCTGCCACAGCAGGTATAACCTCAGCTCATGACCACTAAACTGAAGTTGACTGAAACTAGCTGCTGAACTACCCTTGCTGACCTCTGGATTCTCAGGCTGTTAGAAGGATCTGAGCAAATCTGTCAGAGGCGGTTATAGAGCACCTGTAAGTACTTCAGTTGTACTTTTGGATAAGAACTCCATGTACCTTAAAGCACTTTACCTCAGCTCAGGACTTTTAAGCAATGTTTTAAAAAAGGATGCCATTTTCATCCAGTGCAACTCACAGCCATACATCCACTGCAAAACCTCTCCAGATTTCATTTCATCTGGCTGTAAATTAGACTTGTTCCAGCTCTGCAGATTAAACTAGGCTAGTAAGGGAGAGACCAGGTCCTGAACAGCTGCTCTACATCCAAAATTAGCATCTTTCTCACTAAGAATAAACAGGAAAAGTAGTGGTAGTGGGATGCTCACATAGAGATACTGATCTGCTTTAATGCTCTAAGTCCATTTGCTTCAGCAAGGTGGAAAAGCACAGCAATGTTTCAGAGGAAAACACCAAACACTTACCCTATGCTGTAAACAGTCTTCTAACTAGTATTTCTTTTCCGAAGTCCAACTTCCTTTTAGCCTCAGAACAACACTTATAGCTTCTCATACATGTGGGGTTATTCATAAGCTGAGAAAGGAAGACTTCAGCAATGCTATGATCCTCACTGTTTAGTACTAACTGGGTTTGCCTAATCTTTGACAATTCATGCTGCCATTAACTTCTTTCAACCTCTGCAACAAATAAATTTTAAAAAAGTCTTTTACAGATTCATAGTCTGTAAAACAGCAGGTAGAAATTCCAATGAAGTTAAAAAGAGACTATTTCAGACTACTAGTCCTGCCTGGAATGAGGAGGCGTAGAAGACTTCAACAAAACCTGTATTTTCCTCATCTTTACAATACTATTGCTTATACCAGAGAAACAAGATCCCACTGTGCTGCAGCCACTGGCTATATAGCCGTCAAGTCCCAACTCTGGCATTTGCTAAGGTCTGGGCAGGCTCCTGGTCTCAGGGGGCAGGAGGCACACAGAAATAAGTTGAGACAAGCTATAAGAAAGTTAAATTTTTTTGTGTATTGTTGTGTTTTTTTCCCCCCCCGAACCCTACCAAGTTGAAGTCGTAGTATTATCCATTTTCCAGGTGTAGAACAAAGGCTGAAAAGAGATTACCAAGGAACAAACCTCCTTAATACAAATTAAAGTACAGACTGCAATACTGCCAAAAGGCACGTCAGTGGAGCTTGCTAATTGCAGCTGTGATGAAAAAGACAGCAGAACTCACACGGGAGACAAAATGAGGACAAAACTGTCTTGGGAAATAGCAGCCTGCCCCAAGCACCTTACAGTCTACAGAGATAAACACAGGCACTTGTAAGTGACTCCTGTGTAATAATATCTCACCTCCTGTTTCTTAACATATATTGGTCTCCAAAAACTCCTCTGTGGTAAGTTACGCTCCAGGAAAAAGTATTATTTTCACTTCCCAGACAGAGAATTGAAGCAGTGGAGGTCACAGGTGAAGTCTCAAGAAAGTATGTAATGAGATTTTTAATAATGCCTAAACAGACAAGTTTCCTAATTCAAGCAGAATATCAACAGATAAATGCTAAAGATTTCCAAGAATTCCTAAGAGCAAGATGACATGTAACCACACCTGTAGATACATACGTATGTACGTAACTTAAAAGTCATCCAACATAAAGAGACTGGATTTAGACACTACAGTCCAACACTATGATCTTCCCCCGCTCTCTTCCCCTCTCAGGGATCACACCATACTGAAGTCACCAAAAACACACCAGTGTCAGCTTCCAGCACTGAAGCTCCCTATTAAGTATTTCTCAGTCCCCTTCCCAGACATGTTCAGAAGTATCTTTGGCATCTAGCTCACAACCAAGCCTGGGCAAACACTTCCCCTCAGCACTCCTCCACCCATGTCCCCAAGGGAGCTGAGAACCCCTGCCAGAATGGTTCTCACACAAAGCACAGCAGCAGTCACGTTTGTAAAAAGTAAAAAAGGGTGGAGAAGCGAGAAGCTTCTATGCAACAGCTTAGTGGTTAAAGAATTTAATCACAGTATTACATATATTAATTCTTTCTTTACTCCTCGTTCCCACCTCCTAGGAGCACACCCTACCCATTAGGCTTCTGTGAACTCTGGGAAGGAAATAATCCCTGTTCTTCCACTGCAGTTGAAAAGTCCCATTACCAGATTCTGTTTCCAACCATTGTACATGGTAAGAACATCAGGGGCTAAAACACATGGAAGGGTTTGGGACCAGGATTGGAACTCAGAACAATATCTTCCACACCACCACAGACAGTCCTTCCAGGGCCACAGCACAGCTTCTCTCCTCTTTCATATCCACTGAACCATTAAGCAGCTCATGCAAACCAAACAGCTTTCTGCTGCACCCCCTAGTCTCTACATCCCCTCCTGAGACACAAGTCTCCTTAGCAGACAATAAAGCAAATGAAATAAGATGAACTAAGGATGTTGCCTTGCCCAGCTTTTTTGTGCTTTTTATTGGTTGTTGTTATTATTATGGTAGTCTCTTTTGTTTGCTTAAGAAAAATACGCTGTGTTCAGGCTTTGACAGAACGTTTAGGTCCCATTCTCCTAAAGGTGATTCTGAACTGACCCTACCTAGCGAGACAGCGCTATTCGAGCTGTCCCAAGCAGTGCAAGATTTAACCCCACAACCACCTCAACATTCCTCTGTAAACTGCACTCAGTATGTGCTGTATCTCTTTAACTCCACAATAAATTGCTCAGCTCATCCCAAACACAGCAAGCTCCCTACCGCCCTTTATCCTGCTGGCCCTACAAAGGGACCCACAGCAATACTCCACTGCCTTAGCAAACTGTTGGTCAAAAAGGATGGGCCAAGGTCCCATAGGCAGCCTCTGACAGTGCAAAGCAGAAACTTTCACTTAGAACTTCACAGGCCCCAGACCTTGGCAGCCGAATCACAGCTACCTGGGAGCTCTGTGCTTTGCATCTTGTTAAGAGGCATTTCTTCTGACTACAGACTTGCAATCTCTCCAGGTTCCGCTGCAGGCTTAAAGATATCTCATGACCCTTAATACAGCACATACTTATAGCACCATTTTTCCTTCAAAGTACCTGAATTAAGATTATTCCAAAATCAACTCTTTAGAAGAAAACCACTACTTCTAGGTAGAAAACAGAGCTAAGTAAATTGCATCCAAATAAAAGATAAAATGTCATAATTTCACACCGTGATGCCAATTCGCACAGCATCTTGTATACATGTTTCTAAACTCCTCTTCAGCGGAAACCCACAACCTCAGAAAAAAAAACAAACAACACCCCACATGTACAGCCATGGGGACTCTGCTCTCTCACAGTTCTCTCTATGTGGTGTTCTCTATCTATCTCTATCTGCAATTGTTACCCTCAGTTAAATGTGGTTTTAGAAAGACTCTCAAACAGGAACACTTCCCCAGAAACTTCCAGAATGCTGTAGGTATAGAACTGTAAGTCTTTTCTTATGCTGCCAACAAGGGACATTAGTGAGTATTTTGATGTCACCAGCCTGCAGAGATAAACCAATGAAAGTTGTGAGAGGGGGAGGGATAAATGCCTTCTACAGATGCATGGAAAAATGATTTTATCCTGTTACCCCTGTCAAAGACACCATATTAGTTTTGCTTCATTTAACACCCATCTTCATTGACTGACTCAAACAAAGAATCTATATACGACTTACTTTTAAAGAGTAACATCTCCACATTTATGCATGGACAAATATATAGCAAATTACTCCACCATAAAAGTTCTCTGATGTTCAGAGAAGTCAATGCTTCTTCCACAATTACTGTGCTAGAGCAAAAAATGCAAAAGACCCTCATCAATTCCTGGATTTATTAATTTTGTTTAGAGGGACACTAAGCGAAAAAGCACACAGTTCATTCCCAGAAGCTAAGAACTAATGAAAGAAACTGTAAATAAACAACCTGTTCACAACACAACAGCTTTCTGCAATTAGGACAGAAAGCCAACTGGTTAAACCCAGTCTAAGAACACATTATCTTCTCTTTGGCAATATACCGATATAAACATGGAGTCTGTTTTATGTACAAAGTCTTTCCATCTTTATTGTGCTATTCACATAATGGACTGATATTTTCAGAGGTGTCTACTTAGTACCAAGTCACATGCTATATGAAATTACAAAGAGTAGACAGTATTGTGTTGTAGTTGACTCTTTTGCACATCAGCACAGTGCCATCTTTCAAAGGGTTTACTGTGAAGCTGGATGGATGTCATACAGAATGAATGGTACTGCAGGGAAGTATAGGACGTGAGAAGAAAGCTTATTAACTGGTTTCCTCCAATCCCTGTTCTTTGCCTCCTCATTCAAATGAAAGAGGTTTGGTCAGCTTTGTCCATGCTGCTTTTGATTTTCTTCTCCAGACACTATCACAGGACCAGTTCACCATTTCCAAATATCTCCAAATACAGTTAACACAGAAGCAGGCAGGAGAATGACTCTCTCTAGTGTTTTCTTCTGGTGGCCCCTAGGGCATAAGGACAAAGGAAAACCCACCACAGCTAAGGCACTGCTGGACTTCATTACAAAGCTGATATAGGTTTGGAAGAAGTTCTCCTCTCTCAACAGCAAATATATATTTATTCAATATTCTGTGATTCTCTAGGGCCTCTCATCTAATAATGGAAGTTAGCAAATTAAATCTTACATCACTCCTGTCATGTAAATATCACCACCATTTCAGAGATTTTCACAAAGGGATGCAGAACTGCAGAACTGAACTGTGAGTTCAGTGAAACCACCGCTGCTAATTTGTCACACACACCTTCCACTAAATGGCCTCTTTCCTAGATCCAAGAGAGTCAGGTCCACAGGTAAGCATTTAAAAGTACCCACTATAGGAAACAGAACACATATCAACACTGGCTTTCCACTCTAGGCACAAAGTACCTTGTAGAGATTGAGCAATGAACTCACATCTCCTCACTCTGCAGCTGCCATGAAAAGCCAGCAGATCCTCATGCCCCTCCTGATGCCAAAACCACAGCACAGCCAGTTCATCTCTTGGAGTTAAATGGCCTCACAAAGCCCAATCTGGGTTCTTGGCTGCCTGGCAACTGCCTGATAGTCCTCCAACTCCAAGCAAAATCTCACAGGTTAGACAGAAAGCCAGTCAGAGACACCACAGGGGCCTCTTACAGAAACCCAGCCATGCATGGCCCTTGGCGAGGCACCTTCCACAAAAACATGGACAAACACCACAAAGTCCACACCTGACCCTTTCCTGAGCCATGATAAGCTTCACAGCAGCTATTTTGATGCACAGTGAACCACTGTGTTTTCAAAATTAATCAATGAAATGTTTTAGCTGTGAAATACAGCTGCAATTTCCTTATTCATCTCTAAGAAAGGAGAGAAATGGCAAAAAGCGGTTGCCCAAGATAAATGTTAACATCATTCCCTTTTCTCCATGGTTTTAAAAGCTAAAATTTTAATTAAGTGCCAACTCATGTGTTTGCTGGATATCTGAATTACATCCTTCTGGAAGTCCTGTAAGCTACCTGCATCATAAGGTATAAGCATCAATATGTTCCATCTTTGCTGTTGAGAAACAAATGGTCTCAAGAAAGAAAATGAGTAACTAAAATGCCTCCACTGTTTCTAACGACTCATTTTAAACAATGCCACCAAGTTAACAGGCATCACCCACTGAGCAGCTGTGAAGAAGCATACCCAAGACGTCCCAAAACTCTATACACTACCTTGCAAGCTCCTTCCTGCTATGAAGGGTGAGCTGAGGCCAGGCATCGAAAAGCATGGAAACCTCCTGCTGCCTGCTCCCCTTTACACCATACCAGCACCTCACCCGAGCTTAGGCCACATGTGTTTGCCCTACTGTATCTTAATTCTGTGGTATGGGGTCTGAACTCTGAAAATACATGAGGAAACAGGTTCTTTTGCTTTCAGATCCACCACTTAAAAATATGAATGTGTCCCTGTACACGCAACTGACTGAAGCCCCTTTGATGCACCAGCATCAGCTTTATCAAGCTCTCTGTGCAGATGAGTGCCCATCTATCACAGGCAGCTCAGCCCCAAAGCCATCAGTGCACTCCTTCTGAAGAACACCAGGAAACGGGACGCAAGATTTCTGCCTCTGCAAACTCCCCAAGCCATCGAGAGAAGCCCGGCACATAAGCAGACAGAAACGAATACATGAGAAGCTTACTTCATTTGGGATAGAGGAAAGAACAGGGTTTTTAAAAATTAAATGCTTTCAGTGATCATCTACAACGTGCACCAAGCATTCAACAGGAGCCAAACAAAATTGACTGGCAGGACTTATTAGTATGCAGACTCTTCATAGCATGAAAGGGACAGATTTTGATTTTTTCTCAACTGTGAGATGCTCTGCTGAGGATTTACAGCAAACACAAGAAAAAAGAAAAGCACACATTCTCATTGCCAATGTTCCACATCCCAAACATAATAGTGAGAGGTTTTTCCTCCTTTGAAGAAGTTGAATCTCATCCAGCAAATGACAGAAACCTCTGGCAATACAAGATCGTGTGGAGAAATCATTTAAGCAGACCGAAAGAAAGAGGCCAAGTCAGAAGACCTCCACTCAAAACAACACCGTGTCCTGCGCTCCCTCTCCTTCTAACATTGATGGGGAAATCACCACAAGTATGTTTCTGGCATTGTGGCATAAAATACTAAAAAAAAATTAAAAAGCAATTCTAAATTATGTACGTATCTTTTATACTTTGTATTATTTTTCCTTAGTAGAGTACAGCTCATATACTTTCAAGAATAAAAACACAACAATAATTGCAAGCTGCATCAGATGTCCAGCTTCCTGAACTTTACTGTGAACCTTAAGAGGCTTTACTCTTTACTAGCAAGAAACTATTACAGAAGAACACTGGAGAAAAAACTAAAAAACATGAGCCAAGTGCAGTCTGGCAGCTTAAAATTAGAAGAGAAATAAAAAGAACCCCAAATTTATTATTTATCTCATGATTAATTTTCATCCAATCTTGTGATTTTCTGGGGATTGGCATGATTTAACATTTAGAGTTGGCAATAGAGCATACCATACAAATACATAACAATAAAGAGACCAATTCAAGTTTACCGTGGGGACTATAACTTTGACTGGCCTGACATCTGCACATTTAAACATCTCAGCCATAACATCACAGTGTTCAATGCCAGAACATTACGTACCTGTCATAGGCTAGTAAAAATGATTCTGTAAGTCTAAATCCTGTTTACACAGGCAAGAAAGAACTATGTACAGTTCTAGTCACCATTTGTGATATATTTTCATTATATTTAAAAAACACTAAAAAAGAAAGTTACAAACATCTTCTCTTGACACAGTGCCAGTATGTCCCCCACTACACTTAACTACCACATTTGTGTCACCACTACGATAAAGAATAATAAGGAAAAAATTTGTTGTAAATATTACTTCGAGGTAACAGTAGAACATGAAATTATCAACTTGAACCAAGACAAAACCTGTAAAAATACACCTATGAACAGAGACACTGACTCTTAGAAACACCTAATATTTTTACATTTTAAAATAAAGATTACTTTCTCATTTAAACCTTCAATTTATTTTATAGAATTGCATTTCTGGAGTATGGATAGGTACAGCTTCAAGTATACTGTCACCTATTACTTAGTGCAAGCATCAGTTTATACTTCCCAAGTTTCACATTATCATCTTTGCTCTGTTCCCTTTGTGCCTTGTGGGTAAATAGGTTTTCTGAAAATCAGTGGCAACAGACATGCTCAATCTGCAGACAGCAGCAGAAGTGACTTCTGCAACAATTATAACTCCTCTGTTCAATAGCCGGCACACATCCGTGACAGACTTGGTGCTCTGTTCTATTCTCACAAATTTCTACAAACGACAGGCTGCCCCTTATTAAAAAAATCAAAATACTAATAAGGCCAAATTGCTAATTCTCAATATAGGTAGTATTATGTGTAAAAATAAAAAAAATTCTGTTTCTCTACATATGCTGTGACAGACAGGAGGGTATCACCCTTACTGTACCCTGAAGAGAAAAAACAGAATCTCTGCCCTGAGAAGCCTCTAGTCACGATTATTTCACATCCTTGAACCTTCATGCTAAAAGTTATTTATTTCAGTTGCAGAACCAAGCAGCTAAAGATTTTCAAGCTAGATTTACAGTCGCCTCTGCAGCCTTAATTCTACTTTCCTAATGTCTATTTTGTGCAGTGAAAGAGGTCCTCTAGGAAAAGCGATAATGAGATCAGTGAGTGTATAAGCAAGACCTGCAGCACGCTGCAGACACACAATGGGGCAGGATCAAACTAACATACACAGTGTAAAGCCTGAGCATCCTAGCACCCACGCTTTGAAACCTCTCCGCTAATTAATGGTTTTTTTTCTCTCTTTTTTAATGACCTCGGCACTTATTTTTTTACCCCTGAAAGGAAGGCAAATCTCATTGTACAGTATGCTGCAACCGCAATTACACATGAAACGGTGACATCGCTCCTCACTCCTCTAGCTCTGACTGCTCAGCACGAGCCTCGCAGTGTAGCTGTGCCTGAAGCTGTGCTAGCTGTCCAGGAGCAAGATCCCCCTCACCATCCTCCACCTCCACAGCACCTAGGGGCTACCCATCACTACAAAATCCCTGACTGCAAACAGTAAAGGTGACATTTTCTTGCAAGGGGAAAAAAAAAACAAACACACACACACAAAAAAAAAAACCCACAAAAACAAACAAACAAAAAAGCCACAAATTTCTGTGAGAATTTTTGATAGCACAAAAGTGTTAGGCAACCCTAGTCATAGGGTCACCTTTGGCTTCCCCAGTAACTACAAGTGTGCCCATAAACTAACACAGACAGTGAGGCAGTATTGCAGCAGCTAGGATCTTTCAAAGGCAGAGAAATGCTTTTATGTGTAAGCAAATGCGAGGACAGCCTTCTGCAAGGAAAAACAGAATGTATGACTTAATTTTAAAGTTTGCTCAGCATGTTTTGTGCTACTTCCTATGTCTTAAGCATCTGTCTGAATTGGCAAAACAAGTGGGTGAATATGACATTTTCGTTTCCTTGTGTATAGCAAAATAAGGATGAAATGCAGACTCTCATCCTAATATACATTATTCTGAAATTGAAGGGGGTAAGCTTACTTCAACAGTAACAACACAGAGAAGTGCAAACAACAAAATGAGTAAATTAACATGTCCTCCCCACAGAAAGCTTGTCCAACATCTGTGTCAGGGAAAAAAACATCTTGCTTAAGAATTGAGTCATTAATACAAAGCAAGAGGTTTCTGGTTTAACTGCAGAACAGCACGTTTCTTAAGTTTTCATAAGCTTGTAAGCTGTTCCACTGGCTTCAGAGGTTAAATAACCTAAAACTCAGACAAAAAAGCCTCAGTAGTCAAACGGATTTGACAATCTCTTTTTTGCATTTTGTGACTTTGATGGAAAAGTCACTTGTTTTTCTCTTCCTTCTTAACAGTCCTGGGTGAGCTGCAGTCTTCAAAATTTCACTTCTAATTTTTCTCATTCTAAAGTTTTCCAGTTCTGACTACTCACTGCCTGTATCTCTGTTAAATCTTTCCTACTGTTTATAACAGAGAACAAATTCAGCCAGTAAAATGTTAGCTGGCTTTCCAGCTATTCTTCACACAGAATATACCTTCAGCTGCTGCCTGTTAGAAAAACAAAGTTTGCACACACATGTGCACACAGATCCACGCCAAGCCTAGCCCACTGCTAATGAAACAAAGAGTGCTTTTCTGTTACATACACAGCGTACACACAAACCAATTCCCTGTGATGTATGTGTTTTATGGCTGCGAAGATGAAAAATGGCCAAAACTCAGCCCTAAATTAAACAAATTGATTCCCATCTTTACCCTTTTACCAAAATAATTTACTAAGGCTTAAGAAGCAAGCAGACTCAAGGCTGGGATGTCGTACAACCCATATATTAACTCAGTCGGCAATAAATCTCCCCTTACTCTCCAAGCTCTATACTATTTTCTTAAATAGCTCACTATAAAGCCCCAACCTAATTAAAAACAGCTTTCTCGGCAACAGTGGCCTTGATTTCACTTATTTACACATTAACTGCAGCATCCGTTTGGCCAATCCAGTCTATTCCCCGTACCACGCAGGGCCTTTTATCTGCCCTGGACAGCGTTTTCTCCAGCAGATGAAGTAGATGCCGATTGATTTGCTGTCGAGCATGGTAAATTAATAGCAACAAATTGCTGAGGGCCCCATCTCACTGCTCCACCATGCTTCGGCAGTTTTGCTTTATTTGCTCCATGATGGGCAGCAGTCAGGCCTCTTCAAGTCAATTTCTTCTTAACAACCTGCAATACTTTTCAATGGTGAAAATAGAGCCGTTCCTTGTAAGTCAGAAATCAATATCCTATTGCCCTTAGAAAATGCTAAACAAGCAGTATTGGCAATCCACTTGGTACTAGAGGGTATCAGATATAATGCAAATCCATATCGCTTCCCTCCTCATAGTTATTACAGTTTGCTAAAAGGTTCCTAATGCCATTTATCATCATTTACCATCGACTACTGCAGCTATGATTATGATATCCTATCAGCTAGTAGAGCCCTTTCATTTCTATCCAATTAATATTTTAGCAGCACTCAAATGGTTGTTGCCCAAGTCTTCTAATAAAATTTACATGGATTGAACTGAAATGGTTTGGGTTTTTTTTCCGTTACTGTGATCTTAAGAAGTAATTTCATTTATTTTTCAACACACAGCTTCTTAAGAGATCTGAATTTGCCTTCAAAAATGCTGAAATCCAGCATTCCAATGTGTGAATTAGTTCAAAGATGTAGGCCTGACCAAAAAGAGAAAATCATCATTTACATACTTCCACCTCTAAAAAGAGAATGGAAATTAGAAGAGAATGCTCTATCCTGCTTATGTCTTCCATCAGTCTCATTCACAAATATCTGCTGTCTGGAGCCAAATACAGACACTTATTTTAAGTGATAATTACAATTCTCAATTAAAACCTTCAGAAAGCATGTTTGATTACAGCAATTTAAATAAACTGTTTACCATAACATTAAAACAGCCTAATTTCAGAAATTAAACCAAATGACCATCAACAAGTAGCAACACTGTATTAGAAACATAGCGCAGTATGTCAAGTATTCATTCATAAATCATTCACTGAGCCTCAAAAAGAAAAAAAAAAAAAAAAAAAGCAACTTTGTAGGAAATGAACTTCTTTAGATCACACTCACACATTCTCCTTTATTCTAATGCTAAGATTTACAATCACAGGGAAGTATCTGTTCATACTGCAATCCAAAATCCCCAACCTACTGTCTTTTTTTTTTTTTTTTCCCCGAATGTGTCTATTTTGAAGCTCTATTGATCCCATTAGAGAATATCAAAAATTAGCTTAATGTCTTAGGCTATAACACCACATGTCACAACACACCCCACACTTGTCTTAAAAAAAAAAAACAAAAAACAAAAAGCTACAAATGACTAATTCTACCAGTCTAATGCTATTTACTCAGTTACCAAAATTTAAATTAATTATGTTCTCAAACATAATTGTTAAAAATTGGCAACATTATGCAGGCTTAATTAAGATTAAATCCAATTTACTAAATGTACTTTAATTGGTACTAATTACATTAGCTTTCCTTTCAGAATGACAAATTCCCCATAGGTTTCACTTTAATAGTCTTCTATCAAAATCAACACAGGATGACTGATGATGAGCATCACACGAGGGGTGGGAAAGCAACGCTCTCTCCCTCCTCCCCTGCCCGGCATGCATACACACTATTGCCGCGCTCCACGTTTATCCTTTTATCAATTTGCTAAGTCACAGAGTCATGACTCCATCACAGCCATCATTTTCTGTTCCAGTGAAAAATTTCTCTAAAAATAAATACTCTGTGGCTGGGAGCAGCCAAGAAGAACAGAAGCTTTAACAGAAAAATACACAAAGGTTTCAAATATCAGGGCCACCAATTACTAGGGTACTTCCAAGGACTCCAGGGAGTCCTGCTCTTGAACCCTTTGAGACGCAAATCTAGTAAGTGAATAAGCCTAACCTGATCTCAGGAACTCGGCCCAATTACGCCGAAGGGCAACTTCACCGCATTATTGCCTGCTTTCCATTACAAGGGCATCCAGTAGTACATCTGGAAAGAACCTAAGAGGAACCAAAGCTGTCTGCCCACAAAAACAAATAAAGACAGATATGCCTCTGTGCTAAAGTGAAAAAAAAAGAAAAAAAAAAGGAAGAAAATATAATAAGTAGGTGGTTTGCAGGGCTGTCTGTATTTCATAATGTGATAAACTGCCCTCAGGATTTTTGATATGATTGAATTTAGAAAGCTGGGGGGGGAAAGAGGAATAGAAGAAGAAAAAAAGAATCGCTCAATTTCAGGCGAGGAAAATTCAAAGATCTGAGAGGAAGAAAAGGGAATTTAAAGTGGAATTTAAAAAAGATTCACGCACATCAAATGAAACAATCAACTCCCTATATACACAAAATTGGGCCCCCACACTGCCATCACAAAGCAAAATGGGAAATATGTTGCATTTGCAGTAGCAAGAGCAGAAAGGGAAAAAAACACTGTGGGAAAAGCAGAGGAGACACGAAGATACAAACGAATATCAGATTTAGGAATGATAGCAAGTGAGTTTCATAGCCGCAGCTGATTTGAATCAACATCTGACAAAATATTTAAGTGTTTTGCATGAGAGTAGACTACTTGAACTACTAATTCAAACAGACTGAGCAGTACTGGAAAAGGGTGTTTAATTAAAACTTGAGTCCTTTGTCATCCTCATATTTAGCTGAAGCTAGGGACTTAATTTTTTTCAGAATATCATTGACATCTCCATTGCCGCAATCATACACAATTTCTGAAGCATTTAGAAATTAAAAATTAAAATCAGTTTTAAGTGAGTTTCCCCTACGTCAAACAAACTAATTACACATTTTATTTGCAAGCCAATACTGTCCCACATCATTTTGCATGGTTAGTTGAAGTTTGAAGTCTACATACAACTAATTGCTGTACGTGCAAAGCACCCAGAAATATAAATAAGTCTAACTGCAATAGCCGCTCTCAAACACAAGTAAGAATACACTACGTAGGTGGCCTGCAGAGACTCTGGACTGGGTGAATTGTTCTTGTGCATGACACCAACTCTGCTTTTCAGACAGGACCCAGCCAGCCCAGCTGTTCTGCCACCCTACATCTTCCACCCCACAGCATTACAGGGCCTGGCTGCAAGCCAGGCACTGCACTCACGCTCCACAGGTCTATGCCGGGCTTCCAGAGCTCTGCAGTGTCACAGGCAAACCACTCCAAGGACAGAAAACCCTCTGCCTTTGTACTAGCCTACCATCTAACATCAATGGCCTTCATCAGCACTGGAAGTACTGGAGTGCTAACGGGACACAAAATATAACAAACATGAAAAAAAAAAATCTGAATTCAGTTTGTTCTCACTGAGATAAAGGAGTTCTATTTCCACAACCCAGAGAAGTTCCACATCCACTACTTAGATTAGGAACACATACAAGCCAATTGTCAGACGGTGTTTCTTCTCCCATTCAACCATTTATTTCTGTCATTCACCCTTTCCAGCAACATGGGTGAACTGCTCAACCGTTTGCTAAAATGAGTTGTCAGTATTAAACTCCACCATATTAAAAGTTCTCTCGCTGGAAAAGAGGTCAGATGTTTAATTCATTCTCCTCCAGAGAAGGTTAAAAACACACATTACTGAATAAGAAATTCTGATTTACACTGCCATGCTCCATACCGGTAATCTCCTGCTAATCTCAGCCTAAGTGCTAGACTTCAAGGCATAGAACCAAGTGAAACATCACCCTTCTGGAAAGCTCCTTTACCCTTTCGTGTCTGACATGCTGAGACACTTGCTTTTTGAGAAGGGTGCTGGTAGGCAACCTGAGGGAGACAGCAACATGGCTGCACACTGATTGCCGCTGTAGTTCCAGCTTAAAACAGCCCCAGTTAACTGAGAATGAGCCCTTTCCACACCCAAACACATGTCCCTTGACACCCGATATGCATTCACAATGCAGCTATCACTCCAAAAAGGCGGCCCCAGCAGCACAAGGCCAAGGCGACTCAGGGCTGCGCCCGTCTTACCCCTGTACACAATGTGCTCCATACAGCCAAACACAGGGGGTGTCTGGGCCAGCAAGGAGCACAGAAAATTTCCTGCACACTTCAGCATGCAATTAAGGCAACTTGCACATAGCAGACATCTGGTTAAGGCTGATGGGAAAAATTACAGTGAGCGTTCTTACACAAAGCAAAATATTTACCTACCTGTTTATGCATTTCTATATTCAGCCCATAGGACATCTCATAATACTAAGAAAGAAGAAAACGACTGTTAGACCTTACAATTTATAACAGCCATTCCAAAATTTGCTCTGACTCAGACATCATCCGTACAAAGACAGAGACCCAGAAATGTTTACTCGCCAGGAGAGCTCCTGGAATTTGACAGCATGTCGCAGTTGCCCATTTTTCTTGCTTTTTATTTTATCTATGTCACTTCTTGGCAAATCTACAAAGGATGGCTATAGAACAAGCAAAAAAAACAGACAACAAAAAAATCATGAAAAGTAATCACAGCCAGAGTTACAGATTAGAAGCAGAAAAGCACATAGAGAACACTCAAGATTTTATTCCCTAGCACACATGAAAGATGCAAAAAAAAAAAAAAAAAAGCCTGAAGTGCCTGAAGCCAGACAGACGTATAAATCAGCAGACAACTCAACGAACAGTTATTCGATATTTTAAATTAAAAACACAAAAAAGCTGTGACTGGACGGCAGGGATGAAAAGAAGGCAGAAGCACATCGGCCAGAGAGTCAGGCAGACATGCCACTCCGACATCCCCCATCACAGGGAGTAGGGTCAGCGTGCAGCTCAGTGGTACACCATACTCAGGACTTAAGCAAATCAAGCATGAAAAAGACAAATGCAAGACTTAACATATGCCTGTGCTCCTGGTTAAGAATTTTTCAAGGTTATTTCCTTTTTTTTTTGTGGATACCGGGGTGTTATTTGTCAGGCACATATAGAAAGCAGCTAATCCTTTGTAGATGTACAAGGTAGCGGGCAGCACAGGCTCCTCAGAGTCAACACAATCCATCATGCAATTATGTGCAGGGAGACATTTTCCTGCGCGCCTCACTTGGCCACACAGTCCATAGCCCTCTAAGAAACTCCTCACACTCAAAGCCCCACCATTCCCAGTTCAGTAGAGCAATGAACAGCAGCACAGGAACAACAGCTCTTCTAAGGCAGGAGGCTTTGGGCCACAGATATACCTACACAACTCTGAACACAGTACGGGGGGAAAGGGGGGGGATGGAAATAAAAGCATTATCCCAGAGCACTTTATGACAGCAGAGGGAAACCAGCAGGAATAACCACATTATCCCCAGAAGCACTTGCTGGAGTTGCAAGGGATGTGCCAGCATGGTGAGGACACGTCCTCCGTTGCTCGGGACATTAAGCGGCAGATTTTGCACACAGTATGGCTGCTGCAAAGAAGTTACAAGCCCTGAACTAAGAACTAGCGATGGGAGCACTGATGCAGCCTCACAGCAGCAGCACTCGCTGTCATCTCTCTGCTTGCCTCCAGCAACCTGAGTGCATCTCGGTCTCAGCACATCGCGCTCACAGACGCTCTAACTGCTCTGCAGCTCACTTACCATGACATAATGCCGCTGCATCTCTGTCTTCTCGCTGGCCAGCTTCTCACATTCTAGCTTTAAACTGTGCAAGACACAAGAAAAGCATGGGTGCTTCATCACGCCAACCAATACCCCCCCACACTCGGGGTCTCCCCTTCCCAGCGCTTCTCCACGTGCAGACAGACAGGTAAGTCCCGGCTCCTGCCCAGGGCTCCGAGGGGAGATCCGCGGTCCCTCCCGAAAGAGAAAAAACCCTCCTCACTCCCGTGCAGCTGTTCCCAGACGAAAAGAGACAGGGAAAGCACCGCACACAGTCTCGCACCTATGGCGGTAAGCCTGAGGAGTCACAGAACAAACCCGCGGTTTGGTTAGGGAAGTTTTTGTTTCCACGAGTTTTATGAACACCTTCCACTTCGTTCGGAGCAAAAGTACATCCACGCTCCGAGGACACAAAAGTTACCGCGCTTTCGTCGGGGGGTTTACATTGCCGGGTGGCAGAAGGGCAGCGAGCTGCTGTGGGGCAGCGCGGGGCACAGACAGCTTCGGTGCGGCGCGAGAGGGGCAGGGCCCGGCCGCTCCCCGCGCCCACCCGAGAAGGCACAGACGAAGGACAGCACGGCCACCCCAAGGCAGGCGCCGGGCAGCGTTACCTGTGGTACTGCGCCTGCAGGAACTGGAACTCCTCCTTAATCCGATCGCAGGACTCGGAGATGGTGAATTTAAAGGGCTGCGCTGGCTGGTGCGGAGCCTGCAAGCAAGCGACACGGTCGTTCCGCCGCCCCTCGGTCGCTCCGCGCCCCCCGGCCCCGTGCTCTCCGACATGGCCTCGGGGGTTTCGGGGAGCGGGGGTGCCGCCCGCCGGGACCCGGGAGGGCCGCGCGGGGCAGCAACTCGGGGCGGCGGCGGCGGACAACAATAAGAAAATGGCTCCAACTCGGCGGGCCGCGCCGCACTCACCGGGTGCCGGGTCTGCGGGTACATCTTGCTCAGGTCGCGGATCATCCACGCCGCTTCGGGGGGCGCTGGCGGCCGCGCTCAGGGCTCAGCGCTCAGCGCTAGGGCGCTGCGACAACAAGGGGCGCCCCGGCCCCGCCGCCCCGGGGCTGGCGGGGCACCCCGGGTGGCAGCGGCAGCGGTAGCGAGGCGCGGCGGCGTCCCCGGGGCCCGGGGGCCGCTGCCACATCCCCCGGGGGCGGGCGGCGCCGAGCGGCTCTCTCCGAGCACCGCCGCTTCGAGCGCTCCGGAGGGAGAGGAGGAGCACGAAGAGGAGGAGAAGGAGGCAAGCAGGGAGAGCCCCTGGGCCGGGGGCGCTGCGCCGAAGGTCCCCGTTCGCAGTTCTCAGCCTCCCGCAAACTTTTAGTGCCGGCGGCGGGGCAGCGGCGCCGGGCGGGGCGGAGCGGGGCGGCGCTGCCGCGGGGCCGAAGCGCGGGGGCCGCTCCTGCCGCTACCGCATCGCGGGGCTCCGCTCGGGAGGATCGGTTAAAAACAAGATTTAAAAAAAAAAAAAAAAAAAAAAAAAAAAGAGAAAAATTAAAAAATTAAAAAGAGAGAGAGAGAGGACGAAGACGGTACGGTCCGCGCTGTTTTATTTGTATTTTGATTTCTAGTTCTCCTCCGCCTGTCCAAACTCCGGGAAGCGGCAGCAGCGCGTACAGAGCGCCGTGCCCGGCCCGGCCCGGCCCGGCCCGGCCCGGCCCACACTGCCCTGCCCAGCCCTGCCCTGCGCCCGGCGCCACCGCTCCTCGCCGCTCCCACCGCACGCTCTGCCGAGGTGACTCCTTTGACCAAATTTAGCAGCGCCTCGTCATTAACATTCTGATACATATTCACAGCGGCCGGAAGGCCACCGCCCGCGGGGCACCCTGGGAGCCGTAGTCCTCTCGGGAGGCGGCCTCCCCGCCCCTCGCGCGCGCGCCTCCGCCCGCCGGACTTCCCCTCCCGTCGGGCACCGCGGCGCTTCCCGCCCCCCTCGCGCGCCCCCCTCCTCGCTCTGCCCACGAAGGGCGTCGCCGGCGACCAATCAGCGGCGCCCTCGCGTTAATCGCTGTTCTGTATTAATGCCCATCATTTCGCCGCTGACAAATGAGCACAGGGGCTCTGAGATAGAGGGCGGGGGGGGGGGTGGTCCCCACGTGGGAACCTGACGCCTCACGGGCCCGCGACCAATCAGGCGGCAGCCCGGGCTTCTCCTCTTCTGTTTTCCCGCCGCCTGAGGCGGAGCTTTGAGATCGCCGCCGTTCCATAGCGCCGGCGTTCGAACAGGGGAAACATTTGTTCAGCTGTCAATCAAAGTAACGTGGGCTGGTGTCGGCTGCCGCGCTGCTGCTCCCGCCGCGTCCTGCGCGCGGGGTGGCGGCGCGGCGGGAGCGGGGACCGGGGAGTTGTGGGGTGGAAGTGGGGGTGCGGGAGGGGCGGCCCTGCCCTCGCCCAACCCGGCGGCAGCCGCCTGACCGTGCCCGCCGAGAGGGCTGCACGCTAACGAGGGGCGGCGGCGCCTGAGGGCGGTGAGGGCGACCCCCGCCGGGCGGGCTGCGCGCACCGATCGCAGAGTTGCCGGGGCCGCGGAGCTCCGCGCCGGGCTGAGGCGGGTGGTGCTGCCCTCCCGCGGGGCTGGTGCGGCAGCCTCAAGTGGTGCGGGACTGGCGAAGGCCTCTGCCCCGCGTTCGGCGGGTCACCGCGCGAACAGAATGCTGTCAGATACCGTGGTCAGCGTCACGCGCTGCTCGCCGCCGTCTTGTTTTTCTCCTCTACCCCGCAATGTGGCCGCGGCAAGCGGAGATGCGTCATGTTTGTAGTTGCCGAACGTGACATAATTTCAGTCTTCTTCCTGCCGGCTGTACTTAAGGGACAAAATCTGCTCTTGGAAGTGGCTCCGGTGAAAGGATGTTATTCTCAGCTTCTCTCAAGAGTGAGGCTTAAAGATCTGACCTTTACACGATACATTCTGAAGATATGTTGGCATTCAGAGAGGGCATTTTCTGTCAGTATCCAATGGGCAAAGGATTGCTGGATCCAAGGGCCAGGGTTTTGCAGGTACAATAAGAGTGTCTATAAAATACCTGTGAGAAGGAGTGCATCTGGATCTGAGGAACTGCTCGGCCGTGGTCTCATCACCTTCTGTGGGCTGCAGGCCTCAGAAAATGCGCCCCTGGCACCGCCCATCACATCTCAGCACTCAGACACTGCAACAGGGGAGCCTCATTTCCCAGAGAACAACGATGCTGTGCCGAGTGGTGCTGTGTCCTAAAAGGACCCATTGGCAGCTTTCTGCCAAGCCCCGTTGCAGACAATGCCATGCACTAATGCACATGCGAGCGATAGGCTCGGAATTTTTCCCTGTCTGCACCTGTCATGCTTGAATTTGCCTTCAAGCAGTTTGTATTCCTGATGAGCAGGAGTTTAAACCTGCATACAAAATAGATGCGGTTTAGTCACGTCATTCTCAATGCCTGTATTCCAAATCTCTGTAGTCTCAAAACTTTCAGTCAGCAATTAATGCTCTAATAATGGTAGCTAAATTACACATAGCTATCTTTTCTGTAGCAGAATCTCTTTACCATTCCTGGTGCCCTGGATGAGGCCTGCAGCTGTGGAGCAGCCCAAGGTCTTGACGGAACATTCCACGATGGTTCTATTTTGCTCACCCAACCTCTGAAGGCTGGTCCAGTGCTCAGGGCCGCTGGGTGCTGGAGCAGAGTGAGAGTGGTGACAGCATCTGTCTACCTGTTGGAGGTGGTGATGGCATCCGTCTTCCACCAGGGTTCAGGAGATGCAGGACAGAGACTCGTCTTTCTGTTTTGAAGTAGAGTGTGTAACCAGGCTCTGCTTCCAATATGGTGCTTGCTAACTGACCACTATGTGTTTTGTGGTGGGTGATTCTGAAGCCATTTTTGTCTATAATAAATCATTGAGGAAATGGACCAAAATATATCCTTTCCACATTTTGTTTTTCTATGACCAAAAATACATCATTAAGCATTTAAATACTCCCTTCTTCTTTGTCACAGAATTCATTTCCACTGGAATGTTCACATTTGCAGGGATTATAATCGGTGCTCCACTGGGTATTAGCTCTCTAAATATCTTCTGAAGATACAGAGGTAAAACACCTGCCTAATTGTGAAAAGAACGCTTTGCATATATCTAAAGCTCCCTGCACCAAAAAATACTTTTAAAAGCTTGGTTGTGAGTGTTGTTCACTAGTCGCTGCTGCTCTTTCATCTCCTCTGAAATGGAGGATGTTCATGTGCGCCAAGATCAGGTCTTGACTTTCAGAAGTATGACTGCACAGTCTATAAATGCCTGTCACCCGGGTGCTCAAAAGCTTCTCGAGAGTAGAACTGTTATGGGGCTCTGCAGGGCTGTATGCATCTCTGGAAATACGATGAGCAGATTCAGCATGTAATTTTAGGATCAGATCCTCAAGATGGAGAAGGACTAGTCCAGTTATAAAATAAATACTCTGTCTGAAGAAACTGAATTCTGAAAATAACAGCAGGGTTTTTTGTTCTCTTAGCCCTGTCTTAGATTTGCTGGTCTGAAAGAAAAGGTATTCAACACCTTAGCAGACAAACATATGCAGCTTTTCTGACAAAGCAGTCCCTTTTCTTTTGGAGGGCGCTTTGCCAGTGATGTTCAGATAAGCTTCAGCACTGTTCACTCTCGTTTGCCCATTAGTCTTCAGTGAATTTATGTCACTCAAGGAAGGGCAGAACTAGGTTTGCTCAGCTCTAGCAAAATGTGTATATGCATACTTAACTCTTTATGGAACAGATCAGTGGGTTTTTGCACAGTTCTGCAACGTTCTGCAAGAGCTACAAAACTCAGAACTTTAAAAGAAAGTGCTTGCCAATTTTAAGTGATGTGAATTAAGATTGGAATGTCAATGTCACTCTATTTTCCTGTCTTCTGTCACTTCTGACACAGCCTTGATGGATCTTTAAATATAGGTGGTTTTGTATTTAAAGTTACTTGTTTTTTCCTTCTTTTATAAAAAAAAAAAAATCTTTTATGGTAGGTTATATAACCCTGTACTATTATTTAGCAAGTAGAGAAAGTAGTTTTTAAATGTTTTACACATCTTGCTAAAGATTTCTCATAAGTGAATCAACTGCAAGAAATATTTAGGCAGCTTTATAGGCACAGTAAGTGTATTGAGTTTTAACCAGTGTAAAAAACCCTCATGAAATATCACATACTAATTTGGGGTTGCAAAGTATCTCATCCATTGTTTTCTGCTATGAACTAGTTATTTCAGTCCTATTAATTCAGAGCTGATCTGCTTTTATTTACATACAAAGTCAAAGATCGAAACTGAATAGAACAGAGTCTATGTATGTTTATGTGTATATCACAGGATAGGTAAGAAAGACGTTCTATTTTCCAGCTTAAATTTTCTAACCTACTCTCTGGTGATCTTTGTGCTGTTGAGCCATGGCTTTAATACTAAGACTTAACAGTGCCAGAGAACCTTTAATAACAAGTGCAATTCTGAGGCCATTTTTATGTAATACTACAGATTTCCTCTTTGGAATGACTGTAGCTGACTGTAGTTGTGCCTAGTACTGCAACTTATTACAGTTTATTTTGGAACTGTGCTACTAGGTCACCTTGCTTTATCAGCTGTGTTCTCACAAGTACACATGCACATACACACACATTCACAAAAATAAAGGTGTTAAACTCTTTGATGAATCAGTCAGTTCAGAATGCCTTGTACTAATTCCTACGTTAGTATACTTAACTTCGCTCTGTAACAAACATTCAAAAAGATGAATGTAGGGAGATTTTCTGTTGAATTGGCACTAAGTTCTCTCTACTTAAAACTTTTAATTATGGTGTTAAGCCAGGTTTTACAGGTAGAAGAATGTGACAGCATGACACCTGTTTTGCATTCTTCTGTTTTACAAGCACTACCAAGTGACCTTGTCTCAGTATGGTTTTAAAATGATCACTGTAGACAACTTTCTAAATTAGTCGTTACTGACCTTAGGGGTATGTTGTAGTTAATAAGCACATTAGGAGAATTTATGATACTGTATGTACTATCATGATTTTTTGGATTCATTGTCTTACTTTGTTGAGGGTTTTTTTTTTTTTTCTGCAGGCTTGCTTGTTCCATTTCATTCAGACTTAGTGCAATGACGCTATTCAGCTCACAAGAAACTCACTTGGGATCAGGAAAATCTCTGTTAAAGTTCACAGAAGTTTTATCTTCAGGAAAGATAGGGTTTTAGAGCCCATCATATACTGGATTTGCAGACTTAGGCAGTGCAGAATGTTTAAGGCAGATACTTGAAATTAGAGTACTTTTTCCTGGGTGATGTTCCCTTTCTCATTGAAATATGTGAATAAGCGGTAAGGATTTTATTTTTTTCCTGTGGCAAACCCTGGCAAATTCTTTGGGAAATAAACTCACTTCACTCATAGAACTCTTGCAAAATCCTGTGCATCGTTAAGCTTCACTTGCACCTTATTAGCAAGGTAAAAGTACTGCCTATTCACCCCTTGCTTTCTGTAAGGCAGTGGCTTAGTCTTAAGACTCACCTGCAGTATTTGAGCATCCATAAGGCTGTGTTCTCCTAACTTGTATCGACATTCTTATAATATGCTTATAATAAACACAAATCAATTATGATATGACATCATCTGAGAAAGGTGGCCCTAAACGAAGTATTTTGACGCTGTTACCGCACAATCACATCTCAGCTAAGTAAAAATTACAACCCTGACAAGAATGCAACAATATTTCTTAGTGTATTTTATTCCCAGAACCCTTGTTAATCTCAGTAAAGTCCATCGGTTCCTTTTCAGCATTTGATCCAGTTTTTTCTTGGTTTCCAAATAATTAGTCATGTTGTTTCACTGGTAAATATATGAGCTGAGCTAAGTGACAAATCACAGTTACAGTGAGGAAGAAGTCACCCACTCAAATGGCAGAACCCCGCATGCATTCACCCCCAAGATAAGAACAAAATTATCCATCCCACAAGTGATGACTTCCTAATAAAAATGTGGCTTGCCGTCTTCTCTAACCATGTTTCAGTGCTTAATACAACATTAAGAATCTGCTAACAGTATTTCAAGATAGGGAGAATGAACTTAGCATGCTTTCTTGCAACTGAAGATGTGCTCTATGGTCCCGCAGGTGAAGTTCCCCCAACCCTCGCAACACCATTAATGAAAGTCACTTTTCAGCCTCTGACACCAATTAAGTACTGAATAAATATAATTCTTTAAGTCCTTAACTCAAGATTTCTCAGGTGCAATGAATACTCTTCTGCATTTTTTCAAAACATTAGTTTTTGAAAAGTACATACTATATTGAAAAGGATTTTTTTTCCCCCACACAATATTGATAAAAGAGAAAGTACCACTGTTTGGAAATAAACATTCTGAAATTATTTCAAACCACATATGTTTTAATGCAAGAAAACTACATAAACCAGTTCAGTTTTACAACTGAAAGACGCATTAAGTAATATACAGAGAGCTGTACTGAAAGACATCAAAATAAAGAACAGTAATCAAAAATGACCATAATATTCATCTAGAATATCATGTAGGTAATGCTCTGAAAGTAATGCCTCCTATTTCTTTCCGTGGAAACTGCAACAGTTATAAAGAGCATAACAACAATATTTGATAGAGCAATTTCTTGGCCACAAAACACTACTTCTAAACACTGTCACCACTGTTAGCTATGCATTTTTGCCAGCCATGAACAAAACCCTGCACACCGCTCTTGTAAAAATCTGCACTGGTGAGTTGACCCACTGTTGCTGTCTCCACTGCTGAAATAGACCATCCAGCATCTCACTGTTTGATCTCTGAAAACGTTCAGCAGGTGTCCATGAATGTCAGTGGGTGCGATTTTTTCTGCATTTCTTATATAGACAATACTAGAATATTAGTTCATTGCTTTTGTATGACTATATTAACATTTACTTAGCTTTGTAAATATGGATAAACTGAGCAGCACATAAATATTTTCTGGGGTAGAATTTAATGAAAACATTTTGAACCAAGTTTCAGAATATAAATAAGATTCTGAACTTCTCTTTTTCACATTATATAATGCAGATTTCCTTGTTGCTCTGAAAGGACAAGGACGCCGTTTCTCTTTTAATTTGCAGTCATATACTGAAGTTGACTTCCGTGCTGTTACTGTTCTGCAGACTCAGCAAGCAATGTGAATTAGAAGTTTAGATACTGTGTGTTGTGAAACAGTTTTATTGTCTTTGGAACTTCCTTAGGAGCAGCGTACATGACTAAGATATACACACCTCTTTTAATAGCCATATCTAGTAGCAGATTAATGTGTTTAGCAGAGAATGATTTAAAAAAAAAAAAAAAAAAAAAAAAAAAAAAAAAAAAAAACAAACTTCTCTGTGTATTTATTCTTCTGAAACAATGGAAAGCTGTAATTCAGCAGCAGTGCATTTTCATCTGATGAACAGCTGAGGTTTTACTCAAAATACACATTTCATTCCTGTGGAACAGGAGGAATAATTCCTTTCTAGTTTTTATTCAGAATTAAAATAATAGAAATAAAGTGTTTCAAATACATTTGTGAGTCACAGTGTAAACGTCCTGCTATCTTACTAGAGTGCAGACAGTTTTGAACTTTTAGTGTATTTCAGCGCTGAAAATTTTAAATACTGAATGGATTTCGAGAACCTCTGAATGCATTCTGCTGCTGTTTCTGTGTAATGGATTGACATACAGCGACCCTAAATAAGACATGTAAATTTGCGTGGTGTCAGCAGTCATTTCATCCAAAAAAATGGTCAGCATTAGGCTTTTATGAATTATACACAAATTTCAGGGTGATGTGAAAAATACTGTCCAGTCATCAAATTGTGTCAAAGCAGCATGTGAGAATGAGGTTGACTTTCTGTTCTCCCTGTTCCTCTGAGTCCAGAGATCTGAAGGCTAAATTCTCCTGGCATCATAATATCCCCACATTTCAGTCTTGTCTTTCTTGTCTGCAGTATACTTTTCTACCCTTGTAGCAGAGAAAATCAGAGAAAAGTCCAGAGTGTTTTCAGAGATGGAGAGCAGCTATAAATCTCCTGGAGTGGGACAAATGGGGTTCTGGAAGAGGTGAATATCTGTTCTCTGTTCTAGATGTGTACATTTGTAGGAAGGGTTACAGGCCTGCTCTTGTTGAAATTTGAGTGCAGATGTGAAATTCTCTTTGCTGGAGGCTGGTGAGCAGACCTTTAAAATCCACAGTTACAGGAAGTAAAGGTAAAATGATTGTTGTTTGGAGGACTGTTTTTGTTGGTGTAACTGGTATAGTGTAGTCATCCTCACACCAAGTACTCAGGTATCAGCAGCTCTTTAACCCACACCTGTCTCAAAGGCAAACAGTGAAGTTTTGCTTCTGATAACGAATCCCTGTTGATAAAGCAATCTCACAAAGGCAGAAAGTTTACTTAAGGTAACAGTGAATGGGGATTTACTCTCTGATTGCTCGTAGCTCAAGTGAAGTGAGCTTTATTTCAGGTTTAATGACGCTGCTTTAGATAAATACTGGTATGAAAGACAGAACACCAATGAGAAAGTTGATTTGGGAAATAAACTTGAGCAATCAAATCTCCTGTTTCCTAAACAACATGCAAGTTACACGAGGTCGAACTGGATGGGAGGTGGCTGAAAACAAAACAGGGAGTAGACTACTAAACAAACTTTTTTTTTTCTTCCCGTAAGAATTGAAACAGTGCATGCCGTAGCAGAGTCCTTATTAGAAAAAGGAGGGGTTGAGTAAACCTGAATATAGTCAATGAAACAGCACCCCCCTTTAACAACAGTCAGTCACTTCCTGCAATCAAACCCATGCTAGCATGTGGTCTGTTCAAATAAAAATTACTGGACCAGAGCCAAACAAGAACGAGTAATTGATAATGTGTTTTTTCAGAACCCACCCATCCATCAAATGTGTCACTCCTCCATAACACTTTATTGCCCCTTGTGAAGAAAGGACTTTAAAATTCATCGTGTGCACTTAAAAACAAAGTGTCCTTGTCCTGGTTTATAATGATTCTCTTTTAGATTGGGTTTGTTTTGTTATTTAATTACATTCTCTTCTATCTTGCATTTTTGTACAGATAGTCGCTGGAAATTTCTGCTGCCCTTAAACAAAGAATCTTTTGTGCTGTATCAGCCTGCATTTCCCTTGGATTGTGTTGTGCTGGTGTCTTTTCACTGACTTCAGCACTGGAGTATTGTAGTCATAGCTTCACTAAGTAGACTGTAACAAACAGATTCATCGGCCCTTTTTCTGTGCTGCATCTTATTAACTGATCTGTGGGAAATGCTCTTTACTTTGTTAGGGCATATGCACTATTACAAACAATAAATTAACCTTAGCTGGAGGGGGCTTTGAGACTCTTATGAGTAACTCAGCAGAAAACAGTTTATAAAAGCTTTCTACCTACCAAATATCAATATTGTTGTAGTATGCTGTACCTGTTTTCTGCACTGACCTCTTACTATTATATTTATTGAACAGGTATTATGTATGAAGCTGTATAATTTCTCATTGCAAGAAAACAACAGAAAGATAATACTAGATTGAATTCAGAATTTTCTCTTTTCCTCAAAATTGAAGGACAACAGTGTGCACAATTTTAGGAAGAATACTATTCTGAATTAGAGGGCATTATTCGCAGATCCATGGTATCGATTTTGTAGGAGTGCCAATGATGGCTTTTGAATTGCAGACTATAGTTTTGCTTAGAGGTCAAATGTCATGATGCTAATTAATTCATAAATAAATGCTTTGGATTGTGATGTTTAGACTGCTTTTGAATATTATAAAATTTTTGTGCTTGCAATCTTCATGTAAATGTCAGCACCTGTGACAATTCAGGAGTAGCAGCTCCTGGAACAGGCAGAGATTAGAATTGGCATGCAATTCTTGTAGTGGAGAAGAACAGGGGCATACTTACACCAAGGGATGTCCTCCCCACCCTCCTCAAACAAGATATTCCTGTTCTCTGATCTGGGAGGGAAGGAATTTGAGTTTATGTGCTGTCTCTAGCTCATCCTTGCACCTTTAAGGAATTCTTTAGCTATAGGTTTATACCAGGTTTTTAAATTCATCAGAATTTTGTCACCTGCCCCTCTCCTTGGAAGATAAAGACCCAATAAGAATGAAAAGGAATTTTGCAGCTCCTCTGTTCAGGACTAATTAGCTAAAATATAATATCCTCAGCCCAAATTCTTTGAGACACATATAAAATCAAAGTAGGGAAAAAAGGGCATATTAGGACTGTGTTAACAGTTTTGCCGCTCACTGCCGCTCACTGCTTCAGAGAATTTAGTTTCAGTTTTGCTGTAGGAAAGTGTGATACGATCTGCTGTAATTAATATTTGTGCTGGGCTGTGGAATCTGTAAATTATTAAATGTGTTTTGTTAAGAAGCTTTAAGGTTAGTACATGTAAATCCTGGAACCTCCACAAAGACATGAAATTCACATTCCCCTTGGCTTTTGTGGAATTGCTGGGGTTTTTTCAACACCAGTTCCAGTTCTGGTTTCACAGTAACGACAAATTTGTCGTATCTGAGAAGAATCCCTGTGAAGCTCTGTTCTAGTTGTTGCAACTGAGTCAATAAAATGCTTTAAGCATTTGTTTAACTTCAAGCTATCAATTCAGTTGAGCTAGGCACAAGGTTGAAATTAAGTTATGCGTAAATGACTTGCTGGACTTTTACCAGACTGCTAGGTTTATGATTTAGGTATCTTTCTTAAACTTGCTGAGATCATCTCCTTATTTAAGACTATATAGTCAAGCTGGAAGTGGTGGTGGACCTAGATTTCCATCTGGGGCAAAAGATCCCTCAGTACTCACATGTACTTTACTTATCTAAACATTGACTAATATCTGTTTAGTTATCTAAACATTCCAAATGCTAGTGTATGTGACTCATACTCTTGTTACTTCTAACACCCAATAATGCAAGGCTAAGTCCTACAGTGTTATAAACCACTGTGTCTCAGTCAGCTGCAATAAGGCTACTGTGATTTACATGTCTGAAGATACATCTCCTGTTCTACACTACTTTTTAATGCCTGTGTTACCATTTGTAGTACAGTATACAATTAATGGAAGTAGAAATATGCATTGCCTCTTACACTTACAGAGCAGTATCAACTAACTGTAAGAAGCCTGTTACTGACAGAAGACACTGCTGAACAGTGTGCATTGCCTTGCAAAAACAGGCTTGTAATCTGTATTTCAGAGCTGAAAAATAAGGCTTTTACTTTAAAGTAAGTGTTTGGGAGCTTATCTCCATAAAAACGAATCTCTGCATAGCCATAAGAGTCTGAGGTGTAATTTAACACAGTATAAGGTAATACGTAGTAAGAAGTGGGTGGTTTTTTTTTTACGTTTAAAACAATTCACCATTCCAGGCAATAGCCTGATATTTATTGTTATAGGTCATGTGATTCATTTGCACTATGTGTTGCTTTGTCTCCTATTTAGTAGGTGAAGTTATAGACCATTGTACATCTATGATATAGAAATAACTTTATTTGAAAATAGCTGTACCTTTTAATTACTGCATTTAACTATCTATCACTCAGTGCGGTGTAGGCAATTTCAACTTCTTTCTGATTAGTTTCTGGGAATGCATTATTTACATTTGATACGACTATTTTCATTTTGTTTGTTTGTTTGTTTGTTTTTAAATAAATGTGCAGTATTACAACAATGAATAAAATTTATTTCAATCTTTTGGAATAATAGGTTTTATATTATCCTAACCATACAGATAAAAAGAGAATTTTTTTTTTCCAATACTAATCTCATTTGAATGTTTTGATTTATTAAAACATTCCATGTTTACTTAAAAAACACATTTTCTGCTCCCTAGAGAAGTCCATAATGCACTCAGTAAAAATTGAGCATGAGAAAAGAATGTACTCAAATGACTGAGTAAAACTCAGGGAAAACTGATCAGGTTTGCTTTAGTAGATATTTGTGTAGTTGAAAGTTAGAGATCTATGTTTAATGTATGTGTTTCATATATCTTTCTGTTGGGATCAGAATAAAGCATATTCTTTCACTTAAGTATAACTTGTATACTCTTTCATTCAATTATATTTCTACTTTGAATTAAAATATTGATAACTTAGAGATTTCAGCTTGAAGGAAGATGTTCAGCTTTGGAGAACCATGATTCTTTTTACTTGAGAGATTACATGATATTTTCCTAATAGTTTGATAAAATCCCTATAGTTCATGTCTGACTTAAAATTAGCCTGACTGAAAATGGCATTGCTCACTTAGGAATGGCAAACCACATAACAGCCTGGGACAGGAAGTGAAGTTCTCTACCTATATGAAATTAGAGAAGGAATTCAGAGAGCAAAAATGCAATTATTAGAACTGGAACATGGCCACAATCCTTGGGTTAACTTCTGTGTTCTTATTAGAGATTATATATTAGATCACATTTCTTGTCTCTCTCCACTGTATGTTTTTTTAGAAAATCCTAAAATAATTTTTTTCTGCTCTAGTTTAAACAGAATGCCAACCTCATTGGCCAGATTTATGTTTCAAAATATTTTAGTATGCTTAGTCTTCAACAGTTAAGCAATCAGTATTTAAATGGCGGTGTAATTTAAAAAAAAAAGAAAAAAAAGAAAAAAAGAGTACTGCTAGGAAGTTTCCAGTCTCTACAAGAAAGGCTGAAATGAATAGATACAGTGAAGAATTAAATAGTTCTGTACTTCTTTGTAAAACACAGCATGAAATCCTTAGCCTGTCAGGTCTTTAGTAAAATTGTCATTGACCTGGTAAAGGAAGGATTTCAGCATGATACTGTCAGTGCTCACAACTTTATTGGCAATCTTGTCATGTCTAGTATTTTTATTATATTCTCAGCTTTGAGCTTTGTTTTATCGTGAAACTCTCAACATGTTTAAGAAGTCTAGTGCTAGGGATAAATTCATAAAATGCTGTTGGCCTCAGACTTCACAGAAAGTTTTGTTTCTCCTAAATAGGTGGTTTTGGATCTTGATTTTAGACAACACTGATAACCATGCCTTGCATCTTGCTTCCATATCAGTCTCCATGTCCACACTTGTCATTAGGTGAGCATCTGTACAGTTAAGGCAAGAGTTGCCCCAGGACCCAAGCTCACTCTTGGCCATTACATACATGTTCTCCAAATGTTCTCATCTTTTCACTGTCATACCCAGCAATACCAGTGTAGTGACAGTTCTGGTCCAGCTGGACATGCATTTGCTGCTTCAGCTTGGAAGAGTTTTTAAAGTATCTGGAATTGCAAGAGAGGTAGTGCATGGAAAATGTCCACTTTCCACTAGGTTTGTAATACTGGCTATTGTGAACATCATCGTGTCCCAAAGGTGGGCATAGAAACAGCTATCTTGCTAAAACAAAAATTTATAGAAAATAAAAGTAAACATAATGCAGATGTATCTGTGTTAGTACTTTGAAAGTGTGCTGAATTCTGCCAAGTGTACCTGTGAGAGGAAGTTGATGTGAATTCAGGATATGGGACTTCTGGTTCATTCCTGTAAGACTCTTCACTTCCCCAGAGCATCAGGAATCCCAGAGCTGTGGATCTGCTAATGGTGTCAGACTTTTTTTAATAGATTCTCATGCGCATTAAAATGTGCATGCAAATTAGAATCATGGAATCATAGAATTGTTTGAGTAAAAAGGAACCCTTAAAGGTCTGCTAGTCCAACTCCTCTGCAAACAGGGACATCTACAGGTAGATCAGGTTGCTCAGAGCCCCGTCCAGCCTGACCTTGCATGGCTCCGGGGATGGGGCATCAACAGCCTCTCTGGACAACCTGTTTCAGTTGCTGCATGACCGTTATTGTAAAAAGCTTCTTTATACCCAACCTAAATCTGCCCTCTTTTAGTTTGAAACCATTCTCCCTTGTCCTATACAACAGACCCTGCTACAAAGTCTTCTACTTCTTTCTTACAGCTCTTCCTTTAGGTAATGAAAGACTGTGCTCTGGTCACCCTGGAGCCTTCTCTTCTCCAGGCTGAACAGTCCCTGCTCTCTCAGCCTGTCCTCACAAGAGACATGTTCCATCCGTTGGATAATTTTTGTGGCCCTGCTTTCCAAAAGGTCCTCCTGTACTGAGGACTCCACACCTGGATGCAGTACTCCAGGAGATCTCACAGACTCATGTCCAGTTTGCCATCCACCAGTACCCCCAAGACCCTTTCTGTCAGGGCTATGCTCAAACATTTTGTCCCCCAGCTGTTATTGACAGTGGGGATGACCATGACCCAGGTGCAAGACCTTGCTCTTCTTAAGGAAGGAGATCACAGAGTACCTGAAAAGTAACTAAACTATACATTTATGAAAAGACAAAAACCATACTGTTTATTTTAATACAAGTTCATATTTTTTTTTTGTCCCAAATCATAATTTTTCAGTGCTTTGCATGCAAAATACTTAAAGATAGGTAATCATCTATTATTACCATCTTTGATGCTGTTCCTTATGCCCGAGCAGAAGGCATAAGGATTTTGTGCTCATTTTCTGTTGTGAATATCACTGGCAGTAAGCAGTCCTATAAAGTTTCTCATGTTAGTACAAACGGTTTTATGAGATTTAACGGGATTAGGAAATATTGGTACAATGTAACTGGTTGCTCTACGTTATTGCTTCAAACTTTACTTTGGCACTTGTGGATGCTAGGAGATTTTTCATCATTATTGCAATTCATTTAAAAAAATGAGAGTTCCTTTCATCTTGATATACTAACATACAACCTGGCATACAACAGAAGAGCCCATGCCTATACAGTAATATGTACATTTAGTCATAAATGAAAGCCCAGAATATGTGTACCAATTATATTGCAGACTCATTTCACTAGGCCAAAATCAGTTCCTTCCGTTTAATCCAGCAATCTGTGTATGCATTTTTCCAACACTTGTTGCTGACTCAGTTTCCATGATAACTGAGAGTATTTCCCCAAAGTGCAATGAAGATCCTACAACCGATATGCATATCCAAAAGGTTCTAAAGTTTTTTGCTTTCCTGTAGTAAGCAGTTCACTTTTAATTGATACACATATTAGCATGAGAACACTCAAGATTTCTTGTTTAAAGAACAGACAAAAATGAAGGACTGAGCACTAAAGAAAAACAGAAGCACAGATTTCTTTATACCTTATTTGAGTGAATGTGTATGGTTCTTTGATCATATCAAAAGAAAACTGTTGATGACGTGCTGAAAAATAAAACAACATAACATATGGCTGAAAGCATATCAGCATAGTACTTCTGTTTTTACACCATTTCTACTGTATTTTCCTGAAGTACAATTCCTAATATGTTACAAAATATATTGAACTGTTCTCAGTTTTGTTATTTAAGATAGACTTGAAAATAACTAATTATTTTAACTAGCCTATCATCATCATACAGTTTTTTTAAAAACTTTTTTATCACTTTCCTGCTTGCTGGAGTAACTGTGAAAAGTGCAAATTACAAAACCAACATGTAAATTTTGTAAAATACAGTGAATGAATTTTAAGCAAGGTGTATGTCTTATGCCATAATTCCATGAGTGACTGATGACAAAAGCACAACATAAATTTAGGCATAGTGACATTCCTTATCATATGATTTTATGGGTATTGTGCACTCTCATGCTAGAGTTACTAATTCTGATGGAAGCAAGTAGTTGACCATGGTTAAGAACATCTTTTCCTTACCAGCTGAAAGACCTAGCAGGAGCCTCCAAACTGTGTATGTTAGTCTTATCTGTGACGTTTTCCAAAACTGTAGTTTTTTTCCTTTTTGATCTATTTATCCTAGTCCGAAGGCTTCATTAACTAAAAAATGTATCCATCCATCATCACATCAGCAGAATTTCAAAGGTGTAGCTTCTAGCAACAGAACCAACTTTAGATAATCTTTCATTTGGATTCACAGTTAATTATAAATAAATATATGTACTGCAAGTTCATGTTTTGTACTCTGATCTAAATAGCTATCTGTTTACATTCTTGCTGGAAGCAATATTTATTGTTATAGATTAAATTTCAAGCCAAAGTACTCTTACGGATTTCAGTTTCGAGCTTCAGAATCAGTCTGTTTCTGACAAGTAAATCTGAGTTTATTTCCTCAGAAGACATGGACAAGTGGTGTTGTTACTATGTGCATAGCAGGGAACTAGCAGTAGCCAAATGGAATGACCTGCTTGTGGCAACACAGGGAGCTAATGGCATAGCCTGGAAAAGAAATGGAGCATCCTAAAGATCCATATCCTGCTCTGTGAACTCTGCTGCTTTTCATTGTTATAGTTTCAGCCTTTTTTCCCCCCGATTGTTTGGTTAAGAAGGAGGTGAGAGTTATTAAAGAATCTAGAGGATTAAAAAGAAAGGGAAAGTTTAAGATTTCTTAGCAGTTATGCTTAAAGTCTGTACGTGGAAGAAGCACATCTCTTTCACACTCTGCATTTTAAAAAGCCACAATACAATGACAGCTTGTACTTTTGTGCAATGCAAGAAAACTAATAATTGAAAACCTCTGAAGGGCTCATGTCATGTTTTTAATGTATTCCTGTTCTGTGTTCTGAGTAGTTTTGTTGTTGCTATGGGTAGGGGATAGATTGAACTGATTACATACTGTGTTATAAATAAGTGTATTTTGTTCCTTGAGAAATGATTCTTCCTTCAGTAATAGGAAAAATAAACACGGGAAAAGGGATACATTTAAGGTTGCTGTCAAGTCTTAGCTGTTTCCAGACTTTTAGGTTTCTGTTCTCAGCTACCATATTCTAACTAAAAAATATTTTCTTTTAGATTAAATTTCAATTTCTACGTGATTTAAGAAGTGACTTCTTCTAGTTAACAATTACCTGAAGCTATACAATTACTGGATAAGCCTCTTGTCTGCTTGAACTGCAATGAAGAGTGGGAAAAATGTGTCTTTAATCTTTGTTTGCACTTCTGTGATTTTGAGACTGATGGGGGCCAGATTGGTTATGCCATAAATTAGAGCCATCTGAAGCTGTTCTGTAACGCTGACTACCTGAGACTCTGTGGGATCAATCACAATTGAAGATCGGTTATAGCGGGGCCATGCTCTTTAAAGATGCTTTAACAAACAGGGAGTCAGCCAGGTTAGTTTTCCATGTGGTTTTATAACTTGGAAAGAGGCAAAAAACATCACATTCCAAGTGTAGAAGCAGCCTTTGCAGCAATGCATGGTTCTGCTTTGAAAAAGCTCGCCTGGGCAAAAATAGCCTTGTATTGGCCTTCTGCACTCCAGTAGGTAAATGGATCTGCTTAATGGCTTTGACTAGTCAGTTGAAATTCACATTGATGTACCTACACAGCTGTCAAGATCAAGAGTTAATACAAATCTAGTTTAACTGCACTGACACAAATTGCAGTTGCATCTTGCATGGCGACGTGGAATCAGTACTTGTCATACAATATCCTTTGTCTTTCATTTTTTAAATTTGTTTGTTTGTTTTTCTAGACCACTCCTGTCTCTTTCAGTTGAAATGAGCAACGAATTTTGTTACTTGATCTGCCCTAAGAGGTACATTCCTTCTTGCACAATGGCTGGTAATGCCCATAACAATTTGTGTGACACCCTTACTGGTTAGCTTTAGTTATCAGTGATTATCAGGGATTTCCTTGATGTCTTTCCTCTTATTCAGAGTTTTTAGCCGTGCTTTCAAACTAATCAGCATCTTTGTATTGCCAGTGGTGATAATGAGTAAGAGGAAATTTAATTTTTCCAGCCTCATTCATTCAGAAATCTCAGTGGACTTTTAAAAGTGCACACCACTTCATGAAATATATATATATATATAATAAAATAAAATAAATACAAACAGACAAAACCAAAAGAACAACAGAACAGCAAAACATGGTGGGATATTTTTAACCTTTAGTTTCGCCACTGAAACGTAGCAGAAGGCAGAATGTAGTAATTATCAGACTACTCTGAGCTGCACCAGACAGGTGTCTAGAAGAGAAAAGGAAGCAGGGAACTGTGTCATGCAAACCACATGGAGAAATTCAGTAGACCTCCACACGCATATTGCAATTTTGCCATGATGCTGACTTTCCCAAACATCTCCTTGGAAAGTACCATATTGTCCTTAATGAACACAAAAGCATACTTTTTGCTTTTCTTCTTCTTTTTTTTCTTTTTCTTTTTTTTTTTTTTTTTTTTTCCTCAGAAGTAAAGCAGCTCACTGAAAACAACTGTATGAGATTGAACACAAGAACTACTTACATGACCAGGCTGTAGCATTTCCTACAGCATTTTCATTTCCACTGGTACCTCAAAGGATTATGTTTATCAAGATGAAAATAGGTGGTTACTTTATTCCATTGTAATGGGTTAAGCCTCTGTATCTGAATTTTTATGAAGTTGATGCTGGGAGAAGAGAAAGAGGTAGCACTTATTCTTTGATGTGTATTCGTTATTTCTACTATCACATACACAATGGAGATGCAAACGCATCCAGTGTGGGCGTAAAAACAAAGATTGTTCGATATTCATAGACACCTTGAAACTAAATGCTCATTTGTCAATCAATTAGGTGCTTCTTCCACAGTCCTTTGCACAGTGAATCTTCTGTGGTATTAATATACTGTGTTCTCTGCCCGTGTCTTTTCAATTCTTTTGAATGCTGTGTTTTCTTTCTGCACACTGCCAAAATTGCCTAGTTCTGATGCAGGATCACACTTTTCTTCCCCACTTGCCCGTTTGTCCACTTTGGGCTAATGTTAATAAACATCCCTTAAAGACAATCACTTCTAATCTTATCAGAGATGCCTGTGTGTGAGGGCGAAAATTAGTTACTAGCTTAGCTTTTCATCCATGCATAATAGGATGTTAAAATCAGAAATGTTTGCTTGGGGCCATGAGATGCATCCCACTCTGAGTTTACAAGTTCTGAATTCATAAAATGCAACATATTTAAAATAAACAAGCAGAAGGCAAATGCCAGTTTAAAATGACAACAAGTCTGTTTTATTTATATTAGTCCTTGTGTAAAGAGTCTAAGGCGTCTTCTTGACTGTGGTAAAAGAAAATCATTCTGAATCTTTGTTGACTCTTATTCCACCTCACCATTTTTTATAGCAGGCAATCAACAGGAAAAGCAGTGCTATGCTCTTCTCACAAGGGACTCTTCTTACAGGGGACTTTCCCCTGGTTCAGGTTGTCATCAGCTTGGTACCTTCAGTTTCAAACATCCGCAGTCCCCACACAGTACCTTAAAACCCAGAAAGAAACAACACCAAAGGAAAGTCATCTGGAACAAATGAAAACTGTTTCTCATAAAACAGTGGCAAATCCTGTTCTCACACTTGTATTACGGGTGTAAGGTTCATGTCGTTTAGAAAACATGTAACAAAGTATCCTCTCTTGCTACTGCACTGGAGCATCCGAAGCAGGACAGAAAGCTGGGATCTCTAAAAAACAGTGAGAATTTTTCTCCACACTTTCCACTTTAGTTAAAACAGCCACAGCAAAGGATATAGAGTAGGTGATAGTTCCCTTGGGATTATCTACTTTAGAGCTGTTGTAATTGGCAATGAAAGCAATCTGTGAGTTCAGACTCTTTCAGAGAGACCTCTGTATGTTTCACTTCTTCTCCTTTGTCCTCCCCAGTACCGGCATACTTAAAATCTCTCGCAAAGAAACATTGGTAGTCATCCTGGCTCCAAATGCATTTATAATACAAAATGCAAAGTTGTATTCTGGTCTGCTGGATGACAGCCTTGAGTATTTAGATTGCCTACCAAGTGTTGATGAAAAGCCACATAGATTCTTAATTCAGAAACTCCAATTTTTCCTCTGTTCCCGTGTTCATTTTCTTTAACAGCAGGGGATGACTTACACTTTCAAAACTGATTAACATTTTAAAACTGTGGGAGAGTTTTTGTGGCATTTTCAAATGATGTTAACCCTTTAGCTCTTTGCTTTCCCCCTCACACCTTATTACTACTTTTATTTTCTTCTGAAATGCAGTCTCCCTTAGTATGTCAGCAGCTACAGAAAGTAAACATTTTGCACTATGCAAAAGACACTGGAGACATCAGTTATGCTAACTAAATTAAGGCATTACAAATGGGTGGAGATTTACTAGCTCTCACATTGTTTTCTTATCCACATAGTGAAAGTAGAATGCCTTTCCTTACAGCTTTGTGAAACCTAAACATTTTTTTAATCCTTCCCCACATCCTGCTTGCCCTCAAAATTATGTCTTTGGTATGTCTAACAACAGTATGACTTACCCTTTTCAGTACTTTCTCCCCTTAATCTATTTTTTTCCTGTTATACCCTGCTTCACATGCATGAGCACACTGATGTATGAGCAGAGGAGTGACTCTCTAGTGCCCCAAATTCATCTTTTGACTGTGATCAGCTTTGCTCTCAGGCAGTCAAAGCGCACTCTTAAAGCACAGCTGAGGAATACTGTTCACTTAAAAATAAATACAGTAACTGAAGGCATTTTTCCCTACTCACAGTCTGACATGTAGCAGCAATGCTCAGAGGATCATTTCCAGCTGAGGAAAATTATTAAGAAAGGTCTGCAGACAAGTCTTTAGTCCACTCTGAAGTGCTGCCAATTATGAATTGAAAAGATCAGTGCTTCTTCAAATCCACTAGTGGGGCTGATAACATGACTAAAGATCCTTAAAGAAGTGATCTAGATCCAGCTTAGCATGAAGAAAGACGGTCCCCACTAACCTTGCTAGTATTCTTATTTGAGGACTGACTTTGCCTAGTGGCAACGAACATGAATGAGGATCCTACTCACTGCATACTACTCAGCAGTTCTCTGCAGTGACATTTGTTTCTGTTAACATAAGTTTCTTAGGTTTCTTACTGTTTTTCAATAAACCAAAGTCCAGTAACAGGGCTGTTTTCACACTCTTATACCTAAGAACACAGAGACAAAGCTACGTTTCTGTTTTCTACTAAACATAGTGATATGATCCTTAAAGTGGGGTACAGATCATCTCTCCTTTAGCTTACCAGTTTTAGAAGGCCAGAAAAGATGATCCAGTAGTCAAGGAGAGGAATGAAGAAAGGACAAAAAAGCACATTTCATCTGCATCTGAAAACAAAATGTCAATTTCTTCACCTCAATGACTTTCAAATGTAGTCTAAATATTTTCCCCTTTCACTTTCTTGCTGTATTTTAGCTGAATTTCATCTTCTAGTGCCATGATTGTCCCTGAAGATTACTTGCTTTGAAGTTCCATTTTACTCTGCATTCTTTGCTGGGAATGTTGGATTTAGAGTACATTTTTGTAACTGGTAATGTAACTGGTAATGACCATTCTTCAGCATATGTTAAATTCTAGATATGGTAAAACTGAAATTCTCTGCACCCATGGCAACTGAACTAGAAAAAATGGAAAATGAAAACCACTTAGGAGCCCGAGCAGCAATACCCTTAGTATCCTCACCATTCAGAATTGTTTTCTGAAAAAAATGGCCATTTTAACTATTTTAACTATATACTTGAACTATTAATTTAAAAAAAAATAAAGAAATCTTGGCTTTATTTTTTTTTACTCGGAAGGATATATAGCTTATTAAATGTTGATCTTCTTTCGCTAAATAGTCAGGTGGAAGAAAATCTTGCTTGTGGTGTTGAGGGCCTTAAAAATCTTCCAAAATAGGAAAGTCTTGAGCATGTGATATTATCAAAAGAGTAATTATTATTTTATCCTATAACTAGCATTTTGAAATAATAGTAGCTTCGCAAAAAAATAGTAGCTTTTTAAATGAAATTTGGTTAATTTTTGCAGGCAGAAATATTTTTCAGGTTTGGACATAGGTAATTTTCAACATACTATATGAGAACAATAAGCAAGAGAAAGAGGAACGCCTCATTTCTTTCCTCTTCTTTGAGAAGTTTCATATTAACATTCAGGAACAATTTCTCTTTTTTAATGTTCTTCCACTAGTCATATTTTAGTTAATTATCTTGGTTATCCATTGTAAATAAAGAGTAGGAAATCTGCCAGTTTCATTTTATTGTGGTTTTATGCTTTTCCCCAGTGAAAATCTTAACAGAGTTTTTTACTTTCCTTTCCTTCCTTCCTCATTAGGAAGAGTAGATGCATCCCATCAAAGAGGTTATAGATTCATTCATGCAGCTTCCTTTCTTTCCAGGTATAAATCAATTATTCCCAAGCATTATTAG
Organism: Tympanuchus pallidicinctus; assembly: GCF_026119805.1. NCBI lineage: Eukaryota > Metazoa > Chordata > Aves > Galliformes > Phasianidae > Tympanuchus > Tympanuchus pallidicinctus. Next base: position 36,216,969 of record NW_026294758.1, read on the forward strand.
TGTTGTGAGTGTTAACCTACACAGAATACAGCATCCTTGGAAGCTCAAGTTGAGTCATGTGAAATAATAAAAAAGGTATTAAAGCATAAAAGCTGATGAAAGCATAGTGCAAAGGCTCCCTGTGACTATTGCCCATCCTGACTCCCTTTGAGATGTTAGACTAAAATGGTCACATCAGAAAAACAGGCACAATGCGGGTGCCAGTGTTGTCTCTTCAGCCTGCTCAAATAGACTAGAAAAGAAAAACAAACCCCACAGAAATTCTTCCTGCACCTTTTTAGTCATTTATCATCATTTTTGTCTATGTGAAAGAAGATATGAGCCTGTATTCTTTTTACACTTATATGTAGGTTGGTCGGAAAGTAATGCCACTTATTTATTTCCCTGGAAACTACAACAGACACAAAGAGCACAATAACACTCTTAGATAGAGCATATTCTCAGCTACAAAACACTACTTTCCAATATAGTCACTACTGTTAGCTATGTATTTTCACCAATGATGTAAAAGAGCCTGCATGCCGTGCTCACAAATATCTGCATCATCAGGTGATCCATAGCAGCTGCTATGATGGCATAATTGCTGGGAACTTGTTGTCCCCACAGTCCATCTTTCATCAGCCTAAATGGAAGTTAGAGAATGCCAAATTTAGACTGTATAGTGGATATGGTAAGATAGGCATGGACAGCCAGAACGGGCAATGTCTTCAAACCAGTGAGGGACCTGGCATTTTTGTGTTGCAAGAGAAAGTTTCTTCTTCTTTGTCCTAACTTTGACAGTTCAAGCCTTAAACTCTGTCAGCGTTGCGATGTAGCAGTCAGAGCTGATTGTTTGGTTCCAGGAAATCCATAGGGATCACTCCTTTCCCATCCCAAAAGACAGTGTACATCAACTGAGGACTGTATCTTGAACTTCCTCTTGAAATGGGGAATTCACTGTCAGGACTACATTGACTGCCATTTTGACTCCAGCTTGTACTGGTAACAATGCGTTTCATTACTGGTAATGATATGATCTAGAAAACCGTCGCCTTCAGCTTTGTATTGTTTCAATAGTTCCTGACAAACTAGCATATGGCATTCTTTCTGTTTCCACTGTGAGCATTCATGGGATCCACCTGGCACAAGCTTTGTGATATCTCAATGTTGCCATCATCATATTTGATGCATTGAAGCCAATTCTTGGTTCTGTACACTGTTCCCTGATTGTAATTTTCCAGTTCACATGGATGAACTGATTAAGATGGTCTTCAGTTTGTGGTGTGTCAGCTGTGCATGGCCATCTTGGAATGTGGTTTGTCTTTCATGTCACTTTCACCTCTACTGAAACACACCAACCACTGCCTCACTGTGTTTGCATACACTGTTTTGTCTCCAAAAATGTTCAGCTTGTGTCAGTGGATGCTAACGTGTGCTGTTTTTTCCCATATGGAGGAACACCTTTGCTTCATACACCCTTCCAAGTCATACACCATTTGTCAGACTGCCCCTCTGCTGTCATCTGTCACACAGCAACATAATGTAATGGAATACTGGTGGGAAGGTTCAATCTCTACTGCCATACCAACAACATATACCTCTGATATTGTGGGCCAACATAGTAAAATAGGAGCCATTACTTCCCTAGCAGCATTTGTATTTTGAAAGTTTATTCTAAAGTACTTTATCTCTTCAAATTAAACTCTGTTCCTAGATACATACATATCAATTATTTTGTAATGCTACAAAATCTGATAGTACAAATATTGCAGGTATTTAATAAACACGGCTGAAATGAGATAGTGAAATTATTCATCACCTGCACAAGTTGTCACATAAGAACGTGATACAAAAAAAAAGTTACATTCAATTCAAAAACATTCTCTTCAGGTTTGCATATATACCCTTTTATTTCCTTCTGAAGTTTTCAAAGTTCCCCCCACACATATACTTGCTCGGAGCCTTATGAAACTGAAATGTCAAGTGAGAGCTTCTTCATATCATGTTCTGTCAATCAAAGCAAGCAAGGCTTTATGCATCTGTTGCTAGTATATTGGCACTTTTTGAAGAGTGTTTCGGAGGGAGTGAGAATAAATAAAGATCCTTCAGGCACTTTCTCATTTATGGATGAGGAATCAAAGTAGTCTGAAACTTCATTTTCAGGCTGATACCCTGAAGATTGTTGGCTGATAATTCTGGATGGAACAGCTTATCTGGGAGGATTAGGGAGAACATGGGCTTCCTATTACTGCTGGCTTCAGCCTATTCAGCTGGGCAGACTCTGTCACACATTATCTGTGCCTTTACATATGTCACTAATCTTATCTATATCTTTTCAGCTCCTTCTGTTGGAGCTGTGGTTTCCTGTACCTAAACCTCCCATTTCTTCATTACACCAGCTGTATAGGCATTAGCCTTCCCTAACAGCCTTTCTGCACTGTGTCATTCGGTAATGGCTAGTAATGCAAAGGTTTGAGAAGGTAATGGTAGTGCTTTATCTCCAATCTTACAGGCCACACATCAGTATATTAAATGCAGACTTCCTTTCCTACAAGCCTCCTCCATCCTCCCCCTGCCAGATTTGACCAAATCCGCTTAACAAAATAATACTCAACAATAGAGTATCTCTGCAATCGTTAAAAATAATGGAAGCAGACGATTTGGGGCAGATATATGTATACTGGAAGGGTTGAAGTAGTTTGTAGGCAGCAGAACAAAAACATCATCAGCAGAACTAATTCAGTGTGCCTGCCATTCTCTCCTATGCAACTAATCAGTGTTACAAATTTAGTGTTGTTTGCCACTGGGATGAAGTAACTCAGAAGAAAGAGATTAAACCCACTGAAAATCCCTGCTTTTTCTAAATTATAGAGGGAAGTCCAGTGCCCACACTTCTTTCAAGCATTTTCTTCCCTGCTCCAGCTGGCACCTGGCACTCTGCTGAGCTCCATGGTTTCCCTCCTATCCTGTCTTTGAGTTTCAATCTTCCTGTCACATGCAGCAACTTTCATGTCTTCTTTTCTTCCATAGTCATTCCTGTTTCTACATCTTCTGCCATTTTCAACTTACTTCATTGCCTGTTTCTGTAATAAAAATGAAAATAAATGAATTTTTTAAAGTGAAGGAAATGAAACTAATGAGATATCACTTTGCCCATTTATTTTCTCTCTCTTTTAACAGCGTTTTTGATGTCAGCTCTTTGGGCAGTAGCTTCTCTTTTTGTGCAGTTCCATTGTGAGTGCTACAACATACATCAGAACAGAAAAAAAGAAAAAAAGAAAAATAATCACTTATCTTCATAACTCTTAAAAGTGTCAGTACAGTACAAACTGGAAGAAAAAATATGTATCACTTATTTCTGACTAATAACTCACTAAACAGCACTATCTGTTACTTTATTTAAAATCGGTAATTCAGTCAGTTCTATGTATGATTAATTTTAAATACATAATGGGAATATTCCTTTGTGTTTTTACTGCGTGTGCATTTTACTTTACTTTAAATTGCCAAGTTATTAGGAATCTGTATCATATCTGTTCTCTCAAGGTTGAAACGATGAGCTTTATCTGAACATGACAAACACAATTCCTCTTCTTCATAAATGAATGCCTTGAATGTCACAGTTTCCCCACCCTGCAAGCACAAGCCCAGTCAGGGCCATGTCATTTAACACAAGCCCATTTTTTATCCTGTGACAAGCAGGAGTAACAGGAAATGTAGCCTGTATCCCAAAGCTATACAAATGCTACTGAATTATATAGTAAGACAGTCACAGAGTGTTGTGCTTGCTCCAGCAGTGCTGGCAGCTGTGGGAAATAATGTGCTGCAGCAATGGATGATTTTCTTAACCACCTCCAGTCTGTCAGAGATTTAGAAAAGAGTCTTGCTGTGGACTCTGTAAGACTGCTTTTTTTCTGCATACTTAGGACTTTTGTGGTCACTCAAGTACATAAAGTAGAACTTAATTTCTCTCCCAGGGAAATTGTTTTCACTTCTGTAATCCAGTTGATTTGTTCTTCCCTATTGCACATGAACTTTTTCAATAAGCACTGGGATAAATTAAGCATTTGTTATGGAGTTCACTTGGTCTCCAGGCAGCTTGTCTAGCTATGCATCTAACCATCTGAAATGTATGGACTTAAAGAGTGCAAGGCTAATTCTGTACTCTAGATCTAGCATTTCATTGTGTGTACCTGAACCTTTTTATTATGCACACGTTATGAAGGGATATGTGAGGAATCTCTTAAATACTTACTTTACAGTCAGCCCTTGTCTGAGTATATGTCATTTATGAAAGGATAACACAGGACATGTGGACTCATCATTAGCCCAAGGTAGCAGAGGCTGCGACTTCTCATTCTGTTCTCAGCCCTGCTACAGAGTTACTACATGACCTTGCACAAATCACTTAACCTTTATGTGACTAATTTTATCCATCTATAAAATGGGGATAATAAAATTTTTAGCGACACACACCAGGATGATGGGAATTAATTAATGCTGTAAAGCTCCCCAAGAAAGAATGCTTAATACACAGGTTCTAGTTCCACTCGTTTTCAATTTCTGGCTCTTGTCTTTGCAATTACTTCCGGCTGAGCAAAACTAATGGAAAAAAAACCCTGGATTTCTTAACATTATTTAGGTCTACTTTGTTTCAGTGATGGAGCTTACAAAAATACACTGGAGAATCAACCCAAGAAAAAACACACAGTATTGTCAATATTAGTTGCGTATCTGTATGCTCAGATTACAACCAGCAGTGCTTGAGCATTCAGAATTTCATTCAGAGTCCATACTGGACTTTGAATACTCTTTTATTGTATGTGTCTGTCCATAGCACTGGAGCTGCCAAGAGCCAACTTGTTGGCCAGATGGCCAAGTGCATATGGGAGTGTGCATTCCCCACTTATATTTTTGAATCTGTATGTTCACCTCTTCATAAGAATCAGTTTGCTTGGATTCTAGAGCAATTTGCTAAATTAAAAGCAATATGATTTCTACTAGAAAACTCAATTTGTCATCTGCTAACACACTGAAATTTTATGAGATATGACTTAATTCTGCAAGAAGTTATAGAGCACTAGCATGAAGAGCTAAATATACATGTCTAGTAGTGGGGGAGTGGTGGCTAGTGGTAGATCAAAGATTACCATACCTCTTCCTTCTGTTACTTATGCACTATTCTGCAATGGGCTGTTCAAATCAGCCCTAATCCAGTTCCTGCTCAGATACAGTGAGACATAAAGAAATTCCTATATAGCATGGTAAAATCATTCTTCAATCTCCTAATCTATCATTTTATTTGAAAGATGCATAGATTTGTACCTGAAACTGTCACTTTCTTTCTTTCAGCCAATAATGGAGAGTATTCAAGGTACTGTGATTATTGCAAATTCCATCCAATTGATATGTGTACGCACTCAAACCAGCATAAGAGTTTGACATCATAGAATTACAAAGGAAGCAGAAAGCACCGATAGAGTCTGTAGGTGTCAGTGAAACAATTGCCTCATCCTAGACTAGGAGGAAACCAGCTGATTAATGGTTCAAGATCACGCCTGGTGTGACTTGAAATACTACATGGCAGGCCCTAACTCAAGTGCCCTTTTAAATTAACTTCAGAAAATTCTTTATCATAAAGAAAAATTAATTCTTTATGCAATGGAAGTGATTAACCTTGAATGTTTAAAGACAAGATTATTGGAAGTTATAGGGAGGGGGAGATTCAAGATGTTTTAAAACTGATGCATTAGGAAGAAAGGAAGCACAACAAATGTGTGTCTTTGGTTTACTTTTGCAATCCATTCCACAATATTTTGCTGTAAAAATGTTTTCTCTTTTAAATGATCAAAGAAATATGTGATCCAATGAGGTCAACAACTGCACCAAGTCAGAACAACACAAATGCATTTAAAAGTCCTGTTATTGATGATATTCACTGAAGACAGCAATGCGCAGGTCCCCAAACTTTTGAAGAAATATAAGTAAACACAAAGTAAAAGCAGCTGTATGGTTTCTAAAACAGGGCAGGGGGTGCAGAACTTGTGGATGGAATCTTTTCTGTTTTACTAACTGTGAAATTTAGGGGGGAAGGGTTGAATTCGTGTTCTTTATTTTCTCCTTATAAGAGCTGGCTTGCTATTACGGAAGTCTGAGAGCTAGATTAGTTGTGACTGTAGAAATCTTTGGTATGAGTAAAAAAAAAAATTTTTTTTTTTTTTTTCAAACTACTAAAATTCTTTAGAAGCTTGCATTAATACTTACATTAATAATAACACAGTAGAAGAATATAGAAGAAAGTGCTAATTACTGTCAAAAGAGATTAGCTCTAAGCATATGCTCCCTTGGATCAGACAAAATAAATGTGTTTTTCCTGGACAATAATAATAATAATAATAATAATAATAATAAATTCATGGTAATAATAATGCAACACCAACTATTTCTTTAAGAAACATGTAAAGCCAAGTCATAAAGATTTAGAAGTAATGTTTCTTTAGGATATTTTGATTCTATGTGTTCCTATCCTAAGCAGATAATTGCACTGAGTAATTTCCTCTCTGACTACTTGTTTTATTCTTTCTCTGGAATCCTGTGTTCCTTGCACTCCCAGATCCATTTCAAGAGAGGATTTAGGGAGACTACTGATGCAGATGAGTTTTCCCATTTATTCACATTAAAAGTACCTATAAAAGCTTTCCTGATGCAGGACACCATCTTTGAGGCCACTCCAGTGAAGCTCTCAACTTCTGACCTTGCATTAAGTTTTTCTTCACCCCCTCTAACATACAACCCAAGCCTGTCCTTACTGTTGTTCATACTAATTCACTGAACCCTAACAAAGCAGCAGATTTTAGGTCTTTTTCTTTTTTCTGTTTCCCAAGGTGTATTTTCTCCAATCTATATATCTCATAGCTCCAGAAATTCCTTTTACCTTCAAAAACCAGAAAAAAACAGTCCATTGCCTACTACTTTTCCCTTGCTCAAGCCACTTTGCAGTCATCTATAGTTCCACCCTCTACATTAACCAGATTTCTACAATGTGACTTTTAAAGTGGCAGGGATCTCACCTGCTTCGTTCATGCAGGTAGTGATCAAGAGACTTACAATACTATGCAGCTGCGACGGAGAGAAGCTTATAAATATGTGTCTGTTCCTCTCTGTATATGCGTACAAGCCATGGACATGGCTTAATCTCTCCTTGGGAGGAGATTCACTTATAGAAATTAATTTTTGAAACTTGTGACCATTTTAGGGCATTTTTATGTTTGTTTTGGTCCTTATGCTTTGTTTTACATAGGCAGCGAGTCTTTTATATTGGACCAAAGCAAAATGAGTTGAAGGATATTTCTTCTGAAATGTCCTGAGGGGTATTTCCAAGGTGCTTGCCACCTTATGAAGAATGTCATCCTTTTTTTTTCTTCATTTTATCTTAAAATTACATTTTCTTGAATTACTACCAGTCAGTGATGATGACTGTCATTATTCACATATGTACAAGTTACCCAAATCCAACATGAATAAATAAGAAACACTTCTGTCTCACTAGATGTTAGGTTTTGAATGCTTCATTGTGATAATAGATTTTTTAACTTTTTATTTTTATTTTTTTAATCATGAGTCAAATTGTAGAATGTTAGACAGTGGAACAAGGTAAAAGTAACTCATTCTACCTGAGGTCCTTACTTGCACTCAGTTTTTATAGTAGATGATAATAAAGTCAGTGCAGATTCTCCAGATTCTTGGGAGAATAAGAGAACAATCAATTCCATGTTCAAGTGCTGAGAAACTGTGGCTGGCACCAACATATTACTGCAATGGCTAGAAAAGATGCCTTTTCAGAGGCTCTATCATAGCTCCTGGATGTCTAGGAATGTGACCTCCATCTCTGCTAATAAGTACAAGCATTGCTGAATGATCCCACACGCCAGGATGCTATTGCCACTGTCAGCAATGTGAGCATCTTCAACAGATAGAAGTGAAACAGTAACGAAAGACCCGATACAGCAGACCAAGCAAGCCCTCGTATATCTCCATCTTGTACATTACTTACTGATGCTTCAGGTTTTTTTGTATGCTCTATCAATATCTTTCTTCTGTTTATGCGGAGATGTTTTGTGCCTTTTTCTAGTAAATTCTGGCAGTCATATTTCTGAAGAACTATGCTGTTGAATTTTTAATCTTTAAAAGTATATGTGTTCACAATGACTTTTTAAAACTATTTCCATATTGTGTAGCGTCTTTTATTTAATATTTACAAATATCTGAGGACAAACAATACAAGTCCTGGAAGGTCCTCTGAAAAAGGGTGATATTATTTTGTTGCATCCATGCTATCAGTGTTTCACTGTGTGCAGAACTTTATTAAACAGTAATCTTTAAAAGCATCTACTGGTCTTCATCTATAAAGAAGCCCATCTAACAAGTCTATTGAACCCTCCATAAGCCCTTTTCTAGCCTATCATAAACTGCAATCTCTTCCTGTAAAGAGCTCAGAAAATTATGTAGCCAGAATTTTTTACCTAAAACTTTTGTCACAGAAATTTATACATATACGTAATTGAATGCTAGTTTAGATCTGAAATGTCAACAGTTGCATATTCTATTATTTAGATTTTTAAAAACTCATCAAAAATAGGTATTCCGTGCACTTGAGTTATTTGCAGTACGGGTTATGTCTGTAGCTGAGCCTTTACACTATTAGATTCTTATCTGTAAGAAAGTTCTAAGCCACATTTACACATTTAAATCAAAGTCTTCCCTGAAGCAAACAGCCAAATACAATGTATGAGTTCAGTGCATACTTTTGTTAGAGCTTAAATTTAACAGCACTTCTACATGTACATTTGAATCAAATTCTGTCTAAAATAAACAGAAAAGCCAGCAAATTACACCTAAAAAGTGAAAATCATGATGAAACTGAATTAATACTTACATTTCCTCTTGCTTGCATATTTACCAAATATCAGAAAAGCTGTATGTATATGTTCTTTTTCTACCGGAATCTTGAGTATTGGAAAGTAAGGTGTGTGTTTGGCGAAGCACTAATCTATATACAACACTAGAATGCCTTTGAAGTGAAGAAATTAAACATAAGAGCATGGATCTATTGGTAATATAGTTTTTTTTTAACTGCTGAATAATTGTTAATTCAGAAAGTAAACAAAGTGTGCAAATCTTTCAAATTCATGAATATATTTTCATAGGCAGAAATGTCATGACCAAAAAAAAACCAAACCAACAACGTAGCAGGCTTTGTGAATTTTGTTGAATGCTTGATAAGCTTACAAATCTTTTATCTTAACACTCACTAGTGTTTGAGACTGGTGAATAATTTGCAATGAATATTTCATCAGACACATGTTGCCTTCTTTTTGCAAACAGAATAATGGCAAACAAATCATAGTTTTCAGATTCATTTGTTATTTGATATTATTTTTGAAGTGCAACCATATAGGTTAATCCAAACCCATTATCTGCAAATATTTGACGATTCAGTTGGGCTGGTTAGTTGTGATGAGCCAGATAAGTCACAAGATAATTTTTCTATTCCTTTATGGGAACAACAAGTATACACTTCTGGTAGAAATATTTACACACATGAATATGATATTTAGTTTTAGTGAATACCCCTGCAAGTGATAGGGGAGCATGTGTTCTGTGGCCATTTGTGTCAGTAAAAGGAAATAATTCAAATGTCCATAGGAAGCAAATATAAAAGGAATTGTAATTATTACATAGCCAATGCAAAATACAATCCCATTTTATACAGCAGAATGAATTAACAATATGCTGTAGGAAAGAAAAATAAATGACACTGAGGCTACAAAGACAATCCCAGTGGAAGATATTTGCATACTATTTGTCCATCTCCTCTTCTTGTAGTTGTGTGATGCTCTTGGGTGACTTTTGTTAAGAAGAAAAATAGTTACTAGGCAGTTACAAACCAGAGTGATTACAGTAGCAACAGATATCCAATAGATGTTCTCAAAATTGATTTTGTTCCATGCTGTGCTGGCTAACCATTCTCCTCAGAGTTGCATGAAAGGGTGAAAATCACATCTCACTTTGTAATATACTTCTTCTATGACAGAGGCTAAAAGGAGCTGGGTCAGAGAAGCTGTTATAGAGACCTTAAATAAGTGGAAGATCCTTCTAATCAAGGAAATCATCTGTAATGGCATTAATCAGTTTATAACCATTTAATCTCTTAGGTGCAAAATTACTCGAATCCAGCTTGGAAACTGGCATCTATTTTCATAGAACAATGACACACTGAATACTGTACAAGATTAGAAAATTCTCCCAGCCTCTCGGTACTTTTTCCAAGAAACAGATCCAAAATGGTCAAGCCCTGTTCTTCTCTACATAAATTGTCTTGTCAGTCAGACAGTCACACCTACCACCTAATAGCTCGCATGTTTTCTCTGTGGTGGAAAAAGTGAAACCCCACAGAGTATTCTATGATGCACCAGCTGCGCATAAGCACAGATTAGGAAGACAGAGCTACCTTAGTCAGCTGTGTTTGAGTTTTATTCAGAGACTAATCAGAACTACTTTTGCTGGTGCAAGTTTCCAGCACTCCGTGCTAAAAACCTATGATCATTTTTTAAGCTTAGGCCAGACAGCGAATAAAGATAAGATAAAAGCTCTAGTACTGGTTCTGGTATTGACAAATTGCAAAAGTCTGGTGTAGATAGGAATAAAAGCATCTTGATTTGCAGAGGGATTTCAAGTACTGTCATTTTATTTCAGTGGTAATTAATCACCTGGCCTGTTTATGCGTTCAGGTAAATCTCACTAAACAGCCATTTTCATCTCTAGGTAGCTAAGTACTTACATGTGTTTGACATAAACATTTAAAAGAGGCTCATGAGGCTTTAACACACCTCTGGCAGAATGTTAAAGACAGAGATCCTGATCTGTGTATGACTGCAAAATAATTAATTAGGAAGTATTAACTGGCATATCCTATTACCTTGAATCTTTACTTCCACAGGTTTCTGTAGGCTAAAAGAACTTGTTCTCTGAGTAGTAGTTACAAAAACTTCTTTAAATTATCAAGAAGGAAACAAAAAACTGCAAAATTGTTTTCCAGCCACACCAAAAACAGTGATTCTCTCACCTGTAACTAAAATCCACTCTAAAGCATGTGGTTGAGTAGATGTCATCCAAATATGAATGTATTATGGTTATTTGGAGATCTCTTGTTAATGACTATTGTGCAGACCGCACAGCTGCACAAAGCGTGTGGATATACTGGAAAATATTCCTGTATAGCGAAATGGCAGTCATTTGGACCACTAGAGAATACCATTTCCTTTGCACTGACAACATTCCCAGTGAGTCCTCATTCTACGTGGTGAAGAGAATGGCTTTAAGTGAATTCCTTAAAAAAGAAAGAAAAAAAAAAAAAGAAAATTAAAATTAAAAAAGCAACTGCAGTGTGCACATGGCATAAGCAGTTTACTAAGGCATTATAGTACAGTGTCATGCAGGCTGTTATAGAAAATCTGGTACTCTGGTGATAATGTGTATATTCATTCAGTATAAATGACTAAGTTCAAAAAACCATACAATGAATCATGGTTGCAAGGCCAGACTTGCTTTGATTAACTATGCTGGTATAATGAAATCCAACAGAGCAATCACTGAAACATTTAGCTCCAAATGTAAATCTTCTTGAACTCTGAAAAAAGCATGTAAAGCAATGAGAGGTGGTGTATAATACAGCCATATTTCATATAATGGAAGTGGAGGCAGTTGTAAAGGAAAGGGAATGTTAAAAAGTTGTTATGCTGTGTTTGGCAAGAATGAGTCATTTTAAATGTGTCAATCATGATAATCCAACATATTTTTAATCTAAAGGTCAATAGAAGCAGTTTCTATAGTGGTACAATAGTTATGCCAAATATGAAAGCAAGCATTTATAAGATGATTTCAAGTGTTAATACAGTACCATAATGTGTCTTGGAGAATTAATCTCAGCTTTAAATTGAAGGGCATAGATTGGTCAAGGTAGGAGAATCTTATTAAAAATGTACTGATATAACCCATGATGCTTTCATTTCAGCAAGACTGCTGTGCTGAATTCCCATATCTCAGGCATGTCTTAACTGTATAGATGAAAGGTGTCTTTTCTGCCAAGAGACAGAACTTGCTTTGTCTAGGGGAAACTTAGGATCTACTATTAAACCTCAGAGCATGAAGATTTCATAGTACGGTTACTCATTGTACATCTAGACAATGAGTTATGTATTTGTTCTGAGAAAGCACATGTGCTTAAGTGCCATTAAAGCCAACAGAAGACTACCTGTGTCCAGGGAAGTCTATTTCTGGGGAATTTTTTTCAGTACAGACTTCAACTCAAGCACTCAAAAAAATATTTTCCTTCAGTATTCATTTCTCCCCTGTTCTGTCCCTTTTGCAGTTAAAGATGCCTAATGTCCTCAGAACACTTCTTTCAGCTATCAGTAGAACTGTTACAAACACAATGAACACAAAATGTAAAGTATGGGCATAAAGACTCAGCCAAGCCAAATTTTGATTTTGAGTTGTCCCAGCAACACAATCAAAAGGAAGATCTTTTGTTTCCACTGTTGCTTGCGAAGGATATATATGGGGGAGAGGGCAGAGAGCAAGAAGCGATATAATGCACTCTGCTGTCATAACTAAAGAAGGTAAGGGCATTGCTGGTAGTGTTGCAATACTCTTCGATAAGTCTATGTTTATTTAGGGGTAGGGAGAACCTGGAGGACAGGCTACAGAATTGCAAAAGAGATTGAATATATTGGTGGCTGTCCGGTATTAATTTCCATGTTAAGTGGGGCAAGAAGAGAGTTCCTCTAACACTGTCTTCTATCCTATCCGCTACCAAGTTGAAATATTGAGCTTGCCACAGAATAAATGTGTTCAATTGCATTTAGATTATATAGAGATTAAATCTCATATCATGTAAGGAGTTTAGTTAAGGAGGTGCTGAAGACTCATCGTCAGATTTGGTCTTAAGCTGGATCTGAATAGAAACCTGTGGGACTCTCCAACATTAAAATGAATGTGAAGCTTGATAGACTTAAAATATTTATATAAAGCAATCATACAGAACATGACAACAATCACTGCAGAATACATACAATAAAACTTGGTGTTTCTGTTTACTTTTACAGGACATTACAGCACTTGCCTTAAAGCAAGACTCATAATCAAGAATCCTTCCAAACTGCTCAGTTTGAAGAAGTGACCTCTGAACAAAATGTGCTTTGATTTCCTCTTTTTTCCTAAGCCTCTGCCGAGATAGTTGTACAGCAACTTTGTGGTTTAAAATAAGAAAATGAACTTGTTGGAAAATATCTTATGCAAATTTTGTAAAACATCACTGGGTACAAAATTGCATGCATCTATGTGCAAAAGTCCAACCTGAGAATATGTTTGTTGCATACTTCACTTTACAGTGAGGTGACAGAGCACTGGAACAGGCTGGCCAGGGAGGTGGTGGAGTCTCCTTCTCTGTAGATGTTCAAGACCTGCCTGGATGCCTACCTGTGCGACCTGGTATAGGGAATATGCTTTGGCAGGGGGGTTGGACTCGATGATCTCTGGAGGTCCCTTCCAGCCCCTACAATTCTGTGATTCTGTGATTCTGTGATTCTGTGATACTGTGATTCATATTCCACATCATATGGACTTGTCAACTTTCTAGGTTATACGCTCTGGAGCTCTTCTGAATGGGGATAGACTTCAGCATAATGTTGTGTGATGGATATCTGAAAATTTTGCTTCTAGTTCTTAAAAGAATGTGGTCGAAGCACTTAAAAAAGGATGCAGTGGGATTTCAGGAGCTGAAGTTCTGGCTTGCTATTGAAAAGACTCAGCAACCACCTCGTCTTGGAGGTGCTATCACTCACAAAGCACCAGCTTCCCCGACTCTCAGATTTCCCGCCAGCTGTGGCACTGCATGCTGAGCATTCTCACAAGCAGGGAAAGAATGGCAGCAGATCCTCAGGACTCAGAAAAACACCGTCCTTACAAGGTGGCATGTAGCTCTGCTCAAGAAAATATGTAAGCATGCGTATAAAATGAAGCACAGACATTAGTGCCCCACATAATTAGAAAATACTAGGAAGATGCACTTAGTCTATTTCATTCAACAATTTCATGGAACATGTGATTTTTATGTATTGGAAACGAAGCAAATCAACTCAGTCAGACTGTCTCAACAATTTGATTATCCACTTCCAAACACTTAAAGATTTCTTCACCTGCCTCTAATTTGTATAAATGGTAGCACACGGTGAAACTGAACTGCCCACGAGGTACAGATAGTGTTGATTTGGATCATATATCATGAGCTTGCTAAGGTTTTTCTTCCCCTTACCCTCCTGTGTAGCTACGGAAGGGAAGCTGGGACCAAGCGATGGGGAGCTGCCCCGCACCTCCTGCAGAAGTGAGTCCTGCAGAGACCCCTGCTGGCGGAGCTCAGGAACACATCACCACCTCGCTCCAAGACTTGGCCACCGCGTGCCTGCACAGATACGTTCTTCCTGAAAGACAGATGAATCGGTCACTCTCTTTTCCACCCATTGTAATCTCTGGCTGTTGTTGTTATTGTTTTCTTTTTCGTGTTTTTGTTTTTTTTTTTTTTTCTTTTCCTCGTATCTATCTTACGGAAGGATTTCTTCAAAATCCTGATGGTTGTTCTAGTTTGTGGTGGCAGTTGCTGATAACAGACAACTGTAGACTGAAACTTCCATAACTCACACTCCGTGATGTGGGGTAGGTAGGCTACAGCTATTATACATTCTTTGACAGGTACACCAACCAGTGAACAGTGAAAGTGTGTCAACATTAGAAAACTAAAAGATATATATTAAGAAGTTCAGATCGGAGTATTGCAGAGGTATTGAGGTAGAGTACAGTCAAATGAATTAGTGCTTTTTCATTTTATAGTGACAGCAGATTAAAGCAGTGGGGGAAAAAATAAAGATCCCAGCAGAATTACATATCTGTGATAAACCTCCAAAAGCCCTAATGGTGGAATAGTCTCAGATCAGGCAGCAATTTATGGGGCAAGTTTGAGAACTCTTAGAAACTGTAATATGGAAAAAGTCAGTATAGGAAAGATTTAAGTAGGCAACACCGTCTTCAGCCAGTACTGCTGCTGTGTGTACATCCCTTAGGTCTCTTGAGTGATTATGCCAATATCTTCAGCGTTAGGATTGGACACCTATTAATCAGGATGAGCAAACCTTCACATCTCTGCTGTGAAGAATCATGAACTGAGGGACTAAATATAGGCAAACAGATCCAATAACTTTATCCTTACAGCAGAGTGACATAAGCAAATATAAATCCCACTAGTGTTATTATAATGCCTGCCAAGTTAATTGAGAACATACTCGTTTCTTCAACTAAATAAATTACTGTTACAATTCTATGACCCTGAGGTCATCTCCCTTAGGAGATGCCTAGCACTTGAATTAACAATTCAGCTCGTCACAGTAAGTGGCCTCAGCCAATCAATGCCAAATAAATACTGCTGAAATATGCATTTAATTATCTTAACACTTTAACATTTAAAACACTTTCCCTGCCAGCACTTTTGTTGTGGTTGTTGTTTGGTCATTTACTCTGGATGAGTGAGAAACTTGAGTCTAGTCTTTGTAGGATTTGGTCCCAGAGAAGATCACAGCCAACACTCATGGACAAAACTGGATGCAAAAAGGTTATTTCTTTCTCATGACGGAATAGAAATTTTTATCCACATTATTTGTTTTGCTTATTGTAACAAGCAAACGCAGCCAGCAAACTTTTATGAAGTTTCAAAAGTACGGCCCTCCAATTTGCTTTGCCAGATTAAATAAGGACAAAATGCCTCCTCTAATGAAGAATTCATGTACTGCCAAACTCAGAGTTACTACAGCTGAATTAAAACTGACATGCAAAATGCCAGTGAGCTCACTACAAATAGCTTTATTTTAGAAATGATGGGGTTCAATTTACACACCAGCTAAAGCCTACTACAAAAAACATTAAAATATAAGTTTCTTTCAAAACGAAAAGCTGCTTTCCATCCTCCTGGCATGCTAAAATTCATCTTAATGAATGCCGCCTATTCCCCATACTTCTAACCCTAGCTTAAGCTGTATGCATAGGCTTTGCATGCAACTCCTCAACTGGAGTGTGTAGTCTGTTGAGGAACACATAGTAAGTTATAATTTAGGCTACTCATATTGAACATTACTCCCCAGAAACTGGAAAGCTCCTAACCAATTTGCAGCAAATTGGAACAGAATTAAATTAGCTATTCACTTGCATCACCATAAGTAAGAGCTCGGCTTGGCCCTGTGTAGAAAATAATTTCTACTTGAGAACAAATGATTCTTATGTTCTTATCTCCCTCTTTTTTCCCTATGTAAATAAAAAAAATACATATCTAAGTTGCAATACAAAAGACTCTCATTTTGCAATTATTTGGAATCTAATATTCATGAGTATTAATTCTTTTAAAGAGGAGAATAAAAGTGATGACATTCCGCAGACTAGTAGACTTCATACCTTCAGAAATTTTTTTCAGAAAAAATGGTTCATTAATTTTTAAACAAAAGACATTCATTATTATGCTTTCTGTGACAAGACTGATTTTTTTTTGTAAATGATGACCATAATTAAGCCTCTTGTAATGTACATTGCTATTACTAAACAGCACAATTTATATAATGTCTCCACTCTAGGAGTCTTTGCTTTCTTACTGAGGAGAAAGATCAGATAATGACTGAGATTATGGTATAATACTATTATTTTTAAGGATATTACACAAAACATACGTAGTCCATATTAATCTTTAAGCCAAACTTAATTAGGCTGTGGTTGTTTAGCCAGAGAAAGAACTGAAGGATTTGTCATGGCTCTAATGCAACGTTGATGTTATTTCTAGTTCTAGAGAAATGTAAAAATTAAGTTATAGCCAAGTGACATTTTTACACAAACTAAAACATTTCCACATCATTCATGTACTTTATCTAATACCAACAGAACGCTGTGTAAATAAAAGTTACTTATGTGGCTCAGAATCGGGTCTTGAATCTGCTACTAAGCAAAGAATGAACACAATCACAATTATTTGTAGTTCTTGTTGAAATTGATGTTCAATTGCAAATACAGGCCAGTTTTGGCTGTGATTGTATACACCTTTGGATATGGCATTTAATCAGTATAAGCTCAAGTTATTCCAAGTACAGAAAAAAAGCCACAAACATGTGACATAGGTGACCATCTTCAAAATTTGAATATGAAATGTTGACACAAGAGACTTCCCAAGAGAATGCTAATAATTTCCATGCAGTATTTCCTGAATTTTTCAGTGGAATTCAGAAGCGTCTCATGAAACAAAATGAGAGACAAATTTTGCTTATTTTAAACACTAATCAGCCAATGGGAATTCCTGGGAAAAGGCAGTTTTTGCCACAATTCACGTGTGTCACATTCTCTTACTATTTCTCTGATTAAATATGTGGCTGAACATTCTTATTTATATTATAAAATATGTTGCAAAATCACCCATATTCATTATTTTTTTTCTTTGCATACTGCCTAAGTGTCTTTGGAGCAGTAGTATTTCTCATCTTAGAAGGAATATGTCTTTCTAAGTTGTCTTAAGGGTAAGGATTTTGGGAATCCTGCTAAGACATTAGCACTACATCTCTATAATCTTTTCTACTGCAATTGCACTGAAGGGCAACATTATTATTAAGCTTGCTTTGAAGAACAAAGCACTGTGATTTAAGGAGGACCTGCTTGTGCACGGATTTGATTCAAAGTGACATTTTAAGTTAAACCCCAGGCCAGCTGAGCTTTCGGTCAAGCAGCATGGGTCAAATCATGCTCTGTGGCATAAGGAAGTTGGAGAGGGCTTTCCACTGTTTCCAGAGGGCTTTCCATTATTAGCAATCTAGGCATGTTTTATTATGCTGCTGTTAAGACATTTCCATAATTAAAAAGAAATGGCCAAGCTTTTTCTATCTGACTGTTTGCAGGTGGTAGAAAACAGGTTCAACTGAGAAAATAATAATAATTAAAAAAATAGGAAATTACTGCGGAATGAAGAGAGATTGTTTTCTCTCACATGAAGAAAATTTGAATAGAAAATTTTGTTTCAGGCCAGCTCAGTTCAAATCAGTCTTGTTCTGACAAACTGAAAAGAAACTTTTCATTTTGCATCAGTTTGACATTAATCGATGAGTGTCTGAACTGCTGCTGCATGCCATGAGGTCTGTGGTATTTTGTGCTGGGGATCTGGAAACATGTTTCTGCTGCCCTAGCCACCTCCTGATAAGACCTGGGTGCACATCATCCACTCCTTTTCACATCCATTCCTTTTTTCTTTGCCTTGCTTCCTCTAAGAAACAAATTGAGCTAACAGAGAGTAAGCCATGACACAAAACTGTAGGTCCTCTAAGCTTGCCAGCTGTAGGAAGAGGACTGCAATTTGTGCTATGGAGAAATCTCACTGACAGAGTGCTATTGTACTTTACCCAATCTCCACTAGACAAAAAGGGAAACAGAAGCCCTTTCAATATAGCAGAATACAGGCTACTTGTTTATGCCACTACAAGCTACTTGTGAACCTAAGCACTTATAATTAAACCTGAAAAGAGATAAATTGGCATTATTGGCAATACATTTTTGCACTGTGCCTGCACCAAAAAAATAGAAAAAATAATGTGTACTCTGCTACAATGAAAGATTATTCTTGAAAAATATTTTCTAGAATGTTTTACATTCTGTGTTACAGCCAGAATCTTACAGTCTAAGTAGGCTGTAGATTTCCTGCCGCTGGTGTTGGTTATTATGGAGCATGCTATTCAAGTTACTTGAAAATGAACATTCAGCCCCTCAGTACCCAAATCCTGCTTGTGGTTTTATTTTTGTACATGCTTCCTGATCGACCTTGATTCAACTCAACAGATCTGGCTTGTCTCCCACAGAATATAACAAGTTAAACATCTTTTGTTATCACCTAGACACATCCAAAATATACTCTTGTGTATATTATAAAGTTATGAAAGTGCATAACAGTATTTTAGGTGAAAAAAAGACCCAGCATGCATCATATATTGTTCTGAATACTTGCTGCTCCTTGCCAATGAAATATGAGCACACTTTGCAGGAGCTGTCCCCTGCCAGGATTTAAAGCCAGGCAGAGAGCTACAGCCAGGGAAAGGCTGTATACTATTTGTTTCCTGATAGGAAGCAGGCTGGTGCCATAATAAGGTAGAGCACTCACTGAGTGGTGCCATGCTTACAGCTCATGGAAACAGTGATTGGCAGGCTATCAACAGCCACTGGTCAAAAACAGAGCAGATGCCAAAGAGGAGCTGCACATTGGTGCCTTGTATCTTTGACACAAGTCACGTGTCTGTAGGCCAAGACACAAGGAAGCTGAGAGACATAAGAAGCTCTTTTATTCCACTGTACTTAGAGAGCAGTGAGAAGAACCTTTCCAGCACTCTTTTCCTGAGGGATGAGAAGAAAGTGTTGAGTTTCTCACAGCAGCAGCAGCTCCAGATTTAGCAGGGCTGCAAGACACACCACGCTGGGGAGGAGCAGCAGAACGTGTAGTGACTGCTTTCTGCACTAGTCCTTTCTTACAGCCAGTGGGAAAGTCACAGTGTTCCACTTTGGGCTGCAGAGCACGGCACAAACTGCTGCTTTGTAATCATTCTGCCTCAGAAATTGAGGGTGGTTCATTTGAAAAGGCATGATGGAAGGAAGAACAAGTAGTCAGATAGAATCTTCTTGGCAGTGTTTTTTTCAGAGGGAAGATTGGATCCTGTGTAATTTGCAGAACATGATGTTCTGGACACAGTTGAGTGTGGGGGGGAAAAAAAAAAAGAAAAAAAAAAGAAAAGAGATTTCAAAATTTGGCACAATTGATTAAAGACTAAATAAAAAGCTAAGACAGATGTAAGGGGTAAAAGAAAAAGATTACCTTTCTCGTATTTGACCAGAAGTGCTTGACAACCCTTTTTATATTTGTTGGCCATTACTACCACATTAGCTACAGCTCAAGTGAAACATTTAGAATGGAATAAAAGACAAGTAAATCAATTGTTTTATAGTCTGATTAGAGACAGTACACTCGGGAACAGCGTCAAAGACCACACTTGTTCATGGCTTGAAAACCTGGGCATGTAAGCTTGCAGCACTCTATTCTTGTGGAACAAAGACCTAAATAAAGGTTATCATATTGAAATTTATTGGCTAGATTTTTTTTTCTGTTGACATCACAATCATTTACTCTACAGCACTAACTTTGTTGGCACAGTGCACATTAAAATTTAGTGGAAATTAAAAAAAAAATAAAAATGACAGATTTTGGAATATCTTTGGTCATGGAATAACAATCAGATTTTACTTGCACGCAAAATCCAGCCGGCTTTTGCAAAATCATTAGTGCAAAAACCAGTCACAGTGTTCTTCTGTCCTAGTATGGATATATTATAGTATCCCAAAATACTGTCTGAAATACTGCTGAAAGACATGCACATTTCAATGCGGAAATAACAAAGGCTTATGTTTGATATTGAAATGTTGCAAAATGCAAAATGAACACATCTCAGAATGAATGAAAGCACAAGTGGTCAAAAGTCTGAAACTCCTATTTGTCATAGCACAGGATCTGAACTATTTTATTTTGTTAAAACTCAATTATTGTTGTTCAGTTGATAATGTTGGCATGCAACAGACCTCACTGAACAGGGAAAAAAAGAATGGCAAAAGTAGAAAATTATAGGAGAGAACACTAGTCTTAATATTCAGTGTACTTTTCTAAGGAGGAAAAACTCCACTCTTTATTTCAGGCCACTAGCCACCAACCATGCTCTTCTTAAGAGGACCAAACTGTGAGGATGACAATCCTAATCCCAGCTCTGTGTGGCTCTTCAAAAAGGATTCTAGAATAGCTCCAGACAATTGAATCCAGGCTTAGGTCATAGTGATAAAACTCTACAGTTCTCTTCATGTTCTACTCCTTGTGCTTACCCTCAACTCCCCTGACAGAACAGTGTCTGAGGGCAGTGGTCCAGCACTGAGTATGATGAACAATTCCATTACCAAGCACCCAGAACTCACAAGAGCACCTTTTTGAGGAGTGTAGCGTTTTCATCTCTACTTTCCACCAGATAGTTTGCTCAGATTTAGTACTAAATTTCTGGAGAAAAATGGGAGCTAGCCCATTTGATTAATCAAATGGAAACGACATTTAAAGCTATTGATTCACCTGTATTGCCTTGTATTGCTCTATACAATTACAAAACAAGTATTCAGACAGTGAAGATTAAGGGAAATCTGGGAGATAAAAGGTATAAGCATAATTCCTGGATGTTCAGAGTTCTTCCTGACTTTGGACAATTTTTCCTTGAAATGAACATATTTCTTGCCAAACACACTGTTTTACACTGACGCAGAACAGAATGTACTGCTATGATCTCGTAAGATGTACATGATGGACATTTGTTTCCTGCCCTGTTTACTTGCAGTGTTTTTCATAGATTGCAGGCTTCCCTTTTTTGTAGGCACTCAGACTTGTCCCTAGCTATATGGAAGATTTGTGAAGGCAGCAGAGACAGACATTACTAAACAGAAGAAAGATGAGCAGTCAAAAACTGACAACTAAAGAAAAGCCAGAAATATAGAAAGTTGCAACACTAGACAAAATTAATTAGAAAAAAATGATCATTTACATAACTGAAAATAAATGAACTCATGTAGATTTACCTTTTCCCTCTGCTTGTGATGAGAAGATGCAAAATGCCAAAAGTGTTAAAATATACTTTTAATTCTTAAAACACAGAGGGAGGCACGGTAGTTTTTAAAACCCAGTTTTCCAAACCATGGGATTTCATTTCCAATGCATTTCCAATGCTACACAGGCTACACAGTGCATTTTGTAGTAATCCTATGCAGGATTATTATTTTTGCCAGGTTGAAAAGCCCTTCATATAGAACACATGAATTAAAGATGCGATATCAGAAGATCCCAAATAGCAGGTAATATCCAAATACATGTTGAATGTCTACCAGATTGCCCAGAGGGATTGTTTTAGCAAGTGAAGATTATTGATAACCCCTGATCTGTATACTTCACTGGTGCAGCACTTCCAACAGTCTCTTCCCAGAAATTTTTGAGTAGTTCAAAGTAGAACAAATGCCAGAGGCAATAGCCAGAGAGAAAAGCAAGGAAATCACAACACTACAAAGTGTGCTATAGAGTAAGCTATATTATTCTTTCTCAGATCTCTGCTCCATCTCTAAATTTTCTCCACTAGCTTCTCAATGGTCTTTTATTTCTGGCTCAGTATCATTGCAGAGCCTTTCCCTACCAATTCCCATCTCTCTTTTTTCCTCTTCTTCTCTTTCCTTATACCAGCCCTCCCTCAAGCTTGTCCTTATGCTCACTGGAAGGAGAAGGTGGGAAAGAAGGGAGGAAAGTGATATGAAAGTGGCTCCATGGAGGCAAAATTGTACTGCTCCTTCTCATGGGATCTCATGCCCAGTGAAGGAGAATCAGTGAGGCCTGAGGCAATGGAAAAGGCTTGGAAAGGATGGGACTAGGGCTGGGGAGGGTTCTAGTAGCTAGAGCTGGAACAGGGAGTCACATGGGGCTTTCTGATGAAAAGGCAGCAGCATTTTGGGAATGTGTGCTAGGTCAGGTGGAGAAATGTGTGCAGGGTTTGGGCAGAGTTGGGTATATTGGATTCTGAGGTTGCCTGTGCTAGAAATAGCTGTATGGAGGAGCATGTAGGGATATTTTCAGAAAAAAAAAGATTGTAAGTTTGATAACTAGAATAGTTAATAGTTGCCTCCTTGCTCAGGAAAGGAAGAGAGCCAGGCTGATAATTTGTAGCTCTCTCCTTGTCAGAAACAAATTTGTTGGAGGTCAAGGGTAATAGTTAAGAACATTTGGCACTGAATAACCTCGGATACTTCAGGTTTGGCTTTTTTAATTTTTTTTTATTATTATTTTTTATTTTTTATTTTTACTTCCCTCCAAGGATTAAAAATGAAAAAGGATAGATAATCAGTTAATACTTGTCGATGAAGCTTGAGATAGCTTAACAATTAATCTGGTGGTGAATATGAACAAATCTCTCACCTTTTCAAGGTCTAAATGACAAAAAGAAGAATAAAAAAATGTGATGGACATGAGATGGAAATACAGTTTGCATCAAGTAGGATAAAGAAATCAAATAATGCATTTTGTTGCATAGCTAAGAGTTGCATGTTGCTTTCATCAGAAGGTTATGATTGCTTTTTCGTTAGGTAATAATAAAATTATTAGGATGTTAAATACAACCTGATTGTGTATAAAACAAAGCAAAACAAACAAATAAATAAAAAACGCAAAAGAAAACCAAACCAAAGCACTCAAAGAGTAGTACCCACTCGGGAAACTTAAAATATGGATAAAATTACGTCTTTTATGCAAAGTCCTCCCAAAATTAGTCTAACATGGTTTTAATGCATTTAAAAATAAGATAAAAAATACTATGAAACTTTTATGTGTACAGTCTATACAGTACTTACTTGTTGTTCCAGCCTGTTCTATTTTTTAAAGTTATTTCTGTAAGCAACAAGTTAACATAATAGCAAGAAAATAGATGTACGTCCTTCAGTAGAATGCTCTTTCCCTCCGTGAGATAAGTTAACTATGAAGAGAATCGAATGCTGATGTTAAATTAAGGCTTCATCCACTGAGTGTTCAATTACTGAGTAAATATACACTAGGCATCTGCTTTGAATATTGAGGCTGTGAATTGCTTCCTAAGGTGAGACACATCTGTGTTCTTTCTATTAGCATATTGTTGCTTGGTTTTGTGTATTCTGCTAACTCAAGCTGTTTTTAAAAGTACATTATAAAAAACTCAAAAGACCTAGATTGTTTATAGAATCCTTAATGAAGATACAATTTTGAAATTTCCTGACAGATATTTCAGACAGTAGTTTTGGAAAAGCACTCTGAGATAAAATAAGCCAAAGCCACTATACAAAATTGGAGAAACATCAATAGATGAAGAAGTTTCTCAGTGTCTGCTGTTTTCAGTGTACCAGACATAAAATTATAAGCAGAGGCTGGCAGAAACATCCCAACACAATGCTAAGGAAGGTCGATCTACAAAATCATTAATCTGTACTCCAGCAAAACTTTCTACCTGAGAAAAAAGGATACTGTAGGGTCAGATCCTACAATGAGAAAAAAAAATTATTGACAAGTTAGAGTAATAATGTGGTTCTTATACAGAGGTCCCTACATTGTTCATGATTCATAAAGACTTCTTTGTTGCTACCCAGAATGATACATTCAGCAAAAACAAGAAGTGGAGAGTTTGGCTTTAGGGAATGAGGCATTTTAGTATCTTTCTCAGAATTTGTTCAAAGGAAAAATTATTGATTAGACAAAAAAAAAAGGAAGGGAAGGGAAGGGAAGGGAAGGGAAGGGAAGGGAAGGGAAGGGAAGGGAAGGGAAGGGAAGGGAAGGGAAGGGAAGGGAAGGGAAGGGAAGGGAAGGGAAGGGAAGGGAAGGGAAGGGAAGGGAAGGGAAGGGAAGGGAAGGGAAGGGAAGGGAAAAAGGGAAAAAGGGAAAAAGGGAAAAAGGGAAAAAGGGAAAAAGGGAAAAAGGGAAAAAGGGAAAAAGGGAAAAAGGGAAAGGATGGAGGGAGGGAGAATTCAGTTATGTTGGATTTGAAGACACAAAAATGTTTCAGGCTCTTCTGTTAAAACATGATCTGATTCTGCTGGCTTTAGTTTTCTAATACTTATAGGTATGATGTTGGAGAAGCTGAGTCAATGTAAAAAAAACTTGTTTAGAGAGAACAAGGATTGTTTACCATTCTTTTATAACAACAAGATAGACAATTTTATTAATAGTTGCTCACTTTCCTGTTAGAATACACGAGATTCTGCCACTAGTTGCACACACAGATCTATACTGCTGTTATCGAGCTTATATAGAGGAAAAAAACTTATCAAATGCTTTGGGTTCTATTTTCCCTTATTTTACAGGAAAAATGCTCTTGAGATAACTTGTGAAATTAATCTTGTCCTCATTTATCTTATGGTGTCTTCAAGTTTAAATGCTGATTTTGTGAACATCTGTTTCAATTACAGTTGCAAACTCATTACTTTTATGACTCTTACATATATGAGATAGATTTATTGGTGACCTTTGTTGGGAAACTGAATGTTTTTGTTGCTACTAACATTTCTATAATTGATACTGTTGTTAGTGCCACCAAAATGAAATACTGTGTCTTGGCTGATCATACTGCCTAACCATAATAAATCATATAAATATTATACAACTTTTCTTGGCTTTGAAACAAAAAGTATCATTAAAACCCTTCATACTACACAAATTGCCAACTCAAATACATCACTGGAAAAAGTTCTGAATTTCTCATTTTCTAGTTGTTTGCTCACTTTTTCTTGCACTAAATAGTGGAAGGCAAAGTATTGTGCTGTTTAGGGAACTGCTATGTAATCAATGAGATACCTATCACTTAGTCTAAGATAAAAAACTCATTTGTGACCACTGTAAACCCTAAGGGATGGAAAGGAAACATCCTGCATTTTGGTATGAAAGAGTAATGTAGTTGGATTTGGTTTCCAGTGTGTAGAGAAATTACATGTTTCAGAATGTCAAAGTCTCTAATAAAAAATATTTGCTTGTTAGCATATACAACTTGATATATTGAATGTGGAGCATTATTTTTTTTTCTATTGCAGCAGCCATCCATGCCAGAAATGTATCAGCCATCTTGTTTTAAGCCCAGCTTCAAGCATACACCTTAAGAAAAGCAATCTCAATTAAAACTTAGGGCTGAGTCCATTACTACCATCCTTAAAGACCAGAAACAAACTCTTTAGTGGAAGTGAGGAAACTTTTAATGCTCTCACTTTCATGTGCATAAGAGATTTATTTCTCTGTGCATCATACAGCAGGCAGTCCTGATTAGACATGAGCTACTGTGTCCTTTTCGCAGCCAGGAATGTTGCTCCATGTAAATCAGATCAAACAGAATGAAGCAAACACCAACACTGTGAGTGACAGAGTCCCCTTTAACCAACTTCTTTCTTCCTGCTTCCTTTTGTAAATGTATTACAGGGATCATATTACAGGGACCAGATGAAAGAGCCACAGGGCATTTATTACTGTTTTCTATTGCTAGAATTGCTTAATACTTCCAGCCATAAAATCAATATTCATATTGTCAGACTTGGGGGTTGAAGTTCTATTGCAGTATTAACTACACCATGATGGCAACCAAGTTTAGACAAAATGCCTCAAGTGTTTCTGAAAATACTTTGTGTAGGTACTTGAACAGTGACAGGTTGTAAACACCTCAAAGAAATTTACTTAATATATTTGGTCAACATAAAAGTCGTTGAAAAATTGATGTGAAATATGCACATATGACATTTTTTTCAATTTCTGAAGTTAAAATTCTCCAAACCTGGGGATGTTTGAAGTATTTACCATTTACTCATGCACTCACAGCTTAATCTTCTAGAAATAGAAGAGAAACAGAGAGACTAGAGATGATAACTCCTTGAAGAACTACGGAAAAGGAAAAGGAACAGGAGCTGGCAGCTCATGAGGATGGAGCAGGAATGGACACCAACAATGTTCATTCAATACTGTCATTAAAGACCATTTGGAGAAGACTACTAAAACCAAAACCGTGTCCTTGGTGATGGAGCATTGCGTTGCAATGACAAGAAGCAGCTACTGAAAAAAAATAATCTTGGCAATCTTGAAATAGAATGACATTGTAAGCTACAGATGAGACTGTGCCTCTTCACTCCCATTTGAAGAGCAAACCAGACCCTTGCTGCCAGCATATGCAATGGAAGTGATAGCTATTACTGCCACCCGGCTCCAATGAGGCAGTTTTGGGAAGGTAAATCCTTTCATGACTTTCATAATGTGATTTTTAGGGAATTAAAGGACAGAGAATGCAATGTTCTAGAATGCTTCTGAAAACTTCACAAAATTATATATGTGGTACTCTTTTAAAGAATAATTATAGGCATTCAGAAGTAAAGAAATAACAACATTCTTGTTACTAGAGTAATTTCAATGTAGTTCACTCAAGCATAGTTATTAAATGATTCTACACTTATTTTCATCACACCTTGGACTCATTCAGCATATAGAAAAGGCTCAATGTGAACATATCACTCAAGTTGTTGGGAGAGGATGGTGAGTATCAGCAGGTGTGTTTCAGGTACCACTGAATGGAGCAAAGAGGCAACAAAAGACTAAAGGCAGCTGTAGTTATGAAAGACATGCTTTAGAAGAACTCATATTTCCAATCTTTCCTGTCACTGTTTGTAGCATCATTGCCATTCCAGACAATTTGCAAGCCAAACTTTTCATTGGCAATCACTAATTGTTCATTGCTATTATGTGGCGACAGTACTGAATAAATTGCAAAGAGCTGAATGTTCACAGCTGTGAGTGAGGTCAACGACCCAGTCCTCTCAGTCTGCAGAATTATAGAAAATGCTAAAAATGCTCGGTGGGGAAAAAAAAAAAAAAAAAAAAAAAAAAAAAAGCTGGCCAGATAGCTTTAAATGGAATACCTAAAAGTAGTCTATGAAAACAGTCCACATTTTGTAACAGGGTTCTCATTCTTCCATTGTATGTCATAAAACAGGACTAATATCATTTCCAGATAAGGAAATCAGAAGTGAAGACTGCACCCACTCACTTTCTAGGATATTTTGAAATGAGCAACATATATCTGGATGGCTTGGTTGTGCATGAAAGTTTTTCTATGACAGTCTAAAAGGATAAGTATGTAATAGTACAAGATAGACAAACAAACAAATAAATAAATAAATGCAAGGATAAGCAATGGTGCTTATGCTTGAATCGAAAGCAAAAGCCTACTTAGTTACTTGGGTAGCTTTTTCAACTATCTCAAATTGCATTAAAGACTGGTTAAAGCAACAGTCATAAACTTTCTGAGTGTTTTAATACAAAAAACTGCTGTACTTGCCACCATACATCTTTCAGAAAAGGAAGTGTCAGAATTTTCTTTCTATTAGGCCAAGATTTCCTTTTCAGAAATTACTTTGAAAACTTTTGTCTCTTCGGGCTCATCAGTGAGAAAAAGTGAACGTGCTCTGACGTAGAATAGCGTGCAGTTCAAAGCTTATACTTCACTTAGCTTCTTTAACATGGAATACTTGTTCCTAAAAGAATTTTCTTTCACTTCTAGAAATTGCATGAGAATTTATTTATGAAACACCCAGGCCAAATGAAATGTAGCATGCTACCAAGAGCTTTTTGTGGACAGGGAAGGCACAGGAAATATGGCAGAGATTTCCAGTGCTGAGCACCTCGCTGTGTCTGAAAATACTGGCACATCATGAAGTACACTGCCAATTAATTCTGCCCACTATAAGGACCTCTTTATAAGCTATCTCCAGTGTCTTCATTTCTTCAATTAGTTTGTTAAGAAAAGACCGCAAAGTTTGCATATCATAAACATCCAAACCTTACTGCTTTAGTTTTATGAAGTCAAAATATATTACTGTTAGAATGAGATTTTACATACTTTTGAGTTATGGCTGAGCTGCATACCTGTAATAATGTTAACGCTAGAGACAAAGCGTATTCAGGCATCTCTAGTTTCAGTGCTGAAACCATCCATCTGACCAATGCATTGACATAATTTTAAGAAAATGAACTAAGAACAGTAGCAACGTTACTCCTTACAGACAAAAAATAATTAAAAAGAAAAAAGAAAAAGAGAGAGAGAGAGAGAGAGAAGATTCAGCTGCCTTGTTTCAGTAGATTCAGTAGATTGAGTGTTCAATACCTGAATCAAACGCTCACATACTGCTCTGCACAGGCAACCCTTTCCTGATCATGCTAAAAATAATCATCAGTATGGCTGAGCAACCACCATTTTTCACTGTTAACTTCATAGTGGAATTCATTGTGGCACAGTAATTTTCATACAGTGATTTTCCTACAAATACTTTTTAAAAAATTGCTTTTTTATTTAAAGTTTTCTAGATAAAAGTACAAAAGTTACTTCAGATCTTCACTTAAACAATGGTGTAACTGTTCATTATTTTTCTTCTTTAACTTTAGAAACAGTGGACCATAGCCTAGCAGGCATTCTGTCTGCAATGTACTTAAGTACCTTTCTGAAATTTAAGAAACATTCTCCTGTACTCATTATGTTATTGCCTGTAGTTAAATATCTAGACAGAGCTGTAGGAAGAAAAGGTATGAAAGTATCCCAAAGGGGGACAACTATGTCTGTGAAACCTTAACACAGCAGTTTCCATAGAGGATAAAAAGATAAACACAGTGTAGATGAAAGAAGAAAGAATGGTTATATCCTGATATGATTACAATCCTACCTACAAGAGGTGAGGAAATGATGCCCTAGGGTCCAGAAAACCTTGCTATGGCTTTGCTTAGGCATTTATTTTCATTCAGGATCAAATTTCTTCTATTGATGCCTCACAGTCCAAGTATATAAACCTTCCAATGTACATTTAAAATATTTTCCATTTTCTGGGATCCACTCAATGGTTATAATGGCCTACTGTAGAAGGAATGAGGGTTAAGGCACTGACCATCTGACTCAGAGCTGAAAGAAAGTTCAGTATGGATTTGTTATTATTGTGGATAAAGTAATATCAAAATATACATTTATTACTTTTTGTATATTTTATTACTATCAGAGAAATTATCAAAAATAGTATTGTACAACTAAATATTTGTAAGAACATCTAGATTGTTTCTGTCCTTAATGTCTTTAATAAAGAAAAGGATCCCTGTGAAATATTTTCCACAATTTTTTTCCTAAATATTTTTTTTAGCATTTTGATAAATAGCTGAAGTTCCACTGGAGAAGGTAGTAAGCTTATATGGCTGAGCAATATCTCACTGTCAGAAAATAAAATAACAACAACAAAAAAAGACTTTCTCTGTTTTAAATATCATCATCTTAATCTTTCTTATGGCTTTTGTCCATCTGGATGTTTCCACATAGTATATATCAACCATCTTAGTGGCCTTTTATGATGATGTCAATGCATCAATGGACAGAGGAAGAGCCACAGATGTCATCTATCTGGATTTTAGTAGGGCTTCTGACACAGTATCCCATAACATCCTTCTCTCCAAATTGGAAAGACATGAATTTGATGGGTGGACTGTTCAGTGGATGAAGATCTGGCTGCAGGATCAAGTACAGAGAGTGGTGGTCAGCGGCTCAGTGTCTGGGTGGAGATCAGTGACAAGTGGTGTTCCCCAGGGGTCGGTGCTGGGGCTGATACTCTTTAATATATTCATCAGTGACATTAACAGTGGAGTTGAGCGCACATCAATAAGTTTGTGGGTGACACCAACCTGTGGGGTGCAGTCGACACACCAGAGGGATGGGAAATCACCCAAAGGGACCTAGAAGGCATGAACAGTGGGCCCAGGTGAGCATCATGGGGTTCAACAAATCCAAGTGCAAGGTCTTGCACCTGAGTTGAAGCAGCATCCACTACCAATACAAGCTAGGGGATGGAAGAACTGAGCACAACCCTGCCAAAAAAGACCTGGAAGTAATGGTGGGTGGGCAGCTGGAGCCAGCAATATGTCTTCACAGCCCAGAAGGCCAAGAGTATCCTGCTCTGCATCAAAAAAAATGTAGCCAGCAGTATGATGGTAGTGATCCTGCCCTCTACTCTGTGCTGGTGAGGTCTTACCTAGAGTACCGCATCCAGACGTGGAGTCCTCAGTACAGGAGAGTCATAGACCTGTTAAGAGTACCAACAGGAAGGCCACAAAAATGATCCATGGAATGGAACACCTCTCCTACGAGGATAAACTTAAAGAGCTGAGGCTTTTCAGCCTGGGAAAGAGTATGCTCCATGGTCACCTGGCAGCAGCCTTTCAATATCTGCAGCGGAGCTACAGGAAAGAAGGGGACAGACTCATTAGCAGGGTTTGTGGTGGTAGAACAAGGGGAAATGGTTTCAAGCTTAAAGAGGGTGGATTTAGGCTAGATATAAGGAAAAAGTATTTTCCAGTGAGGTGGAAAAGGCATGTGGTTGATGCCCCATCACTGGAGACTTCCAAGGTGAGGCTGGATCAGGCCCTGGGCAACCTGATTTAGCTGTGGATGTCCCTGTTCATTGCAGGAGACTTGGACTAGATGACATTTAAAGGTCTCTTCCAACTGTAACGATTCTATGATTCCATGATTTTACATAATCATAGAAAGAAAATAGGCTATTCTTATCTCTCATTTTGGTAATTGTTTATCTAATATACCTCAGAAAATGAGGTTAATTTGTTCAGACACTACAGGCTGTAAGCATCATTAAAACTCTTCCTGAATCTATTTTTAAACCCACAGTACTTGTTTGAGAATTTCAATCTTGCTTATTATCTGTTTCAGTAACTCAACTAGTTTTTCTACTCCTCTTTGTTCTCTGTAATGTCTCCGTACATACAATATTCAACATTAAATCAGACTTCTTAGTTATATTTCAAGAAATTCTACAATTGCCACCGTATTCCCCCCTCCATGGCACCAAACTTTGTTCACATACATTAAAGCTTCATGACACCATATATTTTTCAGTTTCATTAATTTTAAATTTTCCGCTTAATGACTCACAAGACTGATCAAGTCAACGAGATTATAACTACAGCCTTCACCAATGATGGTCTTCAAACTTGGTTAAAACAGGGATCAGATCCTCACATAATATCTAATTAACCATTGGTCTGAGCTAAGTCGCAATAAATGAACATCTAGTGTTAAACACAAGATTATTTGTTTTCGCGGCCCTCTGAAGAAGATGTAAGAACAAAAGTATACATAGGTCAAATGGTATATATTGATGTAAAATGCTTGTATTTTTTCTGAAATCACTGCTTATCACTTTCACAATTAAAGAAATTTATTCAACAAAAACAGATAGGTAGAGTACATTAAAATATATGCTTGACTTGCTGATCAAACACATTAAAAATTCTGTGCCATCATTCACTTAGTTTCATCTTGTGGAGAGCCTGTCCAAAGCTTGCCATACAGCATTTGGAATGATAAAAAAAATACATAAGCCATACAATTTTAAAAAGTCTTGTTCACAAATAGTGTTGAACTCCTTGCAAAAAAAAAAAAAAAAAAAAAAAAAAAGGGTAAAATCAGTATTAAAAGGAAAAAATACATATTTATATATCTGTATAATGGAGCATATACATCTGATGCCAACTATTTTCAATTTATATTTCATCTTCATTTCACCAACAATAAAATATGGCAGCTGATATTTTTTAAAATCTACTAGAAAAAAAACCTACTTGCATTTCAGATTGCATGCAACAAAGCGCTCTTACTGGTGCTCATATGAAAGCAGCAAAATCTTAATAGTTTTCACAACAGTCCAGATGAGGTTTTGAGTAAGCAGGTGAAGAATGAGTGGACAGGAGGAAGAAACTGGATTTTATTAGTCCCTCTTGGGTCATCATTCTGTGGCAGATACTGTAGTAGGTAGAAAAGGGAGTCATCAGCAGCATTACCACCTCAGAATTACAGAAAGAGATTAATATTTGTAGTTCTAACTTAATGAAAGACTCAATCCTAATGACATCAAGGACTTCCAGAGAAGTAGTAAGCACTCTTCAGCTTTAAAAAAGAAAAAAGAAAGAAACAACCAAAAAACCTGAAAACATCTTTCCTTGAAATCTCCCCAGCCCAAACAACCGAAACAAACCTTGCATTTTTCAGATTTGCCTTTATCTAAGAGAGGTAAAAAAGAAAAGAGTTAAAATAATATATACTGTCTGAAAAGAACAAGTTGAGAAACCCACAGTGGATCTTAGTTCTCAATATTAAAATATTAAAAAAATGCCCTAGGTTTAATTTTGGTATACTAAAAAGGCACAAGCTCCTCCTACAGCTCCAAGTAAAAAAAAATGCCCAGCTTCAACTCTCACCTCAATTTCTGACACACCAGAAGTATTGAGAGAAGCTGTTTCAGGTAATCATTATGACAAAAAAAAAAAAAGCTGGGTCGTAGTGACCCAATATTGCTAAATTAGATTAACACTGACATACTGGAAACTTCTGTCAAGTTCAGAGAAACTTTGTTTCTTATTTAATAACTTAGCGATCACTCCAAGCCAGCAGAGACATAGGGAAAACTGAAAGATAGAGGGTTTCTTGTTTTTGTTTTTGTTTAACATAAAGAACATTACAAGATAATATAATCAATAATACTCTGCTCCCTGAGCAGGATCCAATAGATGTGCATTAAAATTTAAAAAGGGTACTGAAGGAATGCACACTCAAAGATCAAGTTATCCCCATGGCCTTAAACACTGTGACCAAAGAGCATAAGGGTAAGTGAGAAAAATCCATTAGAAAATGTGTTGATTGAGTGATGCTAGAGAGATGACAAAGACTGCAAGAACACCAGGCCCAAAGTTTGACCCTTCCTGGGCACCTGAATAAGAGAAAATGGAAAGCATCCAGAATTAGATAAGAACATCTGCAGCCAAAACTGTAAGAAAATAAAGCTCAAGGCTGGGATTTTGAGAGCTGCCCTGAAAGATATAAATGTCTTATTCCCATTCAGTTTAATTAGGTGGCTGACTCCCTCACTGCTGCTTGAAAATCTCAGTCTTTGAACATATTCACTGCTGATTACTTCCATCCCAGAAATGCTGGCAGTTGATTAGAAGGTTTTCCAGGAGCACTTTTTGTTAAGTGAATAATTTAACAATTACAGCTAATAAATGTCCAAGTTAAAAAAGCCAGAATGCATGACACACAGAAGACAATTTCTAAAATAAAGTGTGTCTCTTCAAAACTCAACTTTATTACTGATTTTAGTAATAGTGATTATTTATTACTGATTTTAGTTTACCAGTGATTTAGAATGTTTCCAGATTTCCTTGGAATGAAAAAAAACGAAACAAAAAAAAAGCATACGCATAATATTTATTCACAAAATAAACAATATAATAAACAATGTGGGCCAAACTCAGGGAACACAGTTTGGCTCCACACAAACTGCAAATAACTAGACAAAGGCCAACTATGTAACTACCTTCACCAGAAAATTACATTCTACTCTCACCAGACAGAGTCACAGAAAGATCTTTCCCTCCTAAAAAAATGATAAAGAAAAGTGAACAGGAATTAATCACTTCAGGAATCCCTGGACAGCTGTAGGATCTTCATATCAGTGTGAAAAGTTTCTCTAATGAAACAGTGCACTGAACTCCCTTTTTCAAACTAATTATGTGATACACATTTAGGATAAGAAGTGTTAAGGATGAAGAAGAAAATAGCAGTGAATACCCTTATTCCCTCTAAATAAGATCAGAGCAGGAAACAGAGAAACCCAGCTTTCCAAAGTGAATTTACTTTCAAGTTAGGAGCATTTTGGTCCCAGTCCCTCTGTAATCAGATAGGAAGCTCAGCTACTTACTACACTCTGCAGATGCTCATCTTCTCCAGTGACTACTGAGAGTTTGCAAAGGTCAAAACCTTGTATATGAAACATTCATCTAAAACTAATTTACAACTTACCTAGACTCAACTCCCCCTGCTCCCCTCTCCCCCCCCCCCCCTCATTTCTAACACTGGTCTTCCACTGGTAATGCTGTCCTGCTGATCTACTTGAATGTATTAGCTATGTCAGTTGTCTTCCTCAGATGAGGTTCACCATTATAAGTTCACATTGATTTCTGACTTACTTCCTTTTAAAGTATTTCCTCATGACTAATGATTTCCTCTTCTCCATCCACCTTCTTCATCCCATTTTTACTACTGAAATGTTATGAAGTGGCATGAATCAAGAATGAACTGTGACATGAAAACATAGAAAAATAGAATGCATGCATTGAATGAATTTGATTTAAATAAGTCTGATCTCATTTTAAAACTGTAGTTTTGGAAATTAAATTTGCTATTCTCTTAGCAAATTTGTCAGTAATGCATAAGCAGATACTAATCCTTTAACTGGTACTCCTCTCCCTCGGCAGTGACAATATATGTCATATGGTGAGCAACAACAGAAATTCCATCCTTTCACAGTATCAGTATAGGAAAGCAAAGAGAAGAAATCATGCCTCATGAAAACAACACTAAAGAAGTTCTAAAGTACTTCAGAGTCCTTGAAGGAACTACCAGAGAAGTAGTAAGAAATGATATGACAAAAGTTTGATCTCTGTGATACTGAACAATCCATTTTTATTACTTTAACTTGTCCCTGTTCTTTGATCTCATCATAATTTTGTTCAGCAACATGTCCTGAGATAACATAGCAGTAGTATCTGGAAATTAATTTCTTTTAGCTGAACCACCCAGAGCTGCTGTTGACCCCCCTTTCTTCAGTTGCAGGACAGTATCTATGATACCAGCTTCTGACAACATCATAATTCTGGGTTTTCTGACTTCATTTTGTATTCAACAAAATAATTCTCCTGTAGTTCTTGTTTTCATAGAACTAAATGTGAACATTTAAAATCAAAATAAAACACATCCTGTTTGTCCCAAGATGCTTCATAAAGGGGGCCATACAACATAAATCCCAGGATCCTGAAGGAACTGTCTGATGCATTTGCCAAGCCACTCCACCATTTTTGAAAAGTCATGGCTGTCAGGCAAAGGCCCCAAAGACTGGAAAAAGGAAAACATCACTCTCATTTTTAAGATGAGAAGAAAGGAATACCCAGGAAACTACAGAACCATGCAGACTGGATAAGACTGTAGCTATGCATCTGTCAGTCCACTCATCCCCAAATGCTTTCACTCGCCTTATCTACACTCAACAATGTGTTGCCTAGCACTAATGTCAAGGGCTTGAGCTATGACCACAAGTCGTCAAGATAAAGAGAAAATACCTCTTTTGGCAAAGACACAGAGACCATAAAATCATGTGGTAATTAACCGAGGAATGGTCATTCACATTTCTGGGAACTGAAAATGAGGTCTTAAGGGACTAACAGAAGTTTCTAGGCTTTTCTATAAAGTCACATGTTTTTCATGCCTCTGCTTATATCTTAGTTCGTATATTTTGGCAACTTTGACTCCCCTTACATACCAAGGCAAATCACATGTAAAAGCGGAGTAAAATCAGGATGATGGAGGACAGTTTTGGAGCTGCCTGAGTCTGCATTATCTTTCCTTCCGCTTTGTACCCTGGCTCATAATGAATGAGACAAGTCATATAACCTTTCCTACCCTGATTTATCTTCCCTGGAGTTTGTATCGCTTTACTCAGACTAATTTGCCCTTATCTATCCTAATTCAGGAGGACAGACAGTGCTTTCCTATTTCCCTTCAGAAGTAGTGAGGGATATTGAGAGGACTAGGAAAACCCATTGCATGACTAAGTTCATGCAATCACAGGAATTTTATTTTTCCAATCATGGGTACCTGCCCTGTGATGGCTGCAGACGGGTCTTACCTGTCTCAAAGGGGGAAATGGATCGTATCCCAGGAATTGGTAGGGCTCACTGAGAGGGCTTTAAAGTAGGCATGAGCAAGACTGAAACATAGTGGGATTGCTCCCAGGACTGGAGTGCTGCAATGGATGGCTACAAGCTCTTCAGAAAGGACAGGCAAGGAAGAAGGGGTGGTAGCATGGCTCTCTATGTTAGAGTTTCAAAGTTGTTGAACTCAGGGCTGGGAATGAAAAGGTTAAGTCTCTATGGGAAAGGATCAGAAGAAGGGCCAACAAGGCTGACTTCCAGTTGGTAGTATGTTATAGACCATTTAATCAGGATGAAGAGACAGATGAAGCAGCTTGCAGAAGTTGCACAATCTCCAGCCCTTGTTCTCACAGGAGACTTCAATTTCCCTGATATATATTACAGGTTATACTATGGAAATATACTACAGAGCAGAAGCAGCAGTCTAGAAGATTTATAGAGTGTGTGGAAGGTAACTTCCTGATGCAGTTGGTAAGAAAGCCTACCAGAGGAGATGCCCTGCTAGATTCACTGTTCATGTACAGAGTGGACTGGTGAGAGGTGTAGAGGCTGAGAGCTGTCTTGGTCAGAGTGACCATGAAATGGTGGAGTTCTTGGTTCTTGGTGAAGACAAGAGTGGAGTCAGCAAGACTGTAATCTTGGACTTCTGGAAGATTGAATGCAATCTACTTAGAGCAATCGTAGAGAGAGTTCTTTGGTATTCCGTCTTGAAGGGTAAAGGAGTCCAGGAAGGCCTGACACTTTTCAAAAAAAGAATTCTCAAAATGGCTAGAGCAGCCTATCTCCCTGTGTTGTAAGATGATCCAGCAGGGAATAAGACCAGCGTGGATAAGCAGGGAACTTTTTCTGTGTCTCCAGGGGAAAAGATAATCTTCCTCTTGTGGAAGAACTTGTGGGGCAACTTGGGGGAGAGTAAAAGGAAGTTCTTAGGATATACAATGAGAAAATGAGAAAGGGAAAAGTCAAGCTTGAATTCAACCTTGCCACTGTAGTAAAAGGGAACAAAAATCTTTATTACAAACATAAGAGGAGGGCTAAGGAGAATCTCCATCTGGATCTACTACTGGATCCATCTACTGGATGTAGAGGGGAATGTGACCCTGAGGATAAAGAAAATGCTGAGGTTCTTAATGACTTCTTCATATCTGCCTCGAAAAGTCAGACCAATTATCCTTGCTGTACTCTATCCTCTAAACTGGAAGTCTGCGTTGAGGATCAGAATAAATACCCCACAGTTTAGGTTAGAATGGTTAGCATACATGCAATTATAGTTCATATGTGCAATAGCTTGCTCAGAATATATTTAATAAATTGTTTTGGTGCGCCTGATTTGTGTCAGTGAAGTGCACTGTGGTCACTTTTTTCTTGCTAGGAGAAATAAAACAGGGTATGGAATGGGACAGACCCCAACTGAAGTACTGAATCCAGACATGGGCCCTCAGCCCAGGCATAGAGCTGGGTTGGAGGAAGTCTAGAAGAGATGGTTTAGGGTGCTGGAGCCTTCTCCTGTGGACAGTTTGAAGGAGTTGGGCTTGTTTACCTTGGAGGAGGGAAGGCTGCAGGGAGACCTCACTGAGGTCTTTCAGTACTTAAGAGGAGATTATAAACAAGAAGACAAACTTTTAAAATAATAGCAATAAGGCAAGTGTGAATGACTGTAAAGTAAAAGAGGGGAGATCTGGTTAGATATTACACAAAAATTCCTTATTCAGAATGTGGTGAGGCACTGGCAGACGCTGCCCAGGGAATCTGTGTCTGCCCAGACCCCCATCTTGGAGGCACTGAAGGCAGACAGGATGGGGGTCTGGGCAGCCTGACCTTGTGGGTGAAAGTTCTGCCCGTTGCAGGAAGATTTGAACTGGATGTTCTTTAAGGTTCCTTCCAATCTAAGCTGTTCTATGAGTCTGAAGGCAAACATAACTCCTCTTTGGAATTATTTGAACTCAGAGAAGTTGAATGCAAACACACAAAATATGTCTAATCATCTTAAAAGAAAGTTGAATGTGATAGTGTAGAAGCTGCATACACCTATTATAAATAAAGGGAAAAATGAAGTAAGTTAGATTCAGTGTATTGCTGCTCATTTGCCATTGCTGTGTCATTTTCTTTTAAGCCTTGGTTTCCATTTTCCTCTTTTTAAGGAGAAGAAACAGTTTCTCTATTCATCATTCATCTGTCACATGCATTTAGTTTGCAGTTTTGAAAACAGGGATTCTGTATATAGAATAGGCCAACGATTTTTTGAAGTCTTTTCTCACTGCTGTGCTATATAAATATTTAGTCCATATGCACTAGCTTAAACTCACTTGGTAATTTTTATATTTCTTAGACATATCATAGAGTTTGCAGTTGTCAGATTATGGAGATTCTCACTCTGCCAGTGTTTACAGACTAAGTGTGTGCATGTGTGTGTATTTTCCACATTAAAGTTAAGAACCAAAAAGTTAAAAATGGAGAAAATTACAGAATTAAGATTTCTTCAGTTGTTGTACCACATTCATTTGCATTATAGTATTTATGTGATTTAGCAATTCTACTTTTTAATAAGGCTTTACTAGTTTAAAATGACATTTAGGGAATAAAACTAGACCTTTTAAAATAAAAGCAAGAGTGAAAAAGTAAGGCTAAGAGAAGGAATTACCAGTGCTTGAACACTCATAGAGCCCATCCTCTGGGACATAGAAAGCAGGGTATGAATTGTCCAGAAGAGTAAAGGTAGCATCATATCTGTCTGTAGTAAATAGGATATAACAATGAAAACGTGATGCAGGAAAGGGAGTAGGGCTGTTGGCAAACACATTGCCTCCAGAAGTCATCTTCTCCTGCCCTGCAGCTGCATCTTGTACAGCTGTATTGCATTTAACAGCAAAGCTGGTGACCACCCTGGAGCAGGTCTGCCTCCGTGAGTTTATCCCTCTCAAACATGGCTTGTGACAAGAAATTCTGTGCTGAGCCCTGGCATTTTTCTCAACAAAACCTTCATTCAGATGGATGCATTTCCATAAAAAGTGGAAGTTTTAAGAAACTGGTATTTTCTGATAAAACAAAGAAGGGTCCAAAAAGTTTTTGTCAAAAGAAATTCCAGTGTAGCTCCTTTTTTCCTTTTTTTTTTCTTCAGAGTGCACAGGCTTATGCAATGTATAGTGGGAGAAGGGCTCACAGAGTAAGCAGCTATTCACAATTTTGTTTTATCTCCATTCTGCAGTGTGTGGTCCAAAGCTTTGTTTATTTTTTACTATTCAAACTTTACTCTAAAGCCAGACTCATTAATTTCTTCATGTGCTTTTTATATCCTCCATGAAAGTGCTTGACAAACAGTAATCTATTTTTCTTTCCTTGTGCTGACAGAGAGCTAAAACAGAGCAATTAAGGTCAAAAGTGTCATTAATGTTGGGTGCTTGATCTGATATCCTGAAAACCTGGTCTTGTAGGCTGTTCATCATTACAAGCAATTATGAACTTGCAGTTCCATCCATCCTGCTTGAAGGAGGCAGTCAGCAGCCAGGACTTCCCAGTGCAGACCACTGTTTGCCACCCAGCAAATGGAAGACACAATGAAGGACCATCCACAGAAAGTACTGTGCCGGATTCAGCGGCAGCCACCATGGTGGATGGCTCATAATTCCAGGCAGTGTGTAGCTGTTCTCCTCTAGCCTTCCCTGCATGGTACTTACTCATTTGTAGAGCAGCCGTGTATGAAGCCATACTGTGATGATTGTAGCCAGGGAATCTTTGAAGACTACAGCTAACATATTTACATCTAATCTCTTCTGACTTTTGGTGAAGTGAAACAGGGTAAGGCACCCTTAACAACTTGACCAATCTTTGCTTTTTTCATGAGAAAAGTGCAGAGCACTTTTATTTTGCTTTACTTAGAGATTTGCCCTGTAATTGTGAAACATTTCCTGTGAAGCGGCTAAAGAAATATCAATTTTAGTGCTCAAGAAATAATGTTTTGTTATGTACTTTATTTTTCAGAGGAGAACATTCATTCTCTTTTCCTGGAAGTTTCTGAAAACAGATGCTTATATTTTAGTCTATGTAATACATGGAAAATATGAATTGAATTAGCCACATTTTAGTAAGTCTTTCACAGAATCACAGAATTGTAGGGGTTGGAAGGGACCTCCAGAGATCATCGAGTCCAACCCCCGATAATGTTGACAAGATGTTCAAATGTTAAGTACCATGGAGTCATTAGTTTGGCCTATTACAAATAGGACTTGAGAGCAGACATATGTGAAACAGAAGGGAAAAGGACTGTTACTCAATCCTTGCTGATTTGCTACTTCACATCCTCTTGCATACACCTATTCAGCAGCTGCACTCCTGTGGTACTACTGTGACGCGCTTACAGATTGGCACCAGCTAATCATTACTCAGTGTCATTTCCCACGCTTCTCTCACCTGACAAAGTCTGAGTGCAGAGAGCACTCCCTTTGCTAGCTGTAGAAAACTTGAAAATCATATCCTCACCTGCCTTTTGTATCTGGCATGTAGGCCAGTTAATTGGTCTCCTCCATATTCCTGTAATTGCTCTGCCTGCATCAGCTACACATCTTTCAGATGTAGAAGGATGGATGTGTAGGTTGAAAACACTCTGGTCTCTCTACCCATTAATACTATCTTAATAAATTATTTTTGTAATTTTGATTTTTCTGTGGGCCGTACAACAATTGTATGCCTTGCAAGATATCAAACTTATCTGTCTTATAGATAAGAATAACATAGATGTTAAGACTCTCTTGATTGCATTTATAATGTTGAATAGTTTCTCCTTTTGAGACATGAATAAC
Organism: Tympanuchus pallidicinctus; assembly: GCF_026119805.1. Classification (NCBI taxonomy): domain Eukaryota; kingdom Metazoa; phylum Chordata; class Aves; order Galliformes; family Phasianidae; genus Tympanuchus; species Tympanuchus pallidicinctus. Next base: position 36,258,276 of record NW_026294758.1, read on the forward strand.
CTTTTTTGCTTCCTGTTAGAGATTTCTTGTTTCCCCCCCTTATCCTTTAAATGGAAACACAAGTCTGCCTTTTAATAAAGCCCCAATAATGATCCTGCTTTAAAGGACAAGGGCTAATCACTTGCTGCTTAACATTCCAGCCACATGACAGTGGAGAAGAATAAATCAGTTAAACAGCAAGATGCAGCACAACTAATTTTCATGTAAAAGGGGGTGATTGCCTCTTTTTTTTTTTTTATCCATTGTGATGTTTTTTTAAGCTGTTAAAGTCCAAATATTCTCGTCTATCAGTTTATGAATTATTAATAAAAAAAGAGAAAAAAGAGGCTTTCTTTTTCTAAATATCATCTGCTAAGCCACCACAGACTGAAGTGCCTCACACTGATTCCTGATTTACATAGTCCCAGTTGGAAGTTAATGAAGACTGCTGAGCCACCTTTCAACATGCAGATAAACCTTCATGTATTTAAAAGCAGGGAATATGTGCTTGTTGCTGGCAAATTATTCATCTAAGATCTGAAGTTTCTGACACCGCCTGCGTCAGATAAACTGTCACCCAAATTGCAAACTAATTAGTGATTCAAACATTTTCGAGCTGATTGATGACAGAATAATTTACGCTTGTTTCTCAGTTTCCAGCTGGCATAGGCTGCTGACTGGAGCCCTAATTAACGCTAGTACATCAGTCATGTTCTGCCAAGGCAGCACATACAATTAAAAGGCAGTTTAAATGGAATATCACATTAAAAAGGCTGGTAGATGCAAATGTGAGGAAACAGCGCTTTAGGATAAAATGACAACAGAACCCCACAAACCAAAACAGAATGGAACAGGGATTATTATTACTATTTTTTTTAAATGGAGAAGTAAATTGTACTCAACATAGGCTATTTAACAAAATAAAACAAGCGAGGAGGCAAAAAATGCATGCTAAATTCTTCATTGTTGTTATTCTAAGGAGTTCCAACCCCGTGCTTTTCTCTTAATATTTGTTAGACAATTGGTTCACACTTGTGTTTTGGATTTCAGCTATTTAAAAATGAAATAGAGTGCCTCAGTGACAGTGTAAAGTTATTTACAACAATAATAAAATGCAAAACAGAAATATCAATATGTGTACTTGTGAGGACTATATATTGCAGCAGCCTTTAAAACCAGTTTTAAATAACAAAATAGCTAATCCAAAATTCAATGAAATCAAGGAAAAACTGCCCATAGGAAGTACAGGGGGATACTACAAATATTCAGGTATCCTCAATTCTTATATTCAGGAGAAAACGAAAGATTTTGATAACAGTGCTACCATATGGCAAATATGCCATTGCTTCCAGCGGCACTCCCCTGGTTGAGTCAGAAAATACTCAGGGAATACACAGTTATTGTATGGGTTTTTAAATGACTGCTGTTGCTGTGGGTAAAACACAACCTAGTGCCTGATTCTTTATCAAGTATGTACTGCAGCTTTCAACTACAGAAAGCCAGTCCTCTGCGGCTCTGCTGTCAGAAAGCTTTTTTATTTTATTATGTCTATTTTATTATATCTATATTAGAACCATGATATCTGTATATCAGTTGCTCTCTAGCTATCAAGCAGTCAGGTAGGAGAAAATGCATTTTGTCACGTCAATAATGAGAAATGAGGGTAGTTGTAACCCATGTTCTCATTTGCATTTGAACTGCAAGAGTTCTGGCTGCCTGAAACTTACAATCAAGCTAAGGACAGAAAGTGTCCTCCTCCTTGCAACTCACAAAAGGTGTTAAGCCTGCAGTGCCAGACCCCTGTTGCAGTGTACACTGCATATTTGATGACACTGGTTTATCTTACTCAATGTGACCTCAGTGGGGGGAAAAGTTTTCATGAATATAAACAGCCCTAGGGTTTGTACCTTGTCTGCTAAGGTGTTTTTTGAGATTATCTATAGCACATGACAGATGAGCCCTTGACTCTTACAGCACTCAGGAACAGAACAAAGAGAAGTCACTGTAGTAACCGCAAACAGACTGCAAGACAGGAGATGTGCAAAAGCACTCCAATTTGTTTCTCAGAGCACAGCAGACTGAAAGCTCACATCACTCAGTTCAGCCACACCGCTGTCAAATGCCATTTTGCAATGTTGTGTATTTACACCTTTAAAAATATTAGATAAGTAATAATTTACATTTAATATAGCAATGGAGCGGAGGGAGGAAGGGTTTCATATATCAGCTTTGACAGCTGAGCTATTTTAAGGAGCCTTACAAATCAGAGAATTGGAGGTGAGGGGTGAAGCTCACCTTAGGCATTAATATGCCCAAGTCCTCTGAATTTACAAGAGGTAGATTTTTGCTGGGAGGTATGGCAAAGGCCGCACGCTGCTTATCTGCTTGTAGCCACGAGGCAAGAGTTACTAGAAAACCCCAGCTGAGGTTTTCGATGCCATGTCACCAAGCATCTGCAGATATGGAGGCATCCTGCACTGGGATGCCCTGTGAATGCCCAGGAATATTGAAACCCCAATGGGCATAGCAGGATTGGTCCCAACAGCTGACAGAAGCTGTGAGAGGGGGACTGTCTCAAAAAGGCACCTCAGAAGCTAGGTGACAGCTGAGCAATGGTTTTCAGGACTGTAATTTAGGACTTTGGAATCAAAATTTTCACAATCTCTTCCACTCACAAGCTCTTCCATTCTGATGTCCCCTGTTTAATTTGGTTTTCACAGCTTCATACACAACAAGAAATATTTTCTACTCACTTGTAGAACATAGTTTGGGATGACAGGATTACCTTCTACTTTTTAAAAAAGCTGCCAAAAGCACTGATCCTATTAGCAAAGGTAACAGTGAAAAAAAAAAAAAGAAACAGAGAAGAATTTTATTATTGAAATCACACATTCAGGAAACAGGAAGAATTGATAACAGTCTGTTCATTCAGTAAGAAAGCACACTTAAATCGCTGAGGGCAGATGTCTTTTTCACAATCTCTTTCTTACAAATCTCAAATAGAGCACCCTATGCGTATAGAATGATTCCTGTAGAATTGGAGCTTGTGGGTTAAATGATCAAAGAAGTTTTCTGTTGCTTCTTACTCCTGCTGTTTCCATGCCCTTGCTGATCACGGTGGAGGCTTATTACATCTCCTCAGAGAGTAGCAGTTCTATAAGAGAAGGAATTCTGAATTCCCTATGGAAACTAAAACTTCTAATGTGCAATGTAAATACAGCAAGTGCTAGCCAGTTTGTGTTTATAACATATTAACCAAGTGCAGTATCACTTCCCCAGTGGGGAACCCAGAAAAGCCTGAATGCTCAGACTCTTATGAGCTTTCTCTAAAGCTCTTTCTATTACAGAACACATGCAGATCTTTCCAATATGAAATATGTCTTCTTCCCTTTCAAACACTTTTCCCCTCAGGTTTCCTAATATGAAGGTTTGCTTTCTTTGATGAGAATAGAGCCTGCACAATTAAGCATGTTTATAGCAGAATTTGCTTCTGTAACTCAAGAGACGGGAAAGCATTCAGGAAAACAGGTAGGAAGGATTATTTCAGAGGTTTGGATGTTTGAGAGTTTTTTTTTAATATTCTCTAGGGTTAGAAAGAATTCTTAGGCTATGCAAATTTAGATAAAATAAAAGCAATACCATGGGAATGGAAATAAAGACAGTGTTGCACCGACAGATTGTGCACCTTACAGAACTAATTTCATTTCATAGTTTTGCCACAGACTTATGTGACATTTGGGAAGTTATTTAATCCAGTGGAACCTCATTAACCAATTTGTAAAGAGTGTAAAATGACATTTTCTTCCCTATAACAGTCTTAACTGTTCTTCTGAACTTGCAAAGTACTACTTGTACGAACTGTTCCACTTGAGAGGTGTTATATACTCTTTGGTGCTTAGCTTGTAAGCTCTCCAAGATAGACTCTGAAAATGTGAACAAATGGAGAAAACATTATTTGTAATTTTTTGCCTGCAGCTACAGAAATTTGAAATAACTAAGTTTTTCTGTAATCAGAGCCTTCGCTATTACAGTTGTTTTGTGAACATATAATTTTTGAGCATCCTTTCAAGATTTCTGAAGATTTTTGAACATAACAAGTTTTTTTCACAGGAGGTGAAGTTAAAATTTCTTTTTACTTAGGTTCATCTAAGTTTTTCAGCAGACTTCCTATCCCAAGCAAAATTGCACATGGTTCTACTTCAATTTGCACTGCCTAATGCAAATGGGATCTATCATGGCCAAGAAAGTCTGCATCCTTTCTACAGCCATAATCTTAAAGATCACCTTTAGATGGAGAATGCTCCATCCTTTCATTATTGCATTAGGCCTCATTTCTTATTTCTTCATACTCCTAGGAAGCAAAATATTTGGAAAAATATCAATGAAATTTATAATCCCATAATCCTCCTGTGGTACTTCAGTCCTCAGCAATGCCAGGAGGGAGCACAGGAGCATCTCAACAGGAATGCAATGGGACAATGGCTGCTGGAAATGAGGAGTCACAGTGGTGAAAGCTAGACTTCAATAGCATGTGCTGAGTAAAGTGAGCAGATAAGAGGAGAAGGAAAAGGAACTAAGGGTCTGTAGGGAACTATGACATGGCACACACATGCGCTAAGGAGGGATTAATTAAATAAATAGCTGAGATGTTCTGGAATGTATTAGTGAAAAAGCCCAGACACAGAAGCCCAGACACAAAGAGAGAGGTGTTGCTTCTGAATTGGAAACAAGCTTTAGTTTGAGTCATCTTCATGATCAATCTTTGACTGTCCTCCCTACCTTATTTCTTTTCATTTTTAAGACTCATGGTTCAGTGGTACATTTCAAGATTATAATGCAGTGTGTGGATCACAGGTGAAAAACAAATACTCTGTTAGACTAGTGAGGTTCCTCAAAGCAGGTGCTGTTGATGAATCATTTCCTTAAGTGTCACTTATGATGGTCTGAAATTTGATTGCATATCACCAGCACTTAATATCAGAACAAGATATGCCTAGACCCTGCTACAGAAAATCTAAGTGCGAAACAGGAACAAGCATTAGCAATCACAATAGAAGTAACAAGTAGCCTAGAGGCTTAATATAGATAATAGGAAGCTCAAAGAACAACATATATTTTTCCTTTGCAGGAACAAGGCTGTTTTTGCAAACTAACACTGCCACCTTATCCATTCATTGAAACAGAATTATATTGGTTTATGAAGGTGTAGCTGAAAGAATTAGGTTTGCTGTCCGCTTGGGAATAATATACAATATATTTATAATGGATAAAGAAAAACATGTTAAAAATGAAAGAAAGAAAAAACAACAACAACAAACAAATAACATAAACACCTCAAGAATGGAAACAGCTGTCTGGGAAAACTATAGTTTGGGGGCATACACCTCCTTCACAAGATACCTCCTCCGATCATTCTGACTAGCAGCATCATCCCTCTTTTAATCGTTTATTTTTGAAATTATATGAATAGATCTTTTCAACAGGTTTGGCAGCCCCTACCACCAACCCTCCTTATCAGTTCCTAGTGTGTTTTCTCTTTATTATTTTCTTCGTTCTCTTGAAATGGTAGCTGGTGCAAAGAAGGGAGATCTTGAGATCTACTAGCACAATGCAGCTCTCTTTCTTTGATTCAGAACACAGAGCTACATATTTTATCTACCAGGCACCGTGTATATACGAAGGTTTCATAAATAGTTTTTCAGTAGCACACCACCTTTAAAAGTCATCATATTACCTGAACTTATTCTCCATGGGCAAATTCTGCAAAGTTAATCTTCCATTTTTCTCCCCACATCAAGTCTTTTATTCCTATCACTGATGAATTTCAGACAAATAACCTTACCTTTCTTTCAACAAGGGAGACCCTAAAAAACAGTAAGGCTTTGAAACATGGTGCACTTCACAATCAGAAATAATTAATCTCTAAAGAATGTAAGAGTTTTCTATTCTTCCATTCTAATGAAAACTTTGCTGGTAGAAGAGAGCAATTGTATATGATTGCATAGCTATGTGATTTTATATCACACACACATACACATACAAATGTGTGTAGGTAAACGTTTACACTAACATATGGCTCGAACTTTATCTTCTATAAATAAATGACTAAAGTGGAGTTGTACTGATTTAATTTATTTGCAAATCTGGTCTGTATATATACTTACATTTCAAAGTGAGAAACATTCTTCATTTCAACAATTATAGATCTGTTGGGTGAAATCCCAGCCCAAGATAACAGGAGTTTTATTGTGGGCTCCACTTTTTCTGTAAATTACTTAATCTAGGCAAGTATCGATACTAATCTAGGAAAAAATTTATACTTTTGCAGCACTTAAAAACTTGATGAAAGATATGGAAATAGAGATTACCTACTAGGTGAAACACTGATACTCCGTGCTAAAGCTGGTCATGTTGTCTAACTAAATAGTCAGGAATTGAGTATTGCATCATCTTGTATACTTTGTTCATAAAGTAAACAAAGAGATGTGCAAGGCTACTTTTTTTTTGCTACTGTTAGCTTTTTAACACAATTAGTTTGCCTGTGTTTTACAGTAGCAACATATTTACGTATATAGAAAGTGGTTATTTGAATTTGTTTTAGTAGTTTGTAGTTGTTTCACCAGTGAATGATTACTATCCTTCCCATTATCCCATTAGAACTGTGATGATAAAAAAAGAGAAAAATGATTTTTACAAATTCTAATGACATGCACTACGTGTCTATTCAGCATGGCTTTATGTTCAGATAAGTCAGTCTTCATTCCACAGGACTAATTACAGCTTCAGAAATCTGGGCGACTGTAAATTTTAAGTAAGGTATTCTTTAAAAAAAAATACTGTGCCTCTGTTTTTACCTTTTTTGTTTTCTGTTCAAAAGTAAATGTGGAAATCTTTGCTAGTGGGAAAGTTGGAGGAAAACGAGACATTAAAACTGGTGAATGTCTGTGGAAAAATGTTCCTAACTAGAATCCTGATTTTAAGTCTATTGTTCAATTCATCCTCCAAACAAAGATGTTCCCCAGCAGATCTCTTGTTGTTGTTCTTTCTCTAATCCCTACACTGTGCTGGTAATACAATTTGCAAAGTAACCAGATTGAGAGATTGATCTAACTGAAAACATAACCAAACAGAGGAGACGAGTGGACTTTTTAGCTGGATCTGTTTTTCAGTGTGATTTTCTACATAATTTTGAAGACTGTAGGCCACTGAAGCAAAGCACAAGGATGAACAAATGGTAGGGAGAAGGAATGGGATTAGACTAATGATAATGCTGGTTTAAATGAATAACAAGTAATGGATACTGAGTTGTTCCCATTCTGTCAACAAATACATATGTTGCTAGAACTTAGTGTAACTGATTTCACAATGAACTAACTAATCACAGCTGAAAATTAAAATACCACTTAAAGAAACCTTGTTAAGATCAGACTTGTCACAGTAATAACCAAATCATGATCTATGAATATGAGACAGAAAAAGTGAAACCACTTATAATTTGCAGAGGACTGTTTTTGAATGCTGTATTTTTTGCCGTAATGCATTGAGTTAAACTAGATATTACTCAAATGTCAACAGGAGGGCTGGCCATCTTCTCATAATGTGCCTCAGGCTTATAGTGTACTAATCCAGTAGACTGAGTGAAAAGATCTTAGGACATAAGTCGTGTTGGTCATGTCACGCTGCCAGGCACTTTTGCTTCCGCATGCAAATGAAATAAAACAATATGTGCTTGTAGCAAAGCTACTCATCTTTCAGATCCAGTATACTGACTTCAAATGGACCACTAACCTAAGTTTGTATTAACGCAGTCAGCAAGTACCATTATCTGCTATTTTAATGATAACATGCACTGCAGGTTTGATAACCCCCAACACAGAAACAGATGTCATCTTGACTGTGCCAACATTATCTATCCACTTCCTGGGACAGTTGAGAAGAAAACTCAATATATAACTCAAACAAAAATAAAGTGAGTGGCAGATGATTTCACTTAACAGTCAGTTAAGTGAAGAAGTTAAGAAAGTTATTCACAGAAATGGCAACAGAAGAAATTTTTCAGGTAACTTTCATGTAAGCATTTGTGTGAACACCTCATCCTAATGAAGGTTACTGCTTGTGTGGTTAATACCTCACCAAGGGATGCGCACCATTCAAATAATTTCAGATTACAAATGCTTTTAAGAGAAATTGTGATTTGATTTTTAAGAATTTTCAAATTTTCAATAAAAATGTCAAGATTTTTGTTTTTGTTTGGATGTTTGGTTTTTTTCCAAGGTTGTCAATGCTATTTTTACGCAGATGTATGAGTTATTTCATACCAAATTTACACTGTTGATTTTATTTTGATAATATTCCATTTTTTTCTCCTTCAGTTCATTATTTTTTCCTGTATAAATAACTTTAAGAAATTCTACTTTTTATGTCATAAAATAGGCTTTTTGAAAAGCAAAATTGGGTCTTTAATTCTTCTAATTGTGCTGTCAATTTTGCAGCCAAAATAAATCTATAGGCTGTGTTTCAGGAAGAAATTATTTATTTTTAATTCTCACTTAATTCATAACTTCCCAGAAAAAAATGGAGAACACCTTTTCTGAAAAACATATATTTTTGAAGAGCTGTATACAGCTGTCATCAATTATATGTTGGAGTCACAAGGCCAGTTTCTCCCTCTTGTTCTCTTTCATCTCCATCCCTATCCAGCATATATATATATATATATATATATATATATATGTAATAAAAACAAATAAACACACAAACAAACACACACAAAGTTAGAGCAAGTCTATAGTTGTTTGTTTCCGTATCCTAAGTAAAAAGTCAAAAATGTATCTCATTACCAAGATGATTTTTTGAGTCATTTGAATCAATAAATCCACGCTATGCAAGTCCAGTGCTAAATGGATAGTGCTTCTAGGATGCTTTAGAGGAACCATTCTTAAAATATAGAATTCTACAGTGTGTCCACAGGCAGTTCCTTTGTTACAAGAAGCATACGCTCGGCTGCTTACAAGTTTTTCTCTCATTTAAAAGTTAAACGTGCCCATGCATTTTGGAAAGACTCCAATCAAAGCCTCAGCTATTGATTGTGACAGGAAGTCTCCCACACTAATAAGTCCCCAGTGTTACTTTTCTTCTGAATTTCATTCTGTTTATCAGTTGATATCTATTCTTTTTCATTTTCTTCTGTATACCTTCTATGTGTCTCATTTTTTATGATAAACAGGCCTAATTTTTTCCAACCCTTTTTGTATGCAGTTTTCCTCTGGCTAATCAATTTGTTCTGTTAAACATTCTCAGAAGTCTTTTTCTTTGACAGGTCATTTCTGAGGAATGGAGACCTACATTAGTTGCTGCATCCCAGCAATTTGCGTCCTGCCATTGTGGTATTTTCCACATTATTCTCTATTCATTCTTCCTTTGCCAGAAAAGATTGATACCTGCTTTGGCAGGGGGGTTGGACTCGATGATCTCTGGAGGTCCCTTCCAGCCCCTACAATTCTGTGATTCTGTGATTCTGTGATTCTGTGATACCACTTACCCATATGAAGCACTGTGACAGAACATTACTGGTGTAATGAAAAACACCATGACAGAACTCAGAGTAAGACAGAAAATTATACAAAAACCACAGCCTTTATGCTGGCTGTGAACATGCTAGCTCCTAGCTGCAAACAGCACAGATTTTTTAGTCCTTCTGGTTGCAAGACCAACATCCAGAGATGGATAGAAAAATTTTGTCTACAAATCAGTTGAATTGAAGTGATAACTATTTGAAATTTGTGAACCTAGGCCAAATCTGAGATCCGAAAGCCTGTGTCCTCTCTGCTCTGAAATTCTCATAATATAACAGCAACCCAGCAAAGAAAATAGGAATTCAATGACTGAAGATTCTCTTCTTAAGAAAGAAGAGAGAAAAAACCTACAAAGTATGAATAGCCTGAAATCACATCATACCTCAGGCTTTCCAAAGTGAAAATGCCAAGGTTATTGTCACTGACAAAGCCTGATTGAGGAGCAGATTTTTTGGCAGGGAACAAGATGTTGCTTCCTTTTTCTCCTGCTCTTAGCAGTGGCATCAATATTTCAAGAGCCAATGTCCATCAAAGAGAAAAAATCCGTTGTAAAATAAAAGCATTGATCTAGGAGTCTGTAAAGATAGAAGTAAACAATGCAGCTATCAATAAAAGATTCTGACCTGAAAGATGTATTTAACCTGGAGGTAAATTATATTGTTTTTCCATTGTGTAAAGACAATATTAAAATGTTTAGCTTTTCGGGGAAGGTTCTGAGTTTTATTTCATGTTTGCATAACACTTTGCCCAATGTGAACACTTCTAAGCTGCAAAAATAACAGTATATCTAGTGAACAGACCAAAAGCTGCATCTCATAGGGATCTCTTTATGTGTTACAGTCGTCTCAGTCTCTCTTGAACTACCTTCTTAAGCCATTTCTCAACAGGCACTGTTCTTTTTCTAGTGCAGTTGTCAATAGATTTTATTTGTCACTTCCAAGATGTTGGGATTTCCAGAACTGTGTTTCCAGATTTCTGCTCTTCATTGTGTTGAGCAGCATTGAAACCTAGAGTGTAGGAACCTGACTCATATGCAGGAACCAGACTCATAGGTATCCAAGCCTGCCTGAGTTATCCTGTGGATAATTGGGACATGGAAAAAGTGGTACAATCCACAGTCTCAGAATCTTCTATCCCATTTAAAATTGCAAATCTTCTGTATTTCTGAAGACCCTCATTTGTGTTTTCATCTTTATCCTGGATGAGAGATCTACAGCAAATCTGGGACAAAAAGTCAAAAAAGCTCATATTTTCAGTGCAGAACTATAAATCTGTTATTCTTTGTACCCAGTTGTTTTACTAGGACTGAGCTTATTGCCTTAATTCCCACAGCCAAGCCATTCACCATGTCAGGACTATGGGGAGGAGAGGAGTAAGTATGGGTGTTATTGGTGGAGGAAGGGATGGAAGATTTTATGTTGAGCAGAAGGTGACATGGAACTCAGATGGCACTTAGCCCAAGTGAAAGTAACAGCAGGGACATCCTGGGTCTCTGGAGAGCAGTTATTTTCCCACATTCAGTGGAAATCAGCTTGTCTTACACGCCAAGAGGCACTGAGACATGAGAATAAACATGACCATCGGTACAGCCTCTTTGAGAGGCCTGAGGCCCTGAGGGTGGAGGCTTGTCAGCACTTGACTTGGCATAGCCAGATTATGCACCAACATTTGCCCAGCTGCTGGCCCACCTCTAGAGCATTGCAAAATTTATCCAAAATTAGATCTCCTTGCTGGATAAAAAGATGTCAGCTTCAAATAATTCACCAGGTCATGGGGATGGCACCAGTGTTTCATGCAGTGTCTGACCTCTGGAGAGTGAGGAATGTCAGTGACATGGAGGCCAATATAATAATAATAATATTATTAAGGAAATAATTTAGTTAAAAGAAGAGAAAGAAGAGAAATGAAGTGAAAAAGAATTAGGTAAATGCTGTGTAAATGTGAAAAATAGTGAAACAATACTAGTAATAAGAAGCAGTGTCAAGTTCAGAAAAAAGAACGGATATAAGTAGTACATGATAGTTTTTAAAGAGTGATGTAAAAATTGTAGATTGTTTACATTGTGAAATATCATCTTACTCAGAGGATAATTGAGACTATGGGAGTTACAATGAAATTAAGGAAAAGGAAGGAAAAACAATAACATGAATTTGAAAGTATTTTCTTTCAAAATCCTTCATCCATTGCACTTAGAAAGGCAGATCCAGAGTATTATTACTATTTACGGTTGTACACATTCTAATTGTACTTTATAAAAATATGTTTTTCAGGTTCTTTGCTCAGTTGCACAGTAGTGAAACAGAGATAAACCAGCCCAGTTGACACAATTGTCCCTGTGAAAGAGATACCATCATCAGGCCTCTTGGATTAGAATTTGAGTGTATTGTTTCCAGTGTGAGAATGCCTGAGAATCAACCAGAGTTTCAGTGCCTCTGTGCTTTCCCACAGGGGAGGAAAGCACAGCACATGTGATTTAAAGCCCAAGAAACACTAACCAAGACAATGTGATAGGAAGTCAACAAAATAGATATTCTCTGCTTCCTACAGATGGACAAGTTTTCAAATTTGCCTCCTTGAAAAATTACCTGGGTAGTCCAATAAGTGCAACTCACAATCAGATCTTTCTTAAATCTACTCTTGTTTACATCTGCTCTGATGTTCTCCAAAGTAGCAGGGAGACTGAGTTTTAAACACCAGAGCCAAAATACATTGTTCCTCATTTGACATAATTCCTAAAATTACTGTAAAACTCAGTAGTTTTCTTAAAATAAACTTAAAAAATAACAGCCTGGTCCTGAAGCCACAGACAGATGGTATTGCTATGTATGAGGGTGCAACGGATAAACTGGAAATAGCCCAATTATAAAAATAAATAAAAATTAATTCAGATTTTCACTTGAATATCAGATTTTCCACTGGCATACATTTGTGTAAAAGCTAAGGTGGGAATTAATCTGAGATTGGGAAGAGCTGCCAACACTAAACTATAAAATTGCCAGGATAGGCAGTGGGCCAGTTCACTTATCCTTACTAGTCAGCAAGATGTATTACCAAATCCTCTGAAGTTTATTATAGCAGTTTATTATTCCTTTATTTTGATTTAAAAAAAAAAATCAATGTAAAACAAATTTGACACGAAGTTTCTCCTGATCGTGAACGTTGAGGTCCATTCGTATTGCATGGTAATAGATTAAGGAACCAGTTTTTCTTTTTATCAGTGACAAAACAGATACGCATGCACAAATTTAACATCTCATTGTCACCATGGGAAAAATGTTTTCACCTTTTGCGTGAGAAATAGTCAAATAAAAAGAAAGAGTTATCTCATCAAGTAAAATATGAACATATGAACATCCTAAGGGGGATTTGTAGCACTGTAGGACTTCACAGTGGAGTACAAACAAACACTCACAGTAGAGCAACAAACACTCATTTGCATACTGGCTTCAGCATCTCAGTAAAGGTCTCACAGGACCTTGACATGTAGTATCATATAGTAGTCATCGTTCAGATTTTGAAATACCACTCAAACTGGTAGTCTTTGACTACTGCCTTTCCTGAGACAGAACTGTATATTCTGAATTGCATCCTATGGCATTGGGTAGGAATTTCTAACAGCCAGAGATCTTCTGAAAAACAAGATTTTGAAGATTTTCTCAAGTTACAATACTTTAGTGTGACAGTGCTTGTGACTGTATGTGTTTTGTTTTTTCTTATTTTAAATTCGGGGTTTGGGGTATTTTTTGCTTCATAGCGAGGGCATCAGGTCCCATATTTGATGGAATTATTTCCTTACTTATTTTTGTTTTGTTTTGTTAAATCAGATGGGCTGTTATCATCTCTGATAACAGTAGTCTGATTTAGTACTGTTATATCTGTAATAATCTGGGAATATTATTTGCAGAACAAGTTCTGAGAGAAGTATCATATCTGTTATGTAGACTAACTGACATACTTTGAAACAAAGCAGACCAACTGCTGATATGTCTTCCAAAAGGGCTCATCTGTTATTTCTGACTGCATCAGTCACTGTAATAAAAGACAAAAGTTCTACAACCTTTGCCTACTGTCACTTGTACTTTAAACATTGGGAGCCTCCATTTCTTTCCTCTAAGAAACAGAAAACAGAGTCAGAGAGTAGAGAGTAAAGGAAAAAATACCTACATTGATATGTACTGATTTCCCTGAACCGAGGATGAATAACTTTCTCTCACGCATATGTTTGAGACAAAAAAGAATCCAGTCCTTAGGTGGTTTTTTTTTTTGTTGTTGTTGTTGTTTTCATACAAAGTCAAGTTTATCTCACAAGCAATAAGAGGGACAGAATATTTAGGACATCTTGTTTAAAATCCCAGCACCTGGAACATGGAACACTGAAGGGAAAGCAGAAGCAACTCAACATCAGTATTTTTTTCCCTTCTTTGCACTGCTCTTCAGTGTTTCTGGGCTGCTGCATTCAGATAATTTACACAGTGATTTTAGCTAAGAAAAGCAAAATAATGAATGCAAAGGGTTGTTTCTCAGGAGCATGGTTAGGTCAAGAAGTCACTTGTTCCAAACGTTAATATCTTCTCCAGTCTAAAGAACATTGTTAGTACCTGCTTTTAATATTGAGGACATAGCATTATAAAGATCTTTCCCAAATTGATAAGAGCAAGAATAACAGAAGAAAAAAATGGAGAACATTGCTTGATCGCAATGAGAGGGGATAATGCACACCAGGATCTGCTGCTTAGAATGAGCTCTGTTCACAGAAAGATTTTTCCTGTGTGCAAAAAATAAATAAATTACTACCTTTAGATGTGGTGGATTACTACTTTTGGATATGCTAACTATTTACCAAGACCGGTTAATTCTAACTTCATTTTTGTGGTCTTTGTTGTGCTACTCTTCATAGCAAAAAGTGAAAGCAAAGCTATTAAAAACAAAGCAAGATTTTCAAAGTTTCACAAGACTGATATGCAAAATTCATCATTAAGCCTTAGGGAAAATAAAAGGGTTTTTCATGGTCTGATTTAATCTCTATAACCTGCCATAAAAGGACACAGTTCCATCAACCTTAACAGTTTTACATGCCATTAAACAACAGCTGAATTTTTCCGCACATCTCATTTGACAGAAATGCACTCAAACTTCAAATTTTACTGGTGTGGTTCTATCAGGAGAGACCAAAATAAACAAGTGATATATATTTATTTTATCCTCAAAGGCCTCTTCTTGTTAATTTTGTTAGCCCAGACACTACTTAAAGCTGACTTTCGCAGGGAAGTGTGTATTTGCAGGTCAGATTCATCAAACATTCATTGCTCAATACTGTGACAGCTGGTAGCGGGCATACTTGCCTTGTTTGGTTTTCTGATAGAACCTTTCAAGTACTGGTTGTCTGTAACTGAATTTGTCACCCGCTCAGCAAGGTTATATCTTTTCTTACTATCAAATAAAAACATACAGAAAAGCTATACAGACTCCAGTACTATTTTTTAACCTCAACTATCAATGCAAAAGCTTGGATTTTAACCTGAGAGTCACTAATAAATAGACGTGCCTCATTTCTTATGATTAATTCTTACAGATTTTAAAATCGTAATATTGCATTTATGAAAGTGCTTATACACAATATTTAAAGAACAAGATGATGAAGGGAGGAAAAAAACATCTATCTGTAATCAGAAAAAAGGTGGAACAAGAGTTTGCAGAAATCTGCTGAAAGTCACTGGCTGATAACAAGACAGAAAATGTTGGAAAGTCTTTTTTTCTCCAGATGAATTGAGATTTCTGGGAAGGTAGTTAACTAAACAAACAGAAGAAAACAAAGCAAAGCAAAATAAGTAATTGTGTTCCTTCTTACTTTAGCCTCCTCAGCAAAAACGTAAGTTGACATCTAACTATACTAACAAGCATTGCTTCTTTGAAATGAATTAAACTGCTAGCTGTGATACAGGACAGAGGTAACTGTGAAATTCAGCAGACTTGAAAGAAAAAAAACTGTAACTAAGATTACCAAAACTAATTGCATTAACTACACTCAGCACATTCAAGTACCTCTAAAAGTCTCTTTGCAGGTCACCAAATCGCTATAACACACACTAAATTTCAAGCAGTAGGAGAGACTTACTAAGCCAGTGGTGATGGGATTATGACCATACACAGTGAATTGTGCAGCTGTTTCTGACCTACTCATTCCTGATAAAGTGACCACTCTGCAAAACTGATATTACATACTCAAGTGTGCTAGCACTGCTAGGGCCAGATTAAATATTTCTTCCCTGTCAAGAGTACCGTTACAGTGGCACCAGTCAGTGGGTACTGTTATGGTGAGCAGCAAACATTCTGTGCAGGCAGCATCACAGCTCACAGAGATTTGGAGGCTTTGTCTGCATTTTAGTTCCTGGTAAAAGTACACGCGTGAAAAATATTCACTGAGTTAAATAAGTTAGCAGTATGAGTAAGCAGATCAAAAACAGCTGTAGGACAGTGTGTGCAGAAATGTTTAGAAACCTGTTCATACAGATAGAATGAGAAATGTGATCTGTTGAGGACAAGGCATTCTGTGCTGGGAGACCGCAGATGCAACTTGGATGTGATGTGGAGGACATCAATACAAGTAAACTTGCCAAGTAAGATACGGTTTTCTGAGTACAATGTAAACTCACAACTCAATCTGTCATTTATCTCTGATATAGAAATAGCAGCCATTTCAGCAATGATCTAAAGTACTAAAAAGAAACAACCCCTATAAAAAGGTAATTACACATCATCATCAATATGAAAATAAGATACAGAGTTCCTATAATAATAGGAGCTAAGAAGTCAACAATCCATTTTAGATGAAAGACAAGTATTTATTTCTCGTTCATTTTTTTTTTTGAAAAATCACGCAGTTTAATGTATACACATAATGTGTGCAAATGTGATTGCAGAGAACTCTTCACTGCAGTATGTTCAGCAGCATATTTAAAACACAGGGCTAGAAAATTTCCTGTAAGCTCAGAATGAGATACAGGTTTAAGTACCTTGTTAAATTGAGACAGCTGTTTCTCTTAATGTAAGACTACAAAGAGAACTTCTCGCTCTTTTTTCTGACATGATCCGGACACGAGGAAAAGTTACTGCCTCTAGAAGTGCCATAATTTCACGCTATTTTCAGATAGCTTGACATCTTCCTTGAAAAGTCGTTCTTGATCTTGAGCAGCAACAGGTCACATTCTACTTTCAATTACTCCATCACCACTGTCTTCTTGAAATACTTGAACAATTATTCTCCTAAGCTTTACTCGAAAACTTCAGGAAATGCTAGTGAAAAATAAGAAAAGAAAGGTCTTTTATACTTTGAAATCTCCACAAAGTACAAATATCAGTCTTGTTCAGAACTAAGTTTCAAAACTTAATGTAATGTCATCTCTGAATGCCCACAAAATCCCAATTACTGGCTCACATTTGAATAGCAGTTCTGTTGTGACTATTGTTGCAAGAACCAAGAAGTTGCACCCCAAGAAGTAAGGATGACTTTTGAAATATGTGTTGTGTGCTTTATGCATGGAAACAACTGTGTTCTTGATCTCTTCAAGAACAAGTCTTGTCTCTGCAGAGAAAAAAAGGGAGACGTCTTGCAAGGGAGACATGAAAACAGAACAGGTGGGTTTTACAAGGTCTGAACAACATTTTATTTTTGAGCTCCAGCTTGAGTTAGATTATGTTAAGAACCAACTGTGCCACCAAAGCATTGTCATGACCTACAAATTACCCCAGGTTTAAGAGCTGGTGTATCCTACCCTGCAAGAGATTCTGAGGGAAAGTTTGCCTACAAGAGACATCCAGGCAGTTTTATAAACTCTTTAGGCTTCTGGTGTCTTGTGGTATCATATGTGAACAATCAAATCAGTTCTGATTTGAACGCTGTCACTTGGATTAGGGTTTATCTATCGCATGGTAGCACTGAGTTAGCAGGCCGCAGAGATGAATAGAAGTACTGATTGCTGAACTGACAGCCTTGAAGATGAGTAGCATTATTTTATCACATACTTCTTTGCAGCATGTGCCAGTGGGTTTTAGCTGTCACATTTTTTAAAATTATCAAGCGTTAGAGTAACAGGGCTGGTTCCTTAGTGCATAAGAGTCCCCTTGTCTCTTTCTGATCCAACTATTGCGGCTGCTTTTATTTTGCAGTTTAATTTAAATAAACAAAATGCTTTGTTCTGAAAAACACAACATGGCTACTAATTTAGTTAAGTGCCCTGCTTTCATGTGCACCTCTTGTTACCATAATGGCTCTAAGAAGGAATAAATCACAGCACAGGCTGTTAAACTCATTTGTGAAGCTAAAAGCCCTGTGTATTTTTAAGCTAATTCCTTCATAACACCTATTAAGGTTCATTGACCAGGGACACATTCAGACTACAGTAAGGTTTCATACATACTGTCCAGTAGTTTGCTGCAGAAGTGTATGTTGTGTGCAGCTGGTTTTTTCTCACTCATCTTTTCCTGATGCATTCACCTGCCCTGTTCCCCTAAATCTGTGTTTCTGGATATTACTAACAATATATTAAGGTCTACAAAGCATCTATAGGAAGCAGAGTGCTAATTACACAATCACTGTCTGCTAGCCCCTTCAGGTTCTCATCTGCTTAGAAGAGGACAAAGACAGGACAAGGCTACCAGCAGTAATACACAGATCCAGTGACAAAAAGGTCTGTCCCATTCCGTGAAGCTCCCTTCTTCCCATTTTGCTGGTATGGCAGCTCAAACAGCTCCACATCCATCCTCTGGGATACATGGTGGCAGACAAAGGGAGCATCAGTGTGGTTTCAGACACACTGCACAGTTCTGAGGTAGTGGGGATGTTTCCATCACCTCCAGCTGAGTATGTGACCTGCCAGGTTGACTATCCAGGCACAGTGCAGTGAGATGTGGAGGCATGGCACTGGAAACCCTTCACTTGTGTCAGCACGGCACTCTGCCCTGCCTAATTAGTCAGACTGTCAGTGTATTAAATCTGCAAACATTAGTCTGCAGAAGAAGGAGCAGTTTAATGAGTCAGGCAGTTTTCATGGAACCACAATTTGCTGTCGTTTTATCCAACTCACAGCTACTCATTTCAAGCCTGCTCATGTGCAAGTGCACACAAAAGCCAAAGCAACTGATTTGTCCAGGCATCTAAATCCCATTTCTTACTAAAGATCTATCACAAGTGGCAAGACTGCATTTTTTAACAAACAGACAATTGCATTTTCCAGAAAGTCTGTGAAATACCCTTCCTTCAACTACTGCTTTACAATAACAAAAGTGCATCCTCCCAAAAGACACTCCCAAAAGACAGAAAAATCAAGAGGACTCAAGGGCACTGAGGATCCCTTCAGGATTAGATGTTTGGTGAGCCTTCCTTCTACAGGCTCTTATGAACAGTACCCAAATATTCAACACCCCAAAAACATAAAAGCTGAAAGGCTAATTACTTCATTTATCATCATTTCATTTTCTGTGGAAAGCAATTTAATTCTTATCCATCCTAATAAAAGAAGTATTTTATCATCTTTCCCACCCGTCCTGAATTAGGCAGCACAGATGCCTCCATGACAGTAGATCAAATGTCATGGTATTTCTTACCTAAAAGGGCACTGCAGCTGAGCATATCAGGAACGACACTCACATTAAAACAGATTCTTTTAGCATTTGTGCTCAGAAAGATAGCATTTTAAAAGATTCTGTCATTTTTGGAAGCTTCTTAGGATTAGATCTTAGAATATGGGTAATGATTGATACAAAACACTTGAGAAGAAAATCCCTCTGATGGGGAAAGAAAAAAAAATATGGTATGAGGCAACTTACCTTTTAAGGAGAAAAGAAATGCCTAGACAAGGTGTTTAACAAGCTTTCACAAGGAAGAAGTCTCCTCACAAAGTGGAAATAATTTAGCCAAGTTAAGAAAAGCAATTTTTAACTTCACCATATAATTCTCTGCTACAGATCTTCACTATTTACAGTGGGACAAAGAGAAGCACTGGTATTTTGGACTGACATTGAATGAAATTTTAAAATAGAAACTCAGATAGAGACTGAGTGAGAGCTAGAAGGTATACTGAGACCCAATTTTATTTCAAGTTAATTTGGTGGATTGCCATTGTTCAGTTTCTCTTGAATTAAAAATAGAATCAGCATTACTTAAAATTATTTCTTAAAGTCTGGGAGAGCTCCTGGATGGAGGACAAACATTATAAAATCTATTATTCTTGTCAGGAAACAGTTAATTGGAAATCATACATTTTTTCGCAAAAAAACATTCTGTAACATTTCGTCAAACAAGCAAACAAACAAACAAAAAATGAGTAATTCTCAGAGGTGGTGGAATAAAATAAGAACAAACGTAGACTGGATCACAGTTTCAAATGATAGGAAAATGTTTAAATGTTTTTTTAAGATCAGTCTGTGGTTTCAGAGAGAGACTGGTCAAGAATGTGTTACTGGAGAAAGATGTGGTTCTCTAGAGGAGTCATCCAAATAAGAAAAGCTTCCCAAGGTTGATATGGGGAAAGTGCAGGGGCTGGCAGTAGTGGAGGAAAATGGAAACAAGAAAGACAAGGGCTTCACAGAGTGAGGTCTTCAACAGTAGGTGTGCATTGACACGAGTCATCTCCCCTGCGTAAGGTGCAGAAGGGATAAAGGAGGATGACTCAAAGCAAAAAACAAAAAAATTAAAACAAAAACAAAAATCCTCTGCTTCAGCCCTTTCTTCAGAGCCATAGAATCTGGTGAAGTTCAAATTTGCCAATTACATGTGAATTTCTCTAGAGAAAGCAGAAGGAAACAAGTCAGATAGGGAAAAGATTGTAGATTTCCCACATATTCCTGATGCTCAGGTCCTCTGCTCTGGTGTAGGGGAAAGATTTTTAACTGGGGCATATGTTGTAAGAGATAAGTTAAAATTTGGAAGAAGGAGGGCTATTTAATCTGCCTGATTAATTCTTAATGAAGAAATGTGGCTTAGCACGGAGCAGAGTCATGGGAAGCTGGCTTCAAAGGAGACCATTTTAAACCCACAGCGTTTAAATTGATTTGCAGTGTGGTTCTGCTGGGAAAATGCTAAGGGACCCATACAAACAGCAGTATGTCTGTGTGTCTGGATGGGCACTGTAGAGAGAGAGGGGAGATTTTTCTAAAGTCCTCCAAAATCAGCTGCCCCCAAAGCTGGGGTTGCAACTGAGGGTAATTGCAGGGCTGGGAGGGCAGCAGTTTCCCTTGTGGACTCCAAACTAATGACAGAAGCCCTCTCTCTGTGAACAACACGGGCTTGCAGCATGTACCAGCCTCTGCCCTACCTGCACAAGGCATCCTGGGAAAGCTCATATGTTTATGACTTTTGGGAAGAAGATGCTATTTATCGTGTAGAACTGTAGTGTTTTTCCCATGATTACCCATCATAATTTTGTGCAGTACAAATGATTTTTCAGGCAATAAAAGAGGAATTACTTTTTTAAGAACCGAGCTGTTTATGTGACAATAAAATCTTCCATGTATGACACTTGTATGTAGTGTCACACAAATACTTTGGACCTTGTAAAACTTTATTACATCAGTGTCATTCCTCCTTGTTTCATTTTTCAGATTTTGAAGCCACTTTGGATCTTTTTTCACCATCTCACTTTATAAAGCAGACTTCTTATCAACTGTGTTTTCACTGTGTAAATCTATAAGACAGTGTACATTTTAAGCAACCTGGGATTGCAACTGTATCTGTAGTCAGGCTTTTTCTTCTTTTTTTTTTTTTTTTTTTTTTTTTTATCCCACAAACAAAAATAAAAAAATAAAATTCATATCCGGACTAACAGTGTAGAAAATATTAACCCGCAGCAAATTTTTATGCAGGCAAGTTATAAATCCCTGGAAATATTACAGTAGCAAAACACACTGACCTTTAACTCTAGGATTGCAAATAGTAATGCTATAATAATTGTGTATGTCCTTTTATTGTGTGACTCCCCTCTCCCCTAGCCCACTAGGAAATGGAAAATTATGGCCTTTAGCAGTCCTTTAAATTGAAGGTATAGGGATGCCTTAAGTTTATTCCCAGTTATATATAACCATGTATTATTATTATTATTTATATCTTGCTAGCGGCACTTGGAATGCAGCTGCTCCTATGGGTAGCCTTGTAAAGGAAGGTGCTATGTGTTTTGAACAAGTATTAAATGTGTACATGAGATGATGCTATATAAATACTTTCTTTTCATATTTTTGTGAACTAACATTGCAGTCTCTGAAGAGATAAAGATTCCACAGAGAAGTCAGGAAAAGCTACACGAGGGGTGAGCATACGTATAGATAAAAATAATCAGCATTGCAACACTTAATACAAGCTGAGAAATGACTAATCAGGAAATAAAGTGTTTCATATTTAAAGCTCTGGTTGAAATATTCCAACAAGATCTTAATTGCTACTATCAGCTTAGTGTGGGCATCTCTTTCACTCTTCTGAAGTGGGACAAGGACTCTGAGGTGGGTAGGAAAGTTGAATGGCACAACAAATTCTCCTGTTGTATGATTTTGCAGAGACTGGTGCTGCTAAAGATAAAAAATGCAATTAAATGTGCCAGAGACAGTGAACAAACAGAGAACGACAACACCTCAGGATACTCTTTGTTTTTGAAAATAACACTTTATGTATCTTTTAAAAATGTTTCTTCCAAGTTTTAACCAGAAAGACACTGTATTCAATAGCTTTCTCTCCTCTCAAGGAGACATAAATCCAAGAGGCACTCTTTTCTAACCTTTTTCCTTATGCAGGGGCAAGATTAACACACGAGTATAAAATAAAACTATTGAGCTATTTTAATACTTTTTCTGTCATGCATTCAGTACACTCTAAAGTTGTCACCAGCTACTGTTTCATTTAATTCCCTAGCCTTCAGGGTAATGTAAGAAAATTGAAGAGATTAGTAGCTCTCCCTTTCCTGTTCAATGCATTTGTGTTGCAGTAAATTGGTACCAACCTTCAATCTCATGGTCAGGGCTCTCTAGGGTCCTTCCACTGATATGACAGAGCAGTCAGCTTGATAAATGGTGCACACGCCCTAGAGTGCAATGGAGAAAGCTTCCCTCCCTGACTCCACAATTGTCTCTCCCATGCCAGAAAAGAGAAACACCTGTCTTGTTGCACTGAGAAACTCCACTCTTCAATGTATGCTGTCTGTGTTAATTAGAAGATACATTCCCTCCTCCTGACCAACCCTGATTAATTATGTCATGGGCAGTGGTAAACGAAGGATGCGGTCTTGTTGTGAACTAGAGGGAAGGAAAAATCTTCAGCTTGGAAAACGACTTTTATTGAAACTTCAGGCTTACGGGCTGCTCTGATGAAATAGCAGGACAGTGCACAATGTTACTTTATTGCTTCACTTAATCACCTTGAATTACAGAGAATGGACACGGCGTTAACACGGGCACTAACATAAGATGCAGTACTTTAATGCTTTTGGGAAAGCATTTAAGCAAATGCTTCTCTCATATTTTGGTTTATTTTGGTTTAGCAGTGCTCTCTGAACAGGGCTCAGAAATGCTCAGGCACCAAGGACGGGTCATTGTGATCATTTTCACTGCATGAAAAATATAAAGGAAAGATCTTTACCCACAAACTTGGCCTTGAGCAGCCAGGCATTTCAGTGTCTTAGTGCACAAACATATCACTCAGATTTGCAAATGCAGACAGCCCTTCTTAAAGGATATGAGGTGAAAATGATAATAGAGAATTGACTAAAGGATTTAAAAGAACAAGACTTAAAACACAACTGACATCAGATAAATATGTAGAGGATTAATTTGCAGTGGGACAAGAAATAAGGTATAATTTTCACTAAATTGTGTATTCATTAATATCAGTTCACACCTAATGAAAATCATAAAATCATAGAATCATGGAATCAGCAAGATGGAAAAGATCTCCAAGATCGACCGTTCATTTATCACCAAGATTCTCTCAGTAAACCATGTCCCTTAGTACCACATCTAAATGTTTCTTGAACGCCACCAGGGGTGGTGACTTCACCACTTCTAGGGCAACCTGTTCTAATACCTCACCATTGCTTCAGAGAATAATTTTTTCCTAATATCCAACCTGAACCTCCCCTGGTGCAACTTGAGGTCATTCCTTCTAGCCCAGTCATTAGTTAAGCAAGAGAAGAGGCTGATCCCCACCTTGCCACAACCTCCTTTTAGGTAGTTGTAGAGAGCTATAAAGTTTCCCCTGATCCTCCTCTTCTCCAAAGACTGGGTGATGTGTGTCTTAAATGAGGTTTGATGTAGTTCCCTATTAAAAATCTAAAATAGCTTTGCACAAAATAACACACAGCTTTGAATAATATTATCAAGCAGTCTAGATGTGTACTAAAATCAGTCATTTGCTCAGAAGTCTATAGAAAATGACTGAAGGATTTCAAAAGTCTGCTACTAAGGGGTTAATACTGGCCTTGTTTCTCAGATCCAATACACAACAGATTTCCAGACACATTACATGTTGCACACCAAAGTTAGATTTTCTGCTCTGCACTCTTCTAAGCCCACAGAAGAACAGACCTGCCATTTTACTTTGAACTGTGGGTTGATTGCCTTTCCATGTCTTGTTCCATTGTGCCTCTGGCATTGCACAGGGCTGGGAGAACTGTGTGTGATACAGACCATACCATGATTAATAGTTGCTGGTAAATCCAATGGGGTGAATTAAGGACAAAAAGAGCAATCTTCTCTCTGAAATTCCTCACCTTCATGAATTTGCCAGAGTCTTAAGGGTAGATGATGAAAGCAGTGTGTGTGGAGTCAGTGGCCTGTAGCCACTCTTGAGGAATACAAGTTGATTTTCAAATTGCTGGGAATAGATTGTAGGCACAAAACACATACCATACAGGTATCAAAAGAAGCTGGAGAAATCACATGACTTTGGATGGCATAATGATTTGATTTTCCAAAAAATGCTTGTTACCTGTTCCAGGCTCAAAAGAAAAATATGGAAGGTTGGACGTAGCCAGCAGCCGTGTGCCTGCAAAGCCAGCTGCTCACTTCTCTGTCCTGCAGGATCAGGAAAAACAAAAAGGAGAGAAAACATGTAGAGAGATAAAGAGAGTTTAAGAGGTAAAGCAAAAGCTATGTGTATGTGCCAAGCAAAATAAGGAATTTATCTGCTGCCTCCATGGGCAGGCAGACAGCCTGTCACCTCCTAGAAAGCAGGGCCTCAGCATGCCTCAATTAGTTGGAAAGACAACACCAGAACCCAGAAGTGCCCCTCACTCCTTCCTTCCTGCTTTTATTGCTGAGTGTAACATCATATGCAATATCCCCCTAGTTAGTTTGGGCTAGTTACTCTGTCCCAATTCCTTTAAGCGTTTGGTCCAGCCCAGCCTAGTTGCTTTGGTGACAGACTGGGAAAAAAGAGAAGGTCTGGGTGCTGTTCAAGCAACTGTTTATGCCATAATGAAAGCAGTAACACGTTAGCACTGTTTTAGCCACAAATTCAAAATGCAATACAATCTCAGCTATCATTAACCCCTTCTCCACATGGTTCAGAACAGAAGGAGAAAGAGATGAAACCAACCAATTGAAACCCTCTATCACGTCAGGTTTGGCCTCAGGACAGATGCTTCTCCAAATGAAATGAACCAGATTTTGCATGGTCAAATCTAAGCCAACACCAGTCAGCTGATTGCTGCTTTCCTCTCTATCTGCAGCACTGAGGGAAGTCCATCTTGCAGGTAGTCTGCACCAATTATCTCAACATCACCCTGTCTTTTGGCCTCCCTGACAACAGCTGCTTTCTCAAAAGGATGGGTCAGGAGCAGTGCTTGATGTGTGAGTTTGTTACTTCCACAGGGAGCATTCTCAGACTGGTTAAGATCAAGCATCGAATCTATCACATCTTTTGCAATCTGGCTTAGCAAAAATGAACAGAGACTGCACTAAAAAATCATTATTCTTCCTTAGTAAAACACTAAAGATTATTTATTTATGTATGTATGTACATATGTATGTATGTATTTATTTATTTATGTTGTCACTGCTCTTACACATCATGTATACATACACCCTGTGCAACATGCATATAGTAAAGCAAGCAACTGCTTTAAGGCACTTTTTTTTTTTCTTTTCAAGGCACTTCATAAAACTCTCATCACCAGTCCAGCCAACTGATGAGAATGGACATTCACCCATGGTTGATTCTGCACAGGAGCAGCTCCTGAAAAATATTAATAGATGAAGTAAAGTATCCCAAATAGTGATGCCTTATTCAAACAGATGGAAATTTTACATGCAGAACAGTTGCTGCAGTGTTATACTACCTGTGTAATAATTCATGACCTGAGTAATAAAGAACTCATTAAACCTACTCCCTGCTTTTCCTTTACACATAGACCTCCCAGCAGTTTAAGTCGTGCATAATGAGCCCATGTAATTTAAGGGATAGTGTTAAAACCATCTACCATTCTTTTATATCTGAAATCGTTCTGTTATTTTCCTCTACTACATTGCTAGCATAGCTAGGAAACAATATATTACCCTAATTACATGTTATTTATTAGGCTGGAAGCAAATAAGTCATTCAAAGACAAATCCCCATAGTTATTCATGGAACTGCTTTAGATAACAAAGATATAGTAAACCAAGTGATCTTTCATTATATTTATCATACATTCTTTGTATTAATGAACAATAACAGGCTTTGCTGAAATAATGACTTCTTTCTGAGTTGTGGTAAATGCTATACTGGCCATATTTATCAAAAGAATGTTAAAGCCATAGATAGCCTTTATTTCTTGTGCTTGCATTGGGAAAATTGGGTAGCTGGTGAACAACGGTGATTTGGAGGGCTTAGTAAACATAATAAAAAATAATCTGTGGCTTTAAAAAAACAACATGCATAATATAGTAGTGGCAGCTTGACCCTTGAGAAACACACAGTGGTGAAGACTGGCAATTTATTTATATAAATCTTGCCTTCAGAAAAGCCTCTTTGCTCTTGATATGAGAGACCCTTTCTCTGTGTCGTTAAGCAAACATTAGATCTGCACAACAGTGGGATGAAAATTTCTAATTAACTTCACTCATCATTTGAAATTAGCAAATGCGGCAAAGAAAAAGAAATAAATTTGAGAAGGAAATCACAGAAAAAAAAATAAAAAAGATGAGAATGTTAGTGCTTTGGACCTGACTGTTTATAAGTACTCTGGGTTATGTTTTTAGTGCTTTTTAGAGAAGAAATAGGAATCCCTATCTTTTTCGTTCCATGTACACGTCCTAGTCACAATGCAAAAAGTACACAGTTATCTTGGTGAATATTTGTTTGCTCCGAAAAAGCTGTCACAGAACAGGACATTATAAGAATATTCATAAATGTAGCGTCTAGGATCATCTCTCAGGAACTGTACACATATTCCTTTTTATGACTCAGGCATGAGAGAACTCAAATTCCAACAGTCTTGACAGAAAGTTTCACTCTGCTAGGCCACAGTGTCAGAGCTACAACCACCGTTATGTTGCTATAAGCCTGACCTGTTAAAAAATCCACTAGGAATAACTTTTGATATTATCTATCTGTCCTTTCAGGTTAGATAGGTTAGGCATTGCAGTGGAACACTCACTCAGGTGCTATGTTATTTAGATCTCAAAAGTTCTGGGCAACCACAGGAGAGACATTTAAGAACGTTCAAAGATAATCACTATGGGGAATTAACATTCTTCAGGATTAGATAACAGCTAAGCAAAAGTTTGGGAGCTGCATGATGAAATCAGGGGCCTCAAATACAATTAATTAAAGTTCAAGTACTTCTTGAAATGAAATGCAGACATGACAGGGATATTTCAAATGAATATGCCTTTGTCAAAACTAATTCCTTATATGCATTCTTAATGCTGTTCAATAGAAAAGAAAAATCCAACAGACCCTTTCAGGAATGTTCCATAAAAATTAATTTGTTTCACTCATAGAGAACAACATTAACTGTGTATTAAAAATATATGTATATATATATAAAAATTAGACAAGAAAAAGGACAGACTGCTTGCTGACACAGCAAAACAGTGTCCCAATCTGAAAATGCAGTCCAATGAATTCAGTCCAATAAATTTATTCTTTTGTCCTTCCCCTATTTTTTGTGACTTTAATTGAACAAACTGAATTAATTTATAATAATTACAAAGTTGTATCTCTAATTCCTCTAAAAATGCATATAGAAATGTATATACATTCCATATTTATTTTTGTCAAAATCCTTGAGTCTGGTTTAATAGAAGACTCTTGGAGTTTGAATCAGATTTGAATCTAGCTGATGAATTTATATTATTTTTTAAAAGTAAAAGGCACAAAGTCACATAGCACTGTGTATATCTAAACATAAAAACATAGTTCACATTTGTAACTAAAAACTGTACACTATATTGGATTTGATGCCCATAGTACAGTGCTGTTTGTTTTTATGACAAATACACAAACTTTCTAATTTCCATAATATGAATCAGTGAGTTGCCTTTAAATCACACTTTACTACTGCTAGACTAGAGAGAAAGAAGGGGAAAAGGTTGTTTAACACAATGCAACTGTTTTTTTGTTACAATTTTGCAGTTAAGTTTGCAATCTGATATGCTTTCAGCTTTTTGATAGTTACTGCAGGAAGTATCTCACTAATGAAGAACAAGCTGCTAGAAATGCTGATATTAAGTGCAATTATTCCACACAATGATCACACTAACATGATAAGCTGGTCATCTCTGAACCCATATAACTCCATGTAACAGCTTTTGTCACCACAGTTTACATTCACAGAGCAACCCATCTTGACTGTGTAAGAAAACTTGCTATCTCTGAGTAAATCCCTCTAATGCTAATGTTGTAAAGTCTAAGTCTCAGTTGGCCTTGTCAGAAGAGAGCAGATCTATTCTGATAGATCTGATAGTCCCAGTGTAAACGCAAGACAAAAAATTATTCAAAATAAAATAAATTCCTCTCTTCTCCATATATATTTTAAAAAATGTTCTCCAAATTTTTTTAATTCCCTGTATCAATTCTTCCCTAGCTTGGTTTGGAACCTAGGCAGCTGCCATATAAACCCACAATGCATAATCATTAGAAGAAACACTGCAAAACATCAGAGCTGAGCAATAGTTCTGTCACCTTTCCCCCTGTAGAAGGGATGTGCTCTTCAGGGTGAGGGTGAACAAATTTGCAGGACACAAAGGAAGACCACATTGTGATAAATGGCAGAAATGACAAGCGCTTGGTATCCAACACCAGAGATGATTAATGCTTGCGAACACAAAGTTACCACATGGTCCCAAACATGATAAAATAAAACCCTGCAATATTTCGATGTGTGACAAAGCATATAACTATGTCCACTTACTCAAGATACACACAGAGACACATACATTGCCTAAATGTGTATGGAGCTTTTTAGGAGTGTAAATATTTGGAAATGGCTCTGCTTGTGGGCTAAGGAATATATTAAGTGCATCATTATTAACATATTCCTTACTGCCTAACATGTAATGCAACTGCATCATCATGTACCTAATAATCCTGCTTTGAAGTAATGAGCAAATAACACTGACAAATGCTGCCATCACATAATTGATATAATGAGCTTCAACGGGGATGAGATTCTGAGTGTGATCTCTACTTCCTTATAGCTGAGATAGATCAAGAATAAATCTTGAAAGTTACCACGTTTAACTCTTGTGTCACCATAAAAAAGACTGATATGCATTTTGTGCACATTTTTTTAAGAATAAAATAGCTGGATATAAAAATAAATAAATAAATAAATAAAAACAAAAACTGACCATGAGACATATAAACATTTGTAGATCAGATGCAAGGCATCTTGCAGCCTGCTATAGAGCTAAAAAAAAGTGCAATCTGCCACCTGGAATTAGAAGTAAAATAGGTCCCATTAGTTATGTGTTGCATTTGGTTTTCTAAGCCATAAAAGAAGTCTGAATTACACTGGTAGAAGTAAGTTTGCACTTTTGGGGGCAGACAGGACAATTTTTTGGGGTTGTTTCAGCTTAGCTGTAATACATTTTAATTTTAAGGAATTCTGAGCCAAAGAACTGTCATTCTCCTTCCGTAAGGATCAACATCCCTCCTGACTGCATTTTTGTCCATTTGACTGGATTCCAAAACAAGTTATATTTCTGTAGAATTACTTAAGCAAATTTTCAGTAAAATGAGTTAATCATAAAATAAGATCAGAAAAAAAGCCACAACCATTCTATGCGTATTCTCAATTCAATGCCACAAATGTGGGCAATACTTCTGAAATACTCAAGATTCTCACCTTTTGCATTTGTCATAATATACTTAGCAAAATATGCTGAAATTTCTTAGCATTTTCAAAAAATAGTCAGAAAGTAATAGATTTTTCTGTGACTTTGCTTCCAGAAGTAGTACTAGACCTGAGTCCAGAAGACCTTTATTCTAGATCTTCTTGACTCACGTTTACTTTCTATTTCCTCTTTCTTTATAACCATTTCTTACTCAAGATTACAATACGTAAACATATGGAGATGCCCATTACCTGGAGAGATTCCCCCAGAGGGACACAAATGAGTATGAAAGACAATGAAATGCTGGGGAATAAGTGACATCTGAATGATAAAATGTTGGTCTGTAGTCCTCTAGGAAGTACTGTGGAGACAAGGACACGAGAAATCCAGCAGTGAGTACAGAAAGTAACAGTTGACAGGACAGAGGTGCTGAAGGACTGTTTGCCTTTTTTCTTTTTATATTCTTTTAAAATTGTAGTGTTTTTGTGTGTGTGTGTGTTTTTTTTTTAATTGTTCCCATTTATTTATTTATTTACTTACTTAATAGATATTGTAAAAATAGGTCCGTCTGAAAATGAAAAGAGGATAATTGGATGGTAACAGTAGTGCCTGTGGCGCTCATATCCCAAGGCAACAGTTCGAAATAATACAGGAACTCTTTTATTTAGTCAAGTGCTGAGGCCATCTGATAGATGAATGTGAAAGCCACTCTATGGACAAACTTTTAATCACACAGGGACAACGGAGCCATGATTAGGTGAACATGGGGAAGTGGTGCTCTTTAAGGCATAAGAGGATTTTCACCTCTGTGTTTCCAATTATCCAATTTCCTGAATAGGCAGACAGACAGCAGAGTTGAGAAGTGATGGATAAAACAGAAATATGACATGTGCAATACATATAAATCAGAAGGAAGGACAGGGAGGATGTAGGAGATATAAGAAAATTAGTGACAGCTGATTGCGGACCACAGATTCCTGAGCTAGTGATCATGAAAACAGATGAGTACATAGGACAGATTACCTGAACATAGCTATATTCTTCTTCATATGAGAATGGCTTATACAGATCCAGACTTATATCTTTGACCCATAGCTGAACTTGTCCACTACTCAAAAAAATGCTTAAAAATTGACTCTTTACAACCAAATGATAAAAGATATGCAAGAAAAATATGTCACAGTTAGTAGCATGAGTATTAATCTCCCCTGTCCACACAATAAATCAATGTAAGTAAGCATCGAAGTTACTGAAGGTCAGTTTAAGAATATCAGGATATGAACTGAAATGTCCTTTCATTAAAAAAAAATAAAAATAAAATAAAAAAAAATTAAAAGCCCACCCTCAAAGCTGCAATAAGTGTACCTCTTAGAGTAGTCAAAATGAAAAAATAAGAGTACAAGCACTCAAAAATACTCATTTCCCATTTTCTTCCTCAAATCCATATCCTGGAAAGCAATATTAGCTACAGGAGTGATAAAAATCAGCAGAAATTATTTACTTATTCCTACACTTATCTTTACTTATCTAAAAAATCAGTATTTTGTTCAACAAGCCAGTAAGCCTTTATGTCTTTCTTTTTATCTGCAGTAAACAAACATTTTAAGGATGTTATCACAACTCTCCACAACATTGCTGAGGTATTTGAGAATCTGACTGAAAATCATCTTGTAATCAGCAAACAATGAATGAGCATACACCTTGGATAGTTATGCTTTACAAATTAGTAGTTCTTTATGTTGATTTTGGATCAACTTTCTTCTCCTTACATCTAATAAAGATGAAAACTCCATCACAATATTTTCTATCAACATAGGTTATTTTTAGGTTCAAAATGAACTTTGATAAGATTATAAACTTTTAGAAGAAATTCTCATTTCATCAGAAAGTCTTCACAGTTTCACTCAGATCAGAAAGTCTCAAGGCTATATTTTTGTGGCTGTTGTTTCACAGTATGCATTTCAAGTCTTCTAAAAATAACAATTCTACTTTTAAATGAAATCAGGGAGCCTAAGGTAGAGTGTTTTATTGAAAAAATGATAAATTATTTCTAGAATAAATCAAACAAACTATAATTAAACAAGCAGTCTGAGAAAAGATTTTGAGTAGATGATAGAAAAGCATCCTGCATAGAAATTCTCTCTTTTCCATTTTTTATCTGAAATCATAACAATTATTTCAAGTGTACAATTTAAAAACAAGCTTCAAAAACTGTACTATGATTCTGAGCTTTTGGAATATAGAACAATTTCAGAGATTACTGTGGACTCTGCTTCCTATACAAGATGAGTATTGTAGAGATTAGTAGATAGACATTATTAACAAAATTGAACTCAATGAAAATTGCAAACAGTATTGAGGAAAAGTGTACCCATTCTGTTACATGCTAGACTAACCCAAGCTCAAATGATCATGTGCTGACAGGTCCTCCTAGCAAACAATTTTCATCCTAAGTAATTGTGCTTAAAAGCTATGAAATCAATAAATGACAAATATTAGCAGTTTGGGATTCTTCCCTAAGTGTGAATCCAAAAGTTCGCATCTGCCTAAACTACAAGTTCATTAGACAAGTGAAAAAAAGATGAAATAATGCCAACACCTCATTCTTCAGAAGTGTGTTTCAAGATCTTATATACATAGGGATAAATAAAATGTTTTCTGTGTAGCTTTGTTCTCAACTACTCACTGCCAGTAAGGCTTGTTTCATGCATGAGATACACACAAAATTTGTTTGGCATCCTCTTATCCCTTAAACAGTGCTGCTACCTTTTGATTTCTTATTTCTTCTGGGTGCTCTCAAGTTCATTTCCTCAATATCTGCTTTATGAACTCAGAGAGACATTGAAAAAGATAACTGAACTACAGCCTGACTATTCTGTGTTCTTAAACAAACACAACTGCCTGTAGCCTGAATACAGTTGTTTGGGTATAACTTACAGTTTCTGTAATTGAGGAATGGTAGATCTACACCTATAATTTTAATGATCTAAATCATTGCATGAGAAGAAGAAAGAGAAGATGGACTTGTAGCAGACTTCTCACTGGAATAAGTCATGACTGGTAAGTCAAGGCAGATTCCAAAGCCTTTTGAACATGCCTTTCTCTTCCCTTAGTATACATCTCTCTTTTCAAGAACCAGATGAAAACCATTATTTGGAAAATTAACCCCTGTGCATGCTATTTGGGAAATTAACTCCTGTTATGTTGTGTTTGATTGAAGGAGGTAAATGAAGATAGAGCTAAGGGATTGAGCTGAACATAGCAAGAAACTTCTAACTAGTGAAGGGACAGATATCCTGTTGTTAGTGAGAGCTACACTGAAATATCTACACCATTAACTTCTGTCAGTTCTGCATACCATGAGGAGGCAATAGAGCTCTTAACAACACGAGGACCCTGTTTAGTGGCCACCCATATGGAGCTATAACCCTTTAGCTTTGTTTCAGCACAGTATCGTCTAAGTACAACTCTCACATTATATCAACCACATTCAAATGATGTTTTCCAACTATCTGAAGACCTCCAGTATTTACCTCTTCAGTAAGAACCTGCAAGTGGCAGTGAGGCTGACAGCAGTTATGAAAAAAGACTCTAACTGTCACACAAACTGAGAAACAAGACTATCTGGAAAGATTTGTTTTTTAATCAACTCTGGAGGGCCAGAAAGAATGGGATAAAAAAGAATAGCTCAAATCCTTAAACATTGCTTTTAAGGGTTTTAAACCTCTTAAGTATCTATGAAACTAAAAGAAGAGCGAGCACAAATCAAGCACCAAAAACACTTCAGACCAAGAGCATTTTTTTTATCATTCTTATTAATGCCAACCATTGAGAAAAGGAGAAGGAAGTGCTTGCAGTGCTTTAAAGCTAGTTCAGCCCAATTGTTGCCTTGTTCCCTCCACTCTCGTCACTGTAAAAGGAAAAGGCTTGATTGGATAGACCCTCCAGCAAGCAGGAACTGTCTATGAAACTTAGCTTGCTACTGGTCTGTCATCTAGGGCTGAGGGCCCCTCATTGTGACATTGTGACTCTGCAATACTTCCAGAGGAAAGACTCATGCTTTTCAAAAGAAAACTTTTTTGTCTTTTCCTCCCTCCCCTTTCCACCTCTGCCTACCCATTTTTCTTTGATCAGTCAACAGAAGAAGCTAAAGACTTTGCATTTTGAGCACAAGGATGGGATAAAAAGAAAGAAAAGAAAGTAGAAGAATTTCTAAAAGATTTTCCCTTGACCCAGAAGTCTCTGTCTTACTCTGTCCTAAATGAAAGCTAAGCTCTTGTGAGACTGAAGATTATGGCATAAAGAGCTTCTAAGTGCTATTTCTTTTAATTGAAAATAAAATTTGTCTTGCTTAGATTTGAAGACCTGTCATACAGAAAACAGAATCAACAAACAAAAGTAAAACTACACTAGCACCTTAAAAAAGTCAATATGTGAGTTGGGAGAAAATAATTAGAGAGAAAGAAAGCCACACTTGTGTGATACTGAGCAACAACACAGTTAGCATAATAGAAAGAAAAAAAGATTGAAGAAATGAAATGTTCACTTTGGCTATTTGGGAATCCCTGGGATTGACTGATTAGATGAAGAGAAAAATAATATTATAAGAGATAGTTATGCATTTTTCTGTTTAGAGTTGTAGGTATGAACAAGTATTTGTTTTTGTGGTTTTTTTTGTTTTTGTTTTTGTTTTTTTGCTTCTGTCCCTTTGATGCATTTAACTTCTTAAATCAATAATGATTATTAAAATTTCAAATAGGTTTGATCTTTTTTAAAATTCATGATCATTAAAAGATACATGACACAAAAACACACTATATATATTAGTGTGTAGAAAAAAAAAAAAAAAAAAAAAAAAAAGAATAACTGTAAAAAAAAGTGTCTAATTTCTCTGGTGTTTTAAAAATCCACTGTAATGCTGCTCATGTTTTCAGATCCTCAATTCTCTCTCCTGATTAGTCTATTCCTGGATGGCTGTAACTCAGTAATTTTCAAATATAGCAAATTACATCATAATTTCTAAGAAATGAAATAATTCAAATTAGACTAAGAATCCAATACAGGCTATCACTGAAGTCAGTATAGACAGTTCTACACAACTGTGGACAAAGCTCTTGGGATGGATCATTACATTAATTTCCGTTCACAGTCTAGCCAAAGGAAATCCAAATCCACAGAGGAAAAATGCTAAATGCATTTATCTTTGCATTATCTTATTCCCAGGGATTTTCAAAAGATATTTTCAGAAAATGTTTCTGCCTGCACCTATTCATTCTTGGAGACCACTGATTTTTGGTTAATCTTTCTCCAGTGGTTCCTGAGCTATGCTGGAGAAGCATTACAAACAGTAGGTGAGCAGGGAGGAAATAAGTTTGTTCAGCAAGTCAGTTTTCTCAAGTTCACACAGCTCTACACAGATGTGATTCTTGGGTTCATGACAGGCGCTTTTGAAGAATGTGTCATTGCAGGCTCTCCACACATTGTTCCTCCTTTTCTGTCACACTGAGTAATCTCTGAAGAACTCTAAGAGTATTTGTTCTGTACAGCGCTTAATAGCATTCCCAGACAGCCTTTATAGAGCTACAGCTACAGGCCACCCATCTTGTTTCAAGTGCTTTAACAATTCCTGAAGATTTCAGTTTCAAAAGTTTGGAATCCACTGATTAAAAGTCTCAATGTTTTTTGCTAAAGAACTGTACTGAGGAAGAAAATATCTTTTGTTCAAATAAACTTGAATATTTTGAAATATTTTTTTTTACCAGCACTTGCCATAATAGTACCATTGTCTCTGATCCTTAAAAAACTGCCTAAATGCTTGCAGATTGGAATGCTCAGAGAAACATTCAATATGATGGGGAGTTGGGGGTGGGAAGAAGCATGAATGTATCTGATTTTGTGATACTGTGCTGTCAGAAAAGAACTGCCAGTAAAAAGATGTCCCTCCTTTACAGGCTTTGCAGATTTTGAAGATTATGCAGAAAGAAGCATGAGGGAAAAATGCTCCTAGCTAGTTTCATAAAGTTCAGTCAAACAGATGAACAGATCATTGGGATGCTCCACCTAATATGTGGCAGACTGGTACACACAGTCAGGAAAAAAAAATAAGCTTTCTTGCCAGTGGCTGAATTCAGCATTAAAATATGTCCAGATCTCTGTACTCCACTAACTAGTAGCACTTAGACTATTCCTCTCTTTGGAGTTTTGAACTAATAAGGCTAAATCACTGAAATTGCATATTACCTGACATCTTAAATTTAGTTGCTATTATTTTTTCCATTCTAAATCAGAAAATGTTTGTCTCCTGAAAGCAACTATATTTCACAGAATCACAGAATCACAGAACTGTAGGGGTTGGAAGGGACCTCCAGAGATCATCGAGTCCAACCCCCCTGCCAAAGCAGGTTCCCTACACCAGGTTGCACAGGTAGGCATCCAGGCAGGTCTTGAACATCTCCAGAGAAGGAGACTCCACCACCTCCCTGGGCAGCCTGTTCCAGTGCTCCGTCACCTCACTGTAAAGAAGTTCTGGTGCACATTTGTGCGGAACTTCCTATGCTGCAGTTTCTGGCCGTTTCCCCTTGTCCTGTCTCCACTCACCACTGAAAACAGTCTGGCCTTGCCATTCTGCCCCCCACACCTTAGATATTTATAGACCTGGATCAGGTCCCCTCTCAGTCTCCTTTTCTCAAGGCTGAACAGACCCAGTTCACTCAGCCTTTCCTCATAGCAGAGATGCTCCAGGCCCTTCACCATCTTCGTGGCCCTCCGCTGGACTCTTTCCAAGAGATCCCTGTCTTTTTTGTACTGGGGAGCCCAGAACTGGACGCAGTGCTGCAGATGAGGCCTTACCAGGGCAGAGTAGAGGGGGAGGATCACCTCCTTCGACCTGCTGGCCATGCTCTTTTTAATGCACCCCAGTAAGCCATTGGCCTTTTTGGCCACAAGAGCACACTGCTGGCTCATGGCCAACCTGTCATCCACCAGGACACCCAGGTCCCTTTCCGCAGAGCTCCCCTCCAGCAGGTCATCCCCCAACCTGTACTGGTGCATGGAATTATTCCTCCCCAGATGTAAGACTCTACACTTGCTTTTGTTAAACCTCATCCGTTTTTTTTCTGCCCAGCTCTCCAGCCTGTCCAGGTCTTGCTGAATGGCAGCACAGCCTTCAGGTGTGTCAGCCAATCCTCCCAACTTCGTATCATCAGCAAACTTGCTGAGGGTGGCCATTATTCCCTCATCAAGGTCATTGATGAAGATGTTGAACAAGACTGGAGCCAGCACAGACCCCTGAGGAACACCGCTGCTTACAGGCCTCCAACCGGACTCTGCACCACCAACAACAACCCTCTGTGCTCTGCCAGTCAGCCAGTTCTCAACCCATCTCACTGTCCACTCATCTATCCCACACTTCCTCAGCTTTGTTATAAGGATGTCGTGGGGGACAGTGTCAAATGCCTTGCTGAAATCAAGGTAGACTACATCCACTGCTCTCCCTCTATCCACCCAGCCAGAGACAACATCATAGAAGGCTACCAGGTTGGTCAAGCACGACCTCCCCCTTGTGAACCCATGCTGACTACTCCTGATAACCTCCTCTTCTTCCAGTTGTCTGGAGATGACATTCAGTACAAGCTGTTCCATCAGCTTTCCAGGGATGGAGGTGAGGCTGACTGGCCTATAATTGCCTGGGTCTTCCTTCTTGCCTTTTTTGAAGACCGGGGTGACGTTGGCTATCTTCCAGTCTTCAGGCACCTCCCCTGTCCTCCAAGACTTCTCAAGGATGACAGAAAGCGGTTCAGCAATCACCTCTGCCAGCTCCCTCAGCACCCGTGGATGCATCCCATCGGGTCCCATGGATTTGTGAACATTGGTGTTGCCTAGGTGCTCCTGGACCACCTCTTCCCTGACAGAAGGGAGAGCTGGGCAGAAAAAAACCAGATGAGGTTTAACAAAAGCAAGTGTAGAGTCTTACATCTGGGGAGGAATAATTCCATGCACCAGTACAGGTTGGGGGATGACCTGCTGGAGGGGAGCTCTGCGGAAAGGGACCTGGGTGTCCTGGTGGATGACAGGTTGGCCATGAGCCAGCAGTGTGCCCTTGTGGCCAAAAAGGCCAATGGCTTACTGGGGTGCATTAAAAAGAGCGTGTCCAGCAGGTCGAAGGAGGTGATCCTCCCCCTCTACTCTGCCCTGGTAAGACCTCATCTGGAGCACTGCGTCCAGTTCTGGGCTCCCCAGTACAAAAAAGACAGGGATCTCTTGGAAAGAGTCCAGCGGAGGGCCACGAAGATGGTGAAGGGCCTGGAGCATCTCTGCTATGAGGAAAGGCTGAGTGAACTGGGTCTGTTCAGCCTTGAGAAAAGGAGACTGAGAGGGGACCTGATCCAGGTCTATAAGTATCTAAGGTGCGGGGGGCAGAATGGCGAGGCCAGACTGTTTTCAGTGGTGAGTGGAGACAGGACAAGGGGAAACGGCCGGAAACTGCAGCATAGGAAGTTCCGCACAAACATGCGCAAGAACTTCTTTACAGTGAGGGTGACGGAGCACTGGAACAGGCTGCCCAGGGAGGTGGTGGAGTCTCCTTCTCTGGAGATGTTCAAGACCTGCCTGGACGCCTACCTGTGCGACCTGCTGTAGGGAACCTGCTTTGGCAGGGGGGTTGGACTCGATGATCTCTGGAGGTCCCTTCCAACCCCTACAATTCTGTGATTCTGTGATTCTTCCATTCCCCAGATCCTCTCACTAACCTCCAGGGTCTCAGATTCCCGAGGGGAAGCTTTTTCACTGAAAACGGAAGCAAAGAAGGCATTCAGTATCTCCTCCTTCTCAGCATCCCCCGTTACCAGAACACCCCTGTCACTTAGCAGGGGAGCCACATTCTCCCTATTCTTCCTTTTACTGTTAATGTACTTGAAAAAACGTTTTTTATTATCCTTTATCCCCTTTGCCAGATTTAATTCCAGGAGGGCTTTAGCCTTCCTCGTCGCATCCCTGCAGACCCTGACAACATTCCTATATTCTTCCCAAGTGGTCAGACCCTTTTTCCACATTTCATGGGCCTTCTTCTTTCCTTTGAGTTTGTGCACGAGCTCCTTGCTCATCCACACAGGTCTCCTGCCACCCTTTCCTGATTTCTTCCTCACAGGGACGCACCAATCCTGAGCTTGGAAGAAGAGCTGCTTAAATGCCAACCAGCTCTCACAGGCCCTCTTGCCTTCCAACACCCTCGCCCATGAGACAGCTCCAAGTAGGCCCCGGAAGAGATTGAAGTTGGCTCTCCTAAAGTCCAGGATAGCAATCCTACTTTTTGCTTTACTTCTTCCACTCAGGATCTTGAACTCCACCATCTCGTGGTCACTACAACCCACGCTACCCCCGACCTTTACTTCCCTGACAAGCCCTTCTCTATTAGTGAGAATAAGGTCCAGCAGTACCCCTCTCCTCATCGATTCCTCAACCACCTGCATCAGGAAGTTGTCTTCAACACATTGCAGGAACCGTCTGGACCGCGCATGCCTGGCCACATTGCTTTTCCAGCAAATATCTGGATAATTGAAGTCCCTCATAAGCACCAGCGCCTGGGATCGTGACGCTGCTTCCAACTGTTTGTGGAAGGCCTCATCAACCTCCTCCTCCTGATCAGGGGGCCTGTAGCACACACCAACAGTGTCAGCCATACCAGCCCGCCCCTTGATTCTTACCTACAAGCTCTCCACTGCTACACCACTCTCCCCCAGGTGGAGTTCAATACATTCAAGCTGCTCTCTTACATAAAGAGCAACTCCATTTCTTTTAACAATTTCTGAATGTCTTGATAGAAGTGGAAAAAATGCAATCATTTTAGCCTTTTGAAGAATGGGTGAGGGAGAAATTTGGGCTTATTCAATATGAATTATTTACTCAAAAGAAGATACCAACTGAACAGTGAGGTAGGAACACTTGTAACATCAGATGAAGACCATAAAAAGATCATCCCCTCTAACTTACAGTTTCTTTCTTTGATCCATTCTTGTCTAAACTGCAGTATTGAGAAAAGCACATCTGCTAGTCAGTATATTAACAAAGCAAGAAAATAATAATAAAAAAAAAAACCCTTGCCATCCAGAGGGTCCTCAAAAAACATATATGTGAACCTAATGAGGTTTTGCACTTGGGTTGGAGTAATCCCAGAAACATATGCAGACTAGGAGAAGAACTCCTTGAGAGTAGCCCAGTGGAGAGAGTTTTGAGGGTCCAGGTAGATGAAAAGGTGAATTTGAGCCAGCAGTGTGCTCTTGCAGCTCAGAAAGCAAATGGTATCCTGGGTTCCATCCAAGAGGGGTGGCCAGCAGGGACAAGAAGGTGATTGTCCCTCTCTACTCAGCCCTCGTGAGGCCCTGTCTGCAGTTCAGGTCAGAGCCCCAATAGAGCAAAGCTGTTGGATAGGGTCCAGAGGGGGGGCCAAGAAATCAATCATAGGGTTGGCGCACCACCCCCATGAAGACAGGTTGAGGGAGCTGGGCTAGATCAGACTGAAGAAGAGAAGACTGCAAGGAGACATCACTGCAATCTTCCAGTATTTAAAAGAGGATTATAAACAGGAGAGGAATCAACTTTTTAAAAGGATAGATAGTGATAGGACAAGGGGGAATGGTTTTAAGCTCAAGGAGGAAAGGTTTAGATGGGATGTCAGGGGCAAGTTCTTCATGGAGAAAGTGGTGAGATGATGGAACAGGCTGCCTAGAGAGGTTGTGGATGCCCCATCCTTAGAGGTGTTCAAGACCAGGTTGAATGGAGCCATGGGCAATCTGGTCTAGTACCACATCTGGAGACTGGTGGTCCTGTCTGTGGCAGGGGGCTTGGAACCAGATGATCCTGGGACTCTCTTCCAGCCCAAGCTATTCTATAATTTTATGATTCTGTGATTCTATATGATTCTGTGATCTACTTCATTTGAAGTTCAAATGCAGTATATGCTATGATGTGGAAAGATGTAGTCAAAACAAATATAGATTTTAGATCATCTTTATAGATCATCTGACATTTAGTACAATATATGAACTTTAGTACCAATTATGGTAAAATGATAAAAAAATAAAAACAATTAATATAATTCAATTTTGAAGAGTATTATAATCTAATACACACATTATGATCAAAAGTCATGTCTATATAACTACAAGAAATATCTACATGAAATGTAAATAAATAACTGACCCTGGCTTTGGCAGACTGAAGGATTAGAATCAATTATTACAAATCTTTGTTGTTGTTTTTCTCTGCATAGCGATAAAGATGTTACCCAGCTGTATTCTCACATTAGGTTTTTATTAAGTCATTATGTCTGTAAATGTACTTTAAATACATCACCTGGAGCATGCATCATCTTATCACCTGCAGCAAAGTCCTTCAGCATCAGCATTTCACAGACTACTACAATAAGCAGTGTAATAATTTCAGTGCAAACTGTCCCCAGGCTTTCTGGCTGTTTGTTCCCCAATGAAAAGTTCTTGGTAAGATCAAAAAGGATACAAGAAAAAAAAAAAAACATATAAGGAAGGGGGTATATCCAGATAACTATATTATCTTTTCTAAAAAAAAATCATTGATTAAACTATAACTTGGCTAAAGAACAGCCAGATAGATGAATTTATTCTGGATTTCTTTTAAGAAAGCTGCATTTCAGATTCTTGTTGAAAGGATGTGAAGAAAATGAGGAAAATACTTTCAGACTTCGGGATATAACAGATTAGAATTCCAAAGCAGACACCGATCAGTACTGAGCAATGAGATTCCATTTGCAGATCTCATGTAAAATTAATTTTCATAATTCTCTTAGTTCCTGTCTACATATACATATTTTTTTTCTCATTACCTACTGTATTACCATATTTGAATTCTCCTATTCTCTGTCTAGGAGACAAAGATGAGAAGTAATCACAACTATTCAATGAAAAATACACTCAAGTCTCAAACTTCTCGTCCAGTGAACTGAGAAAGAATTCCCTTTAAGAATGGCATAAAAAATGGGGACAAAGTATTAACTACACAATTGCATAATCAATTCAAATGAAATTACAGTTAAAATGTTGGGACACGAGATTTAAAGTTCTTCTTATGCAAGGAGATTTCCTGTTTAAAGTTCACCAATTCAGTTTGACACATTTTTCTAATAGCATGTTTAGAAGCCACAGACTGAGATAGTGCTGTCAGCAGTGACCCATTAGCTCTGTATCAACAGGAAAATTCAGCACAGTCACTCCTACAAAATACACCTGAGTTCTTCCATTTAAGTATCAGGAAATGTCTGACTGCTTAGCTAGCAAGGTTTAACAAGATTACAGCCTAAAGAAGTATAGCTTCAGGCTGTTGTCACATTCACTCTAACTCATATTCATAATGTAGTCAGATCTATCTCTAGGCTTATGATGTGCTAGGAGAAAAAAAGGAAAAAACATACAGATTTTAATTTTTTTTGCCAGCTTTATAGCTAGAGAAGAAGAAACAGAATCTGTAAAGGAATTTATGCCATGCTTCATCAGTTTAAGAAGGGAGTAAAAAAAATGCAGCCATGTGTAATCTATATCATATATAGGTTATACGAGTGCGTTATTTACTGGTAAAGGAATTTAAATGTCTATTGCAACCTGCTCCCACCAAATTCCCTGAGGCTAGCAATGCTTTAGCAGCGGGCAAAGGGCCTTCTAAACAAGCTAAATATCAGCATGAGCATGGCTTTGCTTTGCCAACTACTTCAACTGACTTCAAAAGAACTACATGAAATAGGAACAACTTGTCTCAATGATGCTGTTTACACACACATTCTCAGAGAGGCAAATCACAAAAATTTCATAGTATGCTGCCAGGATTCAGTACAGTGCATTGGACAAAATGAAGGAAAAAAATATGCCTTGAGCTTATTCTATGCAATATGTTTACAGCTTACTGCTGCTTGATGAAAAATATTTCTTAGAGTATGTATACCCTAGATGTCTGTCAAATGCAATACATTCCTAAGTTGAGGGAAAACTTACAGTTCTTAATAAAGGGCTCAGTTCTCTCTCTACATATTTCTGTGAACTGAATAAAATTCCTATCATATACATAAAAGAAATACGACCATCTATAAAGATTTTCCCTGTTGCGTAACCACAGAAACAACCTCTTGTATAGGATTAGCTTTGATATCAAAAGTCATGTTTCCTAAAGTTGTTGAAAAATAAATAAAAGTTTCAGGCTGGATATTAGGAAGAACTTCTCCAAAAGAGTGGCTGGGCATTGGAATAGGCTGCTTAGGGAGGTTATAGAGTCATTGTCTCTGGATGTGTTTGAGAAATGTGTACCTGTGGTATGTAGGGATGTGGCATAGTGGGCAGTACTGGTTGTAGCTGAATGGTGGGACTTGGTGATCTTAGAAGTCTTTTCCAACCTTAATGATTTTATTATCCGCACCTTAGACATTTTAGATATAAAGGTCTGTCTGAATTGACTTCAATTAATTACTTCAATTGTCCAAATCTCTCTGATATATCATCTTAAATATTACCATAATTGTAATATATATGTGTATTTCTACATGATATTCAGGGTTTGAAAAAGAGGACTGAAGGAGACATATAGTTCTGTTTCCTCTTGTGGTTCTCAGTGAACTCACATTAGAAGCAGAAAATAATGGTAGGTAGAGTAGCAGCTTGACAAACCTACTATTTATTTCTATTTCAGAATGCTTAAATTTTATCTGCATGAATTCTCAATGTCAGCTAAGAACACAAACTCTGAAGATTTTGGTAGAACCGTTCTGTAATGAAATACTGCCATGAAGTTTCCAATAAATTTGAATTAGTTGGTGTCCTGGTTACATCAGTAGTCCATATCATGGCATCACGCAACAGTTGGACACAGAGGCACAGTGCACTGGTTCTCTAGCAATCTCACATGAGTTCTGACTCTCCAAGAGGAAGATGCACTGGAATGTACTACATTTCCCAAGAGCTTTCACATGATGTTCAATTCCAGGTGACAAAGAAAAGTTCCTGTCTTCTTCCAGGAGGCCAACCATAAGGGCCTGTCGATGAAGACCTGGAGTGACTCTCTCTCTCCTCCCATTTATTTTTGTTTTATTTGATTTATTATTCTTAATTATTCTGTATCTCTCACATTCTTTTTAGTAAACTAATTTCTCATATCTCAGTTGGATTTATCCTCTTCCTTCCCCCTTCATCTTCCTAGGGGAGAGAAGGTTCTCATGAGATTAACTCTTGAAACTGCAACAGTTTGACTGAGAAATTCCACTTTAATTGATAAAATCCAATACTCAGTTTTTTAAAAGTCAGCCAAGTACTATGTGATTATACAAAAAAATATATATATTTCCTAAGGTCTTACATATATGCAATGTAACTATAGAATATGTTTCTTCTTAGGAATTAAAAGGAGAAAACAGGCAGACATCATAAAATATAGAAATATCTTAAAACCACGTTAACTCCAGATCATTTTTATGAAACCAGGAAAATCAGTGACCCCAAATAACTACATAATGTCTCTGTCATGAAACTGAAGAATGGACACTGCAAACTTACAAACTGGCCAAAGTAGTGCAAGCTAAGAGGATACAGATTTAGAGATTGATTCAGAACATTTCCTT
The DNA here is from genome assembly GCF_026119805.1 of Tympanuchus pallidicinctus. Lineage (NCBI taxonomy): Eukaryota > Metazoa > Chordata > Aves > Galliformes > Phasianidae > Tympanuchus > Tympanuchus pallidicinctus. The sequence goes on from NW_026294758.1 coordinate 36,302,754, forward strand.
GCGATAACTGTCAGCAGACGTTTCTGTGAACTCCAAATGAATCCTTCATAGTTGAATGTAAACATTTTATTCTGTCAGGGAAAACAAACAAACAAACAAATGGGGAAAAAAAAACCAAAACCAAAACAAAAAACAAACCACTGTCAATTCTACATTTCTGTAGAAAAAGAAAAATAATTGTTTTTATTGCATTTGCTGTAACTCGACATGGTTATGGTGCAGCAGGCAGCATTGAGGCCATACTAAGAAATACTTCTCAGATATCTGATTTCAAGACCTAGCATTTCCCTTTACTTTCAGAAAATAGCAATTCAACCAGCCTAGACACAGTTGAGGTATCCTTTTAGTTTGATTCAGAAAGAAAAAGTGTGCAACTACATTATTTTCACAGATATCTGGGAAAAAGAAACATATTATTTTACCTTTGGCCTATTTTCAAGCTAGACTTTCCTTGACTAGACTTTTAAAAATTACTAAACAGGGTTCCAGCACAGAAAAGTTTTCTTTATAAGGAGAAATATCACCTCCCAGTACTCCCCAAGAGCCTTAGGAAAACAATATCCTTTACACAGATTACTGTATAGATCAAGAAACATCACTTGTACCAATGTACCAGCTGTGTAAATGGTTGAATATGGAAGATTTTTTCAATCCCAGAGTAAACCAGTTTCTCTTTATTCATTCAGTGGAAGGCCACTGAATGAAGAAAGCTGCTATATAAGGAAAAGCATGATAGTGACTGGGAATGAAAGTTTTGCAGCTGCATGCAGGAGGTTTGCTGCCTTTGTCAAACTGGCATCCTTGCTTTTCAGTGCACGCTCTACTCCAGTGCCATTCAGCTGCTACAGGAAGAGGTGGGTTGTGTGAAGAAGCAAAGATAAATATTTGATTTGGATGATTATCCTGCAGGTGTTTCATCACCACCATGATGCTTAGAATTACTAATTATTTTCCTTCCATTTACATGCATTTTGGTGCACATAGGTATATCATGGCACAGATAATTTAAATTCTGATCTGTGATCCGTGATCACTATTTAAAGGAGAGGCCACTAATGGGAGCACCCCGTGCTAGGGGAAAGAAGAAATGCTAGAGGAGGTTCTGGCTTGTTTTATCTCCCTTTCCATTTCTTCTTTCCATTTCAGTAAGGTTTACACCCAAAAAGGTGATAACATTTTCGACTCCCATATCTGTGCAGAAGAAAACTCAAAAAAATCATGCGCCAGTGGAGGCAATACTTTTTAAATCTCTAACAATATTTGATATAGTCTCCTAAGTATGAAGTACTGTTTGCATTGTCTGCATTCCTACTCTGGACTAATGGTATCACTCTGTTCCTAGCCTATCCCTAAAGAGAAAAGAGGATGCAATTTTATGTATACATAATGAAAATCATTTTCTCCTCACAGTGCTACCTACCAAAATCTGCTTTGCTGATGGACAGTACTAAGAAAGTACAAGAAGGAGCCTTAATAAAATAACTTATTATTAATCAAACAGCTTATCATGTCCAATCTCTTGGACTGATTTTTACACTAGAAAAATAGTGTATAGCGTTTTTTTTATGTAAACTTCTGAAAGTTACGTTTGGGAGTACACTAAACTGTTTATATTTTTATGGGTTTATGGGTACAAATTTGAAATGTGGGTTTAATTTCCATTTTCCCTTACAGAACAATGACACATTATGTGATAATGCCTATAGATATATATATATAAAATTAAGTGGTTACACTATAGACATATTACTGCTTTCTAATGTCAGCAACAGAAGTTTCTTTGCCAGAAATTAACAGTGCTTCACTCCAGCAATTAGAATAAGTACCAGACATACCTCTGTATTCAGACTTCTCCAACCAGGTTACGTGAGAGGTATTGGAGCCACAATATAACCTGCAATTTTCCAGCAGGTAAATTCCCACTACATATCTAAAATTCCCACTGAATATCTAAAATTACATACTTAGGCAACCCATATGTGAAAGTCTGTGTTTGTTTTGTCAGACAGATGCAAATATGAATACACATTACTTCAGAGACATGAGCAGAGGAAAAGCAGGAGGCTTCTTGTTTCCTGATAAGACACCAGTTTCCTATTGAGATATTATAGTGCTTGGAGTATGCTCTCTCCTATTTACCGGATGTGATGTATCTTTCCAGCTATCAGTTTCTCCTGACCCTCATGCTGCTGTGAAGCAGCAGTTCATCCCAGGCACATTTTTGGCACAACTGTCAGAGGAATGTCTGAAAAGCTACCTCTTCCCCCTTTCTTGTGCTACAGTTCTCACAAACACAGCCATATGACAGCCAAGTGCAAGACAGCAGCAACTGAGTAAAAGTGGGAAGAAAGAAAACAACAAACAAAAAAAACACAAAACACTGCCTCAGGAAGAGGGACCATGAACACGTTATTGAGCATCCTTGGGACTCAGCCTCCAGCGTCTGTTTCTCAGCCTAGATCTCTGATCAAAAATCGTGGGGACCTGCAGGGAAGCAGCAACATCATAGTCAAGAAATATAGACTTAATGAGGTAACTTGAAGGCACTCTGCTGTTTTAAAAAAATAATAAATAAATAAATGCAGCAACTGTTGAAGTTTTTATCCAGACCAGAGTAGGATGTCTGGCTTCCCACAAGCTGTCAGGCAGTGTTAAACAAGGCCTCCAATAGCAGAAATGCTGGAGATACGGTCACCTCAGAGCAACTCAAACTTCCTTTCTCAGAGAGGCAAAACAACACTTTCCACAGCTTCTTTTGCTCACCTCTGCCTCAACTGCAGTTCCTTAATTTCCTCTGACACACACCTGGGTGGCCTCAGGCATGCATATCCCTTAGAGGCTGCCCAATAACAGCCAGTAGACCTTGACCAAATATGATTTCTGCTAAGGATCAGCTGACATATCCAATGAATATGGGGGATGGAATCCCTGGCTGGTCAGGGTATACAGTACATTTGGATTTTTCTGTGTTCTTGCTCCATCAAGTCAGCTTGCATTTTTCAAGTACAATTAAGCAATCAATCTTCTGTTTCATTTCCTTCAGTATAGTAGAGAAATCTCTTGAAATTGCTTTTTTTCACGTCTCCAGCAGGCAAAGTGGCAATGTATATATACATATATATAGGCATATATTTTGTATAAGTATAGCTCTGGCACAGGGTGGTGAAAAATAGGTAGCAAGACATCAAAAATACCAGTGCTCTTCTGCAGGTGTTCAGAGAGGGCTGTCAGCCTCGCATGTAGTTGTATGTAACTAACATAACTGCAATGCTTCACTCTCTAAGGAGTTTCTGAAATTTTTAATGTAACTTTTTTTAAAAAAAACTACTCCTAAGATATGTTCTTCAGCTGAAAATGCCACCTTAGTTTTTGTTTAATAGAACACAAACTGGACTTCAAAGAAAAGAGTAAGAAATACTAAAAATAAGAGAGAGGGTTTTAAAGTAAAAAATTGATATAGAAACACTATTTCCCCCACAACCCCCCACCCCCCAAAAAAAACAATAGTAATGCAGAGCAAACCAGGAAAGCCATATCTATTCATATTCAGATAAAAATACTTAAAAATAGGATTTGTTTTTACTTATATTTACAAATCTCATATTAGAGAAAAAAAAACAAAGGATATTTAAAATTATTTCAGCTTTTAGTGCTCAAAATCTGATGCTTTTTATCACAATCTAAACTAAGTATTATTTGAAAGTTTACATTTATAAAAGCTTTACTAGCAAATAATTCTTACAAATAATACATAACCGTAATTTTTATAAAATAGGAAAACTCTTACATAACAATCCTTTCAAAATTTCTCACCATAGCAGAAACTGATTTAAAAGTATTTTCAGAGCCTACAAATTGGGTCGAACATATTTTCTTGTGAGAGAAACAAACTCAAGATAGAAGAGGATAGAGAACAAAATAGAATCTGGGAGAGACATCTATATAGAGGCAGAATTAGATTGTTTTGTTCACAGAGGGATGAAGTCAGAGGCGCATAGAACAATTTAGGGAAAGTAAATCATGACTTCTGATATATTCTTCTAAACAGCATGAGAGCAGGTGAAAACTGAAAACAACCAAATTTCAGAAAAGTTTTCAGTCTGCAATTAGTTTGTGCAATATAACATTACAATAGCTCAGTGAGAGATCTCTGAATTGGCCATGTGCATGGTTAATGACAATAGTCAGAAGTTGCGTGGAGTGTAAATGTATTCTTTCAAAGAAGCACAGCACTGGGAAATAAGGAACGGATGCTGAGATCCGTCCATAATGCTTTGTCTCTGGTCACTCTGCTCCTCCTCCATGTGGGTCCCTCGCACTAGATGCTATCCTTCCTCAGCTGATCCTACCTGTGCTTCCAACAGACTGAAGCTCCAACAGGATTGCATACCATAGGAAACACCCTCCAGGCACTGCTCCCCACGGGCAGCAACTCCTGCAGCCCTCTTACCACACTGTGGGCAACTCTGACAGGGGGCAGGGCTGGGCTCTGCTCACACAGCCCACCTCTGAAGTACACTACTGAAATATGCCACTTAATCTCAGTACAGTGGATTATTTCCAAAGAAAGTGTAGATTTTCTTAAAAAAAGAAAAGAAAAGAAAAAAGAAAAGAAAAGAAAAGAAAAGAAAAGAAAAGAAAAGAAAAGAAAAGAAAAGAAAAGAAAAGAAAAGAAAAGAAAAGAAAAGAAAAGAAAAGAAAAGAAAAGAAAAGAAAAGAAAAGAAAAGAAAAGAAAAGAAAAGAAAAGAAAAGAAAAGAAAAGAAAGGAAAAGAAAAGGAAAGGAAAGGAAAAGAAAAGAAAAGAAAAGAAAAGAAAAGAAAAGAAAAGAAAAGAAAAGAAAAGAAAAGAAAAGAAAAGAAAAGAAAAGAAAAGAAAAGAAAAGAAAAGAAAAGAAAAGAAAAGAAAAGAAAAGAAAAGAAAAGAAAAGAAAAGAAAAGAAAAGAAAAGAAAAGAAAAGAAAAGAAGGAAGGAAGGAAGGAAGGAAGGAAGGAAGGAAGGAAGGGAGGAAGGAAGGAAGGAAGGAAGGAAGGAAGGAAGGAAGGAAGGAAGGAAGGAAGGAAGGAAGGAAGGAAGGAAGGAAGGAAGGAAAAGTTTAAAGTACCATGATGAAAATGCTGTTATTTCTTATTACATATTTTGTTTTAGATCACAATAAAATTCTTTTAACCTAAAATCCAGAAATTTCATGTGTATTTTCAGTCATTACAATTAAAGCAACACAATGTAAATTAAAAGAGAGTCAATTAGTGTTCCTATGCAAAAGTAGAGAGAAGAAAATGATGTTGTCTATGTTTTCTGTTGAACAATTTATTCTCTCCACCTTCTAAGATGTGAGAGGGACCCATCAGTTAAACACAAATGGTAATTCTGCCCTTCAAAGCCAAGTGAAGCCACAGTGAGAAGACAGTGTTGCCTGTGCAGGGAATGGTCTAGTTAGGAGCTAGCAGGCCTTCCCACCTCCTTCTAATCTGCTGCTTCTGGATCTGACACAAATCTCCTGTCCAATCCGTGGTTAATTTTACCGGCACAGCCTTATCTGTTTACATAGAGACAAATGGTAGCTTTAGTCTAGGGTCATGCTGGGAATGAATAGATCGGGGCAATGCAGCTGGTGGACAGTTAATACACACCAATGGACAAAGGAACTGGCAAGAGTACTGCTTTCCCTTCCCTGTATTTGGACGTGGAGGAAGTGGTGTACCCTCACATGCGCATGTAAAGCTTATGGGCAGCCAACATTGGCAGGAGAGGGTGAATGTCCTCAGATAATAGATACAGAGGGAAGAAATAAAACTGCCAGGTTTTTCCATTCTACCATAACACGAGCCCAGAGAACTAAAACATTTGGAGCCTAATTTTTTGAACTGTAAAAAAGCCATGGCCCTTTCCAAAGAGGAAAAGAGCCAGGGAGAGGCAATACACTAAGAAATAATCCAATCCCCTTCTTTTTTTTTTTTTTTTCCTTTTTTTTTTTTTTTCCTTTTTTTTTTTTCTCCTTTTTTTCTAACAGTGATGCCCGGTGCCAGGAAAAGAGTCAATGGACGCAATCAGGAGCACAGAATGTTCCCTCTGAATATCAAGAACTCTTCTGTTTGGATGCAGGTGGTGCAGCATTGGCACAAGTTGCACAGAGAGAGGTTGCTGTGTTTACTTTCTTGAGCATTTTCAAAGGCCACTTGGACATGGGCCTAGGCCACCTGCTCTGGGTGTCCCTGCTTGAGCAGGGAGGTAGACAAGATAGCCTGCAGAGGTAGCTTCCAACCTCTATCATTTTGTGATGGAATGATTTACTGTTTCTGGAAAGTCCCAGAGCAATGCTGCCAGGCAGGGTCACACAGGTCTTTCTGACATTTACATGCTTTAAGAGGATATTCACCCCTGACTGGATAAGAGCAGCTAATCATCTTTGACCCTTATTTATCCTCAATATACCATGCATGTGCTTGTCATTGTTTTATGATTTTTGTTATTGGTATTCCATATCATAACATCATGTAGTGCACTGGGAGTCAAAGAGTTAATGCTCCAGGCTCCAACTGTGGATAGTTCTGAGAACCAGTTACCCAGTTCTCAGAAGAGAACACAAGGTCCTCTGGGGTAAGCAGTATGTAGCTCTTCTCTTCTGAGAAACAGTTACCTGGTTCTCAGAACAGAAGAAGAACTACGCACTACATACCCCAGAGGACCTTGTGTTGTTCTGCTACCATTTTCCACTCAGAGGGAAAGATAAAACTGTTCTCAGATCACAGGATGTCATCTCTTTTGCCTTTCTTCTTGGCCTGGCTAGACATCGCTTTTTCAGCATTAGAGTGAAGCCTTCAGGTCTTTTTGGACACTCTCTCATTTTATTTGATTTATTAACTTCAGTTCCAATGATATTGTATTATACTGTGTTATCTTGCATTCCAATATCTTATTTAGTAAATCAGCTTTCCTCCTCAGATTGTTTTGTTTTGTTTTTAGGCTCATCTTTCTACCCTTTCTCCTTTTCCCCTTTCTCTTTTTCCAGGGTGTGAGTCCATGGGACCCCCCACTCCATTAGTCACAGAACTAGGCCAAACCAGCCCGTGAACCATAGACAGTGCCAGACTGCTGTACCACAGTGACAGGGAAGATAATGGTTGCCTTTGCCACCAGATCTGGGAGGTTTGGAGGGCTATGGAATCTTTACTACCAGACTGTGTGCTTCATTTGACAACTAGAAGCCCAACAAGTGCCTGCGCTTGAGAAGCACAGGTAGTGCCAGTGAGAGGATGAAGTGACGACAGACATACCAGCATGGGAAATTAACTGCATGACTGACTGATGGAGGTCAGAGCCCCATCTGTGTTCCCCATGCTTGGAACAGTACAGCACAAGACACTTCATTTCAGGATCTCCTTCTGGAGCTGTTTCTGGTAGGAGTACCAACCCCAGTGTCCCAAAGGCGATCGAGCACTCCCAAGTGCTCCAAGCAGTGGCAAACAGAGGCACCCAGCATGGGGCTGAGAGCGTGCTGATGGGAGAGTATGTGGAAGTGAAGACAGCATTTAGCCAATAGCAGAAATCAAACGGGGGAGGGGGGAGGGGAGGAGGGGAGATGGGGGGAACAACAACCAATAACAAGAAGCAGAAGACAGACATAATTATGCTTTCTAATATAAAAAAAGCAGGGAGAGTAGGGTCACTCAGGGCCTCGAGAGGTACTGCTCACATTGGTCAGCTGGTAAAGCTCTTTTCCCAGATTCAAGCTCCTCATATCACCATAGTTTTTAGACTAGATGGAAAATGCAGCGTGAGAGCCCGTTCTCTTTTCTGCTAATCACCTCCAACCTCTCTGGATGCCAAGAAGAGGAGCTGCAAGAGTTAAAGGAGAGTGGATTTGAGATGAAAAGGGAAATGAGAGCAAGGCTGGCACAGCACACAAATCAAAGCAACTTGTATCACCAAAGGACCGTTTGCAAGATCCAGCCATGACAATAGCTTTCCTTCAAGTTCACCTTGCACTGGGAGAGAAAAGAGAGACCCTGTAGCCCCGCAGGAGGGGTGGGGGATAAGGATGGGGCAGAGGAGAGAGAGGCAAAGTGGCAGAGGAAAGGAAGGAGAGGGAAAGGGAGAAAAAAAGAGAGTGCAAATCCAAATGTCGATTTGTAGACACAGTGAGGAGAGCCTGCTGGCTGACAGGCTGATTTATTGGATTCTTCCAGTTAATCACTGCCGGCCTGTGGCCAAACGGATCTCCAGCAAAGCTGAAAGGCAGCCGAGGGAAACAGGCTTATAAGCATAAAGCCGCATAATGGTGTTCAATGAAGTGTGAGACTTTTAGTTCAGTCTCAGTGAGCCGGCCGCATCGCCGGAATGTCAAAGAGGGATTGTGGGTGGAAAAATTATGGATTTAAACTGCTAGCTGTAAATGAGGTCAATATGTCTGGTTCATAAACAGTCCGAGCCTATTCCAAGAATGCAGTGAGGGGGAAAATTAGCGTGAAGCCAACACTGTAGACAAACCTCATTGAGATATAATTGCAGCTATAAATACAAGCGAAAAGCTTACTGAGTGCAATAAAATACAGACACGGTTTTTTATCTCTTCCCCCCTCCCTTCCCCCTCCCATATTTCCTTCTTTCAGTCTATGCATTTGTTAAGTGTTATGCATCTATAATGTTCCCCCCTCCTCCCTCTTCTTTTCCCTGTGACACCCAGTGTTGAAATTAATTGAGTGTTCTTGATCTCCCATTCCATTTTATTCAGGCAAGATTGGAAAAAATCAAAAGTGCACATCTAAAGCATTTTCTTCCTTTTTGCTTTTCTATTTGAATGAGGTTGAAATGTGTTAAAAAAAAAAAAAAAGAGGCATTGCGATTTTTTTATATCTTAAAAAATGCGGTAAAATGTCTTTTTAAACTAATACATCTGTTAGATCATTTGAATATTAATTTAATGAGGTGACATCAAAGGCAAGTATTGGATCCTATGGAGAGTCTCTTTCAGAAGATACCCAGTCTTTGCTCATGAAACATTGACTTTAAATTAATGTGATGTTTCAGATTTTCTTTTTTTCCTCTGGGTATTTTATTATGTTTGGACAGGGGAAGGTGCAGCACCAAAAGACAGGACAGACACTGAGCAGTATGCCTTACCCAATTTAAAAACTGATACAGTAATAAATTGAAGTCTAATAGCTATGGTCAGGCTGTTTTTTCCCCTAAGCCAATTGATTTAAATGGCAGTAATTTGGCTTGCGAGGCTACTCCTGTTTAAATTAAAGCCATTAATATAATAGCACCAGTCTTGAATGAAATCCATCTGTGGCAGAGCCTCCACCGGTCAGTGGTTTAATAACTGTCCAGGGATATCCTAAAAACACCCACATCCGTACAAACAGGAATAACATATCAAAATCAAGATCCAGAAAACCTCCTGTTTCACTAGGGAAAAAGAGAAGGAGAAGCATTATCAGAGAAAGATGGAATTTATTTATTTATTTATTTTCAGAAGGACAGGCAGGTGGGAAGCAGAGGTTTGTTATCAACTTGGGGGGAAAAAATCCTGAATCTTTGTTCTTTCTCTAGAGCCATGAACTGCAAATTTATCTTGGCTATATGTACATGTTTATAGAGACTCCTGCCCCTCCCACTGCCTTTTTCTACAGTGGTAATTACACCTATTTAAATTTAGTGATTTGATGATCTATACATACATTGACCAATGCAAAAGTTTGTTTCAGGAAAGATTATACAGAGCTCTGGACTCAAAAAGAACATTGAAATGTATCTGAGGATTAGCATCCAATATAGAGAGCTTTTTCTTGGCAGAGGGCTTCACAATGTGGTTGGGATTGATCTTTTAACTTCCTCCTCCATTGTTCCTGATTCCCATTGTGGCAGGCTGCTTTATATTATACAGCAATTTTTTCCCTCCTTGAAGGACTATGGAGGATTTTCCTCAGACCTACTTAATGTCAAGCCTTGTCTGTAGGAACTTGAGGACACAAATCTTCCATTTTGAAGAATGTATCTTTGTGCTTCAGTTTCACCTTTGTGAGATCAATAGCACTTTCAGTGTAGTTCTTCTTTTGAAAATCACCTCATAGTTTCCCTCTTTAGCCAGCAACTGTACTGTATTAAAAAGGCTAAGTTAATTTTGTATTTGCTTGGTTGTGTCCCACTGACTCACATATGGCTGTTTTAAGTTATGATTTGTTGTATTGAGCAGCATTCAGCTTCAGGTTTTGTTCCAGTGGACAAGAGATTAGTGTTGAGACTTATGTGTAATAAGTACTACATTTTTGTTTGAATTTAGTCTTGCACTTTGCAGAAGAGAAAATGAATGCTTTTTGAATGAATTAACATTAGATGTATTCTGTATCCTTTTGTGTGTATAGCTAAAGAATATAATTTGAGTGTTTAATTTGTCAGAATCCCTCACTTCAACCCCTCTGAAGAGACAAAAATAATTATTAAATAAGAATTAAAAAGGAGTGCTGTTTCAGCACTATTCCTAATAATCCTTTGGCAATTCTGCCCAGTGACCACATAGTCCTCTAAACTAAAAATAATGAACACATCCTCGGCTTTTTTTGCTAGACAGTACTCATAACGCTGCTTCAAGTTAAGATTACCTGACATTTTCCACTGCTTTCAGTCACTTGTCATTTTTTTATATTTAACCCTAAATTTCCACATGTCTGTGGACAGTGTAAGAAAAGATGGTGAGATTTAGAGAAGTTTTGCTGTTCAAATTCCTCTGTGTTTTTGGGACATAGAGCTGTGCTCCCTTAATTGTGCTTAAACCCACAGCGGACTATGGGAACAACATAGGTTATATGCTTAGGCACTTATGATTAAGTTAGTGAATATAGACTTAAGTTTTGTATATGTAAATCATTCATAGAAATACTATGTTAAAAATCTTGTGACTAAGAGTGGTATAGTTTGAATTGTTTAGCCATATTCTCCTTGACCCACACAATCAATACAAATATAAAGCACTGATAACACTTCATCACTGCAAAAAGCAGGATTAATAAGCAAGATTCAGAGGCAGACTTTATTAGCTTGCGTTTAGTCCATTCACAATTCCTATCATGTGGACTTGCTTTTAGACTGTTACCTTAAAGGAGGAAATGGAATGAATTAGGTTAAGCAAAAAATAAAATGTAATTATGTCCTAAAATAGACGTACAAGTAAATGCTTTCCCTATATTCTATGAGCTAGTATTTTTATTTCCCAGTATTTTATCAAATTCACAATGCAGGATGTCCCAGTCTGCTCAGAAGTTCCTCTCTCAAACAGCAAAGCATGACAGACAGCATGAGGGCAAATATTTCTGGTCACTTTTTATTTGAGAAGTCAATGAGAAGAGTAGACTTATTTCCAGATCTTTGGAAAAGGATGCTTTATCTGGTGTGACTGAGTTTGGAAACAAAACTGATTGCAACTGGCTGAAGCTCAGGTGTTTTCTCTGTTACTTTTTACATCATCATCTCATCTGCTTCAGTAGCAAGACAGGACTAAAACCTGATTGTTGAATAGCCCCTTTGAACACTCTTAGAGCATGTACACACATAAACCTTTAATTACCTCATAATAACGTAGGACAAAAAGCTGAGTGTCTTTTATATGGAACCAAAAAATATGTCTGATCCATGATCATATACTCTTGTCACAACTACAATTTCACATAAGTCATCATAGGAACACTGAAAATAAACAATCTATGACAGTTTACAGCAATTGATGATCAATCTGTAATCAATAATTTCCAAAGGCAATATATGAGAGCATGCAAACTTCTGTGGAATTTTTCATATGTTTCTATTTTTACTACATGATCTTGTAGAGCTTGCAACACAAGTACAAATGGGTAGTATTACTATGGGAGCACCTTTGAAAGTAATGCCTCCTATTTTATTTTGTTGTCAGAAGGTGATGTTGGTGGTACGGCATAAAGATTAAATCAGTGTTCTGTGTTGTTTCTGTATGACAAATGGCAGAAGAGAAACTGTCTGACTAAATGGCATGACTTGGAAGTGCGTATGAAACAAAGGTGTGGAACTGAATTCCTCCATGCAAAAAAAAATTATACCAATTAACATTTATCAACACTTGCTGAACATTTATGGAGATCAAATAGTGGATGTGAGCACAGTGAGGCAGTGGGTGGTGCGTTTCAGCAGTGATGCTGTTACAATAGCTGAGAAACAGTGAGTCTCCTCCCCTGGTGCAGATTTTTGTGAAGTGCAATATCCAAGCTGATGTTCATTGCTGGCATAAATTCTTAGTGGTGGCAACTATGTTGAAAAATAGTGTTTCTTCAGGTGAGAATTTTCTCTATCAAACACTGTTATTATCCTCCTTGTATCTATTGTAGTTTCCATAAAAATAAATAGGAAGTATTACTTTCAGAGCGATCTGTGTACATACAGAGCTATAATTCATATATACACATAATTCATATCAATTTCCAAGGTTTTCCATATATTTTACCTTCTGAGAATGAAAAGGTTTATCTGGAGAAGGTGTAACTAATAATAGATTAATGCAAGGGATTTTGTAATTGACCTTTCTGTAAATTTTCCTTTTTTTTTTTTACTGTATGTGATCGTTGGAGGAGAAGTGTCTTTCAGTGCTGTCAAACCATAAAATTCAAAAATCTTTTAAATACTCAGAAAGTTCGAAGTGTTCTTTTCTTACAGATATTTTGACTTTGATCAATTTAACAAAATTCTTATTTTCAAGTCCAGCTGTAAGAAAAGACTATGTTGGTTAAAAGTGCTGTTATTGAAACACAAAAGTGTCCAATGGAATCATAGAATATCCTAAGCTGGATACCCACAAGGGTAATCAAGTCCAACTCTCAACACTGCCCCAGAATTCAACCCATACTTCTTAAGGTGCTGTCCAAATACTAATCCAGCAGTCATTCTGTCAAACCAGTGAAAAAGAGGAAAATTATTATTGGACAGCACACTAGAATATCCAAGGCAAGATAAAGGTACTCTCTCATTTGAGCCCATTCCTTTTAATGACTTTCCCTAAGTAGACCCTGTCATAATATATTGTCTAGAAGAACATTTTGTAAGTAAAATTGCAGTCATCTTCACTTGATTGAAAAAGACATCCTGTGTTTGTCATTGTCTGGAACTCCTAAATCACAAGGAATATGTCTGTTCTTCTGTTATTACTATAAACACAATAGTCACCATAGCATCCTTATTTTCTGTCAAATACTACAAGACATCAATGAACTCTAAGCAAAATGCTGTAGAGAACGCATTGTTATCTCTTGGACAAGCTTACTACCTCCACTACCACACAGTGACATGCAGAATCAAGCTCTATAACCACAAAGTAGTTATAAAAACAGGTATATTTTAATCAGTGCTGTGCAGATACTGGATGCAAGGGGGATAGATCCACCTGACTTGCACACCGTCAGGAAAAATCATGCTACAGATGTAGGCCAAACAAATACATAATCAACAGTTTTCCCAGAATTCAGATACATAAATTCATTACTCCCCTGAGAGTTCGTTAGCATGCAGAGCCTCCCCTCTTGCACATGTGTAGTGGGTCGTGGGATGAAGATTTGTTGTCTTCCTTGCAAAGGCTTCTGACCTTTCTCACTGTAAACTCCTGGCCTTTCGGGGGGGCGTCCCCCCCAAAGCAGTTTCTTCTTTCCCTGTGGACATGTAATCATCTCCCTGCCAAACGTTCTCAGGTTGTTCTCAAACCCTTATCTTTATGGTCTTCACCCCCCTCACTATCCCAGAGCCAGTGTCTGCCATCTCTTATTTTCTAACAAGCTCTACATTCTTGCTTCTATAAACTAACTATTCCCTTTCACCTCACTTATCTCAGTCACTGTGAAGCCTTCTTGCCTTTTTGCTTTCACTTATGGGGCCCTTCTCACCTTTCAACAGTCTGCCACATGATTTCCAAACACAGTAGATCATAAAATCCCTCAGATTTGCCCTACTGAACTAAACTTTCCCTGCTATCTAAGATGACTCTCCTATGTTCTTGTCATGGTTTTATGATTTTTGGTCATCAGTATTCCACACCATAACATCATGTAATGCACTGGGGGGCGTACGACTTCTGCCGAATGTTCGTCCAATGAAGAACTACATTTCCCCAGGAGGTTTTGCTGTCAGCAAGGAGATATAACTCTGTGCAAGGTCACCTGATTCTTCTTCTTTGCCTGCTCTTCGCTGTCTGCGCTTCGCTGTCTGCGCTTCGCCATCTGCACTTAACCATCTGCTTTTCTTCATTCACTCAACTGGACTGCACTTCTCACCTCAGCATTGTGGTGAGGTCTATCTACCATCCAGACAGTCTCTCTCTCTCATTGTATTTTTTGCTAATACTGTATTTAGTAAATCATTTGTTCCACCTCAGATTATTGCTGTTGTTTTCAAGTATTTTGGGGTCCCCTGTTTCCCCTTTCCCGGAGGCGCGGATCCACAGATCCCTCCGCCCTGCTGGTCACGGAACCGGGCCAAACCAACCTGTAAACCGTTGACAGTTCTACTGCAAGCAGTAATGAATTTGTCAAGGATATTCACTCTTTTAAGTTTTGGTAGTGCAGTTTGTCTTATATGATGGATATTTCTTAGTAAGTGATAGCCAAGATATTCTTGAGTAAAACTTTTGACTATAACCAAGGCCTGCCACAGTATATGTAGGGCACTTGACACATTTATGGTCAGAGGACTACAGCATTTGGATCCTCTAATAACATTCTTCAGACTATTCCTTTAAATATCTGACATGCCTATGTTTCATGTATGATCTTAATATTTTGTGAACAACTTGAAAAACAGGTCCAGCAACTCAGCTCAAGAATTCATATATAAATCCCATGGACTTCAATGTAAGGTGAATTTAATATACATGAAAAGTTCTGGATTGACAGGGAACAAACACCTTTTGCAGGGAGCAACGCGATTTCTATTTAAACAGTCTGTTTTTGGTGTTAAAAAGTCTCCTGTTCCACACTGTTTTAATTCACAAAAAATTGCCAAGTGAGGAAATGATGAATTCTTTTATACACTAGCTAGAATTATATTTACCAAAAAAATATGTAGAGAGGGGGGAAAAAGAGAGATTCAAGATGCTATTGTCATTTTGCTTTCAATTTATCAGTGATTGTGTCATGAAATGAAGTAATATAAATGATAATAATGCGTTGTTATGACTCTTTGTGTCATTTGCATTATGTGACATTCTGAATTTTTCAATTCAAGTGTTTAGAACAGAAAATGTTGTCTTTGTTCATGTATTGGCAAGTACCTGCTGGCTGTATTCAGTGTAAAAACACATCTTTTGGCATATATTCAGTTAAAATTATTCATTCACATTCTAGAAGTTGCACCCTCAAACCTATATAATCATAGATATGGAGCCACACCTAAAGACCTATCCATGAAAGTACTGTGTACGTTCATATACACACACATATATATACGTATGTAACCAAAGGCCCACAAATGAGCCAATACTGTACACGTTAATATATTCTGCATTGTGTGTGTTCATAAATATAGGGCTTCTGATGGCGGAAAAGACAGCATACTTAATTTTCTTGAGTTAGGAATGACTGCATAACTCACGGGTGGCAGAGCGAAACAAAGCCACTAATGGATTCTGTACAGTCACCCCTACTGGATGAAAATAGAATTCCATTACACTGTCCACCATCATATATTATGTTTATATGATATCACAGGCTTATATCTACAGAATAATTAAACTTTTTCTTACCCATTGCTAAAGAAATTAACACAATTGAAAAAATAAAAAGATACGTTGCTGGGTTTTATTTAGCACTGGAAAGGTCTAAATACGTATTTCATTTAAGAAAACACACATTAATAACGTGGTGTTTTTCATAGTTCATTTCTGAGAGCTACTAGAATTTGCTTATCTTTCCTCTAGACTTGATGGCATTTTTGCTCCTTACATTTATACATTTAATGTTCTATAACTTTTCATTCTCTGAATGTGATACTGGGCTTAGAGTAGTGGAAGCCTAACTCCATGGAAAGTATCATACAAAATCATCTTACAGTGAAATGAAACTAAACCTTTGTCTCTGATTTAGCATCAGAGACATTGCTGCCATTGTTTCCACTTTGGGGACAGCAAAAGGGAACAGTAATTAAACCAAATAGACGACGCATACATCTGGTGGATATAGATCTGCATGCTATTGCTGACAGCAAATGATAGTGGATACTATAGGTACCAATCAAGACTGGTGAGAAAAGTAATCTCTACATGATGTTGTTAAATACCAACATGCAGTGAGTTGTATATAGAAATACAGGAAAAATCAAGCTGAAATGCTATAAATTTTTTCTGTCTGTACTCTTTATGGTTGTCCTTTCAAACTGACCATCCAGGTATTCACTGCAGCAAAAAAACTTCGTTTTTCCTTTCTAAAACTGACATCATATTGCTATTATCATGATTTTCTTACTTTAAACACAGTGCTCATTTTCTTTGAGTTAGTGCCATAAAGAAGTGCTATAAAGTGTGATTAGTTTGGCTAAGAGAATATTCACTCATAGAATGTTGGTAGTTGCTTTTGTGCCAATTTTACGTTTATTAAAGAACTGATGGTAAGTAATCAAGTGGGACAGATGCTTTAGTTCACTTCAAAGAAGTCAACTGAATTTTTTACTATGTTACTGCTTTTCTTTAAAGCATGAGCAAAACAATAAAGAAATCCAAAAGATCCACTTCTGCTTCTGTGTTCAAAAAGAATTTTTTTAACCAAAAAGTTCTTTTGGTTAAAAGGTCATGTTAAATTTGGAGATCTAAGCACTTACAGCTGGGCTTACCAGTCCTGAAATCCCCACAACCAGACAGTATTGTGTAGCAGGATGCACATCCAAGATACTAAAATCTTGCTGGGAAGTAGAGTCTTACAGTAACAATCATGTCATCACTGATCTTCTCAAATCAAACAATTGTTCTAATGCAACATTTAAATTGCTGTCTGCTTGTACTAGATGGATGGTCTCTTCAGCAACCATCCTCCACCTCTCTAGCCAACACACTGTCTGGATACCCCTTTCTGTTAGTCATGATTTCTCTTCTACTTATGTGATGTGGTATTGATAACTACATTCATGTCATTGCATGGCTTAGTATTTACACCAACATAAATGGGAAAAGTATATGTTTGGTTTTATACAATCTTACTGCCAATACAAAGAAAATCATCTCTTCTCTTCTCTTCTCTTCTCTTCTCTTCTCTTCTCTTCTCTTCTCTTCTCTTCTCTTCTCTTCTCTTCTCTTCTCTTCTCTTCTCTTCTCTTCTCTTCTCTTCTCTTCTCTTCTCTTCTCTTCTCTTCTCTTCTCTTCTCTTCTCTTCTCTTCTCTTCTCTTCTCTTCTCTTCTCTTCTCTTCTCTTCTCTTCTCTTTTTTTCTTTGAAACAAATCAGTTTTCAGAAATAGAGTGCTTTAATAAAAGTGGTCTTCTTCTTTCTACTAAAAGTTTACCTGCGAGAGCCCCGAACATAATAAAATCAGATTATGAAGGCAATCATATTTACTTGTAATAAATCAAATCTTGGAGACATCAGTTAAGTCTCCCTTACTGCACTGGGACAATATCGCACATGCATACATCAATATCTGAAGTGTCAGAAATATATTTCATAACTTCAGAAAAATTGCATATACACTTGCAGCACCATGATGAGCAGTGAATTTGTAATCTGAACATTATGATATATAAAGTGGCTTTGTTCCTACGTTTAATAAGCACCACATGTCAAGCCCACAAACATAATGGAATTTGCTGGTGATTTCTTACCATTAGATGTAGGTTATTGTTTTCCGAAAGAAAACTTTTTCACATTTTATCAACACTATCTAATTTTAAGAAGCCATCCTCTTTCTTTCATCTGAATGAAGCAGATTCTCCAGATTAGTGATATAAAATAAAGTACCAGCCTCTGGGATACTCAATTAAATTGAACTGAATCACAGCATCTTTCCAGATGCAGAGAAAATACTTCCTTTAGATTAACCCTGCAGAATATCTTCCTTTTTTTTATTCAAATATTGGTTCAGTTTAAGATGAATGAATGCTAGAAAATCTTCACTTAAGCCAAAAAAGTTAGATTGCACAAAGAACTTTTTCTTACTGCTTTTAAGACTAAAGTATAATCCGCTAGACCAGCATAACAGCAGTGGTATGCAGTCACACAGAAAGGGGTACTTCAACTTGTTCTCTCATCTAGTAAGACCCATTGACATACCTTAGATATTTTCCATCTTCTTCTGTTTGAGTTTTTTTAAGGGTTTGGTTTTTCATTCGTTTATTTGATTGATTGATTTCCCGTTTCGAATTTGATCAGATTTGAAGTCTTAGACTTCATCTGTTCTTGCTGAGCCATGGAGCCCTGATGTCTGGAGCACCTATATAGCTCCTGCATCCCAGTGACAGCAGAGGTATTTTGGAGACTCCAGGCTTACAACAGAAAAAGCAAGCCAGTGACACTGGAAATACATGGGACTATCAAACAAATCCTCACAGATAACTGATCCAGCAAGTCTATCCATTGTGAAACTTATTTGTAAAAGAAAACCTACATAAGTGATGCATAAGATGCTAGGTGTTCTCTATAAAGATTCCTTTCCCAAGGCTCAGGAAGTTTTGCTGACTGAAGTAGTTGTAACTTATGGCCCTGTGCTGTGATTGTGGCCTACTGCACACAACAAAGGAAATCATAGAATCATAGAATTGCTCAGTTTGGAAAAGACCTTAAAGATCATCAAGTCCAACAGCAACCTATAACCATTCTACCCTAATTATATATACCTGCATTAATAGGAATTCTGGTTTTCCACATGCTACTATTCATATACATATTCATTGAAAGTTTACTTGTTAACCTTTATAATGAATATGCTAGAGTCCATATCAGGAATTCAAGTGAAGGAAAATTTATAGTTTGAATTTTTTCTCTGACAATTTGTATTAAATGCTATTTCTTTGGACCACGATTATCTCTGACCGTGCTTGTCCGGTGTGTCGCATTGAGAGTCATCAAATACAGTAGGTCACCAGCTGTCTTTTAAAATTCTGCTAATAAACAATAGAAAAAGAATACAAAAACTGTACTGTAGTTAGGTAAGACAGTGAAATCCTATAATCCTTAATGAATTTACATTATTTTTTGTAATGCACATCTATGCAAACTGGGGATCTCATAGTATGTCACCAAATTAAATAAATCTAGCCACATGTTTTCCAGAAAATTCACTAATACTTTCTGGCCTACAGGCAGATTAAGGTTAAGATACTTCTATTTCAGAAAGAGTGAACAGCAAAGCCAGAAATTAAATGCTCCACTCTACTGTGTACATGTTTTCACAACAGTGAAAATACTGGAAGATGTATTTCTTACCATCATTAATGTTATATCTTAAAATATTAAACAAAATCAAAACTAAAGCATTCCAATTGTCCATATGCATTATAAACTTCAGTATAAATAAGCAGAAGGCCATATTCTTTCCTCTTCAAGCAATCAGTCACACCTTTGCATTACTTATCAGTCTCCCATGTTCTTGCATTACTCAAGTAAGTAAGATAAGTATGATCAAGGATTTAAAGCAGCAATAAATGAAAGTTAAAACCACTGTGTTTTTTTTTTTTTACAACACCCGCAATATTTTATGTTGCTTTCACCACAGTCTTTTTCCCTATCCACACATCTTCCTACTTGTTCTACCAGACAGTAACTTATGTCTAGATGAGATAGCCTGATGCAAAAAGATGTTCCAAGGAATTTTGTTCCTTCTTCCAGCTGAAGTTTGTCCAGATTGATTGGAAAGCACGATTGTAGCTTATGCATAAATAAAGTAGCTATGGCTAGTTTAGTCTTAATTTTTATGTAGCAGCAACAGTAAAAGAGGCTTCCCTTGCAAGCCACATTAACTTGCCTGGAACATAGACTGCTGCTTCAGGCAGCTAGTGCACAGCTACAACTTTATTTATGTTACTTTCAGTAAAGCTAGGTCTGTATCCACACATTTTAGAGCCATGCCTTGGAAGGTACTGCAAACTCACCATTTGCCTCTTATGCAGGCAAACTGATAAGTGGTTTGGGCCGCAATAGAGGCTCCACAACTGCATGGAAAGAGTATAAGCAATGGGAGAGCAGTGTATCTAATGTCTGAAAATGACATTCATTTTAAGAACTCTCATGCATTCTGCTGAAATTGTCTTTTGATACCTGAGAACCAAAATTGATTGCAACCTAGCATCTAGAAGAATCTAGAAAGATATCATTCCACATGGAAGAGATGAACGCACTTGAAATACATATTCCTGGAAAGGAATTTTCTTAATTATAGATAATACAACGATAGTACATTTTGAAGACAAGTGACTGTCTGCTCGCTATGCACTTCAATATAGTCCATTAGAAATTTTTTCTGGGAAGAAGTACATTACTACATTAAAATATAATGGTGATGAACATCTTGAATATTAAACTATATTACTCCCAGTGTTGTAGAAACAGCTTACTTTGAACAATGAGGTGAAATGTGTTTAACATGTAACTAATAATAATTTAAAAAATCCCAAAATGTTCTAAATCTACAAGGTGACAGGAATCATACATATTTACTAAGACCAAAGGAACCTGGGGGCACTTGGGTATTATATTTTTTCTGGCTTTAGGGCAAAACAAACAAACAAACAAACAAACAAAAACCAATAGAATATGCTACAAGAAGTCTTTGCAAGTGCTTTATTACATTATCTTAATAAGACCAATGGTAGCATTGTAAACTTTATTCAACACTGCAACTTATTTTCAAGCAAGTTTGCTCTGTAATGTTAGTGTGCTTCCCTGAAGAGCTCATTAGATCAAATCTAATTAGTAGAAGTTCATATTGCCAATGACTTCTCATTTTGTTTTTGTTTCCCTCTCCATATGAAATTGCCTGAGGGTGTTTACAGTTCTGATCTCTAACAATATATTTTATTTTTTTCTTTTCTGAGTGACATTAAAGCAATCCATTATTTAAAAGAATTGGTAACCACCATTCCTAGAAAGACTCTGCCTCTGCACACACTTGCACTTGGTTGTGTTTCCCAGGCCTCTGTCACACAGATATTTGTTTAAGGTAACATTTACCTTCTATCACCTCAGTAGTCTTTCCAGTCACTGTTCCCAAGCCAATGCCCTCTCAGTTGCCCCTAGTCTACATTTACACATTGTCTGGTGCCAAGGAAGGAAACCTGATTATAACTGAACCAGGAAAATGGCCAGTGTTTGGCTGATCATTTACCTACTTGGATCCACAACTCCAGAGTAATACATACCAGCCCAAATTATACAGGAAGAGAGAGTGGGAGGCTGTTTGACTTTCCCGGTCATGTAGAAAGCAGAAAAGAAGCTACTCACAGAAGATAGCCTCACTGTTCAAACATACAATTCTTTGTAGTATCCAGGTTCCTTGCACATGTGGTGTGGTGTGTCTGGAAAAAAACTCAAGAAGAGCTCAAATGCTTAAGAACTTTCCTTGTTCATTACAGGGGAGTTGGATTAGATTACTTTTAAAGGTCTCTTTCAAATCAAACAATTCTAGGATTCTTTCCCTAGTACATTAGGGAAAAAAAAAAAAAAAAAAAAAAAAAAAAAAAGTAGGAATAATGAAAATAAAAAAGCAAAAAATAATTTTTCAGATCTAGTTCCCCTTATTCACAAGCACTTAAAATTTCACAGTATTGCCTTGATGTATTATATTGCTAAAACTGACAAGATTTTTGTCAAGTTTTTTTAATAAAATTTCAGGTTGTGAAACACAAACATTCCACTGAGAAACATTTTTTAAAAATCCCATTAGCTCCTGAAAACTTAAAGTTTTATTTTGCATTTGCTGTATTTTAAAATTAAAGTATTTTAGAGCCCTTATTTAAGTTCATTTTGTCAATATCTCTTTCAATATCGTAGGGTATTTCTAAAGCTTAAAAATGTAGATGAAATTTTTAAGAAATCTTTTATATATTTTTAATTTAAATTTTAGATTTTAATCTTCTCAAAACTCTGACCTAATTAGTTCATTGTCTTAAAAGAGTACCATAGCTGTTGTAATTATTACCATATGGATTATTATCAAAGTGTTGATCAGTATGGTGTAACCAACTTGAAATAGAATGACTTGCTTTTCCACTGCATGTAGCTTTTTCAAAATGCAGGTTCTATTGATTTCAGTCAGGGGATGTGAGAGCTCAGCATTTCTACAAATAAAACTCCAAGAATCTTAAATTAGTATCAGAAAATGAGTAGCATACTCAATTAACCCCCTGCAGAAACTGATTTTAAAATCTTGCCCAAGATCACATACAAATTTAGTGGGAGAAGTATAGCATAAGACATGCCCTGTAGAACATCCATCTGCCTTAATAAGACTGTCTTTTCATTTCTTTCTTTGATTCATCCATCTTACAGATAAAGTCACTTCTTACATGAAACTGGTTTATCCTCCTGAGCAGAAGGGAGGGGAGGGGAGAGGCCACTACTCCACAAGACTTCTGGTCCCTCCAGGAAGTCAAAAGCATGAGGTAAGTTTCCTTTTAGAAAAATATTGTATTATATTTATTCTGTGACTACATGGTTTTTCAACTTCAGTAGCATATATGAAATGTAAGAAACAATGGTAACATTAATTCCATCGTGTGGCAATTCATCTGCCAACATAGTCTCTCACATGATAGAAATCCTGTGATTTGAAAAGATTATTCAGTGTTCGTACTTGTGCTTTATAAATTCATATATTGGCTATAATACCATGGTTTCTGAATATCTTTCAGTAGCAGAATATAGAATGATTTATTCTTTCATCTTATTTACCTAGATTTAGGTACAGCATATAGGTGTGGGGTTAGCAGACTTTTCTATTATGGGCTTTGTACAGACTATTAGAATAAAAGTCAGTTTCATTTATTGTCCTTTGAAAGAGAACAATATTGAGAGTTGCAGCGATCCTTAGCTTTTGCTCAAGCTTTTGTTTTAAATGGAACTGATTATGTAGGGTTGGTTGGTTACTGAAGTTAACAAAACAAATCTTGACCTTGTGATTTAATGGTGAGTGCACATTACATGCAGAAAGTAAACTAACAAAGATAAACATTTTGAAAGAGCAACAGGTGTCCAGAAATAAGAAGTCTGTAAAAACAGGGCAAGAAATAATAATAATAATAAAAAAAAAAGAATGGATGAAAGTGCTCTGGATATTTAAATGTTTAATTATGCGTTAGAATGACTGCTCAATAAACATTTTTTGAATTACAAAAAAATTTCTTGTTTGCAGCATTTTCTTTCTGTTGTCTTAGAAGAGTAAAGTCTACTGCTCCTTCTGAGTCATAGATATTACTTATTTGGACTGACTGGTGTTAGTAAGCTGGGGAAATCCTAAAATCAAGTCATTAGACAGAGAAGTTATTGCTTATCTCACTCTTTTAGGAGCAGTACTTCCATATGAAATAGTTTTTCAGTTCTGATGGTTGGTACTTGTGGGATGGTGCTTAGTGAGATTTTGGTACCAGAGCATGAGTAATATCACATTCAGGCCATACATGAAATACAGTGCTCTAAGATAATGTTAAGAAAGGTAATATTTTACCCAATTTATTTTTCACACAAACTTCTTAGTTGAAAATGATCCAAATTTAAAATTTTACTTCAAAAACTTTCATAAACTTTAGTGATTTGTCTGCCAATATATATGGAAAAATATTTCCTGCTTAGTATAGTGAATCAAAGAAGATCCTAAAAATACTAAAATTATCAGCTTACAAGGACTTGTCACCATGGATGGACTCACATAGCTTTCAGCAACCATGTGTCATTCAATCCTATTCTATTCTATTCTATGTACACCTAATCAAAGAAGAAAAAGCCTTTTTCAATATTTCCCTCTTCATGACCTTTTCCAAATTACTAGAGCGTGGACCTTGCAAAACACAAAGAAATTTGACCTAAACAAAACTAAGTAAGATAAGGACAGTTGAACGTATTAAAAAAGAGATAGTTTGGAGGCATTTTATGTCAGTGCAGTTTAAAACGTCTTCAGAATTAGTTACTCAAAAACATTTGGAAAGCTGACTAATCAGAGAACTATGTAGGCACTATTAGAGAGTGGAAATTAAACTGATTTGAGTGGCATGAAGCTGCAAAATATCATTTAATAAATGGAAATAAAACCTACTTCAAAACAAAAAAGTTCAACATGTACGTTGACTCGGTCTCTACAATGCGCAGAGACAAGGATGCTTTTCTGAGTGTAGATGTTTTACACTGAGTTTAGACTGGGCTATCAGTATTTTTACATCCCATAAAGATGGCCCAATATTTTTACATTCACTGAGAGAAGTCCAAGACTTTCTAATCTGCTCTGTACGGCCAAAATAGCAAAACCAACTCAATTTGACAGTTCAGCTAAGGAGCATATGTTGTACATTTCTCTTAGCAGCAAGCTAATATTTTGCCAGGCCATTGTCATAGAATATTTCTGCAAACCAAATGAAACAAAAATGAAATGAATATAATAAGCAGTCATGCCAACATAATAACATTACATTCTGGTTGTCGTCTAGCATTCTCCTTTGTCTAGAATTCTGTGTTAAGAAGGTACTTACCTTTGTGTTACAGTACCTTCGCTATTCTTTACATTTTTCTAATTCTTATCATTAAAAAAAAAAAAAACGATTTTTTTCATTTTCTTTCTTTTTTTCTTTAATAAGAGTGCACAGAGATGCTCTGTAAAGTAGATGTAGCCATCTAACTTAAAACCTCCAAGATTGCATTCACTGAAAATTGTTAACATTTTTTTTAAATGGTAGTGGATAATGGATATTTTGAACAGTGAAATGGATGTAGAGAGTACAAGAAATAAAAGCCAGGCAGGAAGGCAGAAAAATGGAGAAATGCTCTTGGGACACTAAGTGACACTCAAAGGCAAAAGCTGTGATTTCTTTGTCTGAAAAATAAATACCTAATAGTGAACCAAATATTATTGTCACAAGCATAATTTTTATAAAGAGTAAGGGCAGACTGAATGAAACCAAAAGCTTCTCTTTGTAGAAAATACTTGACCTTGTTTGGTTTACCTTCCAACATGATCATGATCCACAACCAAGATGGCTTAGATATGGTTATACAGGCTGATTTATCAAGATATGTCACTGATATCAGTGCTGACTCGTTAGAAAATCTCTGACGAACAGCAGGACACCCAGAACATCACTTTGGAAAGGAAAACATAAAGCATTACCTGACACCAGAAGGTTGAATGTTGGTTCCTGTTTCAACTCTGCACCTTTAGTACCTTGGATAATCAAATCTCTGGGGAGGAACTTTTTATAAGGGCAGGTAGTGATAGGACAAGGAGAAACCTTTTTAAACTGGAAGAGGATAGGTTTAGACTAGGTATTAGGAAGAAATTCTTTACTCTGTGGGTGGTGATACACTGGAACAGATTGTCCAGTGAGGCTTTGGATGCCCCCTCCCTAAAAGCATTCAAGGCCAGGTTGGATGGGGCTTTGAGCAACCTGGTCTAGTGGGAGGTGTCTCTGCCTATAGCAGGGGGTTGGAACTACATGATTTTAAAGATCCCTTCCAACCCAAACCATTCTATGTTCCTCTGAGAAGATTGAGCAAGATTTCACTCATTCTCTGGGCAAGGACCAAATGCAGATGGTGTCACCTTGGTAGATGAAGAAGGTAATAGAGATGTAATGTTATTATCCTTCAATATAAAATATGCTGAAAATGAATGTTATTACTTTACAGCAGCCTGATAGTCCCTTTGGAAAAGGGAATGCCTGAAGAGCACAGTATATCAGGAAAGACTCGTGGTAGTATGGAGCCACTACTATGGTAAGAGCAGAGGAAATAATAAAAGCTCTATAGAGAAAAAGGTATTTAAAATCTCTCACAGACTGCATATATCATCTCTCTTTTTTTTTTTTTTTTTTTTTTTTTCCAATAGAGAAAAGAAGGCAGCCAGTAAATTTAGAATATTTTCAATTCACTTGAAGTAATAAATAAATTGATCTATTAGTACTCCATTTTACATCTTATGTTAGATTAGAATCAATAGCATTAGAATTGTCTACCCAATAATTTTTCAGTCGTTCCTTTTCATTTTATACCCTTGTCAATATAAAACAATATCAGCTATTCACAGTTTCATCCTGGAGTCATCACAGAGAAATTACAGCCTCGGTACTTCAAAATTCTTCCTTCCTGCAAGACAAATTCTGTTGCATAATGTCATTGTCCTATAAAACAAGCAAACTGGTGAGACAACTCCTTCCTCTAGACATAGATGAAATTTAGAGTAAGAAAATGTAGGCCTACAGAACCAAATTTTTACTTAACAGAACTCATATCTTTTTTCCATTAATATAAATTAACACTGTACAGAGTTGGAATACATAAAGCTGTATGAACCAGTGGTCTGTGTCATTAAGACAATCAGGTAAAAACATTGCAAAGGAAAGAGACCTGACATGTAGACTTACAGCTTAAAAGGAAAATGCAAGTGGCTTTGCTGGTTGATGGGATAGGATATTGCAACAGCTGAATTAAAATGCTGAGACTAAAAAGAGCTTTTGGAATGGACAGGGGGATTTTCAGGACTGATGATCAGGCATATTCATATGGCCACAATATGTCAGTGAGCAGAAATATAAGAATTATGACTCTAAGCATTGATGTGGCAAATGCTATAGAAACTAAAATGATAACTTGAGAGCTTGAGAACAGGATAATTGCAGCCACTGAGGAAGTATACCAGCACTCAGACCTCAAGATTTAAATCAACTTTCTTAGGAATGGCCAAGACCTTTTACCCAGAAGATTTGCACATGAAAGTGATTTGGGAAGCAGATCAGGAAACTGTAAAACCATAAAATCATAGAATCATTAGGGTTAGAAAAGACCTCTAAGATCGTCTAGTCCAGTCATCAACCCATCAGCCCCATGTCCACTAACCTTGTCACTAAATGTCACATCAACATGTTCCTTGAACACGTCCAGGGACGTTGATTCTATCAACTCCTTTGGCAGCCTGTTCCAATACCTCACCACTCCCTCTGAGAAAAAAAATGTACGTATGCCTAATACACAACCCATACTTTCCTGGCACAAACTGAGGCCATTCCTTGCCACAACTTTTCTACAAGTCCTTGTAGAGAGCAGTAATGTTCCCTGAGCCTCCTCTTCTCCAGACTAAATAATCCCAGTCCCCTCAGCTGCTCCTCATAAGGGTTGTGCTCCAAAGCATTCACCAGCTTCATTATCCTCTCTGCACATGCTCAAGGGTGTTAGTATATTTGCTGTGGTGAAAGACCCTAAAATGAACACAGTACTCAAGGGGCGGTCTCAGCAGTGCAGGTGATCATACAGAGGGATGAGCATCTTCCTAGTCCTGTTGTCTATGTTATTTCTGATACAAGGCAGGATGCTATCAGTCTTCTTGGCTGCCTGGGCACACAGCTGGCTCATGCTCAGCCAGCTGTTGACCAATACCTCCAGATCCTTTTCCTCTGTGCTGGTTTTCAGCCACTTTGTCCCGACCTGTAGCATTGCCTGGGGAAATTGTGACCAAAGTGCAGGACTTGCACTTGATCTTGTTGAACCTCACACAAGTGGCATCTGGCCAGCTATTTAACCTCTCCAGATCCTTTGAAAGGTCCTTCCAAACTCTAGGTAGTGCACCAGTTCTTCTCAACTTGGTGTCATCTGCAAAGTTATTGAGAATGCACTCAACCCCTTCATCCAGGTCATCAGTAAAGATATTAAACAGGATTGGCTTCAGTACTGACCCCTGAGGAACACCATTCATGATCAGCCTCAACTGGATTTAACTCCATTAACTACAGGCTCAGCTGTCCAACTTGTTTTTTACCCAGCAAAGAGTACGCTTCTCCAAATCACTTCAAGCTTCTCCAGGAGAATACTGTGGGAGACAGAGTCAAAGGCTTTACAAAAGTCCAGGTAGACTGCATCCACAGCTTTTCCCTCAGCCTTTAGGTGGGTCTCTCAGTCATAGAAGGAGATGATGTTAGTCAGACATAACTTGCCTTTCATGAATCCATGTTCGCTAGGCCTTATTGCCTGTTGTCCTATGCATGTGTGATTGCATTCAAGGTGTGATCTAAAAAAAATGATCTACTCTGTGACTTTCCCTAACACAGAGGTTAGGCTAACAGGCCTTGTAGTTCTCAATCATCCTTCTGACTTAATGAGTGTCACATTAGCAAGCCTCCAGTTAACTGGGACCTCTCCCGTTGACCAGGACTGCTGATAAACATTGGAAAGTGGCTCCCTTAGTACCATCAAGTAGATCCTATCAGGCCCCTTATGATTTGCGACAACCTATGCAGAGTATCACACTACTAACTGTTTCCTCCTGAACTGTGGGGATTTTGCTCCTCATCCCAGTTTTTCAGCTCATCCTTGCCTTCTCTCAGCTATTACCTTGTAAGTAACTGTACCAGTGCTTCCAGATCATTTCACAGCTAAACTGTGCAGATTAACCTAAGTGGCTCTGCCAGGCAGTGAAAAAGCCTGGGCAAATCAATATCATCAGTATATTATTGAGCTCAGGAGGAGGATGCATTCAGAAAGCATTGAACCCCAGAAAAATTTGGTTAGAAGTTTTTGATCCTTGCCACCAGTTGAAAATTTTTGCTGATGGCATCAATGTTGCTAGCTCAAGGCAGTGATTAATTATTGGTTGGTGCAAGCTGTTTCCATTTATCAACTTTGAGAATGGTGAGTGTAATCGATACCTTTTTATCAGCAGTCTTCTTCATCAGTGGTGTTGGCTTATTCGGAATAAGCAATCATCATTAAGCAAGATATTACTACTGAGGCTACAAATGCACAGGCATTTACAGCAATTGGTTTACTGTACAGAATTACCTAGTGTTGACCAGTTGGCACTATCACATCCACATTCCTCCCAAACTTTCATTCCCCACAAATTTCATCTTTCTCTCATATGTTCTCCTCCCTGCCCTGTGTTTCAACAACCTCAACTTTTCTCTCTGACAGACTGCTGTCTTATCTATCCTTTCCAGATACTTTTCCACTCATATCTGCCCTAAAGTTAACAGTGCTGCCATCTTCCCAAGCAGACAAGTAGACAGACCTTTAGGCAAGCTGTTGCCATCACTTTGCAGAGGGAAGTCAACTAGATGGCTGGGCCAGGCAGACTTCAGTGGGGGGCCTGTGCAGACTGCTGTGTGCTAGAGAGTTGAGGACACCAAGGACAATTCATGGGCAGTAATGAGACCAAGATCTATGTCTCCTGGCTTCAATTCAAAGAATATTTTGGATAAATGCAGTGTAGTCAAAGCCAGCACTGGTGGGAATCATCAAGACTGGTGGCCATAAGCAGTTCGGAGAAGCACAGTTATTAAGCAGCTTGAATTCATTTGTCTATAATGGTGTGCTTCTCATTCTGATATGTTCTGAGAACTTCTGCCAAAATAGTGTTTAATATTTGATCTGTATCTTCACTCCTCCAGAAGCTAGACTGCAGAATTTTTTTCAACAAATTCTGTTTAAGAATCAAGAATCTCCTCTCTATGTATTTGCCACTTCTAGAAAATGCTCAGAAGACATAAAACTTCATTCCCATTGCTAGTAAAACATTCAAAAATCATAATGTACATAAAATCCTGTTCAAAGTGCTCATGGAGTGAGCCACTGGAGTGCTCATGACCATTATTTTCTTAATTTGCTATTGCTGTGCAATCACTCCCAGCTCTCTGTGCTTTGAAGAAATGGATAAACTTTGTCATCCAAAACCCTAAAGAAAATTGCTGTGGACATAGTTATGAATTCTTCCCATGCAGTCCTCATGTACTTCTCATAGATGTCTTAGTTGGACATGAGTGCTGCCAATGCTGAAAAGAGAGTTAGGTTTTGGCACTCTTGGACACATTTTCTGGTGAAGTTCTTTCAGATCATCACTATAAAGACAATATAGATGTTGTTTGATGTTTGGCCACTTTCTTATTTAATTCATTGAGGAATATACCTGTTTTCTTTATTTCTCTGAGAAATGTTATGAACATTCATTATTTTTAATAAATGTCTAAAGATATGTAGTATGCTATCTAATCAAATCCATCTCTGTTGCTACATCATTCTCTTCAGAATTCAAGACTGTTTCTAAAAACAGATTTGTTACAGATTCCTTCTTCTTACTGCCTATGTTTTGAATTACATTTATTCAGTCCAATTCTGTCAATAAGCAGTTCTTTACTGTTTATCTTCTCTGTCTAAACCTGGTTACAGTGATTCAAATGGAGACAGTGTCTCTAATGTGATTCTGACACAATTTTCTTAGTCAAGATGCAACACAAACCAGGCTTCTCTATTTAATTTTACCTCTCTGCATATGCACAGTACAGAATCTATGTAGTAGTTTCAAACTCAAGCAATAAAGTCAGTGTGTCTATAGTAAAGTATATATTAGTTTCTAAGTATTCGTATTGAATCATTGTGAAAGAATGGACAGGATTGCTGTGGCTTACACTGTAATGAGGAAATAAATGACTGAGAAAAGATTATGCACCGCCTTTCACACAAGGCTTTATTTCTAACAGGAGAAGTTCAATCAAGTATCACCGGTAGAAAATCACTGATGTATTCCCAACTGCTACAATGTAGGGGTCTCAAATATTTTCTTGTTCTTTAGGTAGTGAAATCCAGATCAATCAAGGCATGAGAGGAACTCAGCCATCAACAAGTAGTTCACTGCTAAAACTTGGATCCTAGATCTTGCTTTATTTTGGGCCATCCATAATCTTCAGATCACACAGCTGAATTTGGGAGGCTGATGTAGAAGATCTTGGATATCTCTTGGCATTAGAAATATTGTGTGAAGAAAAAAAGGAATCCTCAGGCTTCTTTTGTTGAAACTACTCTAATCTGTATAAATAAACACTTATAAAACCATGATGGGGACCAAAGAAAAAGGGAGAGGAAGTAAAGAAATGAAAAAAAGGAACAAGTCTATTTTTCTTGTGATATTACTTACACAAGTGGAATAGCTCCATTATAAAAAGCTGAGAAAAAATGCATCTCATATGAAGAAATAGCTTACCTGTGTAGTATATAGGGACCATTACCAAAATCTGCCATGTTTCAGATGATGTCATTACTGGACATCCTATGGTATGCTGTTGAACTATTATCCTGGTAAAATCTATTTCTCACATGTCAGCTGGAGTTTGGTTAAAAATGCATGAAAAAAATGATAAATCTTTTGTCTGATAATTCTTTTTTCAATTAAAAAAATATTTCAGTGTAACATCCTAGAGCATCTTTATTTACTATGAAAAGATCAGACCAGACAGTGCCACTGACAATCTCCTTGTCTCTCTGTCTTGTGTTCAAATTATACCATTATAAGTTAAAAAGGATATATGACTTTGTACTCTGTAGAATGCCTGAAATACATCTAACATCTCTATCAAAAGGATATGAATTATTTGCAGACTATGAATATTTTTTTACTTCGTCATGATTTTTAGCCATCTAGGACATTCAAAGTGTTCCAGAGAAAACTGGATCCTGGGTCCTGATTTCTACTCTTTCTAGATGATAGCATAATCAACACAAACCTCTTCCTTTCTAAATGTCATTCTAGAAGAAATAATTCTTCTAATATTTCTTCTTTGTTATCCCTTTCTTTGCTGCTGATGATCATCCAGCACTTTCACAAAATGAGAACAGTGAGCCATATCTTTTTAATCTGAAAGCATCCAGGTAAGAAGGTAAGATTACATGTGGAATACAAAATTTTGTGATGAAAATGTGTTCATTTTCATAAGAATTTATAGTAGAAAATTTATTATGGGGATCTTACATATTTAAAGTGTAAATATCTATCTGATTATTAAATCCCATGTTCATATGTTTTATAATTATGACTAACTGTGCATATATATATTTGTATTGTTTCAGTCACTTATGTTGTGAGAGGTTGTTCTTTCCATTTTAGTCACTGAAATTCCAGATAATTCATTTTACACTGAACTCTGCCCACACTGTTTTATTGAAATGACATGCTGAAAATTATTCCGATGTGTAATTTGGGGAGGAAAATGGATTTCTTGAATGAAAAGAATTACAGCAGCAAAGAACAGCATGCCATTTTTAAAATGAAAGATTAAAATTTAAAGAAGTTACTTCTTTATGAAGTATAGAATCCTAGAATCATAGAATCATAGAATGGTTTGGGTTGGAAGGAATCTTTAAGATCATCTAGTTCCAATCCCTTGCTATAGGCAGGGACACCTCCCACTAGTCCAGGTTGCTCAAAGCCCCATCCAGCCTGGCCTTGAATGCTTTTAGGGAGGGACGCATTCACAGCTTCACTGGGCAACCTGTTCCAATGCCTCACCAGCCTCAGTGTAAAGAATTTCTTCCTAACGTCTAGTCTAAACCTACCATGTTCCAGTTTAAAACTGTTTCTCCTTGTCCTGTCACTATCAGTTTCTATAAGGAGCTTTCTTTATATTCAGTTTGCAGAGCTGGTTTTTAATGTCAAGAAACAGAAGATTTAACAAATCTTTGTTGTTATTGTTTTATTGTTCCACATTAGAAGGAATCAGAAAATACAATATGAAATTAGAAGTGCCCTCTATTCCTTTCCTCTTCTCTCCTTCCTATGTCCCATTTTTTGTTTTCCCTGCTCTTCCATCTCCTTAGTTCTTTTTCCCCTCCCTACTGTTCCATTCCTGTTTCTCTTCTTTTATCCCTTCACCCTTCTGTTTTTTTGTCTCCTAACCTTCTCACCACCTCCCTCTCTGGAGAAGTTTTGACCAAATCTGTACCTTATGTCAGGAGAACTGAAATCAGATTTTCTGATTGAATTACTCCTAAAGCTTGTCAACCCATTTAATACCATAGACATTTCTATACCATATCACCGACTCTTCAATTTGACCATATCTCAAGATGTGCATTCTTTCTGCAGGAGGTGATCGAGGCATTGCAGCACTTACTATGCAAAATACATTTAGCTCTCAGGTCTCTCACTGTTGAGTGATTTCTGAATGTCTATTTACTGTACAGTCTGAACAAACAGGATTAAAACTATGGGTTGTTTGCACACTGTTTAATTCTCACTTGTAATTTAGTAGTGTGCTGAGTGTATTCCTTAAGCTAGAAGTATTTTTTTTCCTTCCTGGACAAACAATGTTGTTTTTATGCACAATAAATAGAAAACAGCAGATATTACACACATGTCAATGGAGAAATTGTTACAAGTAGAAGCCATTCTCCAAATATCTTTGAGAACAAAGCATTCATTCATACAGCAAGGAAAGATAATAATGGTCTTTTGATGCTTTCTAGGCTTTGACCCGAGAAGGCAAAGTAGAATTACATGATGAGTAAAACAGCTTCAGGGTGACTGTCTTGTCAGTCTTGTCAAACACCACACTGATGCTTATTCAGCTCCCTACAAGACTTTTCTGCTCATTGCAGTCCAAAAGGGTAATAATAAAAAGGGTAACTTGAACAGTTTCCCCAGAATCCTTTTGACCTATGTACTGAAGTCGACAATCACTGAGCAGATTTATTTTATTCACAGATTTTTCCAGAAATTATTTTTCCCTGGCACTTGTATGGGGTGAAATTGAAGAAAGAGGCTGTGGGGGTGGAATTTTTATCTTTAAGCTTACTAATTTTTCAAAGTGCCTTCAGATTTCCACAGCTTGAAAATACCCTTAAGCAATAGTAAATTGTAGGCTCTTATCTTTATTTCAGATGAATATCTTTTCACAACCATTCACATGATTCTGCTTATAGTAATGAATTAAAAAGAAAATATTAGCAATTAAAATCACATGCACCATCAAGCTTCTAGTCAAGCAAGTAGCAGAAGTAAATTAGACAACCTATATCTAAATTTGATAATAGCTACACAAGCTGAAGCATTTGTTTTACCTTAAAATTCAAAGTCATAATTCAAAAAAAAAAAGAGGAAGTTCAGTCATTTACATTAGTTTTCTGTACGATCCCTAAATACTAGTGATATATATATATATATATATATATATATATTTAATATATTTAAAATCTAATGATGCACCAACTCCTACTTCAGACATTTTAAAAGAGCATGTTATGTAATGCATTTGAAAATGTGGCAGCTGATCTCAATGCATAAATGAGGAGGAACAGGCAAGGAGATATTTGCTTTCCTGGTGTCCTGGCTTTCTCACTTGTTAGGCTGTATCTGCTGTTCAACAAATGACTACAGCTAGTGACTACTGGTAATTCTAATTTATTTTTTTTTCTTCTGAATTTCACCACTATCTGATTTAGTAGTCTCCCTTTGGCAGAAACTGAAGTCACATGACAGTGGTGTCCCAAGCCACCTCCCCTTTGAGCAGTGATTTTTAGCATCCTTCTCTCTTCCAATCCTTGCAGCTGAGTTACCGTCTCACCACTGTATAGAACAGAGTCGGGCTATCCAAGAAGCTCCCCAGTCCATCACTTTTATTATCACACCTGCTTCCCTGTAGATCCCTGCCCTCCTTCCCTCAGTTTCCCAGCTTTCAAGCAGAGAAGTAATATTTCCCTTTCCTGTTTCTCGGTTCAGCTCCAATTTCAGGGCCAATTACCTCTTCACAATTGTTATTCCAGCTCTCTCTTGGTTACCTGGTCCAACAGTTTCTTGAGCCACATTAGTGATTCTTTTCAAATTCAGGCTCTGCTCTGTACAGTGTGTTTTCTTATGCTGTTCTATATAAAATGTCATAAGCTAGAGATGCTAGGAGAGATGCCAGAAAATACACCAACTGCCTTAGTTATCCCCTGCTCTGCATTGGAAAGGCTACACAGGAATTATATGGGGAACCCTATTAGTACAATTAGCAAGCCTAATTTTTGATGCTGTCTAGAGATAATTTTGTGCCTACTTATGGTCTGATGTGGTAAATGACAAGTCATTGCAGGCCTGAATATTGAAATAACAGTACATCTATGCTACATCAGAGTTGTAAGAGTTTGTCTTTCCAAAAAGATAGAAAAGGCACACAAATACATGAATATGATTTATTCTGGGAAAAGATAAGGTGAAAACAATAGCATGGAATATATTTGCTTTCCTTTCTGCCAAAGCAAATTTTTCTCCTATGTTAAAGCCAAGTTTTCAGAACAGGCTGAGCCCCCAGAAGCCTCTTCTGAGACACTTGGTGGTAGATCTTCAGTCAGTTAACAACTTCTTAAATAGAGGACATACTGCAGTTTCCTTCCCTTCTTCCCCCTCTGTCCCTCTCACAGAACCTCTATTTTTGAATTCTGGTATCTAAATACTGTTTAAAAAATAAGATAAATAAAATAAAATAAAATAAAATAAATAAGAAATGGTATGAATATGGTTAAAAAAAAAGCTGCCTTCCACTCCTGACGTTTCAGTGTCAAGCTGTGTGGGGAGTATACGAATACAACTGTTTCTCCTCTCCTGTATGGCTACTGAAGGCTCTATCAAATTTCATGGCTTCTCTCACTTAAAATCTGACAAATGATACACATCTCCTTCAGCAAGTTAATGAGAAAGTATGTCTTTAAGAAAAACTAAAAACTAAGCAAAGCCATTTAAGGTAGCTGTGTTGTCCCACTCAAAGTAACTCCCCCTCTGTACTCAATAATTGCCATTTTTTAATTTCTGTTTTCAAAGGACTTTCGAAATAGGAGTGGAACTTCTGTTGCAGCAGGGTACCATCAGTTTTTATAAAGCGCTATGTGATGCAATATATATATTTATATATTTAGAGTACACTACATATTTTTTTAATCTTTCAATTTGTTCACTGCCAAGTCTCTTGACACTATGATATGCTAGGAAATAAGTTTAAAATGTTTAACTTCAGAAATAACCTTCCTCTCCGAAATCTCTTTTAGGAAAAAGCTACAGTGATGCAATGGAACATCAATATATAAAGAAAGAGAGATTTACTCTGAGAAAATATTTTACTCAGAAGAGTGCAGAAGAGAATCTGTATAATTTTCAGAACATCATACCTCTGCATATTCTATTGAAACACTCACATTGCCAATGAATACAATAGATTATTTGGATCTAAGTTTTATATTTAAAAAATAAGACTGTAAAATGGAATTTAACAAACCTTTCTTGCAAGAAACCCTGTGCCGTAAAAATGTCCTTTCTCTAATCAAAATATCACCTGAATGAAGTCATCATGTTTGGCCTGATTGCATTTTTTCTCCATATATGTGCAGCTGCATTTGCCTCTCCATAAATGTCATTTGATTATGAGAAAATAAACAGGGAAGGACTCGTAGGGAGTCGGTACAGGGCCTGCTTGTTTACCTGCTGCAGCTTTCCAGGCTGAAGAACAAATGTCATGCAAATGGTGCACCAGCAATGATCTGCCAATCATCCTGCCTTGGCATTCATGGTGATTTGCTAAATCATTTAAAGAGACATGCTTTACTAAATGAAAAAATATCAGCGGCAAGGGCCTGTGTTTAAACATGGGGTTGAGTTATTATCCCAGTAGGCTGGAATGAAATGAAGACATCTTCCAATTAAAGCTTGCAGATGAACCCAGACAAACCCCCCTTTTTTCATAAAGACAGGCAGATTATGATTGGGAGAGAACAGCGACAGAGGCTTTCATTACAAGCTGATTATGGTGATATAATTCCCAGTGCTGTGTGTCTGCGGGCCCAACTTCACATTTGAAGGTTTTTAATATAATTTCCTTAGGGTGAAATGCTGAAGATTTATTAAACTTTATGAAGGGCTTACAGATCCAATTTAAGAGGACATATCATAGGGCAAAACTGACAGATGATAAAATACATTCCAGGAAGAAAGAAAGAGAGAAATAAAGAGAGAGAGAAAGTGAAAGAGGGAGAGAAAGAAAGAGGGAGAGAAAGAGAGAGAGAGAAAAGGAGAAAAGGCGAGAAAGAGAGGAAGAGAAGGAAGGAAGGAAGGAAGGAAGGAAGGAAGGAAGGAAGGAAGGAAGGAAGGAAGGAAGGAAGGAAGGAAGGAAGGAAGGAAGGAAGGAAGGAAGGAAGGAAGGAAGGAAGGAAGGAAGGAAGGAAGGAAGGAAGGAAGGAAGGAAGGAAGGAAGGAAGGAAGGAAGGAAGGAAGGAAGGAAGGAAGGAAGGAAGGAAGGAAGGAAGGAAGGAAGAGAGGGAATTATTTGAATTTTGGAAGCCATCTGGGATGGATTTTTGTTTATGTAAACTAGTCTTCTTTTAAACATCACTAATATCCCAATATTTGTAGAAAATGAATCATTTTCAGTTTTGTTTCATGTTTATTAAAATCTAAGTGTCTTAGTACTTGATATTTGTTATCCAAATATCAAGTTTGGCAAAATATTGACCAAAAAATTCTTGAATACCAGATAACATTTATTTTAATTTTTTTAGTACTAACGAGCACTGATTTTCCTCTTGTACACATTGTTAAGAACAATTGTATTTCTGCATTTACATGTTCCTTGACACTGCTTCTTTTTTTGTGTGTCACTATGTGATTCTACACATGTCCATATCCAATGTATCTACTTGGGTGTAAGTATAAGATTGTAAGAGTATGTAAATATACAAGAATAATTATCAACATCATATAAACAATCCTGGCAAGTCTCAGCAACACCCAAACACGCCAAACATCCACATCAACACCACAGTTAGTGAGAATTTCCCATGCTGCATGTGTAGCTTTACTCTTTGATGTATGAGAGTATCACAATATGTTTTTAATATGTATGATGGAAAACATAAGTCAGCATATTTCTGTAAGGATGAGAGAAATATGAAATATAACGAAGCTTAACATACCAGAACATATAAAGCATTTGTTGGCTATGATGAATAGTGATCAAATCATAAAAAAAAATACCTTACGATATCTACACTTATGGTTAGGCAGCTAAACTGTATTTCCAACATATGGAGGAGATCCAAAAATCACAGAAATCAGTTCCTTGAATAATCAGGCTTTACAAATAAAATCTTATGCAGTGATGAGTTTTGTTGCCTTATTCTGACGTGATTAATTAGATCACGCTCAGAACTTTGCCACCACCAAGTCCACTTTTATTTTTTATCTAAGTCAGTGTTTGATCTCAAATTTCCAGAGATAACCAACAGATATGCTAATTTCAATTCTTATCTGGTACACAGCGAGCATATGCCCCTTTCCTTCAAAATATAAGCTGTCTTCTAAAAGATTACTGTAAGAAACTGTAAAGAAAACGAATACTAACAAATAGAGACATAGCCATTTAAAGACATTCATTTAAGCTCTTGGTTTGGCTCTTTCTCCTGGAAAAGCCTCAAGAAGAAAATCAGGCTTTTTGTCAGTCAGCCTTCTGCTGGCTTCACATCAAGATATATTTTGATTGACTGTTTTCTAAAAAGATGTACATTCATCTTATTCTCATTGAAAATTGTGTTGTCTTATGTGATACTTATGTTTCTGTACACAAGAAAGGAGATATTTGATCTAGCATCTTGGCATGGTTAAGACACAGTGTACCTGCCAACTAACCCTGATATTTCTTTACATTTCAGATCTTCAGGAGAGCAAAGCTTTGCTACTTTATGCACGTATGGCACCCAGGAAAATGGGCATACCACTGTGACTGAATCTAAGGGTACAACAACAATAATAAAACTGATGTATAGTCACAAAGCATGGTACTGTAGTTGGTTTGTTTGTTGTAAAAAAGTAAATACAATGGCAATGTAACTTACTATTATTTAAGAAGATAACTTATTATTATTTCCATGAAATCTAGAAACAAAGTCCTTGCATGGTATTTACTTACCTTTTAGTCATCAAGCCAGTACTTAACAAAAAATGGCTTTTAGTTATATGGCATATTTTTGTGAGTAATATTTGGTTATCATACCACACACCTCCACACTTAGATGAATACAAACAGCACAAGCAGCACTTCACATTCCCGATTATCACACTGAGGTGCTGACAACTCTGCAAGGATCCTAACAGTCAATTTGTCTGATGTCAGATAAGATTAACCCTGGGCCACACCACCCAAAGACAACTCGCAAGCAATTTTAGCTAGAGAGCCAAAGAATGCTCTCAGCAGAGCAGTATGTATATATTGAGTATGTATATATTTATCTATAACATCACCTTAATATGTATTGGAAGTAACCCACTGATCAATTTGGGAGGCCTCCTGAGCCACAGCTTAGACCTTCAAAATCTGGATATCATAAGTAGAGGATATTTGCTAGTTTTGTTCTTTAGATCACCTGCTGAGTGCAGGCCACATCTTGTGATGTTTCTGTGATTGTTTCTGCACTATAGAAGAGTTACTGAAGCAAAATCAAATCCTCCTATCTGCCAAAATCTTGTGCAAGACTTAGCTAATAAATTGTTCCTTGCTTTCAAAACAAAAGACTTTCATTATAGCGTAACACAAAATCTTATGCAACAGGAGAAAAGCTGAACTTCTTGTAGTCAGTCCAGATGTTGCCACACTCAGAAAACTGTTTTGCCTAACTGTAGGCAGAAGAGTATTGAAAAACTAGGTGACAGTCATTACCATTAGAAAAACTACCAACAAAAAAAGATCAGGCTTGCTATAGCTAGAGGTGATTGAGCCGTATGTTTAACATGTCTAAATAGCCAAAATCCTGCACTCCAGTGCCTGCCTAGTTCCTTTCATGCTTCTATCAAAATTTTAGGCTGTCCAATCTTTGAGGAGCCTTACCTTAGATGTTCTCTCACCTTTGCAAGACGAAGATGCCATGAAAAACACTGACCTCACCCTTTGTGCTTTTTTACTTTAGCTGAATTTACATAAGCTATCTCACTATTACGTGACACAAACATCCATCTTAGTTCACATAGTAACAAGCTAACAGGAGCTTAAATTTGGAATAAATTTTCCTAGTTCATTTAGTTTTGTTCCTTTGAGCTTGTAATGATTTAAAAGCACATGAGGTATCTTGATAAGATTTGTTATACAACAAAAGTATTAAACAGAATTCATTTCTCCAGTGGATAAGTATATAAAACTCAAGTTAGCTGTTCTCCAAAGTTTCAGGCTCTGGTGAATGTTCACAATTGGCATCTTGGTACAGTACAGACACAAGACTTGTCAATATAAAAAGCAAATCAGAAACAATACCCATGATCTTCCAGCTATTTGCCACCAAACTGACTACTTATTATTTGATAGCCTTTTTCTCTCTTCCAAATTAGACATATTATTGACCTGTAGAACTCATTGATCATTAATATCTGGAAAATGTTAAGTTATTAATAATTATCACTGTTAATTATTATTAATGTGGGGAGACTAAAGTAAACATTTCAGGATATTTCTAAATGTGTTTAGACCATATGATAAGAGTAATATCTGCATATATATGTGGTAGGAAAAAAAGAATATTCTTCGGGATTCATGGCATAAATAGATCACTGCCTGGGATCAGAAAGATATGTCACTCAAATGAATAAGTTGCACAGTTTGAGCACTTTGTTTTTTATGCATTTCCTTGATAGCTCCAGAATGGCTTCTGTTAGAGGTTTACACCAGAAGAGAATGAATTATCTATTCAAAGATTTTTCTGGCAGAGCTGTTCTGAAAGAGTGATGAAATTGTGAGATTGACTCCTGAAGCTCCATAGCAGGGACACACATCCAAGCGCTATAGGTTGATTGCATAAAATGCGTGACAGTAATTGCTGTGTATCCAAGAATGACTGTCAAAAGAATACTTTGAAGTAATTTTCTTGCAGCATTAGGAAGACTGCAGCAGAGAGGCTGAAATCACAAAAACTATTCTCAAGCTTTCTCAGCTCTGTGAAGTACAGCAACTAAGTTGTATTTCCCCTAATCTTTGGAAAAGTTAGGAAATATAAACCTTAATAGTTTGACATTTAGCACAAAAAAATAAATACGATGTGCTTTTATAAGTACTGTCTGCTCCCAAAGTCATGAATTTAAAAGCTATAATACTAAATTGAGACCATGAATAGCTTTGGTTTAAGGGTAAGCCTGGGATATGATGATTCTGAGTCATCTGTAAGACTAAATTATTAAGGACTTGCTTTGTGCTTTGGGCAAAGATATAAGAACTGAATAAAACATATATGCTTCCCACACTAAAAAGAATTGCATGGCTCATGTTCTATAGAAAGGTCTATTTGCCAGTCAAGAAAGAGGAAGAAGAAGAACTGTGGATGTCAGCAATAAATAAGTAAGACTGAGGACTTGTTTAAGAATTCTACAGGTGAGTGAGAGGTGATTTTTCTGCCAAGTCTTGATATCAGAAAGTGTTTCTCCTGCAGGAGTTATGTTCACAGCACATGAACACTGAGGAAGTCCAACCATGTAAAAGGGGCTGCTACAGAATTCACAAGTGAGCCTACAGAAGACACTGCCCCTGCAGAAAGTGTCTGATTCCTTCTGTGGCCACTTTTAGGTTGTTGAAGAGTATGGTATAAACCACATTTATTTGTTCAAGAATTAGCATGTTTTGCCTAATTTTTCTTGGCCTACTGATATGAAGGCAACTGAACAGTGAAAAATAAAAGTTTTGGTGTCAGCAGGATTCAAGCACAGCACTAATTTGGGATAATCTATTTTTTAAATAATCACATCCTGCAATGTGCAAAAAAGCCCTGTTATATTAGTAAAGCCAAATAAAAATCTGTGATTTTGTGCAGATCAAAAGTTGATTCCAAATCAATTACCATTTTTGATCCAATCAGATACCCATTTTCAAATACAGTGGGCAAATTTCTTAATTTTTATTTTCCTTTTTTTTCTTTATTACATTCTATATAAGCACCATATGTTTAAAATTACAGTGTAATAGAATGGTTTTGATTAGAAAGGATATTAAAAATCATCTAGTTCCAACTCCTCCACTAGAAAAACTTCCCAAAAGCCCCATCCAACTTTGCATTCAAAACTTTCAGGAAGGGGTATATGCACAGATTCTCTGAGGAACATGTTTCAGGGCCTGATCACTCTTTTGAGTAAATAATTTCATCCTGATATCTAATCTAAATTTCCCCTCTTTTAGTCTAGAGACATTGCCACTTATTCTATCACTACACTCCCTGAAAAAGAGTCCTTCTCCAGCTTTCCTAGTCCTTCTCTAGATTTTCAGGGACATGATTTAGCAGAGGGTTGTTAGGGCAGTATGTTTAGGTCATGGTTGGACTTAATCTTTAAGTGATTGTAAGATTCTATGATCCTATTCCTGCAAACCCATTTTAGGTACGTGAACAGTGCTACAAGGTCTCCCCAGAACCTTCTCTTCTCCAGGCAGTTACCCGCTTTTCATAGCTTGTCCTCACAATATAGATGGTCCAGCCCTCTAAATATCCCCATGGCCACTGCCTGGACTTGCTCTGCTGTGCAGAACTGAATACAGTTCTCCAGGTGGGATTTCATAAGAGCTGAGTAGATAGAAAAAATCGCTTCCCTTGAACCTCTGGTCATACTTTTTTTTTGACACAGCTCATGATACTGTTGATCATCTTGTCCTCAAATGCACAGTCCTGACTTATGCTGGGTTTCTGCTCTCAGTCCATTCTTGGCCCAGCCCATTTTGTAGTTGGGATTGTCCTCATCCATGCCCAAGGATGGCCTTGTAGAACTTCATGAGAGTCATGATGATCCACTTCTCAAACCCCTCAAGATCCCTCTGAAGGCATCCCTTCTCTCTACTTGACTGCACCACACTACTTATTGTCATCAGACAACTTGCTGAGAATGTACTCAATCCCACTGTTCATGCCACTGACAACAAAGTTAACCAGCACCAGTTCCATTACCAGCCCCAGAGGAATGCTACTCATCACTTGTCTTCACCTGGACATTGAGGAAGTGACCACAACACTCTGAGTACAAGCAGTCAATTTCTAATTTGTGAAGTGGTCCATCCATCAAATCTATGTCTCTCCACTTCGGAGACAAGGTTTTCATGTTGAACAGTATCAAACATTTTCCACAAGTTTGGATAGGTAGATCAGTTGTTCTTTCCTTCTCCATCACCATTTTAAACCTATTGCTGCCCATCACATCTATAAGGCATGATTTGCCCTCAGTGAGATCATGTTGCAGCAATCACTTCTTTATTTTCCATGTACTTTAGCATAATCACCAGGAGGACCTGCTTCATGATTTTTCCAGGTACAGATATGAGATTGACTGTCCTGTTGTTTCCAAGTCCTTCTTTATTCCTTTTATTTAAAAGGAGGG
Organism: Tympanuchus pallidicinctus; assembly: GCF_026119805.1. Taxonomy (NCBI): domain Eukaryota; kingdom Metazoa; phylum Chordata; class Aves; order Galliformes; family Phasianidae; genus Tympanuchus; species Tympanuchus pallidicinctus. The sequence continues at coordinate 36,346,050 of NW_026294758.1, forward strand.
CTGGAAATAGACAGAAGATACATAGGATCCTTCAATCTATTTCCATATCGTCACTCCTTCCTATGAAACACACACTGCAGTGATAATTTAAAGAATTAATTACTTTTGAAGCCTTTTTATCATTACCCCAAGGGCAGACATAATATGACACAATTAATTACTGAAGATCACTGGAAATGAATAGTGACCACGAACTTATGGATAAGATCTATCTTGGTTAAGCAAACTGGTAGGATCTGAATCTAAAGGAATGTGGAAGGCACCATGAATGCATGAATAAAAAAGACGACTTCAACACCATTCAGATTCATTTGGTTTTTCCCCAGGAGGTGATGTTAATTATACAAGCAGAAGATTAAAATAATCCTGTGTCTGATCAGAAAGAAGAGATTGAGAAGCAGTCCAGTTTTTATAGGAGTGGCATCATGCAGTAACATTGTAGGTTGCCAGCTAGCACAGGCAGCAGGGACAGTTTGCTGAATCATGTGAAAATCCATTCATTCATGCTGATTATTTATTGGCTTACCATTTGTGTCTCCAAATATAAGGAGAGTCAATCTAGTAACATAAAAATGATGAGGAAGATACTGAGATGTAATGATTTCTGGAAGTATTTAGAATAAACATGAAAAATAAGCATAATGCAATAGGAATCATCATGGGCACCTTTACAGTAGTAAGTGTGAAGGACTGCATAAACTTGCAAAAATAGCAAAGTCTCGCTCTGAATACCTACTAGTTTAATGACAATATAAAAACCTGTAGGGTGGAAGATCATAGACTTAGAAGTATAGTTAACTTCATTTATGCTTTACTGCAGACAGGTAAAACCACATTTCACATTACAAATAACTATGACTATGAAGCCTGTGCTGTGAGAGTACAAAATTGCAAAAGAAAAATAAATTAGAGCAACCATAACAACAAAAAATATTTAATAAATATCATTTAATTCACATTTTCTATTTGGTTATTTGTTTATTTAAAACAAAATAAAACGAAACATTACTTTGTAATGAGGCACCAGCTGTTTCTGTGGAAAATAGGCTGTTTTCAAGGAAATTGTTTCTGAAAACAACAAATATATGGCTTGTTAAAAATCTAGATTAATTCATTAATTTTGCTTTCAAGAAAATGTTCTCGTGCCTCCATAAAAGAAGCACGGCATGCTAGCAGAAAAAATGAAATTTCATCTAAAGCTGACCTTCTTCACTCCTAAATCTTCATATCAGGTCCAAGAACAGAGAGGGTGTGCTACTTCTAAGGGGGCTTATTTCCTTGCTAAATTCCAGTAGTCTCTCTAACCTAAACCAAATCAGCTCACATTCTATGGCTTAATCCAGTCAAGTAGCTCACCTCATAATAAATTTAATGATTAGCTGGTGGATTAGATTCCTGTGTGACACTGTATCAAAAGCTTTTGCTAAAATCCAGGTAAAATATGCCTGTAGCTTTCCCTCTGTCAAGCCTTTCAGATACTTACTCAAACAGTTCTTCCAGATACTTTAAGCATGCCTACATTGTGTGAGCTTGAGCTGATTTATGTTTAATTAAGTCAAATACGTCATAGAGAGCCCACTGTGTTCCTTGTATTTTTTTATTTATTTATTTTTCCTGATGATGACTTTTATAATAGTTACTTAAGATTTCAAAGAATTAAAAACAAAAAAACACAAACATCTCAGGAAAGGTGATTTCTATTATGACTCCAAAAGATCTCAGCTCATCAATTATAACAAATTATATTATTGAATTTATTCTGTTATTGAAGGATAATACTATGAATATACTATCAAGCCTTTTTAAGCACACACTCCATTGAAAGATACGGTTATAATGCTGCCTGCATGGGCAGAAAAAAAGCACACTTAAATGTCCCATTTGGGCTCTCAACTAAATTAAATTAATGCTGGAGATGCTATGAAGAGTTACATCTGCTGATAAATTTGGTCTCTACTTTATTGACAAAGCCATTGAAAAGATATTATGAGATATATGAAGGAACTGTACATTTCAGGTTATTTCTCACTTTTGTAGTTGTTACAGCTCTAGTTTATTTGTTGCAAAGATAAGCAATGAAAGGCCATTTCATCTTGTAAGCTTCAAATCTTAAAATTCCATTTTCCCAGTGTATTTTAAAATGTGCACAGAGAAATTCGGGACACGAGCAGGAGTTGTGTGAAGATCAAATGAAAAACTTTAACAGCTTGTGGTTGTTTTGCAGAAATCCTGCCTCTGAGTCTACTATCACATATCCATGCATTACTCACAGCTATGGCAAGAAACGGATTTTTTTTATTAGCCAGATGCTGTTTTGCTCTCTAACACATCCACAGTTCATGGAACAAGTGAGGAGAAAAAGGTTGGACCATAATTCTTACCTTTCTTTATAGTATAAAAGATCAAATAATTTCAATGTGCGTAGAACTGCTTGATTCATATCCTTTACTTGGTATGACCTAGTTTATATCTGCAATCTCTCATTGTTAGGAAATCATGCCTTTTACAACCCTTTCCAATTTCTTTTGCCATCTCATCTTCTTCCCTTTTCTGAACAAGTTATCTCTGTCTAACTAATTCCTTTATTATATTCAATTTCAGGCAATAATGATTATCCTTTTATGGTAGTTCTATTGTCCTGGAAATACTCCAGTTTTGGTAATTGCATTCTGTTGACATAAAATCCCTTCTGCAGCTTCAGTTGGATGCTGTATTCTCCTTTACTTCCTGTCCTAAAATGCCATGTCTTTTGCTGTGCAGATCTAAACAGCTACTCTGTTCTGCTCCACTGCTTTCTGCATTTAAGCGATTTGTACAGTCACATAATTGTATGCATGTACACAGGCACACTGATTTGGAAAAAAAAAAATCAAGAATGCATTAGCTGCAATTGTAATGCAGACTGCTGTATAAATAGAATATTGTAATTACTCTGCCTTTCCCTGTTTTTGACCTATGAAACTTTCTGTCATATATTTAGAATATTTATCTGCATTCTTTGGGTATATTATCTTAGCAAAAGTTGTCTTTGTTATGCCTCTCAGATCCAAATGTACACAAATCAGTCTTTTCCTTACCTGACATCCTTGTTTCTTTCAGCTTTTGGCCTCCAACTGCTAGATCTTTTTCACTTAATATTATTTATTTTTTCACTTAGAAGGCAGCATTTGATTTCACTGTTTGGTAGGTTTTATTTCTGTGTTTGTTTGCTTTTTGTTCCATTCTCTTACTATGATGTCCCTTTTCAAGTCCTCTCTACTAAGTTCAACACATAAACATCTCTGCCTGTCCATTACTACTTAAAAAAAAAAAAAAAAAAAAAAAAAAAAAACTATGGTTTTTGAGTCACTTACTCTGAACATGCCACAAACCACTGGCTTCAGCTTTGCTTGCTTTCTTATATTAACCTCATTCTACAATCCACTTCTGTTTCATCAGAGCAAATATGCACACAAATATGGATATCAGAAAGACACCTAACATTTAATGATTTTTTGCAGTTGTACATTCACCTTTCAGATTTGCCACCCTTCAATTGTGCTCATTTCACATTTGAAATTTCATTCTATAAAACCAAAATAGAAAAGGAAAAATGGTTCTTACAATTCCCTGTTTACACAGATTGCTCCACCTGATATGGTCAGAATATCCTCATCCCTCAACCACTTTAAAGAAATGTTCATTGGAATGATTCTATTAATGAAAAGAAATGTATCGAACAACCCTTAGATTTAGTATGCATTTTACATCAACTTTTTTTTTCCCTAGATTCAGACACTATTATTCAACATTAAGCTTATGAAATTGAAAAGGCACAATTTTTCTCTTGTGCTCATGTGATTTATGTAAGGCCTGATTTCTAGAGGTTATAAGTACTGACAGTTATACCGATTTCAGAAACAGAGGTTTAGGGAATTAGTGCATAATTTTGAAACATCTGGATGTAAATTTATAAGTGCTATTCTGATGCTTAAATGTGAGACTGAAACTTCAAATGAGAGAAGCAAGAAGCAAATAAGAGAGAAGGCAAAAGAAGAACTTGACAATCTATTTCAGAATCTATTTGTAATTTTAGAAAAAAAAATAAGTAATTTACAGGTAGACGATTACTTTGCCTACTCTAATACATATTAAAATTTGTTACATAGCTTGAATGAAAACATCTAGATTATTAAGTGATTCAAATGAGCAACTCTGACATAAATAATTGCTATTTGTTATATTTTACTGATTGGCTTATGTATTTTTTTCATATTCCCTCAATGGAACAGTACACAGGAAAAACAGTGAAAAACAAACAACAAGCATTTTCACTTAGGCACACATATTTTCTCAATCCAGTAATGCTCAAAACATTTGGTTAAGGCATCTGCCTAACTTGAAGGAGATACTTCATATTTTCTGCCTTTATTTTATTATTATTTTTTTAAGATTGGAAGTATGTATACAGAAACTCTTAAGACAGCACATGCTGAAAGGGAAAAAAAGTCTTTAGTCATTAAATATTAAGTAGTTACAGAATCATGTTGCCCCTGGGCATAATTTGTGATCACATTGAAAACTCCTTCTCAATGAATTAAAGGTTTAAAATACACCAATATACAGTTAGATTGCATTATTAAATGAATAAAGAATGACAAAATATTACGGTGCTATTATAATCTGATAACACACTCACTTTGAAAACTATTTTCCAATTGATTGCCTCATCTCCAATAGGAAACAGCAGAAATAGAAAAGATATAGAGAAGTGTTGCAAGAATGATTAGATAAAAACAAGAGGTTTCACTGGCAACCCAATGTGCTGTAGCATTGAGACTATATTCAAGTCTCCAGAAGTCTGCATGTTAGAAAATATCATGGTTCCTGTGTGAATTGTTTAAAGTGGAAGATAATAGTTGAAGATACTAGTTGGAGTTGTAGTGGATGACACTTGTGGGCTCCTTGAACAGAAGATTTCTATTCTATTCTATTCTGTTCTGTTCTGTTCTGTTCCGTTCTGTTCCGTTCCATTCCGCTGTAGGATAGATGTAGGCTACTGTGCATGTTCTTTCAAAATTATTATGTTCCTGTACTTAGCATCTCTGCAGTTTTCCCAGAGGGAGCAAGAAAGAAAATTTACTCTTTTGTGACTGGGATAATTCCTCAGATGCTATTTGTTTGGTTGAAAGAGTGATTATCTGGATCATTTCTTAATTTAACTGAAGTAAACTTACCTGGGGTGTACAAACATCAAACTAACCTTCCCTGACAGTTCAGTAAATGAATCTCAGACTTGACCTCTAATACAACACTGTTATCCTAACCTGACATTCTGATGAGTACAAGCCTTTAATCATGCTGATTTCTGCCACATGGCTCTGTGGTTTTCCGACGGGCTCAGAACAAGCCCACTAGGAGCTAGATCACAGACACTTGTCAGTGATATCCACCTCCTTTACCACTCAGGTCTTGCACTTCTAAATAAATAGAGAGCAATGCAGTGATGTTATCACACAGTAGATTTCCCCAGCTGCAGCACTGATCCTGTTAGTGCTCTGCACTTAGCTAATGTTCGTGCAGCTATATTTATTTTGTTAATCACTTTCCTAGGAGATAGCCAGTTTTCAAAGATGCACGTTTAGCTCATTAGTGATTCAGTCAGCATTTGTAAGAATTGAGATCATGTAGTTAGTTAACAGATATTTAAGTTACTATAATAATTGTTTTAATCTCTCAAGAACAAGGAGTTGCTCACAGTTTTTGGGGGGTCTGTGTTATTTTGTATCAAGGGAACTATGCTCTGTTTCAAGTCTTTTCTTAGCAGCGCAGATAATGTTGTGAAATGACACATCTTCAATAGGTTGTAGTTTTGGATGCAGTAAAATGCTAAATAAACTATTAATTCTTGTTCTCTTAAAAAGAACTGGTGAGGAAAAAAAAAAGGGATTTTATTAAAATTAAAAGAGTGATTAAATAGTTTTGTTTTCCTCCCATACACCATCCCATACAAAATAATAATAATAATAATTTGAACAATAAAGAAAGAATTGAAATAATGTGTAATTAACCAGGAGAATTTTTGAATTAAATATATATCTTATATAAATATATATATTGTGTGTATGTGTGTGCATATATATACGCACATATATATATATATATATATATACCTCCCTTCACTTCCTCCTTCACTTTTTCCACTCATACTATCATAGAATCATAGAAACATAGAATGGCCTGGGTTGAAAAGGTCCTCAAAGATCATCTAGTTTTAACCCCCCTGCCACGGGCAGGGTTGCTAACCACTAGACTAGGCTACCCAGAGCCAGATCCAGCCTGGCCTTGAATGCCTCCATAGATGGGGCATCCACAGCCTCCTTGGGCAATCTGTTTCAGTGCATCACCACACTCTCCTCGTCTTAGTTTAACATCATTCCCCCATGTCCTATACTAGTAACCCATGTGAACAGCTGTTCCCCCTATTGTTTGTATGTTCCCTTCAAGGCCACAGTGAGGTCTCCCCACACCTTCTCTTCTCCAAACTAAACAAGCCCAGTTCCCTCAGCCTTTCTTCATAGGAGAGGTCCTCCAGCCCTCTCATCATCTTAGTGGCCCTCCTCTGGACCTGCTCCAAGAGCTCTGTGTCTTTCTTCTGCTGGGGTCTCCAGGCCTGGACACAGTACCCCAGATGGAGCATAACAAGAGCTGAGCAGATGGGGACAATCACCTCCCTCGCCCTACTGGCCATTCGTTTTTGAAAGCAGCCTAGAACACAGTTGGCCTCCCAGGCTGCAAGCACACACTGCTGTCTCATGTCCTGCTTCTCATCCACCAGGACCCCCAAGTTCTTCTCTGCAGGGCTGCTCGCAAGGAGATCTTGTACCTGAGATTGCCCCGGCCCAAGTGCAACACCTTACACTTGGCCTTATTGAACTTTATTAGGTTCACAGCAGCCCACTCCTCCAGCTAGGTCCCTCTGGATGGTTTCCCTTCCCTCTAACATATTGACTGCGCTGCTGAGCTTGGTGTCATCTGCAAACTTGCAGAAGGTGCACTTGATTACATCATCCATTTCATTGATGAAAATGATGAAGAGCACTACTCCCAAGACCAACTCTTGGGGACACCACTTGTGACCGGCCTCTCCACAGACACGGAACCTTTGATCACAGCCCTTTGGCTGTGACCAGTCAGCCAGTTCTTAATCCACTGAACAGTCCATCCTTCGAATCTGTACTCTCCAATTTAGAGAGAAGGATGTGGTGAGGGACCATGTCAAAGGTCTTGCGGAAGTCCAGGTATATGACATCTGTTGCTCTTCCCCTGTCTACAGATGCCATATCTTCATCCTAGAAGGCCACCAGATAAACCATCATAAACATATCATAAACACATATATGCTGTGTAACTAAAACAAATACCAATAGAGCCTCAAGTTCTATAGCAGCAACACTCAGAAGCTTCCATTCTAACACATAGAATTAACCTGCCTTATTTTTTGAAGCAGTGCAAGCAACAACAACATTCTCTGTACTTGGAATGACAACAACCCTCTGGCTGTGATCATCCAACCAAATTTTTACCCGATGAAAAGTCCACCCTTCAAACAAGTATCTCTCCTATTTAGAGTTAAGGATGTGAAAGGTCTGCACAAATCCAGATAGATAATATATAGATATTGCCCTTCCTTTGTCCACCAGTACTGTCAATCCATCATAGAAGGCTACATATTGGTTAGCAATGATGCGCCCTCGGTGAAACCCTGTTGGGTGTCTTGAATCACTTGCTCATTCCTCAAATGCCTTAACATCTCTTCCAGGACATTCTGCCCTATGATCTTCCCACACACAGACATGAAGCTCACCAACCCGTAGTTCTCCCTTTCTTAAAAAGGAGAGTGATGTTTCACTTTTTTTTCAGTCAGCAGGGGCTTAGTCTGACAGCCACAACATTTCAAATGGGGTGGAGAGTGGCTTGGCAATCACATCAGTCAGTTCCTTCAGTATCCTGGGATCTTGTCATCAAGCCCCATAGACTTACACACATTCAGTCTCATGAGCCACCCTCAGACTTGCTCTATCAGTGGAAGGGTTTTTGTTAACCCAGCCCTCTCCTAGATGTTCATGGATGTGAGGTTTGAGGATGTGAGAGACAGAAGAAAACTGGCTGGGAATGAAGATTGAGGCAAAGAACTCACTGATTACTTCAGCCTTCTCCATGTCCACTGTAGACAGTTTCCCTTCTCATCTACCAGAAAGGATACACATTCTTTGGCCTGTCTCTTCTAATAAATTTACCTATAGAATCCTTTCTCATTTTTGCAGTAGTTCCATCTGTGCTTTGGTTTTCTTGATCCCATCTCTGAATGTCTAGATAGCATCCCTGTATTCTTAGGCAACACACTCTTCCTTCCACTGTCTGCACATTTCCCTCTTATCCCTCAGTTTGACCAGCGGGTCTTTGCCCAGCCATGCCAGCTTCCTGTCTCTTCTGTTTGTTTTCCCATACTGGGGAACAGAGAGCTCTGGTACTCTTGAAAGGCAGCCTTAAAGAGTTGCCAACTCCACTCTAATCATATGACCCTAACGGCAGCTTCCCAGGTGACCTCATCCATTTCTTCCTTAAATTGCCTGAAGTTCATTCTCCTGAAGTTCAGAGTCCTGATTTTACTTTTTGCCAGACCTATCACCTCAAGATCACAAACTCAACAGAGCATGATCACTACAGCTCAGACTGACTCTTTAAATATTGCTTTTTACTGAGCTCCTGCACAAAGAAATTATCCTCAATGTCTCCTGAATTGATTGCAGCCCACCATGTTGCTTTCCCAGCAGACATCCAGGTGATTGAATACCTCATTAAGATGAGAGCCTGCAAGTGCAATATTTGTAGTTGAACAAAGAAGGCCATCCACAGGCTCATCCTGGTTAGTAGGAGACCGTGATATACCACATATACTTTTCTGGTCTGTTCCCTGATTTTCACCCGTAAGTTCTCAATCTAGTTACAGCTGTTTCTCAGAGACAACTCTTTTCACTGTGGTCTTTCACCAGGAAACTAGCAGCAAATATTCTCCCTCTTTAGCTATGATCTCACCAAACTCCAAAAAAAACCTAGGAGAAAATAAAGGGATATGTAGCATGATGGTGTGCTCTCAGATAAAAAAGTTATGGCTGAACAAGACAGAACTTCACATTTTACGTGATGGCCAACCTTATCACAATTTATAGATTATAGGCAAGATCATAGATCAAGTATTCCTGTTACGCTACAACAAGAATGAAATTGCTAGTCTAACCTTTAAAAACAAGACAAACCTCCCATCTCTTCTTTAAGGAAATGAATATTAGTTTGCATGACTATACAAAGAGATCTTTTATATAACGGAGCCAAGAAAACCTGTTTTCAAAGTATCATTTGAATCCGTTTTAACAAGAGGTGCATTCTAGTACTAAAAAAACATTTATATCATGAGACTACAGCTTGAACTCATAATAAGAAAAATGTATTATGAGCAAAAGAGTCTATCACAACATAACAATTTCCAGCTTCCACTCATTTTTCACTTTAAAGTCTTGGTTTTTGGTCTTTAGATAAGAATTTAAAGGTAGAAATCTGTGATAAAACATAGGACAACTGGAAGGAGGTCCAGCAATTACAGAAAGATACAAAACTGACAATATAGCTTTCAGTGTACTGATTTAACTGTGTTAAGGTTTAAATGTTATGGTAAAAGGTAGCATCACTATCTGTATTCACATACTACTGATACAGCAGGACATTTTTGTTTTCTGACTTGGAAGTATTAGCGCAAAAAGTCTTTCTGTAAAATAAACCATAAATTTGAAGGAATACAAAGCTATAATTTTTTTTCCCATATTAGCCAATGACACCAATTAGGATTACACTGAGGTATTTAACCTGCATTTTCCATTACTTGTGACCTACAGGAATATTCTTTAAGGACAGAGTTTAGGGCTTATTTGTTTTCTTTATGAAAAAAATTTGTTTGGCTAAATTGTTATATCATCTCTCCTAACTCAAACACAAATATTATACTCTTTTTAGCCAAGTATTAATATAATCTTGTTCGTGTAAACAAAGTATGCCATAAACTTACACTATTAAGTTCTCATTCAAAGTGCCTGTTTGCACAGATTGAAAGAAAGAGCAACTAAACAGTAAGTTTTTAAAAACTGTTGCATGTGTGCGTTGAAGCAGTATTGGCTACTGCTGTAAACTGTTATGTGTTTTGGCTGCTAATATTTGCAGAAAAAGCTTTCCCTGTAGAAACAATCCAGTGCCAGACACTTGACTTGACATCCTGTTGAGAGATTTCAAGAGGACTTTGCAAAATACCAACATAATTTAGAATATCAGAAATGACTATGGGGAGACTATAGAGGCAGAAATAAACCATTATTGGGATTAGTCTTTTGAACATTTGAATAATCTTAAATACAAGATTTGTATGGTGAATTCAGAGCTCAGCAGTTGCATTATGCATACCAACCATAATGGCAGAGTATAACAACAATCACAGACTTCTTTTCTTTTTTTTTTTTTTTTTTTTGGCAAGTGTTGCTATTTTCTGGATTATTTTGTCAATTTGAGTACACTCGAAACCACTGTGTATACAAAGAAGAAAAAAAAAGGAGCTGCAATGTTGATTAGCATTCAGACCGCCAAATTCTAGCAATCTCTTCCCCAGGTTACCACTACTCAGATTGCAAATCCTCTCATTACAGCAGTGCTTTGGTGGCATTGTCATTCACATTAGCAAGAAGTTTAAATAATTCTTTCTTAATTCATGGTTGTAATATTTCTTGATAAATTGTAAAAAGGCTATTTTAGATTTCACTCCTTTCACTCCTCAGAAACCTTATGTGATGGGAGAGTTTGTGCGCTCCAGGAAATGTTTGTATTGAAATAGGGCAGGAGGTTGAATGTCCTGAAATACGAGAAATGTCAGGGAAGTGCAAAAGAAATTAAATTCTGCCTCTTTATGTCTTTAAAAAACCTGAAGATAAATGAGATGAAATTGTTAGTACTGTTAAAACAGACTCTTTTTCTAATTAGCGTATCTCAGAAAGTACCTCAGATACAGCCAGATTTTAGGCTGTTTCATTAGAAATTATACATCGGTATATCTGTAAAAGCTTAATTTACCCACAGCTTTGTTGTTTCCTATCCTTTCCTACATTTAGTCCATATCAAGGGAAGCTGGCTAGGGAGGGCTAATAACTGAAGAGGGCTGTTAGAACATTTCAGGTGTTTGTTTTCTCATTTAGGGGTTTTCTGATAAGACTTCACTGACACAGTAGACTGCATAGTATTTTATCTAATATGCCATGTTTTGCTATAGTGTAATGGGGAGAAATAATGAATGGATCTCATCTGTATTTCATTTTGCATTAGTCACTGTGGGATTTTGAATGTGAGTAAAGCAGTGGTGTTCTTCCCTTTAGCAGCTGCTTCTTCACTCAGAAAAACACCCTTTTCACAACATCTTCAGGTGTTGGCTGTACACTTTTCTACATCTCTAGTAAGAACAGGCTATTTTAGATACATCGGACTTCAAACTAAATGGGAAGTTAGCTCAGAGGTAGGAGAATATCAAAATGTCTTCTTCTTCTGGACCTCCTTCTCAACCTGTTTGGAGTGGTGTTTTATGGCTCTAACCCATGCAGACAAAGGTGCAAAGCAATAAAGTTGTATTGTTGAGGGTAAAAAAATCTGAAGGGCAGCATGGGAGTTTCTGTCAGTTCTCCCTTACTGGGTTAAGGTTTCTAGCAAACTGTTAACAGTCACTGTGAGGTTAAAATAGCTCATCATTTTATCAGGATTATTGAGGTTATGACTGAGGACTTAATAGTCTGGTAGTGCTTTTTGTCACAATTTAATGGCATATTGATCTTCTGAGTGAACAATCATGACCTTCAGCTGCTTACAGATGCTTTCAAGGGGAAAATGCTTAAGGAGGTTGTCCCCAGGGAAGTGGGCACAGTGAGCCATGACCCACCTAGATGGGTGCAGATGGGTGCCACGCTGCCACCCTACACAGCAAAGCAATTTGGGAAATGCTTCCCTATCTAATGACATGTAAGTAGGGAGAGACCACAGAAACTCATGACCAGCCATTATTATCATAGACAATCAAAAAAGCAGTCATGAGTACCATTAGCAGATTCAAATCTTAGCCTGTTTATCACCTATGTTTAAGAAGCGTCTTTGATTGCTGTTCAGCAAGTGTCAAGGCAGCACTGTTCAGACAAACCTATGGAGTCATACTTCAGTGGTGTTGTGTAAAAACAGCAACTTGGTGGAAGAGACAGTTCTTCTGAAATGCACCAAAATCTTTTAAATTTTTTATGGACCATGCTATCAAGATGCTTTCTCATTCTTTGATAAGTAGATTTAATGCTTCTAGTGTGGTTCTTTTTTTTTTTTTTTTTTTTTTTTTTAAGCTATTCTGAACTATTTAAAAATAAAGGTAACCAGATGTTTCATACAAACATTCAATGTTTCGGAAACTTCACAAATCCTACTTAGAAATTTCTAGACTTTCAGTATTTAATACAGACTTTATTAGTGTAATATCTTGATCTAATGGCAAAGATCAATGTATATACACAACTCTTCACACACACACACACATATATAAGAATACTAGCTCACCTAACAATCGCAATTAATCTTTATGCATTTGGGGTGAAGAAAACTGTACATTCAGGAAGAAAATCTGACTTCAGTGTCATATTTATTTGTGCAAAACCTAGATTTTCTGTTGTCTTGTAATTTAATATGTCTTTGGCTGCAAAGATTATCCAAAGCAGAATGCTATTTGCCTCTTAGCATGGTTTAGTAAATGCCTCTTATGTCATTCTTTGCATTGCCTAATGTTGCAGCATCAAACATGCTGAGTGACAGGCCTACTGAAAAGGCACTCTCTTGTCTGTTTTGACAGAGCCACACACTAGCAGGCATTTTAAATCTGTCAGGAAGGAAAAAAAAGAAAAAAAGCTGAATATTTAATTATTGGTATACTTAGATTCTGCAATCCCACATCTTAGTTCTGATAAAGTTGACGTGATTTTTAGCATCAGTCTTGCATTATGTGAAAATTAGCTCAAATGAGCATGGAACTGTAATGTCCTTTAAAATTCCCCTGTATACTTTATTGACTAAAATGCACAGAAAATCAGGCAGTGCAGTAAACCATATTGAATGTGCTTTACTTGGAGGAGCTGAAGGGGGAGGGGAGTATCAATTTGTCTAAAATCCAGTAAATAGCCAATAAAAATTCACCTTGCCTCTATACTGTCCTAGGAGAGGCAATCTCATTTACATTTATTAGAAGAAATGATGTAGTGTCCTGCAGATAATTAACACAATAAAATGCTGCTAATTTCACAGTGTCATTATAAAATTTGCCAGTTTAAATTAGAAAGTGATTAACCCTCTGAGTGAGGCAGTGACATTTCCATTCCCAGTCTGCAAATTAAATTTGCAATATTTTTTTTCACTTTGAAAGTTCATCTGTCTCTCCAGTGATATCGTCCTGTATTTTTCCACCCTCCCACTCTGTCCGGTGAGCAAATCTGTTGGCAAAACAGTTTGAATCCCTGACTATTTCACATCACTAAGCCAAGCTCATACACAGGCATGAACATGCTAGTTAGTAGGGGATAAAGTCTCTCTTAAAAGCAAAAAGAACTAATAATGCCTGATAAGCAGAGGTGCACTGAGCAATGAACTTCTTGTTGGTGCGTGTAAAAGAGGAAGGCTTTTCCATTAATGAGGTCTCCAGAAAGAGCTTCATTTCGTATAATGACTGCAAATCCTTAACCTTTTGCCTGGACACTACTTTATCCATTTACTGTATCTATCTCTTCCACAACCTGTTTTAATTAATATCTTAAAAAAGGAACAAAGGAAAAAGAATAGACTTATTGCATGTAATTTAAATATTCTAACTCAAGTAAAATCCTCTTAAAGAATGTTTAATGAGGGAACAAAACCGAAACAGAATGAAAACTCAAATTAATGGTAGAATTGTCCTAGTCATTACACCAACTACTAATTGAATAAATTTAAAACATGAATTTACAATGTACCTAAAAATATGGTTAGCCCCACCTGCTAAAAAAAATTAAGCCACAAGAATAAATCAGCAATATGCAAGGACTATAACCGTAAAACTGAGGAAATATTTCTGAGGTATCTAATTTTACCTGGTACATTTTGTTAATTAATAATGAGATCTAGGGTCAAAGCCCCCTGCATTTTGTCTAGAAATGCATTACTTTATAGTTTGCCTGCAGATTTGCTGTATCTTCCATATGTTCAGTTATTTTCTTAAAGTTATGAAGTACCCCCACCACTGGAAGATTTGTTCCAGCAGATGAGGAAGAAAAAGACTGATGTATTGTATATATGTATTACTCCATAACAGCCTTGCTCTTGCTTCAGGATACTCCCGAATTGGGGTCCATCCTTAAACACAATGACTATGAATGATTACTTTTTGATCAGTAGATTCCAAAAGACATGGCCCCTTTGCAGGATCTCCCTAGATCCTGTTCACAGTCATGCCTGACCTATAAAGGTGCAGAAACTTACCTAAACAAACATGGAGAAACTCACAAACGTGCAATTATAAACATACTCAAGTGCAGGATGGAGAAACAGAACAAAGCTTCATCCTTGCTCTCCTTACAGAGAAAATTCAAAGTTAAGGGGATAATTACGTATATTTGTTATTGTTATTTTTGCTACAATGTGGATTGATCTCTTTAAATATCTTTTTAAACAAAGCACTTATGATGCATTTACTTGAAACATCTGTGTAAAGTTATTTCACTTATACACAACAATCTATAAAGTTGGCTTCTTGAATGCATTTTGTATGAGTCATGCACAGACAGCTCCCATTAAATGTCATGACATGAAAATGTCTGATTGATTTAGAGTACTGTAAGAAAGTAGTAGTTATTTCCCTGCACCGTTTAGGCCCTGCAGAGTCCTCCACTACAACAAATTAACCCACAGAAGTAGCTCCAGAAGATATTCAGTAGCATGAAAAGTCCCGAAACCAGGAGTTTAGCTTGCACTAGATCAGAAAAAATTTTGAACGTTGCATAAAAAGGGACTGAGTGATTAAATTTTGTTCTGTTATGGAAACAAAACCAGTGCAAAGATCCCATTTAAGGGAAGTATCTTGAACTACTGTAACCATTACAGAACAGCAGCCTCTCAGGAGTCTCCTGACCAGCCTGCATTTAGGGTGCAAACTTATTCAGAGAAGGAAGTATTCCACTGTCACAGAGGTGATTAGATCAATCTATGCATGTGAGAGGGGGGACAGAAGGCCCCTGGGCCTCCTCCCAGCCCCACAAAATGGGAAGGAAAAGGGAAAAGGAATAGAGAGATGGGAGCTGGGCTTGAGGAAGGAAAGAAAACAGCAGCAACGATCTATGGAGGAAAACTTACTTTACTATGATATTGGAATGCAAGATAACACAATAAAATGCCATCTAATTGGAATGAGACTAATAAATCAAATAAAATAAGAGAGAGAGAGAGTTCCTGAGGCCGAGTCAAACCTGAAAAGCTTGGTACAGCTAGGAAAGAACCCTTCAACACCCCCTGCGAGGCAGTAAGAAACCGCCCAACCAGGAAGGGCCAGATCCCATGACTTCTGCGACATACAGGGACAGGTGCCTGGAATTGGAGCATTAACAATTTAACCCCCAGTGCACTACATGGTATTATGATGTAGAATACTGAAAACCAAAAATCACAAAACCATGACATCCACTTAGCCCACTGAGAAGATCTCTTGTTACAGTTGACAACAGTCTCCAGCAGGAGACTATTTTCTATGAAGGATGGAGTTATATAGCATATCTCACCTAGGATCATATAAAATTATATAATAAACTTATAAATAAGCTTATTTGAATCCCTTCACATCTTTCTATGATTTTATATCAACTAGTTCTGTAGAAATGGTCATGTAGAGATATCTTAGTAGAAAAAGCTATTTTATACTTTTCAACTAGTTTTAGACAAACCAAACTTCTTTTTTTGTTTAATTTTCTTTTTTTGTTTTAATCTGTTTTAATAGTGCAACTTAATGAAAAAAAGAGAAGCTGGAATGTCACCATACACACAAAAAGAAATGGGGGACTGTGTATGGCACAAGAAAAGTCAAAATAAACCTTCCACACTTGTCAACTATATTGAAGACTGATGTTAAAGAAGAGAAGAGATAGTAACTCCTAAGGTAAACTCGTGTAAGTCTTCAAGCGCAATTCAAATCTGAGAAATATAGACATTTTCTTAATAAATATTACTGTCATTAGTCTTTGAAAAACAGGTGATATTCTTCTTCATGTAACAGTGTTTTCATGTTACTCTAGAAAGCTTATGGATAATACTTGCTACATTTAACATTGCATAGCAATTTTTATGATGCTTACTTGTCCTTGCACATTCATGACTCCCTTGAAAATTCTTTTGGGGACCTGCAATTTTTTATAGTTTTTATCTCTGCCTGAGAATAAACATTTTTTAAAGGCCCTGCAGCTATTTTTTTGTTCAATATGTTTGAAAAATAACAATTTACATTCTCATTTACAAACACAGCTACTCGCTTCATTATTATGGAGAAAAAATTCACAGGTATGAAGTTTGAAATCTGAAGTTTGCCTAGGGTTTTAAATGCTACCTTTTCTTGTAATAATAATATTAAAAAAAAAAAAAAAGTATAATTGCAAATCATCTGAAATGAGACAAGACAGTATCACTGAGAGAAGTGGATGAACATTTGGTTTCAGAATTCCTTCTCTGGGGCAGAGAAGTTAATGAAATGCTCTAGTTTTGCACCAGTTCAGAGTGAGTAGCACCAATCCCAAAATTTACTGAGGCTGTAGTTTAAAACATAATGCAAATCAGCAACTATTCCAAACAGTCTCCTTTCTTGGCTGCTCATACTATATGTGCTGAGTAGTGAGCCAGATAACTGGTTGAAAAAAAAACTGTTTTAACTAGGTTAGCTTTCTGCTCATCATCATGGCAAGAGTAAGCTGATGAGGTGAGGAGGAAGATGGGATTTTAGAGGCAACATCAACTGAGCTTGATCAATGCATAACAAAATTACAGCTTACTTTCAGTATGCCATTTACCCATGAAATGTGGATTGAAGAAACTGTGTTTGATATTTTTAAATTATTTAAAGCAATCTGAACTTCATGATTTCAGCTGAGACTAACCTGCATGCAGCTGTAACTTTGACTGACGCTTTTTAATTTGTATTCTTTCAACCATGCAAAAGCTTTTAAAATTTTCTTTCTCACCAAAAACCTTTTTCTTCCTGATCTTAGGAAGAATATTGTTCTGAGTTTTGTAATGAAGTCTTAAAATGACTAGCTGTGGAAAAAAAAAAAAAAAAGAAAAAGAAAAAAAAGAAAAAAAAAGAAAAACACTAAAAATTTGTATGAGTTTAAAATGTATTAAATGTAAATGTTTAAAATGTATTAAATGTATCAGGATAAACTTTTAAAATGTGGATATTGGGTAAAGAAACTTCAAGATCTTAGTTTAGGCACCTCAGAAGTGGACGTTTGAAAGCACTACACAGCAGCAAGTAGAAAACTCATTGGTTTTATCACATGGATTTTATAGATTGAGTGTAACTTGTATGGAAATTTCATGATGTATAGTTTCTTTTAGAAAGGAATCTAAAGCTTGAGAATATGAAATTTTGTATTTTGCAGTGAAAACCTAAAATAGAAAAATTAGTTTTGATTGAAATGGTTAAAAATTCTAATTATAGGACGCAATTTATAAATTTATATGGTAAGAAGAATCACCACAGAAACACAGAATTAGTGTCCGCTTTTTTTTGTCCCAAGACCCTGAAGTCAGGGATGGCCTTTGCTCCTCTCTTCACATCTGCTTGACAAGCTGCACATTGCAACTGGGGTACAGACCGAACTTGCCATACTGTTGCTCGGAGATGTAGGACTATCTAATCTTTCACAATCAAAAGATGATTTAATACTCGGACTGTCAAAGTCTTCCTATGGGCTGTTGCCATGATTCAGCGCCTCACCTTCTGCACTAGGATGCCACCTCTATGCACTGCTCAATTCAAGGTCACTGATAGGGATCTGACTCTACGTTTGTCTTTCTCTGGAGCTCCAGCATATGTGAGAGACATCCCCTGCTCAATAGTGGCAGTTTCCCAGTGGCATTACCCAACACTGTATCTGCTAATGTCAAAGCAAAGATCATCCTCCATCTTCCAAGGTGTACAGTCATTGTATAGCACTGTCCAGAAGCATATTGGATTGCAGGACAGGAGTCTGCCAAAAGATTTACTGAGTGGTCCCACAGAGTTAGAAATAAAATTATTTTCAGATTACCACTTCTGCAGTTAATGGCATATAATGGTCTTTTCACTACTTCTAAATTAATTAAAAGAAAAATACTATTTGAATTCAGGAAAGAAAAAAAAAATACCATTACAGCTTAGTCCTATATTCATTCTGAGACTTTTTAAATACTTGAAGTTTTGTATGTACTGACAATGGGAGGTGAAAGTACAACTGAACTTAGGCAGATACGTCACCCTAGAACATATTAATTAAGAGCTATACTTTGTGTAGCCATGCTAAAATTCCCTTGATGTGAGCAAAAAGCACACTCATCCCTACTTCTGAAGTACAAGATTTTAGCACCTACAAAGGTGAGAACTATGACCCAAAATTGGCTTTAATGTGTAAAACAGAATTTTGAGAAATATATACATATATAATACTTAAATTTCATGTTTTATCATAAAATATAGAAGTTCACAGATGTTTAAATTGCCAGCAGAGAAATTTCCAAATATACTTCTGCATATTCATGTGACTGCTTTTGCCAAGGTCTTCAGGACACCTTTTCCTTGCTAAAGTTTGTTCCAAATTCTCAAACTGAGCATTCTTCCAAATGAACGTTTCCAGAAAATCCATATGCAGTGGGTGTGTTTTTCAGTACTATTATTTGGTTTCTAAAACAACGACTCCAGAAATACTGCTGTAGCTACTGCCTTGTTAAGTAATGTCCACACATGAAAGATGCAACATTATTCATCTACGTGTATCACAGTGTTTAGACTAAATACTCAGGATGCATTCAACCAGCTGATCAGATCACTCAAATACTCTATCTTTGTGAAGAGTGTCAAATATTGACAAGACTATCACTATTATTGCTGTGCTCTTTACATAGCTGCAGACAATATAGCATTTTTGGGAAAGAGAAAGAAAGGCTTTTCATTTAGGCAAAAGAGAAGAATCATAACCAGAAACTGTGGTACTTCCCTTTTAAGGAAAAGTCAGCATGAATGTTTTGAAACTAGTGCAGGTATGTCTACACTATATTATTGTATCATGAGTTAAATCTTTAATGACTTAATCTTGATTTATTTCCTGACTATTAAATCTCACAAAATTTCCTTAAGTCTTTTAAGCAAAAAACGTCCTTGTTATACAGACAGCTCTTTGCAGCAGTTTTGAAGATCTCTCACATTTCCTTCTTTGTTCATTGTAGTTGGTCTTACTGATCCTAATTTTTGTAATGAAATGATGACACTTGGCAAACATCCATAAAATGTGATAAGAGGCATTTTTTAAAATATTCCGTAACACTAATGAAAAGATCATTCACCTATGTTGTAAGCAGAGCGGTAACCTGGCTGGAAAGATCTTGGCAGGGTGTAGCTGAAAAGGAGAAACCCATAGAAAAAACATTTGTGTTCTTCATTAACTTTGTTTTCTTCTCCATTTATGGCAAGAAATTCAATGCCTATATGTAAGTACTGCATGCCAGTCCCTTCACAGATTAGTGAATTCTGAAGGCTTTGTTCTTTCTTCCTTTTCTCTCTCCTCAAATTTACTAAAAAGGTGTAGAATGAATACTTCAAAATGCATAGCTAATATTTTGCTGCCATTGGAAATGAGTTTTTCAAATTAGACTTGTGGAAATAGGTAAAGAACATGAAATCAGTTAAATAACCAGCACAAACTGGAGATGCTCAGCAATACTTAGACACACAATACTTTCAGCTGTAAGAAATTTATGTCAGCTTTCAGAAAGCTGACTATTTAAAGTACTGCAAAATACTGTTTACATATCTTAGTAAATTCCATTCCACTGTGGTCACGATGCCTCATTTTATATTATCATATGTTGTTTCTCAAGCTGGGAAAATTAGGATCCAAATAACTCTCAGATTTTATGTTTAGAATTCATCATTCACTCCATTTTCATTAATTTAACTAGGTGCCATGCTTACAAACAGAATGAACCAATAGGTTCCTTGTCAGTATTTTGATATTACTTCAGGAATCAGATGTCATGATTTGACAGCCTATGATATCTCACCAGTATCTTACCTATTTTTTCACAGCCAGAAGAAAATAAAATTGTTGTCTTTTTCTAAATTCGGATT
Organism: Tympanuchus pallidicinctus; assembly: GCF_026119805.1. Lineage (NCBI taxonomy): Eukaryota > Metazoa > Chordata > Aves > Galliformes > Phasianidae > Tympanuchus > Tympanuchus pallidicinctus. The sequence goes on from NW_026294758.1 coordinate 36,366,535, forward strand.
ACGCATTCCAAATCACGTAAGTTTAGTTTTACTTTTGTATCATTCAAACATAAAAAATAAAATCAGTTAAAAGATTAGTTGCAAGAAAGTTTACATTTATAGCAATTTTTTTTTTTTTTTCCATATCATTTCAAATTCTACTGTTTGTTTAAAAAACAACAGACTATTCCAGGGGCTGAAATGAATTAGTTAAACAAGAAGCTATATGTCAGGCATCACTCTGATGCCTGACAGTTTATTAATTATTTTAAACACCTTTTATTTATTTATTGAATTTTTTATCAATGTTGTTTCAGGAAGTAAGAGATTACTTCAAAGAACTTCTCTCTGGAATAAAGAAATACTGTTTATGGGTATCATGCACAGAGGAGTTATGACTGGCAAATGAAGTCAAATACTGACTACTAGTTTACATATATTTTGTTGGTTTTTTTTTAATTAATATTTTAATCTTCGTGTTTTTTTACTGAACGTACAAGGGTTTGATACCCTTATTAGCATTTTGAAATAAATAAATTTAAAAGGAGACTGGAAAAAGAGGTGACAGTAAAGGCATACAGTCCTACAAAAATCTTAGCAAGAATTTAAGTTTGGATCTGATTCTGCAGAGAAAGTAAGTTTTCTGGGTGTTTGTTTGTTTGTTTGTTTTTGTTTTTGCTTTTCCTTCAGTTTTTACATGCTCAAAGCCTGAAACAGTAAAAAATTTCAGTATTCAGTTACTTGTGGGAGTATTCTTATTGGAAAACAAGAAAGAATATTTTAAGTATTAACATTGTTCAGGCACTACATGCTGTGGAGTCCCTGAACTCTAACATATTTTTTGCTCTAATGAGCTCCTAGGGATGCTCACCTCTTAGGGAAAGCAGATCTACAATACAGTCCTCAGAGCAGAAGAGAATATGAGAAAATCAAAGCATACATTGCTTTCTTCCTTTCACGTGTATCATGGAAAGGAAAACCAACATCTCTGTGAAGACAGTAGTGAAAAAACAATCAAATATCTCTTGCGCGCATACAAAGCCAGAAAGGTGGACTGAGAGCAGCGCACAGATAAAAAGCAAAGTCACTGAAACTCATTCTGTATTTAAAAAAGACAAATATCTTCACGTATAACCAACAACAATTTAGCAGCTGCATGGCCAAATCCAATAAAAAAAGTTAAGTATGACAAAAAACGTAGAGAAATATGCCATACTAGAAAGGTGATCCCACAAACATGACTAGCAGGCACTAGTTTGCATGAGAGCCAGACAGAATAGTGTTTGCTTTCCATCAGAGGGAATATGTGAACCTGTGCTGTTGCAGATGATAAAGTCATGAGGTTCATGCTTTGCCTTCTTGAGTTAAATGCCGTACTGTTCAAAATTTTTCAGGATGATACTAGCTTGTGTTATTTATCCCTTTACTAGAAGTATGCTCTTCACTTTCCATTCCAGCAGACACAAAAGCTAGTGCCTTAAATCAAAGCAACAGAGAAAAAAGAATTTCATTAATTCCTTGAATGCTACTTCTACACAAAAAAATGAATTTCCTTAATATGTATTTCAAGAAATGGATTTGGCAAGACAGCATTTACTCTAAAGCTCAAATTGTCACAAAATTTACATTATAAAGGTTGACAATATTATCATTATATTTAAAACCTCTTGTATAAGATCTCTTTCATACTAATGTCAATGACTTGAATACATGCAGTTTATGCCCATCTAGATGTTCTGTATGGATATTTCCAAAGAAAATCAATCTAATCTTATTGTGGGAGCAAAGACTAGAAATTTATTTTTTCTTTTACCACACTTTCACAAAGACTTTGTTATAAGCTCTGAAAAAGTTACATCAGTGTTAGAGATAGATAGCAGTATTTAATTGCAAAGAAGTGATGAAGGTGGTATGAAGTACCCTTCCTTCTTTGTTTACACCAGTCATTTTCTATTTCCACAGACTTTCCAGATTTTGTGGGATTTGTGTCAATCTGGTAATATTTGAAAATTATGTCAAGACTTTAGTCCTGAAAACAGCAGTTTATGATAATTTCCAGTGGTGTTTCATTCTCTATTTTAAAATATTTATTATCTATTTTTTAAAATATTTCCAGAAGAGGATAATAACAAAGATATAAGTTGTCACGGTACATGATTATTTTCAACTGTATTAGGGAGCATTTGCAAACAAACAAAACAGTCAAAATAGGTAAATACGGAAAATACTTTTTTTTTCTCCCATAAAACATGTGGTGCTTTAGGATGTATCTCATTATTTCTGTTAGTAATTAATGCATAAGGGCTTGTAGCAGTGTTTTTGTTTCTGTTTTTTTTGTAATAATTGGCAAGTTCTAACAGCAATTGAAGGCGATTTGTCCAAGCAACACCTGGCCAAACAATAAAAGGTGCAAAGTTAACATTAACATAACAAACCAGTTGCTTCAAAATAACCTAATAACAATATTTATTTTAAATATTTTCAAATTATCAGAAATTTAATTAAGATCTCACATTAAATTCTGATAGGGAGCAAGCATACCTTAGCAAATCAAGAATGTCCTAAAAAGTACAATCATTTATGTCCCTTCCAAAGTGAAAATATATCTCAAAAGCATTACAGTCCTAAGTAAAGTAAACTAAAGATAACCCTAAAATATAGATGAATATGAAAAAATTATTAATACAAATCAATTTGCAAAAATGATAGCCTGTACAAAAATCCACCCAAACTAAAAGCAGAAAAAAAAAAAAAAAAAAAAAAAAAAAAAGAAAAAAAGAAAAAGAAAAACAACAGCCAAACATCCTGACCTTCATTGAACCAAATAAGCTGTTAATTACAAAAGGATGAACACCCCTGGAGATACCTGCATACACGGTCAGTCAATAGAATGTGATAACATCCAATACAATTAAGAAACATTTGACTTGAGAACTGGATTCTACATGAAGACTGGAGGTTCTTAAGGCATTTCTGAGTCCACTAAACAGAAGTGACAGTTTGCCAGCTGGGGAAAGTGGGGTGCAAGAAACGTGGTAGCGATTAATTAATCCTTGTGACAACCGTTCAGTTAAAGTTCTCTAGTACTGTGGTCTGATTTTTCAGCTCACCTCAAGGAAAAGGATGGTTCTTATGAAATATGCAAAATCAAAAGCCTATTATCTCATTGTTCCCATGAGAATTAACTCATTGCAAATATAACAGTTATCTACCTAAATCAGTACATCAGAGAAGCTTCTGTGAAAATACATTTCATTTCTTTATGAAGTTATGCCACAATTTGATAGTCTTCATATAATCTCATTCTGAACTGTTACAAGCCTCCCACGATGATTTTGCAAGTAAGCATTTATTTTATTTCTCATCACAGTACAACTACTGGCATGTGCTACCAGCACTGCCAGTCCACTTTTATCTTCATTTCTTTTCTAGTAACTGGCTCTACAACATTTTTGAGAATTCTCTGAAATCACGTCAAGCCCTTACACTTACATAGCTGAGCTGTGCCGAGTGGTTCATATACCAGTAATAAACTGAAGTTCTTTGAAAGATTCCCAGTGGTATAAGGTGCAGGGTAAGTAGATGTTCTTTTTTTTTTTTTTTTCATTTTAAAATTAAAATTAACTCTTCTGTTATTTTATCTGACCCATCTCTTGTAACACAGCAGTATATTACCTTAATATACTTCAAATATTAATGAAATGCTAAAAAAATAATTTTTCCAGCTTAATTTTTAAATTCTTGATACAAAAATCTGAAAATATGAAAACATTCTGACTCAGTGCTTAAAACTGATTGGAGTTATACAGTAGAATATATTCCTGCTAATAATCCATTCTCAATCTGTTTATAAAAACAAAAAGGAGTTTGAATTTGTTTCATTCCAATTACCTGGAATCCAGAGATTGGACATGGATGGGCACCAATGACAACTAAGATTATCAGTTTAATTCCCCATATTCAATTTGCCCATGATAAAGAAAAGATTTGTAACTGAGAGTAATTTGTTGTGCTTGCGATGGCTTAGAAATTGCATAATGAAGTGTAATCTTTTTCACAGGAACCAGAAAAGAGGGGAGTAGATTACTGTAGCATTCTTCGTGCGGCCTCATCATTTCCTCATTTCTCAAACAAAAGACTCACCACAGTATTTACTGTCAACTTGGGGATGGTTTTAAGTTGAGGGAGGGAAGATTTAGGTTGGATGTCAGGGGGAAATTCTTTACAGAGAGAGTGGTGAGGTGCTGGAACAGGCTGCCCAGAGAGGTTGTGGATGCCCCATCTCTGGAGGTGTTCAAGGCCAGGTTGGATGGGGTCCTGGGCAGCCTGGTCTAGCATTAAATGTGGAGGTTGGTGGCCTTGCAGGTGGCAGGGGGGTTGGAGGTTCGTGATCCCTGAGATCCCTTCCAACCCTGGCCATTCTGTGATTCTGTGATTCTGTGATCTGTATATCCAAAAGATAATGAATTAAACCTCTCAATTTATACCTTTGTTTTATCCTTGCCATATCCTAAAAATTCTTACGCACTGAGACCATTAGGATTCCACATTTTTTCAGTTGTTCTCATTGCTCCTCTACCTAGTTGTTCTTTCCTAGTAACTTTTATACCCTTCTGTTAAATATAATTGAAAGTGGTCAGCAAGTTTAAGTACCAGGGCACTTTCCTACAAGTGTTGAGAAAACTGGCATCTAGACCAAAAGAAAGATGCCATCATTTCCTAAGAGAGTTTCCTACTCTTTCCATTTGGCCAGCCATCAGCATGTACACATCCAAAGTAGATACAGTAGGTTCTGGCTTTGCCAAGTTCTGGTTTTGGATTCATTGCAGAGAGTTGGTAGAAATCCAACTTACATATGGCCAAGACATAAGTTATCACCTCCTGACTCAGTTTTCCTGAGTACCACAGAGCTGGTTCATTCAAATGCACAGAGGCAAGTTGTTGCCAATGAGCTGACAAGAAAAATCTACCCACTCTATAAAGCAGAAAAGCAGGCACATGGATTTCCTGCACGAGTATCTCTCTCAAAAAGTGAGAATAAGGCTTGGCCCCATGTGAGCAGCTACCCTATTTGGATTTATTAGGAGACTTCTCTCCTGTGTGCTGAGGCTTAGAAACTGTTGAACATTTTTTGTGTGGTCTTTACTTCCTGTTTCATTTCTGGTTTCCAGACCTCATCAGAAACACATCCCTGCTCTTTCATCATGCTTCAGACTTGGAAATTGCTAGTAACCACATTCAAATAGGTTAATATGATTTTGCTTGTAGTTTGAGTCTGATTTACTGTATTTTGACCTGGTGAGTTTATTTAAAAAATCTTGTAATGCCCAACCTGGATTTTCCTCCTGTTTCACAATATAGCTAAAAAATTATAAACTAGTTGTTAAAAAAACACTGAATTGTTTTAACAGTTCCTTCAGCGCATTTCATTGTTAACATACTGTTGTTGTAAGCGTCTTTTTCTTACTCTGTTCTGTACACAGCGAGGTCAGGTCAGTGAACAGCCTTTTTTTGTTTTTTTGGTTTTTTTTTGTTTGTTTGTTTTGCTTTTTGTTTTTTGTTTTCCCCTTGAGTCAGTAATACTGTTCGCATTGTTTGTGAAAGCTTTAGAGATAGGAGAAATACAGGTAGCACTAATCTGGCCTTTTGCTGTCAGAGCAACTTGATTCTGAATTCATTGCATGGGGGTGAGACCACTATCTCCTGGGTAATAAGTCAATCCTATCTTTCTGCTCATTGAGCCCGTAGACCTCCTTCGCCACATTAATTCCACTTGAACTATAATAACCTCCTGGCTGGCAGCTGCTATTGATAAATCACAAGAGAAACTAGCAAATTGACATTGGTGGTGGACAGGCAAATGTGAACAGAAAAAAAAATCATAATGAAGTATGTTCAACAACTAGGTGTGCCAGAAAAAAAGAAAACACAAAAGCGTTGCTTTTATTTCCAAATTTCAGTCAGTTAAGGATATTATAAAAGTAGTCAGAGTACTGGATTTGTTGAGTAGTCAGCACTATTTTACCTCAGGCAGAATTTTTCAATCAGTTATTGGTTAATTAAATATGAAACCATCCAAATCACATTACCCAATCCCAGCTTTCTTTCTACTTGCAGACATCATCATGATATTTTGTTCTTCTCTCTCTTTATCTATCTTTGCAGAGTTTTATGCTTCACTCATAGGTAGGAAGCATTTTTACTTTTTTATCTACTAAGAGATATCTACTTTATTCAGCAAGTTCCTGACTGATAACAGTCAGACTGCTAGGAACAAAATCATCAGTGGTTACTTATTAATTGGAGGAGAAAGAAAATTTGCAACCTACTTGTCCATAACTGGAGCACATACTCGCTCACATTTATTATATGATGCCAGCTTCACCTTCCCTCATTCCAAGTGGGGGTGTATTCTATATTCCACATCTTCTCCCAGCAGTCCTGATTTTCAGAAACCTTCAGCACTGTATAACTGTGCTGCACTGTGCAAGGAATATAACTGAAATCAACAGGACTATATGCAACTAATGACATGATACATGACTTATACGCCCTTGAGAGACAAAGGACTTAACAGTATCTTCACAGATTAATTTAATTTCATAAAATGCTCATGGATCTCATAATTCCATTATATCCTGAATCTAGATTGTGAACTTGTCTGTAGTTAGTAAAACTGATAAAAATTTTGGAATTTCTTTTGCCAAATCTATCATCTACAACGATATTCCAGTGTTCAAAAGAAAATAAAACAAAACAAACAAAAGAAAACATTAAAAACATGCTTACAACATATAAAAATCCTGAATTATATTAAAAGATCAATACAGATTATCAAGCTGATTTTTTACATTTGAATTTTAGGTGGATATTTGTATCTGTTTAAACATACAATTTCACAGCTTTTCTTGTGGATTGTCCACTTTTCCCGGTACTGTAAAAAAAGACATATATTTCATCTGAGTGCAAATTATTTTATTTCTTGCAGTTTGTTTTCTTCTTTCTTAGCACATCTCAGAAAGCAAATACTTTCTTTAAAAAAGTTTGAAAATTCCTATGAAAAACAAGAACATTTTCCACAGTCTATGTTGATTAACTTCACTACTGCCACAAGATACTTTATTTTTATAGCTGAAAATCTACTGTGGTAGGCAAATGAAGTATACACTTAAATTTGAATGCATGGTTGTCAGTGCTTATTCTTACCCCAGTAAAGTATGTTGCTCCAATTGGTCTAGAAGTTTTATACTTCGTGCCTGCTACCAAGAAAGAAATGTACATTTTCTCTTTTTTTTTTTTTTTTTTTTTTTTTAATAAAGCATATGGGAAATTCTGCTGATGAAATCTTAGTGGATAGTTGAGTGTAATAACCCATTCAATGATAATGGCACTGATAAAAGAAAGAGAAATCACAGTTTCCTGCCCCATCATAGTTTTTTACAGTATTTGAGCAAGTCCCACTTCAGCTCCATGCCTCAGTTTTTTATGTGTAAAAAAACTAAAACATTTGGCTTTTACCTCACTGTATTTCATAGATAAGACTTTCATACAGTAACATAGTATTATCGTGGATGTCCACTAAACACTTTAAAGAGTGTTTCAGAGCACTGCTTAGCCAGTGATTAGAGAAAGACCTGCCACCTGAGCAGTCCTCCCCCTGCAGTGACTAATGGCCACACTGTACTGGTGGGTCATGCAAAACTTCATGCTGGGTAACCACTAGAAATTAGAAAGATAAAAGGAAGTGCACAGAGTGATCAACAGTACTGAGTAAAGGCTGAAAAGGGGAGAAAGGGAGAAAAAAAAAAATAGAAAAAAAGAATGCTTTCACTTCACTGGGAAGATGAGAACTACTTAATATGTTGGTGGGCATCCCTAGAATGGATTTTTAATCAACAACAGTCCTCATTTACTGGAAGAGTGAACCTATGAATAGACTAATACTACTGAGTGACATTATGGGCCATTTGTCTGCTTAAGTTGTCTGAAAATTTCAGCCACCAATGAAGGATTATTATCGATTTTCAGGCTGTCTTTGTTAAATACCTGATATACTGTACCACTCTCTTACTCCCCTCTACCTCCATTGTCACTGATATTAAAATGAAACCCACCTATTATCAAATCAATCATGCCTGATGAAACTACTCAGAATAAGGTGATGTGCACCATATTTACCCACTGAGATTGAAAGTTGGGATTTCAATCATTCAGGAAATGTACATTTCTTTATTTATTTATTGGTTTTGGTAAGCTATGAACTACAACAGCAATTACAACTCTTTAAGAGATGCTGTTTAGGACAAGAAGGATTTTCTTGTGATTGAGACACCAAGTAAGACTTAAGAGCTGCCACTTATGTTTCTGACTTTGGTAAAGGCTTCTTATGTAACTTCAAGAAAAAATGAATCAGTTCTCTGCACAACTGTTCTATCAATAAAGAAAAAAAAAGGCCTACATGTTTCCTGCAATTTAAAAACTGAAGGCAAATCACCACTTTTCTATGATATCAAGCTCTGCAGGCATGCAAGCTAGAAAAAGCACAGTTAGAGGAAATGTTCTTTATCACAGAAAATAAAAATTAACAAGTCCCCAAAAGTCAACTTTCTCTAGGTTATGTTGAAAAATTACAAATTATAACTCACACATTTCCACCTGTGAAAGCTTAACATAACTGCATGTTTTGATTTCTTATGAAAGAAAAAAGGGGACATTTTTTCCTGAAAACAAAGTAAAACGAAATAAGATAGAAAAAAAAGTTATACTGTATGATCAAAAGCTATAGATTTGATTTCCTAACACACAGGGTGATAGCTTGTCTTCTTGATTTCACATCCACCCAGCCTTCCTCAGCATCACTCACCCAGTTCCTAGGTCTTGCTTCTCTTACTGAGGATATGAAAGGAAAGGAATTCTGCCCAGTTATCCATAATCCACTACAGCACTCAATTATTCCAAATAATACTAGATTCAGACCAAAATCTACAGAGAGCCATCCTTTATTCTCTTCTTGTTTCCAAAATCAGTTCACACCTTAGGCAATTTGCTGAAGAATTTCCCTATGTTTGGGGAAAAAAAAAATAATAATTCTTCTAATTTGCACACTATATGTCTTTCCATCTGCTAAGGTACATCCCAGTCATTGCGGTCACTAACTCAACTTCATACAATTTTTCTCAGTTTGTGATTGGGGAGTTTTAATCCAAAGCATATGACACAGAAATAAAAACAACTCTACTTCCCTGGCTTCAGGATCTAAATTACTACGTCATCTTTTCCACTCTATTTTTTTTTTCATTTACATCAGACCTACTTGGAATTGAATTCATGTTCATATTGAAATACTTTGTTACTCATCTTTACTGGTTTTGTGCTTATCTTCTGTCTTAAAGCCTCCCATTTACAATGTCCACCCTTAATTCTCTTCACTACGTTAACCCCTGGGACCCAACTCATCATGGATACATTACACAAAGCACATGGATGCCCTAAGTTTTATAGCCTGTATTGCCTATCAAAATACTTGACGTGGTTTACACTCCCACATGTTTAAGCTACATAACTCTTTAAAAAACTGCACAACAAAAAGGATATGCAGCTGTATAATTTACAATATAGAGATACTCAATATATGGCTTCTAAGTCTGGAGGAAACTTAGAGATGATAAAAGATCTTCATCTCAGGAATGGAGTGTTAACTTGACAAGAAGTACATCCAAGATGGTATAAAAAGGACTTCACAGGATGTAAAATACAGTGCTAGGAATGGCAATTAGGATCCATAATATTTGAGGAACAGTATTTTTTCTTCTTTTCCTCTCAGTACGCAAGAAGTCATGGGAAGCTTACTTCTCTTTTTCATTATCTGGACCCTAACTTTTCTATTACTACTGATTAACATCAGTCTAAATGTGAATACACTCCCCTCATTTCTGGTGTTTTAATAGTTTCTCCAGTATTTTCGTGGAGTTGCTTTCACAGCTTGCCCATTACCACCAACCATGCTTGGCTCAGTACAAGATGGCTTGGTTATACTTCATAATAGGAAAATATCTTTGTGGTTGAGAGTACGATATTACTTTTGTGCTGTACAATACACGCCTGTTGTCTGGGCTCAGAAGGTGAGAGTGACTGGAGAACAGAGTATTTCTGAGCCCTGAAACAGGTAATTGGAAAATAGGGGAACAGCAGCCTTCAGGTAGCACATATGCTGAGACAGACATGAGCCCAGCTGTTCTCTGTGTCCTACACAGGGTGCTAGTCAGGGCAACTGTCTTTATTTCCCCTTGCGTTAACAGCTATGACTGCTGTATGACTTTTGGAATAGATACTGTTGTGTATACATGATTAAGTGTACTTGGTAAAGATTCAGAAGCAGGCGTGATCTTTCCATTCTTATATGGCCTTATCCTACTTAACAATATTTTCAAGTATCAGTTAATTATCAGTTGGGTTGATTTTATCATTATGGCCAGAAGTCATGCCACCATGAATTTAATATGGCTTCAGAAAAGAGGAAAGTGTCCAGAAGAGAGGAAGAAGGATCTAGGAGTCACCCAAACCCTCATGAGGTTTAAGAAGAATATACAACTCAAGGTGAGTGTCTGCATGTGTGCCCACAGTTCTCCAGCCTGGAACAATCACCAGGAGCCATATAAGCAAGGAGTACAAGCACAGCCAATGAGAAGTAGATTTCCTTTTGGGAGTCTAATGAACAATAAAATTCTAGGTCATCAGTGTTTGTATTCAAGCTGAATGCAATAATCTGTCATTTCATCTGCAGTAAAACTTCAGAATAATCATAGATGCCAAAATATTTATCAGTTTTCACAGGCGCAGAAAGAGAGAAATCCTTCTTCTTGTGTTTACAAATTAGCAAAGATCTAATCCTGGCCAGGAAGTAGCCAATAGAAAGGTGTAAGAAAATTTGAAAAGTAAAATGAGTATTCAACTGAAGATCTATCTTCAGCCTTGAATTTCTCAGTGTGTTTATCATGTTATATTATATCACTGTTGTTAAAAAATTCAGTTTCAACAAAAACAGGGTAGTCTGTGGGCATGAAACCTGAGACCACCCTTTCTATATTGACTGAAGACTCAGTAATATGGAGGACCTATTGTGTCATCTTTACACATCGTGCTGCAAATAAGGCTATCTATTTGTAAATAAAGCATATCAGTATTGCTACTGACATCACAGTAAGATGTTATCTTACATTATTTGTGAAAATATTCAAATTACGAAACTATGTTAAGCAATTCAATATATATTTAATCAGATCTTTATTGCCCTAGTTCCCAATAATTGTTACATTTACCTTAAAATATTTCTGTTAAACTCATCTTTTCTGAAGTCTTTTACATTTTCTATGTTTTCTCTGACTTATCTTGAATTCTGTGATTAAAAATGGAAAATAACATTTCTCTGCAATGGACCTTACACACACTAAAGTTTCCGTTGTTTTGGTATCTGCCAGTTCTGCCAGCTAGTCTTTTCTATTAGCAAAGTTATGTGTAGTCTAAAAGAGTAAATAAGCAGTATCTGTATAAAAAGACATATAGTTTTATGTTCTTTGTTTCTCTTATACTGCAATATTGTCTGACATGCGGAAAGAGATATCCTCTTACATTAAATTATCTTTTTCCACTTGGATTCATCTAATTTTTCTTCCTTTGTTTCTTACTAAAATGAAATACACATGAAGGCTCAGGCTCTCTCTCTCCAGTGTAGTGATTTGCCCCTAGCTGTTTGGAAGAACATAATTTAGCCTTTTACTGAATGAGCCATTTATGGGGTGTTATGGGCTCCTAAATAATAGTTCACTTTAGATAGCCTGAGTAGAATGAAAGAGGTTGATACCATGACATAGGTGAGCTATATGAAGTGAATATGGCAGCTCCACCTGTCTCAGCTCTCCCTAGGCAAAACCATTGCAGAACACCAGCGTGCTGGGAGGAAGAAAAATATTACTCATTGTTTTTCAAGCTATTTCATAGCAGACTGTGGCCAAACAGCTAGGTGGAAGGATTCTCAGAAGAAATCTGAGGAAAGAACTGCAGATATGTGCAGGAATTAATATGTTGAGTCCAGGGAGTTTGTCACCCCAAAATATAGGTTACCCAGAGAATCATTACTTTGAAGATTTTCATTTCCTGGTTGTTGATACTCACTTTTTCCTGTAAACTTCAGATTTTTCGATGGCCCAAGTAAAGCAATTGGTTTATATGCATTCACTTCTGTTTTAATTCTGTTTTACAACAGTATCTACCTTTTATGCAGGCTACACCTGGAAACATTTTAAGGCAAAAGAAGAAACTAGTGGTGCACACTCAAGAGAAAATATTGTTTTTAAATAGTACATTGTAAATTGTTCTTAAATGTTTAAATGTTCACAGCAGATTTATGAATGCTTTTACATATATGTCATGAAATCTTAATAGAGTTGGAATATGTGTATATCAATATGTTAAAGACTAAAATTTTTCCCTCTGTATATACAATTTAGTCATGGCCTGTAAGAGGCAGACTGATTTATTTCACACCTATGCAAGGCTGGTTAATAGAGACAGAAAGTCTCTTACAATTTTAAGGCTAAATCTTTTCTTCTGCAAAACACTGATACAATTTCCAGTAGTTGAGAATTTACTTTGCTAAATTGCAAGGTGCTTAATAATACCTTTTCCTGTAAAACAGAAGTACTGTACTGTTATTATCAAAGGGTCTGTAACAGAGTTTCTTTCGGTGCACAAGACAATGTCTCATGCTCCAAATACAGTATGAAAACAACAGCAGCTCCATAGCGTTCTATTCCAGTTACCTTTGTACCATAGAAACATAACCAGAAAACCCAGAGATAACATCATCCATTGCTAAATGGATGCAATAAATAAATAAGTAAGTAAGTAAGTAAGTAAATAAATAAATAAATAAAGATAAAACAGTTTTCTATTTTCCTTCTAAATCTGAAGCAACAAAAAATAAAATGTAAGCAAACACTTTCTCGGCTTTGTATACTGCCCCAGTAGCTTTTACTAGGAGAGGGACCCAGTAGAACATCAGAAGATCCACAGTCACGTGGGAGTTTTTTCTGCTGTGGTAGGAGCAGACACAAACTAAGTTAAAAAGAAAATATAAATGAGAAGAGAAATGGGGGAAGTTTCTGCCAAGGTGAAAGCAGCACTGCTGTTTTTCATTAGATGCCCTGTGCTTCTTCTCTTCTGGACAGGCATCCTGAGTAATTTTTTTCTGGAATAGGGAAAATCATTAGATCAATCAGAGGCTCTTAATTTTGCAGGCTGCAAGATTCCGAATACATTTTTTAACCCTTCTTCCCTTCAGTTCCTTCACTTGTAATGTTCAGATTTGCAAATACTTTTCCAAGTTAATAAAACATGTTTTCTGTAGGACTTTGTATTTAACACTGATCAGAGGAACCTTAGAGGATAAAGACAGATTCTTAGCTGATGCAAATCACTAACTCAACTGCTGCTGCTGTATAACTGCTGAGATTGGTGCACAGAGCTCATAAAACACTATGATTGCAAAGAGAAGGAAGAAGCATGCATTTTGTTACTGTAAAGCATTTACATAGGCAGACAGAAATTGCCCCTCCAGCAAAAATAGAATGAGCTGCAGCTAAACTAGGCCAGCTTGTAAGGTAGTTCTTTCAGCTTCTTTGCATAAAACACTTGTTAATACACAACCCAGGTGCCCCTTTGTGCCAGCCTTTGAGAAGAGATCTGCCCATGTTAACCCTAGACAGCTCCAACAGAAACTGACTGATGAATAAATAAATCTTTCCTTTCGCCTCAGTATTTTTATCTAAATATTACAAAGGTATTGGGGAAACTACTAAGGGCATTAATTACATCAGTCCAGACAGTGGCAGCCATGTAAGCATTATCAAGCCATGATGTATTAAACATAACATCATGCTTTCCATCTGCATGTTGAAAGTTGCTTCCCTCTGTAATGACAGGTTGAGAATACTCAGCTATTCTTTGAGTCAGTTGTAGAAACCAGCAGGATAAGACATTAACAAGCTTAAAAGGTATTACCTGTCTAGCCCTACCAGGAGGTTTATGCTGACGGTAGGGGTTTCACATATCTCTTGTACTTTCATGAGGGAATTAGTTAAAATTGCCATAGTGCAAAGTATTTGATTTAGATTAATCTTGCTTTTTCAAGCAGTGGAGACTCATTACTCTGATTGGCTGTTCTACCATACTGTCCCTAATGCTCTAACTATATACTCTGAAAAAAAAAGCCTTCAGTTCAAAGCTCTTGATGGATAAGTAAAATGGATCATCATTATCTTTTCAAGAAACCTTTAAAAGACTTAGAAGAATACACTGAAAAATATATATAAGTGAGAGACATGCCTCTAGAATTCAATCTGGGCATACGTCAAATTTTTCTGTTGCAGGTGACAAAATTTCTCAACCAGAGAGCAAAAGAGTGTTAAGTGTTAATCTTTTAATCTAAGAAACAATACTGACAATCCTGTGGTGCTGAAGGATTTTGTCTTTTTCCTAGAGTGACTGCACTGCACAATATGGGATGTCCATGGAATGATTGGGTTAGTCCAAGAAAATTTAGTGTATTTCTATGCTTTTAAAACATTTTTAGAATGATTCTTCACTTCTGCTTTTAGATACAAACTGCATATCTTTCCAGGCATGAAACAGTCTGAGACATTAATGGGACACACAGGAAAATCAGAACAGGAGTGCTAGCGTCCTCCACCCCTGTAAGGACAGAAGGTTACCTTCAATCATTTTACTTGGAAGAAGGCATCTATCAGCAAAGCTCCATGATGCTGACACAAGGGTGAATGCGCAAATGTGTTTTAATATCTAACCATTTAGCCATGCAGGCTGCTGAATCAGAGACATGCAATAAAAACATTATCTGTTTTGATCCTTTGCACTGTGCTTTGGGCTCAGTTTTCAATTATCTTAAAGGAACAGGCATGCAAAAGAAATAGACATCTCATGGTACTAAAGAATTTCCAGTGATCTAAAACACAAGATGTTTATCCTTCCTTAAGCCTTCGACACATTTAGAAGTCATAAGACATCCAATTGATCTGGCTGAGGTGGTTTTTAACAACTATCAGGGTTCTTAACAGATCATTGCAAGCTTGACATCAGTAACCAATAATTCCTCCAACTGTATATTTATAAGATCCCCAGTGTTAATTTCTTAACGTCAGAATTACCTCCAATAGAGTGATTCTGAGGCAGATGATCTGACAGTGGAAGCTACATTTTAAAAAGTGCTATCAGAGATAATGTGTGGAGTCTTGACCTGATTCAATTAGAGCTTTGCCCTTATGTTACCCAAGGGCATATTATCCAGCATTTATAAAGACATTGGCTTGGATAAATGAAAGAGAAAAAAGCACTATTGTTTACTCAGCAGGAGATGGGCTGTGGAAATGGTTAGATTGCTCTCTCATACAGACACTCAATCTTATAAACGCACGCACGCACACACACACATACATACAAACAGCCATACAATACCTTACAACCCTTACAAAATCTCCTCAAACTCCTGCCCCTTGCCATAATTACATATTTTAAATACAAGAAGTGAAGTTGGGTTATTTTTTTTTTTTCCTTTCGATGCAACAACTGGGCCCATTTTATGTGGTTTATATACATGTAATTAGCAGTTTAATTTCCTCAGAGGCTAAATTAGCCCTATGATTTTATTTAATAACTAGGAAAATTTACTACCACGGCTCAGGTTGCAGAGCCAGCCTTAGCTCTGCACTGCCCTCTGCTGCCTCTCGACAAAGAGCTCCGGCCAGTTCAACCTCGAGCACCACGACTGCAAACTAAGTGGCTGCGAGCAAATTGTCTGAAGGAAGGAGTGAGGGAACGCTATCCAACTCAAAAACATACTTAATGAGGATTCCTCCCCTCTTTTTCTTTTTTTTTTTTTTTTTTTTTTTTTATTTTATCCTCGACTCACCAAAAAGGCAAGAAATATATTCCTATGCTGTGTTGTATTTTTTTTTCCCCAGCAAATTCCTAGATTATACTCATTACCATATTAGCCTCATAACAAACTCATTCACATGGTTTACTTCAATTATAGATTACATTGTGTGCCTGTACACAGTCCATGAAGCTCAAGAAAATAATGTTGCACAAAGTAGCATCCATCATGCCTGAAGCAATATGATTAAACATGGCGTTCCTCATTCTTGCAAAATCTAATTCAGGCATTATGCTAAATTTCACTTAAAAATATCTTCTATTAGGTGGAAATAAATCCATGTGTTGCAAAGGAAGGATGTCTTCTTTTGGGACACACTGTACTGACTACTAGTTCTCGTGGAGAGGTCAATTTGCCTGCTAAGAAACTTGCTTGCTACTCTTATCTAAAAGGCTCTTCATTCTAAATGTTGTACCTAGCGACCTTTTTCATTTAAAGACATCTTTCATTTAAGTAGTGCAAAACATGGGGCAGACATTATACACAGAGGATAGTAATTATAGGTAATTTCAGCAGCAAAACTCAAAATGGTTTTGAAAATTAAAAATAGAGAGCTGAATTTCTTTGTTGCTGAAATGCAGCCACTTCTGGTGCAGAAGATGGCACATCTATACATAAACCAGTACAACAAAGAAATAATAACAACATTATTTTTTTAAGGACAATCTTATTGGATGTAATTGCAGGGGGAATTTTAAAAAGAAGCAGTAGGTAATGAGCCTACTGGAATTTAGCCAGAAATAATAGCCCTTTGTTTCTGATGTACTTAAGGAACTACAGCTGGCATCACACTGGCTAATAAGCACAGAAGTCTGGCAGGAAATGAGATCAATTAATTTGAAGGATTGTATTCTTACTAGCTAGAAATTCAGGACTGCATCTTCAGATCTGCACATAGAAGAACCTCATGGAAATACAGAGTCTAGGCAAACAAATGAGCCAATTCAGTGACATCTAGCCCAGTGTTTCACTGGGCTGAAGGCACATGTCAGAAAAAACATCATCTATGCGAAACTAAGAACTGTGGTTCTCTTCTCAGCTTTGACCAGCTTCAGGCAGGTGTGTGGAAAAAAGATAAATAAAAGAGCTCTTTCTTACATTCCACATGGAGAACTGAGAAACAAAGCTAAAAAGAAGCAAAAATTCTTCATAAAGATGACTCTCATCTTTAAACAATACATGGAATATAAATGATACCAGTAGCTCAAACACAAATTCTGCTATCTTGAAGGAAGACTTTACATTCAAATATGCACCTTCCATGCTTTCTCTTCTTTCTCACTTGATTGTTGTGGGAAAAGATTATCTGGTTTTCATTAAGGTCAATTGTAAATCAAGCAACTCTTTACTTCTCTTTCAAAACTGCAGACAAAAAAAAAAAAAAGATGACTTCTGGAAAGACTTAAAACATCTGGATCAGAAAATTAATCCTTTTTCACTCAAAGTTCTTGACAGATAAAGCCCCAAACTCTGAAAGCCATCATCCTTTTGGGTCTTTTTATGGAGGGGATAAATTTTGCCTGCTATTTTTATTGCCTAATATGAAGAAATCTAATGCAATGCTATGCAACTCCATTATCATCCATTCCTTTCCAGGAAATTGACGCCTGGCATCTGAATTCTGGGTCACTTAGACCTGAAAAAAAATGCAGGATTTGAGCATCGCAAGGCACAAGGATCTCAGTCATCTTTGCATAATTAATGACAAATCAGAGAGTAATGGAGAACAGCCAAGGGGTTTCTACCCACTTATGTCCTAAACCTTCTTGGCTAAGTGTCTCAGGAGATGATGCTGAGAGAGACAATGCACTGCTGCAAGAATCTCTGATTCAGTGTTAAGAAAACCAACAAGTAGTAATAGGCAATTTGGCAAGACTATCAAGTCCAGCTGCATGTGGTACAATTCTTGAAGGAAGAACATGGAAAATAAATGTCACCCACTTCCAATTGCTGTGCTGCTTTGGATACAGAATCAGGTGCGGAATCTATTACTGAAAATAGCGGGATATGCACTTTTGCAAGACATTTGTACAGAGAAAAAAAGAGGTCAAGGAAAGAAGTACAACATCTTCTCAGAAGTCATGTCCAAATGTTTAGTTTCACACCTCTGATATAACACAAGATCATCTCATTTCATCTCCTGTATACCACATACATTTCAATGCCATCTAGTTACACATGCTTTCATCTTATTAATTTACAACTAACAAGCATAACTTGTGTTTTAGCAAAAGCATTAATCACCTTCATTATTAGAAATGTGTGGCTCCTTTCCTGTTTGAAATTGCTTCAGGCTGTAGCCATCAGTATTTGTTTTGTATTTGTCCAAGGCCAAGCAGGACATTGTCTCACAAGCAAAAATGAAGGACCTTGGAGCTCTTTTTAAGCATGGTGGAAGTAGAAATATGAAGGACAATCACTGTCCTGGTCCCCATGGTAATTGTTAATGCACATGCCATTTAAACAGCTTTCACTACTTCTGCTCAAAGGGAAAAAGAAAATACCCCTAAAATATAAAGGGGCTGCCAAGACATTTTCTGAAGTCACAGGAATATAAGTCAGGAAACTCTTAATTGCTCTGGCTTTTCTGTAGGTATTACTCAAGCAGACACTAGTTTAAAATAGGGGCACACCAATACATGAGTTTCTATTTGTCCTTTGTTCGGGATGGTGTTTTTTAAGGTACACAGTATTTTAGACAGGACATTACTGTTGTGAAATTGTTCCTACTGCTAATTTACTCTGACAGTTTTTAAAGCAATGCATTGCCAAGGTAAGTTTCTGACACATCACTTTTGTTGACTTTACCTGGTACCTTTCAGCAAAAACCTTGGTGGATTCACCTCAGTAACTCCAGATTTTTGCAAAGTGCATGTTTATACCAGACCTAGTTCTCTAAATTCCTTTTACAGTCCCTTTAGAAAAGGTGGCACACATAATGGGCAATTCTTTTGACCTATCTTAGCCTTCACTGAAATGAGATAAATAATCTCAAATAAATGCCTCTTTCTTTCTGCTGACTAGCTGGGTTGTGGGTTCTTCCCCTGCAGTCCCTCATTACTGAGAGGAGACCATTGTAGGATACAAGCATTCCAGCTTCTGCTTCTGAGTAAGATGCTCTGATGTTACCAAAGTCCACCAAGGAGCCTTGTTTCAAAACAGTGAGGGAAGACTGAAGAGAACTGTATGAGGCCAAAATGCGCATGCTAATGATTGGAAAAACCTAGAAAAACAGATCTTTTTTCCAGGATTTTTTGCTCTTTAGTAACTGCATTTCTAAAGGGAGAAAAGATCACTGATTCAGGCAAACTTCTTTCTTTAGTGTATTCTTTAAAATAACAGAAGTGAGCCTTGGAGTTGATGCAGGAAGAACTTCATGTTATCAGGGCTGAAAACATGACAGCCAGATATATCCTTTCATTGTGTGTCATTCAAAGCTCTTTTGTGTTTATAATCATGTAGGAAACCAAGAAACATCACTATCAGGCAACAAGCTTAAAACTGAAGCTAAAGGAGGAAAGGACCTTTTTTTTTTTTTCTTTTTTTTTTTTTTCTTTTTTTTTATCCTATCTGGTAACAACAGAAATCACCTGTTACTTACAACCCTGAATGAAGGAAATAATTTTAAGTGATTAGAGTAACGTCTGCTTCTAATACTGTGTTCCTTCAATGAACTTTTTTTTTCTTTCCTGATTCACCCACAAGTTAATGTTATGTCACGCCACGCAGCACTGGTTTTGCATGGTTTTGGTAGCTGAGGAGCAGCCGGGGTGACCTCTGTGTGCGGAGCCAAGATGGCCCATGTGAGGTAAGAGCAGATTTAAGAAATGGAAAAATTGCTGCACCACATCAGCTGTGAGACAGGAATGAGAAATGTGAGAGAACAGCCGCCAAGGTGAGGGAGTACAGGAGGAGCTCCAGGCGCAGACCAGCAGCTCCCTGCAGCCCATGGGAGGCCCAGGGAGAAGCAGGCTGTTCCCTGCCGCCGCAAAGCCAATCTCCACACGCAGACACGGAGGAGCCCGCGGTGCAGCCTTAGCTGAGGCCTGAAGGAGAGGCCCACAGAACAGCCCCGCGGAGCCGCAGCCCGCTGTGGAGCTGGGGGAGCGGCCGCCCGTACGGGGCCGTGCGGATGGATGGGCCGCGTCGGAGCAGAGAGCCGGGAGACGCAGCCCTTGGAAAGGCCACGTGAGATGAGTTCAGAAAGGATGGCATCCAGTGGGAGAGAGCCACGTGGAGCAGGGAAAGGGAGCGGCTATGTGCCTGCTCTGCACATGACAGCAATTGGCAAGTGTTCTCCTGGTCTGTATCTCAACCCTCAAGATTTCTCTGTTGTATTTTTTCCCTGTTCTGCTGAGGAGGGGCTGTGAAAAAGTGGCATACTGGAAATGAACTGTTATTGGTACAAAACTACCATGAAACTATCACAGTCCTTCCCTCTCATCCTCTCCTTTTTTAAAATAATAATAATAATAATTTTATTTTATTTTGAGATTGAAGACTCCTTGCTTATTAAAGCATTTGAAAGCATTATGAAAACATTTGTCTTACCAAGCAACCACTAGATGTATTGAGGCACTGCTTCCTAAGAAGTTGTTGAACATCCTTTGGTGATGAAAAATAGAGAATAGTTTTTTTTTCTCTTTTTGTTTCCATGTGGCCTTTGAATTTTTCTTTCATTACGCTGCTCCTATCTTAAACCTACAACCTTTTTTTTTTTTTTTTCCCCTTGCATGTCATTTTCTCCCTGATCCCCAGTCATCCATCTTGCTGAAGAGTAGCAAGAGAGGCTTTCTGGCGCTTAGCTGCATTCAGATTTAAACCACAGTGTATTCAAAAACAGATTTTATCTGACCCACCACATAATATGTTAAAAACTGACCCAGTATCTAAAACAAAGTATGATCTTGCAAATTGTCATTTTGAAAATAAAAATACACTTTATCAAGTGGTTTCTTCATTGTTCATGCAGAACATGCCTAGATTATTCTCCCTTCTCCAAGACAAATCCAGAAAGCAAGCTGAGGAGCCAAGGATATGACTCTACAGAAAACTCATGTTGTTAAATTGTATTCAGGGATCACCTGCTTCTGCTTCCCATGGTACCTCCCAAGGCAGCAATAACTGTATTGCTCTGAAGGAGACCATTACCAACAATGGTTGCAACTCTGTATGGGCGAGAAATGGAATTTCATTATAACTACATTCAAAGGTATTTCAATCAGCACTGATTGCTGGCTCTTTTTAAAGAAAAAAATAATTTACTGAGTAGATTCAGCGGTTGTGGGAATCACAACCCATGATTTCCCACTCCCCAGTCCTTTTTCTTACAAAAACAGTGCATGCACTCTCCTGCTTATCTTCTGGCACTGTCGCCATGCAACTTGAAGCATTCAGAGAGCTAGATTCTGTCGTGCGATCTAAAATACTTAAGAACTTTACATTTTTTTTTTCCTTAATCAATGTTAAAACAATGTAAAGAAAAGGCTGTAATGACACATTTCGGTTGAACAGGCTTGATCTGTAGTTGTCTGTAAAATTGATTCATGGCTTTTTTATGGTCATGATCCACTCATGTGCCTCTTTCCCTCTGAGGTACCACATTATTGAGTAAGTTCATCTGACTTCTGCTGCCTCTTGCCCTTTATCCTGTCAATCTAGTGCAAAGTGTGATGGCTGCATTTTGGTAGAAAGCACTTCCTTTGCTAGCTGGAACTGAACTGAGACCACCAAAAAGTCGTAATAGCACAAGTGATAATGGCTGTTATTAGCCTTGAATAGATTTAGTCTGGATGTGTATGAATGAAAAGATACATCCTATGTGGTTTGTCAATAGCCTCCTACTATTCCATAGCCATACTTAAAGCAAAAACATAATTTACAGAAGGAGCAAAATCTTTTCTGTGAGAACGACCTAAGATATAGCAACTGCAATAAATCCTTGATTTTCTTTGCTTATTTCTTAGCAAACATTTGTTGAACGCAATGGAAAATAAAGTTAAAAGAAATGTATAGGTGAAAATGTCTGTGTATGTATATATGTGTGTGTGTGTGTGCATGTATATATATATATGTATATATATGTATGTAAGTGCCTGTGTATAAATAGTTGAATAATTTTCTTTTGAATCTCTCTCTACAGGTATTATTAT
This sequence comes from Tympanuchus pallidicinctus, assembly GCF_026119805.1. NCBI lineage: Eukaryota > Metazoa > Chordata > Aves > Galliformes > Phasianidae > Tympanuchus > Tympanuchus pallidicinctus. The sequence continues at coordinate 36,388,675 of NW_026294758.1, forward strand.
TTTCTTAGAGGAGTGCATGTCTATGACTACTGCCCATTCAGTATAGAAAACTGAACTGTATCTTCTCGAAGTCTGGGAATACAAAAGCACAAAGGTTAATTCCAATCACCTTTCACAGGCAGGTGTGTATTCTCCACTAATGTCTCCATCTAGACTTTTCAGTCCACCCCCACCCCAGTTTTGCAGGACTATCACACACTCCTTCAGTATATGAACTTACCACTTGCTACCAGGCTTCTCTCCACTCTCCCTTGTACATCCCCAAAGATGTCATTTATGGGCTCTTTAACAACATTTGAAAATCAGAAGGAATAGGTGGGAGACATACTCCCAGAATTTTCTAGAGTTAGGCAGGCGCTGGAAGCAATGCTCTGGCCCAGACTGCTGCGGAAGCGGCAACCCAGCCTGCAGAGATTTAAAAAGAAATTACCCAATTAAGATGTAATGGTCCTCCAGCCTTCCTAGGCTGTGAATGAGTGCAGACATGATTTACAATCACAGAGAGTCATAAAACTCTATCCAGTTATATCAAATCAACGGGGCTAAATTAGCCAGCAACATCCTGATTAGGTGCTGTGCCTGTGTGTGTGTGTGCGAGTGTGCGCAGGATGATTTATGATGAGATCTGCTGAACCCGTCAGAAGAAATTTTAAAATGACCTTCCAGGGGAAAAAAGGAGTGGAAGAGAGGGAGATTGAGGTTTCAGAAAGACAATTGTACTGCCTCACTGTGAAAGATCACAGTGAATAGAAGCGAAGAAAGATTACATTTGTCAGTGTGTTTGTATGATGAATACTTATCCACATTCACTCGTTCCCTCCCCCTTGGCAGGCAAATAGGAGGCAAAGTTCATTCTCCATTGAGGAGTTTTGTTATGGTAGGGCTCCTAGTCACTATTTAATTATCCTAACAGAGAGATTTCCTTTTTTTTTAAGTGAATCTTACTTATGCTCATGAATACTGAAGGACTGCATGAGCACAGCAAAGTGGAGTCCTCTATTTATCCAAAGGTCAGAGATGATTGCAGGCAGGTGGTCCAATTACCCTAGAGGAAAAAAATATCTTTCTCCCTCCATCCTTCTGCCTGCCTCATTCTCCCCAGCTAGTCCAGGAAAAATGATAAATAAAAAACTAGAGCTGCATAAAGGAAGCTGTCAGCCTTTTTGCTTCTGAAGAGAGCAGCAGTACAATTTGGTACAAGCATAGTGTGTTCATGAATCCAAAACATAAATCACTGCCTTCATAATAGGGCCATGAAGGCAGGGATGAGGCTTCTTTCAGCCAAGAGAGCAACAAGCAGCAACATCTCAAAGGTGAGGGAGATTAGACCAGGTTTTTATTTCTCACTGTGCCTCTGCTCTTTCTGCTTTTCCAACCGTTCACAGCATTTCTTTCCCTGATATGTGCCCTACCTTCCAAACTCCTGGCCACCCTGAAATTTTTCAGCTGACCGCCCGAGCCCACAAGCTGTGACGCGTTCCAGAAAGGACTCTCCATGCTTGTCAGCTCCTCCTGGTGCCTTAATCCTGCAAAGGAAATATTTTTACAGGGCAGTAATGCGTGGCAGCCTTCAACTTCCCTAAAATATGGATGAGGGATGCTTTCAGTGATTGAGCACAAAACGAAAAAGCTCTTATACCAGCTTCCTCAAAGAGAGAAGATTGTTGTCTAGGCCATCATTACTGCAGAATAAAAATAATAATAATAATAATAAATTAAATGGCAGTACTTACACCAAATACAGCTTCTGAGGAGAACAACAAACTATGGAGATGAACACCACATCAGCTGTTCATAATCCAGACATCATTTTGTTAGTTCTTAGGAATTATTGTTTTTGTTGTTGTTGCTTTTACTTTGCTATGCATATGGGAATCTTAATCTGTCCTTCAAATGGAATTTCCTAGGCATCTTAAGAATCTAATGAACTTCTTGCTTAAACCCTTTGATAAAAAGCAAGTCTATTGGCAGGCAAAAGTTTCAGAATTGCAGTCTTTGAGCGAGTCTGACTGCTAAACTTGGCCTGAAAACTCATTTAATTTCTCAAGGTAGAGTCTGCCACCCTCAACACACAGTTCTAGGTGGAGAAGGGAAAAGAAACAGCAGTGGCCTATGAGGTTCAAAATAAGTTTTGCAAACAGCAAACATTCTTTGAGAAGAGACTTTTCCAGGCTAATCTTGCTTGTCAAATATGGCTGAGTTATGTCAAAATGTACTGTACACAAGCCAGTTCTTAGGTATGAAAAGTAGTGGAAGTATGTGACAAAAGATGTCAAGCAGTTAAGAACAAGGAAGAAAATGTAACTGAACAAAGTCTAGCAATCTGACCCCAGCTTTACAGATACTGCAGGGGTACAAAGAAGATCTACAAACTTAGAAAACTTAAATTCAAGAACCCAGCACAGTCAGCTCTGTCTTCTGTATACATGTGCTCTCCACCCCGGTGACATTGCAGCAGCTGAATGACCACAATGGGTATCATAAATAGCAACAGCAAGAAAGGTGGGAGGTGGAGAAACCATTTGGGACCAGAACATCAACAGAGTATTGTGAACCGCAGTCTAACTAAGATTATTTTTCTCTCCACTGTGAATTTTGATGCCTAAATAATATTATATATGGCTGTGAATAGGATATTTCACTGATTACAGAATTCAAGGTGCATGATAGTCGTAAGTGATTAAAAGTCTGTCCTTAACTTTTATTTTCTTATGTACTAGGAATTAGGAAGTGCACTTTGAAACTCTGAAAGAAGAAATAGGAAGGAAATGTTCTGTGTAATTTCTCTGCAGGACTAAGTCCCATATGAACACAATAAACCAGCTGAAAATAGATCTTCTCAATTTCTTATTATTTTAATGTCACAGACAACTTTTACACTCTCACTAAATATACACCTTCTTCCCCTTCCTCTTTTTCTGGATTGCAATTCTAACTGAAATGATACTTATATGGACAATATACTCCATTAAATAAATAAATAAATAAATAAATATCAGTTACATACCAGGATTAAAGAGTTTTTGTTGTTGCTGTTGTTTATAAGCATTGCTCAATTTACAGGACAAAACAAAAACAAAAACAAACAAACAACAACAACAACAAAAAAAAACAACAAAAGGTTTAGACACTAAAAGTGTAATTCTTATGTTCCATAGGTTTCAATTAACTATTGGAGTGTTACATTGCTAATCTTCATTGTGCCCATAATCCTCTGCAGGAACAACATATTCACTTTAAGTAACAAACATGTGGTAAGGGCAAGTGTAGAATCCTGCACCGGGGGAGGAATAACTGCATTCATCAATACAGATTAGGGATTGACCTGCTGGAGAGGACCTCTGTCAGAGAAAGACCTGGGTGTTCTAGTGGACAACAGGTTGACCATAAGCCAGAGCGTGTCCTTGTAGCCAAGAAGGCCAGTGGTATCCTGGTGCACATTAAAAAGAGTATGGCCAGCAGGTTGAGGGAGATGATTCTGCCTCTCTACTTTGCACTGCTGAGGCCACATCTAGAGTGATTTGTTCAGCTCTGTGCTCTTCAGTTAAAAAAAAGACAAGGTTGTTTGAAAGAGAACCCAGTGTAGGGCTACAGAGATGATTAAAGGTTTGGAGCATCTTCCATCTGAGGGAAGACTGAGACCTGGAGCTGTTCAGTCAGGAGGAGGCTGAAATTTTTGTCTTAATGACTCATATACTAATTATTTGTAGAACCAAGAAAATTTATTACTGGTCTAAGGTTACCATACTGTTAGAGAATTGAAAATGCTCTTATGTACCCTTAATACTCATGTAATAACTCCTTGCTTGGTGCTGCAGCTGTCCAAAAATGCCGTCTTCAAGCAGCAGTGTGCAAATGGTGGTATTTGGTCTCACAGTGCACATACAGTGAAGAAAAGATATCACTAGCCACCTAAAGGTCCTGTATTTGCTTTTCTAGCTGTAAATACATGAGTATTTCCAGTACTTACTGGCCACATGCCCACACTTGCATGTTCTTGGTGCAGTATTTCTGTTAATCATTTTCTGCCCTGCTCAGTGGAAAGTTGGAAAGAGCGCAGCTGTATAAAGCAGTGGCTAGCACATTTTTTATGAAGAAAATTTATGGAGTAATGTATCTACTTTTAGCATGACTATTGTTAAACCTGGAGATCAAGCAAAGTGACACCGAGTATATTGCTTTATCAATTGGATTCGTTCGAGTGAAAAATGCTGATCATGCCGTGTCTATCCCCTGGGTGCAGAAACACTACTTCACTCCTTGAGCGGTCGATACATAAAAGTCAAATTCATTATAATTTGTAGCTTTTTTTCTTGAAGAAGAACGCAGTTCTCAGTACATCAATATCAACTCTTAAATCCACATCGGATGGAGAGGGTACAGCACAGTAATTCAATCTCTTTACACTTAATATGGTCAGGAAGGGAGAATGAAAACAGCCTCTTGTAAAATGATGGAAAAAAACAGGATGCAATCATTCTGATGGAGCTTTGCAAAAGGAGTCATTTTACACCATTCGTTACCAGGGCAACAAAATATAGTGAGCCCTATACATCTAACAGGTGACATTTTAGCTAAGAAATTGCTTCTTTGGTATTTTTTCTGTCTATGAAAAACAATGTTACCAGCATTTTCACTTGTCATGTACTATAGGGCAACATATTCCCACTGACAGGCCCATAATGGAAAAATAGAGCAGTTAAATAGTATTACAGTCTAACTTTTAGGATACATGCTAATCTGCTCTTTAAAGAGACTTCAGACATTTTCAAACACCCTGGAGAGTTGAGTGAGTGGAAATTTCTGCGTAAGTGTATACAGACGAGCAGACATGTGTTTATGGGAAACAAAAAACCCCTCTTTTCCAATCTTTTCCGATTTAGCTAAAACCTGGAAGTTTCTTTTATAGATAAATACACTTCAATGTTTGTAAATGTCCACCCACAAACATACTTGTGCTGGATAATGGGTTGATTTCTATACCTTTGTACCACTGAATGTATCAGTTATTGCCCACGCTTATGAGGGTCACATTCTGCTTTCAGATTTCTGTATAACTGCTACTGAATTCAAAGAGAGAGATGGGGCTCCCTTTCCATGACATATTTTCACACCCGTAAGAAATTTAAGAACTGGCAGTACTCAATGGACACACAAACAAAGCTGTGCAACTCTGAAAAGCTGTGTTTTAGGTGTGAAGATGCCTTCTCAGTAACACATTTTGTTATTGTTGCTACAGAAGTCTAGAAGCAGAGTAGCCTCCTGAAGCTAGTGTCTTTCTGGCAGCACTTCATCAGCATCGGTGCTGACTGGCCAAGGGAGACTAGGTGAGAATTGAGTTTTAAGAATCTGTTTCTGCTAAGTGAATTTTATAAAGTGTGTGATCAGCATTAGGATGGAGTGGTGACACCCACCAGTAGGTCAGAATAGGGACAGCTCAGGTTAAGATTAAGGAAAGATTAAGGAAGATTAAGGAAATACCAATGAAAAGCTTGGAGAAAATTAATGCTTTATACAAAGAAATTCTTGTCTGAGTACATGGGGGCAGTCCATAGTAAAGAATAAGAGAGAAAGTCCAGATGCACAGAATCCAGAGATAAGAGAGAACACAGCTGTATTGGTAGAAAGGTTACATACCTCATATAATGTCTGACAGGTGTCAGGCATGTAGAAAATCACTGATAGCAGCCATGAAATATAATGTGATCAATAGAGCCCAGGTTATAACATGGAGGATTGTTTAAGGGGCAGTGCAATATGAAAAACAAAAGAGAGAGAGTTGTGTACTTCAGCAGAAAAGAAGCAGAATTACATGTGAGCAAGAAAAGAAGCAGTCAATGTTAAACATATGCAGAGGAGACAGAAGGATGAAGAATGGCACTGGATAGGAAATGAATCACACCATCACACAATAGAAATCTAAACTAGAAGGTCTCCACAAGCTTGAAAGCACTATGTATGTAAAGATTACTGTACCTGGAATTTTGGTAATGCCTTTGAAGTTCCTTCCCCTCCTGTTCAGAATCAGAGCTCAAATGTTTATCAGGATGAGATTAGCCTACACTGTCCAGGGAGACAAACAAGAACACATAACTAAAAAGACAACTGCAATGCTGTCCTTGAATATGATGTTATGGCCAAGACCTCTAGAGGAAACACTAATTTTTACTTTCTGTTCCCCCTGTCATGCAGTGACTAGCTATAGGTATAGTGTGAATTGACTCTTACTAGTTGTTAATTTCTAACTTTTATTAATTAAAGTGAAAATAAACTGTCCCTTGCTTCAGCCTTTGGATACTTCTTCTGTCCATGCGTCAGAACCAGCCATGATGCAGTGAGGTGTCTGTATAGAAAGGCTACAGAGCCACACTTTCCTGTAAATACAGAATTCATTGTTTGTGAAAGACAGCTAAGTGTCTTTCAGTTGTCAGTCATTTACAAACAATCCTCTGTGAATGGATAATGGGATTACTAAAAGGCTACATGTGGACAGGGAGGTGCATTTAAAATAGGACAGATTTCTGGGTTTCCTCCCAAGTTGTGTGGTAGTATTGTAAGAATAGCAAGGAACAAGACAGTGCACTGAAACTCTTTGGTATTCATATGTCACAGAAGGCACCTTTCATCAAAGATGCCTCCTTTGCTTTTCTCCCTGGATGTGGTGACTCAAAACCTGGAATCTGCATCAGCAGTTTCCCTTGCTACCCACATGGCATGGGTGTGCTGAGTCGCAGCAGTCATCTATGCCCAAGTCTTCCTTGACCATGAGAATAGAAAGTTTGATTTTGAAACATGTAGTTTGGGAACTTTTATTTCTCTGTCACTATGGCAGGACTAATCTGTGCCCTACAGACCTTAAGCTTCTGGCATTGTTATCGCAGCTCTCTCCCTTTCTCTTCTCATTTGCTTCTACACATGGTATTTAACCCTCTCATACAGGACTCTCACATTTTTCAATTTGTGTGCACTTCCTGCCTCAGGCTAAGTTATCCCTAACATCCAGCTGAGAGAGTGCAGTAATTACAGGCAGGTTTATTGTCACTTATGTGCCAGATCTTTTCTGTTGGTCCAAGTTCTCTGAAACACAGTACAATCACCTACGTATACAGATGTACACTAAGAGGCACATGTCTTTAGGCATTCCTGCACCTCCAATCCTGGAACAATATGTGCATCTCATTTGTCTCATACAAATAAATCTAGACTACATCAGATCAAAATATTAAATGAAAAGTGCCAGAAATAATGGTGCTGTTTAAAAGACGTACTTACATATCTTCAGTTTAAACTTTCACACCTAAGACTTCTACTGTGCTTCATAGACCTTCCAAGTAGCGAAATATAATTTATCTACAGATGTTTTTTTTATTTTGCTTTTTTTTCCATAATATTAATAAGCTAAGCTATAACTGTTTTTAAATAATATTCCAAGAGATATATAATCTTTAAACATTTCAAATTTAATTCAAAATAAACTCAAACATTTACATATGTATTCATAGGTTCCTACTGATACAGAATCACAGAATCACAGAATCACAGAATTGTAGGGGTTGGAAGGGACCTCCAGAGATCATCGAGTCCAACCCCCCTGCCAAAGCAGGTTCCCTACAGCAGGTCGCACAGGTAGGCATCCAGGCAGGTCTTGAACATCTCCAGAGAAGGAGACTCCACCACCTCCCTGGGCAGCCTGTTCCAGTGCTCCGTCACCTCACTGTAAAGAAGTTCTTGCGCATGTTTGTGCGGAACTTCCTATGCTGATACATATTTTTTCTTTCTCTGAGATTGAAGTGGATGCAAAAAAATGCAAACTAGAATTCAACTCACACATTTTTTACAGTATAAACATTATTTGGTGATGTGTCTGATGTGCACAGATAGTTATCTGAAGACTGATAACCAAGCAAAGCAAGGAAATGTGCAGAGTCATCTTAAAGTAGACAGTATCATTTAGGAAACTCAGTTTCAGCATACTGTCTACTATGCTTTAGGTTGTTTGGGAGAATGACATATTGTAGATACATAATAAATAATATTTTTAAAGTAAGAGACCCATATAATCTCACTGTCATGCTGTCAGAAGTCTGTTGTTTACACAATGAAGGTGAGATATTTTTTTGCTATCAGCTTTTTTTTGTTTGTTTGTTTCTACATTATATATCTATTCCTTAAAAGTCAGAGCATTAAATTAATTACTTATTAATTAATCATTGCCAAATCTAGACTAGAAGTTGAATCTCAGTACTTCAAGAATACAGCAGCAGCTAAACTGGTCCTTCTGCCTGTTGCTGCCACCAAAGTGTAGAAATCAGCACTGCCCCTTCAGTCTCCTCTTGAGGAGCTTTAGGCTGCCATGAAGCTTCCCTTCAGTCTCTTCTGCTCTGTGCTGAACAAACCAAGGGACCTCAGTCAATCCTCATACACCTTGCCCTTTAGACCATCATCTTCACAGACCTCCTTTGGATGCTCTCTAATAACATCTTTCTACATGACACCTAAGACTGCACACAGTAATCAACATGAGGCTGCACAAGAGAAGGATAACCCCTTACCTCAACCAGCAACAAGTGCTGGACCTGATGCATCCCAAGGTACAATTGGCCCTTTGGGCTCTCAGGGTACACTACTGATTCATGTTCAACCAGTTCCCCCATACCTCTTTCCATGGGGCTGTTCTTCAGCCTCTTATCACCCAGTCTGCAGAATCTGGCATTTACTTTTGTTAAAATTCATGTGTCTGGTGATTGCTCAGCCCTCTGATTTGTTGAGATCTCTCTGCAAGGCCTCTCTACACTCGAGGGAGTAAATAACTTCTCCCAATTTAGCATCATCCACCAACTAATTTAGCATACATGTAAATCCTGTATTCAAGACTTTGATGAAATATTGAAAAGAACTGGCCCTAGAATGAAATCCTGAGAAACCCTTCTGGTGACTGGCTGTCAGCCTGATGTAAGCCCATTAAACCATCCCTTAAATACCAGTGTGCCATACGATAGCATCTCACTGGGAAGACTGGTTTTATTCATTTCCCTCTTTGCATCTAACTTAAAGCTCTATTGATCAGCCTCATTAATTCCTCATTAATACAAAATCCCCATGTGAGAAAGGTGCATTCCAACAGGTGCCAACATGCCTGGTGTTGCTTAGAGCATCCCATGATCTAAAACCCAAAATTCTGATGGACACACCATCCTCAGAACCATGTATTAATCTGCTAGTCTTCTTGTTCCTTTCAATCTTGTTCCCTGCTAGTAAGATAGACAATAACACTACCTGTGTCCATGATCCTTTTGCCAATTACCCAAATGCCACAAAGTCTTTTCTGATTCCCATTGCACTTCTTTTTGCTACCTCCTTGCCACCAACATGACAGAACTACAATGAATAATAATCTGAGGGCCACACTGAAGTAGTGAGATTCCTAAAAATATCTCTTACCTGGGACTAAGGGACGCAGCTATGTGTCAAATATAGTCAGCATACCAGACCCTCTGTTATTCTCAGAAGGGAGTGACCTATGATAACAGCCTATCTTCTTTTCTTGACTGACATGATCATGATAAGGCAGGTAGGCTGACTTGCCCTAAGTGACCCAATCAACCTGTGTGGAGCTTGGTCCACCTCATCTTTTGCCTGTCCATGAAGTCCAGAGCCTCATACCTAGTTTATAAAGACACTTTGTAGGGTGCGGTAGGCAAGGAAAGGATTCTGCTGCTGCCTCAAACTGAAATCTGATTCCATTCCCCTCTGTCTCCTAAGCCCCCCCTTCTGCCTGTTGATAACAAGTAACTATTCTAACAGAATAGTCCTCTCTGCATAATATACCACACATTGTTTTGAATGAGAAGGCTTTCTTTCACCTGAAAACTTGGTGTCTTGTCCAGTCACTTCAGCTTTCAGTTCACATTAATTAAAAAATCTATAGTCCTGCTGAAAGTTCGGAATGTGTGAGGCAGCCAATTTGCTGCTAAGAGAGATTTCTCAGTGGGAGGTAAGTGCAGGGCAGAACCAATCTGTGCATGAAGTTGCATGATGGAAGAATGGACAATTAAAAATATTTGATGTTGGTTACAGCAGTGCAGTGCAGATTGCTTTGAGATGATTAACTGCACAAATACTGATGTAGCCAGAGTTGACATCCAATTTAGGCAGCCAGAGATGCAGGAAGGAAGACATGAAAATATCCAGTAAATTGGATCTTTTTCTGTGTGACTTAACCATTAGTACAAGCCATAGAGAAAATGGTTTTGGTGTGGGGAATCACAAAAGCTTCAAATGAGGGATAATCTGCTTTTGGTATTTTCAGCATGTTTCAATTTGGAAACAGAAAAGTGAGAGTAGGAAAGAAATAGAACAACGGGAAAACATGGCAAACTAGTTGAGGAGAAAGTTTAGTGGGAGGAAAACCAGGTGGAAGCCTATTCTCTGACATTTGTAGCATGGGATATATACAAAAGAAAGTATCAGTTAAGGACAAAGTTGTCAAAGTGAATGGTTGAAAAAAGCACCTAATTTAGGCTACGCAGTATGTTACCTGGTATGAAGTTGCTTTGGCTCATGTTTGTTTAGTATTCATCACCTGAGTGGGTCAGATGTGTCTGATAGTCAATTAGAAATATATATCCATACAGATGGATGTAAATCTAGGCATATCTGGCTTTAGATCCAATTGAACAACAACAATGACAACAAAAAGGAAAAAGAGAAGGCTTTTTTATGTAATATTTCCTCAGGAATTTGTGATTATTATTATTATTATGGGATAAATCTTCCTTTTACAACATTCTGTATTGCTGGATGTTAAGATACCAAATGAAGGGTGACCCTTTATTGGCAGTTATTTAAATATTGCTATAAATACCAGTACATAGAGGTCTCCAGCTTGAGTAAGACCTGGGCAGATTTTCCTTGCAAAGATGTAGTGTATGGGTTGATAAGAAAAGATAGGGGGTATACAACCAAAACTCAGGTTCTCATCTACATTTTTCCTCAAAGGAAGAGACTGTGCAGAAGTCTTGTAGACAAGCAGTTTTTCAACAGGTATTTCAGATAGAGATACCTGATATGGAAATTCAGGTTTTAAAATATTACAGAATTAAATCAGAAGATGTCTTCAAAACTAATGGAATTTGTGTACAAATAATCTCACATTCTATGGTAGGGTGTAATTATGAAGAGTGTTTTCAATACATTTTGTGGGAAATTGATTACCACTGGTAGCAGAAAACATATCCAAAATCTCTGAATGGTGTCGTCATAGAGCAAACTACATGGGTTGCTCTGAAAGTGATATAGTTATTTCCATGGAAATTACAAGAGATATAAACAGCACAATAGCACTATTTGGTAGAGCAACATCTAAGCTAAAGAGTACTGTTTTTCAACATAGACACAACCATTAATTGGATATATTCTCCATCAGTGAGCAAAAGTTTGCATGCCATGATCATAAAAATGTGCATGGCCCTCTGGAACGTGGCTTGTCTTTCATGTTACTGTTACTACTGCTGAAACACACCACGCACAGTTTGGTCTCCGTAATTGTTCAGAAAGCATTGATGGATGTCGGTGGGTGCCTGCATCTTTTATGCAAGGAGAAATTCAATTCCACACTTTTGCTTCATATGCACTTCCATGTCAGATACTGTTTTGTCACACTGCCTCTCTCCTATCACCTGTTTCATGGCACCAAAATATAGTGGAGTATCAATCAGAAGGTTCAGTCTCTAGCAGCGTACCACCAACATCTGCCTCTGACATCATATGCCAGCATTATAAAACAGGGGACATTACTTTCGGAGCAACTCTCATTTCATATTGGTACTTCAGAGGAACCTGTTTTAAAAATCTTGTCTTCGTTACTTAAACTTAATTTAAAAAGCGTACATTAAAGTTAATTATGCTGTGGAGTGTTCATTACTAATTTCTTGTATCCTCTTGTACAGGTGATAATGCAAATCTCTCATGAAAATTGAACTAAGATAAGTTGGGCTGAGGCTGTTTTTCCACAATCATTAATTCCAAACGTGTGTGCTACTAATTGCCCTATGTTAGATATGAAAACGTGCTCATAGTTCCATGCCATTTGCAAAAGCACTTACATGGTGTTTCATATGCTAAATGAGAGAACTGACCACACTGAAGTTACCTAGAAGTATAAAAAAAAGAAAATAACCACTTCAGAAGTATTTGGAATAAATTAAAAAGAGCAAAGAGATTTTGCACTGGTTCAGAACTATCTGTCTTGTGGCTTTGCAGTTTAGCCTAGCACTCAAGACCCTAAAATGTGATCTAATTCCTATGTGGAGCATAGCCATGATGTTCTTTTAGCACAAAGAAATATCTAAGATACAATGGCAAAGAGCTTCATCCACAATTAAATTCCCAGGGACTTCGAATTGAATTATTGTTAAGTATTGTTAAATAATAAATGCCTAGGGAGAAGACAACTACAAAAATAAACAAAACCACACACCAAAAAAAAAAAAAAAAAGTGAAAGAAAGAATAACACATATACCACCATACCATTAGGTAGCTGGAGTTTCAATCTTTTGTTCCATGATAAGGCAACCTTACCTTCAATTTTTCTCTGTCATTCTCTGAATCTGAATATTCAAGGTTCATTGGGTTCCAACTGAATAGGCAAGTAACAAAGTGCAGGAATGGATTTTGTATTGCTTTTTGTATTGCTGCATTTCTAAATAATGCAGGTTGTCTAACGAACACATAATTGATCCTACCACTACTTTGTATGCAACCTGAAGTTATGCACCAGTTTGAGTATGCCCAGGAAAATGCCAAAGTATTTTTACCCTTACACCTTACATCTTAAGAAATGACTTTTTTTGTTCCAAGCACCGTACAAGTTTTCCTTGTCCCATCTATCTACTTATCAATTGCACTATTTCTAAATCCTTGTGTTTTAAAGTGTTTCAAAGATACAGCATAGATTATAAAATGGAATATTTTATATTCCAGAATATAAAAAGGAAATTAAAATCCTTTTTTTTTTCTTCCCGTAACTGTGGAATTCTTTTAATAAGACACCTTTCTCAGAAAATAAGTTTTCCTCTAAAGATGTACAGTGAGGTACATTCTACAATAAAGTTCAGATTTTTTCTAATTAAGCTTAATCCTGTTTGTTTGTGATTTTTTGCCAGTGTATCGCTTCAGCTGAATACTGGTTTTGAAAACTAAAGCTCTTTTCTAGAAGGCTGTATTAATTACCTATTAGCTGATCAGAGATATCCAAATATATGCTATTTTAATTCCACTGAGATCAGTGAAAACAGTAAATAAATTTACATAATTTATGGAACTGCTGTTCTCTAAGTAGTGTGACATTGTTACTAAGAAGCATTGATTTTGTTTGACTTTTGCAGGGCACAAAATGAGGTTGACCCCAGAAGCTGTCTTGGAATAGTTCATGGCCACTGACCACTGAGAATGCAAAATTTCCCAGTCCTGCCTTTGAAGTGGGTTAAATCCACTGCAGTGATCGATTGGTTTGTCCAAGCAAATAATCACTGTATCACTATTACTCCCAGATGGGCTTACTGGTTTTCTGTTCTCAAAGGCTCTGAGAAGCAACTTTACTGATGCCATATCACTGATGCAGGGGCTAGTGTAAAATAAGGTATTATTTCTCACTGATTTCAGTGGGGCCATACAACCTCACAACAAATTGGATTCTAATCTCTTGTATTCATATGACTAGCTATCTTTTCAGGTTCCATGCTGCACGCTTCTTGAAAGTCACACTGAGGAAGTGAGAATCATCACTGGGCTGTCTCTTCAAACACTGCTGGACAACACTCATATTCTGAAGAACATTATGTCAGATTATCGCAGATCAGGTATTTGCTTCTGATGAGACTTAAAAAAAATACACTGTGGATTTGAATTAGTATCATTAGTAAACTGAGGCTTTTGCATTTCAGTAGGTGTACGTTATTAAAAAAAAAATAATCAGGTTTTGTGGCTAGGGGATATAAAATATCAAAACTTCCAAACTTAGTTAAGTTTGAAAAGAACACCATGTAACAACAACGCACAAGTGGGAAAGCACATTGATTATGCCAGCTAGACTAATGTCCTGTCTTACTTAGATGCACACTATCAGCTTTGTCAGGTTAGGTAATTATTTGCTCCTTAAGTTCTAAGCAGTTACCCTGTGTAGACTGGGTAGAACAAACGTGTGTAGTTTGTTAATAAGCAACAGAAACACTTCCACTCAGACAGTATATGCTGGAGAAAATTTGCTGGAGGATACGTGTATCAGCAGTAATAATCAAAAATATTTCTACATCCCATTTTTCTGAGTGTTGCTTTTGGAAGAACAAAACTTTTTAGCAAACTTACCTTTTTTTTTTCTTTTTTTTTTTTTTTCCTATCTTTCTTTAGCATATGCTTCAGAAATGCGAAATGCCAGACAGAGAGCTGTTAACTGAAGCAAGGCAGTTTCTTCCTCAAGAGACTAAACTCCCTTTCTCGGTTAGATCTTCCAGCCTTACAGGCCCAGGAGGTGAGAGAGAGCACATGGCTGCATATTTGTTTAGTCTTTTTCACAGAGTATGAAAGGACTGCACTACTCCTCACACATGTGAAACTTAAAAGCATCTTGGCAGCCATGGCTTAAGCAACACTGCATTTGTTGTTCCTGTGCTCCTATGCTGAGCGCTGGAAGTCCACTTTAGTTAGCTCCCTGGGCAGAACAGCCTGAAAACAGCTCCTTAGTAGTACACAAAGGAGAAGCCCAAACATCTATCTTGACATTCAGGGATCAAAGGGATCTTTGCATTCACGTTCAGATCATTCCACATGCATTCAGGTTTTGAATTCCTCCCTGAAACTGCCAATTGATTTTTGCGACAGTAATAGTGACACTGGCGGGAAGGTTGTGGGCACCTAAACATTTGGTACCGTCATAAATCAGACACTTTAAGTACATTATTTTTCAGTCACCATTCTATTGTTCTATCCAGTTCTTCAAACTCAAACTATTAAAACTTGCTTCGGGCTGAAATTCAGCCTTACACAAAATTTCTGCTAACAAAATCTCTCCCCTGCTCTTCTCCCTCCTCAGATAGGGTGAACATTCAGAAGCAGTGTGGGAAAACTGCAAGGAACACACAGTTCTGAAACAGAATTGGAAGGACTGGACTAATATGGGCTGTAGACTAGAGGAAAAAAAACAAGTGTAGTTTGTTATACAGTGGAAGAGAGAGGGAGGGGACTACAACTGTCCTTAGGTGTACTTTGTATTGTAGAATACTTGGGCAATGTTAACAGACAGGTTCAGATGTTGTTCCCATTATCTTTTAGCTGTTACCAAATGTACAATGCGCTTTTGTGTACTGTCATAAGTCAGCTAAAACATGTGTAAACATATGCTGTGTCAGTCATTAAGAAGTAGGGTATAATTACACTTTTAAATGTGGCAAAGCATTTTCAAAGTAGCGTATAATTTTCCAGAGCAGGAACCTTTATGAAACATATCTTCCTCTGAGTGTTTATACAGCCTGACATCTTCAGGTTTGTTCAGATCAAGAGCCCCACTGTGAACAAGCAGGCTTCAGACAAAGGAGGCAATTTGTTCTTTAGGTGCCATTTCAATGAGGGAGAGATGCAGAGAGAGAAGGAGGTGGGGAGGAGCGAGAAGAAAGAGGAAGAGAACACCATGTCACTGCATAGTTTAGAAGTATTCAGGATCTGGCATAATTACCTTGGGAATGAACACTGAGTGGCTTAGTGTCAGGGTGCTATTTTCACTGCTGGCGAATGATGATGTTGTCTTTTTCCTTGATAGTCGATGAAAGATATGAATATTAAACATTTAGATTAGTTGAAAGGTATGGAGTTTGTACTTTAATTAAATTAAATAGGCTCACTGCTCTCTTGGGGGTAGTGGGAATATGTAGTCTTACCCAGAAACCAAAGAACACAAAGGTGAAGGAGGAATCTTACAAACTGTTCATTTCATCCTTTTATATCATGAGAGGGTACTCCTACACAAGAGGGATTTGTGAAGCTGGTCTAGAAGTTTGAACACCTTCTCTTCATTAACTTTATAATTTTTCAAGGTAATTTTGGAAAATTTGAGCTTAAAAGGTTTTAGGTTTCCAAGAATAAACAGAGACTGCACGCTATTCTGCCTCCTAAATTCGGTTAAGCTACCAGGGTGTTTTGGCATAACAATTTACTTGGCAGCTGAGCCACGATACTCATCACTTCACTTCTATAACAGTTTTGAAGGAAAAATAAGGTAAAATGTCCTTGCAAAATAAATTTGGGAGGAACAAAAGAAGGATAGGCAGTCCTTTCAAAGCAAGATAAAGAAAAAATTGAGAAGAAGACTTTCAGTCTCAAAGATCTAGTTAAACAAACTTATCTTGCAAGGAGATGCTGTCTTAACACCTGTGTATAAATCTTTTTGTTTGGAAAAACAGCAAGTGATAGATTTTACAGGATACAAAAATATCAAAGAATCACAGAATCACCAGAATGGCCAAGGTTGGAAGGGACTTCAAAGATCATGAATCTCCAACCCCCCTGCCACATGCAGGGCCACCAACCTCCCCATTTAATACTAGACCAGGCTGCCAAGGGCCCAATCCAACCTGGCCTTGAACATCTCCGGGGATGGGGCATCCACAACCTCTCTAGACAGCCTATTCTAGCACCTCATCACTCTCTCTGTAAAGAACTTCCCCCTGACATCCAACCTAAATCTTCCCTCCCTCAACTTAAAACCATTTCCCCTTGTCCTGCAGTTATCTACCCTTTCAAAGAATTGACTTCCCTTCTGTTTGTAGGCTCCCTTTAGGTACTGAAAGGCTGCAATGAGGTCACCCCGCAGCCTTCTCTTCTCCAGGCTGAACAAGCCCAGCTCCCTCAGCCTGTCCTCATAGGGGAGGTGCTCCAGCCCCCTGATCATCCTAGTGGCCCTCCTCTGGACCCTCTCCAACAGCTCCCTGTCTTTTTTGTACTGGGGGCTCCACACTTGGACGCAGCATTCCAGATGGGGCCTCACAAGAGCAGAGTAGAGGGGGACAATCACCTCCCTGTCCCTGCTGGCCACCCTTCTGATGAAGCCCAGGATACCATTTGCTTTCCAAGCAGCAAGAGCACACTGCTGGCTCATGTTCAGTTTTTCATCCATCAAGACCCCCAAGCTCTTCCCTGCAGGGCTAAGTAGTTCTAGTTCAGCAAAATAACAAACTCTGAACGTAGATTACAAGGTAAGTCCAAACAAAGGAATTGGTTACCTACTGGGCAGAAGGCTGATAGGTGAATCAAGTATTTCAGCCAATGGGGACAGGGGAAGGGTTTACATTCCCTAGCACTGGGATACAGGAATAAACAGGCTGTGTCTTCCAGTACTTTGAGAGATCCCACGGGGGTATACCCCTGTGGACTCTCCCTTTATTCGTATAGAGAAAGCTAAAGATACTCCTCTGTCTCTTTTGGGGATAAAGGTGACTGAACAAGCTTATTGGAGCAGAAGTTCTTCTAACAGCTTCAACAACCTTAACAGAGTGAAATCTCAACCAACAATAATAATTCTTTTTTTTTTCTTTTTCTTTCTCTTTTTTTTTTTTTTTTTTTTTTGGCATGTGTGACACGTTTATCTGGTCCTGATACTTCTTCTTTTTTCTTTCCTTTTCTTTATTTTCTTTTTCAGAGATAAAATATATATTTTCCTGTGAAACAATTCAGTGCGTCTGGATGAATAAAAATCTGATGCTTGTTTAATGTAAAATTTGCATTTTATGTCATTTACATCTTTACAGCATTTACAGAAATGTGCTGTAAGTCCTTGTTCAACTATGAGGAAAATGAAATAAAAAAAATTCAAAAACTAAACATCTGAAAGAAATGAGGAGATTATAAAATTAACATCAGTAAACACTGATGCAAGCAACATTAAGGTGATTCCCAACTTTCTTTTAATAATTAACAATATTTACCCCAGCAGACTGTTTCCAATTTATAGAAGGAAGGAAATAATTGTCACACTTTGAAAATATAATAATCTCTTTCTCTCTGTCCAGGTTGGTCAAAAATGCTACTTCAAGTTAATTTACACCTGCCTGCATAAGCAATAAAAGTCATATTGAATATATCAAGAAATAAATAATGAATAAACATATAGAAATCAGCCTTGGAGTTAAAGGTGAAAAAGAATCTATAGAGGATAAAATTGTAAATATTGTTTACAGCCCAGGGATAATTAAAAAGAGAAGTTGCTGAAAGTACTGGATATATATGCTTCATTGCAAACTGAGAAAAGTGTTCCCTGAACATAAGTTCATGTACACAAGGAAATTTGAAGATTTCTAGCCATTGAACCAATCATTCTCCAACCTGAAAATGGAAATGAAAATTGCTGCACTCATCTGACAGTCTCCAGATCACACAGTTCTGTATCTGTCAGTTTCAGCTGTACCAAGGATTGAGGTTGGTCATTCTGACAGTCCAAAACATAGCAGTGTAACTATTCTCATTATTTATTTTCCCAAATTCTTGCAAATATTTTTTATTTCATGTTAGCATTTTTCCTGTTGTGCTAGAAGAAATTACTGCAAATTTCAAAGACTAGTTCCTTCATCAAAGTCTGGACAGTCAAGCCCACAATTCAATTGTTTTGAATGTCATATAATCGTAATTGTCAGAAGAGATTTGATCTCTGACATTCACGTTTGAACTGTAGTATAAATTTAATTTATGCCTCCATCGTATTTCCTTGAATTTACATCAGACTATCTTTCTAATCATTTTTGTTCTGATATTACCATGTGCTGAAGTCTCATTTGGCATATCTGAATACAAGGGTTACATGTGCATTGAAGCTTGTGTTGAAATAAATAGGCCAGCAGAAAATGTGATTTGGATGACAGAGCCCAACTATGCTTCTTGGAAAGAGTCACACAAATTTTTGTTTTGTCAAGGCAGAAATGAATTTTTTTTTCCCAATTTTAAACACATTTATAGCTTTCTAGTCAACAGTGTGCTTTAATACTCAATGTCATATTGGTTTGTACTCAGAGCTAATTTTATTCATAGAAGCCAGTAGGGTGCTGTGTTTTGGATTTGTGGTGAAAATAGTACTGATAACACAACAATGTTGCAGTTGCTGTTGAGCGCTGCTTGCATGTCTGCCACCAAGATCTGCTCTGTTCCACCTGCTCTGCCACCAGTGAGCAGCTGGAATTCACAAGAAGTTGGGAGGGATCACACCCAGGACCAGTGACCCCAGCCGACCAAATGGATGTCACACACAATACGATGTCATCTTCAGCAACAAAAGATGAGAGGAAGAAGAAGATATTTGAACTGACAACATTTGTCTTGCCAAATAATCATTACAGGTGATGAGAACTGCTGTCCTGGAAGTAGCTGAACATCTGCCTGCCCATAGGTAGTGAATTAATTTGTTGTTTTTCTTTGCTTGCACGAGCAGCTTTTCCTGTACCTATTAACCTGTCTCTGTCTTGACCTGTGTGGTTTTTCTCCATTATGCTTCCAACTCTCTCCTATCCTACTAGGAGAGAGTAAGTGAGCAAATGTTTGGGACTCAGCTTTCTACTGGGATTAAGCCATGAGATATATGCAGGCCCCAGTCCAGCAAAGGCCACTGAGTGTGTCCTTTAATTCAGACTTTCTGTGTCATCCCACGCAATTGGAATACAATATTCCTACAGCACTGTGAGACTGGGATTTTCTGTCAGACTCAGCCATAAAGTCTCTGCTAAGGCAGCATAGGAAAAATGCTCTTATTTGCATGATTTTTACTTAGCATTTAACTGGAAAAATACATTGTAGACTGCAAAGAACATCCTAGAGATTTTCCAGTAGGCAATGAGAGTGAAAAAAATATCTGATGATTTCTTATGACCAGGTGCGGACAATAGCTTTGTAGTGCACGTTGGAGTGGTCTTTCATACCACTGTGCAGATTCTGCTTAAACTGGTGGCTTAAATGTCCTTATAAAACTTTGTCTGTCATTATTTAGCAGTAATTTGTCCTGTCATATACAAAGACAACATATTTAACTCTGTGATGAAAAAAACAAACACACCTGCAACACCTGAACAGATTTTTGTCTTCTGTTATCACTCACAAGTTCAGCACTTTATTTCCACTGTCATGAAATTAAGAAAAAAAAATATTTCAAGTTCATTTTCATAGCAGAAATCATCTTAAATTTAGAATCCTAATTTTCTGATGGACTTCATCTCAAGTGGTAGCAATTAATTTACTTTAAAAATTCAAAAGATTTGCAACCATTTTTATTTTTGTAAGTATTCCCATTTGTAATAAAGAATGATGGTCACATTGTTGAGTTGCACAATTATGGCCCCTGAATGACTGTTATCACTCGGTGTCATTAGCGGCTAACTCTCTGAAAATGTCAGTTCAGTACTAGTTGCTAGGCAGCAATCAAAGAAGCAAATAAAATGTTGGGAACATTAGGACATGAATAGAAGTGAAAAACAGTTTAAATATCTATGCCATTGTTACAATGCTGATGATGGAATCATTCTGTTCCTTTACTCCTGCTTTAAAACAGATAGTGAAACAGAAAATGCCACAGAGAAGAGCAGTGAAAACAACCAGAGATTTGAAGTATCACTTCATGAGATGGCAAATGTAAATTGGAACATAAGGAAAAATGCTACAAACTGGTCATGCTTGTAGAGGCTGATAAAATTCAAGCAGGATGAACATTACAAAAAAATGATTCTTATATGCCATCTACTTGAAGTCATGCAAGGACTTTGACATGGTTCCCCACCATATCCTTATCTCTAAATTGGAGAGATACAGATTTGAGGAGTGGACTATACAGTGGATAAGAAATTGGTTGGAAGGCTGTAGACAGAGGATTGTAGTGAATGGCTCTATGTCCAAGTGGAAGCTGGTGACAAATAGTGTCCCCCAGGGATCTGTCTTGGGACCGGTGCCCTTCAATATCTTCATCAGTGACATCAACAACTGGCTCGAGTGCACTCTCAGCAACTTTGCTGATGATATCAAGCTGAGTGGTGTGGATGGAAGGAAGGGATGCCATTCAGAGACACCTCAACAAACTCCAAAGGTGGCCCCATGAGAACCTGATGAGGTTCAACGTAGCAAAGTGCAAGGTTTTGTACTTGGGCTGAAGAAATCCAAGATTTATGTGTACAGACTGGGAGAAAAACTCCTTGAGAATAGCCCTGTGGAGCAGGACTTGGGGGTCCTGATGGATGAAAAACTGAACATGAGCCAGCAGTGTTCTCTTGGAAAGCAAATTGTATCCTGGGCTCCATTAGAAGAGGGGTGGCCAGCAGGAACAGGAAGGTGATTGTCCCTTTCTACTCTGCTCTTGTGAGGCCCCATCTGCAGTACTGCATCCAGGTCTGGAGCCCCCAGTGCAGGAAAGATGTGGAGCTGTTGGAGAGGATCCAGAGGAGAGCCACAAAGGTGATCAAGGGACTGGAGCACTACCCCTATGAAGACAGGCTGAGGGAGCTGGGCTTGTTCAGCCTGGAGAAGGCTGCAAGGAGACCACATTGCAGCCTTCCAATATTTAAAAAAGGTATTATCAAAGGGAGGGGAATCCACTTTTTAGAAAGGTAGATAGTGACAGGAGAAGAGGGAATGGTTTTAAGCTCAAGGATGGAAGATTTAGGTTGGTTGACAGGGGGAAGTTCTTTACAGTGATGAGGTGCTGGAACAGGCTGCTCAGAGAGACCGTGTGTGCTCCGTCCCAGGTGTTGGCCAGATTGTATGGGACCCTGGGCAGCCTGATCTAGCATGAGATCCAGAGTCTGACGGCCCTGCCTGTGGCAGGAACTTGATGATCCCTGGGGTCTCTTCCAACCCAAGCCTTTCTATAGTTCTGTGTCTACAGAGGAATTAGCAATACCCTGAGAAATTTTGAAATAGTGTGATTAAAATAAGGAAAAAGAAGAAATTGTATTGACCACAGCAAGCTCTAGACATTTTTATGATATAATATTGCTAACAACATTTGCCATCACTTCACAGCAGCTCTACACCTAAACCTACAGCTAAAATACCATTCCGTTCTGTCATTCCAAAAGGCTGAAATAGCAGCCTCCCTTATTTTTCATTACATATATTGATATGTCTCATAGGTCTAGCAGATCTTTCCCTTAGTTGCAGTGTCTGTATGTGAATCTTTGTTCTGAGAGGACTTTTGTTTAAATGAAATGTCAAATGCCTTCAGTGCATAGAACTCTTGATCACTTGCAAATCTTAAATGTAGCTGTGGTAATCCAATAACGAGGCACTGTAGCACTGCCTGATTTTTTAAAATAAACTGTTACTTCTGGTGCAGTTTGCCGTGCTCTACTCTAGACTCTTCTAGGATCAGTGTCCATATGCCTTTGTAGTAATTTGCTTACAATGCTCAGTGAGATTCTGCTAGAAGAAGCCAAACAAAGAACTTAATCTCTGGATCTGCTATGTATTCAAGTGAATTTATGTGTTTATTATGCTGCTTGACAACAGACAATCCTGTAAAAAATAGACCCAGTGTTATTCTTTAAGCGTTGGCATAGCCACTACATCTTACGCAATTAAGCACTCTTCATCAATTTAGTTATAATTTGTGGGAAGAATTTACTTACCTTTATCAGACAGTTATAGACCTTTTATTAGGGTATTAAAAAGGCTGCTAGGTCACACAATGTTTTTTCCAAATGTTTTAAGCCATTTTTTAAAAAGGGGAGCCACTGCTTAACAGGGCAAAGTAGTATTGCTAGCTGCTTTAAGTAGATGAAGCAAATACATCTATTTGAAAGATAACTAGACAGAAAAGCTATTCCAAAGAACAGAGTTGCAGCCAAACTGTGAATTGCCCAATTTTCCTCACGTTAGTTCCAGAGTTTCCATGAGTTTTTGGAGAATTATATTCTTTAAATACTTATATTTTGGAGGAGCAAGAACATAATTACGAACACTATTGATGATCAGTGCATTGCATTTTTGTATCTTCCACACACCTACAACTTTCCCAGGAAAACATACAGTTTTCATTAACCCATGACTCTGTAGATGGACTTCGAGCATAACTGAGAGTCTATTTCTGCATCTGCTCTAAATGTATACAGTCATTGCAATGATCTGCATTACCTAAGGGGGTGAAGGAGAGTGGGAAGTATGGAAGCAAATTTCAAATCTATCAAACTTTTGAGTCTTATTTGCAGCTACAGTAGATGCATCATTTTTCAACTTGCAGCACAACATTTTCCCTTACACTGGGGAGTATTAGTGGGCTATACATTACAGAAGAAAGAAGCAGTGTATCTTGCAAAGCTTGCATTAAACAGCATAGATTGCTCCAATTATGTCAGAAGGATTCTGGCAAACCTTCGTTTTCTTCCATCTGAATTCTACTTGCAGAAGTGTATATTGTTTCAGTGAAGAGAGGTAAAGTAAGGAAAGTAGAAAAGTATGCAAGTATGATAGTTGTCAAACAGCACTGCTGGTAAACGTATTGGGGTTGATAAGGTGTAACAGAAATAAGTTGAGGGATAGGGACATATTTCTGCACAGAGACGTATATCATCCAGTAAAAAGATTTAATCTTGCACAAGTAGAAAACTTGATATAGTTTTCTGTAACTTTTTATTATTTCATATATAAAAGGAGTAATATTACCTACTTATCTCAGACTGTTTCACATGCTTATTCCCACTGTGTTTTCATAGAATCATAGAATCACAAGGTTGGAAACTACCTACAAGATCATCCAGTCCAACCATCTCCTCATCACCATTGCCACCACAAGCACTAAACCACATCACGCAGCACATCATCCAGACGCCTCTTGAACACTAACAGGAACGGCAACTCCATCACCTCCCTGGGCAGCCATTCCAGTGCCTGACCACTCTCTGAGAGAAAAAGTTCTTCCTTATGTCTAATCTAAACCTCCTCTGATACAACTTTGCGGCCATTACTCCATGTCCTACTCGTTGCATGGGAGAAGAGGCCAAATTCCTCCTCTTCACAGCCTCCTTTCGGGAAGTTGTAGAGTGCAATGAGGTCTCCCCTGAGCCTCCTCTTCTCTAGACAATCCCAGCTCCCTCAGCTGCTCCTCATAAGACTTGTCTTCAGACCCCTCACCAGTTTTGTTGCCCTTCTCTGCATACGCTCCAGGACCTCAACATCTTTCCTGTAGTGAGGAGCCCAAAACTGAACACAGTACTTGAGTTGCGGCCTCACCAGTGCTGAGTAGAGGGGGATGATCACCTCCCTGCTCCTGCTGGCCACACTATTTCTAATGCAGGCCAGGATGCCGTTGGCCCTCTTGGCCACCTGGGCACACTGACGGCTCATGTTCAGCCGAGCATCAACAATCACCTCCAGGTCCTTCTCTTCTTCACACTCATCCAGCCACTCATCCCCCAGCCTGTAATGCTGCATGGGTTGTTGTGCCCAAAGTGCAGGACCCGGCATTTGGCCTTGTTGAACCTCATCCCATTCACCTCAGCCCAGCGGTCCAGCCTGCCTAAATCCCTCTGAAGGGCCGCCCTACACCCAGGCAGATCGACACCACCTCCCAAGTTGGTGTCATCTGCAAACTTACTGAGGGTGCACTCAATGCCCTCATCTAGGTCATCAGTAAAGATATTAAACAAGATGGGCCCCAGTACCGACCCCTGGGGGACACCACCTGAAATGAGTCACCAGCTGGACTTCATTCCATTCACCACGACCCACTGGGCACGGCCCTCTAGCCAGTTCCTTACCCAAAGAAGGGTAGACCTGTTCAGACCACAGGCAGCCAATTTCCCCAGAAGAAGCCTGTGAGGGACCGTGTCAAAGGCTTTGCTGAAGTCTAGGTAGACTACATCAACAGCCTTTCCCTCATCAACCAGAAAGATTTGGTCTCTAAGTTCAATAGATCTTAGTAATGGATTTGTCCTGCAGACAGCTACGTTAAAAATGGAAGACAGCTTAAATTTTGGGATTCTGGTAGGTAACCTCATGAATAGATTGGAGAATAAAGTATAATTTCAGTGTGCTGCGTCTTTTGAGCATAGCTACAGAGGTTCTTCTGGCATCTTCAGCTCTACAGTGTCATAGTAATTTAATGCAGTGTGCATCAAATGGCATGAGTAACATCTAATGTATGTAGATCATTATCTTTTTCATCTCCTTCTCTGAAAGAAAATGGTATGTGTATTATCTTGGTAAGTTGTCTTGGACAACTTACAAGGTTTGGCTTTATTAAAATCCTGTGCTAATAAAGGTTATATTCTTAACTCTTTTCCTACCAGCAATTTGGAGGATGACTCCTCTTTGTTTCCTCAGACACAGCTGCACAGGATATGGAGGCCTGTATCCATACAGCAGTGGAAGTACAGCTGTGGGTTCACGGATTTACGGTACAATTAATATTCTCAAGTGTATGATCGTCACCTTGTTACATCTTACATTTTATTTACTGAAGAATCACAACTTGCTGTTCTGGGAAGGAAGAGTACAGGGAGAGGTGACAACAGCCCCCAGATGCAGTCAGGTTTGTGCTGCTCCAGCAATGGTTTGGTGGCAAGCTATCTTCTGCATGTGATGCCTGCTCTCTACACCCTTTGAGGCTATCAACAGCCTGAATCCAGAAGCTGGAAGGAAATGGCTTCACATTCTGATCTCTAATCTTCCTCTTGCTACACTAGCAGAACCAAAAGCAGAGCATACTCTTTTTTGCTTCCGCTGTCTGTTAATGTCAGATCTGCCCCTTCTACTGGCTGGAAAATTGTTCATCCAAGCCACTTGCACACATAAAATTGAAAAAGAAGTAATGTCAGTGTTACCTAATCATAATAGCAAGGGAAATATGTTTCATTAAAGTATTAATTTTATAACAGCATACATTATAGGGGAAGTGCTAGCAAAGTTTCAGAAATGTTGCCTGAATTGCCATGTTTTTTTCTTTATTATCTCTCTTCTCCACACAATATAGCCTACATTATTGAAAAAAGAACCAAAATAAAAACAATTCCAGAGATCTAACAGTTTTTATAAGCAATATTTTAAAAATGAGTATTATTTTTTTCTAGTCAGGAATTACAACATGTGAAGAAACTCCCCAGTGAGGAGTTTTCTCTCTCTTGCATGTGAAAGATCCCACATGTGATCTTTAAGATGCTGCAGGTGGTTTCTATCTGTCCAGCAGAGAGCAGGACAAGATGGAGCACACTGTTCTGTCCTACGCTGGGGTCAAATATCACGTGGTCTCTCAGAGTTAGTTGACAATAACTCTTAAGGTCCCATAATCTATTTTGGTGCCCTGGATAGGGAGCCAAAAAGCTCTCTTTGATTACTACATCCAGCACTGAAAACAGATGTGAATGTGGGAAACTTCCCAGAACATCCATCCCAAAATCTTTCATGGGCAACTGCACTAGATAACTTAACTCAGAAAGGATAAAGGTCTTCTTGAAAGCTTCTAAGGGTTCTTCTTGCCCCCACTGCTGCAACTGGAACACTGTTACAAACTAAATTCAGTAAGTAAATAGAGAATTAAAACAGATGGAAAATCACTATTGTATGAATTACTAAATAAAACAGAAAAAAAAAATCTGGAAAAAGATAATTTTTCATTTTCTTTTATGAAAACATTATTGTTTTACCTTTTCCTGAACCATAATTTGTACCCTCCTGACTGTTTCTCTAGCCCTCCTCTGCTCCCAGTCCAGCTTAGTTTTTTTTTATTGATATTAGCAATGATACTAGGAAGGAATATGCAAACATGCTATTGACTTGCATGAAAACAATAACATCCTTCTACTTTTATAGGAAGTATCACATCTTACATATTTGAATTGTATCACAGATTATTATTATGGTGTGCCAAAATCGTTTTGAAAGTAGCCTCATACTCTCCACTGACAGTCTGTCCATTTTTACAATTGTCATTGTAAAACCTTGACAAACCTTCCTGATTCCTAATAATACCCATTAATTCCAAATAATGCAAGCTAGACTTTCGAATATGCCAGCTTCAAATACAAACTAGTGTCTATAATTGAAAGCTTATTGAAGGAACCAACATTATTTATTTGGTAGCTCTGCTGTTGGGTTATGTGTACATATAGAAAGTGGGATTTAAAACCCATGCTATTTACTATACAGGAATGTTGTTAGCCTGCATTTCATTTAACTCCAAGGAGTCATTTAAACCTCTTGGGTGAATTAACATTTATGAATGTTTTCTATGAAATTTTTATTATTTATCCACTGTATCATGAGAGCTCTGAAGGAGCCACAGAGTGTAAATGTGTGTGTGTGTGTGTAGGGTATGGAAAAAAAGAGCTTCATAAAAAGCCTAATTCTGTTATATCGATGCTAGCAGCACAGCATCCAACTCTGGGAATGAGGGCAACCAAATCAGACCAACAGTACGTTAAAAAGTAAACAAATAAATAAATAACTTGAAGTGAGCAAGCCACTCATGCAGTGATTGAAGAGGAATATGTCAGAAAGAGAACAGGTAAAGCTGTGTCACTTAAATGTATCAACTACATTGTCTAAATCAGAAACTGACTATGATATTTTAACTCAGAAACCCAAGAGAGATGATTTCCTGGTGGTTCTAACACTGTAATTGGACTGTCACTGTCTAGATCCTGCGTATTATTCACTTCCTGCATCTTGCCTGGTTTCCATAATTTTTATATGTTTCTACATATCTGCTGAGGTGGCTGCTGACTCTTGAAGATTTTGGCCCTTCTTCATCTGTGGTGGTTTAACCCAATCTTTTTCCTCTCCCATCTTCTTGTGCAATCCTGGCCTCCTTGCTGATTGAGGAGGTTGAGAAGCAGAAACATCTTCATCTGACTGCAAAAACTGCTCAGCAATAACAAACACTCCTGTGTTATCAAAACTATTTTCATCATAAATCCAAAGTGTAACACTATTTAAGCTAATGTGGGGAAAATTAGCTCTATTCCAGATGCAATAACATCCCAAATCACTGCTTTGCAAAATTTGCCATTTACACTGCCTGCCCCTGACCCAGTGATCAGCTTGATAGTCCAAAACAAAGCCTACAAATACTCATTCTTCACACCTCATAGCTTATAAAAACTTTCAAATTCCCCTCTAGTATCTGATCACAAGCAACATCAGAATAATGAGGCACAATTATGAATTAGCTGAAGCTGTGTAGGAATGACAAACAGAACATAAGAGAAATAAGAATGTGTTTGAATTACTTAAATATTATTCAGGAGTAAAATATTTTGGATAAAAATAATTAGGAAACTCAAAATATACTTAATCTATGCTGGTTACCTTTTCATTTCAGCCTGAAGTTTTATTGTTTTGTGATTATTAAAATCTAAATATCCATTATTACTTTCCTGTAACTCTGGAAGACTCCATCTGGGAGATGAATATTCTGCCCAGAGTAAGAAGAATAAAAGTCTTCAAAATAGTCATTCCAAAACAATACCTGGAGTAAGGGGCAACCGAGAGCCAACAGCACAGAAAAAAAAACAACTCTGCTCATTGTGTTTTTTTGCCACTAGATAAAAATAGTATGTCTCCTATACCTCACCAGATACTTGGAAACAGCATTCCTCTCCTGCCAAAGTACAAGTGTGTGACTGAGGCTTTCTTTCCTCTGCACCTACTAACATGTAGAGAATACTTTGGAAATACCTCACCAAATATGAAAATCTGTTGAACCCCAAAACACCATGGTCTTAAAATACAGCTTCTGTCATGACAGGCTCCACTCCTGTAATACTGTTCATGGAGTCCACCACTGAGGAAGACTCAGCATGAGTGGAGTGTGCAGGAGGACATAGTTGAGGATGGGCCTAAGTGAGGCACCATGAAGTGTGAAAACTTTCTCAGGTCCCCTTTGAATCAGTCATTCCTATCCTGCTTTGTTTCAGTGGTGCAGGATTCTCTTTAAAATGTGTATTCTCTGCTGAGAAAATGTGCTTCTAATTGTTAACAAATATGTCAGCAGCTGTGATCTTCCCTGTTCAGAGTTTAGTCCAGAGCATTTTTTTATGTCCACTTTATGATCCATGAGAACATAAGTTTATAGTGGATTCTGAAAGATCTCTTAAAACTCTGTAGCAGTGACACTATCATTTCATCTGTTATTTATTAATTTGTATTATAACATAATAAATATTACTGATGTAACAGGGATTTTTAAAGTAAAATACTGTTTTGAAAGCTGTATTGAATGTCAAACAGAATGCATTTTGCATTAGTTCTGTACAATTTTTTATTGAATTCAAACTTTTAAATAAATCTTCCTACATCTAATGTCTCTTATCAAAGCACAAAAACCCATTATCTGATTATAAGAAGAATCTCAGAACTCACCGTCTTCAAATTTAATGGACTCCTGATGCTTTCTTCCATGCCTAGACTGTTTTTAAGAGATTTTGCAGTATTTTATACATTATAAATGGATTCCATTCTTGGCTTGGTAATTCACCTAATGGACAATGGATACAAAAAAGCTCTAACTCCAGGGACATTAAATTGGTTCTAAACTCTGAAAATTACAGCTTTTACAAAGACGAAGAAAATACTAAAAACATGTCTAATGCAACACTGCGTCTCATTTTCCACTACCTTCAAAATCTGTCTAAAAGCTTCTAAATTTCTTAATGACACAATATGTTAAAATTGCATTCCTTTATATTTAGATCTCTAAAACATCTTTTCTTTTTTTACAATCCTAAGAAGATCCGCTAGAAAAGGGGGGAAAAAAAGAAGAAAAAAAAAAAAAACAACACACATGCTTGGCATTCCAACAGCAGGAAGCCCAGAAAGCACTACACTGCTGAATAAATCCTGTGTTTTGTATTTGACTGTGGTCAAAGCTGAGTACCTGAGGAAGGTAGATACTGTTTGCAACGAGTGTACCTCTCATTCTGGGAAAGCAGTGACATGTAACTGCATAGGAAAGCTCTCTGGAAAGACCCTGGAATTCTTTAAACAGAATCACAATTCTTTCCCTGGGGTTCTCAATTTAGGAGTGTTCAGTAGCCAGCAATATAGCAAATGCTGCACCATCTCTCTGTCTGCTGCTCTATTTCTCACCCCTCTGAAATGCTGTGGGATTTGCTCTTTGACCTTACGCAGCTTGACAGCAACAATAAGCTGTAGAGAGAGAAGAAAAAACTGCTTTTACTTGCCCCATTAATTTGTGTTGCTGTATAAAGGGATGCGGAGGCTAGAGGAAGGATGCCTTCCTCTCTCATGCTGCTAATCTATCACTTCCCAAAGCAAAAATGTTTATGATATTACCCTAGTTCAAAAGGATTCACAGGAAAGGAGAGTCTTTTCCTGACATGAAAAAGCAATTCTTCTAGGAATTCTTCTATCAGGAAGCTTTACAGTATTTCATATTTTCAGTGCTTTCTTTATTTATTCTTTTGTTAAATAGATAAATACACTTTATTTTATAGATATTATCAGATACACTCCTACTTATATTAACACTTTTGTTGTAATGTTTTTTAAAAAGGAAATGAATGGTAGACGTGAATGTGAAATCGATTCCATATTAATCGTTATATTTTTTGCACATTTGTCCTCCCTCATACAATAATCACTTCATTTCAGTTAGAGATTCACTTTGTTTGGATAGATCTTGGGCCATTTTCAGTTCAGCTGCCTTCTCAGAACAGTGTCAGCACTGAATTTAAATAAGATTGGTTAGGGCAGTGTCCAGTCAGGTCTCCTGGACCTCCAGGAATTTGAGAAGCTCCTTTTGCAACTTGTGCCAGCATTTAATTAATTCTTTGTATCCACTTAGGACTGCACTTACTTAATCTTTTCTCAAGGTCAGCGTTGGCGTGGATCCAATGACTTTGCTTGCCTCTCTTCTTTTTCATTTTTTCCAATGCGTTTTTCTGAGATCAGAAGACTGCCAAACACTGTGTTCCAATAATAATTCCATAATTTCCATAATTGATATGGAAAAAAAGTGTTGATTAGAGTAGCTATTCTCAAAGCTTACTGTCAGAAAATGAAGCAAACTTTCTCACATTTGTACTTGTCTATTTGTAAACCTGAATGCAGGCTTGTCCAACCTTCAGCCCAGCACAGCTTGTAATGCAGCCGCCTCTCTCCCTGTGCTTTATAGCAGCAGCTCTTTCCTGAGGAGTGGCACCACACATGCACCCATCGCTCAGCAGCAGCCACGCCATCATCAGGCTATTACTGCTATGCCATCCAGAACCAGGGCATGGGGAGGGTGGTGCCAGGCAGTGTTGATGAAGTGATGGCAAATAATTGTATGTGTTCTGATACCCTGGCTTAATACAGTGCTTTCTGTTTTGGTAAAAGAATTTGAGAATAGGTTTCAAGACTGGAAAAAAAAAAAAAAATATATATATATATATGTATACATATATATATCAATTTTTGCTTGTGGCAGCATTTTTAATGATACGAATACATTACCTGCAAATTTTCAAAGGGTCTGTCAAGAGTTGCAAACAGATATACAGATCAAAAAGCTGATCCCGTCTCTTTGCCAGACCTCTCTTACCAGAGAAAAGTATCCCTCATTTCACAATCAAGCTTATTCAATTGTAACAATTGTTTTCAAAGATAAAGTAAAGAAACAGCAAAACTTATCAAAAATCTCCCATTTTTGAGAACTCAGTAAGAACTGCAGCTCCTTCCATTGAGTCAGACTTATTCATTAGTTTCAAAAAAACAACATCAAATATCAGACTTGTTTTATATTCTGGCATCCCTATTTAAAACAAAACAAAACAAAACAAAACAAAACAAAACAAAAAAAATAGATGAATGTACATTTTATTACTTATATACAATAACTACATTATATATTTTACAAGGGTTGCTCTGAAAGTAATGCTTCCTATTTTATTATGAAGTGGATGTTGGTGATATGGCAGTAGAGGATGAACCTTCCCACTAATGTTCCATTATGTGTGGTTGCCATCTGACAGAAGACAGCAGAGGGGCACTCTGACAGAATGGTGTCTGGCATGGAATTGTGTATGAAGCCAAAGTGCATCACTGAATTCCTACATGTGGAAAAAATTGCACCCACTGACTTTCACCAATGCTTGTTGAATGTTTACGGAGACCAAACAGAGGATGTAAGTTTGGTGAAGTGGTGGGTGATGTGTTTCATCAGAGGCGACAGGGGGTCACCTTAATTGGTGCAGATTTTTACAAGCACAGCACACAGGCTCTTTCTCATTACTGGTAAAAGTGCATGGCTGATGGTGGTGACCATGTTGAAAGATACAGTTCTGTAGCTGAGAACTTGCTCTATCAACTAGTGTTATTGTATCTCCTTGTGTCTCTTGTAGTTTCCAGGAAACAAATAAGAGGCATTACTTTCAAACCAACTTAAGTGTATACAGTTCAAGACAATTCCTCTTCTCTCAATGTAGCCCAAGCAAGCCAAAAGGTTGGACACCCATGCCTTAATATGGATAAAGTTTTCTCTGCTATGCACACTTCCATGACACAGGCATTAATGTTTGTTTTCCACAATATCCATGTTAATTTTCAGCTTTGTTATTTATAAGCAGAAATTAAGTTGTCAGATACTTTTTTTTTTTTTTTCTTTTTTTTTTTTTTTTTTTTTTTATGCACAGCAGAAAAGTTTTTAAAGAATGATCATACTCCAGATATTCATAGTAGAAAGTCAGTGTTGTAAATCACCTAAGATACTCAAAATAATATTGAGCAAGACGGGAAAACAAGCTGAGGTACTCCCACAAAAATCCAGTCCAGCCTGAACATCACATTGCCTCTTCCCTCTTTCCCAAAAAACCTATCAGTCAAAAATGAGAAAACATTATATAGAACTGCATGTAGGCATAACTGTTCCACTTGCATTTTTAACATTTCAGCTTTGAAAACTACACTTCATTGGGAATTCATGGGGAAATAGGGAAAGAGGGAGGAAGAAAGAAGGAGAAAGAAAGATGACAGGAAAAGAAGGTCAGAGTGAAAAGCGGGAAAATAGGAAGGGAGGAGAGAGGAAGGAATAAAGGAAGGAACAAAAGAAGGAAAGAAGGAAAATGACTCTTTTTTCTTAGCTCCTTCACTGCCTAAACCAAAATTTCTATCCACACCTTTATCTCTCTGCTTTCAAATAAGCTATGCCAAATGCAAAAGTCTTCGAACTTTCACTCATAAGTATTTGTAGTTTTTAATTTCATGGGGTCATTTTCATTGACCTCTTTACTACTGACCTGTTATATTATTGGATTTGGAAGGATCATTTACACTGACCTCTGCTGCTTTACTGGATTTCTCTCCTCTTTGCTCCCATATCACCCAAGCAATTGAATTTCAGTCTCAATTCTAGTTATTGGATACATAAAGTAATTTCATTTGTATTGATATTATTCCTAGCTGAATTGTCTTTTTGCTGTATGCCTTCCCCAGCTCGTAGTTTAAGCCTTTTTAATATTCATTACAGCTGTCTGTTTCCTTCTGGTTATGGTAGCGACCATTCCTTATATTATAGATACTTCCTTCCTCCAAAGACTCCCTTGTTCCTAATAAACTCAAATTTCTCTTCTCCGAGCAATCTTCTTAAGCATGCACAGACACTTTCTAATTCACCTGGTGTCCCCGAGCCGGAGGTCAGCATCTGTGCTATCAGCACTGAGTCTATCAAGTCAGGTGAACTTTGAGGTAGCAGTTTTGCAGAGAAAGACCACAAATTCTGCTAGTTTGTCTATTTTATCAGCCTCCAGAGAGTTTCAGACTATCAGTGTTGAAAGGCAGTGGAGCATCCAAGAAGCCAGAGAAACTCTTCATTCAGTTTTTCCCTACTAGTAGGTATGCAGTTACAGAATATTACAACATTGTTATACACTGATTGATAACAGTACCATGTCTTGCATAAATGGCAATCTGCTGCTTTCATAGATTCTGATCCAAAGTTTCTTTACAGAAATAACAATTTGATTTTAATTTCCACAATTTCTCAAGTATCAATATAAAAGATACCACTGGCAACAACAAATTATGACATTTCAAACAATGTCCAATTAATGAAATAGATAATTTTTAACTATTTTTTCATAAATAATTCCAACTTATTTGTAGAATTACATAAATTATCAGATTATTAAAAAAAATAAAACTGTGCATGAAGTATGGATATAGTAATAACACGAAGAATGTAGCTGTGCTACTGGAGTAAGCAAAGTCTAGCAACAAGACACATACAGAGAATTTCTCTGTGTATATTGACAATTTTCAACTTGTTTCCAATCTTCTCTTACTTTGAAAGGTTCTTTCGCTTGCAATTCCAAGAGAAGTTCTAGAAATGTTACCTATTCTAAGTATTATAAATATCTTATATTCAACCATCAGAATATAGGAAACGTCAAGCCTGAAACTTGTAGTTTTATGTTATGCATATGGTATGTGGTTACTGAACGGGAAACTGATTCTCTTGACCCTTATCCATCTGTCTTTCTGTGTCTCTATGACAAAACTGTCATGTTTTGGAAGATTTGATGTTTAGCAGATGAAGAATAACTTACAAAGATTATCTGAGACATGAAAAGATACTAACACTTGCCAAGATTAAAATATCTTGTAGTAGAAAAACCCATGTGCTTTTCAGCAAAAATGCTCATTTCAGGACATACTTGAATTGCTTCTCTGGACTTAGATCAAATTTGTACTTTGCTAATTTGTTTCTTAGATGCTTTTTAATTTGAAAAGATAACATGATGGCAAACCAATTCCAGACTGTAAGAAAGAATACTTATTCAGAAGAGAAAGTAAGGAGAGAATATTGATTCAGGTGAGTCAAAATAATCCATAGGTGATAGTGCAATAAAGGACTGCTATGAAGTTACATTCTGGGCTCTTCAGCTAATCTCAGGTTAACTGTGACCTATGACTATGAATGACCAAGTTTCAAACATAGGCACGTAATTTACGTGCACATGTATTTACATGCTGTGCACATGTAATTTACATGCTATGACACTCTATGTTTCAAAGTTTTAAATAAAGGTTGGCTATTGTGGAGAAAGATGATTAGATAACATGTCAGTTTATAGTTAAAAATAAATAAACACCAGAGAAATGTGGAATCAAAAGTAGAGAATTTAAAACATTTTCTTGAGATAAAAACACTGTGGGAAGGCATAGTGTAGTATTCAACAAGTAACCTGGAGTCTTAAAGCCAGAAGACACTATTGCAAAAGGCATTTGAAAGAAAAACAGAATGAAGAAATGTGTTTTACTAATATTGTCTTCAGTGTTTGAAACTATACATTACTTCGCTGTGTATTTGCACTTGCTTTGCTTCATAAAACACACTGATGATATTGAAAAGGGAAGTACATTTTCAAATGTATTTTATTTTTAGTGAGGAGGAAAGTTAAAGCTTCTGAGACAGAAAGAAGCTGGTAATGCTCAGTTTCACTGTGTGGAAACTTGCTAAGATTCATTATCTTTATCTTGACATTTGAATATCCAGCACGTGGTCCCTATTCCCATCTTTAGAGAGTGCGCAATGTACTAGCATCAGAAAATGTGAAGACATACGTTGTTAGGAAAATGGTGGCAGGGAAGAGAAATATCAAGGGCTAAACCAGCTTCATGAACAAACACAGAAATATGAAATAATGCAGGTCTCATTTTAGTTTTAAATACAGGACATTTCCATGATCAGGAGTATAGAAAGGAACTGTGGCTTAATTATAAATTGGCTTTACTTTTAAGTGCTTCTCTTTCCCCTTCCTTGCAAAAGGTGATGCTTTGGCAGATACAATATCAAAATACAGTGCAATACAAAGAAAGAAAAGCCTGCTCTGAACATAATGTGATGAAAGTTTCTTTTAAAGGATCCTTCTGGATAGCATCCTGGCCAAGCCTAAAATATGTCATGGAATCCATTTAATTTCACAGATCCAGAAGGGGAAAAAACCAGGAAGTGGTACAAAAATGTTACCTGTTTACTCAAACTTCCACCCTAGAAATTTGAGTTGCATTAGAATTTTGAAGAAGGCTAGTGGAAACCATTTATGTAAACCCTAACCCAGTGTTGTTTACATTAAACCAAGTAATATTTAGTAGTAAAGGAGCTGAAAAAAATCATACCTTTGAAAATCTTGTTGCCTATACTCTGCACTTCCATCCTTCTTTTGTTTTCTATTCTTTGCATTTATCTTTGTGCTGCACTTCTAATATCATAGGAAGTTCGCCAGCTCTGGCAGCTATGAAATAGAACTGACGGCTGACACCTTGCTGATACCTCTCCTATGGTGAACGGTCACTTTTAAGCAGGGAAGGGAGTACTTGTATGCACACTGGAACTCAAACAACAGAGGCAAGAATGATAGACTCAATTCATTGCTTAACCCCCCAAAAGCAGAATCTCTTCGGAATTTTATTTTGGTGAATGAGAGTAAGAATGACAGCAGAAACCTATATGATTTCTTAATAGCAACTGAAATGATAGTCAGTTTTGTTGGAATTAGTATTAGAAGGTCTGCCTATGTGAAGAATGAGAATTAAGAAGAATAATTAAATCATTACTCCGTTCAACTGGTTTTGAGTGAATTTGGTTGCTGCACAAAATCAAATCCTACAATCTCACAGATATTATGTACTTACATAGTACATACTTATAAAATTCCTCTCATTATTTCAACAGTAGATTTCCATATAAATTTATTGAAAGATTGTATGCAAGTATCTAATACAAACCAGGTCTGGAAATGAGTGAAAATATGCACTTGGAATAGAGAAAGGATAGCTATTACTTCATAATCATGGATATAAGTTAACATTCTTTTAATAAGCTTCATTATTAATCAATTGAAAAGTTGTTCACATGGACACAAACTGTGTTTTGACTGAAGGATAAGTAGGAACAAATATCTTTTACTGGTCAATTCTAGTAACAGAGATTGGGAACAGAAAAAGATGGAAAGAACCCGAATGGGAGATTAACAGGTTTTGTGGTTAGTTGTGTCATCAGAGAAAGCCTGATACACTGACAGCAAGCATATCACACAATGGAAGCAGCACAGATACTGCCAAGTTAGCCAATTACCAAAATAAACACAGTCAATGCAATGTTTATGTTATTTTTTTATTGTCTCAAACACATCTGCTAGCGAATACTGCTGGAGACAGGATATGGGCTAGATGGAAATGTTATTAGATATATATTATTGCTAAATAAATGGAAATTTACAGTAGAGTATATTTAAAAAAAAAAAAATCCTACCGAGAACACAGTTTGCAATCATTTACTTCCTTTTTTTTTCCACATTGCGAAGCTGTACAACCAGGTTGGATGTTTGTTTTGTCTTTCATGTTTATTAGCAAATTATTTAAAATGCATTAACAACTACATTGCTATGACAGTATAGAAGTTCCACTTCAGCTGAGGAGAATGGCATAATGCGAAGATAAAGTTCCAAGTGGGAAGTAAAAAGTCTAAGCACAGAAATAGCATGATCTAGAGAAAGAAGTAAAGAATATGATTTGTCAAAACATGGCTTCTTGCTTATAAAAGCAGATCAAGAATGAAAATACAAACTTTGATTTAAATATTAAAAATAAAAAAGTGCAGCTATATCCTGGGAATAAAAATCCACTGAAAAATCCACAGTCAGCATAGGGGGACATGTTCATTTAAAGAGTTATGCTTTTACTAATATCTCTTCCATTACAGGAAAGACTGAATGAAAACTGACAGTGTATTTAGGATCACTGGGTACACCCATATGAATGGCATAATGACATTATCTCAATTAGTTTGGAGGCAAAGAAACATGGTGAACAGTGCATTACAAACAGTGGAATCAAAATGTGTTGCAGACTCTGAGTATGCCTGCTGAATGAAAGATTCTCAAACAAAATCCTGAAGGGACTTAATGATCCTTTCATTCATAAAATAAACAAACAAGCAAACATACAAATAAATAAATAGATAAATAGATAGATAGATAGATAGATAAACAGATAAATAAATAAATAAATAAATAACATTTCCTTCAGTGTAGATGATATTCCATTTCTCTACTGTTGAACTGGTTTCATAAAAAGTGCAATCTTTGCACCAGAACTTGGAATCACCAAGTTATGCTAAACCATTTGGACAGCACATGCAGAAAGGGTTCTGACTGCAACAGATTAAAAAGCCCAGCTACTATTTGGATGAGACATGCTACAGATGAACGTAGTAAAGTAACAGGTTACCCTACATTGGAAGGGATGTTAAAGCCCATGCAAGGTGAGGAGGTGATCTGAGACAGAAAGGCTTCACAAAGGGTAGATCATGCCTGACCAATTGGATGGTCTTCTGTAATGGAATGATGGCTCCAGTGGACAAAGGAAGGGCAACTGTTGTTGTCTGCCTGGACTTGTGCAAGGTCTTTTACATGGTCCTGTTCTATATCCTTATCTCTACATTGGAGAAGTATGGATTTGAAGGCTAGACTATTTGGTGCATAAGTAACTGGTTAGATGGTAGAGGGTTGTAGACAGGTTGTTGTCAATGGCTTTCAGTTCAAGTGAAAGCCAATCATGAGTGATGTCCTGCAGGGGTCCATCTGGGGATTGGAGTTCTTCAACATTTGTATCAATGACATAGCCAGTGGGATCATGTAAATTTGCTGATGACATCAAAATGAGTAGTGCAGTTGATACAATAGAAGAAAGGGATGCCAACCAGAGTAACACGGATATGCTTGAAAAGATTGTTTACACTTGTATAATGAGGTTTAACAAGGCCAAGTGCAAGGTGTCACACTTAGATTGTGGAATTCCCAGATATATATGCAGACTGGGAGATGAACTTATAGAGAACAGCCTTGCAGAGAAGAAATTGAACGTTCCGATGGATGAAAATCTGAACATGAGCCAGCAGTGTGTGCTTGCAGCCCAGAAGACCAACAGTATCCTGGCTACCAAAAGAGAGGTGGCCAGCAGAGAGATGGAGGACCACTTAGCATAAGAAGGGCATTCAGCTGTTAGAGCAGGTCCAGAGGAGGTCCACAAAGATGATCAGAGGGCAGGAGCATCACCCCTATGAGGACAGGCTGAGAGAGTTATATCTCTTCCACTCAGAGTGATCTTACAGCTGCCTTCCAGTATTTGAAGGGGGCATACAGGAAAGCTGGGGAAGGGCTTCTAATAAGGACAGAAGGAAAATGATCTTAAACTGCAAGAGGATAAATTTAGGCTAGATATTAGGCAGAAATTCTTTCTTTACTCTGTGGGTGTTGAGACACTGGAAAAAGGTGCCCAGCAAAGTTGTGGATGTCCCCACCCTGGAGGCATCCAAGGCCAACTTGATTGTTTCTGCTTGGAACTACATAATCTCTAAGATCCTCTCTAACCTAAGACATTCTATGATTCTGTATTTGGTATTTGGCTCATCAGCTTTGAAAGCTTTTATTCCTCAGATCCTTGCACTCATCTCGCCTTAGTTTTCATCATTCATCATCATTCATTTTTCTCAAGTACAATCAATGGGAATTGTTACTTCATAAAAGGTAAACTAATCCTTCTCCCCATTTTATTAAGCTCATAGCTCAGATTTTTCCATGTGATATATTCAGTCAGATCATGTAAATTTTCTTCATTCCTCTTTGCTTATCCCTTTTAATATTTCCATGTTACATTTTACATTAAGTATCCTAGGCTGCTCAAGGTCTCCAGATAGCCCATCTTTCTAGTTTTCTGTTGCATACATATTTTTAAAGCACAAAGACCTCAGTCAAGAAGATCTTTGGCATCTTTTCTAGACTTAGTTTGTATAAAGCATTCATTTCAAATTTTTCATGACAGTTCTCTCACAGTGACAGTTCTCTTGCAGTGACAGCTCATAAGGAGGCACCCGAGTAGCAGTAATATGTACTTCTGTATAGGCTGGAATTCAGACAAATCACAAGTCTTCTGGATGGACCTACTGATGACATATTTGAAAGGTTCTGATGCAGAATAAAGGAAGCATAATAGAGGTTGTTATAGAAGGAGGATGGAGTAGGCTAGAGGTAAAAAAGGAAGTGTAGAAGAGAAATATCTAAAATTTAAAAACTATCAGATCTCAGAATGTTCTCCCAAAACAAACTCCAAGCATTATGATTTTATCACTGTTTGTGCTTAAGTACGCTTGCTTATGATTTCACAGGCAAAGATAGGAAAGTTAAGGACATATCTAACCATTGCATTCAGAAGTTCAAGTCGTATTTCTTTCACAGCCTGACAGACATTATGATAGATGCCAATGCAAAACTGCTCATACTCTTCCTGATTTGGAGAGGAAATATTGATGAGACAAATGCCCTTATTAGTCAGATATTTTTCACAATTTTTTTTAACACCTTTGAACCTCTAGCCATTTTAAGTCATTTTTACCCAGCAGCCTGGGTATGATAGGCTGCACAGAGCAGTGCTCTTACTGACTTTCTGGGAACCAAGTGCCAGGAGTAGTACGTCTACACTGCTTACCACCACTGGAATGTACTTTGCATCATGCTAGTGGTTTCATATGGGAACTGAACAGACATGCTGTCATTTGAAGAGTAATAAACTCAGCAGCAAGCAATTTGAAAAGCTTCACGGATATGAGAGGTGATGGAACTGAATTCCTCTACCAAAGAATGAAGATGTTCTTGAAAAAATAACAGAAGGATTTGACAACATGGTTTGTGAATTGAGATTAATTTTGAAGAAAAAAAAAATATCAGGAAAAACTGTCATACATGAGAAACAGTGGTAAGAAAAAATATACATTTTTTGAATAACATGAAGAATATAACTGGAAAAAAGATTGTCTAAATTTCTTCCTTACATCAACTTCTGTCATCTCTAAGATTTGTTCTTATGCTTGTGCTTAGTAGAGCTGAAGATTGTTATCGCCCTCTTCTCTAAAAACGAATAGTCCCATTTTTCAGTGTATACTGTAGCCTACCAGTAAGCTCTGTGTAACAATGCTTCAAGAACAAACTATGTACAGACCTGATGTTTTTCATCAATATCTTTTCAGCATTCCTTTCAGACATTCTTTCTTTTGAATCTTTATCTCCTGTTTATATTTAATATTTATTAAATGTGTGTCTGAGGACTTTTTAAGTCACTATTAGAGACCAAAAAACTTTATCGCACTATAGTTTAACAGTTATAGTGAAACAATGTGCTATTCACAGTCCATGATTGGAATATCTTAGGTCATGAATGGAAAATTGATGGAGAGGGTCACTAAGACTGATTTCTCTAGGGATTATCCTGTTGCAGGTAGCAAACCACTTAGTCACTGTCTCTGGAATCAGTGTATACTACTCTCATTTTTGTTTTAGCATTCAGTTCCCTGAGTTAGAAACTGTTGACTTGAAAAGTTTGATCCAGTCTTCACTTCCTGTAAAGTTTCTCTCACCAGGATAGAGAGGCAATCTATTAGAGGAAGAGAACAAAGAGGGCCAACACCATCCTGGCCTGCATTGGAAATATTGTGGCCAGCAGGAGCAAGGAGGTAACCATCCTCCTGTACTGAGCACAGTGTAGGCCACTTGAGTATTGCGTGGTTTTGGGCCCCTCACTACAAGAAAGATATTGAGGCCCTGGAATGTGTCCAGAGAAGGGCAATGAAACTGGTGAAGGGTCTGAAGACAAGTCTTATGAGGAGCAGCTGAGGGAGCTGGGATTGTCTAGAGAAGAGGAGGCTCAGGGGAGATCTCATTGCACTCTACAACTTCCCGAAAGGAGGCTGTGAAGAGGAGGAATTTGGCCTCTTCTCCCATGCAACGAGTAGGACATGGAGTAATGGCCGCAAAGTTGTATCAGAGGAGGTTTAGATTAGACATAAGGAAGAACTTTTTCTCTCAGAGAGTGGTCAGGCACTGGAATGGCTGCCCAGGGAGGTGGTAGAGTCACTGTCTCTGGCAGTGTTCAAGAGGCTTCTGGATGAGGAGCTATGAGATATGGTTTTGTAGCTTGTGGTAGCAGTGGTAATGGGAGGACGACTGGACTAGATGATCTTGTAGGTCATTTCCAACCTTGTGATTCTATGAGTCTATGATTCTGTGATTCAGAGACAGACACTTAAAATTTAAAACTTGAATTATTTTTATTAGATTATATTTATTCCACTGGACAAATTTGCATGAACATTTATTCAAGAGAAATACTGAGATTTCTATCCTGATTTGTAACAAATTCATCTAAAAATTAGAATGAGAAGAATTTCAAAGTTTTCTGTTGATGACCAGATTGCAATGTTTACTTTTCTTTAGATCATTTGAGCTCCTACCATCAGAAAACCATTGGAATCTGAAGGGTATAAATTAAGCTGCAACGAAGTAAGAACGAAGTATTTTCAGATATCTCTCTCCTACGCTTAAGTGAAGAAAATACAAACAAAAATTTTTTCTCCTTATTGCATACATTTTCTTCAGTTACACTCTTACAAACTCTCTTCTGTGATTCAGACTATTAGAAACTAATTTTCTACTGCTAGTTTGAGAATCCATATAATTCACCCATATCTGTAACTCTATTCTTCCATTGCAATTTTTCTATTTAAAAGAATGGAGAAGATTTATATGGAAACAGAAAGAAAGTATGCAACAGCACCATATGTCATCAGTAAAATATGTAAAGCCTAACAGTGATAGAGTAGTTGTGTGGGGTTTGTTTTGTGGGCTAGTTCGGGAGTGATTTATAGCAATTAGGAAACACACTCAGTATTGTTATAATTTGTGTCTTTTAAAGAAGAGGTGATCTCTTGTTACAGAATCCATTTTACTACTTTCATTTGCATGGAAATATGTAACAAAGACATATAACAGCTTTCAACAATAGTTGGCCCTTTAAGGAAAGACAAGTATTCACACACAATGGAAACAAGTTGTGCAGTAAAGCACAAGTAAATGAAATGTTTTTCTCCATGAGTTCCTCTCACAGGAATGAAAAATCAGAATTGCATGTTTGTGGAAGCCATCACAAACTTATCTGCTAAACATGAACAGCAAAAAATGTTCATATTCCGGTTCTTACAAAGTCACTGCTTTCTTCACTCAGATCTCTCTTGAAAACTGCATCCTCCCATTAGAGCTCTACTAGACAATAAATGTTTGCTATTATTTTGCAAGACTTGCAGAATGCAAGATTTTCCTATGACTTCTGGCTATCTTCTAGAAGACATGATTCCATTCTTATCCTGTTCTGCTCAACTACTTTGTCATGTCACTACTCATCATGTGTTTTGTTCTTAAACCCTTTTTAGCAAGTCCTGTTTCTTAATTGTGTTTGCTAATACTTGGCTAAATGGAGCAATAAGAAACACCATGCTACAAATAGATAATAAAATATCCTTTACTTATGGAAGAAACAAAACAAACAGTTCTATCTGCAACCCCATTAGAGCACAAATAAACAGAGAATCCTTTACCAAGCTTTATATATAATGCTCAAACTTTTCAACAGAAACAACAAAACCCACAGAGACTACAGAAAAGATGAATTTCAAGTTCTAATAGATACAAATAGACTTTAATTCGTCTCTCCAAAGACCTTCTGACTAACAAAAATCACAGGGGAGAAGATCAGTGTGATAATAGCAAGTCACAGTCATGCATGTATCTAATATGCTTTTAAACTGAACAACAAATCTGAAATAAACAAACAAAGCAAATTCAGTATGGTAAGAATGACTTTTTTTCCATGTTTTTTTTTTTTTTTTTTTTTTGCCTGCTCAGAAATTTCTACCTATCCTGTTTTTCTTTTCCCCTTAAGGAAAATATATTTAATGTCATCCAGACAACTAGAATATATAATGAAGACATACGATATGCAACAGACTGGGACTTGGCCTGCTGAAGTTAGGAGGAAAACATGTCTTCAGAGGTAAGATACACACCAATAAAACAGAACAATATGATTTTTAGTAATAAAAGGTTAGTCAAAATTTTGTCTAAAAGTGGCAGTTATTCCAACCTTTGCAGGAGGAAAATGTCCAGAAAAAAAGAAAATTTATATAAAATTTCTCTGAAATGTTAAATTCTCAATCTTCAGAGGATGTTCTGATAATTTTGAATGATCAACTCTACTAGCCACGAAGGGTATCACGTAACGTAGTCTAAATGATGTTGCAAATCCTAGTCATTTTGTAATTGACAGTGTCTTCACTAAAAACACTTACCACAGATTACTGTCCAGAGATTTCAGTTGTTTATAAAATTAATTGACTCTCTGATGATGATGTGTTTTATTTTGACTGTGAATTACAAATAACTCACAAATAAAGATGACGTTTCTGCAATTTTCTGACTTATTCTCATGCTCTGTTTCATGAAAAACCCTTCATTAAAACAAAAACAAAAACTTTGAATACATTTCTTTTAGATATTTTGCTGTGAATTCAGAATAATAAAGCAGAATTTACCGAATTCTTTATGCAACAGTCAAATGAAAGAAACAAATGAAAGAAAATAAATAATACCTGCTTCTATGTAGAAACCATATAGTGACATTAGAGCAAACAAATCTCTGCACCTTCATTGTGAAATAATTACAATTTCTGTAGCTAAGTTTTTGTAATCATCAGTATTTTACAGATACTGAGGTTGCTTCTCTGTTGCACTGTGACATTACCTGTATTCACTAGGTATATATTTTGAGGAAAACCTTTTAAGTCAGTACCTGTTCATTTAAGACAAATCTAATTCTCCAAATATTTACATCCATGTTTAGATTGTTCAAGTGGAAGGAAGAGCTGAACAGGAATGCAAACAGT
The DNA here is from genome assembly GCF_026119805.1 of Tympanuchus pallidicinctus. Lineage (NCBI taxonomy): Eukaryota > Metazoa > Chordata > Aves > Galliformes > Phasianidae > Tympanuchus > Tympanuchus pallidicinctus. The sequence goes on from NW_026294758.1 coordinate 36,433,449, forward strand.
TCTTATTTTAATCTGACTTCAACGGCTAGTATACTGGAAATATTTTACTTCTTTCTTGGAGGGACATTGATATGGTGTGTAATAATTTGTATCACAAACAACAATAGGATTGGTTTTAAAAATCATTTTCTACAAGGTTGCATAACATAAAGGTACAGATGGAAACATAAAACTTAAGACGATGGAAAATCATGTCCTACTGTGCTTAGGTTCTTGTACTGGAAGTTATGGAATGCTAACAGACAGAAAGAGAACCACAGAACAAACCAGCCTTTGGTCTGCACAGTGATTTCCCTGCATAGCAAATGGTGTGTTTTCATTTTAGCTGAGTTTCAGACCTTAGTGCAAATATTACCAAATATGTGGTCTGCTGCAAAGCACATGTAAATCAGCAGAAAGACTGAAAATAAATAAAGGGCAGCACATGTTAAGAGGAGGCAGAACTCCTTGCTCTTAACCAACCCAGTCAAAAATTTTCCAATGTCTCTTTGATATATTTGCATGTTGATATTACTAATTTTGAGGAATATCTGTGGGTTTTATGTGTCAATAAAAGTAGAAGAAAAATAATCTGACTTCTTTCTCCTTTTAATTGTGTTGTAAAAGCCTTATTTTCGCTCTGATTCTTAAAAAATTGAAAATTTTACTTACACAGTGGTGGATTTAAGTATGTTAAAATTATGTATAGGAAGAATTTTTCATTAGACTGTTTTTTTTTTTTTTTTCAAATTATAAGGCATATAAACATGCTATGAGTGTTGCTACTACTTTTGCTGTATTATTAAGGGGGAAAAAAAAGAAAAAAGAAAAAAAAGAAAGATAAAGAAAAAAAAAGAAATAATAAGGAAAAGAGAGGGAAAAGAGAGAGAAAGAGAAAAAAAAAAAAAAAACAGAAAAGAAAAATAAAAGAAAAAGTCAGATATATAGACATAAAATTTTGTCCTTGGTTTAATATCGGTACAGAGCATGTAAGTGTATTTCAGTGCAGAAGCACACATACATAAGCATCTGTTTCTCCTTTATGCAAGGTACTGTGGATAGAGAACAAAAAGGAAAGCTTTTATCCACAGCCCAAGACATTACTCTATATATATTTGGTGTATCTGGATGTGTGTTATAAAAATACATCCTATGGATATACTTGTACAAAGAAGGGTACAGGGGATAGAACAACATGAAAAAATATAATGTACTGCTCATGAGCACTGTTTTTGTTTCCCTATCTTATACACAAAGAAAATGATGGCAGAGAACAGGAAATGCAATACAAGGGCAGCTCTTCAGTGAAGAGATACCATTCCTAGACAGCTAGAAGCATTCTCTCACCTAGCCCTTGTAATGTCAAGCCTAATGCATTCTGGTTTCTGCAATCTACTGGGAAGAACTTTATCCCAGTTTTGTACAATTCCGAGAGTTGCCCTTGCCAGTATTTATAGTAAAAGCAGAAACCTTGGGGCACTCTGAATCACTTCAAGGCTACTTTTTTTCTTTATTTCTAAAGAGATGTAAGCTACATCGTCCAGCACAGACCACATATGAAAGTAATTCAACAATTTTGCTAAGTGACTGCTGGACAATGTGCTGCATCACATGGTAAAAGATTAAAAATAGGATTAAAAATGTCAAACAATAAAGGATGGAACAAGACCTCAAATTAAAGTCTGGTTTTACAGAACTGAAGAGAGATGGAAAGGTTTTTAACCCTTTATATTCAAGTTCAGAAAAAGATAATCTTCCGGAGTTTATTTAGTCTGTCATTTGCATGACCTCTCCATTGCTTCTACCAGAAAAAAATCCTCAGAAATTAAAGCTGACTGTATTGAGTATACCTTAAAATTAGATTAGGTTAGATTAGGTTCAGATTAGATCTGTTTTACCAACTCTGGGAGATTTCCTATAGAAACTGTGGTGAAACTATTAAAAAAATAAATAAAAATACAGAGGGATAAAAAAGCATCCAAGAAGTTGGAGCTGGCAGTGCTGCTGTTGCATCTCATGGAAGCTCTATCTGTGTACCCTGACTCACAGCAGACACACTGTGGCTCTGTCGTATACATTAATGTGGAAGTGCAGAACTGAGTAAACAACATACAGTACAGTAATATAATGCAGTATAATGTACTATACTATACAATATCAGAAAACATTGCTGAAATGATTAACAGAAGGAAAAAAATCACTCAGAAACTTAAAAACTTTGCTGCGGGTAAAGAATTGCCTAAAATTCTCCTTTCTTCCAGGATCGAAATCATTTCTCTCCTCTAGAAACGTGACCTTCTGAGTTTTAGGTAGACACACTCCCGTTTTCTTCAGCATACAGAAGCTTTGGATAGAATCTGGCAAGAATTGCAGTAAAAGCTTACTGCATTCATTCCTTCCTGTGGGCTGTAACCTCTGCAAAATACAAGTCTCACAAGATCATCCACCACTGTGTATTTTGTTACAGCAGCGCACAAGTTGTGGCACAAGTAGGAGTAAATAACAGTCGTCTGAAATGGCATTTCTCTGCTGCCCTATAAAAGAAAAAAATTGAGCTTGCTTGTTTTCAGCCACTAGGCAGAGGTAATGGAAGTGACGAATAAGGACAGAAATGCTGAGGTTCCCACACCTGTGTTTCTTCTGCCCTTCAGTTCTATAAGAGGAACATGTTCCTTATTAGTTTTCATCATCACATCTCATGGTTTCTGAAGATTTATCATCTTCCTTGAGATACACCTAATACTTTTAAAACTAGTTGACAAAGTCTGGTTTGATTTTTGATTTTGACACAAGCTCTGACACGCAAATAAGAGAGCAGATTTCACAAGCAGGCCATTTAAGACTGACACAAGAATTGCTAAAGGAAAAGACCTAGATCCTACATATCATTGAAAATCACTGTCCAAGCCTACCCAATACATTTTATATTTCATGGATTACATAGATTACTCTCTTTTCTGAAGAAAAAGAGACTCTGAGCTGAGTAGTGAATACTGAAATGTTCTGCTCTGACAGAACTTTCCTAAGCACCTTTCTGCATACACAAATTTCACATCATTATGGCTTCTTGGTTTATTGCTATGAATACAATTTTACTTCCATTAGTATGATAAAGTTCATTTTGTTCTGGGAGAGACAGCACAAATCCATTGTGTCTGCCCTGTCATCTGCAGAACTGCTCACTGGAGATCCACAATAGGTAACTGTCCCCAGATACCTCTGTACAACTCTGCTAGCTGAATACAGAGGAAATCAACAAAATCACCTGTAATAACCAAAAAGAGTATATGATTAGATACAGGAAAAAAATATATGAGCCGGAAGTGTAGCTTGCTTTTTCAGTGAAGAACAAGTAAATTTAAATTGGAATCCTTTTGGAAAAACAGATTCAGAGATTATTATCTTTACAGTCATTCATTGGAGATGAATTATATTTGAGCATGGATGAGGAGAACAGCTTTGGGAAAACAGACGTATTTCTATATTCTTTACTCCAATGTACTAAGCTCTAGTAGCCAGCACACTCAGCTATCTGGAGTATTAGAAGATGAACACAACATTTGCCTATATCTTCTTTGCTCAGCTTTTTGATGGAGAATGTTGCACAGATAATAATCTGTCCCTCTTGTTTTCACTTCCCTAGTGATTTTTTCTCCACTCTTTAATTTGTGCAAGGTGAAGATAAGGACAAAAAAATGATAAAAAACTGCTTCTCACAGAAGTCTCAAAAATGATCTTTAAGGTGAACCCTCAATTCCCAGAGGATTGACTTTGACGTCTCTACTAGCTTCAATGTAAGACGTTCAGAAAACAGCAAAGCGATGAGAAAACTCACAAGCCTGCTGGAGCACCTCTAGAGGCAAGCACTGCCCCACCTGAAGTCCCAGACGCCCCTCAGTCAGGTAGTAGACATGTGTTTAGACTACACTGAGTTCTCCAGATATCAAGAATCTTTCTGTTAAAATGCTTTTTCTACTTCCATGACTCCATGTTAAAAAGTATTTTACTCCCATGACAATAATATTCCATTCCCTGAATCCTAAATTTGCCGGGTCCATTAAATTCAACACAAATAATTGTACTTCAAGGCTCTGTGTTTCTGCAGTGTCAAAGGCACCTAATGATTTCACAGCTTAAAGGATTTCATAGTAGTTAATGTCAGTACAATCATTCACAGGAATTCTAGAGTATATTTTAACTTCCAGAGAAGGGTGGGTTTCAATAGCCAGTACCTTGAGAGAGATGGAGGTGGATACAACACAGGTGCTGCCCGTATAGTGGAGAATACCAGAGAGAGGAGGAGATGCACTGAGAAAACACAAGAACAATACTGAACATCCCCACAATCCAACAAAATCAAAGAGAAACACATATTTCTTCATAATGCAACCTTCCCTCTGAGACCCCTCCTTCTAGGTCTGCCTAACGATGATTGGGACCTACTGTATTGATTCACCTGTGCTTACTGTATCCATATCTAGATAACCTATTTTTCATTTTCTCCTCTTCAGCTCTTCCCACACAAACTTTAAGTTTCTCAGGAAGAACTGATATGTGCAAGGTCACTTCTCCCCTTCATATTTTCCCTGCGTGAGCTGGAATAACACAGTCTATGAACTACTCTCCTGTCCAGTATTTTCAACAGACTGAAGCTTATCTTCAGCTGGTTCATCTCATTCATTGTCACTGCATTTCCGCTGTTGTATTATTTTTATTCATGGACCATGTCCTCACATATGTTCCATTATTTATATATACTATATAAGTGTGTGTGTTCATGTTATATATGTGAACATATACGTTGTATATATATAAATAAAAACGTGCACATGTATGGGCATGTACACACACACAGCATGCATAAAATCTTAGAGCCACACTATAGGCAGTATTTTATCCAGAGAATGTTGTAACAGAGTGGAGGGAGGGAAGAAGTCTTCCTTTTTGCTCCTGTCATAGGACAAACAAGACTGTGACTGACTGCAATACAGGACACAGTCTTTGCTTCCCTCTGTATTTTGCCAAACTTTATTTCACTAGAGGGGCAATCACAGGAAGAAGTGCTGGAGTCCGTTGCAGGATAAAATAATAAAATATGTTTTTATGGCACTGCACATTGCCCATCTCCTCAGCGTGTTTCAAAGGTAGCATAATTCAAGGTGATACAATTCTTATTTCACTGGTATCTGCCAGTGATCCCTGGGAGTTCCACTTTCCTGTTGGGATGTTCTCTTACACTGTGCACATGAACCAGAACAGCCCACTGTTGATGGAAGCTCATTGTGGCCACACACAGATGATCCAAGCAAAAGCCTTCTTCAGTCTGCACAGCTCTACAGTTGTGCTAACTTCCTGCTCAGGAGCAGGCTGATCCCCTGAGGTCTATGAATGCATACCCTTCTTCCTAAAATGAAATATTTGGGGATTGGACTAGGTGACATTTTGAGGTCCATTCTAATTCCTACTGTTTTGTGATTTTATGATTTTCACATTCCCTTGCTTCAAAAATATATTTGGAAAATGAATTGATTTCTATCAAGTTAGATACATAAATAATTTGTGTCTCAGGAAAGTTTCAAAAAGTGGATTTTTCTATTAAAAAGCATATAAATCATATTAAGAAGAATTTTATTTTTTTTTTTTAAATCCTAAAGAAATTGAAAATTTCAGCACTTTGAAACTTCTTAAGAAAATGTAGTATTATTTATGTAGTACTTTATAGATTTGTCAGTGGGCATTGCTGGCAAAAAAAGATGGATGGTTTTGGCCTGACACAACTGTAACCTTGATTTAGAACTTTGTTTAAATATTATCAAATTATAAGCCACATTAGGATGCATTAGGATTCAAGCTGAAAATGTATTATCCATAAACTGTATCTGAAAAACCCCAGTTTTTCATTCACAAGAAATCTACCTAAATACTATGTCTTTACATCACATAACTAGATATTTTTATTGACTAACAAGCTTTTATGTTAAGGAAAACAAACTACTTTATTGATTTCCAACAGCATTTCCTCATAACTAAAATCACAGCATAGTTGTGTTTCATTCAATACAATGAGATTTAAAAATTCATTTATTTGGTAGAAATGAATAACAAACTACTTGAATAATTTTTCTTATTGCATTAGGTGATGTTAGTAGTATTTATTAGACAGGTTTCATCTTCACGTGTAAGCAATATTTTTTAAAAAATGAGCTACAAATAAAATCTGAATTTGCATCTACCTATCAATATAACAACTGAATCTCCATCATAGCTCTTCCATCATAACCTCAGAAATTCGTTTCACAGACACTCAGTAGTTCCACTCCCAGATTCCAGGCAGTGCTGAAGAGCTTAGTGGTACAAAGCCACTCATTAATCACAGTCATGGTACTTACTTTAATAAAGAAACAACTTGAATGAAATGTAATAGCTTCTGATGCAGAGATCAAGCTGTATTTGATGTAACTTTGTATTTTGTTTCCGCATTTGTATTTAAGTGCTGTCACCTCCGATGCACAGCATCTGGGCAGATTTTTTTCAAAATCAGCAAATGCCCTGCACAAAGCTCAAAAGAATTTTTTCCTAATTGCATAATATTTTAAAATTATTTTTCTCAGACAGCCATAAATTTTTGGATGTGTTGTTTGTCTTTAAAAGTTAATCTAACCTCAAGATACAACCATGACTTTGTATTAGTGCTATTGTACAAGCATCAAATGGAGGAGGGTAATTTTGAAACTACCATCATCCTCTAATCATCCATTTCTTTGCCTCATCTTTCCTAAGTTTCCATTTTTTTCTTGCAAGACATTATTATAACATTGCTTTAACATTATTTTTCTTTAAATTAGTGACATGTTAGCTTATTTCAACTTAAATTACTTTTAAAAAAGGCTTATATATTGAAAAGAATCTGGTAAGGAAATTTCAGAAAATTCCAAGAGACACTGCATACTTGGCTAATGTTTGAATGAATTTTTAATGGAAATAAATGATAAGCAGAGAAAATCTTTCTTTAAACAGTTGCCTTTTTATCCTGAAGATGACAAGCCAGACATTTCTGGTTCTGTACAGCAGGTCCCTAGAAGTCCCTGCTGTTTTTCCAAAACGTAAAGAGAATTTGTAGGGTTCAAATGCAGCCTACATTTCAATTTCAAATGTGATCTTTTGTATGTGACCAATGTTTACTGATACGAGCAAAGATGACGTTCTCTAACCCAGTGCTGACTAGAGTACAAAGAGACATGTTAGAACACTCTGCAAGTTGCAAGTGCTATGAAATATTCATTGGACACTTCAAGGGTTGTTTTCTTTTTTTCCACATGAAAGTGCTTTGTTTGTTGTAGCTGATCTTTTCCAGAGCTCACAGAAAGGTATTTGCCAACACCACCTTTCCCTTCTCTAGTGCTACTAATTGAAATAAACAAAATCATTTGCACTGTGTTAATTGTTAACTCATGATATTTAATTGCATCACAATTTTTTGCACACAGGTACACCTTTGCCTGATTAAGGAACCATAGATTAGACACCAGATGTCTGACAGAATCATATCTTATTACTAATTAATAATAGACAAGATAAGTCATTAAATAGACCACAAAGCCCATCTTTTTCATGCATACCTAACTGTAAGATGTATGTGTCAGATCTTTATGAACCAGCTACTTTGTTGGCAGTTGAATCTGATTAGACTTTCCTTCTCAGACATTTTTTTTATCCCAAAACACTGAGAAATCAAATTGCTATTATTCGACTGAAAAACTGGTAAACCAGTGTAGCTATATGAACAATGAGATATAAGTACTGCTTTTTTAAAAACCCTGTTTTTGTACTTTCCAAAGATTTCTCTAAATAATTTCAATTCACAAAAATCACATGGAATTAAAACTACGTAAACTTCATTTTTTATTCTGAACTTAGGAATTAAAGAATGCATGTAAATAAATAGTCATGATAACTCATACAGAACTCACAGACTCATTGATCTAATTTATTTGCATATAGTGCATTTAAGACTGGGGCTTAGTCAGCAGTGGGATTTTTCTGAGAGTTATATCTACAAATCAAACCAGTGACTTTATTTGTAAAAACGATTTTACCATCTGAATTAAATGCCTGTTGAAAAGTAGCATTTGCAAAAATGAAGCTGGAAGAGAAAACTCTGATTCCACCAATAAAATTTAAGCGAAATCCATCCAGAAGTCTGAATACAAAAAAAAAAAAAAAAAAAATCATAATCTCATCCAAGCGTCTTTAGTATATGTAATAGTCTGTCTTTTGTTTCAAGACTTATCAACTCCTTTCAAAACTAATAATCTGTCTCCGAAGTCCTCGTGCTTTTTATAAATTCAGCTAATATTATTCTAAATAAAATACTCTTTTTCACATTATTTCAAATACAATAGCCTCCACACACAAAAGAAGCATTAATGTCACTAGTAAAAACACTTCACTGTCTTTTGGATTTACTTCCTCTTCTATTTAAGGTTGTCGGGAGATCCAGCTAGACTGTTATGAGGTGAAAACCCATAATACTCTGACAGTGCAATTAGTGAAAGTACTGCTTGAAAAATCACGATGGAAAGTTTTAGGATTTCATGTTTTTTTTAAAGAGCTCACTTTCATGAGAATTCCCTGTGCAGGGAGAAGAGTCCAAATCTAGGAAGTAAATTATTAGAATGGAGCATTCCAAACAGATTTAGTTGCATAAATTCCTTTCCCCTAATGACTAAGTGAAAATTGCAAGTGTATCTGTTTGACTGTTTCCATACAATGATATGTCTAGAATGGGCAGTATCTTGCAAGAATTATCTTGTTTGTGCCTGCATTTCCTTTCTACATTTCTCATACTTTCTTATTCAGGCATGGAAAGATTGTAGAAATTCTTGTTTGTTCACACTGAATTTCACTATAGTCTTATTTACTGTTGCATGCCTTTCAGAGTCCTTTTATTTCCCATGACTACGAGTGGATTTTAGTGTGAGAGGCAACTGAGTATAAATAACAATGTATTTCAAGTTTGTAAGATGACTTTTTCTTCACTAAGACACCTATAAAGTGAGATGAAGCATTTCTGTATTAACTCAATTTTAAGAACAGAAAATAAAGGTGAAAAGGTGACATTTTTGGTCAGAATCTGGCTAAAGAGATAATACTGACCATTCACAAATAAGATATTAGGAGTCATTTGTACTTTAAGAACAGACTTGCTGTTATATTCTCAAATCTTTGAATTGTAGCTCCTTTATCTATTGATCTTTTCAACAGCTGGAATATACAGTACAGGTGTCCTGGGAGGCATTTTTCCTTTTTTTTTTTTCTCTCGTATTCAGTGGCATAAAGCAACATTAATTGGGTGAAACTCCTTTTTTCAATAACTCAGCTTTTCAGGACACTTAAGACTGACCAGATGAAACTGTCTTTGCAAAGCTTTGCTAAGAATAATACTATTTTACTAGATCAATAAAGCACAGTGTCAGCAGTACTAAAGGAAATGTCCATTACTTTCAATTAACTGACATTTGGGTCTCCCTTCAAATCCCTCTCATGTTCAGAATAAAGATTTTCTTTTATTCTGCACAACTCTGCCTGCACACAGCCCTCCTTCAATGTGAGTCATTGTGCCTCAACTCCGACTTTTCTACAACTTTTTCTATCAGTCTCAGTAAATGATGAAGAGACTGCAACACTAAGGCAGTTTCCTTGTGTCTGCCCTGTCCTCATGATCAGTTTCTGACTGAAACTCACATATTAGCTTGGTCAATCAAGCTCTCACATGCAGATTTTTTTCCTAAAACTCTTATGAACACTTCAGTACGTTTTTGCACTCCGTTGTCCAGGTTCTCCTAACTTTTAAACTTCATTTTTTCGTGTTGTTTTATATATCCTAGGCAAATCAGTCAGATCTACTCAATTTTTTTTCTGCAAAGGTCATACTCTGACATTATCTCTTTGACCATATATACCTCTTTTTGAATTCCATTCTACTGCCATTTTTGTCAACTATAAACTTCTTGTCTTTAATTTTAAGATATTTCCCTTAGTCCCAACCTATCCCCCTTCTATCATCTTCCCTATAGAGACATTTGGTCTAATCCACACATCCCAGTTTCTTGTAATGAACAATAACAAATCATGAGGACCAGATTTTGTTCACACAAGAGCTTTAAAATAAGTCATGGATGAAATAGACAAACAACTAACCACAGTATGTAGTCTTTGATTTAGAATTCTGACAGTCACAGGAATAGAGGGTGGACACTATGGTACTATTTTTTTACAGAAGTCACACGAAAAATGGGGGGAATAACACACCAGTAAGTCTTATGTGCTTATCAGGCACACCATTAGCAATTATTCTAAAAAGAAGAATTTTAGACTGATTAAACAAGATGTATGGATAAATTTTCTGCATTGGTAATAACATTTCAAAAATCTTTTGTGATTTCTTAAGTGGTTTTGAATCCGGGGAAAAGATAGATCAACTGGTAACCAGAAGACATTTCATAAAATCCCTCACTAATGCCTGATAAAGAAACTAAGGTATTCCTAAGATAAAAGTAAATATTCTCCTGTATATAAGTAGCTAAACAAAAAATTGAAAAGGTGAGAAGTATCTCACAAGTGGAATCCCTCAGGAGTCTTTGCTGTTCAGCACATTTGCAAATGGTCTTGGAAAGACAATAATGATACTAAGCATCAGGTAAGGGCAAGGGCTTCCTACTCATTGCTGGAGAGAATCTTGAGTAACATAGAAGATTAAATTAAATGCAATAAATGTGAAGTGAGCAATACAGGATATAAAGTATGTATGTATGAAATAAGTTTGGAATTAGGTTATTAGTAATTTTCAAAAAAGATGTTTTTTTTGAAAGTGCTGACTCAATCATTAAAAGACTACTAGGTACCTTGGAGTCATTAAGAAAATGCAGAGAGTATAAGTGTAAAATATTATTAGCGTCTCCATAAATCTGTGTTGTAGTAGTAACTCTGTGTGATGCCAGCAGTTCTGTTTCCCTGTACTGAAGATGTATAGTAGAAAGGGAAAAATAGTGCAGAAAATTAACAAAGATGGTCAAAGTTATCACAGAAGATATGCATGAAGTGGTTTATACATATGGACAGTGCAATCAACACTGGGAGAGGAATGACAGGACTGGAAGCACACAGTTGAGACATAACAAATGTTATCTGTACATAATCAGAGAACCACAGATTTGTAAGACTTGGAAAGGACCTCCAGAGATCATCGAGTCCAATCTCTCTACAAAAGCAGGCTCGCTACAACAGGTTGCACATGTAGGCATCCAAACATGTCTTGAATACCTCCAGAGGAGACTCCACAACCTCTCTAGGCAGCCTGTTCCAGTGCTAAATCACCCTTATTGTGAAGACGTTCTTTCACATATTGGTGTGGAACTTCCTGTGCTGCAGTTTATGGCCATCTCTGCTTGTCCTGTCCCCACAGACCACTGAAAAGAGGTTGGCCATGTCCTTTTGTCTCCCAGACTGAAGATATTTGTAAATACTAATAAAATCCCCTCTCGGTCTTCTTTTCTCACGGCTGAACAGACCCATTTCACTCAGATTTTCCTCATAGGAGAGATGCTCCAGGCCCTTTAAAGTCTTTGTGGCCCTCTGCTGGACTCTTTCCAAGAGATCCTTGTCTTTTTTTCTACTGGGGAGCGCAGAACTGGATACAGTACTTCAAGAGAGGCTTGACCTGCTGGCCATGCTCCTTTTAATGCACCCGAGGATAGCATTGGCCTTCTTGGCCACCAGGGCACACTGATGTCTCATGGCCAACCTGTCATTCACCAGAACCCCTGGGTCCTTTTCTGCAGAGCTTCTCTTCAGAAGGTCATTCCCCAAACTGATAAAGGCAGTTAGTTATTCCTTCCCAGGTGCAAGACTCTACACTTGGCTTTTGTTAAACCTCATCTGGTTTCTTACAGTCTAGCTCTCCAGCCTGTCTTGGTCCTGCTGAATGGCAAGACAGCTTTCTGGTGTGTCAACCACTCCTCCCAGTTTTGTATCACTGACATATTTGTTGAGGGTGGACACTATCCCCTCATCAAGATAATAAATGAAGATATTGAACAAGATTAGAGTTAGCACAACCCCTGGGAAATACTGCTAACCACAGGTCTCCAACTGGGCTCTGCATCACTGATGGCAACCCTCTGAGCTTGACCACTCGTTCAATTCTCAACCCCACCTCACCATCCAGTCATCTATCCTACACTTTCTCAGCTTTGTTATCAGGATGTCATGGAAGAGAATATCAAAAGCCTTGCTGAAGTCGAGGTAGATATTATTCACTGCTCTGCCCCATCTACTCAGCCAGTGATGCCACTACAGAAGGCTACAAGGTTGGTATGTTCAAATCTAACTCCAATAGGTATATCCAGTAGGTGAGATGCAGAAATGTTGTGAACATTTTAAATGTCCTGGGCTTCAGATAGTCATCAAGCAAGATCTCAGTAGAAAAATCCTTCAAAAAACATCAGGATAAGATCTGTCTTGTCTGGTGACTGTAAGCCTACCAGGCCATCTCTTAACCTTTCACATCTATCTTATGTGGAACAAACTGACTACATATGAGTACATCCTGCAGCAGCATGCCCATGAAGAAGCCAAAGAAGCAGACAAGCAGCTGGATCCTTGTCTCTCTCAGGTCAGGAAAAGGACTTACTATCAGCTTACCCTGGCCATACATACCCTGGTGTTCAGGTAGAGGACTTCTCAGCAGTCAATTCAGAAAAATGCTTTTCAAAGCTCTACGTCCACACCAATGAAGCTGTTCCTGAATGCAGCTCCTCCCCTGACCTCCCGTATCTTCACTTTGTGGCCTCTTTGCAGATACATAAAAAAAGGACAAAGAAGATGCTAAGGACTTCTTTCTCAGTGATGGAGAACAGATCTAAACCACACACTGGAAACTGGGCTTCTTTTCCAGGTCCCCAGTCAGGGTTTCCAGCCACAACTGATGTCACCTCCTCCTCCCACAGCCCTCTCAGCCCTCTCCTCCTGGTGCTCACCATTCTCCCAGCTGACTATCACTGCTGAATCCATGGATGAGATTCCTGTGGCTCAGATTCACCACAGCAACACAGCCCTTCACAGCCCTTATAAGAACAGCTCAAGTTGTCCTCGGCGCTGTCCTGTGTCCACACCTAATCCCAAATATTGCAAAGAGAAAAGTTTGCATTCTGGACACAAGGTGAAAAGGAAAAGCTGCTAGCAAGACAGACATGTGGAGCAAAATCTGGAACTCAGAGAAGCTCATGTCTGTCAGCCCCAGACTGATGGGAGCACATCTGAGCCACAGCACAGAAAATGAACCAGCAAACAGCATCTGGGCAGGCATGACCCATGCTTAAAGGATATAAGGAAAAACACCACAATGCCTGAGTGACCATCCTTCCAAAGCCACAGACTTGCTTCACAGACTTGTGAAGCAAGATGTTATTTTTCTGTTTGTGTGTTTCTATTCAAAGCTTTTCACTCAACAGCAACTCATTTTCTGGTGACAGCAGCATCCCTGTGTGTAATATTGTCCAACTTCCAGCACACTTATCTGGGAGGCAGCAAAAGCCCTGCTGCATCATATCCTTCTGCATTTCACTCATCTCTCAAGACAAGGGGAAATGGCTTTAAGTAGCATCAGGGTAAGTTTAGGTTGGATATCAGCAAAGTTGTTTACAAAAAGGGTTGTTAAATACTGGAATAGGCTCCCTGGGGAGATGGTTGAGTCACCATCCCTGGATGTGTTTAAAAACTGTTTGGATGTGGTGCTCAGGGATATGATTTAGCAGAAGGTTGTTAGGGTAGTATGGTTAGGTAGTGGTTGGACTTAATGATCCTTAAGGTCTTCTCCAATCTGAGTGATTCCATGATTCTATGAAATTCCTTCCTAGCATCCAGGCAACTGTGGGGGCTTAAAAGCAATTGGTAGCTAAGCTCTCACTCTCTCCTCAGCAAAACAGGAGGAGAAAACACAGTGGAAAAAAATCATGGACTGAGATAAGGAGATAAGGGAGATCACTCCTCAATTACTGTCATGGAGAAAACAGCCTCAGCAAATGGGAGATGTAACTTATTTACTGTTGATAATAGCTTAGAGCAGTAAAAACTAAAGGCAAAGTAAATCATATTTCCCCCTCAACTCTCTTCTATCTCATCTACACTCTACTCTCCATTGTGGCCATCCCTACCACAGGATGCTGTCCTTCCCCATCTGGTCCTATATGGGCTTTCCACAGGCTGCCTCTTTCAGGCACTGTGGGCTCCTCCATGTCCGCATGCAGAGATTTGCTCCACAGCAGCCTCCCCTGCTCTACAGGGAGATGCTGCTCTGTGCTTGGAGCTCCTCTATCTCCTCTGCTGACCTTGGGAATGGTTCTCTCACTGTTCCTCACTCCCAGCTGCTATTGCACAGCATTTTTCCCTCTCAGAGGCACAACCTAGAGGCACACCCAGCATCACTCATGACTCAGCTCTGGCAGCAGAAGATTCATTTTGGACCAGCTGGAGCTGGCTCTGATCTGACATGTGGCAGCTGCTGGACCCTTCACACAGAAGTCACCTTGAAGCCCCAGTGCCAAAAACCTCACCACGTAAACCTAGTTAAGAGTACACATAGAAAGTTTATACTGCAGATATGTTCTGTTAATATATACACTTTCTAGCAACAAAGGCAGACCAGAGGCTCAGTATGGTTATACCTGAGGTGTTGAGCATTCATGACAAAAGAAGAACCAAAGAAGAAACAAAGATAAAGAAGAACCAAAGAAGAAACAAAGATAAAGAACCAAAGAAAAGAAGAACCAAAGATAATTCTCATCCTATATTTGTTGCAGCAGGGAATGGCCACTGAGGACAAGGAGAGGGCTGAGGTCCTCAATGCCTTCTTTACATCTGCCTTTAATAGCCAGATCAGTTATCCTCCGGGCTTTTTATGCCCTGATCTGGAATTAGGGGACGCTGCTCAGAATACGCCCCCAGCAATTCCGGTGGAGACGGTCGGAGAGTTCCTCCTCTGTCTGGACTGTGACAAGTCCATGGGACTGGATGGGCTGCACCCTCAGGTGCTGAGGGAGCTGGAGGGGGTAATTGCCAAGCTCCTCTCAGCCATCTATCAGCGTTCCTGGTAAACTGGTGAGGTCCCAGAGGATTGGAGGCTTGCTGATGTGACTCCCATCTTCAAGAAGAGCCATAAGGAGGATTTGGGGAACTACAGGCCTGTTAGCCTGACCTCGGTACCAGCAAAAGTAATGGAGCAAATCATCTTGGATGAGATTGCACAGCATGTACGTGGTGTCCAGGGGATCAGGCCCAGCCAGCACGGGTTCATAAAAGGCAGATCGTGCTTGACCAACCTCATCTCCTTCTATGACTGGGTGACCAGTCTGCCAGATGAGGGAAGGGCTGTTGATGTAGTCTTCCTAGACTTCAGCAAAGCCCTTGACATGGACCCTCACAGGCTTCTTCTGGGGAAACTGGCTGCCCATGGCCTGGACAGGTCTACCCTTCTATGGGAAGGGAACTGGCTAGAGGGCCTTGCCCAGCGGGTCATGGTGAATGGAGTGAAGTCCAGCTGGCGACCCATTTCAATTGGTGTCCCCAGGGGTCGGTACTGGGGCTCATCTTGTTTAATATCTTTACTGATGACCTAGATGAGGGCATTGAGTGCACCCTCAGTAAGTTTGCAGATGACATCAAGCTGGGAGGTGGTGTCAACATGCCTGAAGGTAGAGTGGCCCTTCAGAGGGATTTAGACAGGCTGGACCGCTGGATTGAGGTGAATGGGATGAGGTTCAACAAGGCCAAGTGCCGGGTCCTGCACTTTGGGCACAACAACCCATGCAGCGTTACAGGCTGGGGGATGAGTGGCTGGATGAGTGTGAAGAAGAGAAGGACCTGGAGGTGATGGTTGATGCTCGGCTGAACATGAGCCGTCAGTGTGCCCAGGTGGCCAAGAGGGCCAACGGCATCCTGGCCTGCATTAGAAATAGTGTGGCCAGCAGGAGCAGGGAGGTGATCATCCCCCTCTACTCAGCACTGGTGAGGCCGCAACTCAAGTACTGTGTTCAGTTTTGGGCTCCTCACTACAGGAAAGATGTTGAGGTCCTGGAGCGTATGCAGAGAAGGGCAACAAAACTGGTGAGGGGTCTGAAGACAAGTCTTATGAGGAGCAGCTGAGGGAGCTGGGATTGTCTAGAGAAGAGGAGGCTCAGGGGAGACCTCATTGCACTCTACAACTTCCCGAAAGGAGGCTGTGAAGAGGAGGAATTTGGCCTCTTCTCCCATGCAACGAGTAGGACATGGAGTAATGGCCGCAAAGTTGTATCAGAGGAGGTTTAGATTAGACATAAGGAAGAACTTTTTCTCTCAGAGAGTGGTCAGGCACTGGAATGGCTGCCCAGGGAGGTGGTGGAGTTGCCGTTCCTGTCAGTGTTCAAGAGGCATCTGGATGACGTGCTGCGTGATGTGGTTTAGTGCTTGTGGTGGCAATGGTGATGAGGAGACGGTTGGACTGGATGATCTTGTAGGTCGTTTCCAACCTTGTGATTCTATGATTCTATGATTCTGTGGAAATAATTTTCCCACAGTTCTATTCCTTTCTCAAGAGAGACCTGGACCACGAACACTGAGAAGGTTATTTCAGGATCTCTTCCCAAAATTGCGATTTTCACAAGCACTACAGGAGAACTTGATAGACAAGATTTTTCATGTGTTAAACTTTGTTCACTATGGTTTCTTTGTCTTCTACTAACTCGTCTGTCTTGCTTTCCACTTAAACTGTGAGCCCTTTAGAGTAGCAGCTTTTTCTAAGCTGTGCTTGTGTAGCACCAGGCAGCAGGGGACACCAGTTTCTGACTAGGGATTCTAAGGGTATGAAAATTGTAGTAATTAACGTGACTAAGAATGTCAGAAATGGGTTTTTAAATGTATAAAATGGCTTAGCTTGGGATTTGCAACTGTGTGGGATTTGCAATTTCAACACATATAAGATTCATTGAACTGAGGGTGAGAAGAATCTGATAGCCACTTTCACAATAAAACATGCATTGGAGTAATAGAATTTTTTAAGGAAAGACATCAAACCTTCCTTCAGTCACTGTATCATAAGTCTACCAGCTTTAGATATACCAAGTATAAACAGGAAGAAGTTTCAATACGAAGTACTAAAGAGACAATTTTAATTTAATATTATTTCTAAGCCAAAACTAATGAAGTTTCTTTTACATTGCTTCCTTGTCTCTCACATTTTAAGCTAGCTAAAAAAATAGTTAAAAATGTAGATTGAAGCAAATTCCAATCCATTCATTTAGAATTTTACTGAATCAGAGAAGCGCTTCTTTATGTCTTCACTGCAAAGTAGTCATTGTTAACAATACAAAATTATCATTATTTTGATAGTGTTCATACATTCATTTGGTTGTTTTTATGTGGCACCCTAAAGTGTACTTAATGGAATAAAATATGCCAAAATCTGGGACCACTTCATTCAATAAAATGTAGGTTATCAAGGTGAAAGACTTCTTTAACAACAGCCAAACATTTATTCAGCTCCCAATTACTCATCTCAGAACTTGCTATATGTATAAGAATAGCAGGGAAAAATGCTGTTCTGGATGTTACTTCTTTTATGTTCTATTAAAATTGTAATAGCCTGCATCCATTATACATTTCCCTGTATATTTCAATCAACATGTCACTTAGCTGCTGCTCCTGAAGTGCACTTAATATTTTCATTAAAATCAATAAAGCCAAGAAATGACAAGGGTGCAGGTGGATGCAAGCAATTAAACTTCTCCTATATGTATTGTTAACTAGCATGTGGAAAAAGAAGCTTCATTCAACACCTGTCCCTTTTCTTTTGAATGGCAGCTAACAGAAATCCACTTAGCCAGCTTTTGTCTGCTTATTTTGCTGACAGATGATGTGAAGAAGTAGACAGTTACAGGGCCAGTAATTCAGAATTAATTTTCCCTTCAAAAGAATGATGTGGACAACCGAGTGCAGTAATGGTACCTGTTCAGAATTCCGGGGGTAAACAAGATAATTTGAGATGATGGGACAGAAATAAAAGCTCTATAAAGGTTTTCTCCTCGCATGACTCTCAGTGGCACACTCACTAGCAATTTTTGTCCATCTCAAATTAAAGTCAGAAGAGTTAATCATTGAAGTATTAGCCTGATGTACTTCTTGTGTGCTAGGATTGAAAAGGAAGAAAACAAAATAAGAGAATGACTATTGTGCCCCACCCAATATTAAAAATATGTGATAGTGAAAGACAATGCTTAAGCTTAAGATAGTTTATCAATCCTTTTTTCAGAACATGCTGCAAATTAAACGGAGCTGCTGATTGTGCATTTGCAATAAAGGGAAATCAACATAACTGCAATCATTGGATGACATTTGTTTATCTGTCATCTGTGCAGAGCTAACCAGTGTCAACCTCTGTATTTGTGGAAGAGTGAAATTTAGAAAGCTGTATTGTCATTAAAAAAGCCAAATGCAGTCATTCTGTAAGTGTGCACTAGTTTAAGTGCAATGCAGAAGCCAGAGCTCTGCATTCACTGCTCCAGATGTGCCAGTAAGGTTATCTAAACAGGCATAAACACACAGATGAAGAACTGAGGTAGGTTCTAGAAACTTCTGAGCAAAGGATTGATTTGTCTGAGTGTTTCCTCTCTCTGTGCTGTAAGCAAATACAACGGCATAAATATCTCAAGGTAATCAAAAGTAAGAGGAACCTTCTCAGGGACTTCTCTCTCCCAGCCACAAAGGCAGCCAAATTTGAGGCCTTCCTGTTTGAAGACCTTCTGAGCAGCTCAGAGAACTTGCTATTCCATAGAGAAACAGAGCCTTGGATTGGAGCCTATTGATCTCTGTCTGTATAACTCTTAAATGCAGTTCTAGAAGGAGTTAATGGAACTATTTATGGGACAGCTGCCAAAACAGTCTGTGTTTGGAGTTTGATGCCTTATAACCTCTCATCCATCTCTTCCTAGTATTCATTCCTGTTCTATTACCCAATATCATTATTACTAGATGGCTGTTTCTGTCCTCTGACAATTTACTCTGCACTCCGAAAATTACCACCTACAAAATACATGGAAGTACTTAATACCTAACTGATTTTTGCTGTGACTATACTCCATAAAAAAACAAGAGAGGGAGTGGGCTAATCTTCAGCACACTTCGTAATTCATTCTTGTTCACTATATAAGAGGGATTTCTGGGCTCAGACACTGGTGCAAAAATGTCAAAGCGCATCTCAGGCCTAAGCTCCTCACAGAATCCAGCTGCTTTTGCAGGAGTCACATATAATCAGGTCCTTCTAGGGAGAATTATCTGCTCTTCACTTCTGCCCCAAAAATTTAGTACTGGCAAGCTGTCAGATTAGGGAAGTATCTCTTGGCTGAATTTACCTCATTGCTAACCAAGCTGAGCTGACAGTATTACAGCTACACTTGGCAAACCCATATACACAGTCCTCTTATGAAGGAAACTGTGCACTGGCTGTGCTTGCAAATAGTGCAGTACTGTGTCTTAATAGGGCAGTCTTCCCCTATCTCTACCGCCACTTTACAATGCCCCAAAGTGCAGTGCAGACTGTGCTGACTACTATCATCTCTGACTGTAAAACAAATCACATCAGAGAAGAAATAAGTGCTGAAGTGCTTCTCTTACATTAGAACTCAGGCCTCAAAAGGTTTGTAGACACGTTTTCTGTAAAACTTGCAAGAAGTTGTCTGTGGAGGCATGCAAGCAAATCATTTTAAACATGCATAAAATGCGTGAAGACAGAATGTTGCTTGCAATTCTCTTGTTGTGCAAGCTGCATTTTATTTGTTCTTTTATTTTTTTGAGGAAACCTTCAGCACATTCTGAGATCTACCAAAATAATAATACTCTTATAAACAACTTTAACAACTTAAGTAGTGTCTTCTTTCATGCTTTTCTAGAAAAGAATGGGACTTTATATCTTGGTTAGTTCAAATATATCACGTGAATTTGTTTGGAAGATCAGCATATTTATTGCATGTGGTTAGCCTAGTTTGTCTCCAACACATGCTTATTTCTAGCTATTGTGAGACTTGTTTCATAGAATTTCAGATTGATATGGAAGAGAATGAGACCAGAATGTGGCCCAATCTGTGTGAGAGTCAAGTGGTAGACAGTTCTGTGGTAATGACTTATCTTTTTGATCAGTGGGGTAACTTCTACTGATAAATCTCAGATCTTCTGACATTAAATTATGGGGAGCATTACTGAAAGTAATGCCTCCTGTTTTATTATGTTGGCCCACGACATCAGAGACAGAAGTTGTAAGTATGACAATAGAGATTGAACCTTCCGACCAATATTCCATTACGTTCTGTTGCTGTGAAACAGTTGGTAGCAGAGCGGCAGCCTAACAAAACAGCATCAAACATGGAAGTAGATATGAAGCAAAGGTGTGTCACTGAATTCCTTGATGTGGTAAAAATGGCATCCATTGACTTTCACTGGCACTTGCTGAACTTTTATGGAGACCAAACTGCAGATGTGAGCACAATGAGGGGTGGGTGGTGCACTTCAGCAGTAGCAACAGTGACATGAAATGCAAGCCATGCTTCAAATGGACATGAACAACTATCATGCTGCAAGACAAAGAGCATATCAATCATCTTATCTGCACAAATTGGTGGGTTACAATCAGCATGCAAAGCTGAATATTGGTTTCATTGAATTGGAAACAATGGTGGCAGTGTTGGAATATTAAAAAGTTTGTGCCAAGTGGGTGCTATGAATGCTCACAATGGAACAGAACCGATACCATATGTGTGTTTTTCAGAACATAGTGAACCAATACAAGGCTGAACATGACAACTTCCTGGAGTGCACCATGAGATGTGGTGTTACCACTGCGAGCCAAAACAGCAGTCCATGGAATTGCTACGTGATTTCCTCACTGAAGAAAAAGTTAAAGACTCAACCCTAAAGAGGTATAGTAATATACACACTCCCTTTTGGGATAAGTGTGATTTGATGTCCTTGGAACTCCTGACAAACCATCAGCTCTGACTGCTACTTTGCAACACTGACTAAGATGGAGGCTTGTACTTCCAGAGTTAGGCCAGAGGAGATGACAATCCTTGTAACATGATAATGGCAGGGCCCATGTCAGTTTGAGGACCTTGGAGTACTTTTCAGTCTTGGTTGAACCACATCCACTGTGCAGTCCAGATTTGGCATTCTGACTTCCATTTGTTCAGGCTGATGAAAGATAAGACTGCATGGGCAATATTTTTCTAGCAATGTTGCCATCATAACAGTCATAAAACAGTGGGTCGCATCCATTGTTGCAGATGCAGATTTTCTTGGGCGAGACATACTCCACCTGAGGTTTCTTAAAGTACAGATCATGTAGTCTAATGTGTTCCTAATTCAGGCTTTCAAGTTTGAGCTAAAGAATTGTTTTAGAGAGCAAGAAAGTCAAACACTGGTTTTACAGCAGAACTATAGGCACAAATGTGTACTTCCTCCATCTCTGTGGTGTGTGTAGCGTGGCTGTTGTTAGTGCCTGTTTTCCCCAGCTAATTTATTCTCTTCATACATTCACCTGAAGCACTCACCAGATTTTGGTAATTTCACCTTAGTCCACATGGTTTTGTAGCAGTGAGTTCCCAGCACAGAGAGGTCCATCCATTCTGAACGTACTTTGAGAGCAGGCATATAACTAATTTTGACTGAAGATGAAAAAGAATGTGAGTTGTGACATACAACAGACATTTGGCTTTGTTTGAAGCCTGTTACAACAAACCAATTTCAATATTTTTGTTTACTGCATTGTTATTTTAAATATGCCTGCATATTATGTGGGAAAAAAACCCTTTTTTTCACTTGTGATTCTTCTTGTTTTCAGTGTTCTCTGCTCAAAATTCAGAAGGCTGTTATCATTTATCTTCATAAGAATGATTCTCATAAGCACTTTTGCCAAAGAAAAAAATATTTTTAAAAAAAATATATTTATTCAATGAAGATTAAAAAAAATATAAAATTATTATTCAGTATCTTTCTTTCTCCTCAAAAGCATCGCTTTCTTTAATTTAAGATTTTTGTAAAAACTGCCCACATAAAAGATTTGCTTCATTTCTGATCAGCGCTGGGAAAAAACTTGCTCCTAGTCTGAATGATGAGATGTTCTCTGAATAAGACACCATCCAATGTGTACAGTGAATATAATTAGGTCTAATTCTCAGGAGTATTACAAATCATATCAAGGGAAATGAGTTTTATGTCTTGCTACTAATATCAGTTGCTAAATATAGTAACTGTGGAAATTTAATAATTATTTTAATTCAGAGATACGTGTGTACGTATGTATACATGTATGCATATGTGTGTGTTTGTGTATGTGCTTGTGTGTGAGAGAGTATGTGTGTATATATATAGTTATATGCCTAAATAGACAAGAAAATGCTAAATGATATACAGTCTACATTCATCAGTATCGCTTAAAAGGAAATGCAAATCCAAAGCCTTGAGGTGAGAATGCATCACATGGCTCCAGTCTTGTTATAAAAAATACGCCTTTCGTAAAACCTATTGCCACTTTTTGTATTCACAAGGATTTGTGTAATCTGATTTATTATTTCAAATGTAAAGGAAATGTTCAGTACATAAACTACTAATATTTTTTCCACTTTCAGTCTTTTCCTACTGAAGTTCATTCCATGTTCAAGTGGTAGAAGAAAATTCTCATATTGTCCAACTAGCCAGCAATTCATGACAGTTAAAAGGTACAATGATTTTGATTGCCAGAAACCTCATTTATGAATGCACATAGAACCATAGAATGTCTTGTGTTGGAAAAGACATTAGAGGCCATCCAGTTCCAGCCCTGCTGCCATGAGGAGGGTTGCTACCCACCATATCAGGATGCCTAGGATCCCCATCCAACCTGGTATTGAATGCTGCCAGGGATGGGGCATCCTTACAAAGCATCTGAGAAATAAGAAATGTGTCTGCGAAAATCAGCACCAAGAACTTCATAATTTCCTAAGCTCTAAAGCAGAACTTAGACCATCAGCCATCTGCTTCTACAGTTTATTGTACTGGGCTGAATGTCAAGCACAGTTTGTAGGTTTCCTGAAAATAATTTATTGGTTTTCTGTGTTCACGTGGATGAGGATTGCTGTTTGTTTACTAGCTGATGTTATACTCAGTATCCAAATTATTTTTAAAATATTTATTTGATTAAGAAATGGTAGTGTCAGACAATATAGAATCATAGAATCATAGAATCACAAGGTTGGAAACTACCTACAAGATCATCCAGTCCAACCGTCTCCTCATCACCATTGCCACCACAAGCACTAAACCACATCACGCAGCACGTCATCCAGATGCCTCTTGAACACTGACAGGGATGGCAACTCCACCACCTCCCTGGGCAGCCATTCCAGTGCCTGACCACTCTCTGAGAGAAAAAGTTCTTCCTTATGTCTAATCTAAACCTCCTCTGATACAACTTTGCGGCTATTACCCCGTGTCCTGTTCGTTGCCTGGGTGAAATGGCCACAAGTAATGACTTGAAGTTGGGTGTCAGAAAGAAAACACTTCTCTTGGAGGGTAGCAGAGCATATAGGGGAGCTACTCTCAAGGGCTTATTTCCATCTTCAAAAGTTTTCAGCATTTCACTATACATCATGACTGCCTCTATCTAGTGCTGGTGAAGTTCCTATCAAGTTCATCTGAGATGCAGAGGTTGTTTCCAACCATCATTACTTTGATTCTGGGAAAATGATATTGTGAAGGAAACTAAGCAACAATTTTAGAATTATACTTTCAGTATCCTCTTTTTCATCTTCAAAATGTCTAATCTGAAGGAATGGATAAAATAAATATTAAAAAAAAAAAAAGAAGAAAAAAATAAAATAAATAACTACTATTACCTCTAATCTCCATTAACGTGTAAAGGATGAAAAAATATTTGCTAGCCCATACAACTATGGACTGTGAACAAGCTAAAAATAACCTAAGTAGAAAGCAGTCGAAGCTACAGGAAAACACATTTTTAAAAGGTATAATAAAACATATATAGACTTGGGTTTCTAGTTTATAGGTAAAACTATTGCTCTGTTTGGTTAATATAGTGATCTCCAGTGGGCAGTAACACTTCTTAATGGTTCCTTTCTCAACACAGAAGGCAATTACTTCTTTTCTACTCTAAACCTCAATAAGAGTTTATATGTTCCTATTTTTAGATCAGAATTAATTTGCAACAGTAAAATAAATTGTACAGCTATAAGAAATATTGACATAAGCAAATGAGTACATGTATATAATGAAGATATACAATATTGCCATTGATATCTTTGCTAAAAACAGAACATCACACTGCAACATGCTCTCTCCTTGTTGTGGTATAACTCAGCAGGCAGCTGAGCACCACACAACCTTTCACTCACTCTCCACTCTCCCAGTAGGAAAGGTAAGAGAATTGAGTGGGAAAGGAAAAGAAAAAAAAAAGGTAGAATATGTAGATTGAGATAAAAATTATGTACTAAGTCTGAAAAGAAAGACAGAATTAATAGTAATGATAACATATGTGTACTTTTATATACATTTACCAAAAAAAAGCATCACACAACACAATAGATCAGCACCCACCAACCAATTCCCAACCAGTTTCCAAGTAATGTCTGCCTTCTCCAGCCAGAACCCCATGGTGCTATAATTTCCGCATATTGTCATATGGTATGGAATATCGCTTTGCCCGCTTTAGGCCAGTTGCTCTGGTTCTGTCCCCTCCCAGTTCCTTCTGCCTCCCTAATCTGCTTGCTGGCAAGAAAGTACAAGAAGCTGAAAAAGTTAGTCAGTGACTCTCTACAGCACTTTCAGCAATGACTAAAATATCAGTATATTATCAACACTTTTTTTCTCCTAAATCCAAAACATAGTATCATATCAGACACAGTGAAGAAAGTCAACTCTGTACCAGGTGAAATTAAAGCATATCTTCATACTCAAAAGATGAGGAAAATGCAAAAACCACTCACCATTGTTCTTTCGGGCACCCTTCTCTTGCCCATATTTAAAAAAAAAAATCTGTATACTAGCAACATTACAAAAAGATTTTGTTATGCAAAAGCATCAGTTGGCTGGAGATCTTTTTGAAAGTCTTCTATAATGTTTTGAATAGTGCTTTAGCAGCTGTCTTCATCTTTGTGTTTTAGAACTCACATTCCCTCTCATCAGCCTGTTTTCTCATTTACTGAACAAATAAAGACAGATCACATGGGTACCATTTCAGTTATAGCTGGGGCATCTGACACTAAAAGCCCTGTCTAGTTGTCTATCATTCTCACAAGGATCAAAGCTCTCTACTTTAAGTTCTGGAGAATATTAATGAGTATTATATAGGATCAAGAAAGGCCTATTTTTTTTTTCTGTTAGTCTCTCAAACAGAGATCCATATATAAAGTTGAGAGAGAAGCTGAGAAAGTGTGATTAGGATTGATTTGTGTACAAAATTCCGGTGCATTGAGGAGATGAAAAAAAAATTAGCAGGCCTGCAACAGAAAATGCTTCATCTAAGTAAGATGACAATCTGTTCGTAACTAAACAGCAAGGTTATGAAGTGTTATTAGAATACAGGTCTGCCTATGTAGATGTGGAAGACATTAGGCATGTAAAACCACCCACTCACTCTAAAATGTCTAGTCAGAGGTCTAGTTCTTCCAACCAGATCCCTTTATAGTCATCCATAATACAACTGTATTTGTTGGAAATGGAATGAATTTCTTCGTTATGTTCTTACACTTAACATTCTTTAGACATTTATACTTTCAACATTTGACAATAATGGCTAAGCCATTGAAAATCATTGGGGCACATACCTTTGAGGCTGTTGGTCCTAATGCACTTCTCCAGTGAGTTGGGAAGATTACCTCCTCCATAACTGAGCAAACCCTCCCTATGGAATTCTTCAGAAGTCCCAGGACAACTCTTTCCCTTTCGCACAGGAATGTAGTTTTTGTATGTAGTTAATGACACCCATTCTGTATTCTCCTCTGTGTAAATCCATAGAATCATAGAATCACTAAGGTTGGAAAAGACCTCTAAGTTCAGTCCATCTGTCCCCTTATGGCCAATATTTCCTATGAAGCCACATCTCTCAGTGCAACATCTACATATTTCTTGATCATCTCCAGGGACGGTGACTCCGACACCTCCATGGGCAGCCCATTCCAGCACCTGACCGCTCACTTGGAGAAGAAGCATTTCCTAACATCCAATCTGAGTCTACCTGAATCTGGCTAAGCTTGAAGCCTCGGATCTCCTGAGGCTTACCACTTCTCCTAACAGTTCTTGACACTGGAAAATGAGCTCAACCAGCTTTAGTTATCGCAGTAAAGTTATTCTGAACATCCTCAGTATATAGTCTTTACTTGATAACACCAATGCCTGTCCATAAACAAAATGAGTTATCAAATAAAAAATTTCTTGTGGTTTTCTGCTAAATTAGCAGGGGTTTTCTCTTTGTTATGCTGAACTACAAATAAATATATCAAATTTTCTAGCAAAATACATTCCAAAATCCACTTAATTCCATCAGACAGAGTGAAACAATGCACTGTAGCTGTATAGAATGCTAAAGAGAATAGGAAGTGTTTCTGAGCCTTCTGCAGATGGAACAGGAAAATCAATAGTTTGTGAGACAAAGCTTCCAGCAATATAAATTGTTTGAACTACTTAACATTATGTCAAATTCACTTTAGGATCAGCAAATAGACACACCATAAAATGAATATTGAGAGAAGCACTATTTGTTCTGTTTGCATTTAAAGGCCTAAAGTTGTATAGATTTTTAGAATCAAGTCTATATAATTCAATTACAAGGCTTTTATTTAACCCTTAAACAGTTAATAGACCTAACATTCTTTTCTTCAATTTGGCTCAGGCAAAATACAAATAACATTTTTATGCATCATATTTTTCTTTCCTGTACTGTCTTCCTTTCATATTATTTTTAATTTTTAGAACATTTCCCTCTGGTAATCTAAAGTACTTTTGTCAAGAGTCTTGAAAGGAGTTTATCACCTTAAAGCAAATAAACATTCCCACCTTGGAAAAGAACAAAAGGAAGGAAGGGATGGAGTGAGGATGGAAAGAAGGAAGAAAGGAAGGAATGCAGGGAGAGAGGAAGGGAGGGAGAAAGGGAGAAAGGACGCTAGGAAGGTAGGAAGAAAGGGGGAAAGGGAGGAAGGAAGGGAGAGAAGAAGAGAGGAAAGGAAGGGAGCGAGGAATGGAGTAATGGAAAGGAGGAAAGGAAGGAGGAAGGACAGGAGGGAGGGAATTAAATTTAAATTTAATTAAATTTTAATTTTTAAAATTATACATTGCATGAACTGTTGAATGGACAGATGGAATTAGGCATCCTTGTTACTCTGTTGTGACATGGACTTGAAATATGTTTGTAGTAGTTTTCATTTTGAACGATATGAATCGTGGTTTCCAAATCAAATGATCTACCCAAAACTGTGACAAATTGTTTACACAGGGTTTACAACTGGGTAGAGTCCATTGCATACCGTGAATCACACAGGCTTTAAAAAAGAAAAAAGAGAAGAAAAAAAGGCCAAAACAAAAGTATTCATTATAGTTACTCCTTCTGAGGACTAAGGTGCTAGTTTAATTTCTGATAGTCGCTCAGGACATTGATTTTTACCTTCTATGGATATGAAGATAGAAAGCATCAGAGTATGGAATCACAGAATTGTAGGGGCTGGAAGGGACCTTTGGAGATCATCTAGTCCAGCCCTCTGCTAAAGCATATTCCTTATAGTGGTTTTCACAGGTAAGTGTCTGAATGGATCTTGAGTATCTCCAGAGGAGAGTCCGCAACTTCTCTGGGCAGACAGTAGCAGTGCTATATTACCCTCATAGTGGAGAAATTCTTCCTTGTTTTTGTAGATACAGAAGGGTAAACAAAAATGAGGTTGTTGAATCCCAAAGAAATACCACTAGGACAGACCTATGTTTACAAAATTATGTCACATACTAGGGCATCGTACAAACTTTTATTTGGCTTCTTTTTTAAGTTTCCTAGTAAGAACATTGAGGGGAAAAATCATTACTACCTAGAGGAGTCTTGGTTCTGCACCACTAATCTAATATTTCAGCCAAAATATCTCAACTGCCTGAGAGGCAGGGCCACACAGATCACTCTGCTCTTAGTACTTAGGATTTTAGATGTCTAACTTCGGTGCTTTTTATGTTCTTGAAATAATATAACTACCTGTTTGATTTGGATTGATAGCAATTTTATTGAGCCTACCTGGGAAATTTTTAACACTGTCAGATACAAATCTTTCCTTACTGGCCATCTGCTGTGGTGCTCAAAGTTTCATCAAGGCAGCCAACTTTTGTAATATGTATGACAATATTGTTAAAGACCTATTTTCATTAACTCTTATTCACTAGTGTGGAACTCAAGGCTGTCAGTTCAAAAAACAGAGGAACAAAGAAAAAAAATTTAAAGTGTTTTGAGATGGCGATGTTAACTATCTTATCAGATTGTTTACAGGGCAGGGCTAAGGACATGAATGAAAACCACAGAATAAGAGCATTGTGATAGCTAAAAAATTATAAATCATAAATACACTTAAGTGTATTTAAGTGACTTCAATGATGAAATAAATGGTGTCTTATCCTAACAGCAAATTAACCCTGAGTTCAGATAACACTTTCTCATCTTACAAAGCAGGTATGCTGCACTGAAATATGCAAGCTCAACATAATTCTCTTATAAACTGGTATCTGCAGGCCACCTACAAAACCAGGGTGGAATTGTCAGTGACTGTTTCTAAAAAGCCTCTGCTAGATTGGGTATTATTTTAAGCACAGTTTTAATGCCTGCTTTTAGGAAAGGCAAGTTCTTGTCAACGGTTTATGGGCTGGTCCGGCCCAGTTCCGTGACCAGCAGGGCGGAGGGATCTGTGGATCCGCGCCTCTGGAAAAGGGGAAGCAGGGGACCCCAAAATACTTGAAAAAACAACAGCACTGATCTGAGGTGGAACAAATGATTTTACTAAATATAGTATTAGTAAACTACAAAGAGAGAGAGAGAGAGTCTGTTTGAATTGTATAGACCTCACCACAATCCTGGGGTGAGACGTGCAGTCCAGTTGAGTGACTGAAGTACAGACGGCGAAGTGCAGATGGCGAAACGCAGGCGGCGAAGCGCAGGCGGCGAAGCGCAGATAGCGAAGCGCAGACAGCGAAGCGCAGGCAAAGAAGAAGGCTCAGGTGACCTTGCATGGAGTTATATCCCCTTGCTGACCGCAAAGCCTCCTGGGGAAATGTAGTTCTTCTCCGACGGACGAACATTCAGCAGATATCAAACCCCACCCCCAGTGCATTACATGATGTTATGGTGTGGAATACTGATGACCAAAAATCATAAAACCATGACATTCCACCCCTTATTCTACATCACTACATCATGCTTAACACATGGGATTACAGACTGCACTCCCCCAACATCAAATTCCTTTGTGGTACACACTGAACATCCCCGTTTTTCTGCATCACCCACCAGGTGGACCCAGGTCCCTGGGCAAAGACAGTTCCGCGAAGAGGTTTGCCCTTCCCAGAAGGAGGAAAAACCCAAACTGCTTTTCCTAACATGTTCTTTACATGTACTACAGGGACCTTATCTCCCTCTACAATATGTAGGGAGCTGGATTGGGTAGGACCATCTCGACTGATTGATCCTCTGGTGTTAACCAGCCAGGTGGCTTCTGCCAAATGCTTCTCCCAGTGTTTAAATGTTCCGCCACCCATTGCTTTCAACATGGTTTTTAACAACCCGTTGTAGCGTTCGATCTTACCAGAGGCTGGTGCATGATAGGGGATATGATAAATCCACTCGATGCCATGTTCTCTGGCCCAAGTATCCACAAGTGAATTTTTAAAATGAGTCCCATTATCTGACTCAATCCTTTCTGGGGTGCCATGTCGCCACAGGATTTGCCTCTCCAGACCTAATATGGTGTTTCGGGCGGTAGCATGGGGTACTGCATATGTTTCAAGCCACCCGGTTGTTGCCTCCACCATGGTGAGCACATAATGCTTACCATTGCGAGATCGTGGCAAGGTGATATAATCAACCTGCCATGCCTCCCCATATTTGTACTTTTGCCATCGCCCTTCCTCCCAGAGAGGTTTCATCCTCTTAGCTTGTTTAATTGTGGCGCATGTATCACAGTCATGAATGATTTGTACAATGGCATCCATAGTTAAGTCCACCCCTCGGTCTCTGGCCCATTTGTATGTTGCGTCTCTTCCTTGATGACCTGAGGTCTCATGGGCCCACCGAGCTAGAAATAATTCACCCTTGTTCTGCCAGTCCAGGTCTATTTGAGCCACCTCAATTCTGGCAGCTTGGTCTACCTGATGGTTATTTCGCTGATCTTCTGTAGCTCTACTCTTGGGCACATGAGCATCTACATGACGCACCTTTATAACCATATTTTTTGTTCGGGTAGCAATATCTTTCCATAGGTCAGCAGCCCAAATAGGCTTGCCCTTTCTTTGCCAGTTATTTTGCTCCCACTGCTGTAACCACCCCCATAAGGCATTTGCTACCATCCATGAGTCAGTGTAAAGATAGAGCATTGGCCACCTCTCCCGTTCAGCGACATCTAAGGCCAGTTGGACAGCCTTTACCTCTGCAAATTGGCTTGATTCTCCTTTCCCTTCAGTGGCCTCTGCAACTTGTCGTGTGGGGCTCCACACAGCAGATTTCCATCTGCGATGCTTTCCCACAATACGACACGATCCATCTGTGAATAGGGCATATTTCTTTTCATTCTCTGGTAGTTCATTGTATGGTGGGGCTTCTTTAGCACGTGATACTTCCTCTGCTGGTGGTGTTCCAAACTTTTTACCTTCAGGCCAGTCCATGATGACCTCTAGGATTCCTGGACGGCTGAGGTTCCCTATCCGTGCTCGTTGTGTAATCAGTGCAATCCACTTACTCCAAGTGGCATCAGTGGCATGATGGGTGGAAGGAACCTTTCCCTTGAACATCCAGTTCAACACTGGCAGTCGAGGTGCCAGAAGAAGCTGTGTTTCAGTACCGACTACTTCGGAAGCAGCCCGAACCCCCTCATATGCAGCTAAGATCTCCTTCTCAGTTGGAGTGTAGCCCTCCTCCGACCCCCTGTAGGCTCGACTCCAGAATCCCAAGGGTCGGCCTCGGGTCTCTCCTGATGCTCTTTGCCACAAACTCCAAGTGGGGCCTTTCTCTCCAGCAGCAGTGTAGAGGATGTTCTTCACATCCTGTTCTATCCGTACTGGCCCCAGGGCCACAGCACGGGCTATCTCCTGTTTAATCTGCTCAAAAGCCTGCTGCTGCTCAGGACCCCACACAAAATCATTCTTCTTCCGTGTCACCTGATAAAGTGGGCTTACAATGAGGCTGTAGTTTGGAACATGCATTCTCCAAAAACCCACTACGCCCAGAAACGATTGTGTCTCTTTCTTATTAGTGGGGGAAGACATGGCAGTGATTTTGTTGATCACATCTGTCGGGATGTGACGACGGCCATCTTGCCACTTTATGCCTAGGAACTGAATTTCCTGGGCAGGTCCTTTCACTTTGCTTCGCTTAATAGCAAAACCAGCACGGAGAAGGATCTGGATTATTTGCTCTCCTTTCTCAAAAACTTCCTTTGCTGTGTTGCCCCACACAATGATGTCATCAATGTACTGCAGATGCTCAGGAGCACCTCCCTGTTCCAGTGCAGCTTGGATCAACCCATGGCAAATGGTCGGGCTGTGTTTCCACCCCTGGGGCAAACGGTTCCAGGTATACTGAATGCCCCTCCATGTGAAAGCAAACTGTGGCCTACATTCTTTGGCCAAAGGAATGGAGAAAAAGGCATTAGCAATGTCAATGGTGGCATACCACTTAGCTGCTTTTGACTCCAGTTCGTATTGGAGTTCTAACATATCTGGCACAGCAGCACTCCATGAGGGTGTGACTTCATTCAGGCCACGGTAGTCCACCGTCAGCCTCCATTCTCCACTGGCTTTACGCACTGGCCATATGGGGCTGTTAAAAGGCGAGTGAGTTTTGCTGATCACTCCCTGGTTCTCTAATTGATGAATTAACTTCTGAATGGGGCGCAAGGAATCCCTGTTGGTGCGGTACTGCCGTCTGTGCACCGTTTTTGTAGCTATCGGTACCTGTTGCTCTTCTACTCGTAGCAACCCCACAACAGACGGATCTTCTGATAGGCCAGGCAAAGCAGATAACTGCTTAGCACCTTCTGTGTCTACAGCAGCTATTCCAAAGGCCCATCGATACCCTTTGGGATCCTTAAAATATCCCCTTTTGAGGTAATCAATACCAAGTATACATGGAGCCCCTGGGCCAGTCACAATAGGGTGCTTTTGCCAGTCTTCACCAGTGAGGCTGATTTCGGCCTCCAACATAGTCAGTTCTTGGGAACCTCCTGTCACCCCATGAATATAAATTGATTTTGTCCCTTGGTGACTCGAGGGCATTAGAGTGCACTGTGCACCAGTATCCACTAGGGCCTTATATTTCTGTGGTTCTGATGTACCAGGCCATCTAATCCACACAGTCCAATAAACTCTATTATCCCTTTCCCCCCCCTGGCTGGGGGCAGGGCCCCTCTATTTGTTACCTCTGTTGTCTGCAGCAACTGGAGCAATTACCTTTCTGGAGAAGTTCACCTTGGTGGCTGATTTGTCTTGTAGCTCTTTTACCCGTGCTTGAAGTGCAGGAGTGGGTTGCTTATGCCACTTCTTCATATCTTCTCCATGGTCGCGTAGGTAATGCCACAAGGCAAAACGTGACGTGGTCTTACTGTTGTCACTTGTTCGAGCAGGAGGACGTCTTCTTTTGATAGCTGAGATGTTGGATGACACCGGCTGGGAGGAAACCAAGTTGATCAGCCCCTCAAGTAGGCTGTTTTGGGAATTCTGTTCCTCATTAGATGTATCTGTGACCACCATGTATTCATCGGCATCAGGCACAATTGATAGTTTATCTATTATATCTTCTTGTTTGTTTTCCATTCTGTCCAGCTTTTCAGCTACTTTTTCAATGGCTGAAACACAAGCTCGTAGAGGGCTTAAATGTAACTCAAAGTCTTGAAGCTTATTAACCAACTCATTTATAAGGGGTCTTCTTTCCCCTCTGCCATACATAGCTGCAAATGTACTGGCATACCTTTCTGGTGCAGTCTTCGTGAACGTACGCCACATATTTGGTGTACACCTGGCCCTCTCAGGATCATGCTCTTGATTTGGCTCATCAGGAATGAAATCAGGGCTATGTAGTGTTTCCACCACAGCACATTCTCTCAAATAACGGATGCCTTCCTCCATATCAGCCCATTTCTTCTTCTCGGGCATCAGATCGTCTTTGAAGGGGTAACTTTCTCTTACAGCTAACAGCATCCTCTTCCAGAGGGTGAAAGCCTGGTTCTGGCATGTACTAATACCTCTGTCAATGGCGGAGTCCCTAGCAATGCCACCCAATTGGCGAGCTTCTCTACTATCTAGCCACACACTGTTGGCCCCGTTGTCCCAGCATCGAAGTAACCAAGTAGCAATAGGCTCATTTGGGTGGCGTGAGAAGTCTTTTCTCAGACTTCGAATTTCATTCATTTTCAGAGATCGATCCACAAAAGTAACAATATCTTGCTCACCTCTTGCTCTTCCAGGACTTCTTGCCCTTGTAGGTGTTGGTGACCGTGGTCTTACTGAGGGTCCCTCCCCTGGACTCAGAGGTGCTTCTCTTGGACCTCGGAGCCACTCCTCTGGACCTCTTTCCTCCTCTTTCTTCTCTTCTAACTGAGTCGAGATTCGCTTTGTTTTTCGTCCTCTTACAGGGGCAACTGACATCGATTGTGGTGCCTCTTGTGGTTGATCAAGTTGGTCGGTTCCAATGCTCTCATCCTCCAGTTCAGCTTGGAGCTTGTTTCGTTCGATTATGACAGTATCTAGCTCAGATTGGAGGGTGTGTTGTTGAGATTTAAGATTGTCGAGTTTGGACTGCAGGGAGTCTCTTTCAATTCGGAGGGCATCTCTCTCAGATCGGAGGTTTTTCCTCTGGAGCAGGAGACTCTCTCGCTCATTTTGAACTTTTTCCCTGAGGCTCTCCCTTTCAATTTCAGAAGCTCTCTCTCTCTCCAAGATAGTATTGAATAAGGCCCGATAAGCATTAGCCAGGCCCCAAATCATATGTGCCTCCTCAGAACTGCCCAAACCGCAACATTCCTGCCTTAAATAGCTGTTTAGACTCTCAGGGTCTTTCAGGTGTTCTGGAGTAAAGTTCCATGAGACTGAAGATTTCCATCTGTCTAAAGTCTTTCCCAGACCTCTCCACACTCCCTGCCACTCAGTATTCTCTGGTTTTGGGGAGGATATCCTCAAAATATAATAAATACTAATACTGAGCGAAATGATGAGCAATACATTCAGGGAGATTAGTAATGCGACTAGGTGTTCATTCAAAAACTGCATTACAGGCTGAAAGGTAAGACTGGAAACCTTAAAAAATCCCAGTCCTGTAAAATTGGCAGCTGTCTCCGGAATTGTAAGCCACATTGTACGAACATGCCAGGTCCATATTTCCACCCATGTTTTCATTTGATTGTATATGCCGATTGCTCCATAGAGCAAGGTGGCAAGCTTAATTAATGCCCAGTATGTTTTGAGCATTAGGAAAGAAGAGGCAGCAGCGTGCAGCCCTTTAAAAGTAAGTTTCACTACAGAAAGCATTTTTTTTTTTTTTTTTTTTTTTTTTACAGAGGCGAGATAGTAAAGCTCCGAGTTTACAAATATCCTACGATACTGGCAGTCCGCCTGGAGTTTTCAAGGTCACGTTTTTTTAGAGAGTACCAGTGAAACAGATAAGCTTTACCAACGGAACTCTCCGAGAGCAGAGAGTCTAAACAGCTAGAAAGCCACTGTTGCCCGCATTCTCCACCAAAAATGTCAACGGTTTATGGGCTGGTCCGGCCCAGTTCCGTGACCAGCAGGGCGGAGGGATCTGTGGATCCGCGCCTCTGGAAAAGGGGAAGCAGGGGACCCCAAAATACTTGAAAAAACAACAGCACTGATCTGAGGTGGAACAAATGATTTTACTAAATATAGTATTAGTAAACTACAAAGAGAGAGAGAGAGAGTCTGTTTGAATTGTATAGACCTCACCACAATCCTGGGGTGAGACGTGCAGTCCAGTTGAGTGACTGAAGTACAGACGGCGAAGTGCAGATGGCGAAACGCAGGCGGCGAAGCGCAGGCGGCGAAGCGCAGGCGGCGAAGCGCAGATAGCGAAGCGCAGACAGCGAAGCGCAGACAGCGAAGCGCAGGCAAAGAAGAAGGCTCAGGTGACCTTGCATAGAGTTATATCCCCTTGCTGACCGCAAAGCCTCCTGGGGAAATGTAGTTCTTCTCCGACGGACGAACATTCGGCAGATATCAAACCCCACCCCCAGTGCATTACATGATGTTATGGTGTGGAA
This sequence comes from Tympanuchus pallidicinctus, assembly GCF_026119805.1. Taxonomy (NCBI): domain Eukaryota; kingdom Metazoa; phylum Chordata; class Aves; order Galliformes; family Phasianidae; genus Tympanuchus; species Tympanuchus pallidicinctus. The sequence goes on from NW_026294758.1 coordinate 36,468,998, forward strand.
TACTGATGACCAAAAATCATAAAACCATGACAGTTCTGAATTCCAATATTAATATAAAATTGATCAGGCTCTTTAAACTTCTGAATTTCTTTACTTAAAAACAAAACTTCTGCTTCCTCCCACATATCTTCATTCACTCAGCTAGCTGGATGCACAACACTGGTCAGGAAGCATGTGATATACTACAAGCTGCTGAGGATTTTCCCACACATCCTTATGTGGGAAATCACAGCCATTCTCTCCATAGCAAACACTCTACAAGGATTGATACAAAAGAAATGCCTCCTATTTATTTCCATGAAAACTACAGCGAATCCAGAGAGCACAATAACAGTATTTATAGAGCAAATTCTCAGATACAAAACACTATTTTTCAACATAGTCACTACCGTGAGCTAAAAACAGAGATGAGCAAGACCGTCCACTGGGGTCCTGGGAGATCTTTTTTGAACTGGGGAACATAGAATGAACACAGTATTCTAAAAGTGACCTCACTAGAACGAAATAGATGGGGAGAATGACCTCCCTTGATTTGCTGGCCATGCTCTTTTTACTGTGTCCCAGGATATTGCTGACCACAAGGGCACACTGCTGGCTCACGTCCAACCTGCTGTCGACTAGGCCCCCCAGGTCCTTCTACTTAGAGCTCAGAACAAGGATGTTGTGGGAGATTGTGTCAAGTGCCTTGGTGAAGTCAAGGTAGACAACATCCACTGCTCTCCTCCCATCTATCCAGCCAGAAATGACATCACAGAAGGCAACTGAGTTGGTCAAGCATGATTTCCCCTTGGTGAATCAACACTGATTATTTCTAATAGCCCTCTTTTCTTCCAATTGCTTAGAGAGGGTATCCATAAAAAATTGTTCCATCACCTTTTGAGGGATGGAGGTGAGGCTGATTGGCCTGTAGTTTACTGAATCCTCCTTCTTGTCCCTTTCTGAACACTCAAGTGACCTTGGCTATTCTCCAGTCTTTAGGCACCATTCCCATTTGCCTAAGCCTTTCAAAGATGATAGGGAGAAGTTCAGCAGTCACCTCTGCTAGTTCTCACAGCACAATGTGTGTCCATGGATTTGTGTGTGTTGATTTTGGCTAGATACTCTCTGCTTACATCCTCCTTGACCTCTGGGAGGACCTCCTTTACCCAGACTCCCTCTCTTACCTCCAGTGTCTGGAATTCCTGAGGGCAAGCCTTAACATTAAAGACTGAACAAAAAAGGGCATTCAGAATCTCTGCTTTCTTTTCATCCCCTGTTACCAAGGAACTGGCCTCATTTAGTAGGGAACCCACATTTTCCCTAGTCTTCCTTTTACTACTGTCATACTAAAAAAAAAAACCCTTTCTTGTTATCCTTTACCTCTTTTGCAAGGTTTAATTCCAAGAGGGACTTAGCCTTCCTTATTGCAATCCTACAGGATTGCAATCCTGACAACATTCTTACACTCCTTGCAGGTGGACAGGCCCTATTTCCATGTTTCATGGACATTCTTCTTCTCATTTATTTTATCCATGAGTTCCTCACTCATCCACGAAGACCTCCTGCCATTTCCCCAGTTTTTTACCCTAAGAGAGGCACCTACTTTGAGCTCAAAAGAAGTGGTGTTTTTTGAGTTAGACTCATAGAGTCATAGAATCACAGAATGTTTTGGGTTCAAGAGGACCTCAAGGATCATCAAACTCCAGCCCCTCTGCCGCAGGCAGGTGTCTCACTCCAATTTATAGGAGGGAGAGGAGGTTCTTTTATTATCTATATACCCGGCGTGAGATTAAGAAGCAATGGTTCAAATGTTGGTCCAACCAGTTTATTACAAATCTTAATTAGGAAAATGGGGAAGGGGAGGACGGACACTATTATGAATTAGGGTAATGGGGAAGGGAAGGAGGGCGATAAAAAAGTTAGGAAAGAAGAGGCAAGGAGTCTTTATAGGAAGCAAGAGGGACATAATCACCACCATGGATCCAGCGAGGTTTGTAGTTCCGTCTTTGATCAATGTCATCGGGCATTGTTGTTCTATTGAAGACGAAGGACGACGACGACCATGGCTATGATGGCCCCTTTTCAATGCTTTCAGAGTGGTCGAGTCAGCTGTCTTTGAGTGGCAGCTTCTGGCTCTGGGATCTCAGCAGAAACTCCTTTGTTCCCATCTTCCGGGCCTTGCCAGCAGATAAGAGGGAGCAGGGATGCCCATCTGCATCCTGTTTTTCACAGAACACGATGGTATCATTCCCCAATTTTCCCACACCTAGCTAGAGCTGTTTAGTCACAGGCCAGATCTTCCACCAGTAAACAGTCCTGAGCACTCTCATCTGCTCTTCTACAGAGCAAGCAGCTCTGGGGGAAGAGGCTTTCAAATGTTCCCAAAGCGATATTGATTGTCACACAGTTAGCACCCATCAGTTGCCTCCTTGACAAATCACCCAGAGTCTTATCATGAGAAAAACCTCAGGAAGCAAGCTTTGAGCCAAAAAAAAACCAAAGGATTCTCACAGCAGGGCTGCCAATCTCCCTATCTAATATTAGACCAGGCTGCCCAGGACCCCATCCAACCTGGCCTCGAACACCTCCAGGGATGAGGCATCCACAACCTCTCTGGGTAGCCTGTTTTGGCACCTTACCTCTTTCTTGGTAAAGAACTTCCCACTGATATCCAAGCTAAATCTTCCCTCCTTCAACTTAAAACCATTTTCTCTTGTCCTGCCATTATGTACCCTTGTTGGGGTTGACTCCCTTTCTTTTTGTAGACTCTCTTTAGGTACTGGAAGGCTGCAATTTGGTCACCTCACAGCCTTCTCTTCTCTAAGTTGAACAAGGACAGCTTCTTCAGCTTGTCTTCATAGGGGAGGTGCTTCAGCCCCTGATCATTTCTGTAGTCCTCCCCTGAATCCTCTCCAATAGCACCCTGTCTTTCTTATACTGGGGACCCCAGACCTGGACACTGTAGTCTAGATGGGACCTCAGGAGGGCAGAGTGGAGAGGGACAATCACGTCCCTGTCCCTTCTGGCCACTCCTCTTCTGACTGAGCCCAGGATACCATTTTCTTTCTGAGCTGAAAGAACACACTTCTGGCTCATGTTCAGTTTTGCATCAACCCCACGTTCTTCCCTGCAGGGCTATTCTCAAGGATTACTCCTCCCAGTCTATATATATACCTGGGATTCTTCCAGCTCAAGCTTGCACTTTGCTGTGTTACCCAGACCCACCTTTCAAGTCTCTTAAGGTTCCTCTGAATGGCATCCTTCACATGGCTATGCCATGTAAGGTATAGCTGATATCATGTTACTGAAATTACGCTGACACTTGAAAAGCACTGTCTTATTTTCATCCTACAACACAAAAACTGCAAGAAACAAAATTTGTTTAAATTATCTTTCTGTATGTTCTGTGATCTTAAGATCCTCTGGTCAGTTGTACTCTGTACTGTTCTTCTTCCAAATGTATGAAGAACTCTATCTTATTCTTCATGATAATCTGCCTGAATACTGAGTGTATAACTTCACAGAAGCAGTCTAAGTATGGGATCTCACTCCTGAAGAAGCAGGATGACTAGTGCTTTCAAACCACAGAGCAGATAGTAGGAGTTTGAAGTGTGTTCTTCGGAAATGCTCTGGATACCAGAAAAGCACTGAGTGCTCATTAACATTCACATCATTCCTAGACTCATTATCTTGCCCAGATGTTTCTATGACTGTCCCTTTAAAGAATTCCTGTCTAAATTTTATTTACATTTGTTCAGCAATATTGATGCTTAATGAATAAATGCAGTATGCTGTCAGTACTGGAGACTAATTACATCTATGTATGAGCCTGAGAACTTGATTGAAAAATGTGCAATAAGTAAACTGGGTTTAAATAAACACTTTAGTGTAGTGCTTTAATTACACTTTAGTTTGTAACGTAATTTTTGGCTGTTTAAACTATGATTTAGGCTGAGCTAATTACAAATGATTTTCTACTCAGTAATTAATAATAACAGAATTGTAATTAGACAGCTGCACTGGATCAAGGCGGCAGTTTGTTAGCTGACACAGGATCAGACTGGCAGATAGACAAGAAATGCATTTGGAGCCTGAGATACGCTACACCTTTTTCTGCTTTATTTTCAGTCAGAGGAGCTGTTATGGTTGGAAGGTTCCAAAACACTCCATGTTTTTGAGATCTACAGTTTGATATTTGCAGTGGGAAGTTCTGGTACTTCTGAAGATGAGTGATTCTATCTATGGCTGGTAGAGATCACGCAGTTGCCTTTCTCTTGCCCAACAGAAAATAAATCCATGTTTCTCCGCACATTGTACAACTGCATCACCATTAAATACTCAAGCTCACAGTAAGAAACTGTTTAGACCAGTGGCGTTTGATCCACCATCAGCCAGAAAGTTACACACATTACAGCAAAGCAAAAGTAAGCTAGGGTTTATATTTCCATATGTTAGTATCCTAGTAAATGTTCCATGCTCCAGAAGTGTTTGATGATAAAACATCCTCTCTGATAGAAGGCTGCGGGGCAACCAAATTGCAGCCTTCCAGTTTCTAAAGGGAGCCTTTGAACAGGAGGGGTTAACTCTTTGAAAAGGAAGATAACAGCAGGACAAGGGGAAATGGTTTTAAGTTGAAGGAGGGAAGATTCAGGTTGTATATCAGGGAGAAGTTTTTTACTATGAGAGTGGTAAGATGCTGGAACAGGCTGCCCAGAGAAGCTGTGGGTGCCCCATCCCTGGAGGTGTTCAAGGCCAGGTTGGATGGGGTCCTGGGCAGCCTTGTCTAGTATTAGATATGGAGGTTGGTGGCCCTGCCTGTGGTGGAGGTGGGTTGGAGATTCATGATTCTTGAGGTCCCTTTCAACCTGTGCCATTTTTTGATTCTGTGATTCTGTTAGTGGTATCATTACTTATTTCAGATATTGCGTACCTCATTAATAGAGTCAACCATATAACACTCCAACCACCACCACTGAAATTCTGCTGGTCTGTAAATTTCTTCCTCTCTATTTATATTCAGCAGGCTGAGTAATATAAATAATGACTTTTCAGACATACAGTCAGACACCCCTTTCATCACCAGAGACCCCTGGTGCATAAACAGATCTACTGAAAAGAACAAGCATACATTGCTACTTCCTATCTCTTTTTGTGAATCCACATTTTGTGAGTTCTAGATCTCACTCTTTACTTACTGCACTTTTTTGTTGTTGTTTGTTTGTTTGTTTTTCTGTAGCAGATATTTGCTTTTAAAAATGCATAAAACTTTTCCGGTCTGGGCAAAAATCTTAAATGATTTTAACAAGCTTATCTTAGGATGAATTTTATGCTCTCATTTATTGAATCTTGTTCATAATAGGGTGCAAACTGTGTGCTTGCCTGAACTTGATGAAAATAAAATCAAAAACAAAATGGGGCTTCTTTAGAAAGATATTTCTCCTAACTGCTTAGACAGACTTTCGTTTAAAACTGATTTGAGCACATCACCAGTCTTGTTGTCCTGTTTATTCCACCTATTGAAAAACACTGAAAAGCACCCTCCACATGCCTTGGGAATGGAACCTCTTATAAGCTATGGCTTTGCTGGCACCCAGGTAATGTTTAGTAGAAGTGAGAGGCTTCGACAAAATTGTCTCTCTGTATGTTTAAGTACACATGGAGTTGTGTGAAGGATTTAAATATATACTGTTACCAGCCCATTAGTTAAAGTCACCTCACGTCCAAATACATGAATTTCTAGCAAAGTTGGTGCATTTCAAGTTGAAAAACCCACTTAAGGATTAAGGAATCACTAGAATCAGTTGTACCAAAATATATACTTATAAATCAGTCATATACAAAGAAACTTTACAACCTCTTCCAGACTATAATAAGTAGTTTAAGCAAAACACATTGTGTGCTGTTTTACTTAAAATACTTATTCCAAAGCATGTTGTTTTCTAACAGAGTGTAATTATGTATTTTGTAACATCTCTTACAAATAGATACGAATAGATACATCATTATGTAGAAGTCTAAAATCTAAACCCATCATATGATCTAATTCAGGGCAGGATCATAAAACTATGAAATAGAATAAATTGGGAAGTCTTTGGGCAGAGGAAAAAATGTAGAAAATAGTTCCTGCTAGGACATTCTCTTTTTGTGTTCTGCAGTGAGCAAGATAAATGAATCTGAAAATAGATGAGTTTAATTAAAAATCATCTATGTATCCCTTTTTTCTCTATTTTTGAACTTTCCTGTGGTCTCAGTTGCTTTCAATCTTTTTCTGGTAAGATTCTGTAAAATACATTTCATGCCTTTGGGTTTCCTGACATATTTTCCTATTCATATTTAAACTATTTCTAGTCTTAAGTAAAAAGTAGCTCCTTCCCTATTGGCATTTCTCTCTCACATTTTAAATGTAACTCTATACATTAAAAAAAAAAAAAAAAAAAAAAGCACTCCGTTTTTTTGTTTCCTATAAGGATGTTAACAACCAAAGAGAGCAAGTTTTCAAAAAATAGTGATATAATAGTAATATGGTTGTATGCATTCAGTAAATGGATTTTAATATGAGTCATTTTTAACGAAAAACCACTTTTTACAAGGCATAATCCCCAGCTGCTACAGTCAAGGTAGCTCGCATCATCCAAGCTACTATAAAAAGATCTTTGACTGGTCCTGGTCCTGTAGGCAAATTCACAAGAGATTTTCATAGATCCCTAGATTTCCCACCCTCTCACCTTTCTCACCTCACCAGTATTCCATCACTCATTTACTTGTACTGGGTCTAACTACCACACCAAATTCTTAATTCTCATGTCCATTGTGTTAGGATGGAGCAACATGGGAAATGAATAAGATATAAAAAAGTAATTTTCAAGCTTCCAAAAAGCCATTTTTAAGTTCTTTTATTTTTCCTGGAAACTGAATGTATAAGCAGGGTATAAACCTTCTTTTGAAAGAAGACCATCTAATACAGGTTTAGCTATACACTCTTCTGTACAAGACTCTATTCAGTTTTTGTGTACTAAGATAAAGTACAGACTGAACTCCTACACTTCCTCAGAAGAAAAAAAAAAAAAAAAAAAAAAAAAGGTTGATCATCATAATCAATAAATGATTAGTGAAACTACATAAAATCAAAAGTAAATGTAAAGTTTTCGAGCCTGTTGATCCATTGACACCTGAAATAATTTCTGTCTGCAAATTCTATACCCGTTTGTTTGCTTGTTTGTAGAGAACCTTTTCTGTCCTGATACTTTCTGATCTAAGAGTTGAATTCAGTAACTTTTGTCTCAGTACTTTGCTCTATTGGTTCCGGGTTTTTATTGAGTTGTGCAGAGCTAAATAAATAAAATTTTTATGATATTTCATATCTTTCTGATCTTTCTTACTTAATGCTCTGGGGAATAAAATCCTTAGTCTTGTTTTTATGTTTCTGTTTTTATAGTAAACCTCCATTCTCATACAGCACCACTAATTGTGAATCTTCATTCTTTTTAAATTAGACAAAGCAATATTAAATCCATTTAGAAGTGCATAACAAGATATGAATGCCTCACATATTTGAGCAATTCAGTAATTCCCTGGATCTTTTGGAAAAAAAAAAATCAGAAAAGTGAATTGCTAATATTTTCAGGGAGAAACTTGTACACATCATGTATGTTTATTATAAAACAATAGATCTTTTTTCCCTTCCAACATGAACAGTTTAAAAATAGAATATTTTGGAACCACTTGTATCACCACTTGGTTTGTTCCCACATAAATGTACCAACAATCCCTTGACTTTAATCAAAAGATATTGCCAGCCAAAAGGTCAGAATAGTAAGACAATAAAAAGGGCCAAAAATAAAATGTTTTTCTTCACCTCACCAGAAAATACGAAAATGTTTTCCAATTAAATCTACATTAAACTTTGAATTCTTATGTGGATCTGATTATTTATTAATCTTAGACCTCATTTAGAGTGGAGAGGGGAGTTAAGGACTGAACATAAGTCTAGTTTCTCATTTCAGAAGTCATGTAATCAAAAGTAACTAGAAATAACTGTATAAATGCTTAATATTATTAAACATAGAGTAAAGCTCCTAAATTCCTTATACACATTTTAAATGTTCTGCTAACTATTTCTACAGTGATTGCCCTTAAAATGCCAACATATGCCAAAAGCTACTAGAAGCTGAGTGAGATACTGCAGTAATTCTCTATACTTGGTAGACAAATTAATTACAATATAGCTAAGGCATTTTGTGGGATATTTTAGGAAATCCTGTTTGAAGGAAATGCATTTACTACATCTCTTTTCAGGATGCTTGTTTTTTAAATGAAAATTTTAAAAATGGGGTATTTTTTTTAAAGGATAAAAAGAAATAAGGTATTAGAGAACTTAAAACTCAAGAAATTTATTAGATGCTCCACACTAAATCTTGTCTTTTTTTATGTGATTTGGATTTAATCAAAGAATATTTATACTGATTCCTTACACATTTACTGTTCTTTCTACTTGTTTGTTTTAACAAGTTTACAACAAAAAACTTAGCAAAGTAGAATTAAAGTCTAGAGTCTAGCGACACATCAACCTGAAAAAGAATTTTTCCTTAAGTTTCCCACTGAAATCAACAACTCCAACATTTAGTGATCCATTAAAAGTTTGTTTTATCACTTTTGTTAGTTTAAATCATCAACAAATAAATGGAGCTGAAGAGCAATGGAACCTGAACAAATTATATAAAAAATAAATCCAAATTATGCAGTCATATTTAATCTAACTGCTATTAAAGAAAATTCCATTTCTTTGCCTGTGGTTTTAAGAAACTTCAAAAACTGCTGAAGCCAGTACTAAGTCTACACCATATAATGCTTCCCAAAGGTTTTTAACAGTTACCATGTTTTGTCCTAGTCACAAATGATATGGAACAAATTAAAGGAGAATAAAACTCTTCAAAGTCAGATGTTAAGGTAGAGAATTATCTGAATCATTTAAAAAGAAGCCTGTACCTTAAATCATCCAGAGTAAGGTGGCTGACCTGAAGCATTTGTCTCTAGTCATGGAACAGATGTTATAAATACTATGGAATACCATCAAATAATTTCAGCAATCATTGTCACAAAATATTCTTGTTAAAAAGATTTAAAATAGCGTGATTCATGAATCTTCATTTGGAATCAAGTACCAGGTGTTTCTTCAATACATGCATCCCACTGGTTAGTAGGTGAAGAATCATAATGTACGAGTGATATTTTATTTTTGGTTAAAGAATGGCTTTCTGGCCAGCTCCTCACCATCAATCTCCCGTGTTGAATCTTGGTTGTAGTTTATGAGTTTACCAGAATTTGGGGAAACACAATTAACCTTCATAATGAAATGATCAAGTTTTCAGCTAACTCAGAAATTTAACAGATCTGCACCTGTTAAACAGGGAGAAGTCACCAAAGGACCTTATAGTGTCCTACCAGTATCTGAATAGAGCCTACAGGAGAGCTGGAGAGGGACTTTATAAGAGCATGATGGTGACAGGACAAGGGGAAATTACTTTAAACTGGAAGGGGGTAGATTTAGACTAGAAATTAGAAAGAAATTCTTTACTTTCAGGGTGGTGAGACACTGGAATAAGTTGCCCAGAGAGGATATGTATGCCCCCCAACCTGAAGGCATTCAAAGCCCAGGCTGGAGGGGAATTGGGACTTTGAAAAATCTGGTCTAGTGGGAGGTATCCCTGCCTGTAGCAGGGGGTTGGAACTAGGTGATCTTAAAGATCCCTTCCAACCCAAATCTTCCATGATTCTGTGATTTTACAATTCCATGTTTCCCATGAGGCTTCTCTTCTCCAGGTTAAATAAGCCCATCTCCTTCAGCCTTTCTTTGTAGGAGAGGTGCCCCAGTCCTCAAAACCCTTAAAACTTCCTTTGGACCCACTGCAACAGCTCCACATCTCTCTTGTGCTGGGAGCACACATTAATCCAGTTGCATCTCACAAGGGTAGAGCAGGGGAAGACAATCACTACATTAACTATATTTGCTTTCTCATTGGAGTGATACGTTTGATTTAGAAGGATCAAGTAGTGTGTATAGCTATAATTTCTCTGCCACTCTAGTCCATTTTCCATGCCTTCCCACTGTTCTTTGTATTAATTTTTTTCTCCCATGCTTATGGTAATGCATAGGTTTAGAACAGACTTGGAGATTACTTGCATCTTTGGATCTGCTTCAGAAATTAACAGATGAGATTTTGTACTTCAGGAGGACAAATAAAATGTCTGCAAGGTCCCTGTTCAGAATCCCACCCATTTTGTGACTCATGCAAAAAACTTCTTAAAGGAACACAAGGGAAAGAGAAAAAAATCAGAGTCAAAAATGAATAGGGCAGAATATCTTGTAGCAGTTGTGGGAAGCTGATAATATACAGAAAGAAATCTGAGTGCTTCTGTGAAGATGATCAGCAACTTTTAAGACCCCTCTTGAAAATACATTATTATTTTCTTAAGGTGTATGTTTGGTTTTGTTTGTTTGTTTGTTTCCTTCTATGTGGAGATGCTTCAGTCACCTTCAGATTTGCACGTGTGCATGTATTTAAATCCTAAAAAAAAAAAAAAAAAAAGTTATTTGTTTATAAGGATTACCTCTGATATTTACTACTGATCTTGCAAATTTTGTGAAAATCTCCCACATCTGAGAAGGAGAAAAAATGAGTTTTCATATGTCTTCTCACTCTTGCACTTCATTTATAAAGGAAGGTCTGAGCAGAGGATGTTTAGCTGTCAATGCAATGCAGTAATAATTGAAGAAAGCAGGATACATATTATTTAAAGAAAATGAGAATGCAGTCTGCTACTTCATGAAAAATGTCCCTACTTTTAACCTGTATTTTTTTGGATGCTGTTTTTCAAGATCCTTTGCTGTACATGTATACATACTTACAAACCAGTCAAAATACATGTAAATGCATTTTCAGACTAGCTGAAATTAGTTTTACACACTGAAATTTCCTGCTCTCTATAGATCATATCTGGTAGTTCTTAGCCAAATCTCCTTTTAGTCACTTCAGAATTTTTCTTGACTGAAGAGTCAGTATGCATACAAATATAAATATGGAAGAGAAAAGATATACCTCATATAAATTACATCAGATATTCTCTCTATAGCCCAAATACAATTTAGACTCGGCTGTGGGACAGCATTTGGTAGGGATGGCTCCAAATATTAGTGCAGATATGACAAAACTGCCCTCTATGGATATAAGAGAAATGTACCCATATTTATGGAAGCCTTGACATGCACTTGTTCTTGGGATCAAAATATAGAGGATATTCTGTTTTATCTGCTAGTATCAAAGAGAGATTGAAAAACTGGCAAACAGACAGACATAAATATGCATTAAGATGCATAATTAGTTTTAGAGATGATCCAAAACAGCAGGGTACAATACTGGCTAACTTTATCTTGGAGTACATAAGACCATATTCCAAAATCCAATTCTACCAATGTGGAACTGGCATATTTCTTAATTAATGAGATACGTTTTGAGTTTGATTATGAACTAATCTACTCTACTATATCCTAAACACTATACCTGGACAGATTGACAGGATTGTAAAGTGGTTCTTAGTGAGACTTCAGTGCATAGCACTCAAGAGTAAAGTGTTGAAGAATAATCAGTGGAACACAAAAATGTAAGATTACAAAGTGGATCTCAGTGTTGACCAACATAAAATCTGTCACTGACTAAAAATGCCGGAAGTAAGATGAGCTCTGATTTTATAAATCATACCCTGAATTTAATACAAGGTAAGTATATATCTTTTCACCCTACAATAATAACCATCGGACCTACTAGAATAACAATGGTTCTGTTCAATTTATCTAAACAGATCAACATGTTATGTCTAAATTACACTAAGTACAGTTTTCTTATATATAAGTGATGCTGGCAAGAGAAAAAAAAAAAAAAACAAAACGCTTTTTTCTCTTTGTCTGGTTGTGATGCTCAGGGACATGATTTAGTGGTGGGTTGTTAGAGTTAGGGCAGTATGGTTAGGTTGAGATTGGACTTGATGATCCTGGAGGTCTTTTCCAACTGAGCAGTTTTACGATTCTGTGAGCATATATGCATATATTCTTTAAAATATAGAAGAATTCTTATATCCCATAAATCAGCTGAATATTATTTTTTCTGCTGCATAATTGTTTTCAGGTGATAGCTGAGATAATTCTTCACTTGTGAGTTGTGTGAAAGCAGCAACAGAAACTCATTAGAAGTAAAATTGAAAAGAATTATTTATGAAAATTGATTGAATGTTCTCCCAAGTTTTCATTTCTTTATAGCAAAAGAAAAACTTTAAAATGTGTGAAGGAAATAAAATTAAAAAAAAAAACAAAAACCCACACATATGGCTCATTCAACATACCTGATGTATAACTGACAAAGAAGTGAGCGTATCACTGATAGGACATTAAAAAGTGAGATTTTCTTCTTTGCTAGTTACATATTGCACCAAAATAACGACAGTTTCTCACCGCAAAACTGTTATGATCAAAGCCATTTGTTGTGGGGTTTTGGGGGGGGGGAGGGGGGTTTGTTTTTTTGGTTTTTGTTTTTGGTTTTTTTTTTTTTTTTTCAGCTGCATTTGAGCCATTTCTTTTCCAACAATTACTTTGACATCTACAAGTAGATATAATTTCTGGGAGTCGGGCTTCAGAAAAGACTAAATGTAGTATATAAATACACCTCTTTTCTTTCACTTTTCTTTCTTCTACTAGTGATTCTAGATTCTGTCTCTATATGTCCCAGTATAAATTTAAATTAGCTCTACTGACTACTACATTACTTGTAGCTAGAGTTATCTTCGTCTCAGAAAGAGAGAAAACAGAAGTGAAAGCGAGATTAAAGAGAAATTGGAGGAAAGGACAGGAGAAAAGAGAAAAGAGGGGGAGAGACAAAAAAAGATTTGAAAAAAAAAAAAAGAAAAAAGTGTACATACAGTTATGTGTCCTTCTGATCACACAGAGCAATGATTTTTAGATAAATAACTTTTTAGGAGGAAAATCCACACAATCACTTGTTGGCAGGGAAATGTCTCTGTAAATGTCACATTAGGGATCAGCTGAGATCAGTTTTTTTTAGCAGAAGCATTAAGTACAGTGTTGCTGTATTTATCTTTTTGAAACATTGTGAAAACTTGTTGATGTTTCTTCTTACAGGATTATTTAAAATTACATGAAGATTTTCCCTTTTAGGTGACAGTCATTTTCATATTATATGTAGTGTACTGTTCACTGACAATATTATTTTTAAAATTACTTCGTTAAAAAATGTGTACAGTAATTTCAAGTATTTAATATTTAAAAGCTATATCTAGCTTTTGTTTCTCATAGACAGAGACAGGATCTATAAAATATAGTGGCTTAAGAAATTTAATAACAAAATAGACTAATACAAAAACCAAATTCTATTTTAGAAAACCAAGATCTATTTCAGAAAACTCCAAAAATCTGACTAAATTTTCAAGTATAATTTCATTTTTCTTCAAAACAATTTTCTCCTTAACTGATTTTTTTTTTTTTTTACTTGTTTTGGGATGTTCATTTCTTTTTTCAATCTCAAAAGAATAGCATTTCTCCAATTATACATAATTTACTAATCTGAGCTCTAAAAATTTTAGTGTGGAGAAAAATATTTAAATAGGCAAAAATAAAGCTCACGTATCATTTTGTCTTGTGAAATCACTGACCTAAGCAAATAATGAAGAAAGACAAAGTGATTTCAATTGCTTCCCACTCTAAATTAGAAATTTATTTCCATTATTAATTTTTTCTTTTCCTTTTTTAATAAACACAGCAGGCCATGCTGATATACATCAGTCTGCTGTATGCAGATGCACCTGCTGACTTTATGTGTTACAAAATCTTCTCAGAATGCTCTCAAATTTTTCTGCTTAATATTGAAAGGAATAGAGAAGATACCAACATTAACATAAGTTATATCAGCAGTGCTTCAGTCAAGTCCTAGCACAGAGCTTTCCATCCTTCTAAATCAATAGATCTGTGTACATTTTATGCTACAGTGAAGCTCGGAATGACCCTCTTTTCATGTAGTACCTAGCCTAAGATTCAGTCTGAAAAAGTAGATCATCACAGAATAGCCTTACGATTTTCATGGAAGCATGGAATGTCTTGGATTGAAAAGGACCTTAAAGATCATCTAAATTTTGTTTTAGAAAGCTATTAGGATTCCTCAGTGTGGAACTCAAACTCTTACAATGCTAGATCTAATCCTTGGAATGTCATAAACACCAAAGAAAAAGCCACATCTCAAGGTCCATTGAAGTCCCAAATTCTTTTCCAATACTAAGTTAGATTAAGACCTCTCCAGTGCTTCTGCTGTGACACTGGTTTGCACCTTAATATCTTTTGGAACGTCAAGAGCAAAAGTATACTTGAGAATAATTTAGAAACTAGGAAAGGCTTGGCTACCCTAATTGTTAATGAGACTACAGGGGGCTCAGCTGGAGAATCCTCATTATTGCACTTATACAGAGCTTGCCAGTGCCTCTAATTTATTGCAGAAGGAAATTCAGAATCAGATAAGAGAGGAAATGACTAGCAAGGACATATTTATTTGAAGTAAGCAATCATTGTTGCTATGGTTATGAAAGAAGTGACTGATGTCTTGAAAGGAAGAAACCATCAAATTTTATTTTTCTCTGTATGCCCTGTGTGCATCCCCATCATCTTGCCTTCCTGTTCCTTTGCACTAAAACCACAGCCAGGGAGTGGGGCTGAGAAATAAATGTTTGAGCCTTCTTTCAATAGGATGGAATGGCTCTACTCCCTCTCTCCCTATAAGAAAAGCAAACATACAATTCTATCTTCATGTCTATGGGCAATAGATGTGACTTTAGGGAAAGAAAATTAAGCATGAGGTGATTTATCACAGCATGTATTTATTATGTACTTACAGAACTCATAAGAATAAGGCAAACCTACAAGTGTCTACCTTTGAGAGATAAGGATGGGACTGCAATTACTATGCAGTGTGCATGTGGAAGAGTGCTTTTCTTACCACTGACTCTTGCAACAAATTCTCTTGTGTGGAAGTTGCATCCATTCTTATTTTGTTTTAAAGAGGTAAGCTGGTTAGATCTTCGCTTATATCAAGTGGTATGCATAAAACCACAAAAAATTTTGGAGTCCTTGAAAATCCACTGAAAAGTAGATTACAGCTTTTCAATGAAGAAATACAAGCTGGGTAGCCTTGTGTCTGCTGGAGGGATGCTTTGAACTTGCTTAATTTCTGCTCCCCTGTGGCAGAATGACAGCAGTGACCTTCCAGAGAACTAGAGTACTCCCAAACAGACTAAATAGATCACTGTCATTGATAATTCACTGTTTCTCTGCTAGTAATTTCATTAGGTAATTCATTCAATTTATTTGCATATATTTCTAGAGACAGAAAAACTTCATGAAATAGGTGAACAGATAACTTCATAGGGCTTGAGAAATAGCAGCCTAAGCTAATGCCTCAATACAGCTATTATGTTTCACATGTTACTATTCCCTCCCACAATAAAGTTTCCTAAACCATCATGAAGTGGGGAGAGGAAACTGCTTGCCACACTCAGAGTGGAATACAAAAACTGCAGCAAAGAATTTCACTTCCAACAGAAGCTCCTGAAATATAGTGGCAGTCATTGCTCTTCAGTAACACTGAACTGTTTGAAAAGAAAAGAAAAAAAAAAAAAAAGAGGGGAAGGGCATCTTTTATTTGTTTTTGTGGTTTTTTTAATTTTTTAAGATTTTGTGAAATAAGTTAGGTCAGGATGTTATAAAAACACTTTTTTCTTCTGTTCTGGATCAAAATTTGGTATGAACATGAGCCTGGTCTATACTCAGGAGAGACCTCTTCACAGTTTTGTACTAAATCCCACCCAGTTTGCTTTCATACTATTATAGAATGTATACAACAAGAAGGGGTCCTCACACATACTGTAACATGACAGTAATTGTGTTACGCACCAAATTCCACTCACATATGTAGTCAAACAAATATCCTATGGCAGAAGACATGCAGTTAATGTTCAGTATTCTCAACTCAAGCTCCAGTTCGTAAGTAACCACAGGCCAAACTTGGAGTGCACTCAGCTGTCTGCCAAAAGTTACAAGCATTCATGAACCTCAACAGCAACTGAGAAGCATTTCTGATAGCTTCCCTAGCCTAATATCATTCTTTGAAAGAGGCATTACTGCCAACTCCAATGAATCATCAAATAGCTTCTTACCTTCCTCCTTCTGATGCCCTACTGCAGTGAATCAGTTTGATGCAAAAACTTACACATGAGAGAGAGACCTTTGTGAATGGCACTAGATGTGTTCCTCAGGGAAATGTGTTTCTTGTTTAACTTGAGTTGATAACCTCATTTCTCCAGGCATTAGAGTGTTACATGCACATCTTTCCAGATCTTGCCATGACAAGCCTGCTGCCCTTGTTCATGTGGATAATAGTGGTGCAATGTGCTAAGTGCTGTAATTGCCACGATGCTAGATCCCTTTACTACTCACAGATGTACATCAAACTGATTCAAAGCTTCGTGGATCTCTTTGTATCCTTCCTGATGGATTCAATCTCAAAGTGTTACAAGCAAATCTTTGTAATAAACAGAAGACTAGACAGAAAAGAAACAAAACTTACCAAAACAACATAAAAGCTTTATTAATTCATAGTCATTTATTTCATACATTTAGGTGAACAGATGACACTATTTAAGTTCTGCTCACATGCTTTGCAGAAATAAAACAACCAGATCATTTCAGAGGATGAGATGCACTTATATGTAACAATGCTTCTGATGCACAGAAAAGAGAGCTATCACAAATAAAACAAATATAAACATCAAGCTCAAGATGAAACCTATAGCGTGCCTAAACTGATGTAAATTTCCAGTCTAATGTACTTTACAGGAAAAAGACATTTTTATTCACTGTAAGAATATTCTTACAGTCTCATAGTTTGATAAGGTTTTCACTTACCATCCTCTTGAAGACACTACACAATGAGTCATACTGGACATCAAAAGATGCTTCTCACAATTAGGCATAATAATCCCCATACTTACACTTAGGAGGCCATATGTGTAGTTTCCACGATTAGGTTTTGTTTGGTTTCACACATGAGCTGACAGGCTGATAGATAGATGGGTTTATATTAATAACAGAGAAACAAGAAACATAAATACTTTTGGCAACTCTACTAATCTTAACAAAAACACATTGAAACTTCCATTTTGACCAAAGGCCAAAGACCAAATTGTCTTGAAAAGAGTGAGTTGTGATAGTCATTTTCAGTATTCATGAGCCAGAAAAATAAGAATACAAAATTTCTGGAAGCAATTACTTTGACCTCCACTACAATGGTTCAGGACCTGTTCCTGCTGAGTAGCATAAATAATTCAAGAAAAAAATCCTTGAGGACATCTGCTGATGTTTATTACCTGACCCTGCATAGTTATCCTTAGAGAGATGAGGTTTTTTATTAAAGCTGTTAAATCTTATTGAATGTTGAAGACTGTTTTCCATCACAGGCTGTAGCATTGCTGCTCTGCATATACAAATAGAAACACTGAAGGAATCAGAATGTGAATGGTCAGTAGAAACCACTAGAGTGAGCCTGAGGACGAAGATTACAAAAAACTTTTTTTGGCTTACATTAGAATCAATCCTACGTGTGGGAAGATGATATGAAAAAAGCAAGAGAGGAAATAGATGGACGAAATAGGAAACAGAGACCAGGAAAAGCAGTGACTGGTGGTGCACAAAAGGAGTGGGAAAAATAAACAAACAGAATATATGTAACTAGTTGTTTGTACTGGCTTTAAAATACTATGATGCATAGCTTTGCATATAAACTCCTAGGAAGATAAGAATTTTCACAGAAGTAGAACATCAGTAGAAGTGTTTGGAAAGATGAGATTCTGAGCTGGCAGAGTACAAAACATAATTATAATTAAGATGTTTACTGCCAAAACCACTGCTAAATTATAACCAGAAGATGAATGTATAAACTGACTGGTGATACAGTCAAGAAAGAACAAATTTCCAATGATTTTTGTGCTTTGTTACACTAGTGAACTATCAATTATATGCATATGTTCTTGGACCCTGATCACCAGAAACTACAACTGGCAACAGGTAAATTATTATTTCTCTGCTCTACATTTGTTTTCCAGCTTTTCTGGCAATTATTAATTCATTTATTTTTGTTAGAAGGAAATGAAGATAGGTGCAATAACTGTTGTATTTTATCCAAACCTGAAGGTAAATTAAGGTCTAAAAGGAAAATGATATATAGGATATCCCAGATAATTGATTGTCATAATTGAAAAACTCCTATGATCCATAACACATACAAACTACCTGACATTTGCTCTGAATTCCAAGATGTGTATCACTACGCTTCAAGCATTTATTACATGCAAAGAATTCATAAGGAAGCATCTAAGCAAGATGATTATAACATATGCCAACTTCTCAACAGGGCTAAAAATGAAAGCTTCTTTAAACGGTTTATCTATGTTCTCAGGGAATTGCCAGGGGAATTTTAATGGCCATTAAGAGTCCCAGCTACAATGGAAAAGTTGGTCTAGTGTATTGGTCCTAATACAGTGCCTCTTCCCATCACAGCAGATTTGACTCTCACTGTTATACATGGATTATGTCTATTTTTCCCCTCCTCTACAAAATGTAAGTCTGTTATGTTCTCATCGAGGGAAATGATGATAGGGTTACAAAGGTCTGTGATTAAATTTGCTTAGCAGCAACTTGTAAATAACCTGCAGCACTCATTCCATTTTTTGTTTTCATTCTGTATCCTGCAGTGAATGTTGACTTCCTAGTACTGTTCAGCAAAAAGGAAAAGCACACAGCCAACTGATTGGTCCTCATTTTCTGAAATGAGAAATGATGAACAGAGAGTCATCACAAAAGGCTCCAGAAAAGAAACCAATTTTGAACCAGTATGTCTCCCATACATTTTTACCTGACTACTGTGAATAGCTTTTGCACTGTGCCTTGTCCTCATCATAGGTCAACAAGGACAACTGCCTTGTATTTAAGAGAAAGCTGATGAACTCAGTGATCTCTGCAGAGTGAGGAGGCACAATGAAATGGCTGTCTGTTCATGGGTGATTAGAGTCAATAACTCCAGAGCCTTGTGTTGTCTTTATCTATCTTCATCTTGTCAATAAAATGAAGTGAGTTTTGCACTGGGCTTTAACAGAAGAGAGAGAGAGGTGATTCTTCTGAACCCCTCTGCTTCAGTGTTGACAGAGGACTCAAAAGCGTGCTTCTGGGCCAGAGGACAGCCTTGACAGTAATGGGATAATCTAGGGACACTCTAAATGAAAGAAAATCTGTAAAGATCTCCATCTAGGTGTTACCAGACCACACACAGGATATTTATTTTCTTCAACATTCTTCCAAGAACTGAAGAGGTTCTTCTCAATGCAGTTTGGAAGTGCTTGGAAATCTTTCCCATCAGATTCTGGCAGTATTTCATTTCTCTGATCTTTGTGCATTTGTATTCATGGAATTTGTTATTGTTGCTTAACTTCCCAGAGAATCATTGGACTGAAGCACCTCTTTTCATTTCTCTAACTAGTGCCATTTGACCCATTATACAATTTAATCCAGCCTCCACTTTTGAATGGATTTTCTCACAAGTGGCAATCTCTAACAGGGTCACATTGAGAGGCAACTCCATTGCATGTTACCTTGCACCATAATGAGGGCAATTTCAAAAGCATTCAATCAAAAGAATTGGTGTTTTCTGCAAGAGGCTTGTGTCATAGGCTTTTGTCTGTCCATATGGCGGGCAGTAGCTTTTGAAACAGCTCAGTCTGTGTCTTGCAATTGTGTCAGTTTTGTGTTTCACAGTGGTAGGAGTTGCAGTACTACAAAAGTATTCTTAACGGCCACTGGAAAATTTGCAAGACTTTGTAGAGCTGAATTGCTCCTTAGGAAAATTGGATGATTCCAGTCTTTTCAGGTGGAACTTTTCAGACGATTTCTATTTACTTGGCCATTAAGACACAAACAAATGAGAAGGTTTGGAGGAAGACAGAAAGCAAGGAAGCTGTCATTATGCTATTCATACTACACTGTTTTCCGAGTTACTACAAAACCATGTTTTGTACTGTATATTAGATATTAGAATTTTTCCACTACTGTAAAGGAACACATTAGTGTAATATGTGCTAACCCATGCTCTTTGACATCCATTCTCTAACACCTTGTGTCTTTTCTGTCTGCCTTTGCTTCTCTTCTTTTATAATTTAAAACTCATGAAGTGGTCTGTGCTGGGTCCTGTCTTCTTCAACATCTTCATCAATGACCTTCATGAGGTAAAAGTGGCCAGCCTCAGCAAGTTTGCTGATGATATGAAGTTGGGAGGTTTGGCTGACAAGCCTGAAGGCCGTGCTGCCATTCAGCAAGACCTGGACAGGCTGGAGAGCTGCGCAGTGAGAAATTGGATGAGGTTCAACAAAAGCAAGTGTGGAGCCTTATACTTAGGGAGGAATAATTGCATGCACCAATGAGGGTTGGGGGATGAGCTGCTGGAGAGGACCTGGGCGTCCTGGTGGATGACAGGTTGACAGGTTGATGAGGCAGCAGTGTGCCCTCGTGGCCAAAAAGGCCAATGTCATTCCGAGGTGCATTAAAAAGAGCCAGCAGGCCAGCAGGTCGAGGGAGGTAATCCTCCCCCTCTACTCTGCCCTGGTAAGGCCTCATCTGGAGTACTGTGTAGCCTTCCGCATCATGCTGTGAGATGGGTGCATCTGATGATCACTTATCGTGCACTTTGAGCAACGTGGTCCAAACATAAACATGTACTTTAGTGGGAAATTTACATAGCACAGCTATCCTGTAGGCTTTGGTCCTCCCACCTGTATATCTACCCAAGCTGTGCAGTTTTATGGGGAATCAAAGCAAGCCTTGAGTTACTTAACTTTTGGAAATCTTGCCATAGCAACTTTAGGAGGAAAGAGGGAAAGGGGGAGGAATGGAGAGAGATCGCCAGTCCTGGATCCAGCATCTGACCTGCCAGTGGGGTGTCAGGCATGGAGGGAAAGGGCCCCCCCAGACTGCTACATGTGCTTACCTATAGGCCCCAGTACCCAGTACTTTTGGAGCCTTCTCTTGTCCCAGTTCCAGGACTGGCTGAGACATCTATCCGATCAAGAGAAACTGTCAGCTGGGTTGGGCTACTAGGACTGAAGTTTCTCAGGAATGGCAACATAACGGTGAATTATCTTTGACTTGGTGGGCACATGAAACGGATAGGAAGAGAAACAAAACAGAGATGAACTCAGGACTGAAAAGTGGAGGTGAACATGAATGATATCCACCCTCAGCAAGTTTGCTGATGATATGAAGCTACGAGGATTGGCTGACACACCTGAAGGCTGTGCTGCCGTTCAGTGAGACCTGGACAGGCTGGAGAGCTGCGCAGTGAGAAAACGGATGATGTTCAACAAAAGCAAGTGTGGAGTCTTACACCTAGGGAGGAATAATTGCATGCACCAATGCAGGTTGGGGGACAAGCTGCTGGAGGGGAGCTCTGCAGAGAGGGACCTGGGCGTCCTGGTGGATGACAGGTTGGCCATGAGCCAGCAGTGTGTTCGTGTGGCCAAAAAGGCCAGTGGCATTCCGGGGTGCATTAAAAAGAGCATGGCCAGCAGGTCGAGGGAGGTGATCCTCCCCCTCTACTCTGCCCTGGTGAGGCCTCATCTGGAGTACTGTGTCCAGTTCTGGGCTCCCCAGTACAAAAAAGACAGGGACCTCTTGGAAAGAGTCCAGCGGAGGGGCACGAAGATGGTGAAGGGCCTGGAGCATCTCCCTGTGATGAAAAGCTGAGTGAACTGGGTCTATTTAACCTTGAGGAAAAAAAGACTGAGAGGGGATCTAATCCAGGTTCATAAATATCTGAGGTGTGGGGGCCATAGTGGTGAGGCCAGTCTCTTTTCAGTGGTGAGTGGAGACAGGACAAGGGGAAAAGAACACAAGCTGCAGCATAGGAAGTTCCGCACAAATGTGCACCAGAACTTCTTTAAGGTGAGGGTGACGGAGCACTGGAACAGGCTGCCCAGGGGGGTTGTGGAGTGTCCTTCTCTGGGGATACTCAAGTCTCGCCTGGACGCCTACCTGTGCAACCTGGTCTAGGGAATCTGCTTTGATGGGGTGGGGTGGACTTGATGATCTGTGGAGGTCCCTTCCAACCCAAACAGTTCTGTGATTCTGTGATATTGCAGTCTATCCATGAGCGTGTGTCACGGTGACGTGATTTGTAGCTCACACCGCACCAAAGGCCCAAGAGAAGGGTTTATGGGTGCCACAGCCACAGTGGGTGCAGAGAGCACCGGCTCTCGTACGGCACGGTGTGCGTAGGGTGCGTGCGTGAAGGATGAACCTCGGAAAGGACAGACACTGGGAACAGCGCGTGCTTCTGTGTTCTAATCTTTTATTGGAAACGCGTAAGCCCCGCTAGTGGCGACGGGGGCGCCGCCTCTTGCAGGGCGGAGGAGCGCGCTGGGCGCTGCCGGCCCTCCTCTTCGTGGGGCGCCGGGACCCCCCAGCCGAGCGCTTCCTGCGGCGCTGAGCAGAGGGACCGGGCTCTTCGGGAGCCGGCTCCTCGCCAGGACCTGTGCCGAGGGCCCCGCTGGACGTGCCGGGAAGCTCCTCTGCGTCGGGACCCGCGGAGCTGCCGGAGGGCACGGCGCTGCGATCGACGGCGTCTTGCGGGGAGGCGGCGGGACCGGACGGGGCCGCGGGGCCGTCCTGCTGCTCCTGGGCAGCGCTGGGATCTTCGACGCCCAGCAGCCTGCGGGCCCCCTGGCCGCACCGGCTCTCGATAGCGGTGATGAGGCCGTCGATGAGCGGCGCGGAGCTGGGTCCCAGGGCGTGCTCTGTGCACTCCACCAGGACGTCTCGGTCCGGCCCCACCTGGCACAGGAATGCCAGGATCATGCCTTTGAGCCAGTTGATTTTCCACCAACGCAGCTCCCCGTTGCGGCGCAATTCTTCCTCCAGCCAGGGCAGCACCGGGTCCAGGATGTCTCGATGGACCCTGAAAAGTGCCGCCCACTGCTCCGGCAGGAGGCCGCCCACTCGCTGCAGCTCCTCGGCCGTGGGCTCAGGGGACGGCGGTGGAAGGGGTGGCAGAAGTTCCTCCTCGCCGTCAGGGTCCGTGGCAGCGGTGGCGCCGAAGCCGGCGGGCACCGGCAGTGCGGGCGGGGAGACGATGCAGTCCACGAACTGATTGTCTCCCCGCACAGAGACCCGGATGGTCTGCATGGCCGAGCGGCAGAGCGGGCAGCTGTCCCTCAGCCTCGCCCACCGCTGGATGCAGCCCAGGCAGAAAGTGTGATTGCACGGAATCACACGGGCCGTGTCCCGCCGCACGTCGCGGCACACAGGACACGTCCATGCCTCTTCTGCAGCCATGGTCTTCTCGCTGCAGGGGCTGGGAGAACCGAGGATGACCAGCTGTTCTCCCTCAACGCAGCCGCAGAGGTGCTGTCTGCCCTGCAAGAGGAAGGAAGGAAGGTCACGGTCACTCGCTGTGCCAGGGTGTGCGAGTCCTCTGCACAAAGCCCTCCCAAGGCCACGACTGGGCCTTCTCGTGCTCCCCGCTGGCACAGGGCCAGGCTCCCCACGGCTGCCCTGAGGGACCCAGCTGTCCCCGCACCACTCACCTCCGCTGCTGCGGGTGCGCTCCGTAGGGTCCCGGCTGCCTGCACGAGGCAGGGCCGGGGAAACAGACGCGATGCTGCGGGGTCAGGCACTGAGATGCTGCGAGCAGCCCCAGGCACGACCCAGCACAGCACAGCCAAAACCTTGCTCGACCTCCAAGCCTCGCAGAGCTGCTCAGCACGGTCCAGGAACGAGCCAGACTGAGCCAGGCGCGGCCGGCACCCCACTATGAGCAGTGAGGGCAAGGCTGTCACAATCCGCCACTCGGCGACGGCACAGCCTGTTGCTCGGTGACATCACAGACTCATCCCGATTGGCAAAGACCTCCAAGATCATCAAGTCCAAACTCTAACCTAGCGCTTCCAAATCTACCGCTGAACAGTGTCCCTAAAGACCACATCTACGCGTCCTTCAAGGTTGGGGACTCATTTTCCTACCTGTCCAGGAAGAAGAGACATAGTAAAATACCTTCTCCTGGAAGGCAAGCAATCTGTCATAGGCACGAATTGGCCAACAGCAGTCACCAGCACTGAGAGGAGAAATAAAGAATGTCATTTTAAAACAGACTTACAGGGCATGGTCTCCTACTGCATAATGCCAGCTCGATGTCACTGTAGTCCCACTGTCCAGTCTCACAGCAGCTTCATTCCTGCACATGCAAACTGTCTTACACCTTCTGCACATTGCAGTTTCTTGACAATAGATGATGATACATATTAGTATAAGTGTTCAAGGAGCACAGTGGTGAAATGCTTTACACAGGCATTGTGACAGAGCACTGGAACAGGCTGCCCGGGGGGGGTTGTGGAGTCTCCTTCTCTGGAGATATTCAAGTCTCTCCTGGACTCCTAGCTGTGCAACCTGGTGTAGGGAACCTGCTTTGGCAGAGGGGTTGGTCTCGATGATCTCTAGAGGTCCCTTCCAACCCCTACAATTCTGTGATTCTGTGATTCTGTGAAAGTGACTGAATTGATAGACTGTGAAACTTGCTGTCAATAGAAAAGGTATAGCATGTGTGTCTGCATTTCCTCCCTTCTATATGAGCAGCAAGTCTGCTATTAAGGAAAGCAACTTAGTGCTCAGCCTCAGCACTGATGCAAGTACTGCATACCCAGTACAGGGACTGACAACTCAGTCTCAAAAAGTGAGCTTTCTACAGGAGTAAACAGAGTACCAAGTCTTACTCAGACTGGAGAATACTTGCTGGGAAATACCTGATCTGTGGCTTCTTAAGCTCTTGCTTGTGTTTCTATGTACAAAGATAGATTTCTTAGTAATCATTAAGCTGAATGAGGACCACTGGAGTTCCCTGTCCTCATCACCATTTATTTCAGAGGCCAAACACTTAAGGCAAGAATCTGGGATATATTTCCCTAAAGAAATGGGCTATAAACATGATGAAGTAGATTCTTACTAAATTGAGGTGGCACTTTAATTCTTTTCTTTGTAATTAGGGGTGGAGAGACATTATTTTAAACTTCTTTATGTTTTCTAACACAAAATAAATTTCAAAGACAATTGAAGCAATGCAAAAATGGAATCGCTGGTTTAGTACTTATACACTGTCTGCATCTAATTTATTCTATTTCTCCATAGAAAACAAATTTGTACTTTTTCCATGCCAAATGTGGTAACACTTGTGAGCTCATCATTACATAACGGTTCTGAAGATATGCAATTAAAAACTCAGTATATTTTTCAAAAATCTTTTCAGAGATGCTTCAGAAAGAGATTTAAAAAAAAAGAAAAAAGAAAAAAAAAAGAAAAAAGGGAATGAATAAAATTTACTTCAGGACATGAAAAAGAAGGGAATTTCTCAGTACTGCAAGAAATTATCATACTTTCAGTAGAAAAAATGATCAGCAATTTCAACACTATATCAGATTCCATTTAGTTACTGCACACCTTCTTCTTGTTTCATTTATTCAAAAGAACACACTTTTCCTATTGCTCTGTAACGAAGATAGGTACACAGAATGACAGTTGCAGAGAAAGACGCCCACCCATACACTAAGACTGAGAAAGAATGACATTTGTCTAGAGATACAGGGCTCTCATGTTTCATCTAGCACTGGGAAGCTGACACAGTAATAAAGGTTCAATCCAACAGATTTCAATTGTCAGCAGCATCACTGTACAGGTTACAGTGAGGAAAAGACAAAGAATCAGCGAAGCACGGAATTTACTTCTCTCTTACAAACTTCTGGTGCAGACCAGAAGCAACATAATTATCCCTTATGTTCCTTTGACTGAATTAGGGAAGGAAAGCTGAGGAGAGATGAACCAACTAACAATTTAACTTCAACAGAACAAGACTCTTCTTAGAGATACATAGGGAAAGATAAGAGGCCACTGACACAATTTGTAACGAGTGAAATTCTGAGTAGATGTAAGAAAAATAAGAAAATAAGAAAAATAAAAGTCACATGGAGCTGAACATAGGAACAGATTGTTCAAAGCAGCCATGGAATATCTCTGGGGCTACTCCAAAGTAGATTGGTCAAGCAGAGCAATCTGAACTGACCTCAAAGTTGGTTCCTCTTTGAGCAGAAAATTAAGTAACATTGTATATTCCATAATTACGGCATCACAAAAGCTACGCAGTCTTGAGTAGATCGATCATAGGACACAATGGCTTGAGTTGGAAGGGACCTTCAGGATGGTCTAGTTCCAATTCTATGCCATGGGGCAGTGTTGCAACCCACTAGATCAGTTTGCTCTAAATTTTTTACATTTTGACCTGCATTGTATGACCTTTTAGTGTTCTTGGTGAATAAAATATGTATTTCATATATTTTAGTGTGTATAAAATATGTATTTATATATATGAACGTTTAGTTAAAATATATACATTATATACTGTTATGACAAGCTGTCTGGAGCTCTAGCTGTGTATGAAAGAAAAATAATGCAGTAACTGTTTTCAATCTGTGCTAATGACCAGTGCAGGAATTTGTCTTCCTGTTCATCACTCCCTCCCTGTGCACAGCTGTTGAAAGCAATCCTATTAGCTATTGATGACTTCATTCTGCAATGTTGTTTCCAGGCAGCAGCATCATTCACTTTGCCATTGTTTTTGTTGGATTTGCAAGGAATCTTCAAATGACATTTGTTAATCAATATGAGTGAAGGTCCGTAACTGACAAAAGTAAATGATTTACTTCCTAGCTTGTCTCACCACCGAGTTTCACTCATTGAGGACGTTCCTCTTTAGGCTTCCTTCCTGAAACATTGGTGCCTGCCACGATGGAATATTTTCATACACTAAGCATACACAAAATTGAGTATTTAGGATAACAAATACTGTTTTATTATTCTCATGCTAATTTTTTTGTCCATAATCATATGCATGTCATGAATTAGTCATGCTGACACCTCTCTGATACCTTTTTGCCCTTTTGATAAAGTTGGATTTAACTGCTGCTGCCAGAGTTTATTTATTCTCTTCCTATCAATGGTGGCAGTGGGAGTAAAAGTTGTTAGCAGAGATTATTTGACTTTGTTGTCTAAAGCAAGGATTGTTGTTCTAAGTCTCCATTTCCTTCTTCCTGTGACTCTTTTGTTGGAGGTACAAGATTCTCTTCAACACTAAATGGGAAATATGAGAACAGAGTAGAAGAAATAGAAAACAGTGCTGTCATATTTGACATTTTCAGCAAAAGAAATAGTATGCAACTATTTTGGCTACTTCTTTTCCTTTTTTCAACCTGGTTTTATTAGCTGCAATGTCCATAATCATGAAGTATTTAAAGGAGGTATTTAAAGTATGATGATGTCAAAGCTGCTAACGGGGACTTTTCAATCTGCACATTCTGTAAACAAAGAATAAGCAAGATGGAGAGAAAAGGAGAGTGCTTAGAAACCCAACTACCAGTCCTACCACATAAAACAAAAAGAAGTAGCACTCACAGCAGCAGTCTGTACAGGATTATTAGTTGTATTTTCATCTTGAATGTACCACTGCAGCTTCTTACCCACGGCCGACATAGCACTCAGATATATCTACCAGGAAACAGCAGGCTGATGGCTCTTAAATGCCTAATACGCTTTCCTCATACAATCTAAATGCTTGCTGGTTTGGGGTTTTTGTTTATTTGTTTGTTTTTGTTTTTGTTTTTGTAATAGCACAGGGTTGATCTGGCCCACTGCCTTTTATTCTTGTGGTGGCTTAAAACTCATCACTATGTGGTCAATGAAGAATTCATTACCCTAGGGCAGTAAGGAATTAATTCAAAAATTTTAGCCCACATAGCTTTTTGTCTGACTAGAGGAAGACAAAGCCGTTGTGGATAACCTGCTCCAAAACCTTGTCCAAGATGCTGTCTGCTTCATAAGCTGAGCACAACAAAATCCTGCACTACCTGTAGACATATCTGAAATGTGGTAAGAAATCATTAGAACAGTTCAAACAGTTAACTGGCATTTGAAAATTGACAGTCAATTTCACTACATTCTATTTTCCTCCAGGACACCTTCAGTCAGAAAACGTTAGTTCTCCATCCAACGGAAATATTTTTGTCTTCTGTTTTGAGAAGACACGAGACAAGGGATATTTTAGGAAGATCACCATTTTGCCTTTCTCACTCTTCTCCTTTTCCAGCAGCTGGCCACAGGAAACTATTTGCAGAAGGGCTCTCATCTCACAGTGGGAAAGTGAGTGCCTATTTTCTATACTACAGTGCAGTTGCGTGAGTGCCTAAACCTCTTGGTTCATCTTCTTCTGAAGCAGTACTGCAGGAACAAGTAGAGAAGTCTGATAATCTTTTCTCCCCCAAGTACCAAGATACAGCTTAAAAAATTCAAAATACACTTTTAGTGCAATTGGGAATAATTTTAATAGCTCATATCATCTGTGAAGCAAGCCACTCCCAATATTACTTGTCAAATTATGCATTTACATAATGAACTAATAAGTAGTAGTTGATTAGTAATCTTGCAGTATGAAACTCCTTCCCTTGGCATTTCTCCAGTAGAAATACACATGAATGACTGAAAATTCAAAGTGTAAAATTTGATTGCATCTTTCTATTTATAACCTCATATGCATTAAAATGATTCCCTGGTAATCCCAAAAGGTGTGAAGCTACCACTGATAGCCACTGGCAGCTCCACACCAAAACAATATAATTTGCTCTCCCCCTGGACAGTTATAACATTTAATTACGTGACCTCAATTAACCAGCCTTTCACTATCCTATACTTTAGGATTATCTGCATAAAACCTAATTTTCTATAGTTTTGCATCATGGCTATTTGATCTTCCTTTCTAATTCTTGAATTTTATTATGGCTGCCTGAAGTTATCTTTATTCAGCTCTTAGATATAAGAACATTTTCATTCTACAACTATCAATCTGACTGTTTTTGGAGGAAAAAAAAAAGGTTAGAAGAAGTAACAACCAGCTAAATGAAGTCAAAAGGAGTATTCACAGACAGATCCCTCTTCCTGCTACACAAGACAACACAGAAACAAGATAGCAGCAAGAATTAAAGCTTTTCTCATAGTCTCTTTGTTAAGCATAATTCTCTCCAGCTGAGCCCAGCCACACTTCCAAGGGCAAGGAAATTGCACTAATTATTTTGCTCAGGCTTTCAGCATTAACCCTTAAAAGGTGAATCTATAAAATTTCTCACCTATCTTTATTAGGTACTTGGATCCAATTTACTTTACGCTGTATTTACAACACAGGAAAAAAAGAAAAAAAAAAGAAAAAAATTAAGAAGTTTAGACATTCAATAAATGAAAATATAATTGCCATAATGAAGAGATATGATATTCTTACTGTCTGGAAAATTCCTCCGATATATCTTCATTAAATTTTATGAACTGTAGTGTAGTTTTGCTGACAGCCATTTCTGTCAGTACTGAAATAAGGAGTTAAAGGAACTAAAGGTCACCGAAAGATTAATATTATGACATTCAGTTAGCAAGTTATGCTTTCACAATGTCCAAAGTTTAAAATAGTAATAAATAATAACAATTGTTAGAAACTTCAGAGTCATTGAGATTACATGTTTTAAAAAATGTGCGGATAAAATTAAATTATTGTTACAGATCTTTGTTTCTATGTAGTTGATGAAAAAACAATTGAGTACGATCGCTCTAAATTGTCCCTACAGTTCACCAAATGTAAGTCACCTTTCAATTCTTTAACCAACATACTTCAACACATCTGTATTTTCCATCTGAATGCCTGTCTCACCATGAAGCCTACACTTTAAAGATATAGCAAGGCCCACGTGTTTCCCTGATTATAGATCAAGGTTTGCAGCCTGGTTACTAACCCTGGGTTAAGATTTAAAAAATAAATACAAGATTCTCAGCTTGAAAGTTTGGAAGGAGTCACTTATCAAAAGTATGTGTGAATGTGAGGATGACACATAACATCCCAAGAGTCTTCATAAATGTGACTGTGTACTTTTCAGCTGTAGATGCCATAGAGGTATGCTGGATCACTTATTATCACTTCTTTTCTTCTTCTTTTTTTTTTTTTTAATTATTGTTGTATCTTTTCTTCAGAGCAACATTCCCAATTCCTTGTTTTTTTTGTACTCTAGTCCTGTGTTTTCCAGCTAGCACATAATTCACTCAGATTCAGCCTTGCTCTGTAATTATCTTCATCTCTGTATCCTACTAAAAGAGATGTTTTGTAAAAAATGTGGTTTCCTATCGCAGCAAACTGCTAATTTAATAAATTCAGCAAATACAGTTTGGAGGCTGACACAGCTGTAAACCTCCAAGAGAATGGGATTCTAAAACTGCAGTCATTCTAGCACAACTTACACTGAAGAAAAAAGTCCAAACTAGGATTCAGTATGCTGGGATACAATGTTGTTTTCCATCAGTTTATTGCTTTCCATCATTCTCCCTATTAATATTGAGAACCTGTTCCATGCGTTTTTCAGATGTATGCAAAAAAAGACGTCAAAAATCATTTGATGCTTTTCTTGTTGTTTTTTTTTAGAAACATTTATCCCAATTATTTTAGCCTTTGAATGCATATTATTGTATTTTTAAAGCCCCATGGAGAATATGAACTTATTTCAAATTAGAATTATATAAGCAAAGCTTATCTGTAAATATTAATAATTTACCTGTCAGAGGTTTTGAAAGGCCCAATTCTGATTCCAATCAAGTACTCCTTTCTGCTGGCATTTCAAATGTTTTTTCCTCATTTCAGTAATGTTTTCAGTTGATGCTATACTTATGGGGAGGAATAATAATACAGAATTGTGCAAATGTGTGCCGTTATGACAGGCTTTATAATATGTCATTCAAAGCACAAAATTTTATAGATGTTCATTAAGTGGACTTAGTTGCTACAATTATATTTCTCTGTGTGAACATGTACATGTAGGGAAATGTGCTTATATAGACACACACGTATGTGTATTACACTCCAGAAATATGTATCAGGGCAAAGGAGACATAGTCACTGCAACATTTTGTTTTAAATCTTGATTTTTATTACCACTACAATCCTAGATAGCACTGCCATTTTCTGCCATAGCAGAAGCACTTTATATTTCCCATCCTTAAAGCATGGCTAGGGGTATAGCGAGACACTCACTTCATGGTTGGTACACATAGTGAAATAAATGTTTAAGGCTCATTGTAGGGCTACATTTGACTCCAGCAACTTATGTTATTTCTTTTCTTAGTCTTTCTGTCTTTGGCAGTTTCCTGCAAGCATCAGTTTCTTGACTTTTGTGGATATTTGAGAATGTATATTTCTGCCTCAGTGCAAAAGAATCAAGCTCCTTGGGTTGTACAGGCCATAGGAGCACTGCGAGAGTAGCAGCTGTAACTACTTTCATAACATCCAAGAAAACATTTCAAAGCAGAAGTTTTACAGAAGTGCAAATCAGGATCATTTTCATTGTCCTAGCAGGTAACTCAGCACAAAATAGTCATTCACTCACCTCCTGTCTCTCAGAGGGCTGGGAGAGAGAACAGTAAAAAAAAATAAAAAATAAAAATAAAATAAAAAAAAAAAAAACAAAGTAAAAACAAAGTAAAACTTGTAAGTTGAGACAAGAACTATTTACTAAGACAGTAAGACAGAGAAAGAATTGAAACATGAAGATAATATTAATGATGCACATAATATACAGAACAAGTGATGCAGGAGTGCCTTCTCACCTCCTATATGCCATATGATATGGAATATACCTGTGGCAAGTTTGAATCAACTGTCCTGGTTCTGCCCCTTCCAGCTCTTTGTGCCCCCCCCAGCTCCATTATTGGCAGGGCAATAGGAGAAGCTAAGGAACAAAATATCCTTACTTCTCTATAGCACTTCTCAGCAACATCTACAGCATTAGTGTGCTGTCAGCACTGTTTATCTCCATAGACAAATCATAGTATAGACACTATGAATTAAAAATCCAGCTGAAACCAAGACACATAATTCCTCCTTTGCTGAACACTACCTCTCAAGACTCAGACATGTCTCTGTGAAGCCACTTAAAAAAATTCACTTGCAGTGTTTTAAATATCCAGGTACCAATCAGTGACAAGATATGAGATTTTCATTGGAAGACCTGCTTTCAGAAAGGCCACTTATGAGTAAAGTGCTGCTTTTGGAGTTTGGGTTAACAAGGTCTTAAAGATATAAACATGCAAACAGAGATCTTCCATGCGGGCAAGTTTAAGATCACAGTGTCATTGCTTGGCAAGCTGGAACTGCCAGCACACAGCCATTAGATTCATGTCAGTGTTGTGAATGTGAACTTAAACAAGCACATTAACAACATTATGCAAGAGTGGGCACCATGGTTCTAGGGTGAAAGATGCTGGATTATCTCCAGCTTGGATATATCCCCCCTTTTTAATTTTCTCTCATAGAGGACAAATGGTGAATTTTTTTTAAGTTTTTCAGCTGCTGAAGAGTAAGCTGATAAGGTTGACACAAAAATATGCTCTTAGTTTTACCACTATTGTACTGTACTTCAAACTACTGACTTTCATTATCCCAAACATTATAATGTAAAAACTGCTGATACTCTTTCAAAAAAAAAAAAAAAAAACAGAAGAAAAAAAAAAAGAAAAATAAAAAGAAAAAAAGAAAAGAAAAAAGAAGAACAAAAAGAAGAAATGGTAATGGCTAAAATTCTGATAAATTACAGTGGGCATTATTTTTAATAATTTAGCATAATGGCTGCAGCCTTTTCACTAAAGTAGCAATTAAGTCATCACAGTTGCCTGGCCTACACATATTTATTGTGTCTGTTTTTATTGCTCATACCCTCAGAAGCGTTTTGCTATACAATCTGACACTAAAGTCAGAAATCATGCAGAGAAAACTGCTAGAACAAGAAAGGTCACTAATTGAAACTCTTATTCTTTATTATGTTCCACTAATATTAACACAGTTGTAAGTGTCACCGCATCTCAAACATCAAGTTTCCCCATGTAATCATCATTGCTGCAAGTGTATATCTGTTTGAATACATTTCTAACTCTAAACCAGGAATTTGAACAGAAATAGATTATCAGAGTCATCTACTTTTGAAGTGTGGTATAGCTCACCTTTTAATTCTTGGTTTGTTTATAAGCAACATCTATAAAAGATTCTCACATTTCTGCTATGCAGATCTATTATTTTCCCATAGCTGTCACTATACTGAAACATAATTTTCCCTATGAATTATTTTTATACCACCCCATGTTTCTTTTTTCCTTTTATTTCCACTGCTGAGGTTACTGCTGCCCATACTTAGACAAAGTTCTTCTCAGTACTTTACAGCAGTCAACTAGAAGTCATAATATGGTTTTTAGCACAAACCTCATATTTAGTATGCACAGCAGTCAGGTTATTTCCTCTAAGTATACTTAACAATTATAAGCTTCCATTATTTCTTTTCAATATTTCTAATGTTGATCAGGAAAGGAAGTTGGCAATAGGTCCATGACAATCTCTTTTATGACCTCCTGTGTAGCCTTAGGCAAAATGCTGAATGTTCCTGAAGCTTATTTTCCCTGTCTGTTTTAGCTGTATACTAACAACAAGCAAAGCTCTGAGTATTTTGGCCCTGACTTAACAAGACATGTGCAAGCCATGACTTCCATAGTGCCTTCCCAGTGATTAGAAATTAAGCAGAAGTGAAGCTCTTGTTAATATCTCTAAAAGTTTTGAGATGTCTCAAGAAAGTTATGGTAGTCACCTGATTTTGAAGGACCTCCAAAATGGCACTCTAGATTGTAGGAGTATTTGGAAAACAGCTGTTACTGTGCCATTCACGGCAGGACAACAATGAGCAGATACAGGAAAATTACCTCTAAGTGCAACCAAAGTGTTTCAATGTATTTGATAAATCAACTCTCCTCCATTCATAGAGGAATTGCAAGGGAGATACAGTCACAATTCTGAAGGGCCAGGATCCATTCTGCCTCAGCAGTTTCTAATCATTCACTGGAGATCTGCATGAGCACAAATGCAGCTCAGGCTTCCAGCTACAGCTAACAGCATGGACACAGGCAAGGACCAAGGGGGAGCCAGCATGTACGCATCAGTTTACATTATTCATGCAACTATGATCCAAGATACCACTAGAATAAACCACCTAGTAATAAATTACTAATATAAATCGGGTGCCTGATTATGTAGTCCTAGTAAAACTGGCCTTCATTTTCATTTGAAAAATCAGGATTTTGAAAACTCTAGCTGAAGGTTTTAAAAAAACATCAAAACCCAATCACATCTGGGGTATCCTAGTCTTTGGTACAACACTAGACCCAGGGAGGACTGATCAGTTTAGAAAGGGAAACTAGTCTGCCCCAGGCAAAAAAAAATAATGCAAAGCAAAGTCAATTCACACTATCAAATGGAATAAGGCAGCAAGCTTTTCACTCTGCCACTCTTTCTCCACTCTTTCTCACTCTTTCTTCAGCCTCACTCCCTCCCAAGAACAAAAAACAAAACAAAAGAAAGAGAGAGATAAATCTACCTCACCAGCTCCCGCAACTTCAGGGGATTGTTATTATTTCCCTAAACACCAGTTTGTCAGAATATTGCTACTAGCACAAAAAAATATTACACACGTATGCTACGTAAATACGAATGTATCATGGGAATGCTGCAATATTAGTTGCCTCTGTCACAGGTGTGCTATCCGTCATTTCTAACTGCAAGAGGTGCTGTCCCCGCTGCTTATTAAAGGGATTAAATGCGTTTGCTGTGATTCCTCTAGACCCAGTGACAGGGACTCCATATGCATGTGTGTTCCGTTTGTCCTATGATATTACCAGTTTTGGCACCAAGGAAGCCTCATTCCTGCAGTGACACCACATCGTTATGCTGGGTGTTGGGTTTTCTCCCCTCTCCCCCACCTCCTCTTCCCTGGCTGCAATCAACAGCTAAATTGATCCAGCAATTCATCCCTATGGTAAGTTCCCCGGGGAGAGGGTGTGCACACGGCATGTGGAGTGCATCGGGGAGGAGAGAACCTGGAGAGGAGCAGGGAGGGGGGCAGATAAAGGGTTCAAAAGTGAAGTCATCAAAAATAATGAGGCTGTTCCGCCCAGCTTCCACTGCAGCAAAGGAGCAAAGTGCCCTTTCAAATTGGGTGTCCTGGCTCCACGGCTGAAATAACTGGTCATAGAAAGCTGCAAGAAAATTGCTTTGACAAGTCTGTTACTGTTGTAAGAGTTCAAAGGTTTTGGGCACTAGGTCAGCAGCTGCCAATCAGGCAAACAGAAAAAGCTACTCATTGAGCCAGTGATTTCTACCTAGGCCACAATTATCCCTCACTATTCCTGTACCTCAGCAGCTCCTCTGATTAAACCAGCCTCCCTTTTACATCTCTTTCAGAGTGCGATTCACACACTAATTAGTTGCCTGCTCTCCACTGAGATGTCAGACCCTCAGTCAATTTATCTCTATTTCAGCCTGCTCAGAGTGACTTCCCCAGTTATCAAAATTTAATCATGCCTTCAAAAATGTTGAAAAGTGGTCATTAGAGGCAAAAGGCCACAGGATACAATATTCATTTTTCTCTATCTTCCAGTCATCCAGCTGGCATCTATAATGGATATCCTGGGGGCTGTGAGAACACGTTGATTTATGCAACCTTGCTTTTGCTCTCACTGTGGTGCACCAGCCTGCTTTAAAGAACAGGTTTTAACAAGGTCTGAGGTGGGAGGACATTAATCATGGTAGCATTGTATGTGAAAAAGGGTTCTGTGTAGTCAGAAGAACCCCCTACAGCAGGGCAGTTAGATTTTTTTACCACCTTCTCAGGGATAAAGGAGAGTTTGACAATTGATTAGACCTTTCTGTAACCTTGCAGTCCTGTGAAATGATGAGAGAAAGGGAGGGGAAAGAATGGTAAGAGGGGGAGGGAAAGTGAGACAGAGAATGATTCTCATACTGACTGTCTTAAATGTGCAATAACTTTATGATTCTTGACTGAAACTGGCTATCAAAATCAGTCCCAACTCAATACAGTCTAAAAAAGAAGATCATTCCTGGAATAAGAGTCCTTTCAGCTGTACATGTCAGAGGCAATCACGGGCACCAGCAGCCTGCAGTGACTCCCCTGAATACTCTGCTTTGCAGAGTGAAACCCTGATAAAAATGGCATTGGATAACATCACTCCCAGCTGTAACATTCCAAAGCAGGTTTCAGCAAAATCAACAGTGATGAATTGAAATTTGTTGACAATAGGCTGGGCTGGGGGTGATTATTATTCTTCTTTTTCTTCCTTGAAACCAAAGGACTGATTTCCAAACCTGGGTGCATGCACCTAAGTGCATACATTTGCATGCAATGAGTCAGTGCAGAATGTGAAGGCAAAATCTGAGTGTGCAAATCAAATACTTTCCTTCGCCCATGGAGGGCTCCCTGGTGAGCGATGCTTATGCAAAGAAGTGTTGATAACTTGGCTTGCCTCATTTTTTAATATACTCTGAAGTTGATAGTTTTGCCCTTGTCCAGCATACAAATGGTCACAACATAGAGCGGCCAGAACCAGGTACAGTGAGACTAAGCGCTGCACTGTGCTTCCCCCATACATCTCTGGCAATGTGACTTAACCCTGAACTGTGATCCCTCTACTATTTCATCTCTGAGCTTTTCTCTCTAGCATATGCAATAATTGCCATTTTCCATTCTCCTGTCCTGGGATGTCTCAAGCTGAAGTAGTCTCCTGATCTCTCGCCCTCCCTCCTCACTGATACTTGAGACCCTGGGGGTAAACGTTCAGCACAGTATGCAGGCATTGAGCTGAACAACTCATTACTGATATGAGGAGTAGAATGCAACTAAATCCTTATATGATGCTAGAAACTTAACCCTGGTTGTCATAAGAGACTGTTCTTCTCCACAGACAGAATCAAAATGAGCTGAAGAGAACGTTAAAAATAAAACAAGATAAAAATCAAAAACATCCTCCAATTCCCCCCTCTTTGCACGGGTGCACTGAAATCCCTTACCCGGCCAAGGCCAGCCTGTCTGACTAGCTCGGTTTTCTCTTTCTAATACAGGTCACTGCCAGCTGCATGAGAAGGTGCAGACAGCCTGTCAAGAGTGATCTTTACTGATGTCTGATTCTGGTTAAGTTATTACAGCTCAGTAAAGAAAATCGCACTATATATTTGAAAGCTTTGGAGACACAAGATCCAGAGCCAGTTGCTATCTTTTTTTTTTTTTTGACTATACCAACACACCCCCCATACCAGCTTCTCCAGGGAGGATGTCTTCTGGGTTATGACTCAGTACATGTTTCTTTTGTGCTTCTAGTAATAAATATATTCTGCAAGTAGGACATAAGATAGACGTTTGTCAGAAGAGAGGCAAATAAAATGAACCAAAATGAATCCTGAATGTAGAAAAAAAAGAGGTGCAGGTGTCTTTATCTCAGTGAAAAACGTATGGATGTTTCTTTGTCTCATTCAATATTACCCAAAGAATATTCATGAGGAAAAATACCATCTATTCTCCTGGATGAAAGAAACCAAAGGATCTCGGGGAAGATTAACTATGCCTGATAACCTGTTAGTTGTGAGTGCTTTGGACAGCAGGTATTTTGCATCAACATCTTCCCATCCCGTATGTCAACCATATAGAAATAGAGGCATTACACGTGCTGTCTGTTTGGTGGAAATGAGTGGAAGTACAGTGCTAAATTATGGTTTTGCTCCAATTGCTCTGTCTTCCTGGCACTGTGGGCAAGCATGAAAACTATAATTTTCATTAAAAGACTCATCAGATATTTGGCAGCAATTATATGATTCCTAGAACCACTCAGTCACAAACAGACAATTAACTCATAAAGCAGTGCTCATATTATATTTATTTTCATTTTTATTACAGACCAGTGGTACCCAGAGAGGGAAGAAGCTGCAGAGATGTTTAAAGGAAAACAAAAACAAAAACAAACAAACAAAAAAAAAACAAGAAACAAAAAACCATTCCAAGGAAACAAGGTAGTACAGAATATGGAGTTCAGCAGTTCAATTTCTCTTTGTTTATTTCAATAATGTAGCAGGATGGAATCAAATTATAATTTATAGACAAAAACTATTTTAAAATAAAATAGAAAAAATACATGGATAAGATGAAGGAAGAGTAAATAAAGCCTGATGAAAAACTCCATCAGATATATCTGATGATGACATTATAGGAATTAATCAAGGCATACGCATCTCTTTTCCTGTGTGCAT
This sequence comes from Tympanuchus pallidicinctus, assembly GCF_026119805.1. Lineage (NCBI taxonomy): Eukaryota > Metazoa > Chordata > Aves > Galliformes > Phasianidae > Tympanuchus > Tympanuchus pallidicinctus. The sequence goes on from NW_026294758.1 coordinate 36,507,370, forward strand.
ACATATATGCCTGTATGTATGTTTTTGTAAACATAAGAGTATATAACACTGGAACTGAAAAGTGTCAACTAAAATTGTGATGTATCTAAATCACTACCATACAGTCAGCTATTCAGCCCCTGTTTTTCCTACTTAAGGATCCAAACTGACATAAAGCAAGTACTTCGAGAGACTCTGTTTTTCAAATGGGAGATTCTTAGTAATGGACTATTAGTCAGATCCAATAAATAACAATAATAGTCATTTGCACACTGTGGCAACTCAATTCACACCAAAAGAAAAAAAAAAAGGGGGGGGGGGGGGGGGGAGGAGGGGGAGAGGAAACACTGAAACATCATACTTTCCAAAAGACTTCAATCAAAGTTCAAGTCATCGCAAGTCATGTAAACCTGAGCCACTCCATTCCACCAGAATTTCACTTCCACACCTTTGGAATTTCATTCTGAAACAATATTCAAGCAAATCCATAACATAAACTGTTTAACAGAAAATGTTGTTTTTCAACCAAGAAACTGTTAAAAACAAGGTCCTGGCACAAATTTTATAGAGTTTGGGGGCTGGATTTCTATTTTTACGTTTCATTGTGAACATTATCAAATTATATATTATAGCAGAGATCAACCCTGATATCTGTAAAAAGATAATTTGTCAATGTAGTTCAAAATAAAAGAGTCTAAAAGGAAATCGCCATTTTTTCAATGATAGCAGTAACTAAAAGGAAACGGAAGATTTAAAATCTTGGGTATGGTCCATTACACACACAACAACAAATATTTTAACGAAAAGAAGTGTTTGTGAATATGAATTTTGAGGTGATTCCTCGGATATGGGTTGTAAAATGGAAATAATGACATTTTACTTTTTTCCCCTGCACAAAGTAGCTGAAGTACAGTTGTAGAATCATGGAATGGGCTGGACTGGAAGAGACCTGAAGGGCCACCAAGTTGCAACCCTACTGTCCCAGGCATGGTCGCCAGCCTCTAGATCAAGTACTAGATCAGATTGCCCAGGGCCTCATACAGCACAATGTTAGAAGCCACTGCCAAATCCCAGGAAATAACTGGATAACATGAATATTACTCGCCACAACAAAATATACACTTTAAAGATATATAGATAAAATAAGCCACACATTCTATAGTAACCCACACACAGCAAAATTATGACCCCACTATATTTATACACACGGGTGCAGTTTTCATATACTATTATAGTCTCATATTATATATCTTTAAATCATGCTGCAAAAATTTCTGCCTTCCCCTAATGCGGGCTCTAATTTAGGATGAACAACTACTCTCATAAAGAAAAACTGCTGCTGCTGCTGTTTATTAGGCTGCAGAAAGGTCTCACTGACTAATGTCCCAGGATTAAATGAATGTGGAATAATAAGAGCTGATTTATTTGCGCTCTGGTAGGATAAAGCTGCCACTGATTTTACAAGAAACTATTCATCTGAGGGCTACTATAGCTAGTAAATTGTGACTGTTGCTGAAATTAGTCTCCAGGCCTTCATGCAATCTACAGAGTGAAGTAGCAATGTGGTAATAAAGCTATTGTGAGTACTTGGTGTATTTAAAAGGTCCCACTTTTATCCATGTCTTAAGGGATTCTAAAAGTCAGTTTTCAAAGATTCCCATTGGAAATTCTACCAGACTGTGCTTACAATTTACGTTTCTGCCCTGGGAATGTATGAAAATTAAAAACATATATGTGGTGATAAAACAGAAGAAATCTCATGTGTGGGAGTTATTGGTTCTCTGGCTTTTCTTTCCCTTTATACTTCCCATAGTATTGTTTCCATTTCAGCAGTACAGTGGGCACAGACATTTCTGTCCATCCCAGAAATTTTAATGACAAGAATAGTAAAGTGAATCCCCAGCAAGACAAATCATAAAAAGAAACATTTAAGATTTCCTTAAAATTTTCCAACATTTGTGCTTTGATAAAAGTAAAGAAAAAAGGAACAAAGATAAAAAGTGAAACTGACTGAACAGAAAGGTCCTTAAACTAATTAACTGATCCCTATTGCTAAACAAACCTGCCTGTATTAATCAGAGTAGAAGGATATCATCACAGACAAGTGGAAACCGGTCAGTAAGTTTAGCCTTTTTCTCACGTTCTCATAGGGATGCCTATTGGGTAAGATTCACATGCTCAGTTATACCAAGTGTCTCCCTCTGGAAGCACAGAAATCTCTTTAGAGTTATTCCATAATTTAATGTGAGTGGTCAGTCATATTACTCATATTCTTGGTCAACTTCCCATGTTTTGCAGACAGTGCGTTTATCACTGGCAATCCAAAAAAAATCTGTAATCTGCTGTTTTAATAAATGTCATTTTTCACTAATCTAGCCAAGAGAGTTCTCATTAAGTACAGCCAGACTCCTTAAGGGTCATCATGAGAGTTGGCTCAAATATGACTAGATGAATCGGGCAATGCGCTGTTTGCGAATCCATAATTGTGTTTCTTCATATATTGAACATGAACAGACTTACAGCACTGAATTGGACATTACTCAGTACTTAAAAGCCCAGCCACCCTCAGCCCCTCTGATGATTGAATACAAGCTGGAAGGTTTTTTCTACCAAACTTCTCCACTCTTCTCACAAAACAGCATGCAAATTTTAATATTAGTTATACCTTTGTCTGGCAAGATTATTTCTTCCATGCTAAAGATTGTGCTATATTTCTAGAAGTTCTATTTTTCATCCTGTACCTATTCTCTGAATAAACACAGAGAACATCACCCTGTGACAGTTCTTTGTTGCTAAATCCACTTCAACTAGAATAAATTGACACACATGTTCTACATAAATTTGTGCATTAGAGTGTAGCAGCCCCTATTTACTTCATGAGAAGACTCTTTTGGTAATACTGCTACAGTACTTTTGGCACTCATCACTGGAAACTCATGACATTAATGCTCAAAACTGATTCTGAAATAAAAATACAGCAGTTAAGAAGTGCATCCCCACACACAAACAACCTAAGGCATGAATACAATCCTAAAATTTTACATTTGAGAGATGACACCTCCAGTGAAGAATTCTGGCAGTTCATTTTACTCTTTTATATTTTCATTGTTTTCTCTTAAAGAGAGGAGGATGCATTTAGGCTTGCCTTGAAAATTCAGTCTTGAATTTTCACAGGTGGTCAGTGAATCAATATCTGGATGAAGATCAGTGATGAAAGGTGTCACCCATGGGTCAGTGCTGGGATTGATACTCTTTAATATCTTCATCAGTGACATTGACAGTGGGGTCAAGTGCATTCTCAGCAAGTTTGTGGATCACAACAAGCTATGGAGTACAGTTGACACACATGAGAGACTGGATGCCATCCAGGGGACATAGAAAGGTTTGAGAAACACAAATGCAAGGTCTTGAACCTGGGTTGAGACAACATGCACTATCCCTATAGGCTGGAGGATGAAAGGATAGAGAGCAACCCTGTTGAAAAAGACCTGGGGATACTGGTGGACAGAAAGCTAGACATGAGCAAGCAGGGGGCCCTCACAGCCCAGAAGGCCAACCATATCCTTGGCTGCATCAAAAGAAGCATGGTCAGCAAGGGAGGTGATCCTGCCCCTCTATTCTGCAGTGATGAGGCCTTGCCTGGAGTACTGCATCCAGATGTGAAGTCCTCAGTATAAGAGAGACATAGATCTGTTGGAGCTCAACCAGAGGAGGGACTTAAAAATGATCCAAGGGATGGAATGCCTCTCCTACAAGGACAGTTTTAAAGAGCTGAGGCTGTGCAGCCCAGAGAAGAAAGGTCTGCAGGGTCACCTGATATTGGACTTTCAGTATCTATAGGGGAGCTACAGGAAAGAAGGAGACATACTCTTTAGCAGGGTTTGTTATGATAGAAAAAGGAAAATGATTTCAAGCGTAAGGAGGGTAGATTTAGGTTGAATATAAGGAAAAAGCCTTTTTTCAGTGACAGTGGTGAGGCACTGGAGCAGGATACCCAGAACTGTGACTGATGTCCCATCCCTGGAGACTTTCAAGATGAGGCTGGATCAGGCCCTGGGTAACCTGATCTAGCTGTGGATATTCCTGTTCATTGCCCGTTACTTGGACTACATGGCCTGTAGGGGGCCCTTCCAACTGTTAGTATTCTATCATTCTATGAATGAATAAATGCAACAAGCACACTAAGTGCACAGGTTAAACATCAAAGTGTCCCAGCATAGGGAAACAAAGTTTGCACACTAGCTTTGTTTAACTCAAAGTGAAATAAATCCTGAGTGATACAGAAATAACTTCTTTTACATCAGAGTTACTAAAGCTAGATAATTTTTTTCTACGTGTTTTCCTATCTTCCTCTGCTACAACAACTGTCAACCTGACAACTCTTTTCTTTTAACTTCCTAGTGCCAGAGTGGTCCTTGATGTAGTGCACATCAGAATATTATTGCCATTTCAATGGGGATTTCAATGCACATGTTACATCAAAATAGCATGATGACTGCTGTTTAGAAACCAAAATATATGAAGTTAGCCTACCTACTACGGTTTTAAATGTGCTAGCATGCTTTTTTTTTTTTTTTTTTCTGCTTGCCTTTAATCATATTCTTAAATTGAAAATTCTTCAATCTTTATGGATGAACTTCTTCCAGAGAAACTTAGTGATTTTGAATCAATGCCCAGATACACCAGCAAAAAATGCTTTAAAATAAATAAATAAATAAATAAATAAATAAATAAATAAATAAAGGCATATTTATTGTTGTTTTAAAAAGGCAGCAAACAATAAAAAGTATGAATGTTTCTTTACTGGATTTTCACAACAAATTGTCATCATAGTAAAGACATTTATTTTCTCCATTATTCATAAGTTGCATTGCTGTTCAATGATCATCCTTGTCAGCACAATGAAATTACTATTTAGTTAGATTATGCTCTTTTGTTAAAACTGAAAGGATATGTTCATTTCTTAAAGCTCATTTGTAACTCTGTTACTAAAGTAGCAGTAAAAATCCACATTAATGCATGTTTTGTTGTTCTATCAACTATGGTCGTATTTGGGTCCAAATATATTTGAGTCATGTCCCATCTTAGTCTAGATCTGAGAAAATCTGTCTTCATGTATGGATTAATTTTTTTAACTAAAAAGTGCTGTTTCTTGAATCACCAATAATTTCAGCAAGCAAAACTTACTTTTTCCAAATTTTTTCAGCCATCACAGAGTCTAAAAACATCCATGCAGTTTTTCTTAAACAAATCTCTCAATTAGATTTCTAGCTGCTATTAGTTCTTAATTTTCTGTTCTCTCTTTCTATTTTCCTGTGGTGTTTCTTTGCTCTCCTTCTCATTTTTTTGTGTTCCTCCTTATAAATACTTTTTGGCTATTCAGTAAAAATAAACATGGTGAACAGTGAAAAAAATCACAAATACAATTCAAATGACTTTGTGGAACTATGAGAATGGTGACAGATGTCAATGTTGTGACTGTAAGCTACTTTCATTTCCCTAAGAGTTTTGACACTTTATGTATTTGCATTTATACTGTCTTATGTTTATAATCCTATTAAAATGTCAGGACAGTTTGTTGTGCTTATTATGCAAGACTCAACTTCAAAAATGAGGATTATTACAATTAACCTGATTTTATTTCTTGTAAAGTACTGAAGAAAATCTAAGGAATTTAAGCTACAGATGTGACGTAAGAAGGTAATTCAAGCCGCAGCTGTGATGTAGCAGGGTGTCAGAATTGTGCTTGCACATTCTCTCTCATCAGATTCACCAGGAATACCACAAACAGGTTCTGTATAGGAGTCAGAGGCTGACATGAGGTGTGATGATTGATTTCACATTTAATCATTTTTGTCACAAAACTTTTGACTAGCTGCTGCAGGACTCTCTAGGAGAATTTTTGAGAGTCCAGAGGATGCCCCAATGCAGGTCATGCTATGCGAAGACCAGCTTTGATGAGAGCTATTTGTGTGTTTACAGGTATTGATTACTATACTGAGCAGAGAATTTGGCAAACCTAGAGATGATCCCAGGCAGTCTCAGCTGCAGTTCTGGCCAAATTACACATAAATTAGGCTCTAAAATACTGCAGGAACTAGTACTGTAGATGCAGGAGTAACCATAGAGAACAGCTTTCTGTACCTCCTAGGTCTGTATGCTAGTAATGTAATCAGCTGAAGGGAATCAATATCTCATGATATTGATGGATCATGAACATGTGGGAGTGCACACAGCACCTCTGACAAGGTGAATTATAAGTATTAAGTAGAACAACATTTCAGTGATTCTGAACTGTTTTCTGCAAACATTTGACCAAGATTTTAGATATACCTACTAATTAGTTTGAGTTCTATGTTGCAATTATGTATTTTTGTTTTGGTTTTGTTTGCTAAATTAGTGGCAAAATTCCAGACAATAACTTTTGAAGAAGACATCAGCAACACATTTGTTATACAAATCTGAATACTTTCTTCTTTATTTTAAAAAGCTGCAATTATCAGTGATACTTTGTTAACTGTCGGCTGTTTCAGTCAATATGACAAATTGATGAATGCAATCTGGAAAAAAAAATCAATCTAACAAGGAAGAAAATAACAAGAAGACACTGTATTTTGTAGATATACAACAGACCAAAGAAAACTCAAATTCTTACAGCTCTGACCAAGGTCAGAGATGAAGATGGAAAAAAGACAAAAAGTAGCAATATGGGCAGTGTGAAACTACAGTATGATTAAAATCTCATCTTACATCAAGGAAATTGCTTGAGCACAAATAGAACATCTAGTTAACTTTTTATTCTGTAAACCTTTCTGATGTTCTAGGAATGTTTGATGAATTTTCTTCCCCTGTACAATAGTCTTTTGTACTTTTATTATTAGTGTGGACCTGCAGCCTCACAGCATTAAACATTAATCCTCTGCATAATGAAACTATGAGAATGGATTTCTATGAAATTTCATACATTTTTTAGTCTGTTGAGGAAGATGCTCATTTTCATGTGTGGTATTTCAAAGTTTTCTGATTAAAAAAGAAAAGGCATCTCTAGATTCTTGATTGGTTGGAAGTTGAGAAATATTAGTTTTGTTCTTATTAGTGTTAATGTTTCAATTTGATACTTCATACAAAACGCTCAGAAATGCTCAGTGGGAAATATTTGGGTTCATCTGAAGCATATATTATGTAGCAGAGTTACGCGTAACTCACATTAGGCATGGAAATACCATATGCTCATCACTATCTTGGTATGCCAGGAGATAATTCACAAGGAGTACATCATAGTTTATACTCGCTTTGTATCACACCTTCTGGCAATTCTTGGCACTTCTACAAATCCAGCTAGTTTAGGTATTAAAACTAACTAGATCCATATGACTAGAGTTTCCAGGTTCAAAAAGACTGTTTCTTTTTCTCCAGATTTTAAGTTCTAGAGTATGTTAGTAAAGTAGATACGGCAGAATGTTTTCCTGGGAATAAACATTGGATAAGAAAACAGGTGAAACAGTGGAATAGGTGAAACTGTATAAGGGCAAAATGGAGACATAAAAACTCCTTTTGCAGACTGTACTCATGACTGGAGAGGCCATCATGAATCTGTGGTCAAATGTAGGCAGGGTGGTACTCTTGGTTTGTCTTCTAAATGGCGCTATTCGCTATCTTGATAAACAGTTAAAGCCATTTCTGTCAGAAGGACTTTTTTTCTTAGATGAACATCTTTCATGAGTCAAAGAACTATTGCAGAAAAGGAAAAGAAACTGCATGTTTATTTATAATAGAGCACCTGGGTAATTACCAGCACTTCCACTAACCTCTCCAGTATGGTTCTGAAGGTAGTCATGACATTTGACATAACTAAGGGAAATAGGGATTAGCATTAAGACACATGAATCAACATTTTCTCTAGCTGGTCTTCAAGCACATATTTAAAAATTTATACATGCAGTACCTAGTAGCAGCACACTCTCCCAGAGTATAGAAGTTGTAAACATAAACAAATACACAACCTAAACTTTACTAAAAGAGTTTTCGAAATGTTAGTCCTGGAATAACCTCTTTGAGGTAGAGAGTTGCTTTCACAAGTTATTTCAGAAGCCCGTAGGATAGAACTTATCAAAGTAAAACTATTCAAATGTCTAAAAAAGATCGTATAAGAATGAATGTACAAATGCTGTCATAAACTGAGAAGTAAAACAAATGCCCATGATGTTATGTTTCTGCTGTGATGGTAATTCTGTCAGAGGAGGGAATACAGCAAGAAATGCTTTTCTTTTCAGAATTTGAGGGAAACTGCTGATCACAGTTCTGTTTCCCACTTCTTACCAACCCTTAAGCAGGGAACTTAAACAAAAACAAAACTTCTGGAGTTTCAAAACCAGCCAAAGATCCCTTCTCTTGAACACTAAAAAGCAGTCACAGGTTACACAGTACACTGTGAGATTAGGTCTAGGAAAACGCAGGCTTTGAACAAGCAGCTGAAAGGCTGGTGCCACCACAGAAAATCTGTGTTCTTTGAGCATGGGTCGGTTTACTCAGCGTCTGGCTTGATGGCTGCAGATGAGTCTCGCCCCCAAGGGGAAAGCAGATCCTAGCCCAGGAGCTGGAAGGGCTTGTTGAGAGAGCTTTAAATTAGGTATGAAGGGAGATGTGAATAAAATGACATTCGTCAAGGTAGAGCAAGTAGTTCAGAAATTTCATCTAGATTTGGTGAGGAAAGAAGGGTGGGGGTCAGTGGGACAGAGAAGGGCTTGGAGATGTTGTCTTTGAAGGATGTAGTGGGGATAAGCCTCTGAACTGTCCTGTAGGATTTTCTGGGAGATAATATTGCTGATCCCCTGTCCAAAATCTTCTCATGTCCCTCTAGGAAGCAGTGGGGGAAAACTTCAGAATTATTTTGGAGGTTTGAGGGAGGGCCCCTCTAGAAAGGTAGTGTGTCAGAAAATCCAGCTGAAGTGCCCTTACACTAATGCATGCAGCATGTGAAAAAAGCAGGGGGAGTTGGAAACCAGAATGTGCTTGGAAAAGTGGATAAGTATTAAAGGGAGAGGCTTTATATTCTACTGATATTAAACGTCAGATTGTTATTTTGCCAATATGTTGGATATGTTCTATAAAATTGCCTTTCTTACGAAAAATAAATATAGATAGCTAACCCATACCAGCACTGGGGGCACAGGAAACATTGCTATTTCAATAAGAAAGTATACGGGCATTTCAAAATTATATAATAGGAGATTAAAAAAAACAGAACAGAATCAATTTTTTCTTAGTTTGCTGAATCTCTATGAAATTATTTGCACATCAAGATAGAGAAATTAGAAAACAGAAAATACAAACCTAATGGGTAAAACAGAGAATAAAAACGATGCAATATGGTATGGCATACCTAGAAAAATGCATCAAAAAATAAAAACTAAAATTGTTCTCTTGAGTACAGTAGAGAAAAACAATATGTTAAGCATTATCAGTGGTGTACAGTTCATATTGTTACCAGAAAGGGTAACTCATTTACATGAATGCTGCAGATTACATAAGACAGTACCAATATTCAGCTCATCAACCACTTCAAGTCTACATCTAATCATCATATTTGAAGAAATGATGTATGCCAAAGAAAACATTTAGGTTAGGATGGGAATTTTTCTCTAAAGACCAAGAGTAAAACTGTCTAATGAACTTTAAATATTTAGTTTTTCCACACACACACACACAAATAAATGAAGAAGGAAGGGAGGAAGGGAGGAAGGGAGGAAGGAAGGAAGGGAGGAAGAGAGGAAGGACTTCAGTTTCATAAGACAAGATTTACAACACTATCAGGATGCAAGAAATGTCAATAAACTCAGGTCTGCATTCCTCATGCAGCAGCCATAGGACGCTTCTACAACCCAATCTAGAAGCATACTTGCATATCTCCCATGGTAAATAACTCCCCTTCACTTCTAGATGTATTAAAAATCATGCAACAAAAGGTAGTGTAAAGATACTTCCTCTGAACAAGTGTAGATTTCTGCACAGCACAGTGAAGGGCTATTCAAAGGCATTTCTAGGTATCTCAGAAGCAGAATAGTGTTGTTAATTAGAAAGTTAAGTAGACTCAGAAGTAATTAAAGCAGTGCAAATACTGCTGGACTACTTTTGGTCCAAAGTCCTTTACTACCAAGGTCCAAGGTCCGTTACTACTTCCTCTTACAGCACTGTGCAGAAGTACTTTAATTTCTTACTTACTCTTGCAGCTTACTTGAACTTCATACCTGTCTACTGTCATAAATCTCACCTGCAAGTTTTAAAGTCTCATTTATTTTTAAACTATTCCTCCTTCAAAGGAAAGAGTACTGCAAGTTTATTATTTGTTGGCATGCAAATAATAGCCACAGCAAAGACCTGTTTTTTTACCTTATTCCAGGTCACTGAGGTATCCCCTTAAAAATGCTGTCACTAAGTAGGGTTTTCCTATTTTGAAAAAGGCTATTAAATGTGGTTAAGTCTACTTTCAGCAGGTTGATGACAATCTACAGTAGCCAAGAGTCCAGCCTATCACATATGTTATCCCACTAGAGCTTTGACATTACCTTAAACTCCCGTGAGCTTCGTTCTCATGGTCAGTGACTACACAGTAACTGAAAAGGCAAAATGGCCCAGTTTCTGCTATCAGCTTTGTCAGATACATAGCAAACAGAGCCTATATTTGTATAGCTCTCCTGCTTCAAATGACTTATGTAGCATCTTCTCACACTGAATTAAACAGTACCCTCGAAGACTAATCCTTATTTATGATAAGATCCTTTTCACTTCTGTTAATAAAGTATGTACTCATTTAAACGTCCCTCTACTCCCTGTCAGAGTATATAGGAGACTTAGCACAAATGAAAATCTATTCCTAAATACGCAAAGAGATGAAGCAAGTAGGTAATGTACTGAAATCGTTTCCTGAGCACTACAGAGCATATGCACATGTATATCCTCCTCCTTAGGTGTCTATTTCTACACATACTTGAGCATTTATTTGAATGCAATTCTTCTTCACAGGGCTTCCTGCACACTTATCATAAAGATTATAATTAATTGCTGCAGGAGCCTACTAACACTATTTGTCCTCATACACCTACACAAATAAGGACAACAGTGGAAAGTCAGCGACATTAGGTCCTGGGCACCTGGTAGTGCAGAGTCAAAAACTGCTGCTGGCCCACATTTACACAGGATAACTGGGGACAAAAGAGAAATTCTGAGAACTATGATTTCTGTTCATGTGAAAATCCTGAGCCTTCATGACTATAAATGTCACTGTGCAGTATACACTTCTACAGTCATAGTTCTGTCAGTGCGTTTAAATTATGAGGTGTTGTTGCAGATGATTTGGCTATTATGGGAGGAAAATGACCTGTAAAGCTGTTACGAGTAGCTAAGAGTTTTGCATTCATTATGGCAAAGTGAGACATAAAGAAAAGTAGAAAGAAGGAGGTTTAGTTGAGTTGATACAAACTGGTTTACTTTCCATAACGCTGCAAAGACTTTATAATCTTCTAAAATAAAGGCAAACAAGTCTGTCAAGATAAATACTCACAGAATCTGGGATTTGCAGGATCAGTTGGAAAACATTTCCCACCTCCAAAAAAAATATATACACTTTTATAATTACACTTTTATAATTACAAAGTCAAATAACACAAGATATTAGACCTCCCTTCAGTGTTACCAAGCAAAGAATACATGTGTGAAGAGAAGAGGTCCCCATTTCTCGTAAACACCTGGGCTGTTAATGCAGTAATTTTCCCAAGGACTGTGATAATGCCAGAGAGCAGACAATAGACACAGGACTTTTTTCGTTGTGCTAGTACAGATTGAGGCTTATCAAGAGGAACACAGCCCTCTTATATAACTTCTGGAGATGGACATTTCCAAGATTAACACTTTCAGCTTCTGTATTTGTTCATGATCTTATGTTTCTGCACTCCTTTGCTGTTTTTCAAAGGGGATGAATTCCCAGATAAAGTCAGCTTCTGTTGGATTTCATGAAATTCATTTATGAAATTCCTGTATGAAAACTACTTGAATTTTCAATCCTATACACAAGGGAAGCACTCAGCTTACCCAAGAATAGCTCCCCCTTCAGCTGATGCTGTCAAATTGTACTGACAGTATGTTGTGGTGAGCAAAGCCATTCTCAGAGAGCTCCATGATGTCAGTTAAAGGTCCCACAGTTTTTGCTTCAGGCACTTCAGCAAGCTAAGGCAATATACAGGTCAAGGAATAAGCAATCATGCCAGGCAATTAACTATTTTGATACTGAATGAAAAAAAGTAGTTAAGACATTAAGAAGCCTTTTTCCAGTTACAATAGATGAAAATCAAATTAATGTTTTGCTTTCTATGTTTATTGAGTTTTATATTTTATTCGTGTAATTGCAGCTGCTACCCTATGCTCAACATCACTCCTGGAGGACAGAAAAGCACAAACAATTTTCAAGAGTTAAATGGATTTATGTTGTTATTTTTATTTTAGTAGCTCTTATGAACACCACTGCAGCTGAAAGGCTGTCCGTATTTCCATCAAAAACACAACAAAACAAAACAGAACAAAAAACATGTTTTCAGCAGTTTATTCCTCAACTGTAAAAATTCAGTCCATCCTGCAACTGGGCAAAAAAAATCCCCAATTGAAGAATTGGGACTTCTTTTGGGTGGTGGTGTTTGCGGTTATTTTTGTTCTTATTTATTTCATGCATTTAAAAGGAGTTTGGGTTATCTGAAAGTTAAGTAGATACAACTCTAGAAATAAAGACATAAGCAATTTAAGCTGCATAAAAGGGCTTTCATTTCCAAAGGAATTTTTGCAAACAAGCCAAAGTAAACCACAGCTTCCATACCCTGGAACCTTAAAAGCAAAATAAAACAGACTAATAATTCAATTTTAAACAGCTTTCTACTGGCGTCAAACCTTTACAAACATATTTCCACATCAAGGTACATGGTTGAACAACAGGCTAATTACTTGCTCATAAAGTATGGCTAGTTAACTTTTTCAGGTCTTGAATTAAAGCAATGTGTTAGGTCAGCTTCCAGCTTTTCTTCATCCTATCTTTTGTTTTGCTTAAAAATTGTAACAAGCGCATCAAGTACAGAAAAGGCAACTGTCCATTAAATTGGAAATTATGCCCAGAGCTTTCAAAAGGATAAACTTATTGCGTATTATTTGTATTTACAAGATGTCATGCATGCAACAGTTGCAGGCATATCTGCCGACTCTCTGTAGTAACTTTGGTTACATTTGATAGAAACTTAACTTTTTCCAGTGAATGTGCTTTTCAGAATGTACAGGCAGAGTGACAGAAAAAAGCAACGTGACCTTAAGAGCCTTCTGTTTTCTTCAGAGAAGTGTGGGATCCAGAAAAAGTGCTACAAGGCTGAAGTCTGAAACAATGCTTAAAAAAACACTCAGGCAAGAAAGAAAAGCACAGTATGATAGCAGAAACTTGTGGAGGGTAGCAGGGAGGTTAAGTGGAAGGAAAGTTTTTCTGTGATACAGACTGAACGTCAAGAGTAGATGTATGAACAACCTACTGTTAAGAGGTGACTACTGCAGGCCTTCTGACCAGGAGACTTTCTTATGAAAAGGGTAGGAGTGCCAACTGCTTAAGTAGAAGCACTGAGATTTGCAAGCAGTACAAGAGGATGTTAGTGGACAGCATTTAAGAAAGCCCAAAAATTCCCTACACAAGGCTGATGGATATGCAACACATGCTGTTTCATCTATAGCATAGAATACTATAAAATAATTCCCCAAATGACAGAGCTGTGTCCTGATAGTCATTTAGTTAATTAAATACCACTAGACTTTGCAAACAAGGGTACCTTTATACACATACACCTACATGCATACACATGCACATGCACATAACATCACTTATCCTGTATATATGTAGTGTCTGCCTGAAATGCAGTATTTCAGAAAAATGTACTTCACTCTCATGTACTTTCACCATCAAATGAGGTTTATCATTGAAACTGGCATCCAAATAGAATGCTCAACAAACAATAGGAATATTTCAAAGTATGCTGAAAAACTTCTATCTCTTTCTTTTCTCAGCTGAAACACCTTCAGAATAAAAGTCTGAAGAAAGTCTTCAGTTTTTACACGTCACATATGGGGAGATATTTAATACAGTCAAAGGAATGAAAGAGAAAGTGCTCCTTGAACTGGTGAGGAGTCTCTACTGGTGAGGTAAGGTTTGCTAGTGATAGTTAATTCTGCTTTCTGCCGTCAGTGTAAGAACATTCTTAATAGTGCTGAGCTAATATACTTTCATAACTTTGCATTTAATTCACTGCATACCAAGTGTATCTTTGATTCATTAGCAATATTGCTATATATTTTATCTCATGAATTTAGACAGTGATTTTATTGTGTTCTTTACATTGTAGTGAACTGCAAATCAGGATAATTCAACACAGAATCTAAAATTTCAGTTTTTGATAGTCACACAGTCATGTTCAAAACCCCCAGGAACTTAGCTTGGATTTATTTCAAGTCTTGGATACTGTAGTCCAATCTGATAATATGTGCAGACAGTAGACATCAGAAAATATGTCCTTGTGTAAACACAATATAGCTGAACCTGTTTGTCAGGATGGAAAGGTGTATGAAAGGACACTGCGCTTGGTGCCCCAAAGGAAAAATATGATGTACTATCCAAGGCAGAGTATTAATCATAGCTGATATTTCTGGACAATAAAGTAGAGTAATCCCTGTGAACAATCTCTCTTCAAGGATAAAAAGGGAAGATAAGGAACTGACAGTATTATATGAAATAACATAAGGTGGGAGCATCTCAGAAATCTCATTTGGAAGGCAGCTTAATAATTACTACATGGTTTATAGAGGCTAGGGTAATTTTTTCTCCTGTGGCATCAGGGTCATTTTCTTGCTTGCACCACAGACAGCTGGGCTCCCTGTAAAGTTGGCAAACCTGTAGTAAGTGAAAACACTTGTCCATTTAAACTTGCAGAGTTCACAAGGTTAGACCATTTCTTCTGCAGAAGAGAAAATGTTAGTACAATTTCAAAACCCCTAGGAACTAAATGTGCAGACAGTGATATTGTTACCCACTCCTACAAGACACTTCAGCTGTTAGATGTCTGATATGTACCAGTATCATGTGATGAAACACAAATTACACAATGAGGCACAGCAAGTTCAGTTAAAGACACATTTCTCTTCACAGTGAGTGTGCTGAACAAACCTGTGGCCACTGTACAACTTCAGGGCAGCAACACTGGGAATAAATGCAGGGGGGGAGTTTACTCAAGTTCTGACTTGTGCAGTGTGAAGAGCACATTAAACCTCCTCTGACCTTTCAGAGAAGCTAAGCTCCTTCAATTATATACTATACACAGTAAGTATGACACTTTTTCTAAAAGCAAACAACTATATGTTCAAACAGAACTGAGATGCTTTCTAACACAGTGGATGTGTAAGTCTCAACTGAAACCAGCAAAGAAAAAGAAACAGAAGAAATTCATTAAATTACATCTAAAAACACTCTGAAAATTGCTTACTTCTGAAAGCCAAAATTAACCACTCAGCAACCATTTGCTGTTCCCCTGAAAAGATTACCAGGTTCTTGAGCTAGAAACTCCAGGCTTTAACTCACCTGGGAGAAATGTGGCTGAAATTCACAAAAGCCAAAGAAATAGTCTTATTCATCATCCTGACAAGAAGGAACCAGGTTAGCCCACATCTTTTCAAATGCTTTATGTCTAATGTATAGTTTCAAGCTCAAGATATAATAGATTGTTTCTTTCTTTGGGAAGTTACCAGGCTGAATTGCCTAGCTGCTAGATGAGGAGGAAGGCTGGGAAATGCCTTTGATTCTAACTGCTTGGTATCATGCCATGGATTTGCAGCCATTCTGCTACTGCTGCTGATCATTAAAGAACACTGGGTAGCACTGGGCTTTCCCTGTCCCTCTTGATCCCTCTTGCTTTCTCCATCACCAGCATTTTCTCAGACTTCTCCAACCTCACCCCGACTTTTTCATTCCAGTTTCTCCAATAAGGCTCCCCACACACCAACAGGACACACTGTACTGCACAAATAGAAGAAGATCCCAGATAAAAGCAAAAGGAAGTAGCTTTTGCCTTCATTGGTACTAGAGGGAATGGCTTCAAGCTGCACCAGGGGAGATTTAGGCTGGATGTTTGGAAATACTACTTTTCTGAAAGAGCGGTCAGGCACTGGAATGGGCTGCCCAAGGAGGTGGTAGAGTCACCAACCCTGGAGGTGTTCAAGGAACGTTAGGATTTTGTGTTGAGGAATATGGTTTAGTGAGAACTATTGGTGATAGATGGACGGTTGGACTGGATGATCTTGAAGGTCTTTTCCAACCTTGGTGATTCTGTGATTCTGTGATCCTGTGGCTCCTGCAGTTCTTCACAGATGGCTAGGGTTTGTCAGGTTCAAGAACCACAGTACAGATTAATATGTACTCTACCCCATTACACCGTGAAAGAAAGGTCATCAGAATGCAGCTGATCTAATTATTAGCCTCCCTTCCCTCCTTAGTAAAAAACACACTCAAATTGCAGATTTAAAGAATGTGCTCATCCTTTAAAGAGCCTGACTCATGTAAGTAGGTTCTCTACCAAAGCTCAGCAAAACCAGAAGGAAAACAGGTCATCTTCAAGGAAAAGGTACTACTTCCTCTTCCATTGGTCAGCACAGCCTGTGCTGAGGATGTACTAAATCATGTGTCTGCAGTTATGGATGGAATCTAAGCCGTATGAATAGGGCCATATTCTCTCACATCCATTTCCTGACAGAAAAGCTTCCTCTCCCCCTATCCCACATCATGCTCTAAACTTTGTGTCCCATTTCTATATTCTAAAGGGTGGACAACCCGCCATATTATATCATATCTGATAACAGCATGATGTCAGTTGTCCCCTTTCAAGTACTCTGTTAATGTAATTTATTTTAAAATATTTGTTTGGATTTAAATCTTTCATATAAAATACAAAATTAATGTGGTAGACAGTGAGAGAGAAATATTTTATAAACAGATTTACAAAGAAAAAAAGAAAGAGCTTTGTGCTGCTAATGGGAGAGTGTTCTAAGAATGCTTCCTTAGCACTGTCTTTGTTGTGTGATCCAGAGCATACTGAAGTAGGATTTAATTTTAGTGTCACCGTGAAATGCAGCGTGCAGCACATGAAATGTTAATGCAATACATAAATGTACACTTCAAAAAACAAGGTGATGTAAACAAATAAGCAACTGAGTTGCTGAAATACTCCAGTTTGCAAGTGCCATTAGGCATAAAAATAATGGATTACTTTTCCCATTTAAACACTGATTTATTTCTCTTCACTCATTTCCATTCTTCTAGCCTCTGGACTTAAGTTTTCACCCTGAACCGAGAGGAAACAAACGTACATTAAGCCAAAAATAGTACTAAAATAATTCATGCAAAGGGCGTTGGAGTTTCTACAGATATGAAAGAGTTTAATCTCACTAACATCAGAGAAGCTGCACACTTTACACCAGCTGAAGATGAATTTCATTTGGCAAGAACGAGCAATTAGTGGTACTACAGAGGAACTGCTCCAGAAGGGTTAAACATCCCTGTATGCCTTTCCAAAGTTTGAAGTATGGGGGAGTTATTTTGTTTGACATTCAACATTCTCCAATTTGAAGTTTTTCCACAATATTCTCTAAACCTGGATTTAAATGACTGAAATACACCCAGAAGAATCATGTGGTAACTCATACATTTCCTCCTGTCCTGAATTTTACACATGAACCCTACTTTTTGCAAGATTTCAGCAAACTCCAAAAGCACATTTTCTCCCACATGTGAAATGAGGGGGAGACAGTATTTTCCTGCCTTATAAAACTTCTATGAGGTTAAATATATTAAGTAGTACAGATTTAGAGAAACTGAGATAATATGGCTATTTAAAAATCTATTCTATAAGACAGAGGTATAAATATAGTACAAAATGATTTTGTACTGTGATAAATAAAGCAAATATTTCAGTAGCACAGTTAGAGTCATAGAATTACACAAACAGTACTTGTAAGTTTGAAAGTAACAACTGTGAAGTCTATAGTTACGAACTTAATTAAAAATGTTTTTCTGAATAAGAAAAATATATTGTCAGAATGTACAGCTTTTTTTTTTTTTTTTCATTCTAATTGAATAACGAAAACAAAATTTAGAAGTAGTCGGATCAGGACATCTGGATTCCTCTACCGCAGGATATTATGTCTTCTTCCTAAGCAAAATGTAAGAAATGTTCTGGAGCTAAATCCCGTGGTTGGTGGTTAGGCCCACAGATTGCATGAGCTTGGTCCAGTTCTCCTTTGTGCTTGGCTTATCAGAGTGTTCTTGTGCTCTTTATTCTTGTGCTCTTTATTATCAGAGACCAATAGGCAAGCCCTCTAAGCCAGGACACAAGCTGAGTCATCAGTTTGAACAAATGACAGTTAGAATGGAGCTTTATTGTTATCTATGCTTTGACCTGTCATATAATTTGGAAATTATCTAAATTTCTACTTTCTGAGTAGAAGTTGCAATATTTCACAGTGAATGGAACAACAGCATAGAGAGGTGCCTAATTTCTAAATTAGTGGGATTAGTAAACCCTTTACCATTGAAAGTTATTTCCCAAAACCAAGAATCTGTAAGTGCTGACAGGTAGTTAATACAAATCACTGTTTATTCAAGAAAATCCCTTTCAAAAGAACTTCTGTGCAAAAGGGTCCTTCTTGTTTGTTTGACAAGGCTCAGAATGTGCCTTAAAAGATGCTCTCTGGCAATCTATCTACTACAGTTTTAAATGAATCAAGCAACAATAGTCCTACACCACATTGCACAGGACCTCATGCTTGTTAACATTTTTTTGAATCACAGCCTAAAATGGTCTCTCCAAGGTAGTTTTCACTCTGGCATACCTACCTTGTCTTGCAGCATTACTAAAAAGCTACACTCAAATCTCAGATAAACGGGTGCAAATCTGATGGCAGAGGAGGTACAGTCAGCTCCACAGCATTTATAACATTTGGATTGTGAATGCACTTCTGTAAATGTAATGCACTGAAGCTAAAGAATGGATTGCAGGGATGACAGGACAATGCTCTCTAGGCTTTCTGTTCAGCACTGGAAAAAAAATAATAATAAAAAAAAAACAACTTTAAAGTGAGGAGGCAAAATATGGCATCAGCTTTAACATCTGTAGTTGAAAATCAAAGTATTCAGCAAACAGGCAGGGATGCTTAGCCCACTATAAAGCCTGAATTAAGCTGGACCCAGGCCTGAAGAACTGTACATCCAAATTTTATTTGGATTTTCTAACCATAAATGTTACAGAGAAACTTACAAATACAAGAACGCTATCAAAATGGAGCATGATCTGAAAATCAGTGAGAGGAATCTGAAAGGAAATCAAATACTGCTGAAGTATATTTCGCACAAGTATTGAACATTTGTTGATGTTCTTATTAGAACCCTGAAATAGTTAGCGAGTTCTCCATCTCACCACAGCGTAGAGAATAGATAAACAAATAGTGGGCATATGCAATATATATTTAGATAGTGCATTAGACTTTAAAATCTCTGTCTAACTGAATGCATTAGCCTGTATTTTCTGTTTATGTCTTTGGGATGCCATGGAAACACACCATTGAATCCTAATGGGTCTCTCTTTGCAATAAATAAAAAAAAGTCTTTGTCTATTCATGTTTCAATTTTTTCTTTTTTTTCATGTAATTTACAATTTCAGAAAGAAAACAGACTTTCCCCCACCCATTCTCTGGCTACAAAGTATGCTGAAGACAAATGCAAAATGCACCTTCTAGCGGCTGCTGTGGCTTTCTGTACAGCTGCTGCTGCCATCAGTAAACAGCTGTGAATGCTACCTATTTGTGTTGAATCTCCACATCAGAAAAAATGGCCTATATAATTAAGCCATGTGTAGATGTTCTTTTAGTAATTTGCAGCCTAACCTAAGAAGCGCTTAGTATATTTGCTGGAATTGAAAGCTGATACATAAAAGAGCAGACACAAAAATCTGTTCTTTTCCTTACTGCAGCCAGTCCTTATATACAGACAGTAACAATGTTCATTGCCTTTAAACTTCTCCTACAAAGGAATGACACACTGTCACTTCCCATGCTCCTGAGCTTATCAGAGCAGGCCGAAGCAATCATCTCCATCAAGCTAAAGCACAGGGGCAAGGTGAAACTCTAAACATAAGTGATAGAAATACCGTGTATCACACAGCATTGGTTTGCAATCTGGCACCTGCTGTCCCCGCCTGCAATGAATAAAGTCATTGAGAGGGGATGTTGTCCAGTAATATGAGTAATAGAAAGACTGATAATTATCTATGTGGAGAAGTGGGCAGATTTAATTAGACTACTCAAATCTGAAGAGTCAACTGAATCCAAAGGCAGTTACCTCAACTGTGGAGAGCAGACATATGGTCGCACTCAAACTTTCAGGTCAGATTGAAATTCAACAGGGATCTTAGTAACTAATTTAAAAACGCAGTGCCAGGTGCTTGACTCTGCATCTGTCAAGCACTTTCTGGGCAAGAACACAGCAGTGTCACGCATGCAGGTTTTATGCAATGCACTCTACTGTCCCTGTTGATGGCTCCCATGAGCCTTTTCAGCAGAGGTAGGAGATCAGCTCTGAGAAGATGGAAGCAGGAGGAAGGGGCAGAGAGGGCTTTCTGGGATAAGAGTGAAACTAGGACATTTTGTAGTAGCCTTGAGCCTCCGAAATATTTAAGGGCAGGTCATGCGCAATAGCAGATTACCTGAGAAATGCAATTAACATTAGTAAGAATCCAATTCATATGATGATAAATTACTGTGCACAGAACCAGGTGGTGTAGAAGCAGCTTTGGAAACAGCAGGTGCAGCATATGAGTCTTAAAAATCTTCTATACTCAAATCCAGTATATGCATCCAGAAGAAGACTCATTGATTGCTTTCTACTCTTTCTTTAACTTCTTCTGCTTCCAGAGAAAGCAGTTGTTCATTAATAGTCAGACTATTATTTTTTCCAACTGATCAGTAGGATAGGATATATTTTCAACTTCAGAACACTTACTATTTTTCTGTTTTTATCTGAAAAAATAAATAAGTTGTATAGAGAGCATACACAAAATACTAGGAGCAGTCAGATGTTACAATATATATTCCAGTGAGAGACACTAACAAAAGAACTACTAAAGACAGGGAAATTAATTAGATAGGCAGGTTTAATTGAGAATATTTCCCCAGGATTTTCAAAGTCTGTAACTTGCACTTCTCTTTTGGACATGAAGTTACACCAGAAGACAATAGACTGTGAGGAATCTAACATAAATTCCTGTTTTCTCTTTTGATTCTCATGTGTCATGAATTGCTGAGGCACAGTAGATTCCACTGCTCATGGCCAAGAAAGAGAAGGAGCAGACGCTCATCATGGAATAAAGTTGTTAATGAAAGAGAATTTGTGGAATTGAACTTGTGTCAGAGACCTATAGGGAGGGCTTAGTAGGTAATGTAACATGAACTACATCTTAAAAAGCTACGACTTCCAGTTTTGTACTAGAAGACAACCCAGTTAAGCAGTGCTTTCTACACTGTAATGCTCTAGGATAGACAAAAACAAAAACAGAAACGAAGAAACTGCACAAGCAAATTAAAACTTGGTACTTGGCTACTCACACCTCCTGTTTTCTACCCCTATTAGATCAACATTTCACAGTAGTGATATGTCTGAAAGATGGGGTCAAGGGACTGCTGTTTAAGGCATTTGTTTTCAACTGGTAGAGATTAAGCATAAATTTCTAGCGTCATAGGAATTGCTCAGAAATCACTCAGGCATGTATCAAAGTCTGCTTTGCTCAGAAACTGTGTCGCACTAAATTACATGAATCTCTATATGACAGTATACCAGTATTATGCTTTTTCAAATGGCTTTTAAATGTAGAGTTATTCACACATTATAAAAGTGGTGAATATCAACACAGTGAAGCTAAAACAACAGAAGATTCCAGGCATTTTTGTCTGGAGCTATCTGCAAATGTACAAGTCTCTTGACTTAATCTTACCTTCATGGACACAAGGATCCAAATAGTAACTTCATGAGCTGAGGCTAACAGGAATTGAAATATTCACATCCATAACTTTTTGAGGAGGAAAGTGAGAGAAAAGAGAAAGCAAAAGAGAGGGATCCATGATGCTGTTGCACTGCATCAAATATTAGTCCAAATTTGCATGCACCTCCAATGTGTTGTAGAGAATGTCAAATTTTGCCCACATCATTTTTATGAATACGTCCAGGCCAGACTTTTAAATACTTTCACATAGGGGCAGCAAATATAATTGTGACTACTGCTAAAATTCAATGTATAGCACGACAAAACTGTATGATTTAATAGTTCTGATGACAAATGCTGCAGAAGAATATTAACAATTTATGTTTACTTGTATACGGCAATTTTCACTAATAGGTTTCTGGATACTTTTCAGCTCTTAATTACAAATATTTAAATACTGAAAATCTGAACTGAAATCTGATTTTTACACATAGTCTCTTGAGATATCACAAACTCCTGGACTATTTAAAATGCAATCTTCAGCTCAGTTCTGTGACTTTTGTGTTTCCTGAAGACAACAGAATCTCATCTTTCTGCAGGGCATTATGTCTTGTAACTCAGCATCTTCTGAAAAACAGACAAACCCTTCTTCCCTGCTACAGCATACACGAGTGAGTGTTATGTCATATGTATTCTTCTTGTAATCCCAATGGGTGTTCTTACATTTCACTGAAATATTCCCCTGATCTTCCTTGCCCTCAGCCATGCCTACTAAGACCTAGGCATATGGCATCCAAAAATTGTGTAAAACAATCCATTCTTTTTATGCAAATATAAATAATTGCATCATTCACACATCCAGATCCATTTTTGCCCATATTCGCTGGTTTCTCTACTGCTTCAGGTTCAGTCAGTTCTACCTTCATACCTCACCAAACATATACATAGCCCACAGGTTAATCTGCATGTTTTTTATGACAGAAAAATGTTTTAGATGGATGGTCCTTTCATTAACAGGATATTTTTCTCTCTTCTTTGAAAAAAAAATAGTGCAATTTTTCTGATGCTGTGTTTAACATCTCTGACACAGAGGTGCATATCAATCACCCAAGATCACAAGGATGTTATGAAGCTTATAGCTTCAGAATACATTCAGCTTGTCTGAACTTTCTGATGATTCATATGCAAACAGAGTAGAGGGGCAGAATTACCTCCCTTTACCCACGGGTCACACTTCTCTTATTGCAACCCGTGTTATAGTTGGCCTTCTGGGCTGCAGGCTCAAACTGACAACTCACATTGAGTCTTTCATCAGCCAAAAGTTAGTCTCCTCAGGGCTGCTCTCAAACCATTCTCTGCCCAACCTTTATTTGTGCTTGGGATTCCCACAACCCAGGTATAGGAGCTTGTACTTGGCCTTGTTGAACTGCATGAGGTTGACATGAGTCCGTCTCACAAGACTGTCCAGATCCCGGTTAATAGCATCCCTCCCATCTAGTGAGTCAACTGCACCACTCAGCTTGTTGTTGTCTGCAAACTTGCTGAGGGTGGCACTTCATCCCACTGTCTATGTCTCCTACAAAGATGTTAAATAACACTGGTACCAGCCCTGATCTGAGGAACTCCAGGCTCCACTTGGACATTGAACTGTTGGCCTCAACTCTCTGAGCATGACCATCCAGACAATTATTTATCCAGCAAATGGTCCATCCATCAAATCCATTTTTCTCCAATGAATAAGTGTATACAAGTGTATACTCCAAATTATACGTGTAAAATCATATAAACAAATTACTTGAAGTTATGGCCCCATTCTTAACACAAATTGTCTGTTCTCAAGCTGTACATTTCTGAATATGCCCATATCTGTTCCTTTAAAAACTCTTCTGAGATTTAAACAATTGATGTCAAACTGAATGGTCTGATTTGCTGGTATTGCTTTAGATCCTTTCCAAAAGTAGTGGGAGTGCTAGTTATTGTTCTTGCCTCTGGAGACTTGTCTTATTTTTTAAGTTTCATTTTTCTGCTATGTTTCTCTGTGTGCATCTTGTACCTGATGCACGACCATTTAAAGGGTTCAAAACCCTTTAAGAAAACATCATCTTAGAGATCACACTGTCTACACGCTTTTCAATGCCTACTGTTACAAACAACACCAAAGGCATCTAGAATCAAAAGAGACTAGAGAAAATTATGCTTCCATTTTCTTTACATACTTGAAAATATTCAGCTTTCTTAATCTTAAGCTAGTTTATGATTTTCATTATTTTTAACTTGCTTCACCTGTAGGTTTTTTTGTGTGTGTGTTTTCTGTTTGATTGTTTGTTTTTATAGATCTCTCAACCAGCTGCAGAAAGCACAGATTAAAATGACAATTAAAAGTATAGAATATTTCTGGAGGATATCATAACAAATATAGTAGCATAAGGGTTTTAAATTGATTTTTAAGCAGACTAGATTTGAAATTATTGTCAGTTCTTCAAGTGAAAAGGTAATAGGTAACAGCAATGTCTACTGCCAAATAGAAATAGTGCTAAGACCTATGCAAGACAGATTTTAAAGGTTACTTGTAGACCTTTGCAAAGCAAGTGATAAAGGCATGACAACTTGCCTTCCTCTATGGTGTTACCGATTGGACACATTACACCCTACCTTGCAGTCCAAACATCAGTGTAATCAATTGTCCCTTCCTATTTTTCTGACAATAACTCATTTGTAAATTACCCCATGTCAGCAATACCAAGTGAGCTGCAAAACCGAAGGAGCGCACCCCCATCCACCTTGGCAGGATAGAGCAGGCACACCATCATGAGGGCTGGTACCCCAAAAATCACAGAGTTCCCACAAATTCCCAAGAACAAGAAGGGTGAATAACCTCTTCAATGCAGAGATGACTGTCATGAACACCAGACATCCCACCACATCACAGAGAAATTCATTGTGTTTCTTCCCAGGAAATGTGGCCTGTGTGGAAGGACTGGAGCTAGACTAGACTTACTCTCCTCAGGCAGGAGGACTGGTAGTCATTCATTCAGTTCATTCAATTTCACACCATAGATTTTCACAAGTAGACTGTTTTCTCCTGCTTATAAAGACTAGACACTCACCACAGAAAAGGCCAGCAAGACTGGGGCATAGTTTCACTCAAAAGTATCATTAGGAGCATTGCATGAAGGGTCTGGAAAAAATTTAATTGTGAAAGTGCAAGGTGATTAGTAGCAACAGTTTCTGCTGGTAACACTGGAATACAGAAAGAATAGAAATATCTATATTATGAACTTATCACGACTTCATGGCATACTATTATCATCTGACTATGAAGGAAAGCAAATACGGTCCTACTTGTATTATTCTGTGTATTTCCAGTAGAGGCAGAAAGTATTATAATTCAAAACACAAAGGTGGTCTCATTATGTCTGACTTGCTGTTGCCTGTGTTTGAAAAATTCAAATCTATGATTTGATGTTGTTCTAAGGTAACAAAATAAGCTCTACAAATAGGAGCCTATTTAACAGAATTAGGTTTCCTGCATATCTAAATTTTTCTTTTTTTTGCCATTTTTTTAAAATCTTGATATATTTTAAAAGCCCTGGCATTTCCCAACAAAGAATTAACTCAAGTTTGTACATGGATTTTGGATTTTGTTACCAATTTACAACCACATTCTTTCCTGCACAGGGGAAGAAGATGTGAAATCTTCATACTGTACTGAGTTGCTTTTTCAGTTTGTGTTTACATTTTATGAAGTTTTACAATACTGCAATGAAACAACCATTGTTATGGCTCTTTGATTTGAGTCTTGGAATAAGAATATTGCAAATCTCCATACATCTCACAAAATCAGACTTTCATGCAAACTAAAAAATGTCCAAGTTTGGAACTCAAAAATATTTGAATGGGATTTACACAAATATACGAACAGCAGCAACTTGTGTTAAGTTTGAGGTGTATGGAAAAAAAGTCATAAAAGCGATTTCTTTAGGAATGTTAAGAGAAGATAAATAATGACTGCTGGAAGAGAAATTGAATTTCAGTCTTCCCCATAACTGTCACAGCAACAACTTGAGCTCTTAACTCACTCACATACTTCTGAAAAATAGTAATAACAGAAATACTATGTTGTCCTTTTCCTGACCTCTTTCTACTAAACTAAATTGCTTAGATCTTGAATATTCATATTTAATAAATGGAATAAAAAAACAGTATTTGTGGCAGTGTCTAATAATAGATGCATTTTGAGGAAATTGTGTAGTTTGGGAGGGAAAAGAGGCTAAATTTAACAAATTATTCACTGGAGATTACTCACTTTTCTCTGATGAGAGCAGGAAAATGTGACAGTATGAACAAAGTTTATAAGCTCATTGGTGTCAGCTGAGCATAGTTTTATGTCAAAAAGAATGAATGATAAAAGCCACAGAGCAGAATATTAAAATAAATTCCTTCAGGGGAAAAAGAAAGCAAAGACTATAACAAAAGAAAAAGACAGAATAGATAGAGCTTTTCCTGAAAGTAAAGAATCCATCACTTTACTTTGTATTTCTTATTAAGAAAAAAACAGAAAGGCACATGAATGTTGGTAGCATCCATCAATAACAATGTAATATTGTGTTCTCATAGCTCTCAGTCCATTAATGAAGGAGATGGGAAAAGTATGTGACACTATACCCACCTCTGATGCTATTTTTGGCCCAGAATGTTTTTTCATAGAGCAGCACCAAAATACAGTGCCCTAGTCACCAACTAGTTGAAGGGGCAACCCAGTATTTCATCACTGCAGGAAAGTGAAGTAGATTTTTGATTCCTTTAAAATCAAAGGTGAGCTTTGCCTTCATTGAAGTCAGGAGCTGAATCCTGATGCCACAATCAAAGGGCAGAAGGTTGAGCTTAAATTCTCCTAGTGTACCTTTGATAGATGAGTTTTTTTATTTCTACCAAAAGCATAGTGATCATTCAGATTTAAGTGTCAAATGCTTAAAATTCTTCTCATTCACTTCAAGGTGATCTGAAGTTGCCCTTAATGGCCAATAATTTTTTTTTTTTCCTGACAGAAGTTATTCAGTGCATAACTTGCTTTTCTGACCAAGTCGGAAATTTTTCAGGCAACTAGGTTACAATCTGGTTGCCTATGGAAAATCTTTTTAGATGATTTTTTTGGTGGTTGCAGCTAAGAAAACAAAGATGACCCTACATGCATTCATTGACTTTACTGTATTTGCCTCTCAAAACTATGTATATGTATATATATGTATATGACCTATATATATATATCTAGGTCACATATATGTGTATAGGTCATATATATGTACATGACCTATCAAAACTCCACTCCATTTCTGAGAAAACAAAGAGAAGTGGGGCAAAAAACAGAAGAAAACAAAATCTGTGATATGTAGTATATTTACATTGTCACTATCATCCAGTTGTAATCCAGCCTGACAAGATGAGAAACGGCAAATTATATACTTGCTTAGAAGAAAAAGCAGAGATGTCACTCAGATGGTAGAATACAGAAATCGCTGTATGATCTGGCCAGATCCTTGGTTCTTAGGTGAAGGAGACAAACTCCAAAGGTGCAACAGAATGCTTCAAAGGTGCTGGTTAGTTTATGTATCTCACTTTGAGAACCAGAGGAAAATGACAATAATACCTTCTCTAAAATTATGTCAGCAAGATATTTCAATACATAAAATAAAAGCTGTTATAAAAAGGAAGGGAAGGAAATCACAGGTTATGGAATTGTTAAAATTGCCAGTATGAGTATGATCATAATTTCTCTTTCTCCTCCTCACTGCTGAAAGTTTCTCTGAGCCTGGAGTCTCAAATACAAGGTTTTTTTTCATTTGTAATTGAATTTTCACTGAAAAAGAAAAAATAAAATAAAAATTAAAAAATCTAACTGATATTTACATGAGCGGTCCATGTGTACATATATATCAGAAGAGCTATCTCATCTTGTAAGCATGAATATACTTACCACTGCTTTTTCTGTTGAATCCATTAAGGATGTTTTGCCCACTTCTTTATGACATGTAAACACTTGCTGTTTTCTAAATTCTGAAATTTTTTATGGATAGAAATTTTAAAACAAGACAAATATTTATCTCTCAAAATCACCATATGCCATCTCTGGTACTTTTTTGCCAGTTACCATTAAGTTCTTTTTTGATGACAGATGCCTGTTCAAAGGCAATGTCTTCTGACCTTAGATCATGCTGAGTTTGCACAGATCAAATACCATGTCCCAATATGACCAGCTTTTACTTCTTCCATCACTTGTTGTCTAAACACTCAAATCTTTGCAAGAGATAAGCAAGTAAAAGGAAATAAAAAAGGAATTAACAAACAATTTTTATTTTTTATTATTGGCCCAAAACAGTATGAAAGAGAAGTAGATGATCTTCAAAATAAGAAGCAAACTGCATAATTTTCTTACTCTTTATTCTGCAAACATAACATGTAGGAAGGAACCTGCTAAGCACAGAAGAATCCAAATACCTGCTTTGCTAAGCATTTAACTAAGTAAGGCCAGTATACACTGTAAGTATTGTTAAATATGTATAAGTAAAATATGCATATATACATGTATGCAAGGCCAGTGACAAGCCTACACAGTGCTCAGCAATACTCCTGGTTCAACCGTTCCATGTTGCATGAGATTATAGAATCTGCAGTGTTAACTATGCCTGATAAGATTATCTGGCAGGAGCAGAGAGGGTACTCAGCATTTTGTAATTGGTACCCTTCTGGTAGAAACTACAATAACTGCATAAGTTGAATCATCTTTGTATGGCATTTGCTCTGATAGTGGATATACCCTGACAGCAACAGACATTCTAGCACACATATTGGATCACTGTAGAAATCATACACGATACTAGAGAGCTTACATAAAACGTTCATGTCTGGAAAGGTTGGAAAACATTAGCTATATCTTAAACTGCTACCTTAGATCTGCTTCTGCTATTAGTTGAACTGACTCAGCTCAGTGTCTCTATCTTCAAAATGAAGCAAGTGTTTATAGAATTATTTTACAAGGAATTTGCTTTTACAGGAGATTACTAAATTTGAGTTAAGTCATGGTAGTCCTTACTTGCCTACCTTTTCCCGTACATGGCATTTTTCCAGCTTGGATCTTAATGTGGAACAAATGAGAAGATGGGAAGGAAAGGATGGGTTTAGCCATGGCTCTTTTGCCTCGCTTTTCTGGCTAACAAGATAGAGAATAAGTTGTTCTGTGAATAGGACATAAGTAAATTACTCCATGATCTAGAGTATTATGGCATTCTCCTCGTTAATAGAGAAATTAGGCCTCTGAAAGTCCCCGTTAATTTTCTGGTCTGATTCAGAGACAGTGAAGTCCTCTTCCCAACATGCATGGGCTGAACATTTTTTTTTCTGGGCTTTTGCTATTCTGCTTGCTATTATTTTATTATTCCTCAATTCTGGTAATGTGCAACTCATCTTGAAGGAAAATATTTTTAGGTTTCTGCTGCCTGTTCTCCATCATTTGAGCTCACCCTGGAGTAAGAGTCAAGATAAGCTGCACTTCAACTGTGAAACAAAGATATTAGTAGGCCAGACAAGGACAAGAATACACCAAATACACCAAGGATTGTTCAGCTGTGAGAATGTGAAGCCTCAGTCAGTTTAGTGCATTGCTTATGTTCTTCACAACCAGTGCTGCAGTGAGTTACAGGTCACACAAATAATCAGGGTACTTATTAGTTTAGAGCAGTAGTAAAATGTATCATGAAATTTCTTTCCTATGGATCTTCTGCCTCATCTTGGTCACTCTCTTCTCTCCAGAAAAGGGAATTTCTCTTAACTCATTTTCAAGTTATTGCAAATATTGGCAAGAGAATAATAGAATCATAGACTGGTTTGGGATGAATGAGCTTTTCATCATGGAACATTTACTGTTAGAGATGGATGAACCATTTTGAATAAATTACAAATGAAAGTGATAACTCACCAAAACTTACAGTGCAGAAAATCTTTGTTAATTTTCTCGACAAAAATTGGATAATTTTTTTGTTTGCTTTTAAAATAAATCTAGTGTTAAATTTTGACCAAAATATTTAGCCTGAAAGATCAATCAGTTTTAAAGCCCATTTTCTAGACAAGAACAGGGGCCTAGATAATTTAATTTGTAACAGAAGTATTTTAAATTCTGTTTGCTTCTCTAAATCTTTCAATCCAAGTTTTTTTCTAATGATATCCCCTTCAGGGATATGGCATCCACAGCGTCCACAGTTTATTTGGATAATCTGTTCCATGGCCTCATCACCCTCTGAACAAAGAATTTCCTAATAATATCTAATTTAAAGCTCACATCTTTTAGTTTAAAAACATTCCTCCTTGTCCTATCACTATAAGACTGTGAAAAGTCAGCCTTCCAGTTTTTGTATAAGCTCTCTGTAAAAAGTGAAAACCTGCAGTGAGGTTTCCTCCAGCCTTCTCTTCTCCAGGTTGAGCAAGACCATCGCCCTCAGCTTTCCTTCATAAGAGAGGTTCTCCATCCTTCTGATCATCTTTGTTCCCCTACCCTGGACCTACTCCAATAGCTCAGTATCTTCTTGTTCTGAAGGCACCAAACATGGATGCAGCCCTCCAGATGGGCCCAGAAAGGTCCAAGCAGAGGGGGACAATTTCCTCTCTTCTTTTGATCCAGACCAGGAAACAGTTGCCTTCCCCAGACCTTCTCTGTAGAACTGCTCTTAATTAGTTCTTCTCCAAGTCTGTACTGGTGTCTGAAATTTCTCTGAAACAAAAGCAGCATACTGCACTTGGTCTTGCTGAAAGTCATTAGGTTCATGCAGGCTCATTCGACCAGGTCCGTTTGGATAACTCTCCTTCCTTCTATTTTATCTACTGTGCCACTCAGTTTTGTGTCATCAACAAATTTGCTGAGGTTGCACTCAATCATATTATCTAGGTCAACTATAAAGGTGTTAAAAATCACTGGTCCTTGTATAGATACCTAAGAGGCACCCCTCATGACTAGCCTCCACCTGGACATAGAGCTGTTAGTCACAGCCTCTGACTGCACAGCCAACAAACTATTTATCTACTGAATAGTCCAGCCTTCAAATCCATGTGTCTCCAATTTAGAGATAAGGATGTGGTGTGGGACTGTGTCAAACATCTTGCATAAGCAGACAACATCAGCTGCCTTTCCGTTGTCCACTCATGCCATCACTCCATCATAGACAATTCTATTTCATGACAGCATTCAAGGTTTCCAATCTTTTTCTTTTTTTTTTTTGCAATGTAGTAAATAAAGTTTCAAAAGCTACCAGTAATCTGGATAATGTCAAACTGCCATTTTTAGACTGAAAAAGTTGTATGGTCGCTCACCCTTTATCTCTAAAAAGGTCACCTTGAACTTAAACTTCTTATGTAGGTTTAGTCAAATTATATGAGATTTCACCTAAAATAGCTGCAAGTTACAACTGCAGCAAAACATATATTCTTAGACAGGATATCTGACTTCCTAACTGGAGGTTTCCTTAACTGAACAAGCCTTAGCAGAATAAGCCCAACGTCTGAACATGGAGGTTCACATAGTTCTCAGTATAAACATATGAAAATCTCACTTTTTCCCCTATTCATTTTCTCCGTATAATTAAAGTATGTTAGACAGTAGTTGTTAACCCAGGTGTCACTATCTATAATTGTAAGACCATTATTTTCTTCGCTCATTTTCTTATTTGTGCAAATAAATTCATGCCGTTGCATACTCCATAAAGAAAATCCTTTTGCTATTAGCTTGCATTTGAATATTTTTCTTAAAAATGACCTAATTGTCTTCTAAAACTGGATTTTATACAGCTTACAGTGGTCTGAAATGTGTTTCTAAGGACGAAATTTCTCTGTGGCTTCATGGCACTGCAGCTGCTGTTGTTAAAAAAAGAATTTTGGACAGTGCACAATTCTGAATCTTTCTTTGCCTCAGTTTTAGGAGGAAATAGACAGGACTTCTTGTGTTAAAAATCAAAGAATCAAATGACATTGAAATATTCTGAGTTAAAAAGTACTCACAAGACTCATCAAGCCCAACTCCTTCTTCCACACAGGACCCTCGTAATTTGAAACATTTGTCCAAACTATTCTTCAACTTTAGCAACTTGGAGCTTTGACCATTGCTCTGGGTAGTCTGTTGCAGGGCTTGACCATACTCTGGGGAAGAACACTAATCCTGACCCTTGACACAACTCCATGACATTCTCTCTGGAGTTATTGCTAGAGAGCAAATCTCAGTGCTGCCCCTGTGCTCTCCTCATGAGGAGCTACAGCTGCCATGAGGCCTCTCCTCAGCAACCTCTTCTCTGAGCTGAACCACCAACAGACTTCAGCTGCTCCTCATATGTCTTGCTCTCCAGACTCATCACTACCTTCATATGGACATACTGTAATAGTGTTATGTCTCTTCTATATTGTGGCACCCAAACCTGTATGCAGTGCTCAAGGTGAGGCTACATAATGCAAAGCAGAGCAAGACAACACTTTCCCTTGCCCTATGTCAGTATTGGGCCTGATACACCCCAGGTAAGTGGCCAACAAGGGCAATGGTATCTTGGCTTGTATCAGAAACAGTGCTGCCAGCAGGACCAGGGAGGTGGTCATCCCACTGTACTAAACTCCGGTGAGGCTGCCTCTTGAGTACTGTGTTCAGTTTTGGGTCCTTTGCTATAAGAAGTCGTTGAGGCCCAGGAGCATGTCCATGGAAAGAAAACAAAGCTGGTGAGTGTTCTGGAATATAAGTTCTATAATGGGAGGCTGAATGGAACTGAGATTTAGTCTGAGTTTAGTCTGGAGAAGAGGAGGCTCAAGGGAGATTCTTATCACAGTCTACAACTACCTGAAAGGAGGTTAGGCAAGGTGAAGGTCAGCACCTTTTTGCGCTTAACTAGCAATAAGACTAGAGGGAATGACCTCAAGTTGCACCAGAGGAGGTTAAGGTTGGATATTAGGAAAATTTCGTCTCTGTATGAGTAGTTAGGTGCTAGAATGCCCTAGAATACCTCCCTGGAGAAGTTCAAGAAATGTTTAGATGTGCTACTAAGGAATACGATTTAGTGGGGAAATATTGGTGACAGGAGGATTGTTGGACTGGATGATTTAGAGTTCTTTTCCAACCTTGGTGATTCTATGATTCTGTATTTCTATGATTCCTGTTAGAAATCATGCCATGATGATGGCAGCCTTCTAATCAGTCAAAATCTCTCTGCAAGCCCTCATTTTATTCAAGGAACTCCACAGCTCCTTCCAATTTAGTGGCATCCACAAACTTAATATACCTTCAAGTCCTATATTCAAGTAATTGATGAAAACATAAAGAACTAGCCTTAAACCTGAGCTCTATGGAACCCTAAAACTGACTGGTCATTAGCCTGATGTAAGCCTATTTACTATAGCTCTTTGAGTCCAAACCTAAATTAGCCACATTAACGTTAGGCCATCATCAATCTTGTGTTAGTAGAACAAAACACTACAAATTTTCCCAAGATGAGCTTTGCTCTTTCAATCCAATTTCTGTACAGTTTATGTCTACTTGGGATAAATTGTGGATTAAGTCACATTGTATCCTTGGGGTTTGAATATTCAGCTCCTGTGGGCTGAATGGTTTTAACCAGAATAGCAGTAATGTCCTTTTATATGGGTAATGTGTAAATTTTCCTGACAGGATTGTATATTGTAATCTCCATGACAAAAGGATTTTTTCCCCTTTAACTTAAAATACAGAACTCAACCATTGTATTTACTGACAGTCTGAAGTTTGTAATCTCTTCCTTAAGGTAATATAACTGTATACTTCCAATTGAGCATATCTTCTTTTAAGTTATGGCAAAGCGCAATTACAGTTTAAAGGGAATATTTATGTACATTAGTTAACAACATCATTGCAACTTAGTGCTCACACATCAACACTTAATTAGTGTAAGCATAAGTGACATAATTGCTACAAGGCATGCATTACCCATAATGTGAGGTAATTTCATGCACTATGCACATTTTAAATATCTACTCTGTATTTTGCCAAGCTCGATTTTTAAATCAATAGGGGATGTTTGCATATAAAGACACCTCTACTTATCTTCCATTTCCCTTGAATGCAGATTGTTGTCCAGCAACAGAGTAAAAGCCATTTTTTCCAAGAATCTCCAAATATCTTTCAGAATCTGAATCTGAAATCTCAAAAATGTTTGAGTTTAAAACTGCACAGTTGTCTGCATGTAAATTATGGCAAGTTTTCTGTGTAATATAAACATCTGTTTTTCTACCTTTCCACAGAACATCTGGCCATAATATGCTGATATGTCCCGTATACCTAACAATGCTTTTGTCCAGTCTTCCTCTTTGCATGAAATGCCCTAGTTAGCTGATCGGCAAAGACAACATCCTCTTCAAAATTCAATGCATCCTGAAACCCAGCTGCTACAATAACTGCAAGAAGTCAGTGAACTAATGAGTAGACATGACATCTAAGGCTAAATTGCAGATATATATAAGTAAGTAGGCTCATGTGTATAAATATAAATGCCTCTATTTGTTCCCTGCTTTATATTTTTTTCTATTTTATGGCAGGATTGTCTCTTGGACTTTATTTTTTGTTTGATAGAGAATGACTCTACCATATTCTATCAAGCACCAAATGTATTTTCTATATTCTAAGAAAAAAAAAAAAAAAAGAAAAGAAAAAAATAGCTTTATACCCTAAAGACAGGTAGCAGAAAATACATGTTCCTTCCTTTAGGATAATTCTCAGAAGTTACATATGAATAAGTGGAGAGAAGAAGGAATCAAGCAGT
Organism: Tympanuchus pallidicinctus; assembly: GCF_026119805.1. Lineage (NCBI taxonomy): Eukaryota > Metazoa > Chordata > Aves > Galliformes > Phasianidae > Tympanuchus > Tympanuchus pallidicinctus. Next base: position 36,542,249 of record NW_026294758.1, read on the forward strand.
TTTAGAGAGTTTAAATATTCCCTTGTCATATTATGTAAAAGGCTAGAAATCTTCAATAAGATGCTGCTTCTTGCCTAAAACCTAACATCACATGCAGCAATTAGTGATTAATAGTCCTGTTGAAGGGATAATCTAAACTTAAGATCATCCTTTCCTCTCATTACCTATAACTTATTAAAAATGTGATCTGAGATTTAAATAACTGGAAGAGATTTGGATCAGACATTTGTTTTTCTATACTTTAAGGGGAGGGGGAGAAGTGTGTAGTTAGCATAGTTGACAGAGTTTTATGTGCAACCATTTCACATTTACTTTTCCTTATTTAAAGCATTTTTAAATTGGAAGAAGTTTTACCAGGGGAATATTTTCCTGCTAGAAAATGTATTTTCTTATAATATAAATCATCTGCAACAATACATCAATTTTGAAAATTTCTTTAAAAAATAAGAGAAAACTAAGGATTAGTCCAAATGATGACTTTTTTTTTTTTTTTTTCTGTGTTTGTGACAGTCAGGTTTTTTTTGCTGCAAAAATTCTTTCATTTTGATAAATAATACTATAAGACGAATAATTCAGCAAAGGTTGAAATTGGACATTTTTATAAAAAAAAATACTCTTTGGGGATGATAATTAAATTATTAATGCTATTTCAATTTGAAATTAAAGACAAAGTTTTATCACAAAAAAAAAAAAAAAAATACAGCATCTGTGAAGGTCTATCTGTAAGCCTACTAAAATAATTTGTAAAATAAGAACAGAACTGAGATATTCAAATAGCTCTTTCTGTTTACAGTTTAATTCCAGTTTCTTAAGGTCATGATTTTCCAGGCTGTATTAACACAATTACCCAGTGCTATACCCTAACTTGTTTTGTTTTAAAATATTTATGCATTACTTGCCTCAAGATTTTTTTTTTTTAATTGTTACTGATGTGAACTTTAATCACACTTTAATCAAACAGTAACCAAAATTTAATAAGGTTTTGAAAGTATAAGGATCAGCTACCAGTGAATACTCAAGTGACAGTTAAAATAATGAACTTCTCTTCACACTTTGTTTTTAATCTCCAATCTGGAGGAAGCATGAGAAGTTTAACAAGACCTCTCAGAATGAAGTCTTTCCGTACATTTACTGAACTCAGACAAGTATGTCTCCCTTATTCCTATTCAGGAGCTATTATAAAATCTTATTTTTCTCTTGCTTGGAAGCATTCGAATTTGCTGAACTTTATTTGCTGCATTTATGTCTGTTCTCCAGTAGTTATAGTTATTTTAATAACTTTTTTTTTCTTCTTTCTTTCCTTCCACCCCCGCCCCTCCCTACCCCCTCAGGTATGTAACTCAATAACAATTTTGACGAATACAATTGTTTCTGTCTGGGCTAAATGTCTCCTATTTCCTAAAGCTCCCAGCAGTCCATTCCCTTATACTCCCTCAAATCCCAGTACCCTTTTGTGGGTGAATAGAATTGGACACAGTGTTTTGGATAAAGTGTCACCAGTATCACCTCCAACATCATTAAAACCTGTTGTTACTTTTACTGGAAACGGCTTCTTTGTTATATCCCAAATCAGATTAGTTTGGTTTTATTGACACATCACACTAATGACTCATATTCATCCTAAGACCAATGAGCACATCCAAAGTCTTATCCTTCTATGTTGGGTCCAATGATGAGCCCATCAGTCTATAGCTTATTTTAATGTCAAAAGTATCTTATGGTTTATTTTAATCTGAGAAATACATTTACACAAATAAGAGCTGAAAGGTATGTAAAGATGAGACATTAGCTTAGAATATGCATTGGTATTTGCCGGAAAGGTTATACATATTTTCTTATATTAATATAAATACATGTATCCATGCATTATTATATATATTCTAGCACGTAAAACTAGTCCTACAGTTTATCATACTGTTATTATTATTTATGTCATTAAATGCATCTTTCATACAGCTTCTTCCTCTAACCTACAATGTATTCCTGCAAACTCAGATCTCCTGCTTGACAAGATAATATATTGCTGTCACCCCTCTGAATATTAGTATAATTCTGATTTTAGTCTGCTAAAATGACAAGTGTAGCTACTTTATAGCTGCTTTGGACCATAAAACATTTTGAAAGTTATTTCGCCATTGAATCAGCACTGGAGCAGATATGCATGAAGAAATGGCATTTAATAAGTGAGGTGGTTTTGCCCCTTTTCTGTTGTGGGAAATTTGGTTATAAATTTTTCATGACATAGTTCTTTTGTCTGTCAGCACCTTTTACTTTGGGAAAAAAAACATCTGCTTGACAGCCACTTTGAGCCTGCTCCTCCAGAGCTTTTACTCATCACACAAAAAGTTTAGGAATAAAATACAATAAAATTGATTGAATTGCATTAAATTTAGAAAAAATATAGATAAATACAGATATTTAAGAAATTGTCCCATTTTTAAAGTGCAAGATATAGATAGCTATCATCAACACAAGGAAGCTCTTTATGGCCCTGAATATATTTAAATTGGAATATTTTCAATAACAGGTCAAATTCTACACTCTTCACTGCATCCAGGCACAGAACTCTTCCCCTTTGGCAAATCACATTGAGAGATACAAAGACTTTATCCCATCAAAATCAGATAGCCATGCTTAATCTAATGAACAGCAGCAAGTTCCATTCATTTTGTGGAGCTCATTGTGAAACAGATAAAGCTAGGTGTATACAGAAATAGTCATTGATCAAAAACAGGATTTACAGTTGAGTTGAGCTCAGTGTCTTCATGAAGAAAATGTGTGTACATGTTTCTCAATGCATATATGCATTAGAGGTGCACAGAAGTAGCGACCTATGCTAATCTTTAGACTCTCATGTTTCCTCAGAAAATACTTTCATAAGACCCAGCTTTCAGTGTTAACCAACCAAAAAAAAGGAGAAATGTCATTTATTAAGACATCTTAGGAGTAAGCTCTAGGGACACAAGTTAAGTGCATACATGTTGTATCTATGCAAGCTGGACAGCACCTCATGAGAAAACATAGTTTTCCTTTTGTAAATAACATACTTAACAACTTCTTTTGTTCAATGTAGGATGGGTTGTTATTAACAGTCATCTCTCGACAACTTGCCTGGCTGCCATTCCAAGGAAGGCAGTACCTCCGTTCTCTTGAGGTAAACATGACAGCCTGCATACAGATCAATGCCACTGAGAAAGCTGCTCTCCTCCCTCCAGAGCAGTGCCATCAGCATTGCTGTCATTCTTCTCAACCCAAAAATTCCAATTTCAGATGTATGCTGTGGAAAAGGGGCTGTCTGGCACAGGAGTTGGGGGAGAAGGAATGATATGTGCACGAAGACCACCACAAAAGCATTGGTTACCCACATTTCCATTTTTTTATACTGATCTATGAATTGTTGTAGCTAGTACTGCAAAATTCTGTGTGTAACTCACACCTAACAACATCTAAGTCCCTGGTTTATCAACTACATGGTTCACCTTTCATTGTTGTTTTTGCATCACTGGCAGCTTTTTAGAATCCCAGTTAGTGGAAATGTGGATAATCAATATGCAAAAAAGAAAATCACATAACACAGTATTGGAGTTTGGGACAGACATACTAGGTCTTTTCCTCAGAATTCAAACTTCAGCTATGATACATTAAATCAGTTGTTTGGCCCAAAGAATGAGTTCTCTGCTGTGCACATTTACGCGTCTTTTTCACTGTTTGGAACTTGCAGGATCTTCCCATTAAAGTCCTTGTATATCCTGTTATCACTCCATATTCAACGAATTATCTCCATAATCAGCTCAAGTTTCCATGAATGGTGGTTTTTTCCGTGTTAAAAAAATTATGTATGATTTTGACTGAAGTTCTCTTGTATGGTCAGGTCAGTGCTACTAGGTACAAGGATTTCACTTCTGGCTAGATTGTATCACTGAATGATTTATACTACTACAGCACTGCTCAGTGATTTTATTTGGCTTATAAATTCCACATACATAAAGAATTGCTGAGAAAACACCGTTGTTTCAGCTTTGACCCAGGCACTTATCTTTACACAAACATAGTTGTAAAAAGAAATCAGATGGAATCTTAGGCCCCTACATATCTGGAAAATTTAAGCGCTCCCTCAACAGGAAGGCCAAGTGCAAATCTCAGAGTTTTTGAAGACTTTGCTAGCTGCATTGATGGGCCATAACCACATCCAGATGTCAAGACAAAAAGGAATAGTTTTTCAGGGTAAAATCTTTTCTTGATGATGTCATAGTAGCCATTAAGAAGAATAACTTAGCCATCAAGACGAGCAACAGTGAAGTTCTCAGTTTCATGAAAACTCCTGGTACTTCTGATTTTTTTTATTTAATTCTGAAAAAAAAATAACAAATCCAAGAAAATTTAATATTTAATGGGAAATTATGTAAAGCATGTTTTTATTGCACAAGATTTTTTTTTTTAACGGCAGCACATTTTATTGTTCCTTTAAAGGAGTAGTTTGAAATATGAAATTTGTAATTTGAAAGAAAAACCATAAATCAGGATATTTTCCTAAAAATCTCAATCAGAGATTTCTTTAGCATTTAAAATCACATCTTTCCAACGAATTTCTGATAGATCATTGGAAAGAGAATGTTCCAAATCCCCAGATTAAGAAGTAGTATCAGGCTGTTTTTAGGGGGAATACACATCTTGGCAGCTGAGAGACAGAGAGAGGAATTCCTCAGCTGCAGGACTATGCTAGTTGCTTCCTTCCTCTGAAAGGACTCTGAATTAACAGGCTGAATCTCCTTCCACCAATTTAAAATCTCTATATAAAAGCAGCTCATCCTTCTAGTATTTTAACTGTGTATTTTACAATGGTATTGACAGACAACAAAATGTTCTTGGCTGTCATCTTCAGCAAAGTGCATAAAGGATTCTAAAATTACTTTCCTGTAGAAATGGAAAGGAAGTTGGCATTAATTAGAAATACCCACAATACCTTGTAGATGTTCACTGCATTTTGTAGGTTGCATTTTCTATTTGATTAGATATTTCACTGCATTATTATTTTAGAGGGTTTTTTACTTTTTTCTGACTTCCTTATTTCTTTTCTCTGTAAACAGATTTAAATATATATGTATATATATCTGAACCTGGAGAAAACTACCAGAACGCTTTCAAATAACTAAATTTTATTTTGCCTTTTTGAAGAGAAAATTAGTGAAAGGAGATTATTATTCCCTTCTTTAGTTGAGTATTATGCAATCTAGATGTTTGTCTAGAACTATTGATCTTTTTCAGCTTTTTATTAGTGTCAAAGGTAAGCAGAGTGAGGGCATTCCTTTTGAACACCTACTGGGTCCAAAACAGCACAATTATGTTTCAGTGACAATGTGAACATTGCCACAAAGGACATGCATTTACCAACATAAGAATGCCACAAGATGTTGTCTTATGTTTGTAGAGATTTCATTTCATAACATTTTGATCACGTAAGAATCAAATAAATTAATCACTTCTGATTATAGCAGATACATCCGTGTTGTTGTCTCATTATACACTGAATTTCTGTTAAATCTTGGGAGAATTGTATCTTCTCCTTCCTCAGTATGTCACTGTCTGATTAATCCTTCTAGCTATAACTACAGTAGAATTAATTCACATATTGAAAGAGAAATTTCAGCCAGTAATATTCTTCAGCTTATGTTTTTGCTGCCACTGGAACAAGGAGCAACCACTTACTAGAATCAACTTTTCAATAAATAACACAAAATAATTACTTTTGCCAAAAATGCTTTACTTTTCCAGAATTGTCTCTGTTTTCCCTGGCCCTATGCAAACATTAGCACCCTGCAGCTGCAGTTCCACGAACACACCCAGCTACTCACTGCTTTCCCTCTGCAGCATGAAGAACCCCCTCAGTTGTGAGTGACAGAGAATGCCAACACAAGAGAATTTCTGTCCTGACACAATTCTATTCTCTTCCCATCTCATTTAGTTTTATAGAGGCTCTAAAAACAATTGCCTTGTTCATCTGTTTTCTTTTCCACCTACAAACTGGAATAGTTTTTAATTTGCAAGTTTTTAATTTACAGATTTGGAAAGCAAAATACATGCCTGAATTGTGCTTTTAAGTTCCCTTTTCCTTTTGTTCCCTCCAATGGAAAGCATTTTTTCACTATTAAACATAACAGAAGACCAGTTATTATGTGAAAATAAGAATCAGAATTTTAAAGACAAAAGTCTTATGAGAAAAAATGGTTCATTCTTTCACAGTTTTTTAATTACTATAGTCTGCAATAATAAAGAAATATGTGCAGTTCAATTGTGGCATGTATAAAACTAGTCAATTTTGCTTGTCTCAAAATCTTCTTAGCTTTCATTTCTGGGAGGATACATTAAAAAAAAAAAAAAAAAAGTGCAATTCTTTCACAGGTCTTTCGTGTCAATGGACTTGAGAAATTCTGGCATAACCTACACATCTTTCATTTTTTAAAAGGAAACACTAACCTCATTTAATAGAAAAAGTATGTGTGTTTAAATCTTAAAATAGGTTTGCTTATTCCTGGTGTAAGGTGAGAGTTTTATGGATTACTCAGGACAGTATAATGTGTCTAAGCAAGACATCCATAGGGAAGGCAAGCTGGGAAAGGCTTCTTAGGGACGTCCGTTCTCTGGAGTAAAAATAATTTCTCCTTCTTCAATTTCCCTTGTGCTGTGGCATGTTTATGTTCGGTACTTTTTGTCACAAGGCTACAGATAAATCATTAGTGATCCGCCTTTCTTGTCAAGCTATTTTTTTTTTTTTTTTTAAGTTAAACAGACACTTCTAATGCTGGTTGCAAGGCTCTCTCCTCCTCAAGATAAAAATATTTGCATGCACACACACACAGAAGACAGCATCTTGCTTACTAGACAGAGATAAATTCCTCACCAGCACGGCCATCAGACACTAAGCCAGACTCATCTTCTCTTCCTTCATTTCCCTGCCCCCCCCCCACTCTGTTATTCATAGAGACCACAGGTGAACTGGGAGAAAATTATTACAGTGTGATGACTGCTGAAATGATAGAAGGTAAAGAAGATGGATTATCACGGTGCTGACATGATTTGTATGGATTTCCAGAATTAAGCTGTTCGCTTAAAGTGACCGTCTTCTTTGCACCTACGATATTGCAGCTGTCCTAGTAATAACCTTCATCTGCACTTGTGAGCCAAGTGAGCAGAGCACGTTTCCCATTACCTGTCAAGCGAGTATGTAGAGTTCTTCTGGCCCCGCAGTAATAGCAGGGCTGCTGGTGAACAGAGTAATAAACACCTACTGAGAGGGATGTAGCGTGAAAAGATCTCATCACCTGCCATTAGCACGCTGATGAATAATGCAGCATTTTCGGTGGCAGATGTCAGGGGTGGGAGGAAGAATCACTTCTGTAAATGCTCTGGTGAGCACTTCAGCACAAAGTGAGAGGTGATAGCAACAGATGCATGTGACAAAATTACACTTGCTATTGTATTTTAAAAGAAATGGGAACATTTACTTCACAAATAGCTGGCAGGCTTTCTCCCCCTCTCTCTCTCCATCTCTGTCTCTCTCAGTCCCCTCCCCCCACCCTTATCTCCCCTTATTTTTTTTCCATCAGAGTTAAAAATGCTGCAAACCAGTAAACTTATTTGTATACTGCTAAGAATTTACAGCTCCTAGCTTAACAGCGGTGTAAGGTCCAGTGAGGTACAGATGTCCAGACATTTAAATGCCTTTTCTTGCAGACTCAAACTGGCAAATTGATTGCATAGTAGAGATCCAGAAATAAAAGAATCCTATTTCTATTTAAATTCCCCTCCCCCTGCATATTTCATTTTTCTCTTTCAAATAATCCACAAGCCACTGGCTAAGTGACAGTTCCTGGATTTCATGCAGTTAAACCCCTCAGAGGCTCTGGCAACAGGAAAAAGGTCTCACTAACATTAAAGTTACAAAGAAACCTCCTATTACAGCTCCGTTTGACCTACCCATTTGCTACAGCAAATGATGCAGAGAAGGGATATAGCTGTAATGGGGCTGGTCTCTGGCTGTGATTTTATGTGTGACAATTGCTTTCAGCTAACCTGAATTAATGCAGGTATTATCGATTGTTGACAATTTTTTTAAATTGAAAGAAATCACAAACCTGGACCAAGTCCAAGTTAATAGTGACAAGTGTTGCATGAGGGAGGATGTACAAGACTTCAGAGCTGCCAGAGTGGCTTAACTTCTTTGTACCTACAAGCAACAGCTCTCAGGGAGAGCCCAGCTGAATTTTACGCAAGCTGGATACTATTCCTCTCTTGCGTAGAGTTCCTCAGCAACATTTAAGAATAAAGCTCAAAATCTGTCTTATCTGACACTTACAAATACTGAAGAAAAAAAGTCTACAACAAATAACGATATTACATGGTTAAACATTGCTCTTGGAACATGCAGTGATCTTGTCTGGGGAATCACAGATTCAGATATTTTAAAGCAACCAGCCCCAAAGTGGAAATGTCTGATTATGTTTATATTCAGACTTCAGTTTCCAGTGGACTTTTAAGCCAGAACCTCTTTTTTGGTCAATTGCTGCCACTCTGCCCAGTCAGTTACTAATATCAGAAGTTCTATGTTATAGAAGGCTTGATGCCATAGTTTGAGGTATTTTAATTAACAAAAAGACTGGAGCTCCCAGACACCTGCACTCTCAAGGCCATGAGGACTGTGTCCACAATGACAGTCGTGTCTGATGTCTATAGGACAGCCAAAAAGAAAAATGAAGAAATGTTAAAAAATAGAGAATGAGAATTCTGAAGAACCTTTCCATAGCAAGCAAGTTGCAATATGGCATAGACGCTGCCATTGTGCATATTCATACTCACATGCACTGTCTCAACGATGGAAATTACATTGGGTGTCACTGTTTCCATCCCTCTGCAAACCAACCATGCATTTAGATACTCATAATTGCCTAAATACAAAAGCCTTTTGAAGAACAGTGGACTGGAATTAAGGACCTCTAGAAGAGTGAAAAAATTCTTCACTATTAAGTAGGATTGTGAAAAATATGCAGCAGGACAGAATCTTTCTTCTGATCTGCTTTTTGTTACAGTTGTTACTGCCTGAGTTCCTCCTGTAGTGCCTGTTCTTACACACGTTTGAAAGGTCAGTGTTCTCCTGTTAGCCAGTGTTCTCCTGTTAGTCAGAAAGAGACGATGTGACTTAGAGAAGGATGCATCACTTTAGGAAGAGCTGTGTGATGAGAAATACAATGGGTTTGGGACACATCTGTATAACTGCAGCAAATGAAAAAAACAAGATGAATGAACTACATGACAGAATAAAAAAGATTAAAAGCTAGGTAAGGAGGCAATTTTTGCTTTCCTTTAAATGATAAGTGCTGTTATTAGAAGCAGAATAGGATAAGCAGTGTATATATCCTAAAGCATTTATTTATTATTTATTTAAGAAAATTTTATTATTTTTTATTTAAGAAATTATTTAAGAAAATTATTTAAGAAAAATTGACCTATAATCAGCATGTAGAAGAAATAACCAAGACAAGGAAAATACTTGTAAAATCCTACATCTATTCAGGTCTTATTGGAAGAGACTTACTTTGAACTGTGATTCAAACTCAGGGTAGGATTAAGAGGAAAAGAGATGAAGCTAAAAGTGTTTGACACAAGGGAGATCTTCCTCCTAATCGAAATTTCAAAGGATTTGTATAAGCATGGGCAGTACCCTTTGGGTGAGAGTCAAGAATATGCTGGGGAAATATCACTCCTTTCTGTTCATCAAATCCAAGACACAATTAAACACTCTAATTTCTTTGAGATTTCTCTTTTCAGTAGGCTATGTATAGCATAGAAGTGGAGCCACAAGCAGTAGTCTGCAATGTTGTGGATAGAATGGGAGAGTTGCTGAAGTAGACTGAAATCTCTTCAAGATTTAGGCCCAGTTCTTCTGGAGATATTTCCTGGATTAACAAGTTTTGCATTTCAAACCTGAAGTGAAAAATATATCACAGAGAAAAATGGATCAAGAACAAGTAGTAATTTGCATAGTACCTTTTTTTCCATGGGGAAACAGCTTGAGATTCTTCAAAAATTGTTCCAACTCTTTCGCAAAGTATATAACTACAAGGAACACTGAAGTATTATATGACATATCATAATACTTCTTTTTTAATTCTAACTGCATAGCTTTTTAGGAAGAAAGTATGCCTTGCCTTCAATTTGCTACAGGCCATCTGATCAGGGTGAGCATCTTGACAAGGTCTTCTTGCTTCACTGCAGGAAGTGTCGCATGCACAGCTCTTGTCCTGATAGGGGATTTCAACCACCCACATATCTGCTGGGATAGTGGTATGGCATGTGGCACACAATTCAGGAGATTCCTGGAGTCTGTAGAGGACAACTTCCTGATCCAGGTATTAGACTGACCAACCGAGGTGAAGCCTTAGTTGACCTTGTGCTGACCAATGTGGAGAGAACATTGGAGAGGTTAAGACTGAAGGCAGCCTGGGCTATAGTGACCATGCCCTGATGGAGTTTGTGATCCTGAAGAATGCAGGCCTGGCAAAAAGTAGAATCAGGAGCCTGAGCTTCAGAAGAGTGAAATTCTGGCTGCTCAAGGAATTGCTGAATGGGATCCCCTGGGAAAGTGTCATTAGGGACATGGGTACAGAACAAATCTGGCAGCTCTTTAAGGACACCTTCTGAAAGCGCAATGGCACTTCATCCCAAAGTAGAAGTCAAGCACAAGAGGCAGGCAATTGATGTGGCTGAACAAGGACCTGCAGCTTAAACTGAGGGAAAAGAGGGAAGTGTACAGGAAGTGGAAGCTGGGTTGTGTAAGCTGGGAAGAATACAGGGCTGTTGACCACGTGTGTAGAGACAGGATTAGGAAAATCAAGGCACAGATGGAGCTGAACTTGGTGAGGGATATGAAAGATAACAAGAAGGGGTTCTACAGGTTCATAGGCAGGAGTATACAGGCCGAGGAGAGTGTTTCTGCTCTGAAAAAAGTTAATGGAGAGCTGGTTTCTTCAGACATAGAAAAAACTGAGGTACTCAATGATTGCTTTGCCTCAGTCTTCACTGGTGGTCAGGCATTCCATGTTTGTCAGGACCCTGAAACTCTAGGTTAGGATGTAGGGAACAGATTCTGTGGAACATATCTGAGGCCTCCTCATGCAATTGAATTTATGTTAGTCCATGGGACCAGATAGAGATGGCCGTTGTGATTGCTGAGCCACTTTCTACCACATTTGAAAAATTGTGGCTGTCCGATGTAGTCCCCCGGTGACTGGAAAAAGGGAAACATTACTCCTAGTTTTAAGAAAGGAAGAAAGGAAGACCCAGGAAACTATGGGTCTGTGAGCCTCACTTCTGTGGCTGGAAAGATCATGGAGCAGATCCTCCTAAAACTTATGTTAAGGCACATACAAGACAAAGAGGTTTTCCAAGACAATCAGCACAGCTTCCCCAAGGGCAGATCTTGCCTGACCAATCTGGTGGTCTTTTATGATGGAGTGATGGCACTGGCGGATGAGGGAAGGGCAATGGACGTCATCTTCCTGGACTTCTGCAAAGCCTTTGACATTATACCTCACCACATCTCTCTAAGTTGGTGAGGTATGGATTTGAAGGATGGACTGTTTGATGGATTAGGAATTGGCTGGCTGGACTCAGCCAAAGGGTTGCGATTAATGGTTCTGTGTCAGGGTGGACACTGGCCACAAGCAGTGTCCCTCAGGGTCGGTCTTGGGACTGGTGATCTTCGACGTCTTTATCAATGACATAGATGATGGCATTGAGTGCATGCACAGCAAGTCTGCAGATGACACCAAGCTGAGCAGTGCTGCTGATACACTGAAGAGAAGGCAAGCCAATCAAAGGGACCTGGACAGTCTGAAGAAACGAGCCCCTGAGAACTTAATGAGGTTCAACAAGGTCAAGTATAAGGTACAGCACTTGGGTCGGGGCAATCTCAAGACTTTATACAAACTGGGAGAAGATCTTTTTGAGAGCAGTCCTGTGAAGAAGGACTCAGGAGTCCTGGTGAATGAGAAGCTGGACATGAGCCAGCAGTGTGCGCTTGCAGCCCGGAAGGCCAAACGTATTCTGGATTGCATTAAAAAACGAATGGCCAGCAGGGAAAAGGAGATGATTGTCCCCCTCTACTCAGCTGTTGTGAGGCCCCATCTGCAGTACTGCGTCCAGGCCTGGAGCCCCCAGTACAAGAAGGACACGGAGGTCTTGGAGAGGGTGCACAGGAGGGCCACTAAAATGATCAAAGGTCTGGAGCACCTCTACTAGGTGCTTAGCTTGGAGAAGAGAAGGCTCTGGGGAGACCTCATTGTGGCCTTCCAGTACTTGAAGGGAGCATATAAACAGGAGGGGGAACGGCTGTTTATGAGGGTGGATAGCGATAGGACAAGGGGAAATGGTTTTAAACTGAGACAGGGGAGGTTTAGGTTAGATATTAGGAGGAAGTTTTTCACAAAGGGTGGTGAAGCACTGGAACAGGTTGCCCAAGGAGGTTGTGGATGCCCCATCCCTGGAGGCATTCAAGGCCAGGCTGGATGTGGCTCTGGGCAGCCTGATCTAATTGTTGGTGATCCTGCCTGTGGCAGGTGGGTTAAAACCAGATGATTTTTGATGTTCCTTTCAACCCAGGCCATTCTATGATTCTGTGATTCTATGATTCTAAGATACAATTTAATTCTTCATTGTTGCATTTCTAGTTCCACATATGTATCAAGAGATGATATTCAAGATGTTGCGTAAATATAATTTTAATCCAGAAGTCAATTCTGGAAAGGCATTAAGAGCTAAAAAATTTTGATAAAAAGCAATGTTTGCCTTGTATTTTGTGCCTTGGTATTATTCCCACAAATGTATAAGGCTAAAAAAGGGCCACTTATTACTGTAGAGATGTATCTAAAAAATCTCTCAAGTTGCCTGTAATAATCTCCATTATGTATAATGACCATTTTGATAATAGTCTTTAGAAAAGGTAATGGCCCTGCTGAATGGTTATTACCTGTCTGTTCATGCTGGAAACAAGATGCAGAAGCCAAAGGGGACAGTGAAATGGTCCTTGTAGTGCCATCTGAAGCAATAAGAAATATTTAACAGAATGCAGGAAACAGACAAGCAAGCACCTTCAGTTGTAAAACTATCTGCACTGGTGCAGTGAGCCATTGTGATTTTCATGAAATACTAAAGATATAAAATCTTAATTAATAATAATAATAGGCAAACTATCACTGTGAAAGCTAATTTAATTTTGAGTGTCACAAAGTCTGCTAGAGAAGATATCTGAATATTAAATAAAGTTTGGCTTGTTACAGAATGTTAAATGTTGTTATACTTCAGTTCTATACAATACCATATAAGCAGTATCACTGCTCTCCAGAGAGATTTCAGCACAAATCTGAGGTCAAAAGTGTTTACATCTGCACAAGCACTACAGAAGCATGCCCATATACAAAAATATGGGGTTATAAAAACAGCAAGTCATGTAAAAGCAATAGGGATTCAGGCTTGCCTTTAAAATAGACAAGCCTGTCCAGCACTGTCTTGCAAATGAAAGCTGAGCACAAGCAATCCACTTTCACAAAAAGACTGTGGCCTGAAAAACATATAGTAACTTTTCCCAGATTAGAAGACCATGTCTAGAAGTTAGCTCATAATTTGTATCCATGAGAATTGTTTCTCTAAGTGGAAACTGCACTTAAAAATGCGCTATACTTGGTAAAATTTGGCCCTGATTTCAATTTACAGATTGGGATTTTCCATAGATTAAAAAAGCATGTAATTTATAATTCCCAAATTATAGAACAGTGAAATTATGAGCTATCTTATTCACGCCTCATGCTTAGAAGTTAATTAAGAAGGTATTTCACTCAGTAAAATTGGGTTAATGACACACAAGGAAAAATACTGAGCTCAGCTTAAAAATTAGAAATAACAACCCAGATAGTCTGAGTTTGAAAAAAAAAAAGCAAATTCCTGATTCCAAATGCATGCATTACAGGTGGATATTTTACTTTGTATACGTTATCTATAACCTGAACAGTGATATTTCAAGAACACGGTGCAAATGTGTGGATTTACCTATTTACAAGTAGCACACTTGCCTGAAGGATTGCATTGCATCCATGCCTATATAACTCTATGTGGTAAATGCAATCATTAAGAAGAAGAAAAAAAATTGTAAAAAAAATTGAAACAAAGAATGCCTTAAGCAAAGTTTTGTCAGCTAACTTTGAGTTCTGGACAACCTAGAAGTTTCAGTAAGAGGTCTCACATGCTCTGAAACAACTTTACTGCCTCATCCTCCAAGGTGATTGAGTAGGGGTGAAGTGCATGTCATATGAGCACTCTTCTTGCAGCTTGTTTGTATTGTCAGTGGGAAAACTTAATCACCCAATGAAAAAGAATGAGTAGAGCAGACCATAGGCACTGACAGTCCTGGATCCAGCTGCCTCCTCTGTATTGACTTACACAGAGATTTAAAATAAACAGACTAGTCTTCATTGATAGCGATCACATCACCTGACTTGTTTCTTTTCTTTATTTTTACCCTAACTAACAGTTAGATTAGAAAAGTAATCTCTCACTTTTAAAATAGCTTTCTTAACTTCAGTTTTAGAAGATGCTGATCTTGGATCACACTGATCCCAGTAAGAATCATTCTTCATTCTTGCTAGCTGTGAGAAAGCAAACAGTTTTTCCATCCCCTACCTTCTTACTTAAGCTGGTGAATCCATAACCATTGAATGGATCTAAAAGTGTAACTTAGAAAGTCTCAAAAACTGATTAATTGGAGACATTTCAACAAAACCTGAAAAATAAATAAATAGATAGATAGATAGATAGATAGATAGATAGATAGATAGATAAGTGCTTTCGGTTGGAACCTGTGTCAAGAGGTTATGTGTGAGGAAATAACAATATTAAAAATAGAAATTGTACATTCATAGCTTCTATCCCATAAGAGAGTCCACAATAAGAAATTACTTTAAAAAAACAAAACAAAACAAAATCAAAAACAAAAGCAAACACTCAGTTACCGAAAGAGGCAGCTGCATGTATCAGTAAGAGAAAAAGGACTTCCCTAGCGTTTCTTCAATTAGCACTCGCTGGCCAATCTACCTGAATTTAATCATAGTGAGCATCCTACTGGCTTACACATAGGTGCACAGTAAGGCACTATAAAAACAAATGACTAGATAACACCTGAAAAACCTACTGCTGATGAACACCAGTAACTTAATTCAATTACAAAGCAGAAAAATTGCAATGAGGCAACCCAGCTTGAAATTGTACAGTCTTGCACATAATTAGTGTCACTAAATAGAAAATGAAGTCCCTGTTACTTGTAGTTCTGCATCTCCAAAAAAAGTTTCCTCGTAAATACTTCCGAGGAAATAAAGAAGCAAGAAAAATTCCAGATTGTCAGTATCTCATCCAGAAACACATTTTTACAGAAGTAGTAGATGGTGTATCATGGAAAAATAGAAAACCTTGTAAAATTATTTCTGAAGGTTACCTCTCAGTTGTTACCTAATTCCTAGGGGTTACGAACTATTCATCTACTCATTTTTTTCCAAAAGAGATCAGATACTATATGACAAATATGAAAATTCATTTGTGCTTATCTGAAAAGTAGATTTAGAGATCATTTTTCTTAAAATCCCTGAAATATTTGCTTTAGGTTAGCCTCTGGTATTGACTTCTACTGAATGATCAGTTAATGTCTGGAAGAAAAA
This sequence comes from Tympanuchus pallidicinctus, assembly GCF_026119805.1. Lineage (NCBI taxonomy): Eukaryota > Metazoa > Chordata > Aves > Galliformes > Phasianidae > Tympanuchus > Tympanuchus pallidicinctus. The sequence continues at coordinate 36,558,004 of NW_026294758.1, forward strand.
AAGAAAGAAAGAAAGAGAGAAAAGAAAGAAAGAGAGAAAAAAAGAGAGAAAGATAGAAAGAGAGAGAGAAAGAAAAAGAGAAAGGGAGGAAGGGAGGAAGGGAGGAAGGAAAGAAAGGTATTTCCTCTACAATTTATAAATATATCAAATCTTTGGCCATAATTTGAATCTCCATTTGATACTAGCATTCAAGTTGATTCAGATGTCTCATCGGGAATAACCATCCTACGGAAAATGTGAAGCCCTCAAAAATGTCTTTCTAAATTCCCATTCAATCTGGAAGAATAACAAATCTGAGATAATTTGAGAAAGATATGGCTGTGAAAGTACAAATAACAAAAACAACAAATATCCAAAACAAGTTTTCCAAAGCTAGTTTTAAGTTACAGACCTCTGTTCTCCTCACTTGCCCTCTTCTTGTCAAAAGAAAAAAAAAAAAAGTTGCTCTATGCTCTGACATCATCAGCTGCTGATGCAGAATTCTTCCAGAATTTCCAAAAGATCCAAGAGATTTGGATTCATACCCCTGCACAGCCGGAGACCTCTTTGGACAGGTTGTACATAGCTTCAGAGTTTAACAGACTTATGTTAAGTTAAGTTATGTTGCAGATTCATGAGGCATTTTAAGACTGCAGTGTCTCCTATGTTCTACCAAAGGCAGCTGGACACCTACCACCCCCAGCACTTAGGATTCCCACTTGTATCCAGGTTCCATGAAGACTATTCATGTTATCCATGAAGACTAAGAATTTCTCACTCCAGTTTACTGGAAATAAAACCATATATGCTCCTGGGGAGTGAAACTGGAGTAAAGGGTGTCTGGTGACTCCACACCTTGCTCACAAAGGTCTCCTGTATACCAGTGGTCCACCTCTCCCTCTCTGCTAGCTCCAACACACCCACCAATGCCAGGCATGCTTAGCAGCCAGCAACTAAATGCTTGGAAAACACTGGACCTCTTACCGTTCTTTATTTTTTGCAGTGAAAAACAACAGATTATTATCAGGCAGCAGAGAACTAAATGTTCCAGAAATATACTTGGTTCACACACAGTACATGAGTCATGTGCAAGATGACAGCAGGGCCTGCTCCAAGTTCTGTCCCTCCTCTCCTGTCACTGCCTGCTATTTATTGCTATTTATTTTATTTTCACATTTATGTTTTGTTTCTATTAACTGTCTTGGAGATTCGTTCACAGTAAACAAGTATTAAAATCACAGAATCACAGAACAGTTGAGGTTGGAAGGGCTCTCTGGAGGCCACCTTGTCCAACTCCTTGCTCAAGCCAGGACACCTATAGTAGGTTGCTCAGGATCATGTCCAGATGGCTTTAGAATAACATTAAATAAAATGGTACCCAAATGTGCAGACATTTATATCTTAGACATAAAACTAGTGGAATATGTGACTTTATTTTTGTGAAACTAATGCATCTGCCTGGTTCAATGGCAGTGGTTGCAATTCTCTGTAGCTCTCAAGGTGTGCATTAGAGATTTTTGATGAAATTTTACTCTTCCTGTGCTTCACCCTTGAAAACAGTTATTCACAAAAAAGCTTACTATCCAAAAGTGATGACACGAGTAAGGTACAATTGTGAAGAGGATGAAATCTTTCTCTGGTGAGGGAGAGTTTATGAAAGTCTGGTAAAAAAAGACAGGATCTAGTTATTGTTTGCAACTCTATACACTACATTTGAAAATTGGCAGGAAATATATTTATGTCAACTGAAAATGGAGTCACTAAATATAAAAAAAAGATGATTTTTTTTTTTTTTTTTTGCAATCTTTAAACTTTTCCCATATTCCTTTATGATAATGGAAAGCACAGCTACATATTTTTCAATGTTTACAGGACTGAGTTTAACCAATGTATCAAAATGTGTGAAATTATTTCCATAACTTGAATTAGTACTGAATTGTGCTCTCGCTGTGCCCTTGTTTCACCCCAGATAGGATTAAAGCACACTGGTGTTGCTGGTGTTAAGTGACTACTGTGTGCCCAGGGCTTGAACTGGGCCACCACACTGCAAGCTGTGCCTGTGCAACTTGCTGTAGGGAAATTGCTTTAATAGTGGGGTTGGACTCTCTGACTTCTTGAGGTCCCTTCAACTCCTACAATTCTGTGTTTCTGTGTGATTCTGTGCTGGGCCACATGTGACCTGTGAGCCATGGGCTGGAAATGCCTGAATTATACCAGATACAGCTGTAACACTATATGTGCTCATGGATGTAAAAACTATTAGTGATGTGTAAAAACTTCAAAGTTCGTGTGCAGTTAGTGAAACAAACAAATGAAATTCCTCTCTGCAAAATTTTAAAACAGCTAATGAAATTCAAATAAGTTTGCATTTTAGAAAAAAATTATAATTTCTAGGAATACAATATTGAGCAGGCATGCAAATGAGGAAACATAGAATCATAGTAACTACCTAATGAGAGATGAAGTAGATTTTCTGGGCCTAAATATTCGCATTTGTACAGATTTTATCCCAGAGTTTTCATCTTCAAGTGACAAAAGCAGTATTTTGATGTGCAGTTATAAATCTTAAATTATATCTGAAGAGTATCAAGAATAGAAAGAATAGATGTTGGTAAATTCAGAATTAAGAGTTGTGCTTGATTTTAACAAATAATTGTCAAAAGCTTATTCTGCAGAAAAGACATTATCAGTTCTCTCGATTTTATAAGGTCATTGATAAAAAGGGTAAAAAGTAGCAGTGAGACAAAACCAGTGTTTAACCCAGAAAAACTAACATACTTTTTTTCTGTGTTCAAAGAATTCTCTTTCCTTTTCTCTTCCTTTTTAAATTACCAAGCATACAAGATTTTAATTCAGGCTGACCAATATAACACATCAATATGTCCCTTGCCTATATTTTCCTCTTTTTGGCAACAACTCTACTGTAATGAAATAATTTCTGGCTGGCATGGTGCCCATCAAACCAGGGGAACTGTTGAGTCTGGTTTGCATTCATTTCTCACAAAAGCCATTGGAATACAGAGTTCTGGGATGATAATCTATTTCTCTTGAAGATTTATGGCATTTCAATGGCTTTAAATATCTACTTGGTGGCAATTTGTATCATTATGTGTCCATCATAAATGATGCGAATTGCATAAAACACTGGGAAAATCCTACATCGCAACTTTATTCGAATTTCTTCATGATGACATTTGGGCTTGTTTCAGATAATTTTATTCTTTTTTAAAAAAAATCCTTCTTATCAGGTATTACTGGACAACCCATTTGGCTTTTTAGTGACTGTTAAATGGGGCAAACTAGTAAAAATCTGTGTATATTAATCAGTGACTTGTAAAAAGAAAATCACATCAATTCTGAAAAATTTTACACTGTCTAAAGAGAACCAAATACAGTTTCTTTTTTTTTTCCCTGTGTAATCCCAATTACAGCAATCCCAAAAACAACATTGATCCTCATCCATACTACTATTCCTAGACAAAAGTCACTTCATTAAAATCTTACTACAGAAATAGTCATCTTCAATTTCATCTAAACTGGACATTATTCACCCAAGCAGAGTTCCTATTTTCAGAGCAATGCACACTAGTGTGAACATATAGTAATTCCTCTGAAATCAGTAGCATAGTCCTGGATATTTATCAGTGTTGTAGGGCTAAGTGTTCATTGAGGCTTTTGAAGCAAGATAAAATAAACATCTTATATATGCAGATCAATAGAACTCATGAGTCTGCTATCCTGATCCTAGATATAACTTTGTGATCACCATGAGATATGACTTTGGGGTGTAATCCCAATTTCTCTTTGACTGGATAAAATTGAACTTCTGGAATCCATTCTAAGAGGATAAAAAAGAGTGACCTTCTTCCTGGGCCAAGCATTCACATATCACCCACTCGCAAAGAGGCAAGTGAAAACAACTCAAGGATCTAAATAGCATGTTTCTTCTTTAGAAGGACAAGAAAGAAACTTAATATTCATATTATTACAAATGTGGAAGATGTTTAAATAATTGGAAGATCCCATATGTAGAAAGGGAAGCAGCGGGTGGATTGAGATTTGAGACTCTAATTTCAGTCAGAGAATAACAGTAGAAATTTCTGCACTTACTACAGTATTATACATATTTAAGAGCTACTCATTCTCAATTCCACTGACCTAAAAGCTCTAAATGTGGTAAAAACGTAGACACTGTATAAGCACTTAGCACATTCCCAGAACAGATTGCCTTTTGCTGAGGCTCTCAAATTTCCTCTTTCACTTCACTGTGGCTCCATTGTCTACACTGTCTATTTCTGTACTAGCATGGATCCATTATTCTGAAGATCTCACTTGCAAGACATATAGGTATCTCTGTTCTAACACATGCTTGAGAGATAATCTGCTGGTAGATCAAATTGACTTTTTAGGCACTATACAAATTCCATTCCAGATTTGGATACTCTTTAACATCTTTCCTTTTCATTATGCAGAGAATATTCATTTTGCTCTGACTTCATGAATTCTCAACATTTTATTCACAGAGCAAGAAAGAGATATAAAATTGAAAACTTGTTCCAATTCTCTAGTGTGTGTATTTGTTTCAGAGCTTATATATAATTTATTAGTGTTCTTATTTTATTTCTAGACATAAAAATATTAATAAAAATATAAAATATTTAAAAATAAGTTAACTTACTACAGTCAAGCATCATTCTAAAATGTATCTGTCAATGTCATAATTGTCCTCAGTTTGAGTAACTTTGCCAGCTGGGTTTCAGTAGTGTGATTAAACTAATATCCAGTTGAACAGTTATTTAAGAAATGCCAGGTACTGAGCTAATACTGATTATCAAAGCATAAGTCTATCTAGATATCTAGAGATGTCAATGTCTCTACATTCTTTATCTGATAACACACTATTGTGGAATTGCAGTAGACCATCTTGGCATATTTTTCCATCACTTTTCATTGTGTTGTTGACATTTCCTCATAGAGTAGAAATATTCAGGCATTTTTGTCAGTCATTAACTTACTTGCCAAAAGGTCTAATTTTATGAGTCATCATCCCTATTCATTGTAATAATTTCAGCAGCATTTCATTAAAATTCTTGACAGTTAAACCAATGTTAACTTCAGATTTCCATCACAGGTAAATGCAACAAATTTACTTTTGCAAAGGAATATCATGTATGCTTCTGGCTTATAGTCCAAGCCACACATGAAAAATGACAATACTAGCAGAAGGAAAGAAAAGATCATGATCCAACACAAAGCTGACAGAGGGAATGACAGACCTCTCATTTCCCAGCAGAGAACTCACATGATAATCCATAAGGAACAAAGATTCACAGTTGTGTCCTCGTTGTCCTGTGTATAATTCATCCAGCACACACATATGCTGTAAAATGCTGATTACAATTTTGTAAAATGCTGATTATAACATCTGTTGTTCAGGATTAGGTCTGTTTTGTAAGTAATTATCAGAATGAAGCTCCTTTTTTTTTTTCTTTTTTCTTTTTTTTTTTTTCCAATTCCTCCTACTACAAGTATCAGACAACACAGCCAGAAAGAGCTTTGGAGATAGAGTCTATGTGGATTACTGCAAGCAGTGATCTCAATCTTGTTACGAACACCAAGGAATGTAAGCAGTAAACTAGATTCTGGGACAAACATAAGCAGAACACAGAATGGTAGAACACAGAATTCCTTCTATATCTTTGTATTTTTTATTTCAAGGTAGCTTTAACTGTAGCAATGACATCCAAGGAAATAACATGGACAAGCAAAATTTTTGTACGTAATGATGACAGAGATTATAGCAGGAAAGTGCTGAAAAGCTGTTCTACACTATTTAACCATAATTTCACGTCATAGGCTAACTCCACAAGAATTTCCTGTTTCTGCTGTCTAATTTCTTTATAATCACAAGTGAGAACTACCTACTAAGTATTCCCTTGCTGTCTTGTAAAATCAGGAAAAGACTGATTCAGTGCCAGACCTCCTGAAGGCTTAGCAAGGAGACCCAAGGGAGTATTCCATAGTCGTACTCGAAGCATGTAATCATTTCCCATTTGGAGCATGATCTTTATCTAGGGGGTAGATTAAAAAGCCCAGGAAAAGCTAGAGAATAAGGAATATATGAATGAGTTTCCTTTTTATCATTATGTCATTCTCTGAGGGGCTTTTAAGAATAAAAAGTGCCACTGAGAGAACTTCCCAAAGAGGAGTGAAAGGAAATTCACAGGAATGCTTTGAAGGAGATCTCTAAAGACCCCACCAAGTGGAAACATGTCTCTGGGATGCAATATGAGTGAGAACTCACAGGGACTGAAAGTCCAGTCCTGATGGTGTGAACAGAGAGCTTGCCACAGTGTGGGCTTAGAATTGAAGGTATCATACAGAAATTGTGAAGCAGAATGTGACCTACAGTTAAGCGGTGAAACATCTTGCTGATCATCCCCAACTCTGCTGCGGAAAGCTTCCAGGATTGGGGTGAGGTAGAGCTTCTCCAATTTGCACATAGCAAAACTGATCTGCAGAATACCTAAGGGCCACAAGATCAGGTGTAGAGAAGATGAGGTGGTTGAAATTAATCACAGTGTCTACAGGCTTCTTACTGTATGGGCAACAACTTTTCAGTTGCAGTCCTCAGATGAGTAGCACACGATTTACCAGTTATTGCACTAGCTCCTCCTACAAATGTTGCAGATATTCCTTCAACAAGATCCAACTCAACTTCTCCTTGTAGTATTCAGATAATAAAAAAAAATAAAATATAGCAATCACTAGTACTAAAAAACTAGCACTAAAAAACTAAAAAATTGTGTTTTTTAGTGCACAAAATAAAATACACTCACTATCTACACACTTCTCCCAAAGCCAACAGATTTTCTTCTCCTGTTCACAAGAAGAGTTTCTAAACTGAACAGTATGAAATCTCTTAAAAGTCCCAGCCACCACTTCCTCACACTCTTTCTGACCATATTATGTCTGAAGAAAATGAGGATAATTACATTCTTAAAATTAAGTCAGTTTTGAGGCATTTGAAGGAGGGTAAGAGATCAATATAAACACAGAAAATATCTTGTATGCCTGGATCTGCTTGGAAAGTAATCACTGTGATAGCATCTGTTCATCTTTGTATTTTGCACCACACAAGTTTTCCTACTTCTGATTAACAAGCAATAAATAATTATTATGTTATTTAATGCTATAAATTAGCACATTAATAACTGTAATGGCAATGCTAGGACTGATTTCAAGAATTAATAGTAATTTATGGCCTCTTCTCCAATTCCTTTGCCAAATGAAATGAAAAACAATCTGTATTTGGGAAAGAATTACATGAAACAGGATAAAAGATACTTGAAATAGGACACAGAAAGCTGCTTCCCACGCCAATCTTTTCCTTATGCTTGTTGTTTCTTTGTTTTTCTTTAGTTGGCTGAAGATGAACAAGCCAGGAGGAATAAACAATGAGAGAGGGAGAAAGAAAAAGATGGAAATTATCAGTGTGCATTGAGGGGGAAGGCTGCCTGTGGGGTGCATGTGTATTTATAATAACTGAGGCACCATTCCAGTCAGCAGAACCTGAATTTCAGCCTAAACTTTGGGTATTAGATGATCATCATAATGATTCCTACTGCCTCTTTGCACTCTGTGGCAAAGCATGCGACACATCTGCAGCTGTGCTGAAATTAGCCCTATCCTGATATCCCTCTCTAAATGTTTCCCTGTTATCTCCCACTCGTCTTGATAGCTAATACTCTTCCTACAGCTGCTATATCATATTAGGTCAGAGAGATGAAAACGAATGCCATTTTCTTGATGGCTTATGCAGAATTGTTGTAATTTGAATCAAGTCTTTCCTAGCCTCTCTCTTTCTTTCTCTCCTATTTTTTCTACCCCTCATACTGAATACATTGGGGCCCTGGCGAGCTGCCATTCTAACTGCACATTAGAAATGGTAGAGTTTTCCTCTATCTGATTCTCTAAAATGAGTTCACCAAAAGGTGCAGACCCAGCACATTTGTGGTTTTCCCTATAAATTACTTTAACACTGTGTCCAATCATATATATAATTTCAGATTTTCAATTTCAACTCACTGCTGTGTCAGCACAGACTCCACTGATATGTCTAACGTATTTAGCTTAAAATGAAACGGATGGCATTTCATTACCAGGAAGATAATATTTTTGAATATGTTTGCTGCATGGCGGGATCCATCATTATTCTGCCATTTTATGTTCGGAGTGTGTAATAGCTTTTTAATGCTTTGATGTATTTTATTTATATATGTAATATTTTTCTAATACCATGGGGCAGTTTAACTCATTGGACACATTATAAAATCTTAATTGAATGCTTTTAAATATTAGTTGGGGGGACTAAGGGGGTGGAAGGCTGAACAAATTGCCAATATTTTGTTTGAAATTTAATGGAGAGTAGCTAAAACGCCCAAAAAAATCTATTATCACTCCTTCCCATTGCTCCTCAGCTTCATCTGACACTCAGAACACTTTGAAATGAAAAAAAAAGGAAAAAGAAATCCCACAGTCCCCTGAGATGCTCTAGCTGTCAACATGAAGGTAAGTAACACAGGAAATCTTGAACGTGCCCAACTGTGAATGACAGAAGCCCTCTTATTGGTGGAAGCTTCTGACAGGCCTGAAATCTTTAATACCTGGTTTTTCAGTCCTTTGACCAAAGTCATGGAATTTTAAAACTACTAAGAATTTCCTTAAAGTGAGTGGATATTTTTCGCTTGCAAGGAAATGATACATTACTATAATGTCACAGCTAAAAGCATTCTAAGTGAACAGTTAAGTATCAAAGGGCATTTCTTGATATTAGCAGCAACTGCTAAAATGAGCCATGCTAACTGCTGCTTAAGCTGGACTTGTCCTGTTGTTATGCTCTGCATGTGATTGAATAACAATATTCTTTGCTGAAATGGAAGTTGGCGTATGACAGTCAATGAGGCAAACCACATGTCCTTCCACAACCAACTATTTAAATTACATTACGTTTTTGATTTTCATTTTAAAGTTCTTATTGCCAGTCAGTACAGGCTTAATTTTCGAATACTTTCTATTCGTTCAAAGAGATTAACTCCCAAGAGGACAAATTTTATACTGTGGAAAATGTCACTTTCCCTAAGATACTTGAAGTACACTCTTCAGAGAGGAAACAGTATATTAATGCCCTTCCTAGTGCAGGGAAAGATACAAAAAAGTTGGTCAGTGTTCACAAGTGGGGCTGCTTAAAATTAACAACTTGAACCTTGTATAAGTTAATCATTTTCAGAGGTACAAAACATACCCTAATCCTCTTAATTCTGGCTATATATTCCTGAAAATTAAGTTGCTGGAGACAAGACAAGGGTTTTGAATTTGCATTTTGTAGCCAACAAGACTAGTCATCAAAGGTAATCAGGTATTAATATTTTGTTTAGACATGAAAGCACCAAAGCCCAAATATTTTGTGAGATCTGATTACAGCCATGTTGTGATTGTTAGCAGACATCATAGAATCATAAAATCACAGAATTGATTGGGTTGGAAGAAACTTTAAAGATCGTTTCAATCTAAAAACCCTGCTGTGTATGTCCATGTATCTCCTCTACTGAGGACTCCACATCTGACCTCAGTACGCTACACAAGGTCTCCAGAGCAGACCAGAGGAGCAGGATTGCCTCCTTCGACCTTCTGGCCATGCTTCTTTTGATGCAGTTCAAGGTACAGTTGGCTTTCTGGGTGGCACACTGCTCGCTCACATCCGACTTGCCATCCACCAGTACCTCCAAGTATTTTTTTGGAAGAATTGTGTTCTAGCCTTTTGTACCCCAGTTTTTATTGATAGTAGAGGTTGCCATGACCCAGGTGTAAGACTCTGCACTTGGCTTTGTCGAATCACATGAGGTTCTTCTGGACCCACTTCTCAAGCCTCTCTAAGACTCTCTGGATGGCATCCCGACTATCAGGCATGTCATCCACAAATTCACTGAGGGTGAACTCAATCTCACTGTCAATGTCATTGATGAAGATATTAAAGAGCACTGGTCTCAGTACTGACCCCTGTAGACACCACTCATCTTTGGTCTCCATCTGGACACTGAGCCATTGACAACCACTTGGTCAGTCTTGCAACCAACTCTTCATCCATCAAACACTCTACTGACAAAATCCATATCCAACATGGAGAGAAGGATGTCTTGGGACACCGTGTCCAAGCCTTTACAGAAGTCCGAATAAATTACATCAGTGACTCATCCCTTTCCTACTGACAGTTGTGCCATCATAGAAAGCCATTAGGTTAAGGGATTTCACCTAACTGCTATGACTTTATGACTTTTCAAATATCATTGAAAATGACTTGGTGTCTACACAAGCCAATTCCCTCTAGGGAATCTTATCAGGACCCAGGGACTTACAGATGTTAAAGTTCCTGAGGTAGTTACAAACCTGATACAGTGGAAGGGACATTGTTCCTCCAGCCCCTATCTTCCGACCCATCCAATTGAGGGGTCCTTCAATCACAGTTCTCAAAAGTAATTTAGTCTTTACAGAGCTTGTTTTTAACAGCCTAGTGCACATTTTCACAAAGACTTCAACTTCATTTTCTCCACTACAAGCTAATGGAAAAAATGCTTACTCACTGGAAATGTGAGTCATGTGGACTCCAACATTAGTTCTCTTAAGACCCTTCAAGTCAATTAAACCTGCAGCACTTCCATCCATGAACACAAAGCAGAGCCTCATACAATTAATCCAGCCCTAAACCTAATGTATTCAACAAGTATCTTTGCTTAGAAACTACCCTCAATTAGAAGCTGCTGTACTTTAGTAGTTGTACTATTACCCTGCAAAGCCCCCAGGGAAACTAATTAAACAGAATAGAAGCTGCACTCCATTTGAAGATGAAGAGAAAATTAATTAAATATTGTGGAAACTCTGAATTGAAATGAAGATGTATGGCAAATACAAATCAGTCCTCACATCGCAGTATCTTTCCCAAGTCATAGTGTTGTCTCATACACCTCTGCCATATGGTAACTCCTCGTGTTCTTTAGATTGGAACATTATATAAAGACAATATTTTAAGCTGACTCATCAAAAGGCACTGTAAATATCATAAAATAAAATAGACACTCACTTAACTTTTTGTTTAATGATATGAGGATAAGTACTTATTTTGTCTCACATTCTGAAAGAGATTTGGTAGAAGTTGCAGTCTTCCATACCTTGGATTCTCTGTGTCCATTCATGGAAAGGAGTTTAAATGTCTGACTTACATTTACATGTCAGAGATCAGGATTTTCTTCAGTGTCTACACACTGAGAATGACAACATAATGAAGATCCTAAGATGGGTAAGTAGAACGATGTGTGCAATAGTGTCCAGTCTCATAGTTATTTAAGAGCATGTTTTGATGGATGGCTTTCATACAAATAGCTCGAAATTATTATTATGACATAGCCCCACATAATCTTCATTTAAATTTCATCACAGGACTGAGCTGAGTCAATGAGAGGGGCACCCAGGGTAACAAACTGGTTTGCCAATCCATCCCTAGTCACTCAGTTCCTGAAGTAAAATTGTGTAATTTCATAATATCTGTGCAACATAGCTACCTTGAAGAAACAAATCTAAGCACTTACAGGTTTGAGACCATCTAAAGAACCTGAAGGTGCACAAGTCTATGGGACCCAATGAGATCCATCCATGGGTTCTGAAGGAACTTGCAGATAAGTAGCCAAGATGCAATCCATAATATTTGAAAGGTCATGGCAGCCTGGTGAAGCGAGGAAAAGGGAAAACCTAACTCCCACTTTCAAGAAGGGAAATAAAGATACCAGGCAACCGCAGGCCAGTCAGTCTTACCTCTGTGCCTGGCAAGATCATGGAGCATATTCTCCTGAAGGCCATACTAATGCACATAGAAAATAAAGATAAGATGATCAGTGGTTATCAACAAAGCTTCACCATGGGCAAGTTATGCCCGAAAAGCTTGGAGGCCTTTTTTGATGGAGATGGAGTGGATAAAGGAAGAAAAACTGACATCGTCTACTTGGCCTTGTGCAAAGCATTTACCATTGTCCTGCTGACATCCTGCTGGTCAAATTGGAGAAAAATTGATTTGATGAATGGACCACTCACTGGATAAGGAATTGACTGGATGGTCTCAGAGAGTTGTAGTCAACAGCTCAGTGTTCAAGTGGAGATCAGTGACAAGTGTTATTTCTCAGGGATCATTGTTGGGACCAGTGACATGGACAGTGGAATCAAGTTCACCCTCAGAAAGTTTGAAGATTATATCAAGCTGTGGTTCAGTTGGCACACCATAGAGAATGAATGCTATCCAGAGGGACCTGGACAGGCTTAAAAGGTGGGCCCACACCAACTTCATGAATTTCAACAAGGTCATATGCAAGTTCCTGCAGGGTCAGGGCAATCCTAAGCACAGATACAGGTTGGGTAGAGAATGGCTTGAGAGCAGCCCTGAGGAGATGGATCTGGAGATGTCAATTGATGAAAGATGAGCCAGCAATGTGCGCTTGCAGCTGAGAAGGCCAGCTGTATCCTGGGTTGCATCAAGAAAATCATAGAATCTTGGAATGGCTTGGGTTGGAAGAGACTTCAAGTATCATCAATTTCCAACCGCCCTGTCACAGGCAGCACCACCAACCTCCATATCTAATATTAGACCAGGCTGCCTAAGGCCCCATCCAATCTGGCCTTGAACACCTCCAGGGACAGAGCATCCACAACCTCTCTGAGTAGCCTGTTCCAGTACCTCACTACTCTCACAGTAAAGAAATTCTCCCTGATATCCAACCTAAATCTTCCCTCTTTCAAATCTACCATTATCTACCCTTTCAAAGAGTTGGTTCCCCATCTGTTTGTAGGCTCCTTTTAGATATTGGAAGGCTGCAATAACGTCACCTCTCCAGCCTTCTCTTCTCCAGGATGAGCAAGCCCAGCTCCCTCAGCCTGTCTTCACTGGAGAGGTGCTCCAGCCCTTTGATCGTCTAGTGGCCTCTCTAATGGCTCCCTGTCTTTCTTGTACTGGGGGCCCCAGACCTGGACACAGTACTCCAGATGGGGCCTTGGGGGTGTAGAGTAGAGAGATGATCAGCTCCCTGTTCCTGCCAGCTACTCCTCTTCTGATGGAGTCCAGGATGCTTTCTGGGCTAAAAAAGCAAACTGCTGGCTAATTTTTAGTTTTTCGTTCAATCAGGACCTCCAGGTGCTTCTCTGCAGGGCTACTCTCAATGATTACTTCTTCCAGTCTGTATATATGCCTGGGATTCCTCTGGCCTAAGTGCAGAACCTTGCACTTTGCTGCGTTGAACCTCATTACGTTCACCCAGGCCCACCTTTTTACTCTTCTGAAATCCCTCTGACACCCCTTCCTTCCACTGCGTCAACTGCTCCGCTCAGCTTGGTGTTATCAGCAAACTTACTGAGAGCACACTTAGTTTCATCATCAGTGTAATTGATAAAGATGTTAAGGATCACCCATCCCAAGACTGTTCCCTGAGGCACACTGCTCATTAGCGGCCTCCACCTGGACGTGCAACCACCCTTTGTCTGCAGTTTTTCATGGGAGGCCACCACGTTAGTTAGGCATGACCTTCCCCTGGCAAAGCCATGCTGGCTGTCTTGGATCACACGTTCATTCCTCATGTGATCAAGCATATTGTCCATGAGGATCTGCTCCATGATCTTCCCAGGCACAGAGGCGAAACTCACCTACCTGTAGTTCCCTGGGTTTTCTTTGCTCACTTTCTTATAAATGGAAGTGACATGACCCTTTGCCTCTTCACCTGGGACCTCATCTAACAGCCACAACTTTTCAAATACAGTGGAGAGCGGCTCGACAACCAACTTAGGTAGCTTCATTCCAGAACCCTGGGATGCATGTCATCCAGCCCTATAGTCTTGTATGCATTCAGTCTCACGAGGTAATCTTGGACTTGCTCCGCCTTTACAGTGAGGGGCAGCAATTTACTCCCCCAGTCTCCACCTGAAGGCTTAGGGATACAGGATTCACGGACATGAGAACTATTAGAATACTGGCTGGCAGTGAAGACCTAGTCGAAGAACTCATTCAGTGCCTCTGCCTTCTCCATGTCTCTGTTGAAGCCAGTTCTCCTTTCACATTTGCCAAAGGAGGTACACTTACTTTGGCTTGTCTCTTCTGACCAATGTACCTGTAGAATGTTTTCTTATTGTTTTTCACACCCCTCACCAAGTTCAGTTCTGCCATGCCTCGGCTCTCCTGATCCCACGTCTGCAAGTCTGGACAGCGTGCCAGGAAATCTCAGCCAATAATTTCTTAAACTGATTAAAGTTTGCTCCTCTGAAGTTCAGGGTTCTGACTGCATTCTTTTCCAGGCCCCCATTCCTTGGAGGAATGCCTAACTCAATCAGGGCATGGTCACTGCAGCCCAGGCTGCCTCCAAGCTTAAAACCTTTTATGATATCATCTGCACTGATGAGTAGCAAGTCCAACAACACTTCTGGTTGGTCTGTCTAGTTCCTGCTCTCATGAGACCCCACCTGAAATACTGTGCCCACTTCTGGAGTCCCCAGCAGAGGGCCGTGAAGATGATCAGAGGGCTGGAGCACCTCCCCCACAAGGGCTGGCTGAGAGAGCTGCAGCTTTTCAGCCTGGAGAAGAGAAGGCTCTGAGGAAACGTTGTAGAGGCCTTGCAGTATCTGTAAGAAACCTACAGAAAAGCTGGGGAGGGTATTTTTATAAGGGCCTGTAACAACTGGATGAGGTGCAATAGTTTTAAAACAGGAAGAGGGTAGATTTAGATTCAATATCAGGAAGAAATTCTTTACTGTGAGAGGGGAGATACACTGGACAGTTTGCCCAGTGAGGTTCTGGATTCCCCCCTCCCTGGAAGCATCCAAGGCCAGGCTGGATAGGACTTTGAGCTGCCTGCACTAGTGAGAGGTGTCCCTGCGTATAACAGGGGTGTTGGAACTAGATGACCTTAGAGATCAGTTCCAACCCAAAGCATTGTATGATTCTATGATTCTACGATTACGTAGAGAATAATATATTTGTAGCATCTGTGATACTTCTGGTGGTCTCTAAGATGACTATCCAGTGGACTGGTGAAACTAGAGCCTGATTACTCCAGGAACTAGGATAATCTGAAAGCTGCTAATTCTCCAGTCTCGTGCTGAGTAAATTCTAGAAAGGTGTATCAGACATAAAACACAGCGACAACTTTGCAGTGCAACCAGTACATACAGCTTTGATTTTTTACGTACATTACACAAGATTCTGAATGTTAGACCCTTGCTTCTGAAAAAAGTTAGGAAGCTGTACCTTCACCAAAGGTTAGCAGAAACTGCAGGAGCTATGTCAGTGTCTTGTTTTTCCCATAAAATCTATGTCCAGTTTTTACCATAAAATCTAATTTCTTCTGAGGTAGCTTATCATCTGAAGACGCTCTGAATAGATTAGGCAGACACAAAAGTTAAGCAGCACTATATCTTTGAACTAACAGAAGTTTTAAATGGGAATAAATTAGTTCTTTCTTCCAAGCTTAGGTTTACTTCTCTTTTGCTTGTTATTTTTGTTTTCTTGACTTATTAAACCAGAATTCATGTAAAAATCTGAGCTGCGTGTATCCAGAATCTTGAACTCTCAACATTACAACTCACAGTGACAGAAATAATGCTGTTTCTTGCTATGCTTTTATTCTGAGATATCAACAGCTGTGTGTTTGCGAGAATGGTGTTGCCATTCCTCTTCAACTTCCACATCAGGAAAGGAGCTTATCAGTTTCTACCATAGCAAAAAAACAATAAAAAACAATAAAAATGAAGCATTTTGAACTCATGGGCTTAGTCAAGACCTCCCAGACCTCCCTTAGAACAAATTTCTGTCTTGAGTATTATACTTACAGCTCTGTGTGTTGCTTCATGAACAGTGTCATTTATTCCTCTCCTCCAAAAACTTCAATGTTGCTTGATTTCCTGGCAATTCATCTTGATCCAGTATTAGTGTCAAACACAACAATGAAGAAATACAAGTCCTTCTATTCATCAAAGTGTTCCAGCACACGATAGTGACCCTGAATCTGTTCATAGGAGGTGAAAGACATCTCTCCATCCAGCTTCTTGGTTTTATCTTCATTTTCATACTAAATTACCTGCTTCAGGAAAGATACAAACATTATTGGGAAAGGTATGAATTTTTATACCCATCTCTGTATGTTAGTATCTAATTTTAACCATTCATCAATATTTGGACAACGTTTCTTACAAACCTTAACAAAAAAAAAATTGACCCAGATATCAGCCACAGTGGTGAGAAATATTTCTATGGAGAAGAAAATGCAAATTTATTAAGACTACAAAAGTGAATCAGAACAGAGAAGTGAGTTCCAAGAGAGCCATACAGGAATGAAATAGGATAACTACAGAGTATTATAAAAAAAATTGGTAGCTCAAAATCATAACATAGAAACCAGCGTTGCCTCAAACTCCATCTCTTGCATTTTTGAAGCTACTGTGCAGAGCATGGTTCATGGTTTTGCCAAGTTTCATCCAAATAACTTTCAGTAACTCATGTTTGCCCTTTCGTATCAGTTCACCTATGTTTTAGATTGCCAAAGAGCAAGCAGTAGAGCAATATGTGCTCTACTTCTATTCTTATGAATTTGCTGGCAATCATTTATTTTTATGTAACTTTGTAATTCATGACAGGTTGAACTGATTTAAACCTTTCAGATAATACTTTAGGATTAGAACCATAACCCATGGCTGAAAGATTTCCCATAAACCACACTCTTAGCCATTTCTGTTTTAGAAAAAAAAAATAATAATAAAGCAATGCACATTGTTCTCACCAAAAATACTCTCTGATTACTGCCTTCTATGTAGAAAACAAAGCAGAGAAAAATCATCTGCCAGAAATTACTGGTGCTTCTAAGAATATCTTCATTTGGAGGACTGACTTTTTAAAAGTAGAATTATATTAGACAAGAAACAAGAAACACAAAATTTTCTTACAGTTGAATTCTTCTTTACTATGTTTCTGCCTTTGGATGATATAGAATCCAAACTTTTGAGCAGGCCAAGCTACTGCTGGTTGTGGCAACCCACAACCAAACTCAAAAATCTAACTCTACCACAATCTTCTCTGAAATTGTTTTTTTAAGAGCCAGTTAAAAAACAGAAAAACAAAAAACAAAAAACCAAGCTTCCCTGAAAGTTCTCCTTCTAGACAGAGACCAAGAAAAAGAACATGAATTAATTAAAACATATTATGTGCAACTCAACACTTTTCAACATTCAAAACAATATGGATGATTATACAGTCAGTATAATCAGAGAGAAAAGAAGAAAATTAAAAGAATTACAACTACCAGCTTCTGAAAGAGCTTTTAAATGTTGGCCCTAATAAACAGCTATATTTTATGGACATCATATTAGTGGTTATCAGTATAAATGATGTTGTATTTTGTAAGAGCCAATTTCTTTAATCTCTCTGCAGTTTATTACTGTGTAGTTCTGCTGACCTCATATAATTTCTATTTTATAATGAAGTAGATGTTTGAAATCGAGCCCATAACTTTACTTATTTTTAACCTGGGAAAAGTTTGTTAGCTCATGAACAATTTGGTCATGCAGCCTAAGAAGTCATTTGCTCATGCACTGTTAGACCATTTTAGATATTCATACAAATGCATTCAGACTGAAACTTACTATCCAGAGCAAAAATAAGTGAGAAACTCCAATTGCTAATCTCCAGTATTCTTCTGTAAATTAAACTATACATTAAAAAAGTTGTATTTCCAGAACAAAGCACAAGATTTAAGCAATTGCCATCATTTTGGTTGAGATTTCTTCACAGGTCTTCAGATGATGTTATGTGTTCAGATTTATGATGAAAACAGTGTTGATAAAATATTGATGTTTAAGTTATTGCTCAACAGTGCTTTCACTGAGTCAACAATTCTTCTACACAACAAGGTGGGAGGTGATGCAGCCAGAGCAGCTGACCCCAGCTGACCAAATGCATATCCCACATCATGCGATGTGCTAAGCAATAAAATTTGGGGTAAAGAAGGAGGGAGGAGGGTATGTTTGTAATTAAGGTGTTTGTCTTCCCAGACAACTACTACAAGTGGCGAGTTCTGGTTTCATGGAAATGGCTGATCATCCACCTGCTAATGAGTAGCAATGAATGAGTTCCTTGTATTGCTTTCTTTGTGTGTGCAGTTTTTGCGATAGCTATTAAGACACCTTTATCTCAACCCACAAGTTCTCACACATTTACTTTTCCAATTCTCTACCCTATTCCACTGTGGGAAATTGAGAGATTGGCTGAGTGGTGATGAGCTAACTACTGCTGTTGAACCACGACAATAATAAAGTGTAAAATCTGTATTGCATTTTTGTTTGAAATTTATCCATTAAGCAATACATAGGTATATTCTCCAAGTACTCTCCAATTTATACGAATTAGTTTTTACCATTTTGATTCTATACAAAGGGGCCTGAATTATGTTATCAAGCTAGATTTAAAGACTCTTTACCTTACAGTCTTTGTAACAGCATTTGCAAATATGTACGAGGCTCCTAATTCTTTCTAAACTGAATGAGTCTTGCCATGTCATAACAAGTTAAATCATAGATGAGTATGAAAAAGTACTTTTAAATCCACCACTTGGTAGCATTTTTCTATTTGGTTGGTTGGTTAGGGCTTTTTATTATAAACCATGGAAGGAGCGTATGACTCTTATTACCGTTCAAAGTGATGAAATGCAAGTCTCCTCTTCGGAATTACTGTCTTGTTGAAAAGTTTAGTCATTCCTGGATTTCCCATAAAATTCATACATTTTTTAGCTAGGTTTTATTCTGAACTGTATGTCTGGAGACTAGTAAATTTGAAATGACCTAAACCAAAAGCAGCTCTTAGTACTGACTTATTCATACCAGCTATGGCAGAAAGCAGAACAATCACCTCTCCTCAAGCACACTATTGGATCACCTTCAGAGGATAGTGCCAGGAATACTCTGACTCCAAAGAACACTGTTGTGCACACGTGTAGTAACCCGTCAAGAGGATTTTCTCTTCTCTGACAATAGATCTGGGTACATTGCAATGAATTGCTCTCCAATATTCTCACATGTTCTTTTAGGCTTGTATTGTGGAAAAGTTGTAATATTCCAGTTTTACATCTGCCCTATCCAGATCCTCTTTACAGAATTCTCTTTCTCTCTGTAACTGGTTGAAACACTTTACTCCCTCCTATGCTTTCAGATAACAACTGATGTTACATTTCTGTCTGACAACAACAGTTGAAACAGCTATAGCCTGGAAAATCTTTACCTGATTGAAAACACTTCTGCCAAGCAGAATGGAGTGACTTGTGTATATTGCTTTGAGAAGCCAAGAATTAAAAATAAGCTCCTTACATGTAGTCTCAGACTTTAAGTTCTGTTTCTAATATTAAAAGCTTTGCATTTCCTACGCCCTGAGCTACTTCCAGAGCTTTTTCTTCATTCTCAGCCAGAGAGTAGTATATTCAGTGACAACAAAGGGGAGTTGTGGAAGGTAGCAACGCAGACCTCGTTCTCTGTAAGAATGCTCTCTGCAGAAAATCTGAAATTACCAAATTTTCCCTCAGTAAAGAAGATTCATAACAGGAGCTTAATTCATAATACTGCTTCGGTATCTTTACTTTTGAAAGTTGACATACCTTATCTGTAAGTTAAACCTCTCTCCATCATAAGAAACACAATTAAATGTCTCTTCTAATATTAAACATTGCTTTCTGTTTTGTGAACACAGATGTTCTCACTTGGGATTCTGATACATCAGATACATGTAGAAAACACAAACAGATACAGGCTGAACATGTCTTCAGTTCGTGCCAAAAGGCCAGGTGAAGTAAAAAGAATTGTCCATAGGTAATTCTTCAAAATGAATCAATGGTGGGAGGCAAAAGAAAATCAGTCCTAATATGGCTCAGCAGTGGAGAGGGGAAAACCAAGCAGACAAATAATCTCAACAGAAAAGTCACTAACCAGGAACTAGAAGTGGGATAAATGTGGACAGACAGATTTTGCTGCTATTATTATTACTTATGTGTGGTGCTTACTGCACATTTTCAAAAGTTTGGGAAAGAAGAAGAGTTATGGAAAAGCGCATTCACATAAATGATTCTCCAGTACTGCAAAAAACTGTGTTAGGTATTCATTCAAAGTGCTGTCGAATCACACATACAAAAATTACTGCTTAATGGTTTTATTGAACACTCTGATCCCCTTGCTTCTGAGTCCTTTACTGTGGTTATGCAAAAGAAAGCAGAAGGCATATGGTTCGTAAGTGGAATGAATTGATTTCTCTTCTATAGATTTAGCTACTGTTTATCATCAGCTGCTTCTGCACCAAGGCATTTATGAGTGACTTGACCTCACTGGGAGGCTTTTTTGCATCTGAAGGACTTTTCCAGTATCAACTTGCACATGCCTGCCAGCAACTTTTCAGAAAATTGTGGTAGATGTATTGCAGAAATTTAAAGCCATGTAAGGCCACAAAGATGAGAAGGTTTATTCAGAGCTAATAGTTTGCCATAATACTATGTAACTGTACCGCTTGCTCCAGAGTAAATCTGTCCATTCAAATTAAAAAAAAAAAAGACACCATAGACACCATAAATTTTGTAAAACATGTTCATAAGCATAATCTATCAACAAACAACAACATTTTGGATAGGTTTTAGCACAATATAGCACTTGATACCACAGAGCCTTTTTGCTGTGTACTTCACCACAGATACGCTATTACACTGATTGGCCGTTGTAGTAAATGGTCTGAAATAACCTTCATGTTACATGTTGCCACGTAGCAACATTACCAACTATTCGGCTCTGGTGCTCAGGCACTAAACAAAGCCTGCTAAATCGTGTATGATAATAGCTCTTAGCTTACCTCGGCTGGCTTCATTGTTCTCCTCTGAGGAGCGTGTACATTCGTTAGTATGTTATCCTCAGCCCAACAAGGGATTTGAAAAACTTAATCATGTCCTACACAGCCTATTAAGAACTGAAACAGGCAGCAGTATGTGGCTGAAGCTTCCTTTCTTCATCATTCTCTGACCACACCAGCTGCTTTTTACTGTATCATTTAGCAAGGGGTTTTCAGAAAAAGGTCCTCAGTGACCTCTAGCAGGCTGTCTTCTTTCCCTTTGTGAGCAATCAAGCAACTGTAACAATAAAGTCATTTCCTGAGCAGTGAGAACCTGGACAAAATGCACTGTGTATGAGAGAGAGGACAAAACAGTGACAACAATCAATTCACAGCTTGACATTTTCTGCTTTTTTTCCATTTGAACATTCTCCAGTAGGAATGATGTCACTGGGACAACTCCTGTACAATATACTGTTCCTTTAACTAATAAAAAATTTCCAAAACTTAATAACACACTGTGGAAGAGAACACATATGTATAAAATATTGGAAGCACGGCAAGAAACTGAGGAAGGGATGTAAGCATCAATAGGAAAACGACTATGCAAAACTGCCCCAGAATAGTCAATCACTCTGTTGTAATTTGAGCTTCTGCCTAGGATAGCAAGTTTTCACCCACACAATTCCTGAGTCAGAAAAGCATCTTTAGTTTTGAGTTTTCCTTAAACTGGTCAGTGCATTTACTATTTTACTTTCCTGAACTAGTCCTTCCTCAAGCCTAGATGGAGCAAACACAAAAGATGTGATTCAATTTTTATCATCTTGGAGGCATCAAAGAAAGCTGAGGTGAAGCAAGGAAGGCAGCATTGGAGGATGTGTAGTCAGCTGATAAGTAGCATTACATCATTAAATCTATGGAAGTGGGTAACAAGTAGACAGATCATAGAACCTTTACAGATCACTGCTGCTTTTACAGAACTTTGTCACAGTTGCAGCATTCATACCATTCTTTCAGAGTTGGAAAGAAATGAGGCTATAAGCTAACCCTGATGAAGAGGAGAGCACCAGGTCTTTCAGTAGCACCCTTCTATCTTTCAAGTCTCTTGGCATGCAAGTACCAGTACTTTTCTTGCACAACTTGCTGACAATTTGTATCTTGTCTGTAAATGTCACAGTAACATTCTCCATTTAATTAAAGCCTTGGAGTTCTCCACCAAAATGCAGCTGATCAGTACTCAGGAGTATTTCAGAGCATGCCAACAGTAAGAGATTTATCCAGCAGTTTCAGAATGGCAGCCCTAGGGGATATCTCTGTCCTTATAACAGTAGTTTACATGCAGTTTGCCATCAGGCTGTTCATACTGATGACAATATTGTCATGCCTTCTGCGACTTGTGAGACAAATGTACCAGTCTGAGGACACTGTCTTTGTAATGCAAGTGGTGGACCAAAACACATCATGAGCTTTGCCATAGTATACAACTTCGGCCTGCAAATCTCATGAAAGAGTTCTTCTTCCCCTTATTCTCATCACTGCTTAAGGTAGCAAAACAATTGCTCCCAGGTTGCCTGTTCAGTCTTTCTGGAGATCCAGCTGTCTGATTTCATCTGACAGTCCAAGAAAGCATTTCCCTCCAAGCAGTTCACCATGTAAGCAACGCCTTATCGATTTCTGCCATAGCCTCCATAGCTGACTGAAGGATCAGAGATTCTGACAATGGCTAACAAGTTTAAACCATTAGTTCCATTTGTAACTACTTGGTGAAGAGCTTGTCAGTCTTGACGTACCTTATAGAGCAGCTTTTAGTGGATTTCTAATCCCATTCATTTTGCCACAATGACCTCTGTAGTTAATGGGGTTATTGGAAAATTATTTTTTTCTTCAAAAGCTTTTCCTTTCTTCCCCTGCTTTTTCTTTTCAGAACATAAAAGCCATTTAGGTTGCAATGTTACAAAATGGCAAAGCAGGCAATAATCTGCTGCTCTCCAGTGAGAAAATATGTGCCCTTGTGTACTATATGTTGTGTCTGATACTAAAAAACATCTTTGTCAGTCAGGTGCCAGAAAAGTAATTCATTTTGAATAGAAAGATTTTCCAAGAGCAGTATTATTCTTTTAAATGGTCATATTAAAAATCCTAACCCATTTCAAGGTTGAGGACATACCATTAGTATAATTTAACTGTATTAAAACCTTTCTCTTTTTTCTGTCTAAGCTCCTCAAAGTAGCAGTTTGCAGTTTTGTCACATACACAATAAAATTGCTTCCCTTGGAACAAATCTTATGGGATTCTTTTTAGTGAATAGGCCCAAAAATGTCAAATTTCACAACGATCAACACTACACTGAAACAAGGCCCTACTGTGCTGTTCACTTAGGTACCTCTCAGGGCCTCCAGAAACAGCCTGCTTTGCCACTTCTTGTAGCAGCTGTCCATGCTCCAGGCCTGATAGCCCTCTGTATTTTCACAATGTCCAATGCCTGACTTCAGGCCATATATCTATCTAAAACAATGTGCTGTTGAAAAATCACTGTGTTTACCATCCTCATTAGGTTATGTACCTGCATGACAAGAGAGATGGTTGCTTACAAGGTTTAGGGCAAAAACAAGAACACACCGAACAAACCTGCAGCACTGAAATCTTGTTATGTACAAAATCACAGAATCACAGAATCACAGAACTGTAGGGGTTGGAAGGGACCTCCAGAGATCATCGAGTCCAACCCCCTGCCAAAGCAGGTTCCCTACAGCAGGTCGCACAGGTAGGCATCCAGGCAGGTCTTGAACATCTCCAGAGAAGGAGACTCCACCACCTCCCTGGGCAGCCTGTTCCAGTGCTCCGTCACCTCACTGTAAAGAAGTTCTTGCACATGTTTGTGAGGAACTTCCTATGCTGCAGTTTCCAGCCGTTTCCCCTTGTCCTGTCTCCACTCACCACTGAAAACAGTCTGGCCTCGCCATTCTGCCCCCCACACCTTAGATATTTATAGACCTGGATCAGGTCCCCTCTCAGTCTTCTTTTCTCAAGGCTGAACAGACCCAGTTCACTCAGCCTTTCCTCATAGGAGAGATGCTCCAGGCCCTTCACCATCTTCGTGGCCCTCCGCTGGACTCTTTCCAAGAGATCCCTGTCTTTTTTGTACTGGGGAGCCCAGAACTGGATGCAGTACTCCAGATGAGGTCTTACCAGGGCAGAGTAGAGGGGGAGGATCACCTCCTTTGACCTGCTGGACACGCTCTTTTTAAAGCACCCCAGTAAGCCATTGGCCTTTTTGGCCACAAGGGCACACTGCTGGCTCATGGCCAACCTGTCATCCACCAGGACACCCAGGTCCCTTTCCGCAGAGCTCCTCTCCACCAGCTCATCCCCCAACCTGTACTGGTGCATGCAATTATTCCTCCCCAGATGCAAGACTCTACACTTGCTTTTGTTAAACCTCATCCGGTTTTTTTCTGCCCAGCTCTCCAGCCTATCCAGGTCTTGCTGAATGGCAACACAACCTTCAGGCATGTCAGTCAATCCTCCCAACTTGGTATCATCAGCAAACTTGCTGAGGGTGGCCATTATCCCCTCATCAAGGTCATTGATGAAGATGTTGAAAAAATAAAAAGATGTTGAAAAATAACAAGCTCATCTCAGGGACCACAGATAATATCCCATAAAAAGAAACACCTCAGCTATCCTCAGATGCACTAATAGTATATTCACATCACTTTGATCTCAAGCTTAAGCTTGGATCACACTGCTGAAGCTTAGTCAGACCAGTGAGTGACCTGGACAGACTGGTGAGTTGAGCAGCAAGCTTCAACAAGAACATGTATGTGGTCCTACACCTGGGGAAAAATAACCATAAATAACAGTACGTGTTCAAGGATGACCCGCTGGAAAGGAGATCTGCAGAGTAGGAACTGGTTTACAAAAGGTTGGATTTAAACCAACAGTGTCTCCTGTGGCCATGAAGGCCAGTGGGACCCTGGTAGGCATTGAAGAAAGAGGGGCTAGCAAATCAAGGAATGTGACACTCTATTTCTACTCTGCCCTAGTGAGGCCACATCAAGAGTACTGTGTCCAGTTCTGGGATCCCCAGTTCAAAAAAGATAGAGATCTTCTGGAGTCCAGCAGAGAGTCACAATGATGATCAGGAGCCTGGAGAATCTCCCTTTTGTGGTGTGGAAAGGCTGAGAGACTTGGATGTGTTCAGACTGGAGAGGAGAATAATGAGAAGGGATGTCATCAATGTTAACAAATATGTAAAGTGAAGGAGTCAAGTGGATGGGGTTGGGTTCTTTTTCAGTGGCATGCAACAAGACAAGAGAAATAGGTAAAAACTGGAACAGAGGATGTTCCATACAAACCTGCAGAAGAACTCCTTTACTGTAAAAGTGACAAAGCAGTAGAACAGGATGACCAGAGAGGTTATGGAATCTCCTTCTCCAGTGATATTCAAGATCTGTCTGGACACCTTCCTGTGCATGCTACTGTAGGGAATCTATTTAGCAGAGGGTTGGGCTCAATGATCTCCAGAGGTCCCTTCCAACCCCTACATTTCTGTGATTCTAGGATTCTGTGATTGAAGTAGCTGATCTATGCACACATTGCAACAACTTACTAGTAGACTATGCCTCTGTCTTGACAAAAGTTAGATCTATAGTATGTGTAGATTCAAAGCTTTCAGATCCAACGTAACAATGTGCCAGTTTCTACTCTGTTGGTCCATTTATAATGTTCTTTTATTGGCCATGTGTACCATTTATCTATTTCCCTCTTTCAAATGTAATAGAAACTTAGTTCTGTGTAGCAGATTCATCATAGTCTATGAAGCCACACATCTTCCAGTTTAGCACCTCCTAAGGACAGTTTCTGTCCCAAAAAGCAAATAATGTCTCCTAAGGAAAACCAAGACTTGCTGTGATTATGTGCAGTGACAACAGTGTTTCCTGCCTTCAAAGCTTCAGATGTCATAACGGGCCACCAGCACCAGCTGTATTTGCTGTTTGCATGAATTCTTTCTACATTGGCCCTTTGATGTATGATGTCTGTTCCAAAAGTAATGCCTCCTGTTTTATCATGCTGGCACATGATGTCAGAAGCAGATTTTGGGATGACAGTAGAGATTGAACCTCCCTACCAATATTCCATTACGTTTTGTTGCCATGCAACAGATGGCAGGAGAGGGACAGTTGGACAAGTTGTTATCTGACATGGAAGTGTGTGTGAAGTAGAGGTGTACCATTGAATTTGTGCGTGCAG
Source organism: Tympanuchus pallidicinctus (assembly GCF_026119805.1). Taxonomy (NCBI): domain Eukaryota; kingdom Metazoa; phylum Chordata; class Aves; order Galliformes; family Phasianidae; genus Tympanuchus; species Tympanuchus pallidicinctus. Next base: position 36,584,165 of record NW_026294758.1, read on the forward strand.
AAAAAATAGCACCCAATGATATTCATTAATGCTTACAGAACATTTATGGAGATCAAATTGCAGATGTGAGCACAGTGAGGCAGTAGGTGGTGCTTTTCAGCAGTGGCAAGTAATAGTGGTTCACCTCCACTAGTGTAGATTATTACAAATGCAGCATGAAGGCTCTTGTTCATTGCAGGTGAAAATGCATAGCTGCTGGTGGTCACAATGCTGAAAAAATATTGTTTTGTAGCTGAGAATTCACTCTATCAACTAATGTTATTGTGCTCTTTGTATCTGTTATCGTTTCTATGGAAATAAATAGGCAGCATTACTTTCAGAGCAACTTACATCCCCTGGAGACACAGGTCTAAGTATTGACATTGGCCAAGCCACAGGTAAATCACTCCCCCACCACAAGTGAAGTTGTTGCACCCTCCATGTCCTCCTGCAAACAGGCATTGCTACAGGTATCTCCAAATCTCTGTTCCTTATAACATATCTGTGCTGTTGTTGCTGGTGAGTTTATGAAGGTGCAACTCTGGCCAGTGTAAAGCATAAGTCAAAGAATGCAATGTCCCCAAATATCATCTAAGTTCCAGGCATAACTGGAGAGATTACACAGTGTATTTCTATAGTTTTGTTCTTGACTCTTGTGGACCTTCAGCCATGGAGCTCTTCCTTGTGTCTCTGCTTTGCATGAAGGGCCAATCAATCTTTCAACAACACCTCCTCCAAGGACAGAATATTCAGTGCTGACACCTGGACTTTACAAGGCCATTGAAGAAATGGAGTGGACTTAGCTCAGTCATTAACAAAACTCATAAGACCACTGCTATTTTCATGTTCTCCAGTCTCTGGTAGGTAAGTAACAGTAGCATGGTCAGACACAGTGTATCATTGTCTTTCTTCCTTGTGGTTCTCAGAGGGTCAATAAAACAGACCTGGGCTGTATTTCTGCTGCTTACTTCCATTTCCATGCCAAATGATAAACTGAAAACATAGCCATGTGCAGAACACATAATGATCCTTTCCTCAAGGACATCAGAAGTGACGTAGATCCTGGGTAGAAAAGTTTGTATTATTTTCTCTTAAACCAACAGAACGAAGGCCACTATCCTGATCATGGACTGCTCCTTCACTAGCTCTAGCATAGCAGCGTTCTGCCAGCAGCCACACATACATGCAGTCAACTTCCTCAGCCAGGGAGTATCCTCCATTCAATAATGGCCTCTCCAGGACACCTTCCATACACACCCCTGTCCGGCAACATGGTGTGGGTTGTAGACCTTGCTGTCTGCCTGCTATGAAGAGTATCTGACTGCGGTATCTGACTTAGATATACGTTTTATAACATAGCCTTAAATGGAAGCAGCTGAACCTAATCAGCAGGATAGGAGCATCAGGACTTGTGTTTCTTTTGCTGTAGCAGATGTTGCCAACATGTAGCTTCAGAAAATGTCCTATTGTACATTTTTTCCATCAGATGTTATAATTCAGCAAAAGATGTGTATAACAATACAGGGTTCCTGGTTTTCTTTTATATTTAGCTTGTAAATAGATCAATATTTTTGACTGGGTTAAATTTCCATGCTGTGCACTTCAGACAGTCTCAGGTCATAAGGCAGAATCATATTTGACTGCAGAGTCTCCTAAAATATACTTTAGGTGCAACTTTCTCAAGCCATCTGAAAGCTGAGAATAGATTAAGTGTTCACTTCCACAAAGTTTTTCCACATAACATTTTCTGACTGTGGTGTTGTCCTTATCTTGAAATCAAAGCACTTTATTTATTTAAGTAGCAGCCAGAAAGACAGCACACCCTTATCTAATGTCCCAGGAAGAAAATATTAAAAAAAAAAAAAAAAAAAAAAAAAAAGTTAACAAATCCAAGCCAAGTAGGACAGAATTGTGAAAGATCACAGTCCTCTCAAATAAATAAATAAATTAAATAAATAAATGCATATTTTCCACTACAACAGGAATACAGTAAATGAGATCTCCTCTGCCAGTGATTACCTTTTCAACTGCTTATTTCTAGGGGTGGCACATACAGGCTGTTATATTATTACTGATTAATTTTAGCACTGAGTACAGGAAAATATTGTTATTTTTTAGAATTGGTGCAATTATTTGACAACTGAATATTTTTATGCACTTTACTTCCATGCAGTTGTGTGTCTGTTTATGCCTGTAGAATACAGAGCCTCTCACCCAGCACCTACTGTTGGAGAGATTAGCAGAAGAGTGAACAGTGGAACAATCGCCTTGAAGATAGCGCTTAGGAATGACTCCCATAAAAACGCCTGCAGATTTCCTGCAGATCATCAGCAGTTCCTGTGGAACTGCTGACAGTCTCCATATGCTATTGCTTAAAAGAAATAGAGCTGGAGGTTTTTTTTCAAGCTTCTCACAGGTCTATCCCCATTATTTTATTTAAAAGTCAAGACAACTGCTTGCTGTAGGTTATCTTATGAGCTTTATTTTCTTTCCAAGAACACGTGAAAAGAAACAAACATGTTGCTCAGATTGTCTTAATAATAATAATAATAATAAAGACTAGAAATAAAATCAAAGGTCATCTTGGATTGCGTAGTGACATCTTGTGGTGCAAGGGAAATACAGCTGAGTGGGAGTTCAAGATAGTGATTACTATCAGCACAACTTCAGAATGTGTAATAATACATTATGTCTGGCTTTTGATTGCCTCAACAGAGGACTGTTGTGGGATAATCATTGCACCTTGTTCATTACGCCACCTGAAATGCTTCTTCAGAGTGGGGTATTAACTTATAATTAATCATCTCACATTAATGTAAATTTATCCATGCAGGCATATTTAATCAGAGCTCTTTCATTTTTCATAATATTTTAATAACAGAGCACTAAAGAAGACTTGCAAGATATAAAGTTACAGGAATAGTGTTTATAACCTGAATCTGTTCAAGGGGTTCAAATTCTTGTCTCAAGGAAGCTAAAAAATGACATAACTTGGACCTAAGCACTGTCATTTATGATTAACCTGCAAAATGTATATACTTATGGAAAAGCACACACTGACCTGTCTTAGTGACACCCTCCAAAGAGGCTGTACATAACAATGACACATTTTCCAATAAAAGTAGTTATAACATGATAGGGCTTTATGTATTTTAGGAGCTTCAGCACAGCAATATATCACCAGAACAATCAGATGTGGAGTCTTTCAGTGAAGGCAGAGAGTGTTCATGCAAGCAAATGTATGCAAATATGTTGCAGGTTTTAAGGTTATCTCATTCAATTTTTGAACTTTTTGCTCTATAAATAGTGTAGAGGTCCCATATTTCTGATAAGCATTGGTGGCAATTGTCACTTAAAATACGGGCTTGTTCTGAATAATAATTCAGCACTCACTGTAAGAGAAAGCTGCTACTGATGCATTTCTGGCAACATCATTCACACAATATTTTCTCCCTATAATGCAAAGAAACAGTGATATGCTTTGTAATTTTTTGACAAATTTCCTAATCAAGGATGAGTCGGGCATGTAATGAACAACAGAAGCACCTCAGTCCCTCAGTAACTCAGAGATTTGTGGAAAAAGCAAACATTGCTCAAAGTCATTCCCACGAATTACAGGTAAATTTGGAGTAAAACTGTCTCTGTGGAGTAGAAACAGCAAGAATTTACTTGATATTTCAGTTTTCCTAATTCTTCCACCTCTCTCAGATCTTGAGTGCAATCTGTTAGTTTCCCAAAGTTTTCCTTTGCTCTCATCCAGAGGATGTGTTTTCCAGTACAGAAAATCTAATAAATTAACTGCAAGTGGCTGACCATCTAAAACTATTTACACTAATGATAATAACATTACTTTATGAAGCAAAACAGTAGATGTTCTGTACTGTATACTGATTGTGGCAAGTTTCTACTCTCATTAGAAATAGTCATTACTAAAACAACCAGTCGTTCAAAAAATGAATTGTTTCTCTAGGATTAACAGCCACTTGGCAGCAGATTAAAGCTTGTTGCATATCCAAGGCCATTTAGACCATTTCATACTTAGTATGAGTAAATTGTCCAGTACAAAATTATTTATTCAGGATGTTTGTTTCTTCCCAACTGAGGAAATGTTTGAGCTTTCCTGTTAAGGATCTCCCTGTGCTTTACAAACAGCAATGAATTCATAGCTCTGCATTCACCGCAGGTACAGAAAGATTGTTATCCCTCTTTCTGAGATAACAGAAGAGGGAAAGACACAGAAAAAATAAATAAATGGTCACAAATTCCAGAGGAGATCTGTTGAAGTCATTTTTCCTGACACCTGTTTTGAGTGAGGATCAGTAGGGATAATTTTTCTCCTGAGCAAGAGCTTCAGCAGTTACAGAAGACACGTTCTACGCAGTGAGCCAATTGTACTGTCTTGATCCTCTCTCCCTGGGTCACATCAGACTTATGGCTGTTTCTGGCTTCTTGCTACACACAAATTTCTCTGAGTAAAACCACCACTCCAGCCACCACCAAAAGAGCCAGCTAGCTATTGAATCACCTACTAGTAAATATGCACTCAGATTTAATTTTGGCAGGTGATAAAGAAGATTTCTCTTGTTTTCTCCTCCAACTATTTCAGTATTTCTCATATTTTATAGATAAGCATAGACAGAGAGTGAGGACTGCTCAAGTTATGTAAGTCAAAATGAAGAATACTCAGTAATGAACAGCTAGGTCCTCAATGAAAAAGAGATTTCATCAGAAGAGAGTCAGACCTTGTTTTTTACAACCATATTTTCTCCTTGGGAAAAAGAAAAGAAAAAAAAAAAAAAAAAAGGAAGAAAGGGAAAAGAAACCCAAACAGAGGCATTCTTTGTGATAAAACATTTAAAGTAAAGAAATGGAAGAAAATATTAAATTGTATGACATGCATTGAGATTACAAAACTGGAATCTTATGACGATATTGTAGCTAGATAAGGTTGGTAGTAGCACTGGAATTTATCATTACTTTTGGCACTGTGTGCTGTGGGACAGAAAAGTGGTGAAGGACAAAGTCAAGATTATTCCTTCAAATAAGAGGTGGCACAGTGAAGTGGAATGAAACAAGTATTTTTCGTAAACTCGGGGGATTAAAAGATCTTTGAATTATTTAGAATCAGGGTGCTGGGTATGTATCTTTTCACTGCTGTCCACTGGATTGAAGAAATTCAGAGGTGCTTCTATGAGTAATTGGGTGACTGAGAAGCACAGGTTTTTCTGGCAGTATTACTCAGCAATCTTCTTCTAGTGTGAAAATGGAGAGGTGAAGAGACAGTACCCTCCAGCATGGATGCCTCTCTGCTCTACTCTACAAGAAGTTCAGAAAGCCTCAGTACCTGAGGCACACTTTCCTGTGAAGAATCATCATTTGTAAAAGTAGTAGCAGAGTCTCCTCTGAAATATAAGGTGATCTGTAAGACTTTAGGCTACGAGGAGGCTTAGGAGATGGCAGAAAACACAGACCTCCACACAGTGCCATGGTCAAAGGAAGGTGGGGGGAAACATCACGGAGTTTCTGAACTCCTAATGCAACCCAAATGTACAGACCAGGGAATTACCAGCTCCAAACCATATTCCTAAATCTGTCGTGTTAGAGTTTTTTTGTTGTTGTTTTGTTTGTTTGTTTGTTTGTTTTATTATTCCTCTCCTTGGCTGCTATCCCCCCACCTATGCCCCAAAAGACAGAATGTCTGGATGCATAAACTAGGCAGGAGATGCAGTCTGCTCTAACATGTCCCTGGTAGATGACCAGTATTGATTTAGACACAGCTGGATGAGTTCAACTATGCTCACATTAAATTTGCCCTTTGCCACAGGCTGTCTACAGAACAATAAGCTATTTTTAATCTGGTACTGCCCTGCACTGCCAACCCAACTGTTCAAAATCATATGTCCTAAAAACCTAGAGATGAATATAAAAATAATTTATTTTAGAATAACAGTTGTGATGTGTTTTTGCCTTCTAAATTCTGAGTTTCACAGCAAGATGGGCTTGACTCATTTCTATTCTCCAAGGGTTTGTGTTCAGTTATGAGACACACGATATAAGCCTGTGGAAAAACAACTCCAATGTTGTTTTTTAACTACATTTAAGATGTTTATACACATCACATTTGGAATTTATTCCCTGACACTGTTCCAATAATTGCCTGTAATATTACACCTGACGATTTTTGAAGTGTTTTTAACTTAAAAGAAATTCCATGCTACTACATTGTCTTAGAGAGTTACTTGATAGGTCTGTCAAGGGCAGGAAGATCAATGCAGAAAACCAGAATGAAATGTAAGAAGTTATGACATTATGACATTAAGATATTAACTCAAAATAGCAAACAATGTAAGTATAGCCTCCATAGCAGAGAAACAGTTAGAGGGATTGATGTAAGTAATCAGAGGTCGGCTATCTGACCTGACCTTCTTCCTAAAGCCTGTCAAGGATGTCTCTCAGTATAGAATAGAAGCAGAAATCTTCTATCCTGCACCTCTTTACTTCAATTTCGGTATTCCCCCTTTTACTCGTCTTCATCACCATAATTTTTCCTTCAGAACTGTCTAGATATTTTCTCACTTCTCTGCTGATTGCTTTTTTTCTCTTCTACCCATCTTCTCCTTCTCTTTCTAAAAGTCAACCTCTTATGCACTCCGCATTTTACTTACGATAATATCCTTTCCTGCTCAGTCTCTCTCCTCCCTGCATTCTTTGTAATTTCTCCTTTATCATGTCTTGTGCCTATAAGCACTTCGACTGTTTGCCTTACGTTTTCCACTTTCCTGTAGGAAAACTGATTTGTTTAATTTTCTGCTTCCTGCAATCTTTTCTTCAAGTTCTCCTGTGGCCCCTCATTTCCAATAGCATCAGCTTTGAATTTGGTAAAGAGATCATGACATAGCCCAACCAAACCTGTGTCCAACATTTATGAATTAAAGTCTGCTTCAGAATCTTTAGTCCCATTCAGAAGTAGTACACTGGACTGAGATTTCAACATACTGTTACTTTATCCCTTTCCTCTCTTAGGACTTGTTTTGCATTTCAGCCACTCTCACTTCTCCCTGCTGTTTTCTTCCAATTCCCATTATATTGGGGAATATATGGGGAATAATATAGGGGAAACATCTGCTGACACCCCACTTGAATGCAGGAAAAAGAGAGAGGGTGAAGGACCAATATGGTTACTATGTCAGTGAACATATCACTCCAGCTGGTCAATTGTCCCACAGGTCTGACACCTACACACTTTCCTACACTGCCATTTATGTCCTTCCCTGTTTCTTCCACACATTCCAGTTGGAAGTGTGTTTCAGCATGTGACAGGGCAGGTTCCAGCCACACTGCTAAGCCAGACAAGTAGCAGAAAAACCAAGAAGCTGGGACAAGAAACCCCCCATGCAGACATTGAGCTCAGCACAATGCAAGTGGGCACCCTTTTGAAAGTCTTTTATTGCACTTTTACACTACAGCCAGGTTCCTGGAAATCACACACTGTTATCATAGAATGGCTTGGGTTGGGAGGGACTTCAATGATCATCAAGCTCCAACCCCCCTGTGACAGGCAGCACCATCAACCTCCATATTCAATATTAGGCCAGGCTGCCCAGGGCCCATAAAATCTGGCCTTGAACACCTCCCGGGACAGAGTATCCATAGCTTCTCTGGGCACCTCATAGTAAAAAACTTCCCCCCTGATATTCAACCTATGTCTTTCCTCCTTCAACTTGAAACCATTTCCTCCTGTCCTGCCATTATCTACCCTTTCAAAGACTTGACTCCCCTCCTATTTGTAGGCTCCCTTCAGGTATTGGAAGGCTGCAATGAGGTCATCCTGCAGCCTTCTTTTCTCCTGGCTGAACAAGCCCAGCTCCTTCAGCCTGTCTTCAGAGGGAAGGTGCTCCAGCGTTCCTAGTGGCCCTTTTCTGGACCCTTTCTAACAGCTCTCCATCTTTCTTGTACTGGTGGCTCCAGATCTGGACACAGTACTCCAGATGGAGCCTCATGAGAGCAGAGTACAGAGGGACAATCACCTCCCTGTTCCTGCTGGCCACTCCTCTTCTGATGGAAGAGGATACCTCTGATGGCACAGGATACCATTTTTTTTCTGAGCTGATATGTTATGGAATTATGTGAGACAATAAAATATCTGGAAGAAATAAGAGAAACAAATAATATGTGAAATAGACATAGGAAAGAATCGCCTCAATACTAGCGAGTTTGTAATTCTCTTAGGAGGAGTCCAACAGGGAGAGCATGTCACTGCTACATATTGCATTTCCCCTCTAGGAAGAAATCAACACAGGACATAGTTCTTTCCATTATGAAAAAGAAATGGCGCACAAGTGGTTAATTTTGAAATGGTACAAGAACAGAGAAAGAGATTGCTCCTAAACAGAGATAATGTGGCCAAAGAAAAATGACTACATGAGAACATATACTCATTCTAAATATTTGCAATTCTGGGAACCTTTTATTGAGTATACAAAATCAACATTGTTAAGATATTCAGCTGCTCTGCCTTCTTTCTTATTGTATTGAGATCAAAAGGCAGCCTGTGTTAGTCATGGGAGATAGAATTTCTCATATCTATCTAGTTAGTTAAACAACCAGAGTGCACAGTATTCATTTTCACTGTGATCTTAATTTGAAAATATACCAATGCTCTGCCTTAGTATTTCCTCATTTTACGAATTAGGATCACACAGGGCCAATTCTTGTTTCCAGTGAAGTCAAACATCACATTTTTTCTTTATTTGGATTCAGAACAAACTCCCCATGCCATCATCTGCTTAACTGAGACAAGAACTTATTATAAGTTCTTGTAATTATTTTTTTTTAAATTCACAGGGTCATACCTGAGGAGGGCAGACCGCCCCTGAACACAATTTCTCTTCAGGAGCAAATTCTAGTTAGCCTTGACCTAATAGTATAGAAAGAAGGAAAAAAATACAAGCAGCTCTTCCCTGCGTCCCAAAATACCCGAGCATACCTTTGCCTGCTGTAGTTCAACTGCATACAGTCATGCTGAAGTTTACAGTGGGGAATTCAGTTTGTCCCCTATCTTCACGAGGGAACTAAACCACAGCTGATTGATGGCCATTGGAAGACTGACTACCTGGCAACTGTTTCATCCAAGATCAGCAGCTAAGATCCTATTTACAATGGAGTTTTTATACTAGGAGATGTCCATCAGCTTAATTGGTGACTGACACTGATTCAGGCTAACCAATGTTAACAGAAATCTCCAAGCAAATTGACTGGTTACTTACAACTAAATAAAGCAACAGCACTGCACAGATCTGAAACGGTACTCTTGCCTTTCACTGGTTTTCAATGCATTCTTGAAATCTCAGAAAAGAATAAGACCAGATGCATATGGCAGTTGTATAGTAAAGAAGAGTGGGTAATTGACAGAGAGGAAAACACTGCTGTCAGGGAAACATTCTTTTAACAGCACAATCTTTCAACTTTGTTGAGCTCTCAGTCAGCTTTTCAAAAGAGGTAAGAGAGATCATAATTTAGTGCAAACTCCTATGATAGAAATCCTAGATATAAACAACTGTGCATTGGTATGTTGAGGCTGAACATTAGTGAAAGTGGTCAAACATTGGGATAGGCTTCCTAGGGACACAGCTGATGTTCTAAGCTGTCAATTTTCAAGAGGCATTTGCCTAATGCCCTCCATATGTGCTCTAGCTTTAGTTAGTGGTCAGGCAGTTGGACTAGATGATCTTTACAAGTCATTACCAAGACACTGGTAGGAATCTGCCATCCATCCACTGACTCCTGGACCATCCCTATAGAAAAAACTCCAGAATTAGGAAAAACCACATGGACAGAAAGTAGATGTAGGAATAGCCCTCATTTATTATAAATGATGATTTGTAAGCATGCAAATCTTATTACTGTTCATATCTAAGCCAGTGGATAAGACACAACTATCACATTTGTAATTCAGATCTGAAAGTGCATGGGAGTTTTTCACTCTGCTAAGTGCTGCTTTGAACATCTTCAATATTTCAAGTTCTCTCTTCAAAATTACACCAGACATCTGCGATAGCTGACTGTTCTTGTTAATTAATTCTTATGTTTAGTGCTCTGCTGTTGCCACCATTTGTTCATGGACGTTTCATTATCATAATATTTGTTTATCTGACTAAATAAAGCAAACAATAACATTTTGAAGTACAATACAGTAAAATGCAGCTTCCAAGCCAGGCAGAAAAGCATACATGAAAGTCTCTTTAGGAAAACATATCCCTGCCAAACCATATGCAGTGATGCCTCTAAATGAGTAAATTTAGGCAATCAGCACAAAGCAAAGCCAAAGAAATACAGCAGTAGTAAGCTTCTAGGCACCAATTACCTGCTGCTAAAAATGGGTACAAGAATTCAGAAACGTTTCTATAAGAAGCCTTGAGAGATTTGCTAAGCCTTTTTTTTCTTTCTTTCTCTGTTTTTCAAATCAAGACTCTCTGCTCTGACATATGGCCAGGTTCCTCTTCTGATTAGGCAAAGATCAGAAAAGCAGCAAAAAATGACCTTTTTTCAGTGAAGTTAAAGCCTCCCAAGCCTCTCAAGACACACTTTGAATCCAGGACTGGCTCTTGTGATAGGGCTTAAAAGTAAGAAAATATTACACATTGTCCATGATTATATCTGAATGGAAGTTTTAAGAACATTCTTCACTATCCAGGGAAATGTGCAACCCAAAAGAGACTTCCTACAATGTGTGAATGCGAATTCTATCAGTACAGAAGCAAAATGCAAGTTCATTGTGGAATCAGATCTGGTGGAGCATCCTCCAGGCCATTCTTGCAGAACTGTATGAGAAGGAGAGCAGAAGTCTCCTCTGACACACATGGTAGCAATTGCCAAGCCATCACAAGTCAGGATCCCAGTAGATACCTATCACTGAGAGGACCAAAATTGTTTCCACTTTTTTTTATATTTCATACTGCACACAGAGTTCTTCCTCAATACAGGAATTTGCTTTTTTGACCAATGGCATCACCCATGCTCTAACACCTGGTTCCTAGAAAAAAAAAGCCTGCTCCTGAATGGATACCTAATTGGAGAGGATGAAATAGCAAATTAGTTTGATGTTTCCTATAGCACTCTGGAGAAACCTCAAAATTTAATTCTAAAACCAGGAAGCTGACTCAAACACTAAGAAAAAATGAATACGGCAGCTGAGTGTTGACTTCTCTCTAAATTTAAAAAGCCATACTTACCAAGGCAAAACTTAATTAATCCTACTGCCTTTCACACTTTTTTAATTAGTGTGAGCCAAATTTCTTTCCTTGCATTATCAAGTGAGTACTCTCCATCAGACTCCAAAAGCTTATTCTTCCTTTAAATTTAAAAGTATGAGCTACATATATAGGCAGAAGAATCCTCTTTATCTAATTCATTCATGTTAGATTGGAAGAAATCTGACTGGAAAAATCAGAACAAATTTAGTTTGATTTCCAATTGCATTATTTACGTAATAAAGAAAATTATTCATCTTTCTGACTTGATTGTGAAATAATGAGAACTCTCCTAAAATAAATGCACATAGAGACTTACTGCTCTACTCTCCTCTAAATTTACATTGATGTAATTACAGTGACCTTGGATAAGTTACTCCAGACTTACATCAGTGCAAATGAGTGAAGCACTGAGACTGAAAGTAAAAAACTGTTAGACTGAATCCATTATTCACATATTCAGATTCAATCCTAAGCAAGTTTTACAGTCTCTTTCTTCTCCATGACATCACTGTGAAACTCAGTGAAATCACTGATGGTCACTCAGTCCCAAAGGATATATCTGATGTACTTTGTAAGTACAGAGATACATGCATAGGGATGCAGTGTGCAAAATCCCCTGGTACAGTACTGCCACTTGTCTGTGAATCACCAGAACCACTTACGCTGCTTCAGCAGTGAGAGCCAGAGAAAGCAGAGAGACCTTAATACTATGGAGAACAAATAGGAGTTTAGTACTGAAGAATTGTGACTATAAATTATTTTAATAACATTTTTATTTCCCCATAATTATATTAATTCATTTGCTATTATTCACTGCAATAACACTGATCTCAATGAATTCATTTCATATTAATGCTGCTATAAGAAATGCTTCCAAAAGAGTTCCACAGTAATTCAGAATTAGTTAAATGTACCATTAAACCAAAATGTTCTCACTTCATTTTTGTTGTTATTTTCAGGGTCTATTAAAAACAGATTTCCTTCCAGTAAGCTTTCCCAGACATTCATCAGCCCTGTAGTTTCTAAGTCAGGGTATGCCTGTCATTTAACCTTCATCCTCCTTTCCTTTTCATCCTGATGCATTTGTATTAAACCACAGACTGATAAATGAGCATTGCTTTGGTGACACAAAGGAGCAATCATTAAAGAAACCTCTCATAAGGTATGAATCAAAGACAGGAAACCTTTACTCTTTTTCCACTTTATCTTCCCTGACTGGGGACCGCCGGCAGCAGCATACTCCTCTTATATTTATGTTTTGCCTTGTTTTTTAATTCTCAAAATATTTTTCAGTTGTTTCTGTAATAGATACACAAGTTGATCAAGACAGGAGACAGTCTGATACTGATTGCATAATATGGTGTAATAGAACTTTGTTATCAGTCTGATACCTAATCCAACTTGAGGAAGCATGAGAACAAGACGAGCATGAAGGCAAAGAAAAAAGCACCCTGATGTGAGAAACATGTCTAATTAATGAAGTGGGTTAAGCAGAGAATTTAGACCATTCTAATGACTTTTTTAGAATATAGAGGGATGGGACCAAAAAATTTAAGCTTAGCACACATATGCATTTTTCTGTTTCTTGTAGAAATTTCAGACAAATCTCAGACCAATTTTATGTAACATCTGCTCCTGCGTGGTCATCTGTGCACAAGATTTGAAAAGGTGTAAACCATAGCATGACCAGTCCTTAGTTTTTCTTATTCTGTACCTAGCTTCTGCTTCCTCTTATTCTTTCTCATTACTTAACTTGTTTTACTGTGGATTTTTTTTCTTGAAGAAATCAGAGTTCACATATCCTTTGACTGAGAAGAGCTACCTTTGAAACAGAACATGTTATGGGTATAGCACTGTGATAATCCAGTGAAGTCCTACAGACTGTATTACATAGATCAGAGCCAAAGCCTTGTGAATTCTGGACCTCAGTGACAAAGAGCTTTCATTTATTAACCTCATGCTCGGCCTGAGTTGTAAATCAGCATGTGTTCACTGATTCCATATTATATGCACAACTCTAGACAAGTGGGCAGATGCAGTGCCTTCCTGTTCATACATAAATAAGTAAATAGGACTTGCTTGTCCTGTCTTATATTCAAGACTGGTAATGCCTCTGCCAAAGTCACTGGAGTTCCGCTGGTCAAAAACTCAAATGCAGCAAGAACAGAGCAGGGATCATATCAGAGTTAAACCTTGGTCAAATGCAAGAAACCTAAATTTCCAAAGAAAACTACTATACTATGGAACATAAGCACATGTTTCAAAGGTCTGCCTTTCAAAATCCAAGAGGGTTTTTTTCGAAAACCTATATCCAAAGACATCACTAAATGTAAATTTTGGTGACTCAAAGCTGAGTCCAAAGAAAATAGCAAGTAGCCAATGCTGCTACCGGCACAATCATATCATAAGCTATGCCTTGACCTCCAGACCTAGGGTGTCCATAGTGTCTTCAAACACTGCTCTAGAAAAGTTGCACAAAAAAGAAAAGGAACACTAACAGCAGTATAATTCCAAAATCGATAATACATAAAGTTGTTTGTGCAGAAAAAATAACATGCACTAAATCACACAATACCTTGGGCCCAATCCATGGTGATGTATGTGACTATTGATTTCCAAGGAGTTTATGCTGACATATTATTAGCTAAAAGCTAATAGAAAACTTATTAAAAGTATTAGACTCATACTGACTGTGCATTGGAGACACCAACATGCTCTCATTTGTATTGATGTGAGAAGGACAAATTCCTTATTATGGACATGATATGATTAGGTAGCTAAATATCATAGAATCATAGAATCACTCAGGTTGGAAAAGACCTTAAAGATCATTGAGTCCAACCATGACCTGACCATACTACCCTAACAAACAACCCTCCGCTAAGTCATGTCCCTGAGCACCACATCAAATGCATTTTAAACACATTCAGGGATGGTGACTGAACCACCTCCCTGGGGAGCCTATTCCAATGCTTAACCTTTTCTGTAAAGAAGTTTTTCCTAATATCCAACCTAAACTTACCCTGGCACAACTTGAGGTCATTTCCCCTTGTCCTGTCACCTGTGAGAAAAGACCAACCCCCGCTCTCTCTGCAATCACCTTTCAGATATTGGAATCGATAAGATCTTCCCCTTACCCTCCTTCTCCCCAGACTAAACAGCCCCAGATCCTTCAGTCACTCCTCATAGGGCATATTCTCCAAGCCCTTCACCAGCCTTGTTGCCCTTCTTTGGACCTGCTCCAGCGCCTCAATGTCCTTTCTGTACTGCGTGTCCAAAACTGAACAATGCCGAGTACAGGGGCAGGATGACTTCCTTAGTCCTGCTCACCACACCATTCCTGATCCAAGGCAGGATGCCATTGGCCTTCTTGGCCACCTGGGCACACTGCTGGCTCATATTCAGCTCACTGCCCATCAGTACACCAAGGTCCCTTTCCATCAGGCAGCTTTCCAGCCACTCCTCCCCAAGCCTGTAGGGTTACCATGTGAATATCAGGCTTTCTTATAGATGAAAGTAATAGACAAGAAAATCTTGTGTGATTTTACATGAATTGTCATCTCTGTCATTTGTATTGAGGCATGGATAAATTAGGAAAAATAACAGCAGAAGGTTGTAAAGGGAAAAAAAGTTTTGAGCCAAGGAAGATTGAGTCTGAGTGCCAGGAATAACATCCTGTCACTGATATCTGATTAGCCTTGCCCCAGTAAATCCAAGTAAGACTAAGCTAAGTTTGTCAGTAAGATGATGGGAAAAAAATTGCACCATCAGGAAGATAAACATCTGTATTATTTATGATTTATAGGATTAGAAAAACAAAGTCGCAGATCAGCAACAATGAACAACAAAAAAAGTTGGTACTGTGTGCTTGCTATTACAGCCAATTTTGCAGTAAGAAGATGCATCCAAAGTAGTAAGCTCAGAAAATAAGGGAGAAAAGTGAATAACCTTGATCAAAACCCACTTTAGTACCAAAATAAATACCAACTGGCTCAGTGACAATTCTTTTCAAAACCATCTCTGCTGCACCCATCCTAAACAGAAGAGCATGTGCTGTTATAAAATATCAAGGGTGATCAAGGATGACTGAGCCTGCCTCCATTATGAACATTGTTACCTCTTCTCAGATTGGAAAAATTTATAAATTAGTTCACTGGAGAAGGAAAACAAACAAATAAACAAAAACAAACAAACAAACAAAAAACCCACTAAAATAGCAGATCACCTTTTTTTAATAAAAAAAAAAACAAAATGTATAATGTACCTGTTTTTCATTTCTGATAGATAGCAACAAGCGATATTGTGGTTAACAAAAAATACAGAAAGCACAAATTCTTGTTCCTCTAATACTCATTTAAAAGAGGAAATAAGCATTCACAGTTTCAGATAGAATTTTAAAAGTTGCCAAAAACACAGAGATGTGCCAGGTGTATTAATCAGTGTATCTATTTGTTTTAAATGGTCTTTCTTAGAGGTACTTAAATCAAAAAAGATATAAGCCATCTTGTCATTTAAAGTTTATTGCAGCAGCTTACCAGCAAGGAGGAAAAAAGATGTGAGAGAAGCAGGAAATATAGAGACCAAAAGAGTAGAATTCTCAATCAATAAATATCCTATTTATAAGCACAGGGAGATGCACAGTCCTAGTTTCAGTTTTCAAATCTAAGTTAAGATTTGAGCCTGAATGTGAAAACTAGCATTTTTAAAACACTGTATTAGTTACTGCTGATACTATTAGTGGTATGCTTGCAAAAATTACATTTAACTCCATTTCTATGAAATAAACAGTACTTGCTAGGTGTACATGAAAGCATATTAGAGATCACCATTTCTCTTAATAGAAATCTGCAAATATTCCAAGTAATTGCAGTTGATGGAAGTTCTTTTAAGTGATGCTGATTTAGGTTGATTAACAAGTACAGTCAGAAATGCTTGATGGAAATATACAGTCACATAGCTGTCAGACAGAATATGAGAATCCATTTTTATGAAAAAAATCCAAGAAAAAAGGTTGAATTTTTCTGTTTTGAACAGATTTCCAGGAAGGCTAAAAGATCAGCTGGATAATAAAAAAGATTTTTATATTATATAATGTCTATATATTTTTTTTTTTCACCTGGATTGTGAAATTCAAACTCCATTGCTTCTTTTGTAGCTCTTCTGACCTACGAAGGAATGGTTCCTCCCCAGAGTGAGGGTGTTTCTGTAAACCCCATGGATCAATCATAAAATAAAGGAGTTTCTATACAGAACTAACTATTGTTACTAACAGTAGTATGGCCATTGCCTGCTCTTTAAGGACTGCTATTTTTTTCTGATTCTTTGTTTCATCCTTTCATTAATCTGTCTGATGCTGCACACAAGACATTGGAAAAAGTCCAGAGAACAAACTGAACAAGCAGTTTCTTGAGGAAGATATCACAAGATGGTACACTACCATTTAAATCTTGGAGCATTTTCCAGCACAGCTTGGAGCAGAAACTTGTCAGCAGATTTGTATTCTGCTGCTTCATGCATAGGTGGCAGTGATAGTCATTATGTCTATTGTTTATTAAGCTGTATCATTAAAAACGTGGATGCTGCTCCACAAAATCATAGGGCAGGAAACTTTTCCTACTTGTGCTTATTTATTTTATTAAGCAGGTAATTGTTCAAGTAAGAGAGACCACTGGTGAGAAAAGAGGTGATAGGAAGACACACTGCTAACACTTGCTGGAGCAAAGAGATAAAAGCAAAGATTGAAACTCAGCACAGGGGTGAGATAACACTAGGTGTTGACAAGAACCAAGTCATAGAGCATTTTGAAGAAATAGGTATCACAGTAAAGGACAGGTCTCAAAAGCTGTGGTACTGGAGCAATAAAACAAAAATGGAAAAGCGATCAGACAAATCAAGAAAAGAAGAGTCTGAAAAGTGTCTTTTTCTTCCTAAAATAGAAAAAAATGAGCAAATGAGAACCACTGAAGGCGAGGAGTAGTGATCAAGGAGAGGGAATTCGGAGGTAGAAAGATCAAAAGGAGAAATGATCAACAAAAGACATGGGAGCAGAATTTTAGAGTGAAGCAGGTGTCTAATTTACACTAAAATATCTCTAAATGCATGCCAAGGTCATGCCAGAAACTCTAAGATGCAGATAAAAGAAGAGGGATTTGCAAAGGGAGTGTGAACAGTCAAATCACCTACTTGTTTATTCAGAAAATGAGTCACCCAGTGGAAATGTAGTGAACTGAAAAAGTAAGAAAAGTCTTCATGGTAAAAAGCAGGAAATCAAGCTCAGCCATTATCATAATATCTATAGATAACCTATTTTTCACTCAGGATTTTCCAGACTGAAATATGTGCACATTTTCTATTTAACACTTCCAGAAGAAGTTCAACCTGCAGAAAAGTGTACATACCTACATAGCAAATTATGCCTGTGATGCTCATTAAATTTATTGGAGGACATGTCCAGACTTTCCTGACATACAGCTCTATCTAATCAACAGTAGAAAACTCAGAAATATGTAGAACATCCAAAAAACCTACTAAGATAGAATCACCAGGAAAGAAGAAAAGTACTGCCAGGAAAATTCGTGCATGAATTTATGTTGCCTAGCTTCTTCAGTATGCTTTCCAAAGCTTTTCTGTCTGTACATAGACTTGACTTCTCATTGGACAATTATTTCATTACACATTTGGCAAATGTTAATTATCCCTGACAGCTATGCAGTGATCCTTGACACTGAGAGGGAAGCTCACATTTTTAAGTGGTAGGTTTTTATATGGGACTGTTTTTGAGATCCAAACTTTCCTTTTCTGTTAATTTAAGAATAGAAGAATTGCAGATAGAACTGACTTTCTGTGAGAGAAGGTGCCAGAATGAAGGTGTGCAATTAGAAATATTTTGGTTGGCATAGTACAAATACATACCAGAAAATGGTTTCTTCCATGCCCTTCCACAAGGAATGTAAGACAAAGTATCATTTCATCAGAGAAGTGGTAGAGGTTAATTTACGTGCAAACCTTAAAATATACTAAAAATGTATAAGCAGTGGCAAAGTAGAACAACGACGAACAGGAATTAGAATCCAACAGACAGCAGATTAAAAAGAAATCTGTTTTTAAAAAAAACTAAGAAATATAAGTGTCAACTTTTTACGGGCTGGTTTGGCCTGGTTCCTTGTGGGTCAGGAGGATCTGCAGATCCGCACCTCTGGAAAAAGGAAACAGGGGACTCCAAAATAATTAGAAACAGCAGTAACGATCTGAGGAGGCACAAATGATTTGGGGCCTGGCTAATGCTTATCAGGCCTTATTCAATACTATCCCAGAGAGGGAGAGAGTTCGTGAAATTGAGAGAGAGTGTCTGAGAGCTGAAAGGGAGAGTCTCAGGGAGACAGTACAAAAGGAGCAAGAGAGTATCCTGGTTGAGAGAAAAGACCTCCAATCTGAGAGAGATGCCCTCCGGTCAGAGAGGGATATCCTCAAGTCCGAAAAGGATGCCCTCTGAATCAAGAGAGACTCCCTGCAATCCAAACTTGACAGTCTTCAGTCTCAACAAGACACCCTTAAGTCCAAACAGGATGCACTCCAAACTGAGTGAGACACCCTCCAATCTGAGCTAGATGCTCTCATAATGAATGAGACAGACACTCCAAGCTGAGCTGGTGGATGAGAGCATTGGAACTGATCGACCTGATCAACTTCAGGAGGCACCACAATTGATGTCAATTGCACCTGTCAGAGGACGGAAAATGAAATGAATCTCGACTCAGTTAGAACAGAAGAAAAAGGAGGAAAGAGGTCCAGAGGAGGGGCTTCAAGATCCAGGAGAAGTACCCCTGAGTCCAGGGGAGGGGCCATCAATAACACCGCAGTCACCAGCACCTACAAGGGCAACAAGAAGTCCTGAAAGAATAAGAAGTAAGCAAGATATTGTTACCATTGTTGTTTGATCTCTGAAAATGAATGAAATTCAAAGTCCGAGAAAAGACTTCTCACGTCATCCAGATGAGCCTACTGTCACTTGGTTACTTCAGTGCTGGGACAATGGGGACAACAGTGTGTGGCTAGATAGTAGAGAAGCTCGCCAACTGGGTGGCATTGCTAGGGACTCAGCCACTGAAAGAGGCATTAGTATATTCCAGAACCAGGCCTTTGCCCTCTGGAAATGGATGCTATTAGCTGTAAAAGAAAGATACCCCTTCAAAGACAGTCTGATGCCTGAGAAAAATTAATGGACTGATATGGAAAAAGGCATCTGTTATTTGAGAGAATATGCTGTGGTGGAAAGGCTACATAGCCCCGATTTCATTCCTGATGAGCCAGATCAAGAGCATGATCCTGAGAGAGTCAGGTGTACACCAAATATGTGGTGTATGTTCACAAAGACTGCACCAGAAAGGTACGCCAGTACATTTGCAGCTATGTATGGCAGAGGGGAAAGAAGACCCCTTATAAATGAACTGATTAATAAACTTCAAGACTTTGAGTTACATATAAGCCCCCTGGGGAATGTGGTTCTTCTCTTCAGGACAAGTACCCAGAACTTGAGCATTAACAGTTAAACTCCCAGTGCCCCACATGATGTTATGATGTGGAATGCCGATAACCAAAAATCATAAAATCACGACAATAAGTTCAGAATGTGTGAGATTTAGAAATGATAAATCAGGAGAAATTTACTCCAAAAGTTGTAAATTTGAGTTATAATATTATTGAAAAGCAAGGATTTCTATAAGACATCTGGGGCATAAAATTGCTGTCTTTGTATTTCTTAGTGCTACAAAAGAGTATCTTTAATTAAAAATGTTGTATTCTCAGTAAATTTGCCAGATATACATTCTGTAGAGTTTATTTAATTATTCTCTAGCAACACAGACAATACTATTTAAAGTAAAGAGATTTGTATAAATAATATAGACATCAGTGATGGAAAACAGGTAATGGGCATTCCCCATGGTCTCATCATTTTAACCTGCTCGATCAGTGCTTGGTTGAATACAGCATAGTGATTGCTTTCCATTTCACTCAGCACAATAAACAAAGCAGATGTAAAAGGTAGCTTTACAGTATGCAGCTCTTGATTTGCATCTTCTTCGAGGTCATAATCTTGAGAGCCAACATCAGATCCCAACTTCATCCTTATCTGGTTTGCTGAGGATATATTTGAACACTCTTCTACCTTTTTTAATAAAGAAAACACACACTTTCCAAGCATATCGAAATTACCATACGTAAGTGAACAATACCAAAACGATCAGTGTTCAGCTATTCTCTGCGCATACATATGCAACATTCCTTTACCAAGTGAAATGCATTTCATGAGAAGCTTGAACAGTAAATATTTTTATAATGTTCTTTACATATAAATCTATCCATATCTAATTCAAGACCACAATTTAAAGCACATTCTGTCTTTAACAGCTTTTGAATTTAGATGTCTCCAGGTTTGAGCTCCTCATTTCAATTTGAACAGGTTCAAGGTACAAAATTAGAGCAGGCTGTATAGAATTAATACTTGTTTAGAGTATATAGGCAAAGATATTCTGGTCAACCTTAAACAAGCTTCAGAAAGATGATAAGATGATTTTTAAAAATCCCTACATTTTTTTTCTAATTAAAAATGTTTCACAGAAGTCATGTTTTTAAGCCATCAACAGGCACAGTCTTGTAAAATTGGGCTTTCTGTGGGAAAATGTTTCCTGTCTTAGATTGCCCTGGAATCATTGTATATACAGGAGATTATTCAAATTACCCTTCCACTTTAATTGATTTCTACCACTGCCAGAGGAGAGAATCGTTCCCATCCCAACTACCTGCCTTTCATTCAACTGTCAAGGACATAGTCCTGTACACTGGCTCACCAACATGATACTGAACCCATCCAGCCAGTGAATGATCAAATATCAGTGCCAACTCAACCAAGAGGGGAATTTTTTATTAACTGTGAGACCAGATTTTACTATAGTTTTTAATCTTTGTGTGACTATGTAAAAGAGATAAATGCAGTCTCTTCCTGATGTACTGAGGACTAGTTTGTCAGGTTAACACGTGTGGGACAATTGAGCAAGGAGTAGAAAAGCAACTTATCAGGGGACATATTGAAGAAAAAGCTCATTTTTCATAAATTATGGGCTTTTTATTGCTGGTAATGCAGAGAAGATTAAAGTGAAGTCTATATTTCAGAAATGGGAAGACCAAATGATTTAAAACCTTTTTTATAATGACCTGCTTTAGAGTGAAGAATCAATTTCTTTTACAGCTAGAATGTGTTAATACCACAGGAGTGAGGAATGTGAAACAAGGAGGGAAAGAAAGAATAGGTCAGATTCTTTCTTATGCCCATATTTTGATATGACTAATTATAGAGGCTGCTGCCGTTGTCCTTATGTTATTTTTTAAGAAAAATAATGATTTAAAAAAAAAAAAAAAGAAGGAAAAGTATCTACAATCTAGAAATCATTACTAAAATAAATGTTTTACACACTGCTTCTTCATTAACAAGCTATAGGTAATACAATTCTTACAGAAGATTAATAAATTCCATAATACTGAAAATGTTCCCTGGTACAGTACCTTATATTTTTCACTTTCCTAATGGCAGTACTGGCCAAAACTATCAGTGCCCAAAGCTAGTTTATTTGATTCCTGTCTCAGTGCTAGTGATGCAGCAATCCCATTTCTAAAGCTGTAATACTGCTCTTCACATTAAAGCGCCTATAATTTAACAAGTATATTATTCATTCCAGTCATTACTGAAGACAGGGACCAGATTCAGTCATCTCTGAGGCCTGTTGTGCTCAAGATTCAACCCTTCAACCTCCACATCCATAACTGTGCCAGAAACTTACTGCACATACTTTTGATCAAGTGGATTTAGTGGGTGTCTCTCATCAAGGAGAGTCAGGCTGTGCTCATCCCAGTGGCTCAGCAAGCCTTAACCTCCTCAAAAGTAAAGCGTGCTGGATCTCATTTGCCAATGCAAAAGGGCGTATGTCAGAAAAGCAGACTAGTAGGTGTTATTCACTGCCTAATTCCCTAACCAATGTTTCTTTCCGATTCTTCATGATTCTCAGACTTCTCTAGTCCCAATGGCTAAGAAATCACAGAATTGTAGAAACAGCAGGGTTGGAAAAGACCTTTAAGGTCACCCAGTCCAACCAGCCGCCTATCACCAATAGTTCTCACTAAACCATATCCCTCAACACAACATCTAAACGTTTCTTGAGCACCTCCAGGATTGGTGACTCCACTATCTCCCTGAGCAGCCCATTCCGTAAAACCTGTCTTCCAAAGAGAAGAAATGCAGAAACAAGAACAATATTTTCACAAGACTATGGGTCACACCAGAAAGACAATCAAATAACAGGGTCTTTGGCAGATCTGCTGACCTTTCTGCAAAGTTCTGAAGGAGGATTAAGGTATGTTTCAGAAATTGCTTTATGCTAAATAACAGATTTTACAGGAACGTAAAACTGCTCCATTAGCTTCCCTTCTTCTGCTTGCCACAGCAAAACAAATACATCAAAAATTATGTATGAAAGCAAGAAAAAACATCCTTAGAATATCAAAAAGATTGGTCTATGAAAAGAATATATTTGTCCCTATAGTGGGTAAATGAAATAGGATTACAGTAGTTCCAATCACATAGAGTTTTACAAAAAGCTTTACATAGGCATGACACTCCAAGAGGTTCCTATTAACCTCTAATCATAAACACGTATCTCTTTCCAGAAACTCTAAAATAGCTGTTCAATCACAACAGTAGAGCCAAAATGAGCATTAAGGACATAAAAACTGATGTTCTTGGTAGGCAAAACAAAATCATGGCAAACATATTTCTATCTACTTCCTTTAGATTTTACACTTCTAAAAGTTCTGCAAAATGAAAATTATTAAAATAAACACCTAAAGCTCCAAATACTAATCATAAAGATATCACAAGTTATGTGCAAATGTTTCGCTAACTTGAAACAACTAGCAAGTGTGCAGAACTTGTATAACTAAAAAGATAATATTTGTATGAAATAATCAAATCCTTTGAACACTGCTCCCAAGAACAATGGTTGCTGCTTATGAAACACAGAAGACAATTCCATATCTTTGAAAAGTTTATTGTTCTAGTCAGAATATGGGGTCTGTATTTTGCAGGAACTTTAGCAGTGATAAATGGAGGTAAAGATCCATAGAGAAGACAGAAAACATAGTACATGAATTCCCAAGAGGTAAACTAGGAGACAGCTATGTAAGGTATATTAAACTCATTACCTTCTAACAAAAACAGAGGATGGCAATAGCGGGTTTGATCCTAATCACATGACAGTATTAAACTT
Source organism: Tympanuchus pallidicinctus (assembly GCF_026119805.1). Classification (NCBI taxonomy): domain Eukaryota; kingdom Metazoa; phylum Chordata; class Aves; order Galliformes; family Phasianidae; genus Tympanuchus; species Tympanuchus pallidicinctus. Next base: position 36,607,713 of record NW_026294758.1, read on the forward strand.
TTCTGCTGTTTCATGGGTCAATATGAAGATGCTTCGATTTTACTTCTGTTGTTTTAGCCAGTATCTGTCTTTCCTTCAGTCATAAGTCCTCATGGCTATGAAGTTCAGCACAAGTGGAATGACAGAACCAAGAAGTTGCTAATTGCATAGAATATGAATTATCTGCAGAAATAATATACTTGGAGCAAAATAAATTACAAAATGTCACTAATTTCCAGTTTACTTTAAGCAGTCTGACATGCAGTGGCTGAGATTCTATAATGGATCTGCAGACAAGACACATACCAAATAAATTCTATTGAAATACAATTTGTTTTACTTATAAACTTCCATGCTCCTCAACAATCCATCACAAGAAGGAATTACACCTAAAACTATAACACATCATTGAGGATTTCTTAACCAGACACAAAGGAGCAGCAGGAGGAGAGAACAATCATACTGTGTCACAGAACCTTAAGTTAGTTTGGATTTTGATTTACTTTGTCCACTAGGAGGACAAGACCTTCAACAATGGAAATCATCACACTTGCATTGATTTCGAGAGAGATTTGACTGCCTGTGTCTCTAACACATGTGGTGTAAAACATGCCAGGCCATGTTTAGAGAAAGTTTCCTTGGAAGATGAAGAATGGATTTTAAACTGAATGCTGAACAATAAGGGCCTGCCCTGTCTTCCCGTTTTGTCCTTAATACATCTGACAACTTGCACTATCAAACAGCTACACACCTCCAGGTGGCATTTATCAAAAAATAATGGAATCACAGAATAGCTTGGGTTGGAAGGGACCTCGAGGATCATCAAGCTCCAACCACCCTGCTGCAGGCATTTAATGCCAAAAATGTATCCTCGTCACAGCAGTATAATAGCAGACAGATTTTTTGTTCCAATTTACACACTGTTTATTTTCTTGCAACTATCTAGTTGAGATACATATTAATGTGTAATTAATATATGCACAGTTGGTCTCTAACCTGTGTAGATAAACCACAACCACTTTGATGGCAAATAACAGGGATTGTTAAATAAAGGAAGAAATTTCTTGTACATGACCTGGTACTGATTTTTCTTATTCTGTGAATATATCAGCAATTGCTTTTCTGGACTGTCACATCACTTTCTTAAACGCCAAGGATCAAGAGAGAAGGGACCAATGAGAGGAAAAAATAACGGAGAAAAGAATGTAACTAAATACTAAAGGGTAGAAAGAAGGGAAAATAAAAATGTATGAAGGAAAAGGACAAATAAAGACAACTGCAATGAAAACTTACTGTGTTGGAAGGATAGAAGAAAAAGAAGACATTCAATAAAGCAAGGCTTATGTACTAAATGTTATAGTTTTATCAGTTCCCCAAAGTATACAAGCTCACTGTGTGTATACAGCACTTAAAAAGTCGCAAAAGGAAATAGGAAATGAATTCAATGCACTTGCTTTCTTGGATTTTTTAAGAGCAGATAAATGCTGCTAACAGAGCACTTTCCAATGTTTCAAAATGAATAAATAACACTCTTCCTGCCAGTTTTTTTATTATGATGTCTGTCTCCTGACTTTTTCAATGCTTTCCTTAAAAATGTTTTCACACTTTTTTACAGTGAATGTTTTACAATTTTGCTTTCTTAAATTTCACCAGAGACTTGCAAATCAAGCCAAATCTCACTGATTTGATAGCTGCTTTTACGTGGCCCAGTGGAACACAATGTGTTAGCATCGCTCTTCCTGAGAGGAGAGTTTATTAACAAGCCCTTCCTCCCCTGCTTTTCCTGCAAGACAATGTGATTAGCAGCACCAGTGAGGAAGCTGTCAGCAGGTGGCTGGAGAGAGATGTAAGGTGCCATTTGGCTTCTTAGCTTGTGACCCTCACTCACATGACAATGAAAACACCACCACATCTTTGACACAATATAATTAGGACCCTTGCATTTCACTAGGTCAGTGAAAGAGACAAAAGAACAATACTTGTTTTGCAGCCTCAGTAATTAGTCCTGGAGGATTTCTCCAACTGCTACTGTTGGCAAGGAGAGCCTAGGAAAAGAGCCACCACTCTTCCTGTACATGCCGACTGTGGAGTCTGCTTCCTGCTTGAAATTCAAATGAGCACAGCTCTGACCTTTACTGTCACATTTTTTATTTCACAGACAGTTTACAAGGCCTCTCCACCATGCAGGTCATGTTTTAGTTTAAACAGAAATACTCTCGTAGGTGTTAGATCCTAGTTAATGATTACACTGAAATCATTCTAATTAGGCTTTGTTGTTACATGCTGCCCTTTGGGGCAGCTGCTGTTGTCACATAAAGTATTTTGTAGAAAAATAATTGGCCTGAGATCTTCTTTCTCCTATGTTTTTCCTTTTCACATTATTGATCTATTCTGTTCTTGATCATCGGAAATAGTGCACATAATTTTTAGCAATGGCTCCTTCTAACCACCCTATTGTTCAAACAGTGGGGTGGCAGAAAGACTTTAGAACAGCATGACATTTCTGAAATTTATTAACTATGGTCAGAGGAGAGAAATGTGTATTATGATCTTTTTCAAACACACTATCCTGCCATTTCCCTTAGACTTGGCTCGTGGTGTACTCAGGTGAGGTTTGCAGACAGGGGAGGTACTGCTATGCTTCACTCATCAGTGGGAAGTGGGATTAGGAGCAAATTTAATGAAGAACTGAAAAATGGAACAGAAGTGAGTACAGCAAGCAGTGAGGGAAGAAACGCAAAGCTCTCATTTCAACCTTTTATATTTGGCAAGGGATATTAACGTCATATGTTGGAATGCTAGAAGGGTATCTCAGCTGCTTCTTTTCTCTCTACCATGTCATCTTTCAAAGGAGGAGTAATGGAAATGCCACTAGGTCCTGTACAGCTTACATTTTTTAAATATGAAGAGTTTTTGGATGAAGATGGAAGGAAAAAAAAAAAAAAAAAAAAAAAAAAAGGAAAGGGAAAGGGGAAAAAAAAAAGAGGGAAAAAAAAAAAAAAGAGACAAATCTCAAACCTGAATTGCAGGAACTGAAATTACCATAATATGAGAGTAACACTTGAGCTTTAAGCAGCCTGAAATTAGTCAGACTTAAAAAAAGACAGTTAAACTCTCTGAAAATGTTAGATGTACTTGAAAGGTAAGTAAAGATAATATTATTGATGCTTATTATCATGCTTTTCCTCTCTTTATTTCTGAAATGCTCTGTTTTTGTGAGGGAGGGCAGTGGTCATAAGCAAAATATTGCTAATTTAGGCAGTGGAAATGTCCTATTTCTGACTATACTACATACTGCAAAGGTATCTGGACAAATTCTGTAATCGTACAGAAATTTTGTACAGAATTTTTTTCATAATTCATTTACTTAAGGGAATGAAGTTCCAATTTGCACTGCAGTTGTAGAGTAGAATTGGCCCATCACTTGCAAGCATTGTCTACTACCACCAACTTACAGCCATGGCAATACATCACTAATACCTTTATCACTGCCTAAATGAAGCATCAATAATTCAATTCCCATTTATAAAAACAGGAAATTATTCATGCCATCAGCACTCACCATCAATAACAGAAGTAAACCTAACTATCTCATTATCCAATTGCAATGTGTGCAAACAGAACTGCCCGTTGTTGACAATAAATATTTGATAAGTGAGGAAACAGGAAGGATAAACCAAGGGTGTATGAAGTGGCTGCTTTATAGTTACCACAAGAATTGACCCAGATGGCAATGGTTTACCCTGTTTATACCTCAACTTATTTTTTCTTCTCTACAAGAAACTGATACCAGCTGGGCTGGGTGTCAACCATGGATGTAAACCATCTGCTGTTCTCTTCCTGTCTCTGTTTATGGTATTAAGTCAAGCTAAATGCTGAAGTTCCTACCAATTTCTCTAATTCCCACATTACTGCTGTTTCTGCGGTTTTAAATAAGCAACCAACTGATAACTGTACGGATCAATTAACAATTCAAAATATTTATTTTTTGAAGGTGCTTGAGCATGATGTGATTTCTCCATTTTATGGTTACCAGTGAAAACTAACCTATCACCTATTTCTGTACAATGGAGTTAGGCTAAATGTAGTATTATTTGTGTAACAATTATAAGATTTTGCAAGAAATTAGGCTCCGACTCCAGCTGTTGGAAACAGCAACTAGCACTGAATTTGGATATCCAGGACCCAAGAGTCAGCTTCTCTCCCTGTCATAAGATGTTTTTTAAGTTTGGTCATCTCCATCTGAATATTCACTATCAACTCACTCAGAAGATGATAGATTCTAGCAACATAACACTTTTTATTACTGATCTAGAAAAACCTGGTTGCAGTTATAAGGAACACTTTGATGAGATACTCAGCTAGCACAATTTTGAAGACAGGAGGTAGCTCTTCCACAACAGGCAATAGCATGTCCTAAGTGTGATCAAGATGCATTACTCACAAGGCTGAACTGTAATGCAGTCTAAGTGAAGCCAGACTTGCTCCTGGGGTAGACACCAGCCCACACCTCCAAGAGCCTCAGTTGCTGTCTTGTGCCAAAAGCATCCAAATCCATAAAATCATCTGGGAATCTAAAAGGTGAGCCAGAATTGCATCACCTCACAGGTATCAAAGGTACTTTGAAAAAGGGAGAAGACAGGAAAAAAGGTGCTACTAGTAATTTTTTTATTTTATTTTTTTATTTTTAAAGAAACAAATGAGCAAAGAAAAAGAAAGAAAGAAAGGAAAGAAATAAAGAAGATTTCTAGCATTCATTTTGCAGGCAATAAACTGATGCTGTTTCCAAAGGAGCACTGCAAGGTCGGTGTCTGGCTGTTCCATGTGAAGCCTAGATAACTCTTACTGAAGAGGTCACCCTGACCCAGGGAACTGTAGTTTGCCCTGTAAAACAGCTGGGAGCATCTGTAATAACAGATCTTAGGTATGTGTGTGCTGTCCACCAAACACATGCTCTGGATGGTGTTATTGTGCTGATAAAATTGTTTACTGAAAGAACAATCCAAACATTTAAACATAATTCATTTATTAAATATTCATTTGTCTAAAAAAATTCCATTATAAAGTAGTAAATAAAATAAAAACAAATAATTGAATGCAAATAAAACAGCAAATGATAAAAGCAAAATAAAGAAGGACAAATTCCAGCTTGTTTCTGTGAGGTGGGGGAAAAGGGAGACTATAAACCCTACCCATAGCTGTCCACACACCATCTCAAGAGGCAAATCAGACAACATCGCAGTTCTTGATAACTCACCTACAACAGAGCCTAAATGAAATATAAGCAGCACATGTTGCTTCTGTACTGTCTCAGTACAATGGGAGACAGTGCAGGGTGAAAGCACCTCTAAGAGAAATCAGCCATTCCTTTTATTTACACAAAAGTGCTCCTCAAGCATTCCAGTCCGTACCAGTACAGCTATTAGACAATTAGTTGGCTATTAGACTAGATATTAGGAAGAAATTCTTTACTGTGAGGGTGGTGATACACTGGGACATGTTGCCCAGTGAGGCTGTGGATGCCCCCTCCCTGGAAGCATTCAAGGCCAGGCTGGATGAGGCTTTGAGCAACCTGGTTGAGTGAGAGGTGTCCCTGCCTATAGCAGGATGGTTAGAACCAGATGGCCTTAAAGATTCCTTCCAAGCCAAACTGTTCTATGATTCACTTTGCTGGTCACATCCTGATATAGAAGAACTGACTGTATTTTAAGCTTCTTTTTCTTTCCTTTTACCCAATTTCAGCCCCTTTTCATTTTGCTAATGAATAGGGGCACATTTTTTCAAGTTCATCTTGAAAGATGAAAAATTAATTTATGAGAGCATGAGTGTATTTGGCCCTTTAGATCATTCCTGGGAATAAATGAATGAGGAAAAGTGGGAACTGAAAACAAGAGACTGGTCAAGAGGGAACAACAGATGAGAACAAGGAGGTGAAACATGTATTTCAAAAATAAATGAAATATTCATATTTCTCTAATGTTTATTATGAGTTTCAAATATTTTTAAGTGCGATAGGAGTATGAACTAGACACTTCATAAGAAAGTAGGAGAGAATTGCATGAGCTGACGTTAAAGTGTAAGCAAATCACCCTGCCAAGCCCATACAATACCTAACACTGGACGTTTAAAACAAAGTGGGCGTTACTGGTTTTTCTGTAAATAGACACTGAATAAATCAGACTACATAGACTGGACTGAAATATGATGAAGGTTACACACTCACCAAAAAATAAATGTAGAGATAGCAAAATACTAAAAACAATATAGGAACCAAGAATATGAAATAAGTAGCAAAAATATCAGAAAAATATTAGAAACTGAAAAATTAGGCAAGCTCATGGGATATGCCATCTATCATAATTCCTCTGACGCATTAACATGAGTAGCTAGAAAACAGTAGTGTATTTTAACATTGTTAAAACCATGGTGACCTATGTCTACTCTGCGCAGATGCAATTTTTCTAGAAGAAAACAGTCCTTTTCAGATCAACAACAGAAGGTGTCAGGCTTATTGGATATGTATCAAATGACATACCTGCTTTTCTTGATGCTGTTGGGAGTGGAAGGCTATCTGTTCAAAATTAACATTTTAAGATTTTTCCTGTTACTCGGGAAATATACTTCCATTAATTTAACAGATTTGTTTACTAGAATATATGTTTTCTCATGTTTGCATCCCCATGATAAATACAGACTACATTAATTTGTTAATATATAAAGTAAAAGTGCTGTCATTCTCCAGCATTGACCACTGCTAGAAATACATCATATAACTTTTAATTTTATTTAAAATCAAAATTTTAGAGGAATATGAAATTCAAAAAATCCAAAATGAATATTTTCATCCTCTCCTTTTTTTCCTCTTCTATCTATCCTTTGCTTTATTTTCAGTCTTTTCTGGACATAGGCTATTGCTAATCTCTTTGGTTAGCACCAATTTCACTAGCTCAAACCTCTCCTGGACACCAGCTCCACATACATCTTTCTTTCTTTCCACCTCTGACAAAGACAAGCACTGACTTAGACAGCCTTGGCAAGCTGCTAATGTTGTGGATTAGTGTGTTCTGCTTTGAGTGAAATCAGGTTCTCTGCCCTTTGGGGATAGCACAGCCATCAGGTTTAATTTAATTTTCTGATAGTTTAGCAGTCCTGTCCATAGTCCTGCACACAACTGAGAATGAAATGCCTTTTTGACAACAGTCTTTGGCACATTCCAGGAAAGGACATGTATATGATTTTATATGAGAGAGATGAAGTCTGAGGCTATCAAACACCTAGATGGTATGACTAAATCAAACATCAAAGTGACTGATCTCAAATATAACTGGATATGTGCTTGATACACTTTATAGTGTTTCTTTTTATTATTTTCCATTTTAGCTGCATTCCACAGGAACATTTTATTCACATTTGTCCAGAAGTGAAATTGGTACTTTTTATCTTTCTAAAATGTAAATGTAAATGTACAGTAAAGCTAAAGGAAATTAATTATATCATCTGAAAGGAAGAGGGGGAGAGGTGAAGGGTGGAAAAAGAGTCAGAGAGAGAATTCTAATTTAGGGACTTACTGCCATACCATTTCCCCCAGTCAGTTCTGTAAGTCCACCTACACATGTCAAAGAGTTGGTGTAGGATAAACAAAAGATGTGTCCAGGTTTCTTTTCAAAACTGGTTAGATTAATACTCTCTCCTTTTCTCTTTCCATCTGCAGATGAGTTACACTTCAATCTTTGCACAGACTAGGAAAGAGGGGAGTTGATGAAAAAAAAAAAAAAAAAAAAAAAAAAAAAAAAAAGCTGAGCTGAGCTGCTAAAGCAAAAAAATGTTACAGTTTAAAGACTTCTTTCACAAGTGTATGACCAGTATGCTAAAACAACCAAGGCAATATTTTATGGTAATAGTGAAATCTTCTGCAAATGAACTGAGATCAAATTTTTTGTCTCAGAAAGTATTTGTAGTCCTTTCCTTGAAAAACACAATCAAGCAGTGAGTTTCTCAATATAAATAAACACATTTCCCCACTCCAAAACACACCATTAATATTCACTGATAAAAAAGCAAATATAATACTATTACCCATGAGGAGTTTTTTCAACACTCTCTACGTAAGAGCACCCGATAAAAACATGCAAGACATGACGTGACACAAAATTACACAGAAGTGGTTGTTTTGAACAGTTTCTGGACTTCTATATCTTACAAGAGAACTATTGACTATCACAGGTTGATTTAATCAGCTTTCAAACCAAATGCGCTGAAGTCAGAGGTAAAACGTTCAGTGAACTCAGTAAACTTGGGTTGAGACTCTATAAGCAAAGCTAAGGAAACCAAGTCTAAAAAATTGAATGTTTTAGGAGATATAGCATCGAAAACTGAGGGTAAAGACTACATAAATGACACTCTTTGATCTACGGGGAAAAAAAATAAAGAATTAAAAAAGCCAAAATCAAACACTCAGAGACAAAAATCAGATATACTAGTGCAGTAAGTCTCTGCATACAGATTATCCTAACAAAGAAAGAAACTTTCATGGGAATAATCATAGAGTAAAGCAGCTGCTTACTAGTAAAAATGACAGAACTAAAAGCCTAAGATTCAGATAGTAAATGGATTTCTGTGCTGTGAATCATGATTTCTCCTCTAGGAAGTACTAAGAAATAATGAAAAATCAGCACTAGAAAAATAGTTATTGTGTACGTGTAAATAAAAAGAAGAAAAAACATTTGCTAACCCCAACTCTCCTCTTTATGCACTTCAGTGCTTTCTGTTGACTACCACAGTTTGGTGGCGTGACAGCTGAACCCAGACACGGAAGACGTAGGAGATCACCGTCAACTACTGCTGTTCCTGTAGTGAAATGGAGGGGTCTGCTTCCTAGTTAAAATATCTTGGAGCCACAGGCTACATAAATTGGACCGTGAGAAGTTCTGGGTTTGGTGGGTCAGATTTTCTCTGATACATACTCCCCAGCTATGGTGACAGGGGAGGGCAGCGATAAGGTGTTGGAGTGTCCCCTGACACAAAAAAAAATTTGATGCCCAATTAGGTTTAGAAATAGTGACAAAGAGTTGATGCCCAATTAGGTTTAGATAAAGCTCCTCTCTGTAAACCTCAATTACCTGTGATGCCTTATGACATTCAGCGTTTACAAAGTATAATTACACAATAGTGTCTGACATTTAACGTCTATGGATAATTTAAAAGACTTCTACTTCAAAAGGGCTGCTCATGAGCAACAGTAATCACTTCAATTAGCTTGGCACCATTACAATGTAACAAGACCATTTGAGTGCCTATTAGAACCAGCCAAGCTCTTCAAGTGTGTTAATTTAGCAGTCATTGCTAATTTCTGGGCTTTGCCATATTTGCATAGGAAAACATAGTCCTGTTAGCCAGAAAGGGAGTTTCGTTCCTGCAGCAACTTCCTATTCTTAGTGAGATTTGTATGATGTTTTTGTTTTCAGACAGAAGCATATTTCAAACAGCGAACAATTGAGAGAAATGTTTCTGATTCATCTAGGGAGTTTTTCAGAATCTAGGTCCAAATTATTAATATAGTTTCCAAACGTTTTAAAGCTGCTCAAGATAAAACAGATCAGTTGGATAAATAATAAAAATAATAATAGTAATAAAGATTTTACATCCCTACCATTTCTGGTTTATGTTGTATGCAAGAACTTGTCCAAAGTGTCTATCAGATTTCTTAGGGTTTTCCCCTGAGCTAATGGAGTTTTCTATAAAAATTAGAGGCAAGTCAGGGTTCTCATCGTGTATTATTGGAACCAAGAATAGACAGAGCATTACATCATCAGTGTAATATCTTTCTGTTCAAGCAATGCTTAATATATCGTAGGATATTCTGCACAAGCAGAAAACCTCCATAAAGTGGAAGAGTTCTCCAGAGACCAGTCATAACATCTTAGTAATTCCCTTTAAACTCCTGGGACAAATCAGAAGAGTAAAGAGCAAAGAAATCAGGTTATTTATGCCTGCAACTGAGATTATGTAAAATACTTTGACTATTGGCTACCACTAAAAGCTAAAGCTTCAAATCCTATAAAGCAGTAGTCCCCAAGTAGAAAGATTAACATTAAAAAAGATAATAAAAACAAAACAAAACAAGACTGTATAGACAGCATCAAGTCTAACCTTCCTTGTAAACACTAATTTGTCAATTGTAAGCACTAATGTGTCAATGCACATGAGTACTGAACCACCTTTTAATTACTCAAAAGACTTCAGAGCAGGTGGTCAGCATGTGCTACCCTGTCATTAACTCAAGTATATCTTGTCTGTAGCTTAAGGGAAACTTCATAATGTCATCACTGTCTTCAGCTGCAGTGATGATAGATTTTTTAAACACTACTGAATAGAATGCAATAAATGTGGCCTTTGCCTATAGTTCTTAGTATTTCTGCAAAGCTAGAGTTTAACAAGGTATCAAGAAGCAAATCCCTAAAATTAGGAAGATTCTGACAAAGGGAAGAAAAGCTGAAGAAAAAGCATCCCAGATCACCTAGGCCTAGGGGTGCATCCCTAGTTTTACCCTGAGGATAGAAGTAGTACAAAACAAATTTACACCATATAAATATCACTGAAATCTGCTCAGCTGAAAAGCCTTGGAGGATTAGAATGGATAGCAAGCTGAACACAAGTCAAAAATGTGGTCTCATCAAACAAGAAGACAAGTATCATGGAAAGGCTTGTTATATTAGGAGCTTGGCAAGAAGATGGAGGAAAATTATTATATATATATATACCTTCGGCATCACTAAAGTTGCACCTAGGGTAGAGTGCTCATTCTTGGTGCTATTCTCTATATTATAAATCTATACAAGGATTTTTTTAAAATCTCAAAGATTAACATTGAAATGACTACTAAATCTCTCAGATATGTTCCTCCAGTCAGAAATGCATATAAAAATGATTTTCTCATGAGAATTTCTGAAATTCCTGCCTGAAGATACTACGTGTACAGACACAATTTTCTCTTCTTTTACATAATAGGAGTTAGAAAGATTGCCAAAGTCACATATGAAGAGTCACTTAATTTCCACAAGCTTCCAGAAAAGGTTGCCTCTCAGCACTTCCATGCACCATAGTAATTCCTTAAAGTCAGATGGATATCAAAGAGAATTGCACTGCTTTTGAGTTAAAGGCTTGGCTACTTGGAAGTTGTAGAACTGAAAGGCATGCAGGGAGGTTTCTTCTAAAAATTGAGATGAGGTCACAATACTGATCACATGCTCTCGTCCATACCATAGCACACAGATGAGACAAAAAATTCTTAAAAATTGCTTTGGAATGGTCAGAGGGGGAATGCAAAGAAATGGGAAAAAAAAAGTAATGTACCATTTTCCCTTCTAAATTGTTGTTCTAACAGTATAATTGCACTGGGTGTGTTTCTAAGTCTCAAGAATTAATATTAATTTCTATTTATTTTCAGATATACCATAAAATTTTAACAGGGGTACCAAAGCAGTATAAATACATATATACAGTTGTAGAATATAATACAAGAAATGCACACAAGTTTGCAGAAATATAAAATCTTAGTCTTTTCCTAAAAATAGTAGTTACCAGCAACTTCTGGGAGCAGTCTTAAAAGAGCAAATTAACATAAGCTTCACACAACACTACACATTAATCAAGAAATCCCTGCCATATGAAGGAAGTTTTATGATAACCCACAGCTAGAGGAGTACTTTCTCTTTGGTATTTTGCCTTCAGCATGTAAGATATGCAAGAGCAGAGAAAGGGAACACAGCTGGGTCCCAAATGATTCCTTCACTGATAGCCTGATAAATCCATAACCCAATATGCAAGGAGAGCCAAGACTGCAATAAATCGGAAAAGATTACATCTCTTATGAAACTTAGGACTAAAGAGAAGAAAAAGAAATGCAACAGATATTTTCTTCCAGTTCTACAAGGTAACAAACATAGCTTGCACAAATTACAGGACCTGCTATGAAAACCACCACAGCCACTGGATTCCAGACCAATTTTTCCTCTCTCCACTTCCTTTTTAATACTGTTTTGCAAAGTAATGTAACCCTGTAGCAGATCATTTGGATTTTTTTTTTTAAGAGATAATAGTTCTACTGTGTCTTTCACAGGAAAAATCAAAGCCATATCTTTTTCTTCATTTGTTTTATTTCCAAAAGAAAGGGATGTGGTAGAAACAATTATATACACAACCAAGAAACAAGACCAGTGAATGTCTAAGGAAAATACCAGAGTAAAACTGATTAATCAGCAAAATTTTTATGAGAAAAGGACATCTGACATATGTGTTCAATATTGGAAATGTACTTTAATTTACTCACTGTAACAACTCTTGCAAACTTGCATCTTTTATAAGAGACAAGGCTCATCAGGACAGCATTTTACAAATTCCTCTGTTGCCCTTCTGGCGTGTATGTCCACTTATTTCTTACAATAAACCTGCCAGTTTATGATTGCTCTTTTCAGCACAATTTTCATGGAATCATATGCTCATCTTAAGGTCATGCTCATTGTACTCCCCTAAGGTAATTTATTTGGTGTGGATGGGGTCTCTCCTATTCTTGTGGTCTTTTTATTCATGTGGCCAGAACCTAATTTCATCTACGTAGCAATTTTCTCATTCTACTGTAATTTCCATTCCGACTTCTCAAAGCCCTCTGCAGACTTCATGAACTTATGCCACCTTACCCCTTACTGGCCTTCAGAAGTGGGGAGACTGTGACAGCCAGACTGAGTATCCTGCCTGCAGCTGCACAATAAGCCTGAAAGAGAAGCAAGAAATGAGCCTGGATCAAAATATCTTATGGTTTATTGAACAGAATGGAGGAGGTTTTGATGAATCTCTGTATACATGAACTTTTTACTTCCAGCTCACTCCATAGGTGAAAGGGGTTCACTGGGTATTATTTTCAAAAGTTTTTCACGTGTCTGTCATGACAAAGACATGACAAAAGACCAGAGAGATGGGCAGCAAAGGGAACAAAAAAGCCAAATCATTAGACACAGTCGCAGCAACAATTGTAATGTAACCCTGCAAAAAAGAAGATTTGGGGCTGAACAATGACTAGAAAGGTGACAAAGCCATAAGTAAAGAAATTGCCTCCTGCTGTTCAGCTCCTACTGCCCTGAGGGAAACAGGACTTTTATTTTCTTTTCAAATACACAAGACTATGACAAAAATATCTGTTTCTGTCTTAGGTTTCTCACATTAGTATTTTTCCCAAAGTCTGAACTTAACTACCCAGAAAGCAACCACATTCAAATGTAAATCATTATATTATTAAATATTATGGGACAAGACAAACTCTTCTCTCATACTTTCATAGGAGAATTTTCAGAAGAATGATGTGGGGAGACCGATATCTCAACTTAAATGAATCACCTTTTCACTATTAGACTCTACAGACAATTATTACCATCTTTAACTTTTTTATCTCCTTTCTCCAGTCATTTCAGTATACATTACCAGACTTTACCATCTCAGAGTCCCAGCCCTTCTCTTCAGAAATTTTCATGAATTTGCAGGAAAGGAAAACTTTTTTTCTTTTCTCTACTGTATTCCTTGCCAACAACATACCCTTCAACTCATCTCAGACAAGGATGTTGTTGTTTTCAACGATCCAGAGAAGAAGCATACTCTCACATTTTTTTTTCTCCCATCCCAAGGAAAGAGACAATATAGACCACATTTTCCTTTCCATTCTTTCATTCCACTCCTAGGTGGAGATGGTGTTATTTCCTTCCTATTTCCACAGCTGGTATGTGAAGAGAGGCTGTGTTCCATACCAAAATCCCAGCCTCTGACCGACCTCAAGCACTGTCTTTTTGTGCAGCATAAACTGGTATTATATTCATTCCTCCCACACAGCTGGAAGACACCAAAATGTTCAAGAGTTCCTGAATCACAACAGAAGCATTACTGTGAAAGGCATAGCCATATTTTGTATGCTGAACAACTTAAGCCATCCCTAGTACAGAGATCAAGAGAAGCATGTTAGGCAATTGGCACTGGCTGATTGATTGCTATGGGGTCACATTTAACAGCTCACTGATCTGGTAACACGTGACCTTTTACTTCCATAAAACTCCCACCAGGAATATTGAAAGTGAACAGTACTGCTAAACATAGTTTTCTACATCTCCATAGGTACGGTTCTGTATACGGTTGAGGGTAGTTCAGTGATAAGCCATGTGGAAGATTTCACCACCATCCTCCCATCTGGAGTCCAAACTACATGACTACAAAATTAGCTAAGTGCTAAACAAAACCTCTCAACCTGGTAATAGCCAGTGTTAATTTACTGACTCCCACTCTGTTAAAGCCTTTTCAGCAGCAGGCTGGAGAGAAAAACAGTCTTGTTCTTGCCTGCAGGGGTGTTTTGATCAGCTGAAACTTTATCTATACTGACAAGACGGTAGTGAGCAAGTGTCAGAGCATTTTTATTCAGATCACCAACACACCTTAGAAGTGCTTCCCCTATCTCTTGAGGCTAAAAAACAAAACAAAACAAAACAAAAAGCCTCAAAATTTAGTAATAATAACTAAAAACAACAAGCACTAGTCTGATTTCTTACCCAATTTTAACAATGGCTTAACATCCAGCGACCAGGATATGACGCAAAATAATATGACCTCTGCTCTTTCAAAAGAGAAAAACCTAAGTCAAAGGCCTTGTGCATGTGTTTGAAGGAGTATAAAGGGTATAGTTCTTGTCTGTGAGAGCCAGAGGGAGAGAAAGTCAGACCATTCCGATCCAAAAAAAGAAATAGGCAAGCAACAAATAAAATATATATGAAGAGAATCGATTTAATTTAATCAGTATAAGTAAGTTGTAAAATCACTTCATCACTTCATGTCAGATGAAATATTTAACAGTTTGCCCAACCCTCTCCTGTTCTTTCAGCTGAGGTGACATAGAGCATCTTTGTCAGCAGAGATGCCATCTGTACACAGCTGATCAGCTCATCCCTGATGTGGGTCAGCATACCCTCATAAAATAGAGTGGAAAATGAAAAATAAATGCACTGATTTTACACCAAACACACCTGAACCACATTCTAGGAGAAAAGGCAAAGCAAAGATGTTCCAGAAAGAGGTACAAAAATGAGAAGTGATTTAAAAGCAGCCAGCAAAAAACGGTAGGACAGAAGACCCTACTGTAAACATAGATTTCTGCAACATCTCCTGAAAGGATTGGAAATCAGTGCAAAACTGACATAAAATTGGCTTAATTTTCTCCCAGAAAGAAAGCACTATGAGAGCAAATCAGAACTTTATTATATTGCTGTTCTTTCCAGCACACCTTACTGAGGAAAAAAGCAGCACATAATGAGCTCATTTTTACTTTATAGACTTCACACAAGACAGTGAAATTCGAAGATCGACCACTTAACTAAAAATCCTACAGTGTGCATCATTAAAACATCAACATAACATGACCCTCTGGTCCAGTATATCTTAAACATGTGCAGTGCACTGGATGATATTAAGTTATGTCTCAGTACATAAACCACTGCACATAAGGTGGGGATATTTTAAGGGACTTCAAATCCCCTAATGAGTGGGTAACTGCCAAAGTTTAAGTATCAGATGATATAAATACATTTGATATTTCAGTGTACTGTTCTCTAAACATGGATAAAGTGGTTAAGAACATACTGCACAGTAAGACCTAACATATGATTATTCCAAAATTTTAAAAGCCTCACACAAGAAATTGAACTCCTTTGCTCTAATAAAACCATTCCTCCCTGTAAATATCTAATATATAATCACAGCTGGGATTCCAGCTGTCATGCTAAGAAATTGACATTTCAGGGGTTAATGCACATGCTCTTTACAATATGCCAAAGGTAAAGAATCATAAAAGTCTAAACTTAACAGACAATATGTATATTTAGCAGAACAGAGTCCTATTCAAAATGATATTATTTGTAAAGTTGCATTAACACTAGCCACCTCTGAGGTAAGTTTCTTTCTAAAACCCCTGCCCTCCTGGCAGCTTTCCTGTCCCGTACTCTCCATCTTTAAGAATCTATGATCATGTATTTTTCTGTAGCTACTACCAAAGGCAAGACCAGTGTACCATCAGTGAGGACTGTCTGTACAGAGCAGCTGGTGGTCCTACTTAAGAAATGCTCAGATACCAACAGTCTCATGTGAGGCTCATTAAGTGGCAGCTGAAATTCAGTGTTGATAAGCACAATATGGAAACTTTTAAGGAAAAACCCCTTGTATGTACATAAACACGTATAGTGAGAAACTCCAGATTTACTCTGAAAAGATCTTGGACTCATTCTGGATTCTTTAGTTAAAATGTCAGTTCAAAGGCAAGAATCAAAAGCCCTGGAAACCAGGTCAGAGTCAAGCTCCTGGCATCCAACTGAATGACGAGATTGTAACAGTTTTTTTTTTCAGGAAGAAAACAAAATCTTACAGCCTGATGGCAGTGCCCCCACTCAAAGAACAGAAGATCAATTCATTTGGGGCTTATGCTGTCCTCATGGGTCAGGACTCATGGTCCATATAAGCTGTTATTCTGCTTCTGACTCTTAGCATTACACGGTATGTATGGCTCATTCTTTAGTTGTTTGATATTGGAACTGGGAAGATCTTATTTTAATAATTCTTCTGAAGTATTTATTATCATTAGCTGCAGTAATTCTGAATGTTCCTGTTAGCTACCAGTGTCTCACCCTTTTTGTGACTCATGCTAACTTTTGTTTCAACATCATCTAATTGCAAAGAATTTGCAATTTTAATTAATATGGTATGAACAGTCATTTCCTTCCCTTTCTTCCTAACACACAATAGAATACAACTTGAATGAATTAGATCTCAATCTGCATTACTAAAACACCAGTTTTTGCCTCCATTTCCAAATATATATTTCTAGCATCAGTCTCAGTCTTGCGGATTTCAAATCCATTTCATTTAAATTCAACCATTTTTAGTCAAGAGACCTGAAAGATTTTCTTTGTCCTGTTTCAATTTTTTACCAATCAAATATATATTTAAAAAAAAAAAAAAAAGACCAATGGACTCTAGTTTTGAGTGGTTTAACCTATTGATTTTTCCTATTTTTTTCCTTTTCCCTTCACCCTGTCCACAAATTAAGAATTCAGTGAACGTATTGCTCTTCTAGAGTAAAGTTTATTGACTGCAGAACAGCTTATTCCAGAAGGACTACTTAGCTATGTAGACAAGGCGTTATTTATCTAAATCAGAGATCTTTTTCAGTTTATCTTATTCAAGGCATCACAGAACAGGAGAATCAAGTACAACTTGAGTTAAGGATCAGAGTTTTCCCTAAATCACAACCAGGCTAATAGACAGAGCTCTGTCTGATTCTGTAGTATCTTCAGTGGACTTCCCACTCCCAACAGGCAGAATTCTGTTAGACTGGTAACATTTTTACTACTTCCTTGGCTGCAGTCCTGTTTTGCTTGCTATTAAGTGTATTTTGGGTAAGAGAGTAAGTGAGAGAAAAAAAAAAAAAAGATATTTTTATTCTGTGTTTATGTTTGTGCAATCATTTTAACCTGCTAATTTTCATCTCCAAATTGAACATCAGCAATTCTTGCTGTTTTGTTTATTGCACCTGGATGTTTATAACCAGAAAGTCCATGGCCAGCCTGTTCTGGAGTCTCTCGTGTCTGTCAGCGAAGAGAAATTTCACTGGCTTGAAATGGATTATTAGCCTTCTTTTAATTATGACATAACATACATCTCACAGGCAGAGACTCTGCCTCACCCTTATCCAGAGATGAAAATATTTCATCTTCAAGAAACTGTGTGTGCGTGTGCACATAAATATATTTCTATATATGCTATATGTGGCAGATACGTGCAGTATTTACACAACTACAAGCAAAAAGTGTCAGCTGCCCAGAAATTTTTAAAGGCAGTCAGTGAGCCTCTGAAAGTCCCAGCCTCCTGTCAGGAGGAGAAGAATATAGGGTCAGAGTAATATGCACAGGGAAGAACAGAGCAAGAAATCTGGGCAGAGGGGCCACCACAGCCCCTCAGCCACCACGGTGAGCATGGCCTGCATCCTCGGGCATTCTTCCCAGGTGAGAGGCATGCAGTGAGCGGAATCACCAGCTCTGCCAAACAGACAGAAAATTAATGTGCCTGCTCCCCAGCTTAACACCGTGCAAATAAACCTGCCGCCTGTCAGCTTGCAACCTCATAGGCAGGAGGCAGCAGCTGGGGCAGCCACCGGTACACGCTGTCTGACAGCACCCTCTCTAGAGGCCTGATATTATTACAGCCTGCACCTCACCCTTCATGCATTGAATTAACTTGTTCTGACTGCATGACAGCTCTGACGAGTGCCCACGCCAAGGCCAGGAGCTGGGGTCACATGCTGCTGTCTCCAGCTGTACCGCTAACACCAGGCAAAGCCTTGTCAGGGGAGATAAACTCCTCCCAAGACAGATGTAAGTGACTCAACTCATGGCACAGGTTTTGAGGGCTTTGTTCAGTTCAAGGAGAGGAACTTCTGACAGGATGGCAGGAAAGTGTGTATATGGGCTTGTACACAGGGAGAGGGATGCTGCTGCAGGCTAGTTGGGCTGTTCAGGCACAAGCAGGAGAGCTGGCAGAGTCTCTCCTTGTCTACCCCAAAAAAAAACTCATGAACAGGGCAAGTTAGTTTCCAGATGATGTTTCCCTGCTTAAGCTAGCAGTCATGGCCTGCTGCAGCAGCCAGCTTCTTTGGAGGCATAGCATGCTTCAAACACCTATCAGGCCCTGAAGAAAAATGGCTGGATGTTCAGCACTGCAGTCATCCCATTTACTCATTAGCCTACATCCTTAATGTAAGGTCTTCTGCCAATTTGGCTCTGATGGTGCTGTTATTGTAAGCTCCTGCAGGGCATTGCCCACCATGCAGTTTTAGTGGACATTACTCCAAGGGTTTATGGCATGTAGACAGAGTTTTTGCCCTCTTCTTTTCAATTACAGAAAGTTTTCACACTATTCACAATCTATGCTAAATTATCGAGGGCCTGATTTTACTCCCTGTATTATTTACCACTGAAGTACTAAATAATGGAGACATACAGCTTTTTTTTCCTACTCAAGTCAAAACATTCAGCTTACCAAGCATGTTTGATCGGGATATTCTGAAGTCATTTGCTGGAAATAATGTACACTTTGGAAGACATATTTTGTCCAGATATGGTCTGACTGCTTCACATTTTTACAGTGACACAAAGAAAATTTTCCCCCAGGTTAAACTCCTATGTAATGGAAGTTACAGCTGCTATATGTTGCCATATAGCACAAAACAGCAGGAATATGCTGCTTTGGCTAACTATCTTTGTTGACCTTGGGAAAAGAAAGGATACACTCAAAACAAGCAGCATGTTACTTTTAAAAAATCTTCTTTTTTCCCCATAGTTCTGCAAATGAAAATACAGGCTGAGAAGATAATGGTCTAAGAGCAGCCCTGTGGAGAAGGAATTGGGGGTGTCAGCTGATAAAAAACTCCAAGTGAGCAGGAAATGTGTGCTTGCAGCCCAGAATGCCAACCATATCCTGGGATGCATCATGAGAAGCGTGGCCAGTAGGTAGAGGGAGGTGATTGTGCCCCTCTGCTCTGCTCCCATGAGACTCGATCTGTGCTATTGTGTCCAGTTCTGAAACCTCCAACACAAGAAGGACATGGAGTTGTTGGAGCAGGTGCAGAGGAGGACCACGAAGATGATGAGGTCTGGAGGACCTCCCTTACAGTGAGACAGACTGGAGCTTCAAAGTTCCAGTTACTTTGAGCAACCTGGTCTACTTGGAGGTATCCCTGCCAGGGACTGGAACTAAGTGATCTTAAAGGTCCCTTCTAAATAAAACATTCTATGATTCCATTAACATCCTTGGAAAAGTCTTCAGCCTAACTGGCATACATTCTAGCATTTGCAGAGAAGTCAAGGAGTCAACAGGTTTATCACCAGAAGCCTCATTCTGTAAGCAGCATCAGCTGGCTATGACCAGTGGGATTGCACGGGTTTGTTCTTGTCTGTGCCACATGCTTTTCTGTAAATATCAGAAATAAGAGAGCTTTCAAAGCTTTATCTTCCCTGTAAAATCCACAAGTCAATGAACAAATAATAAGCCTCTTTCTGCTTAAGTTTAAAACCATACTTTACAACTGGAGCCTTGTATTTTAGTTAATTGATTTAAAGGCTTCTTTGTCAGTTGGTGCTTTGTTTTTGTTTTTTAAGCTTAATACGTACGTTAGTCTGAAAAGTAACTTGGGTTAAAATATTGCAGAATAATGCTAGAGATAATAGCACAGGAATTTCTTACAGTAGCAAGTACAACTCAAAATTCAGAGCCAAATATATCCAAGACTAAAAGAGGCTTTGTTTCTTGGTGGTATAATTTTTTGTTTTCTGTTTTTGTTTTCACAGTTTATGTTGTTGTTGAGGGTTTTGTTTGTTTTTTTTTTTTTTTTTTCTGTTCTGTCAGAGCTGCATACAGTATGTGATAGAAAAGAGCTAAAGAAAACAAGCCCCCTTCATAACAAGTTGCAATGTCATCCTAATGACTAGTTCTAGCATACAGTGAACAAAAGAAAAATGGAAATTAAATGATTATTCTATTCATTTACAAGAATCCCTTCATTTTCAGGGGAAAATCTGATGGACAATGAATAGAAGCTTCAGTAGAGGAAGAGATGGTTAGCATGGACAGTGAAATAGAAGCTCCAGTAGAGGAAGAGATTGTTAGCATATTTTTTTAAAAGCCTCTTTTAGCAGGTTTTCAGTTCCATGGGGTTAGTGAGTTGTGATCATTCTTCACACCTGCCCAAAAGTAAATATGTAACTTTGCCTTGATTCCCTTAATACTGATCTTTCCACTTTTTCAGCTTTCCTCTAAAATAAGATATTCATTTTTATTTGGGTAGACAATTAAGTTTATGGCTAGTCATTATGTTCATGTAAAGAAGTCCCTTCAATGTCACAGAACATATGTACGTATCCAATTGAAAACAGAACATGACCAAAAAACTAACACAACCAAATTTTTCTGCCACTATATTACCTTGACACAGTCCAGACATTCCTGATTCAAATTTAGCATTAAGGAGGAGATATGATGTACCTGGTCTATGCTCCATTTAAGATATCGTGCTTGGTATAGGCCAGCTTACTCTCCAAGTCATCAGTCTATTTCTGCCAGCTAGCAGCTATGAACTGCTGCTACACTTTAGAATCAGAAATAACGAAATGGAGCAGCCTCCATTTCATTCAGCAGTGATCAATCTTCTGGTTATCATGATTTTTAACTGCCTGCAATCAATACAAGTTTTAATTATTGTACAGCCTTTATTGCAAAACTCTCTGACTATGATAGATCTCCTTGATCTGTGATTATTTTCTGCCTACAATGGTTTCCAGACAGAAAAAGTCTTTTTGTTTTTTACATTTGAATCTTCAGAAACTATTTTTGACCTTAAGCAAAGGAAAAGTGCAATACTGGTAGCATACTGTAACTCACATTGTCACTGAACAGAGCAGAGTGTTGCAAATCTCCAACAATGACTGCACAGTGAATTTGAAAACTTCACTTTTTTAATCTTAATTCCAAAGAAGATGGAAACATATACATTGTAAAAGAAGCTAGGCATCAGAATAAATAATAAATAAATAAACAAACAAACAACGAATAAATATTATACTAGGTCTGGCAGTGTTCATTTTCTCATTTTCTTCATAGTAGCCCAAAAGATGCTGTACTTTGGATTTGTGACAAAGTAATACTGATCCATCCAAGTATGAATATTTAACCATGATTTAAAAAAAAAAAAAATCAGGACTGTGAGCAATAGAATATGTCTGCTGTAACTCGAATTTGAGATGTTACTCCATGCAAGTAGGAGCACCCGTATGCAAGCAGATTCTGCACAGCAGAAACGGATTTCTATATCTCAGCTGCTCAGCACAGAGATCTCTCAGCAACAGTTTCAGAGAGAATAGAATAATACTTCATACAAAGTTCCTCTAGCTGTTACATGTAGTTGCCTAAGGATTTAGCTGGCTAAAGTCCTAAAGCTGCTGAAAGAGGGCAAATAAGATTAGTGGCTGCTCTACCTGCTCTGCTGTTGGCATCTACCCACTCAGCAAACCCCTGGGTTACTTTACCCTATTAACTTTTTGTCCTTCAAATCTTCTGGCCTGAGAGGATGCCTCCCAGGTGCCCTATTAGAGAAATTTCACAAGGTTTCTGCTACTCTGGTTTCACTAAGTGTTTCATTTCATTTAGGGAAGGGAAATCTCATGCAGGGTTAATTCTCTGTGTCATCTCACAGAGCCTTAACCAGAAAACCATGGACAGGGTGTCCACAGCCATGTCATCTTGACATGCGTTCATTTTAAACATGTATTTACAGTAGGAACACTTTGTATGATGATATTCAACAACTGTGCTGCAATCTGCATTAACCTAATCAGTAAGGCTGTAATTCATATTCTAGTTCATTTTGTAACTGAGCTCGGCAACACGTGGTTTTACAAACATACACCATAAAACAATTAGAAAACATAAAACTTCTAATATATAATTCTAATATATCTACTCATAGCTAAAGAATCTTAAGCACCTGAATTTCATTGGCTTATGTTACAAGCTTAAATATTTCAGGGTTCCCAGCATGATACCTGGACCCCCAAAAATGCTGTAATTATGTCTATTAATTAAATTCTCTAAATTTCTATAAAACGAGCTTTATGGTGAAGTCTTGAATGTCAAAACATCTTTGCACCTCTGAATCTTATTCAGAATTTGGCCTTGCTGAAACACTTTCCAGTAAATTAGGCTGAGATAAGCTATGCAAATTTTAGATCATTAAAGGGAAGGATAGCCTTATGAAAGAATGTAATTGTTACACCAGTAGATGAGAGCATAAAAAAAAAATCCTTAGCATGAATTATGCAAATATACTTTTGAAATAAACAGTTTGTTAGAATAATCACAGTGCTCAATTTACTATCTGATGGCCATCCTAGTTATATCAGGTTCAATATACACCAGTAAAGTCTTAAAAAAAAAAAATGATTAGGAATTTTCAGTTTGTCTTTTCTGTCTGTAAAATCAGATCTTTTCTGTCCTCCAAAAACAATAAAGAAGAAAACTTTAAAACTGTAATGCTCACACTCATACACAAATACCTCCTACTTCAAGTCAGAGATATATAATAGTATTACCTTCATAATTCTACAGGGTATTCAATTTTCTTCCACTTTGAGATATAAGATAAGAAAAAGCTCCCTAACAAATGCTGGTACATCTCTTACGAAAATAAAATAGGATATTTCTCCTCTTTTTCATAGTAACAGATCACATATTTCCAGAAGCTCACACTACTTATTTAGAAGCCGTGTATACCAGACAGATGCACAGTCTACCTTTTTCCTCTGAAGAAACGTACTCTCATGCATAAACAATTCATAAAACATTTGCAAATAGTTCCTCCCTATTCTGATTTTGAAGGCAAAAAAGGATATAAAACAAATACTTTTCTTCTCCACGGAATGTGAACACATGAGTAAGTAAGTGCAGAGAACAATTAATTTACTTTTATCACCTTGTTGGTAAGTTACAGGACCCTCTCATTACACTTTGATTATATCTACAATTATCTGATATCAGATGTTGCTTCCATCACCTTTCCACTGCTTCTTTTCACTTTTCTTCCTTTCTCCCCTTTGTGTTTTTAGTGACTTACAAACATTTCCTGTTGTATACTGGCTGAGAGAAAGCTCTCTCAAACCCCAGGTGAAATCAGTAAGTTACAGTGATTCATAAAAATAAGCCTGAGATCATTATTATTCAATTATTTCTGGATCAGTGGAAGGGTTCTTAAAGAGCTGGAGGTTTCTTCAGTAATATTTATAATCTGCACTGAAAAATGCTAATGAATGAGTGGGTGTACATTAGGCTAAAATGCAGTGGTATTTGATTTATACAAAGTCCAGGTCTGACTGGTAATGCTAAATCCATTAATGTGTCTCTTAGTTCTGCCTTAATGTACTTCCCTGCATACAACAGACTTTAAAGATTCCCATTCAACTAGCTTTTCATTACTGCTTGATTATTTTTCTTCATCACATCATCCTATGATGCATTAGACTTGCAATACTTTGAAAAATAGTACTTCATTAAAACTTCACCAGTCTTAAAATTTATCAGCATGTTTAGTAAAAAGTAACAAACTTGTACTAAAAGTGTAAGACAAATTCAAAACTACCTAAGCTAATACATAAAACCAAGATGCTCAGGGAAGAAATACACATTTGATCTTGAAGGAAAATAAATTCATAAACAGTTCACATTTGGAAAAATAAAAGATATTATGTTTACTGAAGCTGTCATCTTCTGAGTGTCTCCAAAGGGGAGGAAAAAAAAAGAAAAAAAAGATCGTTGGACAGAAGTTTATACAGGAAAAAACAGTGCAGAAAGAACACATAGGAAAACATCAACTTATCAACTTCGAGTTCAAGTCAGACAACATGCAGTAGCAAAGACTTATAAGAGTCATAATCTAACTACAGCATTTCTTCTCATCTACAAGTTTTCCACTCACAACACATACAAACCCAGCCTAGGACTGCCAACTCCATCTAGGGTAAATTTCTGATGTTGCCTCCATTCAATACTTACCTTTTTTTTTGCCTCAGTCTTTCTGCTGTTGATGGGAGTCAGAGAGAGTTACTCTGTCACTATTCAGGTATCATTTTCAACCATTTCTGCTGGAAGAGTAAGCAAAAAATTTAATCTTGTACACTTTATCTTGCAGGGAATTATTTGTAAACTCATAAAATGTGGTTCATTGTGAAGAGATTCCTCTGCAGGAGACATTGAACAACACACTTTTCTCACATTCCCAGAGTTTTTACAGCCAAATACTTTATTCCCAAGTTTCACTTAAGCCAGAAGACACATCCTTGTTCTCTTTTGAAGAGTGCTTCTGATATTTTGACCTTTTACTTTTGCACAAGTATTTTCTTGCCCAAATGTATGTCCACAAGATTTTCTTAATCCAAACCCCAAATAGTGTAATATGGGTTTATTTTTGTGTAGCAATAGAATATTGCTTGCCTGCTGTTTGTGTTAAATGAAGATCAACAACAGAATTTAGAATTCTCTGTACAACCAGTGTTGTGCAGTATATATTAGAATCTGAATTGTGTCTTCCCAGTAGTGAAAAATGTCTAGAAGCAGACCTTTATCAAATCCCCGGGGATTTCTTTTCAGCTAGAAAAAAAACAACTTTGTACATAGAACAACTTATCTCCAAGAATAGGGTTTGGCCTGGAAGTCCCATGCACTTGAATAACCCTAGACACTTGAATAACCCTAGACAAACATCAAAGGCCAGCTCCCAGAGCATGGAAAGAACACTCATCAGAGTTGCCCCAAAGAATAGGGAAGCCACAAGTTCTTCCTGCCCTGCTCTTGAATTTGAGCATTTTTTGCAAATTCTTACTCAGAGTTCTGTCTGGAAAAAGTGTCTGTCCAGTGTATAAACTGCTGTACATTTCTCCAGTACATTTGGAGAACACTTGCAAATTTTCCTGCAACAAACATCTCCTTTTATTATGCCAGCTATATAATAATTTAAGTAATCAATGAGATTATGACATTTTGTATTAAGTTTTCATATATTTACTTGCTTTGTATCTTTATTTTCTTATTTCTTTGGAATCTGAGCATTAAACTCAGTTGTTCATCAAATATTCCAACCAGCATATGCACCTTGACTCTTTTTTCCTCTACCACTCTGGAGTTGGTAATATGCAGTAGTTTAGACTAGTAAAAGCCTTTGGATAGTTCAGAGTGCAGTTCTTCCCAAGGCCAACAGTGAGTTTCTTTTAAATCAACCCCTTCAAGCTGAGTGGAATAGAAAGGATGTGACATTTTTCTCTGTCTCTCCTACTGCACTGGGACGTTCCATCTTTTTAGTATATTATTTTTCCTGTGCTTGACAAGGTCATTTGCTTTTCCAAGCTCAAACAGGTTTTCTTGACTTCTAGAACTTAAGAGGTAAAAGAATAAGCGAGGCCTACTGCTGCAAGTACAAAAGGCTGCTTACAGGTACAGGTTGGTTCTTGATCCTGCTGCAGTGTCTCCCAGATAAGATTTCTAAACGTGCAAAATGTTGCAGTCTCTTTTTATACATAACTAACAACTAAATAACACTGATAACAGCTGAATGTAGATCACTGAAGAACAGTTCTGGTCACAAAAAGAGACTATGTTAGAATCTGAAAATTTCAGTACGCTCTGTTAAACCATCATGCTCTCTAAAATAATCTTGGTAGAGGAATTGAAAGAGAATAGATTTTTGGCAACAAAACCATTTTCTTCCTGGTAGATCTGATGACTGATTTCCTGCATCTTGCCCTTCAGTGGTTAGTAAGAAAATTTCACACCAAATTATCAGGGAATTGTGGAGGCTCTAAAGCATATTTTTACTCTGCTGACCATGCCCCAAAAACCAAATCAACCTTAGAGTAGTTCAGCAGCCATTGAGTTACACAGCCATCACAATTGGCGAAAGAGCTCAAGTTCCGAGGATATAACTACTAAGTCTTCCTCAACCAGAGTCCAGGATTTTAAACTTTTCACCATTCCATCCTAATTCTTAGGACAGCTTTGGATGACAAAGTCATGAGGATCTCAGGTGATCTGTCAGAGCAACATCACAGAAGTGAAAATGCAGGAAACTATTAAAACTTTTTTGCATAATGAAGTTGCTTTACTCTCTTTTAAGAGGAAAGTAAATCATGTGCCTTTCTGTAGGCTATGCAGACACCGTCAAAATCTATAGCACTGTTATTGGCACTAAAGAAATTAATGAAATAAAAAAGGAGTTATCAACAAATATCAATAGCAGCACCTTACTTAACATCCCATCAATTATATTACTTTTAAATATTTTGGATTTGATATGCAATAATACCATTTATTTAAACTTCTGCTCTGTGGCATGATAAAGATTATTAATTTGCCCTTAAAAACACAGACATTTCTGTATATCTCCTCCTTCAAACAAGTAGATAGTACATGGTATTAGGAAGATCAGCTAACTCATGTTACAAGTGAAAAAAATCCTAAACAAATTATACCTTTATGAAATTAATTTCTTCTTATTACTAACAATAATTCATATGTTAGCAACAATCTAAATGGAGAAAGGTCAAGGCGTAGAAGAAAAGACATAAAATCTTAGATGAAGCAAGATATAAAGCCTGAACTATTCTCTCACCCCTCTAGGAGATCTCTCTAAGGGAATGCCAAAGTTCATTAATAAGACGGTGAAGAAAACTTGCTATGACAAGTTCCTTTGCCCACAATTAACTTGCGTAGGGAATAATGTCTGGCTTTGGCTGGACTAATTCACAGCTACTCGCCTACTACTTTAGCATGGTGTGCTTTCAGAAAGACATTCAGTGATACGAGCATAAGCACTGGTGCTTCTGCATCTAGGAGATATTTAAAAGAGAGAAATATCTTTCTGTTAAGAATCTTTCTATTACTCTTTCTCTCAACACATATATACCCTCCTATGGATTGATCCATTTTCCTGAGAAGATAAATCTTATATTTTTTACTTGTCTTTCTATGGCAAAAAAAAATTTCAGTGTATAAAAGAATTACCCTCCATTTCTGAGTGCCCTACAACTCATATTTCAGTAAATCATCATTTGTTACCCAATGATAAAACTTTGTATTGCACAAATTTCCCCAGTTGGTGCCACTGCACACCTGAAGGCTTTGGGAGCAATCCAGAAGTATGGGCATTATCAAAAGAGTAGTACAAATTAAAAACAACAAGTCAGAATACAAGTCCATTGAGAAATGCAGGACATATTTTGTAATGTCAGTGATAAATTTGCTTTCTTTAATTGAGTATTTAAATTGAGTTATTTAAAATTCATAATTTTGGTAACAAGAGGAAATGGTTTATTCACATAAAAGCTGCACTTCTCAAACTGGACAGGAAAAAAACAGTGATTAATTCATTAAAGAGCAAAATTAAACTCAGAGGAAAGAAGAGACAAAGAAACAAATAGGCTGTGATAGTATATACTATTCATTATGTTTAAAAAGAAGCAGTAATAGCCTAGTCATATACATCTATTCTTCAGCATGCTTTAAAGACAAAAATAAAAACATTAACAAAGGAGCCTTCAATATTTATCCTGTCTCACAATCCTCATATTGTGATAAAAGTTTAGAAATCAAGTACTTATGGAAAGAAAAGGTAGTAAAGGATAACAGTTTGAGAACGCTCTTCTGCAGAACTCTTAGTAAAGAAAAATAGAACTTGATCTAAGATTTTCTCTTATATACTTGCCAGTAAATCACAGTTTCTGAAAGGTGGGTTTTCATTTTCTGAATTCAATCTCAGATGTCCAGTGACTTTCAAAGGAAACTCATCCTAAATACCCAAAGGGATGAGCATCATGATGTAAGCTGTGAAAAGTCCCCTGAAGTTAACAGCACAAATAAGAGATTGTAAAGATACATATCTTAAAGTCTTTCAAACTAGTGCCTTACATAGTATCTGTAGGATGCCTTGAGTTTTATGGGCAAATATCATTGTAAGATATTCAGGTAGTTCATCACCAAAAATCATTGCCAGTCATATAGACAACAATTTTTCTTCCAGCAGTATTTTATCAGTATTGTACAACTGTCCTTATTTGCCATTTTAATAATGCATTATGTTGTCCATTAGGTTGGAAAAATATTCATTAAAATTGTATATGAGTATTACTTCCAAAAGTAAAAAGTAGATATGATTTTACATTTGCTCTGTGTTTGTTTCTTGTATATCTTCTAACAAAGACCTAGATCTATTCTTCATTATATTTTATCTTTGTCTAACTCAGCTAATTTAATTAGTTAAAGTATTATCCGTTAGTAAGTATAAAATGTTAAA
Organism: Tympanuchus pallidicinctus; assembly: GCF_026119805.1. Lineage (NCBI taxonomy): Eukaryota > Metazoa > Chordata > Aves > Galliformes > Phasianidae > Tympanuchus > Tympanuchus pallidicinctus. The sequence goes on from NW_026294758.1 coordinate 36,636,652, forward strand.
CACTAATCTCTCTTCAGAGGTACAGAATGAGTTTGGACAAGAGAGCAGACTCATTGAAACAATAAGTCTCTAGGGACACATAGGCCTACACCTGCAGAATTAATAGATTTCTAGTTCCAGCAAGGTTCTTCAATCCCAATGTTTTTTGTTAAAATTGTTAAACACTTTTATTGTTTCAGACTATATTGGTTCCAAGAACTTAAAAAGTTTCAGTGTTGTCAATTAAGCTCTATTTGCCCACTGCCAATAAAACCTCTCCCAGTAGCTGCTTTTAAGCATTATGCACACACACATGCACACATACAAAGACTCTGGTATGTGCACATTTATACAAATATACGCAAAAATTCATACAGATATACAAACATGCCCAAATATGGATTGGTGTTATTATCATTTACTGCTACCTTCCATGTTCTTGGCCTATCATATTTAGTATGCATGCGAGACACAGGACCAACTTGAATAATGACAGGAATAATTTTTTAAAAAGCCAGGATTTATGCTACATCCTAAATAAGTAAATAAATAAATAAATAAATAAATGTAAAAATCATCTGTCTAGTGAAAGTATTGGCGAGAATATTCACAGAAGCAGTAGAAGAAAATTATGGAGAAAATCTGCAGTCAGTGAACTCCGCACCTGTACAGAAAGCACTGTTCCCAAAATGTGTCATCCACTCAGCCACAGCAACATTTTTTACAGTATACCAGAAGGGGAAGGGGAAGGGGAAGGGGAAGGGGAAGGGGAAGGGGAAGGGGAAGGGGAAGGGGAAGGGGAAGGGGAAGGGGAAGGGGAAGGGGAAGGGGAAGGGAAGGGAAGGGAAGGGAAGGGAAGGGAAGGGAAGGGAAGGGAAGGGAAGGGAAGGGAAGGGAAGGGAAGGGAAGGGAAGGGAAGGGAAGGGAAGGGAAGGGAAGGGAAGGGAAGGGAAGGGAAGGGAAGGGAAGGGAAGGGAAGGGAAGGGAAGGGAAGGGAAGGGAAGGGAAGGGAAGGGAAGGGAAGGGAAGGGAAGGGAAGGGAAGGGAAGGGAAGGGAAGGGAAGGGAAGGGAAACAGATGTCATTAACTTACGGTTGACCACAAATTTGAAGCAAAATGTTGAAACCATAAGGTACTTCTGGATGTTTGTGGTATATGACAGAAGAAGTTTGAAAGGTAACTTAGCCCTACAACTGTCAGTTCTCCAAACCAATGAAGCAGAAAATAAAAGTGCTCCCAAACACGTTTAAAATGATTCATCTTACTGTTTTGCTTTGAAATGAGGAACAAAAATGGAAGCATTGCTACTCCCCATTGAAAGTAATCACAGTTTTATATCCCTTAGTGTTTACATAAAGAGAGCTGTTTATTTAGAATCCTTGGTGATAAGGACACGGCAAGCTCATAACTTATTATATATTCTCTTTTCATTTTGTCTTTTTTGGGGCGAGAATTATGTATATTTTATGATAACCCAAAATGACTTATACATAAAAAATACAGACTTTAAAGATAAAAAGGATTAGTAGCAGGTAATGCATTTTCCATGAGTGGCTATAGGGCTCTCAGTTCCAGAATGTACAGGCTGCATACAAATGAATTGATAAAAGTCTGAGGCTGCGGATGGGTAGAAAGGCTCATGCTTTGCTGGAGATGATTCTTAAAGTTACAATAAATCAGACAGACAGTGTCGGCCTTTGAGGATAAACCTGTGATGGCTTGTTGTGCCTCTTTGAATCGCCTCAGAGGCCCAGGGACTAAAAAGTGCCTAGATGTCACATTAAATCTACCGGGAGGATGGAGCACTTCAAAGAAGAACGCAATCAGATCTGATGGAAAATACATTTTCTGAAAGCTACTGACAAAAAAGTAATCTTTGATGTGGATGTTGAATAACAATTGATATTGTCTTTCCTGACATTTTTCATTATTGCTGTCTTATACAGCCTACTTCATGTATTAAAGCAATATTAACTGTTTGACAGGGACAAATCCTCAAACTATCACATAAGCAATTGTTTCTGAATTGTCTTAGCCCACTGCCTGTAAAACCTGTCCCAATAACTGCTTTTAAATATGATGGTATACGCTTTTCCTTGACTAGCTAGACAGTGTCTGAGCCTCAGTAAAATACAATAGAGTCAAGGGGATATTAAAAACGGTTAGGTGGTTATAAGATGTCATTTGATTATAAGCAAGGAGCAGCAGTGTTTTCTGAAGGTGACTTTTAATGAGAGAGGTCTATAAAAAGTTAGTCCTTTCTACTCCCAATCTACAGTATATGTTTATAGCAAGTATCTGTACTCAGAAATTTTGATTCTCCTGCAATTATTGCAGTTCGAAATAGGAGGGAAAAAAAATACAGATTTTTGTTATTTACGCAAGGAAATAAAGCAATCTGCAGCCATACAAAGTTCTATAAAATGTGCTGTATATAAATCTTCCATTTGCAAGCGGGAAGTAATTAAAACAGCTCTAGAAGTTACACGTTATTTCAAGGGGCTGGATCCCTCCTGAAGATTGATACCTCCTATTTTAGCAAAGTGGTTTTTTTTCACAAAGGTATTTATACATCCCGAAACCCTGATTATTAGATGACATGAATGGGCAGCTGGAAAGGCAGCTGTAGTTCTGGCCAGGCTGATATGCAGAGGTTAACTGCATTAGTGCCAAGGAAGGCATAGGTACAGAAAATCCAGGTCTGAGAGTAAATTGCAGCACGGAGATAATCTACAGCTCTCAGGCTCTCAGAAGTTACTGGTGAATCTGTTGCACTATAAAACAATGAAGCTGTGGCTTTCCCTGTTTACTTCCAATTCCCTTGACAGCCTTCAGTTTTTCACACTCCTGGAGGATGGTTTAACCAGCTTTCTCTCTCTTATCACGACTACCACTACCCGTGCCACCAGCAGCAGCCTTTTGCAATCCCTCACTTGTTACAGATGATTGCTCTTTGTTATGGAAGAGTCCCTTGGTGTGGTTTATCTGTGGAGTCCCTCTCCAGGGAAAATGTTTAATGGTGTACGGTTAACCTATTGTACAGCATGACAAAGAACCGAGAATAGTTCACTTAAGAGGCTCCACAGAGTAATTGAGTGAGTTATCTTTACCAGGGTAGAGTAGGCAGCAATGCTTTCCAGCAGTATAGTGTGCGGCTGTAATGCATTATATACATTCATTAACAAATGGAATAGTTTGAAAGACAGCATTCAACTAGACTTCTCTTTGCTACCTGATACAAAACCCTATTGCCCTCCAAAAATATGGCATCTGCCACTCTTCTGCTGCGTTTTGCTGTGCCTGCTACTTTGGAAGGCTCATATGCTCTGGGAAGTTGTCAGCCCTGTGCCAGGAGGTTAAGACACATGCCAGTGGCACTTCAGCCAAACCCCATCCACTGCTGGTGAGTCCTGAGCTGTCAGATTCTCAAAAGGACCAGGCAATCAGATTTTCTTTATTGCCATTCGGAGGGTAGCTGTTATCTTCTCATCGGGTAGAGACAACAAAACCTTCTCTTGAACAACTTGCAAGTGATAAATGACTCTAAAAAAAAAAAAAAAAAAAAAAATCAAGAAAGAAAAAATCAGCAACATTCTCAGCAGTTTCAAAGGTTATTCTTTCTTATCTCTCAACTCTGACTGCTGCTTTATTATTTCAGAGTTGGCTGAAGCCAAATGCATCCTGTATATACTTCAGTCTAAAGTTCACACTGGCTCCCTTAGCACTCTAGCTCCTTGACACTTCAACCCCAGCTCCACCAGGAGGGATTTATTCTCTTTCATGCTCTCCAGCACTCTACCCCTGATGGGAGCTCATCCACTCCTGGGTTTCCTAACACCTTCCTTCTGAGTTATTGAAATGAAGCTGCTTGACCAGCTGAAACTTCTTTGAAGTCTGGGAACATTTCAGATGTCAAGTCATGAGATTTCCCTTCTCTTTATTTTAGACTGCTGCCAGTGCTTGTAAAAATCTAAGAACTACTAAGCATTAAAACCCCATTCACAGTGAACTCCTGGCACTGATTTTGCAATCCTGCAGAAAATGGAGGAAGGGAAAACCACAGAAATTATTGTAATACATCCTTTGTGGAAATATTAGAAAGATTATTGTTAGTGGGGGTGGGGATATAAATAACTGTTAGTTAGCAAAAGATGCATAAAAAGCTTTTAGTTCTGTTCTTATACCACTGAGAGGATACATTCCTCTCCTCTCTCTCCACAGGCTGTGGTTTGACAATATAATAAATCGCTAGCACCAGATCAGAAATATTGCAGCTCTGTGATGCAGAGAAGCCAAGCCACACACATTCATGCCCCAGCTTCATGTTTGTCCAAAGTTTTCTGATGGGTTAACACTGTACCTGCAGTCTTTATGATGGATCTGGTACTGCATGCTCACAGCCAGGAAAGAAACTTCCCATGCCATGTGCTATGCCCTGGACAGGTGCACCAACACGTGCCCCCATCTGCTGCTGCTGCTTGATCTGGTGGTGTCTTGGCAGTTTGCGGTTCTCCTTTAATTACAAGGTTCTCCTTTAATTACAAGGCTTACTTTGCTGGTTCGGGGCTGAATTATACTAAGCACAGAGGTAGAGATCACAACCGCTAAATTCAGCCATGGTGAGAAGCATTCAGTGTGTCTCTTCATACAAGCAATGCAGTCTTGCACTAATGGGAACAGCGCAGTTGTGAGGCAGAGCAGATTTTCAAGGGGAGCACCAGAGCCATTGCTCAGGGCTGTAGGCCCTTTGGTGGTGACACTTTCAAAGCAGAGGGCTGGCAGCAGGGCAGGCAGGACTGCCCTTCAGCATGCACTTAGGAGGAGGAGGGGAGGACCGAGCTATGGCTCCCTCTCATGTACACGCTTGCTGTAGAATATCTTCATTGCTACCAGCTCCGAGCAGGGAGCCATGGCCCATGCAGCTCTCCATTACCCTGGCCACTTTAATGTGCACAACATGAGGGAGGGCCATGATGAGTTGCAGGCTTTGAATCACTGCTGCCTGTGGGGAGGAGCCCAAATTTAGCACTCAATTTCACTCATGCCCCTTCACAGCCTCTGCATACACTTCTGCACATCTGAGCAGGGCTTACAGATTCACAGCTTTCCTGGGCAGATCCTTGAAAGGATGCAAATCACTCTGTAATTACTTGGATGCCTTACAGGGGCCTGTGCTACTCAGTGTCCAATTTATAACCAATCAGCCTTGTACAACAAGCTGCTTCATGTACAATAACAGCTGATTCTGGCTGGCTCTTGCCTCTTAGAAGTTGCACCCCCATAGGATATAACTAGTCAGTTTTGTAAAGCTGCACTGGTAAAAGGAGTCATCAAGGTCACCGTTCGCAAAAGTAGCAAGAGCTGAAATGCAGGACTTAGCAGATGGCGTGTGCCACAGATTCAAGCCTGTCCTAAGTAAGATCTTTTTCTCCCAGTTCCTGTGACAAAGGCATGTGTGAAAGTTGTCTGCATAAAATCAGCACTGGTTTTCAATATTTTGCCTTAAGATTATTAAACTGATTTTGATTAGTACTGTGATGTTTTCAGCAATCATCTTATGAGCATTCCTGCAAGATGATTTCACCTTTGAAGAGGCGCTTGTGGTATGTCGAATTTGTATGGCAGCGAGTACTTCAAGCTCTACCTTTCAAGATTCTGCATTTCAATTTCCTTCTGAAGCATACTGATTTACAGAGGATGGCTGCGAAGGAGCAAAAACTCCCCTTCACACAGGTTAGGCCAGGAGACTGTGAATCAATATTTTTGATATCTGTTTCTCTTTTCATCGCTAACTTACTCCTTGATTTGGGCTATTTTTTCTTCAGTTGGCTGGTTGGGTTTTGTTTTAATTCATACTGTAAATACAAGTAATTGCATAATTGGGTGTGAATTAATCACAGGGCAATAAATCTTCTGTGTATTTATGGCAGGTTGATCTGAACCACAGACAAGCATCCACACAGCTGCATCTTCACCTTCCTCTCTCATGGGATGGAGATAAAAGAGGAGGGCTGTTCTGAAAGTAATGCCTGCTATTTTATCAATTTGGTCCATGATGGATGTTGCTGGTGGTGAATGCTGGTGGTATGGCAGTCAAGGTTGGCCATTCCCACCAATATTCTATTACATTTTGTTGCAGTGTGGCAGATGGCAACAGAGGGGCAGTCTGACAAATGACATCTGACATGGAAGTGCATATGAAGCAAAGGTGTGTCATTGAATTTCTCCATGTGAAAAAAATAGCACCCAGTGACATTCACTGATGCTTGCTGAACGTCTATGGAAACCAATCAGTGAATGTGAGCACAATGAGGCAGTTGCTGGTGGTAGCAATGATATGAAAGACAAGCCATGATCCAGATGTTGATGCAAAGTTGTCACACCAGAAATGAAGAGCATCACCATCAGCTTAGCCATGAGAATTGGCAGATTATAACTAGGGAACTATATGGAGGTGAATATTGGCTTCAATGTTTTGGAAATGATGGTGGCAATGTTAGAATTTCTCAGAGTTTACACCAGATGGGCCCCATCAGTGCTCACATAGGAACAGAAAGAACACTGTATGCAACTTTGTCAGGACATATTGAACCAATACAAGGTGACAGTTTTCTGAAGTACTATCACCACTACCAGCTGGATTCAAAACACCAGTCCATGGAGTGGCAGCATGTGAGTGCCCCATCAAAGAAAAAGTTCAAGATCCTGCTCTTGATAGGTGAAGTGATGCATGCTATCATTTGGGATAGGAAAGGGATGATCCTTTTGGATTTCATGGAACTCAGACAAACCATCATCTCTGACTGAAACATAGAGGTGATGACTGATCTGAATGCTCAAACCTCAAGAGTGAGTCCAGGGAAGAAGACAGTCTTTCTCTTACAGCACAGTAATGCCAAGATCTGTACCAGTTTGAATGAAGCACGCTGCCAAGCTCTGTGGGATTGCTCTGTCTCGCCCACTGTATCATCTGGATTTTGATTCCTTCTTATTTCCACCTGTTTGAGCAATGACACAGTCACAGTATCTGTGAAACAGTGGGTCACCTCTGCTGGTGCAGATTTTTATTTATGCAGCATGCAGATGTTTGTATAAAGCTGGTGAAAATGCACAGCTGCTGGTGGTAGCCATATTGAAATGTGTTGTTTTGTATCTAGAATTTGCTCTACTAGATAATGTTGTCGTGTTTTTTGTATCTATTGTAGTTTCCATGGAAATAAAGACGAGGCATTAGCTTTTGAATGAACCGCATAGAAGGAAAGAAACAAGGCTAAAGAATCAATACAAAGACAGTGGAAGTGATGAAGTAACAGATGTGCACATGCAAAGGAGGCAAAATAAGGAACTTGTACTCCAATTCCCATCAGCAGGCAGATGTCCAACCCTGGGGAGCAGGAGCTGAGCACACATTCTGTGTACTTGGAAAAACAAATGCCATAACCATTAATGTTCCTCTTTCCTCCACCTTTTTCTTTGTTTTTACTGCTAAGCATGATATTCCCCTGGTGAGCAGGGGCTAGCTCTCCAAGCAGGATCCCCCTCTCAACCCCAGACCCACCTGCAGACAGCTTGTTGATGTTCAGGAGTATACGTCTGTGTGGGTCTATGTGCCTGTGTCAGAAAGACACTGCTCTGCACTGTGTGAACAGAACTCAGCAACAATCCAAACACTGGTCCAAACCACAGCACCATACAGATTGATATGAAGTGAATGCACTCCATTCCTGCAAGACCCAGGACTATGAAATACACTGAATGGTGAAGTCATGTTCTAGGAGCACTGGCTCACAGAAAACATGAAGAGTCTTCATATTTTTACTAGTATTGTTTTCAGCAGATTTTCTTGACTGTCTTCTTCATGTGTCCTTTTTCCTGGTGGATATCTCATCAGGGAATTTCATCAGTATCTAAAAGAAGCTATAAGAGAGAAGACTATTTAACAGGGTCTGCTGTGACAAGGCAAGGGAATATGGTTTCAAACTAAAGGAGGGGAGACTTAGACTGGAGATAAAGAAAGGGTTTTTACCATAAGGATGATGAGGCACTGGAAATGGTTACCCAGAGAGGTGGTGGATGTCCCTTCCCTGGAGACATTCAAGGCCAGGCTAAACCAAGCTTTGAGCAACCCAATCTAGCTTTAGATGTCCCTATTCATTGCAGGGGAGATGGACTAGATGGCCTTCAAGGGTCTCTTCTTCCAACTCAAACAATTCTATGATTCTCTGAATACTCTTTCTACCTGAGAATGTCCCCTTGAAATTCTTTTTGAGGTGACTACTACCAATCTGAGTGAGCTGTGGAAGACACCATCTAGTTGCAGACACTTCTTTTATCCTCTTGGAACAGCAGGATTGAGGTTATTGCCTCAACAGTATCCTGACATCTATCAGCTAGGGGAACAAAAGGCTCAGCTTCAATTTTTTTATTTCAGATTCATGTAAATGGATCTTCTGCCCTGTAATTAACTTGCTGCTAATTACAAAATTACTCTCATTTATATTATCATTTTTAAATGAATTGATGTTAGCCTAGTCTAATTTGCAAAATAAGCAAGTAGTTACTTGATTTTGAATCAAGTAAACCAAGTCTTCCAGTAGGTGTGCTCATGCGATTCCATGGCCAAAGCCAGTGCCATGGGAGTTGCCAGTGTCCCTGTAACCAGTGTGAAAATCGGGAGCCTCACTCACATGCAGAAAGAGAAAGATTAGAGGCTTCCACTGCCGATGATTGTGTGGCATTTTGCTTTTACTGGGCTCTTGTTTAAGCTGTCCACTTTGGTCTTGCTCATTATGAAGATTTATACTATCATCTAGTGGAACTCCCCTTAAACTACAACCCATTAACTCTGGTAATCTGCACTTTACATGCAGTCTGAGATGGAGAGAGTAGGCAATGAGGTTCTTCTATTCAGGTTACTAAATATAGGAGGATTTTTGACATCTCCCAGAACAGAAAAATTTGCCATAACCGCTGTAATTAAAATCTTGCTCAATATTTGCCTAATGTCGCATTAAATCCATGTAATGCTGCTGCTTCTCTCCCTCCTCCCACCCATTCCACAGTGTTATTTTCAGGAGACGTGACTGCAGCAGCAGCAGTACTGTTAAGTTGTATTATACAGAGAGATAAGGTCTCGATTAGAAGAGCACACTTAAAAAAAAAAAAAAAAAAAAAAAAAAAAGAGAGAATAAGCATACAGCCAGTGTACAGATGATAAACCATGCCTGAATTTAAAAGATTTTTCATACTAATTTTTCATCGCAGGAATAGATGGCATTTTCTCTTGTCTTAGAACAGTCACTCTTGACCAGAAATACATGTATGTTTTCAGCAAGCACAGAAATGAATTACAGTTCTCAGTCTTAACTCTTTCCACTCTGTCAAGCAGCATCAAAGATCTTCCATTGGTTAACCCAGGAGTCCCTCCAGACTTTTTCCAAATGAATTTGTCTTTCTTAATCCAAAAAAAAAAAAAAAAAAGCTGGGGAATCACCTGTGTGCCTACACTACATCAAGCATTCAGAGCTTCAGAAATCCTTCAGAAATCCTGAATCAGCAGAAGCAGCACACAATATGGAACTGATTAAGAGACAAAATCAGAGACAGCATGGCTTAGTATGGACAGATCAGTCAGGAAGAGTATTTCCTGTTCAGGGCTCACTACTCACGCTGTCTCCTGTTCCTATCTGCATCTACAGCTGGTGATTGAATTTAATGGACATCTCTCAGCAAATCCATGCAAGCAGGGGAAAAAGCTGCGTGCCCCTGAGAGTGCTCATTAAGTGCATGCAGTGAGGTACACGCTGCCTGCTTGGCACAACGCTGCTCATTTCCAATGTAGATGTGCCTGTTGGCCTCCAGGGATGCAGACACTGTCCCATCATCAGAGGGCCAGGATGTCAGCACACACATTCACCTGCAGTGTGTGCCAAGGGGTCCCTCCCTTGTTCCATTCTGTGATGGTTACCCTATGCCCTAATACCACTGCACCATGCCACCTTCCCTTTCTTTTCAGTGCACACAGGGAACAACTCGTGTTTCCTACCTTCCACCACTACGGCAGTAACCAGTTCATGCTGTGGGGAACCCTTCTGGGATGAAGCGCTGACCACCTATCAGCACTGAGGATTAGTTTGCTTTCGCTCTGATTTAACACTAAAGTAATTTTCTGTGACCAAATGGCTGATGCCTCCCTGCCCTCAAGGACATGATTATACCCCTTCTAGCCCCAGCATATGAATTTCACAACAGTCAAAAGACAATGTAAAGGAGAACTGTAATCCAGTATAACAGCACTTGTTTTATAATAAAGTGTACTACAGAGCTACAGTGCAGCTGTTTCATCTAATCTGAAACATGTGCAGTCCATATTAATAGTTAATTTAGCCCGCTGTTAAATCACAGCAACCTTAATAACAACGAAGAGGCGTGACCTGTCTTTCCGGGAGGAGCCTAGTCACATTCCTCTCCAAGTGTTCCATGTGACAGAGCAGAGCTACAATTAAAGCACAATAATTTGCTTGTTATTCAAGTCAGGCATTAGTTCTAGTAATGGGGTGCTTGGTGGAGAGATGGATTTCCTTGTTAGGAGCTAAGCACAGGATTAGCTGAATTCTCCATGGAGAAATCTTGATTTGTTCAAGGTCTTTCATGTTTTCTACAGAGAAGGGATTATGTCTACTTAAAGAGGGGGCTTGCTTAAAAAGCTACAAAGTATAAGAAAAGGATTTAGGGCAGTCGGGCCTGTGGTTAAGTAGCTGAGGGGTAGAGGGAGTTTTAGAGCAAAGGATTATTTAAAGCCATAAAGTTCAAAAAATAATTGGTTTAGCACTACTGGGTCAATGCAGGGTAACATGCTGGAAAGGCAGTTAAGCATAAGCTAATATTCATTTTACTTTGGCTAATTATTGCAAGGATTCAGAGTAGAGGGTGAAAGAAGAAATGTTCTGGCTCTTTCCTTTGGGGTTCAACTATATGGCACATTTCTGTGCTCCTCTGCTTTTCTATATATATCTGTTGTGACATATATTACCCGCCCAGCGCAAGAATCGCAAAGGGCTCTTTTTAAAGCTCTGACATTGTTCGCTTAATGAGGCCACGAAGTAGACCATTAAAAGCCTTTCACAAGGGTTGTGGAAATCACAGTCCTCCTGCAGCCTTCTGTCTCACAGGCAGCTCTTTCTCCCCCCTCCTTCTCTCAAGGCACCGGTGGTATCATTAGTTGAGCTTGACTCCAAGCGGGCTCCTGTCATCATTAGTGCTGTGACATGCTCACGCAGGGCTGCCCCTTGCCTTCGGTCCTGAGGATTTTGCCACTGTGCAGCACGCTGGGCAGCCCGAAGCCCTGCAGACTCGGGAGGTGTGAGAGACGGAGTCTCCTGGGCAAGGAGAACTCCTTAGCGAGGACGGAAGGAAGGCACGCTGCGTATCACCCCATCCCAGCAGCTTGGTCACACGGCAGATTAATGGGCGGCATCTGCGAGCAACTGAATCTAATCATCCCACCGCAGCAGGAGAGTGCAGTAGGGTGAGGAGTGTATTTTCCAAGACTCACAGGCCAAGACTGATGGATTAAGAGGCTCAGGACATACAGAGGAGGTAGATAGTTCCCCTATGTGGAACAGCAGGACAAACTGTTGCAATGTGAGCACAGCACGCATAAAGGAGGGGACTGTCTGAAACAGCTGTTTAAAGGTGCTCGGGCTGGACAAGCAGCTCAGCAGCCAGAGCATGGTGAGGGAGAAGTTTTCATGAGTAAATTACCAGGAACTATTCAGCAGGTTTGGCGGAAGCTATTAAAGAGAAATAAGCATCCACTAGGGTAGTGGGAGATGTACTCTCTGGGCAGAAATGTTCAGCCATTGAACAGGAGATAGTAGGGATAGGAGGTGGCAATTCACTTTTAGTGGTGTTACAAAGCGGCAAAAAGACACAAAGTTTGAGCTTGGATGTCATAGAAAAGATTTCTTCTTCCCTTGTATGACACTAACATCTTTATGTTCCCTTTCACTATGTTGCATTCAACCCATCACCCAAAAAATACTGACAAATTGGGAATTTTATGTCGGAGCACAGAAATATTAGGTGTCTACTGGTGGATAATAAGGCCAGAATATAGAAGGTAATTCTGCATGACAGCATTCCTAAGTGACAGTGCAGTTCATGGTGGGGAGGCATAATAGGAGGTGTCTAATAGCTGAAAGGTGTAAAAACAAAGGCAATAAAAGGATTTATCAAAAGCAATGCATAAGTTATAATGATATGTGAAACATAAACAAAAAGCCATGCATAGCGGATGTCAGAAAATCCACTTATTAATGTAGCAGTCTCCTGAAGTGCAACAGCCAGAAAATGTATATGTCAGAAAATAATGACTTCTTTAGATGCAGTACTAAGAAATGTTCATTAGAGAAGCTAGACAGGTGGGAGAAAGGAGTAAATCTTTCTGCCTAATATACAGAGAATGAGTCCAGGCATATGGAAACCCTGATAAGATAGGTAAGATACTCCAGCAAAATACATACTGGGCTAAAGATCCAAGCAAGACCTAACATCCTTTAGTGTTTTCATACTTACAAGGGCAAATGAAAGTTCTGCAGAGTGAGAGGGCATGCTCATGGGTCTCAAACTGATACAGAAACCTAGAGCTAAATTCCCAAGTTCTGGCATTGCTATGCTCATAGTTACAAGCCTGATTTACTTCAAGTCATGAGCAGAGTAGTACATTTACCGATGAAGTTAATGCTTGTTTACCTTTACTGCACTCTCATTGCAGAAATACCTGCAGTGAGCTTGAGATTTTTCATCCTCTGCCATGACAAACAGCCTTGGTTCTTCGCAGATTTTTCCACCATGTGATTTCATTTCCCAAATCTGGTAAATGAGAGAGTTATCTTACAACAACCTGGGTAATATTCCTGATTCTAGCATAGGTTACTTGTGTCAGACTTTGGAAAAACTATTGCTCCTCATTCTGTCTTGACCTTCTCCACCTTGAAGCTGAAATATCAACATTTGCAAACATTATACCATGAGGGGAAACTAATTCATGCTTTTTTTTTTTTTTTTTTTTTTTTTTTTTTTGCAAAGTGCTTTGGATGAAAGGCACTATAAAATTCAAAATATTGTTTTTGTCTTGCAAGATTCATGCTTCTGAATAGGTGAAAAGGTTCCTCTGAATAAAAGCTGATGATTTATCTACCTTTTAGTGGCTTCCTTTGTTCCCCGAAGCTGCATATTTAAACTTTGCTAGGCAGGAATTTATTATAGATACAGGAGAATAGAATAGTCTTTTTAAAACTCACAGTTCTGCTCATGCCAAAGTTCTGGGATGATGTAAAATTGAATCTGCTGTCATTACAGACATTAGCTTTTTCCATTTCAAGAGTTTTTCGATTGAAACAGAAAAGTACTAACTAGAGTTGAAGTCATTAAGACTGAGGTAACAGTATCAAGCCCCTATTTATTACCTTTTTCCAGAGCAGAATAGTTTGTGAGCATCAGATGACTGTCTTTAAATTCCCACTTTGCTACCCTAACACAATAATTTGCCATCTCTGCCTTCTAGCATCACACATGGCAACTTTTCTGCGTGAATACCCGGCAGTCATATGAGAGATGCCAGTGAGTTGTCACTGCTGGCACGACAAAAAAGCATTTGGCTGAGTCATAACTCCCAGTTCTCAAACCAGGCATCCATTTTTCACATTCTGATTCCTGTTCAGAAGTGGAAGCGACTGCATAAGAGACTGCCATCAAGCAAAAACATCCAGACTGGTAATGACTTGTAACTACTTTAAGATGGATAGGCAGATTTGTGGCAAACAGAAAATTCTGTTATGTTGTTGTTTATTCTTAATTTTGCTTCTTCATTTTTAACTTCAGATTGAAACTGGACTGGAAGAAACGTTTTGGGTCATATGACAGGTGTTTAAGCCAGAGGAGATACAGATTACTTGTTTTACAAACACAATATGTTGTCAGAGTCCTTCAGGAAATGTGTGCACCTTGATATGGTATACAAAACAGTCCCTCAAAGAAGATGGCATTGCTCTGCAGAGCCCTGTGTGCAGGCACACTTTGCTGTACGCAGGGAGGCATCGGAACAAGGACATGCCTGTAGCTTCTCATCAGGCACTGGATATGATGCTGCCACCATCTAGGGAGCATGGTGAGACCTGCCCCAGAGAAACCTCACAGTCCTGCAATCCTTCTCACTGGAAAAACAGCTCAGAGGGACAGCGAGAACAAATCATGTGTAGCCATGGTGACTAAATCCAGCTGGTATCTATCAAAGGACTCATCCCCTATCCCCTACACATAAAAGCACACAGCCCGTGTAATACATTTGACACCCCCAGCTATTCCTGTCCTTATGATTTTATCCTTCCCATCCTAAATTGCTTTGCTCCTCATGTAGCCTTTCGTTTCTTAATTAACATTTAGTCTTTCCAGAGGAGTGCCTCGGTTATCCTCTGTACAAGGCAGGGGATGGCAAAGGGACAGGGCATTAGGAAGGTGTTCCAAGAAGGAAGATTAAAATTTAAATCTGAATGCTGTTCAGCCTAGTTAAAGAAATAAAAGCAAACAAATTCACTCTGCAAGAGATTTGCGCTTTGCTACAGCTGTGAAGAACAGGTTCCACCTAGATTAATAAAATAAAGAGGAACTTATTTTAAAAGAATGGATTGAATTTTGTAACTTCTACATTTCACAGTATATCCAGTGAGTGATCCATCTCAAATCTCTGACCCATCGTTTCAAGTATCACCGTGTTCAGATTGCTGTCTTTTAAAGGAAGCTTTTGTGCCAGATACATATATTTTAACTGGACTTACATGGCACAGTAGAGACATCCAGTGGTTTGTTAGATTATTAAACTCATGACTGTCACTGAAGATATAGTACAGAGCTATTTCCATTAGATAATGGTAATTTTAATTTGACCTCAGACGCAAATATAAGATTTGATATTAAGCAGCACTAATTCAGGAACTTGCAGTAATTTGACATCAGATATTTAATTTAATTTGCCATACATCTAACTACTTTCCCATGATTTATGTGAAACACAAGCTCCATTTATACCATGGCGTAAATCTTCAGCTACCATAAGTCAAAGTAACTTTGTTGAAGTCAATGGAGTTTTGTCAAGTTACTGTCAGAGGACATGGCCCTATCTATTTTGGAGAATTGGAAAGGCATTTCTATTAGGAGTTTCAGATTCCACAGCAGAAAGTGCTGAGTTTTGGCTTGTATTTATCACACTATCCATTTAAGGATGCTGAGAGACAGAATGCAAGTGTCAATTCACCCATCTTGGGTGTCTCATTAGATAGTAGCAAATACATTATGGCACTTGAGAAGGGAAAGAAGATAGCTGGAAGCTTAAAAAAAAAAAAAAAAAAAAAAAAAAAAAAAGAGGAAGAAGATCTGGCAGCTGAAAGGAAGAAGAGAACCCAATAGAGAGAGACAGAGATTTTGCAGCTGAGTGATGTGGGCAGAGCTCTGGAAACAGAGAAATAAGAGAGAAATGAAATTTTGAAGGGAGAGGGAGGAGGGGAATAGACAAGCTAGCATGACAGTGAACCTTGGATCAGAAAAAGACAACATCAGAGAATCAGAGTCAGTTCTGACTTACAGTCTGTAAAACTCCATTTATGTTCAGAGGGGCTGTGCAGAATATAAGTCAGGGTTGCTTGGGTACAACACAATCCTTAAAAAGACAAAGAAAACCCTTAAACTAGCAGGCCGTAGAGAATCACAAAGGTATGCAGCCTGCCAAACAGGTTGCAAAGCTGTGATTTATTAAAGTTCTGTCTTTGCTAAGAGCTTCATCTAAAATCTGTTTAACCCAGTAGGAGTCTGCCCATAGACTTCAGATCTTGCTCTGAAACAGAAATGCTTGGCCAGCTGATAAAGTGAATTATACCACATAATTTTTCTGCTCATAAAAAACAAGCAGATTTTAAATTACTTTATTTCAGATAAGCTATTTACAAACAAGAAGCAAAGAGAGGCATGCACAGTGCCTTGTTAGAAGGAGGGTGAGGGGAGTTAATGCAAATCAGCATTAATTAGCAGTTGGCGTGAATTGTCAGAAAAAAATTAAATGAAACTCTGAATATATTCATTAGTCTCCATGTTTTTTCACCCTTTTAATAGATTCACATATGTGCACAGGAGTACTGAATTGGTTTAAACTGAAGGTCTAACCAGCCTACTGTCCTGTTTCCAGTAGTGGCTTTCAGAGCCACTCAGAGAGGAGTAAGGAGACAGATAAGAAAAAACTGCCCTCCCATCTATCTACCGGTCAGCATATATCTCTTTACAAGACAGTTTTTGAACCTTCAGGGCAAATACAGAGGGGAATAATCAAAACAGTATAGGAAGGTAGAAAGTGGTATGATCCCTGTGTCAGCAGCATTTTCGGCAGGACACTTTCCTTACAGGTAGACCTACATGTAGGCTGTTTGATGCCCCTCTAACTCTGCAAATGAAGCAGTCAGAGATAAATGGCAATGCTTTTTCATCTCATGTGCTTTGGGGATGTTGCAATGGATGCTGCAATCTCATGTTAGAGGGATGTTACAATGGAATAAATTGTGTTCATTCTGGCCTTGATTTTGTAGTGCGCATTATTTGCAAATCCTTCATTTCCTCAACATGCTGGATTCCTTAACCTCACTGCTTTCCATTGAGAATTGTCAGCATAAGCCAAAAATTCTTCCACCTACTATCAGATATGTGTTTGCAGTACTAATTTTGATGGCAGGAAAGTGGGGGGATACTTTGTTTAACTGAACATAAAGAGCTCTGCCTGCAGTTCTACTTTTTAATGTCTTCAGAAGTGAAATCCTGGGCTAAACTTCAATAGTTGACAGCGCGCTTTGTTGACAGAGGTGACAGGGCAGTAATTTCATTTTTTATTGAACTCAGTCTCAAAAATTCAGTAAGGGCACAAATGATAAACAAACATTCAGAATGAAAAATAGATTACTAGGTTTCCAGAATAATTAGCACACAGAACATTCTTTTCAGGATACAACTGAAATATTAAAGGTGACAATCAGTTTCTAGTTTTTCTTTACTCTCTAGCAGTTCTTATGAAAATCTCTGGTATGACATAGGATAGAGTCCACAGCATTTCTTTAAGCTTTGAGCTTATAGAGTACACCAAACTGTCCCCTATCCCTCTGCACCACTGCATCAGCTCAGCGAAGTGAGACCCACTCTAGGACAAACTAAATGTCAGTCGTAATGTTTATTCACATTTTTCCTGCTCTGCTGTTCCCATAATCTTGTTGCAAACTATCTAATTTTTTGATAGTGCTGTTTTTATGGAGAGTATAACTGCTTTATATCTGCTAGTTCATTACACGTGGACATCAAATGAAAAGTTGTTCAAGAAGAATTGCTGAAGAAGTTATTTGTCCCTTTATTAAGTCATAAAAACCTGCTAGGGCAGGAATTCATGTATCCAGCTGCGTACACAGTCAGTAAAAACAAGTAGTTAGACCCTACATAGCTCAGGGTTTCATCACGATATATATTTGTGTAAAGGCTAAAACTTAGAACTGTTTTGTTTGAAGATCTTTTCTCATAGACAACCAGATAGAAATCAGGTCATTTCACAGGCTGAACTCATATTCCACACATGGACTTTCTTGGCTTCCATTTTCATTCTCTTAGATTCCCACATACGTCATTCAAAACAAATTCCTAAGTCAACAATAAAAACAGGTAACAAATGTTAAGTCTGGATATATTCAATTATTGTGATCTCCTCAGGAACCGAGATTCTATTACTCACGACTCAGATCAGAAGATTTAAGGCACAATGGTATTCCTGATAAGCTTTAATCCACAAGAACAAAGACAGAAACCGTGCCTTGACCAGTAATACCTCAACCTTAGGCTGTGCTGAGCAGAATTTATTTTTGTCCAGTTCTGGCAGCCTCGCTTTCAGTATATATTTATAAAAGATTTCTGATACAGTTCCTTCGAAAAAATGGCTTGGGACATATTTTCTTTATTTTGATGGCTGAGGAAAAAGACAAGTTCTACCACTGTTGTTATACCGCTAGATTTTATAAAGGCTTTGCTAACATTACAGTCCATTTAAAAGGAATATGTCATACTACAGAAAGTAGAAAATTTGCCATAATCAGTGCATTTTTCACAAAAACCTGCAAAAGGGAAACATAAAACTTTTAAATAGATTACATACCAGCTAGAGAAAATGGTAACATTAAAAAAAACAACCACTAGAAACGTACTGAATAACGTTTTCTTCCTACATGCAGACTGCAGGGCACAACAGAAAATGAACGAGGCATCTGAAGGTTACAGGTGGGTTCTTTTCTGAATTTATGGGCAACTTTAAAATAATCAAGACTTTGACCCCAAGAGCTGTATCTCTTGAAAGGATGTTACTGACCATCTCTGTTCAGTCCCATGACACAATATGCTGAGCACTGTTTGTTTTCCTGGTGCAATTGTTCCTGGAACCCTGTAAGCAAAGACAAGCAGTTCTTCTGAAAATTAGGATCTTTGAGCAGAAGGGAGCATTAGTGACTCCCCAGGTCATGGGGGAACTGTGACACCAAGGGCTCTGCCTGTGCAATTCTTTTTGACCAATGTTCAAGGCACAGTGGTCATTACAGATATCCTAGTAACCTCAGTGGAACACCTACAATCTTTCTGATTTTGCTTCATCTATTGTTAGTTAAGAAAAAGGCTAAGGGATTTTTCAGTAAAGGAAATCTGCAACACATCCACTTCTTCTAAAAAGCCTGCTTTGAGTGGACTGGACAGCTACATTAGAAGAGCTGTGATATGATGAATAAAAAAATGCAGGGCTCAGATGAAATCTTGATTAACTTGTCATCCTAATCACCTCTGGAAACAGAGGGAAGGGGATATTTTATTTTCAAATTTTCATCTAGGTGACATTTAGTGCAGCAGAAGAACATTTGCATTGTTTTCCACTAAGTGTGTGAGTACGAGAATAAGAATGTGAGACTTCTTTGTGTTTTCAGTGTGACAGAGAAAGACAGAATCAGAAAAGTGGTTTTTAATCCGTATGCAAGAGATCAGGCTTTTATTGCCTGAATTTATATTTCGATATTTGTTTAGAAGAACAAGCACTGATTCGAACTTTTCCCTAAATTCAAACAAAATGTTGGGGTTTGGAACAATTTAGTTTACTTCATAAGGAAAAAGAAGAAACAGAAGAAAAAAGAATCTTCGCTGTCCCTTTCTGCTCCTAATTTGTCTGTATAAGGAACTAGTGATAGGACCAGGGGGAATGGCTTCAAGCTACGGCAGGGGAGATTCAGGCTGGACATGAGGAAGTATTACTTTTCAGAAAGGGTGGTCAGGCACTGGAATGGACTGCCCAGGGAGGTGGTGGAGTCACCGACCCTGGGGGTGTTCAAGGAAAGACTGGATGTTGTGTTGAGGGACATGGTTTAGTAGGAGCTATTGGGAATAGGTGAACGGTTGGACTGGATGATCTTCTAGGTCTTTTCCAACCTTGGTGATTCTATGATTCTATGATTTTCCATTCTGTCACCTTTTACAATATTCTTAGGCCAATATTTCAGGAACAACTATTTCATGTAGTTAAAAGTCTCCACTGAATTGATTCAAAGATTGAAAAACAGATACAGAAAAGTTGTGGGGGGAAAAGAAAAAAAAAGAAGTTAAACAGGGGTGACACTTGGAACCATTAAAGGTATTTAACTAAAATTACAAACTTTACCTAAGGATTAATCAAGAGCTCGGGGCCATGTTGGCAACTTAACTTCCTACTTGTACTACATATTGTAAAGTAGTGTCAAGTGATGCAGTTCATTTTGCATTCATGCTGCATAATCACCAAAGCAGATGAACCAGTAGAGGTAGTTACAAAAAATAATACAACAGTTACCTGATGCTGTAATGATGTTGACTGTATTTCACAGCCAGATTGCTAAACTTCTATCCTTGCTCAGGGAAACCAGTTATAAAAGCTGGCAGAATCATGGTCGTATTGGTAGTAAGTTACACATACCTTCCCTGTTTCACTGAACCCATGGCTCCTGCCATGATTTGGGCACTCTCGCAATCCATTTAAGCCCCTCATGCTTCCATATGCCTCCAGTGATATTTGAGGATAGTATTTCTGAAAATCCCTGTCTGCAAGAGAAAATCAGTCTAAACCCAACCCAGATGCCAAACAGTCATCACTTGAAGGGAGCTGTCTGCCTTACTTCCCTGCTCACCAGTGTGAAGACATCTGCCCTCCTCTGCCTGCACTCATTGCCACCAGCAAGCCCCAGCTGCCAGAAAACAAGGCTACTTCGGGAACAGAAGAGAAACCATCCTCCAGCCAACCATTCTCTATCATTCTGTTAATAACCACATTCCCATCTGTCCTCTGTATCCATCTGCTGTCCTCTGTCTTACATTGGGACTGAAAGATCCTTGCTGACTATGCTTTTGTTATGCTATAAAAACAAAACAAAACAAACAAAAAAAAAGCAAAGATCAAGAACACTATCCTTGATCTGTGCATAACAGATAATATAATAGTGGCATCAGTATCAGCGTATAAAGCCACGAGAGCAGGTCACCTGCAGTACAGACTAGCAGAAGCCACGATCTGTGACCAGGAAACACAGGTCCTTTCCTAGCTTTCCCCATCTGAAGTCTGGGCTAAAAAGCTATAGTTTACTGGGAAACTGAAAATCCAAAAGATCTGCAGGACCTAAGGTCAGATAAGTGATATAGTAAAATAGTAAGTGATAGCCAAAGCATGTGATCAAAGACAAAAGGATCCGCTGAAGGAAAAGATTGTAGAATCCACTTGCATGTTTCACTTGATGAAAGAAAGGAAATTAAAAAAAAAAAAAGAAAAAAAAAAGTAACATTATTTTCAGGGGTGAACAGGTGTGGAAAAAGCAAGAAAAATTGTTCTGCCTACAGAAATCCTACTTGTTATCCATAATACCAAGTATCATGCAGGATTGTTTAGATGCAGGGGTACTGTTTGTAACTAATTCAGTTACGTTTTACG
Source organism: Tympanuchus pallidicinctus (assembly GCF_026119805.1). Lineage (NCBI taxonomy): Eukaryota > Metazoa > Chordata > Aves > Galliformes > Phasianidae > Tympanuchus > Tympanuchus pallidicinctus. The sequence continues at coordinate 36,657,692 of NW_026294758.1, forward strand.
AGTCTTTAGGTAAATGAAATTTATAACATCACAGCACCAAAGTTTTAGCAGCATTTTTCTTTGCAGTTCTGTCTGTGCAGCAATTGGTTAGAGATACTGCTGAAAGCCACTGACTGTGAAGCATTGAGAACTCCCTGAACTAAAGAGAATACTTTTTCTCTCCAGTAATTTATTCTGGCAATGTGATACAGTGGTAATATTTTCTTTACAATTTCGTAAGTCAGGAAGTGTCCCAGAATATGCGAAGACAATTACATGAAATACCAAAAAAGAAAAACATACTCTTTTCTTGATCTGTCCGTAGGAATCTAACACTGGAAAGGAATCTGAGGGGGGGAAAAAAAAAAAAAAGAAAGAAAAAGAAATTGATTGATGCAGACACACAAACCTATAACAACAAGAAAGTTCGGAATCCAGTTTACTGTGGAGTCCTAAACACAAGCCTATTGTGTTTTGAGGCAGCAACAGCCCATATGGTCATACATTAGAGGGTCTCAAAGCAGTGGGCAATGTTACCACACCATATGTGCTGATTGGAACAACTGTGTTGATTTATATTAGTATGTTTAAGGTTTTTTTCCATTCCCATTTTGCTTCCTGTTCTTATTCTATTAGCAAAAAATCTGAGAATGTAAAAACTTGTCATTACAGGTTTCCAGCACTAGTATTACATTTGTCCCTAAAAGGAACTAAGCAAAATAAGTCTAAGGCCAACAGCACCTGAAAATGAAGTCTCAAACCTGGAAATATGTTTCCACCAAATAAAAGATCTTGATTTCTGCTTTGGCTTCACACTGGTTCTAATCAGTTCCCTGCTAGGAAGTAACTAAAAGGCAATGGCCAAAAATGAGACTGACTGAAATCTACCTCCCAAAAGCTGAACTTCACAATGAGCACTTGTTTCCAAGTTTCCACTTCTAAAGCAAAGCGAATGATGACTAAAACAAAACAAACAAATTAAACATTTTTATATGAATAAAACAGTAAACATGTACATAGGAACAAAAACCAAGGAAGATACATGCAAAAAACAGGAATGTATCCAAGAAGAAAAAAAAAGAAGAAAAAAAAAAAAAGAAAAAAGGTAGCATCATCTCTAATTTCCTGAGGATTACAAACTGGAGCTACACAGAACCTTTATACTATGGGTCAGTTCTGTGTATGAAAGTTATCTCTAACAACAGACAAACATTTTAGTTCCTACATCCTTTTCTGGTGAGCACTGTATATTTCAGGAAAAGACCATGAAAAGGAAAAAACAACCCTGTAACAGGAGAGATTCCTTTTTCCTGTGCATGCTGTTACATTGCTACCACTCCTTCCCACCAAATGTCTATGTCAAATGTAAGAACTACAAGATGAAGGTGTAGGTCATAATTTACAGATTAAAACAGTTAAATAAATGACTCTGTTGACACCTGTAATATTCCTGTATATATAAAATGTAAGAATTAAAATACTCCTTAGAAGGAGATTTCAACTGCACAATGAGAGGAGGGAACTCAGTCTCATTCAAAATCTTGGGCACTTTCCAACCAACCACAGCAATCATTTTTGTATGGTATACATTTTTTTCTGAATCTGATAAGAAAACAAGGTGATCCAAAGGCAGATGGCATTCTAATATCGAGCATATAAATAAAAGTAGTGTTACTCAGTTACATGTACATATAAATGTATATCTGTAGGTATGATTGTGCAGATATGTATGTACTGTATGTACACATACACACTGACTCTGCATGTAAGCTACTGTTATTTTTAAAAGCAAGTTCCTTAAGACAAGCACATTTTTGATTGCCTATAAATGAAGTAAATGAAATCAGAAATGAAATAATATGATCAGATCTTTCATAGAAGCCAATCGCTAAAGCAACAGAAATCCTTGCCTAAAAATCTAACTGTGAGGAGAGCCCATGCCATGAGCCAAAGGAAAATTGTGGGGATTTCTATCAGAGCCAAATTAATTGAGCTGGGGAAAGCAGAGCAGACATCAGTAGAGAAGAATGCGTGGTCCAGAAAAGTATGGAAGAGATGGTAGGAGAAAAGCACCAGCTAAAGAGTCAGACTACATACCACAAGCAAAGAAGCAGGCTCACCTCACCCAGTGAAATAATTTAAGGTGCCTTTAGTGTAAACAAATTCCATTCCACCAAGCAACACTAAACTTAGCAGCTCTTGGTCTTAGCAGAAACATTAATCAGATGTGTTTTGAAGTTGTTTGAATGGTAACCATATGGTCTTCAGAATGCCAGAGCTTAGGGAGCACAGCGCTCTGCTTTCGGAGAGCAAAGGACAGGGCCAGATGAATGCACTGAATTCAACAGAAGTAGTGAAGCGCAGTTCCATGACTCATTGAGCAAGTCTTCGGTTTGGCTACCAGATAGGTAAGGCCAATCCAGCCACAAAAGTCTTCCTTCATCCAGTTCCGCATTATGACAGAATGCCTCAGAGGGAGGCCTGAATAACTCCTTTTTATTGATGCTTAAAATGCAGTCAAATGTCACTCAGAAGTTGCTGAACTTGGAAAAGAACAGCGGTAATCAACCACTGCGTTTTTTTTCCTCTCTTCTTATCCCTTTTCATTTGATCCTAATCACTCTGCTGCAGTCGGTCAGTAAACACGGGATTTGAAGATAAATAAATGCACCCTGGCAGTTTCCTCAGCTGCCACTGCAGTGCTTTCTGACACATAATTAAAAAACAAATGGCAGATTAGCTTAATAATATTCATTAGTGTCTAATGAAACCGAGAGTGTTTCCTGTTCAAAGCATGTTGGGCTGTTAGTTGAATTTAAGCAAATTCTGTATTTCCACCCTTCAGCTATGAGAAGAAGTCTGGGGGATGGGGAAGAGGAAGAATACAGTTAACCCCTTCATTCTTGGTTATGTGATAGATTTATACTTTATCCCAAAGCCTTTCCCACAGTCCCCTTTTTCAGGGAAGGAAGGGTTAACAGAGAAGCAAGGCTGCCTTTCAGGCATTGTTGCTCTCCCCCCACCTCCACTTCTTTTTTTCAAATTATCCTAAGTAAGGATTTTAATGATATGCAGAAATCATAGCTGTCTTGCTGAATCGCTGTAGGACTGACCTCCCTTGACAGTTCTTAAATTATTCAGCTATCAAGGGCCTGCTAAACATTAAATTAAGCATCCTCTCTCCCCTGTCCTAAACCATTAAGTTATGCAAATGCACAGATAATGGGGCATATGACAGCTGGAGGCATTAATCAGGCAGCTCTGTCTCTGAGCTGTTGTTATGTAGAAACCGCATCTGCCAACAGACAGAAGAGACACAATTAGATCTCACTTAATGGAATGAGAAGAAACTACCGAGCTCTCTACACTCCTGTTAGGTTGTAGACCTGGGAGGGAATAAGGCACTTGGGAAATCTCATTCGCTCTCTGTTTCCTGCACTCTCCTTTTTTTTTTTCTTTTTTTTTTTTTTAATACCTGTTCTTCCAATTGCAATGAAAAATTACCTGTAATTGTTATCATTTGCAAACAAAGCCTGTCAGAAGACCCACCCGCTGTTTACAATGGATGTTTTTCTTGTTCCCTGCTATGGTTCTTTGGGGAATTTGCCTTCATTTGTTTTTTTAACTAATACTCTGTCATTGAGGGAGGGGGGGGAGAAGAAAACAAACAGATCTCCCTTTACGCCATTTGAATTAGTGCTTTAAAAATGAACTTACACGCTCTGTCATACCGAAGAAGCATATTGCCTAGACACGAGCTAGTTTGCCATTTGTACATATGCGATGATTTCTTTCCCAATAATGGCTAATTACTCAGGACAGGAGACTGCATACAGAATCCTCTCTCTTGCCTCTTTTAGCGCACATCTCCCCTCGACTGGTTTCCAGGAAAAGGGGTGGAGGAGTTAAAAACTGTGGGGTGCCGTAAGAATCTCTTAAGGAGGCTTAGAAAACAACCTGAATAATTTAATGCAATGTACTGTGAGAGTAGCTTTTAGAAGCTCTGTTCAAAATTTGGATGGAGATGGAAAATGGAAGCAAAAGTCTGAGCTAGATTTGGTAGGCAAACATGAGGTGTTGTGTTGGAGAGGAATACTTTCTCTGTGTAGACTGATCTCATGTCCTCCACTGAAATTTCTGAAAACCTTTATTAATTAATGAGGTATCTAATGGAATTAACATACAGTTATTCTTTCACCCGTGGTAAATTTTCCCTTTCTCTGTAAAATAAATACTTACTAAAATAACTTCATTAAATCATTAGAAAAAATCTCTAATATAGATATTTTCCTGTGGAGAGAGTGTGCTTTTAATTCAGATTATGTGTTAACTTTTTCAATACAAGAAAAACAAATCAATCAAAACATTTGATTTTTGGAAAGCTGTGATTTTTTTTTCCTGGGCCTTGCTTTAATATGATAATGTTTGTGAAGGAATGGAGAAGATCAGTGAGTATGCATCAGTTTGAACACTGCTACTCAGATAACCAACATATGCTCAATGCAGTCTGTGGTACAGATTTTCTTTTTTTTTTCATACCATGAGCAGAACTTGTGTTAAAAGTTTCGCAATCCAAATTGATTCCTGAACTTTTGAAATGATCCCTACTTCTTTGGATCAAGGCCATCCCAGATATGAGTACAGACCAGGAGAAGAACTCCTTGAGAGCAGCCCACAGGAAAAGACTTGGGAGTCCTGATGGACAAAATCTGGACATGAGACAGCGGTGTGCTTGCAGCCCTGAAGTCCATCAGTACCCTGGGCTGAAGAGGAGTGGCCAGCAGAGAGGAGGGAGGGAACTGTTCACCTCACGAGACTCCATCCAGAATAATGCATTCACCAGCAGAAGAGATCCTCTGTTGCTGTTATCGCAGCTGAAATGCACCACTCACCACCTCACCTTTCTCACATCCACCATTTACTCTCCATAAATGTTCACCAAATGTCAATAAGTGTCATTAGGTGCTATTTTTTCTGCACATAGGAATTCATTGACAAACTTTTGATTTGTATGCACTTCCATGTCAGATGCCATTCTGTCGGACTGCCTCTCTGATATCGTATGTCACATGGCAACAAAATATAATGGAATATTGTTGGAAACATTCAACATGTATGGCCGTACAACCAAGCATCCTCCTCTAACATCATGGGCCAACATTGTAAAATAGGAAGTATTACTTTCAGAGCTGCCCTCATAAAATACAGAATATAGTTAATGTATATACGTAACAAAACTTTGTTTAATTTTGATTTTCCTAATTAAAACATCTTAAAAAACAAAAAAGAGAGAGCAACAAAACCATAAAGCTAGTGGGACATGTGACCTTGTTTCTGTGAAAAAAACATATCTGCCGGGTTCAATGGCAGTGGCTGCAATTCTCAGTGAGCTCTCAAGAGGCTCAATAGAGGTCTGTGATGAAATTTTGCTCTTCCTGTGCTTCATCGTTAAAAATAATTGTTCACATGTGTACATACTGCCAAAAAGCGATGACATAAGGTGTGATTGTGAAAAGAGGGATATTTCTCTCTGTTGAGATATCTTATAAAAGCCTGTAAAGAGAGAAGATCATTTTTTTTTATTACACCTCTGTACACTTCATTTGAGATTTTGCAGGTAATGTAGAGTTAACAGTACACTGACGTTTGGTTGACAATGGGTGCACACCCAGGGTTGGGCAGGGCTGCTTGCAGGTCAGAGATGCTGCAAAGCAAGTAGTGCCAGTCTGCAAGCAAACTGCGAGCTAGGTGTTGGACTTGTCTGGCTTTGATGCTTACACCTTCCAAAATTCCACAATTAAAGGTATCGGGATTATTAAGAATCACAAGCTGCTTTGTGAACTGTGAACACAGTCACAGCTGTGACTATGAAGCCAGAGATCCATGACCTTAAGACTGCAGATGTATGCAATGTGTGTGCTGGATTCCAGTAGCAAGTTACTGAAGAGATCAATAAACAAAATAAGTCGTGAAGCAAATTTTGTTTCATTCTAACTCGTATTATATAGAAGCTAAAGATCTATGACAAATGTATGCATGTGTGTCATTACTGTTGCTGCTAACAATGTCAGGAAACAATGTCAAAAAATACAGAATGCTTAAAGCTGGTAAGGCTGCAATAGCTGAAGGTATCCAAGTAATCACCTGGGCCTGACAGAGTTGTTCCCATGCGGGGCACTCAGACCACTTCAGCTAGTGTTATCTTTACTTCTGTCATGGCGAGGAGTGTGTGCTCAGCAAGGCTTTCTGAAGCAAGAATGGAGAATGAAGAGAGGAGCACTGAAACTGCTGGCTTGATTTGTGGAGCAGCTACCCTGCTTGCTCCTGTTCATGAAAGTTTGCCCTCAATGATCGTTTCCTATGGATACATATCCATATAAACAGCAGGCTTCCATCAACAACATGAACACTTGGAATTCTTAATATTTAATAAAAGGACAGTGTACTGCCATTTTCCCATATTTTTTTTTACATTTCATATGTAAGTATACTTATTTTGGGAAGAGTTAACAGTGTAAAATGCTTAAAATGTCCAACTGTATACAATTATTAATAAAGTTCCTAAATTTGAAATCATAATTTTCAGTATGATGTTTGCACTGAATTTGAAAGTATTTTATCAGATATGCTGAATTATTTTCTATAATGAGCTAGGACTGAATATGTAGATTACCTTCTGAAAGTAACTTCATTATCAAGAACACAATTCTCATCATGCAGTATAGGTACAGTATTTGTGCTTCTCTATTCCAGTGAAAAGACTGGAATGTTATTTATACTTGCCTCTCAGACAAAATTTTTTTGCTTGTTTATGGTGTGTGGCAGGTTAGGGTTAGGGCTAGGGTTAGGGTGGTGGTTCTCTGAGGTTTAAAGCGTCCTTTCATAAAATCAAACTTATCTCTAAATATTTTTCTCTCACAGCTTTGATTTCTCTCACGATAACTTTCATGACATGGTGACTGGATCCACTGCAGTAATTCACACAGAATTGTAGTAGTTTAGCTAATCAAGGCAATGAACAGACTATTTTAGTACCACATGGTAGGAAATAGTCACAAATGTGGAGCAATTAAGGTTTGTAAATCATGGCAATTAAGGTCGTGTAAATCAACAGAATTACCATTTTGGTGTTCCTTCATAACCTTATGTCTGATTCTAACAGTTTTTCACTTACAGGATCCAGAGAAATGCCTTGTGCTGCTTTCTCTGCTACTTTGCCTGATCATTTTGACTGATCGTTCAGTACAACTTTTTACTCAGAACATAAGTAGTATCTCTGTTTTTCTACTCATTTCATATGCTTTCAGGCCTGGAACATGATACTTGTCAAGTTAAGCTCATTTTCTATTGCAGAATATTTGATAAATGTCAACATTTCATACAGGATCCCATCTCTAATAATAATCACTGCTGTATTTGTTTTTATTGTTCTGAAAGGAAATACATGTTTTTGCCATTTTTGCTCACGTCATCTGTCTGTGGTTCTATTAGACCTTATTTCATGCTGCCTGGATACTGTATTTTCTATTCAGGTCTATTTTTACCTTGCTGTTACAAAAGCCAGCAGTTTATATTCCAGTCCCAGAATACTTTTATCTGTAGATCAGTAGAAGTTTTTGTCTCCATCACTTAGCGGTTAACCTAAATTTACAGGTTGACTCAGGTCCTTATGCCTTCACCTTTACACCTCCTGTCCAGGAGTTCATTTCTAAAGCAGTAAAGATTGGCCTTCTCCCTCTGTTCCTTTTGCTTTGGTACTCAGCCCTCACCTGTGTTCTAGTTTTCCACATGAGTTCTATCAGCTGCTTTCAGAAGCATCCAAATTCCAAGCAAACGCACAATTCACTGTCCAATAGAACAAGTACTGGGCAGTATTCAGTTTGAATAGGAAGAAAAATAGTACTATTTGTGCCCAGGTCTGTGTACAGAGGCAAAGATTGCTTGCAGGTGGTTTGTCTCAAGACATTCATAGTGTGAGGACTTTTCAGATGCTCACCAGCAGAACTATCATATCCTTCTCACACTTGCGTAATGCTCCTTTTGACCCTTCTGCTTTCGCTGCTCATCTGTCAACAGAAAATAACACCAATCCACAGGTCTTGAACATATTTGTTCCTCTTCATCTGTTCAGATCAAACCTGACAGACTGGGCAAACCAGCCACTTTCTTCTACCTCTAATTAGGATAGAAATTCAGCATGGTAGTTAACTAACATTCGTAATTTCCTTAAAATAACAGCAGAGTTGATCACATGTTCTGTATATTCTATACTTCCCAGAATGTATGTTCTGCACCTTTTGTGCCATACCTCATACTGTAAGAAATCTTCCCTTCTGTATCCAGGACTGCACGGAATTTTTGAAACAGTCTGTTGAGTTCCTCATGTATGTAAAGGTAACTTAACTATGTCATTTTCTAGCATCTTCATATCTTTTTGAAGCTGGTATGTGAACTTCTTCTCAATCATTTTCCAAGTCTCTAGGTTTTCTATGAAACTTTTACAAATTTGTTAAATCATCCAGTGCTCATTCCTTTCCTTTTTCAACCTGATTCATTTTTATAGTACCCCAGGCAACATTAGATTTCCAATAAAAGTGAACTAGGTCACATCATTTATTCCATTCATTTCCCCTATACCAATTACTGATTTCCTTCTTCGGAATGTTTCATTTTTTGTTCATAATTGAAGCCAGGATTTTCTCTTCCTTTTTTGGTTTTCACTTTGTAATCACACAACTACTTACATACACAGGTTGCTCTGAAAATAATGCCTCCTCACCACTAACTACTCATTTTCACCAGCAATATACAAAAGCTTGCATGCTGCGCTCACGAAGATCTATACCAGTGGAGATGATCCATTTTTTCACAGCAGCTAGCGTGGAATTATTGCTAGGAAAATGTTCCCCAGCAGTCCATCTTTTATTGGACTGCATAGGCAGAAGTCAGGAGGTACCAAATGTGACTATGTGATGGGTGTGGTTTTACAGTCCAGCCAAGCGTGAAAATGTACTCCAATGTCTTCAAACTGATTTGAGGCCTGGCATTATCATCTTGCAAGAGAAAGGTTGTCTTCTCTGGCCTCACTCTTGACGTTTGAGCCTTCATCTCAGTCAGCCTAGCAATGTAGCAGTCAGAGTTGATGGTTTGTCAAGGTTGCAGGAAACCCAGAAGGGTCACGTCTTTCTTATCCCAAAAGAGAGCACACATCACTTTACACACTGAGGGCTCTGTCTCGAACTTTTTCTTTGATGTGGAATTCACAAGTCACCACTCCATGAGACTCTGGCTCATAGCAATGACACCACACCTCGCCACTGGTAATGATGCGAGCTAGGAAACTGTCACTTTCAGCCTTGCATTACATCAAAAGACCCTGACAAACACACAAACACTGTTCTTTCTGTTCCTGCATGAGCATTTGTTGGATATACCTGGTAGAAACTTTGCAATATTCCAATGTTTCCAACATCGTTTAACGCACTGAAGCTGATATCAAGCTCCATACACAGTTCCCTGGTCATAACCTGCCAGTTCACACGAACTAAATGTTTGAGACGCTCTTCATTTCATGATATAACAATTGAGCTTGGCTATCTGGAATGTGGCTTGTCTTTCATGCCGCTGTTACCACTGCTGAAATGCACCTACCATCTCACTGTGCTCGCGTTCATTGTCCACAAACCTTCAGTAAGCATCAATGAGTGGGTGCCATTTTTTCTGCATGAAGACATTCTATTCCACGCCTTTGCTTTGTATGCACTCCCACATCAGGCACCATTTTGTCAGACTGCTCCTCTGCTGCCATCTGTCACACAGCAACAAAATGTTGCAGAATATTGTTGGGAACGTTCAGTCTCTACTGCTGTGCAAGCAACATTCACTTCTGAAGTCAGGGGCCAACATGATAAAATAGGATCCATTACTTTTGGAGCAGCCGTCATTAATATTATGCATATGTAACATATTCACATAAGAGCACATAATGATATATATTTAAGATATATTAGATACTATTTATATTTTGAATAAGATGTATCCTATATACATTTTCATATTAGGTATATTTTATATCTTGTAACCCAAGATCATTATAGCTACCAGCACGTTCTGTGTGGATACAAGCTGAACTCTAAGCCCTCAGACCTCCCTAAGTCCTGAGCAGTACTGAAAATGATAATGACCCATGGCTTGTTTTGCTATATTACTTAATTAATCCAGCTGCTTTAGAACTGCATTCTTCTTTCACTGGATATTAAACCAACTTGTCAATTGTAATTGCAGAGCTCCTTTTCCCCTTTTTATCTTGATTACTGAGTCTACCTTTTCTTTGTATTCTATCTCTTTATTTCAGTCATTTTTATTCTGAAGAAAATATACGGCTTAAGGAGTTGAAGTAAAAAAACTGGCTAGCAAGTTTATGAAATAACCATCACAACTCGTATAGGAACAATGAGTATTTGAAATATTATAATTACAAATATTGCAGAAGTTCTATCTGTAGAAGTGTAATAAAAGTCATACACAGTGGTTTAGAGACTGCTGTGTTATATGCACAATTCTAACGCATTAGGGATAAATAACTTCTAGTTTTAAACAAATTTATTCTCCACAGTGTTGAAGGTGCATCAATCTACTAAAATGGGTTCACAGTGAACCTCTGCCTTGTGCAGAGCAAAACTGAGTATTTCTGGGGATTATCAGGTGAGACAATATTCACAAAATTACCTTATTCTCTATGCGCAAAAACACAGAGCAGCTTTTTAAAAAGTAGTTGCACATCTTTCTTGTTTTCATTTAGATTTGTGCTTCTCCTTTTCTTTTGACACTGAATAGGAAAAAATATGCAGAATGTGATACAAGGAAAACATGAGCAGCGTGATAATGAAACACTGTAAGGGAACAACACGTCTCCCAGCACTTAGATCACCGGGAGGAAATGATCTCTGATATTAATTCCCTTCAAAGAGACATGGCCTTCTGGTCAACACTGGTGTTGCTTTGTCCACCAAATATTCCAGAACTGAGGAATGTGAATAGCTTACTTACAGTACACAAAAGTTCAACATTTATTACCACTGGGAGTGAGAGCAGACCAAAATGAACAAAAACACATACAGCCAATCAAGTTTGCCAGCTAATAACTATGAATGAGCTTCAGCATTTCCTGTTGTTTCTTCAGAAATATCCACATTTTCATTTCTTTCTGTAACATCTGGCCCTCACATACATTCTCCTTTTTAAATCTGTATCTGTCTGAAGTTTTGAAGTAGTAAATTTTTGTTCATTTCCTAGGGAGCTGAAACCTAAAAAATAAGGAATCAATCCTAACACATGTGATCTGCTCTTCTTTTTTATCTCTCTACACATTTGTTTTTATTATTTTCTCAAGCATATTTAGTGTTGCAGTTTCTGTGTGGAGTATTATATTTTTTAAATAATGCAATATTGCTGACAGGGTTTGCATGACGGAATCATTGATATTGATGTGACAGCCTTGATGTCTCTCTGCTTATTATTATGAAGTATGTCTGCTGTGATGCAGAAAACAATATTCTTGATGCTCTCTTCACTCTACATGATTAGTTGTGCTGCCTTAAAACAAAATCTTAATTCACTCTGAATAGCAACAGTGATCTTGAGGATCATTAACAATCATTCTCAGTCTGAAATCCATTCACAGACTTTCCCTTTCACTCCCATTTTTACAAGGCAATAATCCGGTCCAGGTGGACAACTCCAGTGTGAGCTCAAATCATTCACCTCTGATGGGGGAAATGCAAGCAGCCCGGGTACCCCACTGCATGGCATGAGCATGCCTCTGTGAGGCACTGGGGGATGCCAGGGTGGATGAAAAACAGAGAGTGCAAGGACAGTAAACAGGATCAGCAGTATGAACTGAAGTGCAGGCATTATCCAAAGTGAATTTCCTCAATCTTTCTCAGCTGTCTTGTCTCCACAGCAGCCCAGAGCATTTGTATCTCATGAGAGAAGCCTATTCCTCTCAGGCAGGTCCCTTAGGAGCAGAACGGTTGTGTTTTAGGAAACAGGCCCCCTGCTTGGGAACAGGCATATGAGACACCAGCAGGTGATAACAGTGAGAGATGAGTGTCACACAAATAAGTGGAGGTTTGCGCATTCTGCTCCTCAGCCTTCTGAGCTACCTTGTCTCACCATCCTCTCCAACACACTGGCCTTCATTTAATGCTTTCACTTCTGCCTTCTCAGTCTCTGAATGCTATTCATTTGCTTGGGTGTGGAAATAGGATGAAGTTCTTAAGAGACTTATGTTGCTAGAATTCCCACAGCTGTCTTGACAACTTCTTAAGGAATAAATAGAAAGAGTCTGAGGCTACCCTTGCCAACTTCCAAATATGATGAACTATGCTGTATGCACAGTTTCTGCACAAGAAGTGATAATAAATCAGGCTAGTAGCCTCATGGCTGAAGACGGACTCAGCCTGTGAGCACAAATATCATTTCAATGCCAAGTTCTTAAGCTATGTTTCAAGTAACTGGCAGTAAATAAGCTGTGGCACTCCATTCTCAGCCTTACTGCTCAAAAAATAAATGGCAAATGCATGTACCTAAATGAGTTTACCAACAAAATGGAATGAATTTACAAGAAAAAATCCCTTTTTCCATCCAGAACAAGGATTAGATTCCACTCTGCAGACCTCTAAAGCACATCTACCCACAAGACACACTCCCCTTCTGTTCTCTGAAAACACTGTATTCCTACAGCAGATTCAGACTGTTCAGTAAAGTCTTCTGCCTTGGTGGTATGGGATTGTTGGCCTCAGACACATAAAGCTAGGTAGCAAGGCCACAGTCTTAGAAAGAGTTGCAGTGAAGGGAGTTCCAAACACTAGCTGTGTCTTCAATTACATTTGCTTAATATTTCTCATAGGTGCAGTGGTTTTCTTGAAGTTCTGCCAGTTCTTCCATCCCTGGATTTTCTGAGCCGTTCAAGACTACAGAACACATTAAAACTCCCACAGCCTCTAGCAGCTTACACTGTGGGGTCACTGCCACCAGTAAAAACCTGTGCTGAATGCTATCAAGGCAGTCACATCATTCTAGAAAAGGAGCAATAGAGAAGAAGCACTGTCTCTGACGCATGGCACCAAGGGCTCTCCCCAGACTATCCTGAGAGCCTTTTTGGATACCTGTGACAATTAAAATAATAATAATAATATGATGTGATAAAAATATTAATCATATCTAACACTTTCAACTCAGCAGCTGTATTCATTTCACGTATTTCTTTTCAGAAGCTTTGTGTATAAAGACTTCTAATGGGGAAAAAATAATCTGATCTCTGTTTTGCTCTCTCTGTCATATTCACCAGGTCTTTGTCTCCCTCATGTGTTCGAAGTCTATAGTCAAACATGAATTTGAGAGAAACTGGAATGAAGATTTCTTTCAAACATTTACAGGCAGGGCTTAAAATTCATTTTAATGTCATATGCAAAGTAAAATGAATATTTCCCAGATAAATTAAATACTTCCTACATAAAGGATAATTCACATCTGACAAAAGCAGCAACACAGTCCATTTGCAATTCGTGATTGATTTGTCCTGTTCCAATACTGTGTCTCACATTTCTTGGTAAACTACAATGTACCATTTTGCAAAAACTTTTTCAAGAACCCTAAACTTTTCCTTTAACATCAAGACTGCTGAATTTACACGATCACATAAAACAATGGCTTTCAAAAGCATCAGCCTCAGAAGGAGTAGAAAAGATAAACGTAGAAATGAAAAATATCATTAAATCTTAAGCTAATCAATCATTAAAATCAGTAATACCTTAGGAAAGATGCCTGTTTTTATTTCCAAAGGGAATATAAGGAGCTAAGGCAGATATACCATGTATTTTTTGTGTACATACACATCTGTGCTTCAACACAATAAGCATGAGATTCCTTTAAAAAATATTGGTATACATGGGAAAATTCCTCAAATGTATCATGTAAAATCTGCCTTCTTATTTTTCATCTATTCTCTTTTTTCTTTTTTTTTCTTACCTGCAATGACTGTCTTTGTGAAAAGCCAAGTATATGGTTTATCACTGTATTTCTAAGCTTTTAAGAGCTGAATGTGTTTCAATTTAAGGAGACTCTACAGAGTAGATCCTTTCGCTTCCTTGGTAGGGGAGCAAATTTCCTGTTTAAATCAAGTCATGCAGTATTGGACACATAAACATTTGAGCATTTAGGATAGGAGAAAAAGTGTTTCTAAAAATATAGATTCTTAGAAATTCTTAGAAGAACGCTCCCAATATTTCCAACAAAAAATACGACATGGAGAGAGAACTACTACACACTTAATTTTAAAGAAAATTGATGGCCATAATTTTAATCAAATGGAAGACTGGAATAAACCCACAACATTTCAGCTGTTGAGTTATAAGTCTCTCACTTGCTATAAGCCCATCTCATCAACAAAGGCTCATAAAACTCCATTTCTCTTTGCTGCTAGCTATTTGTACCTTTCCCCAAGGAGAATGAGGACCTTAGGCCAAATCCATTTCTCATATATGCTTTAGCTGCATACACCTGAAAGTCAGGCCTGGCAGACATCTTTTAATAAACTGAGGTAGATCCTAACAGTACTCGAAGCCTTCAAGTTTTTTAAGGCTTGTTTTTGTTTGCTTTTTATTTAATGAAAAGAATCTCTTTTGTAGCCTTTTTGTAGAGCTTTATTGTCATTTATTTCCCCATTTCTCGGCTCTGCAAATCCTGGAAGAATCTCCCAGCTAATTCCTATTTTAGTTTGGTTAAATAAATAAAAATTGATCAACAAGGTCCTGCAGCATTAAATCTTTTAATTTAGCCAGCAGTCTGTAAATAAGTTGTTACGACATAGCCAAGAACTATCTAAAATAGCCTGTACTCCCTTATTATTATTGTGAGCGGCTCTGAGGACATTAGTTCACAACCTCAAACCTTCTGAGGACTGTGTCTCATAGTGCCACTTGATGCTTATATTTTTGATCCAATTAAGAGTTCAAATTTTACCTTCTAATTCTTTAAAGCTAATACAAAATCTTAGCAGTTCTCAAACACTTCCCTGCTTTCAGTCACAGAAATTTTCTATTATTCATCAGTCTGTGATCTGATCTTCCATAAATCTCTATCTCCACTGCATTCAGGATAGCATACAGCTTTCTGAAGCTGTAACCCATCTCTCTGTTATGCTCTCACCATTCCTATTTAAAGGAGAAATGAAATAGTGTTGTTAGCTTTATGGTTTTGAAAATGCTTCCAACAGGGGAGTAGAGAGAACATTGAAGTATTCTTTATAATAACCTTTTCCTATCTAACAGTAAAGGGAAAGGCAGTATAGTAGAGCTAAAATAAAGTTGCTTCACAGGAGTTGCTCACAACTTCCACTCTGGCAGACATATCTGTATTTGAGTATTTTCTCTCCCAGCATTCCTTCTTCACCAGCTTTTCTTAGTCATACAACAAATGCAACCATGAACTGCAAGCAGGATTTTTAACTCAACCAGATAGGCTTGAATGACAGGTAGGACTCAAGAAAACGACTTCTGATGGGTGACTTGTCTATGGGATGAGGAACAGCTTCCACAGTGCTTTCATGCACCCGTTCTAATGCAACGTGATCAAATTATCAAGGGCCAAAATGTTCAGTTAAGTCAAATTCTTTTCTGCCTTCAGTTAGGATTTTGTTTAAGTGTTGAAGTACTCATCCCACAGCACAATAGATCCCAGTCGAAACATTGTGGGAAAGCAGTTCTGAAATAACGTGACATTGGTGCTCTGTTTGGCACTAGATGCTGCATGAATTCAGCAGCACTTAGTCAAGCCAGGGTTTCAATTACTGCAGACACCATGGAGAAAAGAAGACCAGCATGTGGGCAGTAATTTTCATTGTTTGTTTTACTCCTATATCCTTTGATAGCCAGCTGGTGATGGATGGGAAGCAGTAGAAATGAAGCTGCCTCCCTGTTATGGAAGCTGTTTTGTACAGCAATACAGATGCTAATAAAACCCTGTGAAATACCACATTTTCACAAACTGCTCAAGTGATATGGCTGTTATATGCTGATAATGATAAATTCAAGGAGTAATTGGCAACAATTTATTACTCTTTCCCTTGAAAGAAAATTACTTCTGTGGCTAAATACAACCCATATATTGTGAAAAATGAATTAATTCCCATCCTGGGCCATTCTTCTTACAGCTAGAAGCCTTGCCTGCTTATTCTTGATCATTACAGTGTTTTCACTGTCAGTGTTTTCTTCTTTCACTTACTCCCAGTTGTGAACTCCATGCTAAAAGGACCAATCTATTTCTTCTTTGTGTCAGACAGAATGCTGTGACCCAGACAAAGATCTTGAGATTTAAATCTTCTGACAGAAATAATAGCTCTGAAATAATTCTATAGTACAGAAAAAAGAAAAAAACTAAGGAGATAGAAAGAAAACTTTTCTTCATAAAGCACGCAGTGATAATTTCCCGTACATCTGACTGATCCAATAGGAATGCAATAAATACTTCTACAAAAAAAAAAAAAACACAAAAAACATAGCAAGTGAAAGGTGGAGATAGGGAGAGTTATTTGAATAATTAAAAAGTCATCCTCAGACACAGGAAGAAAGATCAGCATAAAAGAGAAGGTTTAGCCCTCATCTCTGAAATCACATCAGTGATTACCTGCTAGGGACAAGAAAGAAATTCATTAAGTCACTATTCATCCTGTGGCACCATTCTTCCCAACAAAATATGGCATCCATCAAGCTTATGATTGTAATGATATTAAAAAAAAAAAAAAAAAAAAAAAACACACACACACACACAAAAACCCCTATACTAAGCATGAAATATCCTTCAAAGAGCAAAAGAGCCAAAAGAAAGGTTCTGATACTACCAGCAGTGGCATGAACTCCTGAGCATTCTCTTTTATAGGAAATGTTTAATTGTTCTTTATTGAGCAGAACCTTTCCTTCTGCTTGTAAAAGAAATTATTGCTTTTCCCCTCTGGTTCAGTCAGAAGAAGTTAATAGTCCCCGTTCCCTGTGGCAGCCGAGACAGTTAATGACTGGAAGACTATTATAAACAGGGTTTATTGCCCAAATTACAATCCAGTTCCTAAGCACCTTCCCTGTTCAGATTGCCCTCCTGGCATTTTGGTGATTTTCTGACTTATTTTCCAGTTCACAAAGACAGTTCTCTGACATTTAAAAATTTAATGTGCTTTTTTTTTATAGCATTCACAATATATTGCTGCAAATTCTTAAGTGCATTGTGATATGTGGGTTTATTAACTTCATGACACCAATCAAAGTTCTTCTTAGCCAGGATGATTCTTTGCTGTGCAGCAAAACTTAAGTTCCACACAAAATATAAACTAGTTTCTTCTTTCTCCCCCAAGTTGTTACTTGCACTATACACATCTAAATGCCATTTTTGAGGAATATATATGTGTGCTTTACTTGCCTACAATTACAACTTCTTCAGGGTAAAGAATTTATGCACAGTTCTGCATATGTGCCGATCATTCTTACTATGACAACCAGAAGTGTACATACAGATTAACTGAAAAGAATAAAATCCCTGTTCTGCGGTGCTAAGAAAGTGGCCTAATGCAATGATCAAATGTAGCTGGCATGATTGGAGCACCACAGAGAATAAAGAGTCTTGAAAAAGCTCATAGGCTGATTTTGTCTAATTATACAGCATTTCAGAAACAAGAGATTTATTATACAAAACAAAAAATTAAATTCTGCGGAGGGGTCTTACATACCTAAGGACTTCTTTGTGATTATGCTTCAGAGATAGGCATCAGATTTTCTAAACAGATAGATGTGAATCACATACTGACTCAATAAAATACACAAGGCTAACTCTTATTAGGAGAAGGAAACCAATAAGTCCACTGTACAGCTTCTACCAATACTTCTATTGATATAAAGGGTCAATAGCAACAAAAAGTAGAAGGAATTTCCAGATTCTCACAGGATTGAAATGGACAAAGTCTCACCACAAATTCAAAATACCATTTTGGCCTTTCTGTTCAAAAAGTTCCCAAAATGACTGACCATTTTTGAAAGCCCGGATGTGCAGAAAGTTATCTCAAATTCATTGGAAGTGGGAGAAAAATTTGACTATTTTTAAATGTAATACCAATTCTCTAAGGCTCTGAGCATCACCAGTTCTGTCAGACCACTTCCCTGACCATGGTCACTCAACCTGCTACTCTTTTGCAATTAACAGTATTGTATGAGTATTGCATTACATGTTGGAATTTTTATGCTCTAGGTATAATTGGGGATATGCTTTGGGTTTTGATCATTTGTTTGTTTCCTGAACACAACAAAGCTTCTAAAAAGCATTTAGATGCACAGGAAAGATAGCCTCTGGTTTGATTCCAGTTAAGGATTCATACAAGATTGCAATATACAAGTGTGTATTTCCTTTTATAGTAAAAGGTATAATAAAAATGTTGTAAACCATCAGTATTATTTATTACAATGTCTAATTAGTATCTATAAACTACTTCAGTATCATTGCTTACAACATACTGTAGGAGTGAATTAGAAATGTGCAGCAGCAAGTGACAGAGGATTATATAACCAAGGGGGAAAAAAAAAAAAGATGTCTTCTAATGATTGCTTATTTTTAGCTATTATAATATGTTGAATTTTAAAAATGAAGAGATCATCTCTAAAAAGCATGGAGTACTTTGAAGCACAGAATTTGGTTTAAATCCAGGTTCAGCCTTGCTTTTTTCACCCTTTATTATGTCAGTATTCTCTTTATCTCAGAAACTCATTTCTTACTGGAAAAGATATGGAGCAATAATTCAAAGGATTGCAGCTGATGACAAACACCCTACCATTTTTCTTCCCTTATTATTGTGATATGTAACAATTGATTTCCAGAGCCAGGTAGCAAACTCATTAGGGACTATAGTCCACATATCAGTTTGCCAGAAGAGCCAACCCGTTCTTGGATTTCTTTCTGGGAACTGGAGCTGCTTCTACAACACGAGCAGCTGCTATACCCCAAATACCCTACAACAGTTACATCTGCCTGTGAGAGAAAAAGCACTTGAAATTAGCCCGTCTGAGCAGCATCACTTTCAAGGGAGCTCTCCTTCTAATCAAAGTCATCAGACATGAAATTTGTGGCTCTGTGTCTTCAGCAATCAAGTGCCATCATTTCACATTGGCGGCAGCAAAAGGGATTAGTAGCCTCTTTAAAGAAAACCAAACAGACATCCCTTGAGTAGTACATGAAAATAAAATTGAAGGCTGGATTGTTTTCTGCAGTAGTGTCTTATTTTTACAATTCCAGCAGTGGGAAAGAAAAGAGTGACTTTATTCTTAAATTGGAGCATTGTAACAGAATGACAGAGCAGCTGCTACAGCGTTCATGTTTTAACAAGTCATCCGAAATGTTTACTAAATCCTGGGTGTCTTTACCAAGGGACAAAGAAAGCCATAGCCCTCTGAGGAGCAGCCATTAGTTGTACAGTAGCCAAGGAATATCAGCCACTCTAAAAGCAAGTAAAGGACGAGTCCCTGTGTCCTACAGATCTTATACTGTAAGAAAGACATAACTGAGGAGTAAAGCAAAGGTTGCATTCATAGTCTAGAGAATCTAAGAGAAAACAGCAAGCCAATGTTCCCTGTGCTGATTGTGTATGCACCTCAGGCTCTGCCAGAGAAGTGACTCGGGCCTTGAACCAAATGGTCCAGTCAAGCTGAGCTCCTCTTCTGTTGGCCTTTGCAGGTTCTCTCAGCATGGAGTCCAGTGCCAACAAGCAAATTTCTTAATTTCATTCTGCTCTTTGACTAATTACTAGCTCCTTTCTGGGCAATGTGTGTGTACTAAATATCACTAGCTGAAAAGGTCTTGTATTTGGATTACAGGCAGATGATGGGAAGGATGACTTGGAAAGCAGAAACAAAGACAGAAGGAGCACTGGGTAAGCGGGTACTTGCAAAGCATCCCTTAGGACACTCAAGTTTTTCACTCAATTGCACTCAATTTTTTCAGATTCTGCTGTCTGATGGTAACACTCGCTCATTTGGCCCTGTCTTATATTACTCCTGCACCTGAAAAGATGCACCGGTACTCTGTGCTGAGCCTTCACATGGCCAGGGCCTGTGATGCCCACAGAGTACATTATGATGTTGGGATGCTCACCTCTGCTTAGTGGAAAACATCCCTGGGAGCAGCCCAGCTCCCCACTGCCTGCTCTGCCAGCTGAGCTCTGCTCCCCAAAACCCATGTGCCAGGCTGGGAGCAGACAGATCTGTATTCTGGTAACCTCAGTAGCCTGCACCTCTGTTTGGAATTTAGAAAGGCAAAGTACATGCCCCAAACCCTACCCTGTACAGCTGCTTCATACGTTCTTGCTAATAGAACTTTATATATTTTTTTTTTAATTTAAATAAATTCCAAATGGATTAATCTAATCCCTCTGCCCCATTGCTACAGTGTGCTGGATGAGAAAATAGCAAGTTCCAAGTTCCAAGAGCTAGATAAATTCAATTTATACCCTCTTGTTCCCAAACAAAAGGAGGTGTTCAACTTAAAAAAGCAAGATACTACAAAGTATGCTTTATTTGGCTACTAAAAGAGCCACAGTATAACTGTGTGGAAGACAGCCTTTCCTTTATATCATCCAAGATCTACATTAATGAGCAACTAAATAATCCCATGAACAATCTCATTTGCTGATAGAGTTAAGCCTTTAAACTATATTTTAGAAAACTAAGTTATCTTGCAGCAAACTGGAGAGTACTGTGCAGCAGAAAAATCTGTTCATGATGAGAAAGTGAAGCCTGCAGCCACTCACGTGGTTGCACTTCAGACTGTACTCCACAGCACCTCAGGAAAACCAGATCTGGAGAATCAGACTCCTTAAAGCAGTGCAGCTGCGGGTAGCACAAGCATCACAGCACTGACTGCGGGAGAAGCTAGCTGTAACAAACGGGCTGAAATAATGTCCAGTGAGTGCAGTACAAGATAATCCCTCTCCCAAAGCTTTGCTACACCAAAATAATCACGTGAATAGAATACAGCAGTGTTCCTCTCAGGGAATGGGGTGCCTCCAGCAGGTACATCATGCTTCAGTGCCCAAAGGGCAGGGCAGAAGACATGCCCTGAAGTAGGGAGTTACAGAGGCCACCTGCCTCCACCTCCCTGCAGAACCACAGCAGCCTTAGCTCTGCAGACACAGGACTGTCAGCACACCCCTCCCCCCCCCCGAGCTTATCCTGAGGGGTCACAGGCTGTGGCAGGGAGGGAAACCAAAAGGAAAATTGTTGCCTTTAGCTGCTTTTGAAGGCAGAATAAGCAGATTCTTGCTCACCACTGTGAGCCCACAGTTGCTTGTGCAGAAGTGTCGTAGGCTGCTGTCATTGAGATCTCTGACTGAAGGGCCCGGTGCTAAGCATCAGAGTCTCAGTGGGCTGGAGACATCTGCATCCATAGTGCAGCACAGCTAAGGACAGCACTTAGTTTTCTGTCCTCTTCCAGGACCTCACCACCTCAGCTGGCTTGTAAACACTTGTTTGTGAATAGCCATCCAGACACAGCAGAAGCATTTGTTGGCATGGGAGTGCATTGCTGGAAAAGTCTCTGCACCTAATGTTTCCCAAGAGCCAGGAAGCCTACTTTGAGTTGTGTGCCTACCAGTCAAAAACCAGAGTCGTTCATTCCTCAATTCCCTCAAAATCTTCCTAAGAAATAGTAGGACTTCTAGTTCTCTCTTAGTGAGAGTCTTTGTCCATTTACTCCATCAACTTTGGAAACCTAGTTTCAGAGGCACATAAGAGACCACTGACAAGCACCCGTGTTTCCACCAAGCACACAATCTCTCTTTCCACCTATCCTGATCTGTTGTCACAGAGTTGAGCAGATCAATCTATGTCCGTGACAGGGGCAACAGGCCTCTGCCCTCCCCCCCCACCCCAGTCCCACAAAAATGGGAAGGAAGGAGGGGAGGAAAAGAGCAGCGGCAACAATCTATGGAGGAAAACTTATTTTACTATAATATTGGAATACAAAATAACACAATATATACAATTTAATTGAAATTGAGAATAATAAATCAGACAAGATGAGAGAGAGAGAGTTCCAGGGACCGATTCAAACCTGAACAGCTTGGAACGGCTAGGAAAGCACCTCCAGCACCCACTGCCAGGCAGCAAGAGAGCGCCCCTCCACCTGGAAGGGCCAGATCCCATGACTGCTGTAATGTACAGGGATAGGTACCTGGGATTGGGGCAGTGACACTTTAATGCCCTGTACACTACATGATGTTTTGATGTGGAATACTGAAACCCAAAACCAAAAAAAAACATAGAACCATGGCATCTGTACATAACATGCACTGCAGAGCAGCAGGGAGCAAGACTGGACATCTTTGAAAAACAGGCAGTGAGAAGCATTGGAGCCATGTAGCACCTGCAGGGCAAGGCGCCATATCAGCCCCTAGGGCTAATCCAAATCTCCCAGGTAGCAGATGATCCGCATCTGAGAGCTCCAGAGTCTGTGCCTGCAGCACACATGAACAAGAATCAGGATCTCTCTCTGTTTCTTTCCTTTTAGTCCCTGTATCCTGGGATTCAGCTTCATCCCTGCAGGATGCTCAACAACACATGGACGTGAGTTATAGACAGGCTGGTTGCACTGGCAGAACAAGAGAGACTTTGGCATACCTGCAAAGGTCAGATTTTCCAAGGAACTAAGCCTGCTGAACTTGTGCAGTTGCGATTTTCTGACAGATTTATAGCACAGCCAAGTTCAGATAGAGGGCTCGAGCTCTTCTTTTACATGTTATTTGCACAGACTCTGCAAATTCTTGCTTAAGAACATGAATCTCTTCTGTTCCCTAACTCTGGTCACCTCTTATTAGTTGACATTGTTGACATTGTTATCTGCATTTGGGAATAAAGAAATGACTGAGCACTTTCCCAATTTCTTTTCCTGGAAGATCATCATGAGGCAGGTATTTAATCAAGCCTGCCTATAGATTTTTGCAAAATTTCAAGCTACCAAATAAGGTCTTTTAGAACAGGAAATTTCAGACTAAGCTGGTACTGGTAATGTAACCATTTCAATTGCAATCTCCATTGTTTTGAGGGATGGTGGGAATGACTTAAGAAAAGTCATAAAAATGTCTTTTGTTGCGAATGGTTTCGTTGTTTAACACTACACATCTATGAAAAGTAGAACAATTCCACCCATTGGGTGTGTTTTTACAAGGATTACTTTCTGAGCATGCTATAAGAGCAGAGGCCTACTACTGGAATCAGTGGATCATCTGTGCTTTTCATAACAAAGGGCGACTGTGTGGCCATTAAAATTACATTACCAACAGAGTACAACATCTGCTATGTGATGCATAGTGCTCTTCCTACCAGGACATGAGCATCCACATTTTGTAACAGCCCCAACCCGAGACTGAAGGCTAACTAAAAGGCTATAATTTTGATGAGATATTTTTTTCTTGTGTTCTCTTTATCTCTGCTGCTATTCTCAGTTTGATCGTGTGGTCTCTGAACTTCCCTGGCCCAGAACATTGTTTCAGTTACACTGGTGTGAATCAAAACTCTCTCTGCCTTCAATGCCTGTTACTGAATAGTATCTTTGTAAACAGCACAGCTGGATTTCATGTTTATTGTCCCTTGACTAATAGAAATGACTTTTCCATCTCCTTTACATGGGCATGAAACATATACCAGTTGACCACTAAAGTTTTGGCTGAGTTGCTCTCCCCTCCATTCATTAATCCTTTTGTGTCACACTCAGTAGATATAAGAGCGGACTCAGTAGCATTAGCACAGCTGCACAGTTTCTGGGAGCACTGCAATCTCGACAATGAGTACACTGCCACAGGTAAGTATATCATGGTCTAACTA
Organism: Tympanuchus pallidicinctus; assembly: GCF_026119805.1. NCBI lineage: Eukaryota > Metazoa > Chordata > Aves > Galliformes > Phasianidae > Tympanuchus > Tympanuchus pallidicinctus. Next base: position 36,681,580 of record NW_026294758.1, read on the forward strand.
CACCATGTTTGCAGCTAACACAACTGGCTGAGGGCTGGGGTGATGAAAGTTTCAAAAAATGCCACGACTCCAACCAGGTCGCCAGAATAGTCTTGGGGCACTAGTTACTGAGGCCTGTTGCCAAGAAGGCTTCTGGCTTAATTACTGTAAGTTTACATCTTGTTGCTATAACTAACAGTCTGACATCAGTTCTCCTTCATAAAACAGAACCACTTGAATGAATAGGAGCAATAGAATGATAGTCATAAAATCCTTTTTTGGACTATAGTTTAATAGTTTAATCACTATATTTTGCAATTGAGTTTTTAATACTATTGCAGCATTTTAATCTATGGACTGTAGTTTTTGAGACTCCACTTTAGATCTTATTTATCCTTATAGAAAAATAGATCATAAGGCATACAGCAACTTAAGAAACCACTTAGAAGCAGCCCTCACTCTTAAGAACTGGCAACATTTCATGTCAGAAACTTAGCCAAAGGTTGGGCAGGTGGAATATCTGTTGTATATAATCTGTTGTATATAATCAGAGCCTAAAGACTCTGAACAGAGTCAGTCAGACATGTAACAAACACCCTGATCACCACTCTTTAAATACTGAAATGAAATAAATTTATCTTCCACAGTTCCACACTGCAGATCTGGAAACTCTGAGCTTCTCAGAGCCGTGCCACAACATGTCTCTAGTGGAGACTGTAAGCTTTTTTCTGTTTGTGGGCCAAAGTGAGTAAGTTTTTTTAAGGTCATGCAGGTCACACCACAGATATTGACATCCCCGATTATGCCAGAGTTTAATGCTGCTCATCTGTCCTTTCATTGTTGTGCAATTTGAGCTACAAAACTGTTGCTATTGTGCATTCTTGGGCCTCCTGTATTTTCATATAGAGTCAAATAATGCTAAACTATATTAACGCCTCACAGAATGGACTTCTTTTTGACTTGAACTAGTATTTGTTAAATTTGAAAATCTGTTAAACCTTGTAACACGCTATTATACGTATTGGCATTTCATGTTACTTCTGCCCAGAGCTGCATTTATGTACAGTTATGTGTTTGTCATATGCTTTTATATTACTGTGTAGTTCTGTTCCAATGTCTTTTACATAGATGGGTGCACAGGCCACTAGTGAGGCTCTTCGCTACAGCACAGGAGCAAGCATAACACTAGTAATCACTGATCCCCTTCTCCTTTACAAATCTCTCACATCAACAACTGTAACTCAGAGAACTATCCAGCCTTTCAGGTTTTCCAGATGGCTGGCCTGTTAGTCTGGCTTAATATGAAAAATAAGACATCTCTTGTAATATAATATTATTCTGTCTGTGAATGTAAAAGATACAAGGAGCCTCTGGGAGTTAGCACAGGGGATAATGGATATCACCACTGCAGATTGTTTATGCTGTCTTTGGAGCATTAGCCTCTATGAACATAATTTGATTGTTCCACCTCTGAACAAGAGGCTTTCGCACAAAATGTCCTCCCTTTCACAGAAGCAGGAGAAGCAAACACAAGGTGTTTGCTGCCCCATATCTCAGCCCCAGGCAGCCGCTAGTGGAAGCAAATTCCTCCAAGTCTTTCTTTCACCATAAAGTTTTGTACATGAGCATTCTTAATAAAATAAGCTCCACGTTTTCAAAAATCATGCATTTTAAATGAAGTAAGCTACCTAAATAAATGCAATTCTTTTATGAAAGTGAGAACTAAAAGCACATGCGCTGGGCCCAGAAGTCCTCTGCTGTTCATTTCACATCAGTTGAGATTTATCAATGATAATTACCATTTAGGCTTAGTATTTTCAGGTGTTGTTTTCAGTATTTTTAAGCCAAATCTTTTCTGATCTGTGAACTTCACCTATTCTTTTATCCCCTTCTTGGCATGGATTGTCAGTGAGGATGAACTTCTGCTGTTTTGGAATGCATTAAGTAAATTCAGTGGTAGCTCGAACTAGGATTTACACTAGCATTAACTACCGTAAAACAGAAGATTTTTTTCAACATTTCATATACTACCAGCACGATTTTTTTGGCAGAGCTGAACATCTTGAAATCAGTATCCACAGAAGGAACTGCTTCTGTATTGGATAAGGAAGTTACAATTCAGTGTCTATGTAAAGTCATAGGAATCAGAGCAATCAGATCTCAAATTAAGATTTCATAAAGACAATCAAATATTTACCTACATATGATATCTAACGAAACTTGAAGGATCTGTGGCTGATTATCGGATGCATTCTTTCCCAGATGTAGGGAACAACATTTTCTCACTTAGATGTGGCTAAAAGCACTCAACAAACAGCAGAAAGATCAAACCAAACTTGGGAAAAGGTTGGTGTCAAAATCCCAGATATGCACTTACATTCTCAGTGCCAAATGCAACTGGGAGTTAAGTAGCAATTTGGCTTACTGTAAACACATAAGTTTATGTATTTTACATGAAAAGGTTAGATGTTTGCTAGTCATAGAGTGATTTATTTCACTTCCTGAAATGTACACTCAGCTGCCAGTTAAAGACTCTGACTACTGCTGTCAAGCAATTTCCTTTTGAAGTAATGCCATAATTAAAACCAGGGCCAGAGGGTATTCAGAACACAATGGGATTGCTTCCCTGATTTAACAAGGATGTAAAGAAGTAATTGAACTTAGAACTTTTTTCATCTGCAGTTATCACTGTGATATAGGTCAAGTGAACTACACATTGTGGGTGATATATGTAGCTTGCCACTGTGTAATCTGCCACACTTTCCCTAGCCACAGTTTTGCTGCATTACCCTGATGTTAGTATTCATTGAACCTCAGTATCCAGGAGGGCAGGAAGGGAAAGCACAGGACTGCCTCTGAAGGTGACTCCAACGTACACACCAACAGGTAAAAACACACTACTCCCAAAAGAATATTTTTTTTTCACTTATGCATCAAAAATTAAATTTCTTAACACTAGTTCTAGTAATAAAGCTTACAGATGACTCTGGTTTTCATCATGGAACTAAAGCAAAGAATCATGTCAAAACATCTGTGAACTCAGATTTATTCATTATGGTACAAATTCTAAGTAAATTAATGGCAATTCCTTTCATAACAGTTTAGAAAATTGCAGCCTTTCTCATATTTTCTTCAGACCGTTCTGTAAATAACCCACTTATAAAATACTCATTTTTTGCTTTTCATGCAGGGTGCAAAGGCAGGAGATTGAATTTGAATTTTCTAGGATTTCAGAAACCATACCGCTTTGGTTTTTGTCACATCAAACAGACATTTATTCCTTAGCCACTTAAAAATAAATAAATAAATAAATAAATCATACTCAGAATCTACCTGGTCTTCCACAAATCTCATTGCTTCTCTTTGATCAAGGTCCTCCAATCATTCAGTAATCCATGGGTAATTATAACTTCCTAGCTTCTTTAGCCTGAAAGAGACCAATTTATCACAGGCTGTCATGAATCTTGGTTCTGAATTATCAAGAGTCCAATTAAAGATAGAAATGAGGTTACTGCTTTCCAATTAAAGTGATTGATGACATGTAAAACCTTGTAACATTTCCCTTCTTAATTATGTACACTCCCATCAAATATGAAGAGATTCACCCTCATTTTATTTTTTATCCAGAGAGCGAAGTACAGAAAATATTAATCACATACTGATATAGTTCCAGACCTAATAATGCTTTCAGCATACATTAACAATTTCCAGTCTATCAGCTTCTGAAACGTATTTAATTTTTATTTCTGTTTCACTCCAAACATTTACTTCAAAGCCAGAAAGAGGCGTAAATTTTTTACAACCAAGCATATTCTCCTGGTACATCTTAAAATGTTAAGCCACTTTCACTTTGAGAAGAAAAACAAAATTTAATTTAAGCACAAACAAGAAAAATATGAACATGCAAAGTGCCAGCTGACAATGGAGCAGCACTCTCCGCATCACTGTTCGTATAAATAATTTTCTTCCAATAGGATTATCTAGACAAATAAGGACATGCCAAACTTGCTTCTAATTCTTATTTCATTATTTTGTGCTAGTCTTGGAGATAGTACAACAGTTGTGCTATGGAAATCACAGACTCATTGAGTTAGCAGGGTCCTCTGAGTCCATCAGACTCAACCCCATTGCTTGAGCAGGACTGGTGCCCCGGCCCATGTCAGAGGCAGCCTTTGGCTATCTCCAAGCAGGAAACCCCCCCCAGTCTCTGGGCAGCCTGTGCTAGTTCTCCATCGTCCTGACAGCACAGAAATGCTTCCTGGTGCTCAGAAAGAGCCTCCTGTTTTCCAGTTTGTGCTCACTACCACTTGTCCTGTCTCCATCTCCTTTGCATATTTCCCTTTGGGTATTTATAGGTCTTGAGACTCTTCCAGGCTGAAAAGCCCCAGCTCTCCCAGCCTCTCCTCAAAGGAGAGGTGCTTTAGTCTCTTCATCACCTTGGTGGCTCTCTTCTGGACTTATTCCAGCAAGGCCATGACTCTCTTGTACCAGAACTGGACATGAACTGTAGGTGTGGTTTCACCAGCATTTAGGGGAAGAATCACCTCTCTTAACCCGCTGGCAATGCTCTGCTAAAGCAGCCAAGAATACTATTAGCCTGCTTGTACACTGCTGGCTCACACTTGGTGGCCACCAGGACTCTCGGGCCTTTTCTGCAGAGCCACTTTGTAGTGAGGTGGTCCCGAGCCAAATACATGTACATGAGACCATTCCTCCCCAAGTAGAGGACATTCTCCTAGCTGAACACAGAGAGATTCTTGTCAGCCCCCTTTTCCAGCCTGTCAAGGTCTGTCTGGATGGCAGCATTGCTCTCTGGTGCACCAGTCCCTTCTCCAGTCTCATGCCATCCACAAATTTGCTGAGGGAGCATTCTAACCCCAAATTCAGAACATTAACAAAGACATTAAACAGGACTCAATCCAGTATCATTCCTGGGGTACACCCCTTATTACTGGCCTCTGATTAAACTTCGCAACACTGATCACCACCCATGGGTGCAGCAGTTCAGCCAGCTTTTGATCCACCTCACTATATGCTTATCATACCTCATCAGCTTCTCTAGAGGAACCCTACAGCAGACGAGGTTGAAAACTTTAGTGAAGTTCAGGAGGACAATACTCACGAGTTCCCAGGATCCACCAGCTCAGTCAGGCATGATTTCCTATTGGTGAGTCCCTGCTAACTACCAATGAATTTCTTTTGCTTCATGCGCCTATAAATGGTTTTTAGTATGAGCTTTCCATCCTCTTCCCAAGATTCAGGCAAGGCTGACTACCTGTAGCTCACTGGGTCCTCCTTGCCCTTTTTTATGACTTTTATTCTCATCCAGTCTTCAGGCACTTCTAGTTTTCACAGTCAAGCAACAATAATAGAGGGACATCCTAATGACATCAGCCATGTTCTGCAGCACTCACAGGTGAACTTGCAAATCACAGAATCATAGAATGGCCTGGGTTGAAAAGGACCACAATGATAATCTAGCTCCAACCCCCTTGCTATGTGCAGGGTCGCCAACCAGCAGACCAGGCTGCCCAGAGCCACATCCAGCCTGGCCTTGAATGCCTCCAGGGATGGGGCATCCACAACATCTTAGAGCAACCTGTTCCAATGCATCACCACCTCTGTGTGAAAAACTTCCTCCTAATATCTAACCTAAACCTCCCCTGTCTCAGTTTAAAACCATTCCCCATTGTCCAATCACTATCCATGCTCATAAACAGCCGTTCCCCCTCCTGTTTATATGCTCCCTTCAAGTACTGGAAGGCCACAATGCGGTCTCTCTGGCGCTTTCTCTTTTTCCAGCTGAACAACCCCAGTTCCCTCTACCTTTCTTCATAGGAGAGGTGCTCCAGCCTCTGATCATCTTAGTGGCCCTCCTCTGGATCCACTCCAAGTGCTCCACATCCTTCTTGTATTGGAGGCTTTAGGCTTGGATGCAGTATGGGGCCTCATGATGTCCAATTCACTCAAATATTCTTACCTAGGTTCCTCTTTGGGTATCGTGTGCTTTTTTCATTTTTCCCTTTTCCCACCCACCCTCCTCCCTCCTTAGACTAGGGACTTTTATATTACAAACTAAATAGAATGCTAGCAACTCCTTTTGTGAAATCATAAACACCACATTTTGCTTTTCCACAATGTCTGCCCATGTGATTTAAAAAAAAAAAAATTGCCAAAATGTTCAACACAATTCAGAAGAAGCAAAGAGGTTCTCCTTTGGGTCAATGGATCAGCCACATACAGCCATTTTAGCCTTTCTTTTTTTCCTTTTTTTTTTTTTTTTTTGTCACCACACAGGAAACTCTACAGAATAGGAGGCTCAGAGGCTTTTGAAGCAAAGAATCATTTATTAACTTTCAAGTCACAGTTAACGTTGAAAATAAGTCTACAGAACTCTGTAGGAAACTGAATTCTAATTAAATGTTAAATAGCTTTAATATAAGACTTGAGTTAAATCTTCATGAATGGCATGAAAAGCATCCTTTAAGCCTATTGTGCAGTCTTTTTTTCCATGGTAATTGTAGGAAATATTTTCAGAAAAATAATAGGTGAGGGAAACATTAATAAGGAAAAAGGATGATACTGGAGTCTAAAATTCTAACACATACTAGGCATGGAGTTCTCACCCTTTTGCCACAAAAAGCTTCAAACACACTGTGCTTCACAGCATGCTGTGAAACGTTTTATTTTCTTCACCAACTTTATTTAATTATTTTGAGTTACATTACATTGATAAACATCTCCTAACAGCAGTCATAAAATGATGACAAGAGGAAGTCACCCCTTGCCCCTATCCCCTTATTTGCTGTGAGATTTCACAAGAAAAGGAGCAGTCCATCATTGATATTATTAGATTATTACTACTGTATTAGTGTTACATAAAACAAAAAGACTCAGTTCTTTACCAGAAACACAGCAGTCTGAAATCAGTTGCAGTAACACTGAATGTTATAATAGGATCAGAGAGCGTTTATGTAATTTAAAATAGGAAGCCAGTATCAAAATACATTAATTGGCACCAAATTCACAGGCCAAGAAGGAAAAGTAACCCAAGTAGGGTATTACATAGAAGATCTTCTGAAGATCTTTGCATTAACATAGTTCCTCCCCTACCCCAGAGTATCAAAGTCTGGAATAAGCCATAAGATTCAAGTAAGAAAAACAGACCTAAAGTGTGATGTATTGTCAGGAATAATCAGAAGTCAAGACTTACAGCAGCTGGGCAGAATCCCACATACAAAAGCTGACAGAACTGAAGCAACGAGAAGGCAAAGAAAATACTTAGAGAGGAAAGACACTTTGGACTAAGAAGTCAGTGCAGAGAAAGTCACAGATTCATAGAGTGGAATACAGCAATCCAAATTGGCACAAGGGTAGCAAATTAAAGCAGGTTTTTGGTAGGAGCAGCAATACTCACACTCCAGTATAAGAATACAAAGTTAATAAACTGAAGTTTAAAATAAGTTTCTCTTATGAAACTTATTTTATAATATGAACTCTATGCAGTTCATATTATATACTAATTTAATTCTAAGTCCATGCATCTTAGGTCTCAACCAGTAAATAGAAATACCAAAAAAAAAGACCCAGTCACTAGTGTGTACTACTGCATGGGACTGTCCTAAAAACTCATGCAGGGAAACAAAGTTTTGAACACAGTGGCCTGAAGTTCAGAAACTAGATATTGACTCCTGAAAACTATTACTGAAACAACTGATAAACTAACTAGACACCCTTAGAGAACACTTAATGTTAGTTTGCCACTCACTGTTCAGTCGTATAGTCTGTGTAAAGCTCTATAGAAAACTTGTAAGAAATTCTGCCTTTAGGAATTTACTGATAACAAGGTATATTTGAAGAAGTCATTTTCTAACTAGCAACAAGAGACAGCTGAGATTTTTTTTTCCAAAAAGCAGTACTGATTCCTATTCTGCGTTTATGTATAATTAAAGAACGACTAGTTTCAACTGAGCATTGTAGTGACATGTCTATGGTCAGAACTGAGATCCATAGCATCTCACAATGCTTTAACTATACATTAAGACTGTTGCTTTGCAAATTTTGGTTCCAATCTTGATCAGTCTAATACTCTTCATCTTCAGATAGGAGCCAAGACTGCCAAGCCCCTGGAAGGCCTTAATTCCATGCAGATAACTAAAATAGCTACTGGAAGTACAAGAATATGTAATTTGTGCGCTATGTCTGTGCACAAGCACAGTGATTTCCAAACACTTTAGCTTTTATTTGATAGACATGCAGCATGGCTCTAACACATGTGCATTTATGACTGATGCATCTGCATGAAGCTTCTCATGAATGTTGCAAGCTTCTGAACATCTTCTACAGTCACTGCATTATACAAAGAGGCACGGATTCCTCCCACAGATCTGAATTGAAAACAGGAGAGAAAAAAAAAAAAAAAGTTTTGTATATGCCAAGAAAAGACAAATATCATTTACAGTTACTTTTCCCCAACTGAACAGAAAGAAATTCATATTTTATATGAATGAGAGGCAAAATTTTACTCAAGGTAAGCAGGCAATCTAAAGCAACTTAGTATTTGTTGTTATAGCTTTACACTGTAGCCTTATGACATCAAAAAAAATCTAACTTTTTTAACTCCACAAATACCACTGTAACACGGGAAGGAATTCTTTCCATCAGCTAGATAAGTAATGTAATGGAGACTTTACGCAATGACAGAATTTGACAAAATGTCACCTTCTTTGGCATTTGAACAGAGACAAGAAAGGTTAATCAAGTTGAGAGAAGGCAGAATTAACAAGAAAGCTGTGCCCCATCACACCTAAACTACAGTTGATTCACCACCGGTTTTTAATTACAGTCTCAAGACTGCAATTCCCAGTGCTCCCAAACCAATATGAAGAACAGCTTGTAAGCAAGAAATGCTGGTAAGTCAATACACAACGCCTGCTGCTGTATCGCTGTAATAATTTTTTATTCTGCACAGCAAGGGGATTCATCTCAACGCAGCACTTACCGATGTCCTTTCAGAGATATCATGTTAAGTTCCACAGCTTTCTCAAGGAATTTCTTTTCCAGGACTTCATCACCCTTGATGCTGCCAATGCGGAAGGGGACGTTCATTCTGCTTCGGTTCTTCTTCTCCACTGGACATCTAGAAAAGTTGCAAAATTAATGATTATCCTGCTTTTTGCTAAATTTACATTTTCCATTACAAACAATTTCAGAAAGTGAATAATTGCATCCAGCTCAAAAGTCATTGCTCCGTAACTAAAGCAATCATTACTTTCTGTGAAAGAAAGCAAAAATCCTCTTTTCAAAGTATAATTATGGTAATAAGAAGTGGAAGGCCTTTCTGACATACCCAAAATTGTCTCTGACAGATATTTCTATTCTGCTGGCCACAACTGCTACTAGAATTGAGTTCGACCCATCTAAACAGAGGTAAAACAAACAAACAAACCACCACAGTATAAGGAAGCTTCCACTGGAGACTTTAATTAGTAGTTTCAGTCCCTCTTATCAATGTCTTATTTGGTGTTATTAAGAATCATGAACACAGAGAGGAGAGTGATCTCTAGAACAAATTTTACATTACATACGTGGCCACAACATTTTCCTTTAATCTAAAGCAGAAGATTTAAGATGCATTTAAAGCAAAATTACTCTTCATTTTTTTCTAATCTGTGTTTGTTTTATGGATTCTGTTTCATTTGTAATTATTGTGGACAGAAAAAACATGGCAGGGCAAAACGTAAGGGGAAAATGGAGGGAAGCATTTAATATTTAAATACTTGTCCTTAGTGCTTCTGGTTACAAAAGAGATACAAAGCCACAGTATTCTCCAAAATTGTGATGTAAATTCTTGCATACATTGCATACATTCACAAGGAAATATTTTTTATTATTCTATTTTTGACACGGTTGTGGGTTGAGTTTAGGTTGGACTGTTTTTTGTATGCAGCAGGGGTGTTGAGTTCTCCATTGGTTCCTTTGTGCAGATTAAGTAGTAACTAATCATAATATTAACATATGTAAGTTCTCTGTGCCATCTGTAACCAGGAAAGCACTCTTTCAAAAGGCCTATGCTTGTAAGGATTCTCACATTTGGATATATATATATATGCTCCATGTAAGATGACCCATTTCCATTCAGGCAATCTAACACAACTCAAGCTGTAGTGCAGAGTCTTTAGAAAGCAACAAACTGCAAATGGCACACAGCACTTTGTGGAACAGTCTCGATTCACAAAAAGCTTGTCACACCTCTTGCTCAGTGAAGCATGCCATGGATGGGTGGTACATTACAACTAGGAAGGCAGCTTCAAATTAGAATGGATAAGAATGGATCTGTGACTAAAAAAATGACTTGAACTGTGTTGCTATGCAAGATGCATACAGATCACTTAATGAAGTTTTCTTTGCTTTCCTTATTTGCCAGTTCACCATCCTACTTGCACTGGATTTGCCTATCAAGTCCCATAGGCCCACTTGCCAAAAACAAAGATTTTTTATTTGCCATAAAATGTTTTTTCAAAGCTTGATTTGCTCACCGTTTTATGAAAAAGCCCTCAGGGTTTTAATAAAGTAGGATCACAATTCTAATCATTGCAATGCCAAAGGCAAAGTTGCTCCCATCATGAAAATGGATCAGCAGAATGCATTGAATATTATGAACTATATCTTTGCCAATTAAGGTTGAGGCCAACTTAAATTTAAAATCTAAATTTAATTTCTCTATCCTAACTTTGACTCTAAAGTTATTTAGGTCCCAAATTTTGACTATATACTGAAGGCAAAGGAAAATATTTTGCAGTCTGTCATTTGACAGTTTTTGAACTTATGGGTATTGAAACCATTGTTGCTTTTTACAACACCAAGATTTAACTACACATTTTGGGTCCTGTCCAAGGAAAAAAGCCTTGCATCCATACACAAACTGTCAAATCTGTTTTTAAATAACATCAAAAACAGCTGAAAACAAAATACTTTCTTTATGCACAGATTTTTATGCACAGATTACATTCTGACTAATTCAGCAAGTGTTACAAAACTGACTACAATTAATACAGATACTCTTCCTGAGTGTACTAAAAAAAAAAAAAAAAAAGAAAGAAAAAAAAAAAAGTAGAGGTTTTGATTTCTGGAGAGATGGTTAGAAAGGAGATGATGCAGAACTCCTCTTACCAGCTTCTTACCAGCCACCTTTTCGGTTTTGGCCTGTAATTCTCAAAAATGCAGTAAGCATACTAAATAGTTGCAACCTGCTTTCAGTACACGTCTCCTAGGCTCCTGTGTTTTACTAAGGGCTTCTCAAGTGATTTGTATAGGATAATAGGAAATAACATCCTACTGGAACAAAACTCACCCTTGGAGAGTTACCAAGTGAATTATTTGCATAAATAATCTCTAGGATTTCAGGACTCCTCAATTTCAGTATATTGAAAAAGTAACTTAAAAATGAACTTGAAGTTATGCTTTAACTTTAGCTGCACAATACATTTTTAAAGCAAGGGGAAAACACACAACTTACACATAGAATCCATTAGACCTATCTATAATATCATAAATCATTTGTGATTTGATTAAACTAAGTTTGTCCATGGCTGCAGCTCCACCATTGTTCTTTATCCACTCCAGCACCAGTCCCATGATATAGATACTGCAACAAAAGAAAATATTTGTTGTTTCTTTTTATCTGACTGAAAAAACAAAAACAGTCATGAATAATAGTACATTAAAGTTTTAACTGTGAAATGTTGTATTTATTTTTAAGGTATTTGTTACAGTATGAGACCTGTACAGCTGCTCTACTCAAGACGTAAGAACAAACCTCAAATCTACATGAAGTAAGAATGCCAGAAATCTAATCATGTTTTCACAACTGTTAAGAATAAACCTACAATCCCATTTCTGTCTAAAAAGATCATTTTTCCCTCCTGAACAGTGATGTTTGACGAAACAAATAATTAATGTATTGCACTTAGTTATTCATTACCATTGAAGTTTAAGCAGGGTCCTGGAAGCCTACTGAAATCACGTCTAGAGACCAAGTATTTCAATGCCAGTTACACAGAGCAACATAAAAAAAAAAAAAAAAAAAAAAAGTCCCCAAGGCCTTTTGCCTTTGTGCTTTTGCTATAAAACTCAGCTTGTTCAAGTTCAGACATTTCCCACAACTACAACATTTTGCATTAATAAACTGTTCACAAGTTTTTATGGCACCTTTCCAACAGATTTGTTTTTATTTTATCCCTTCATTACAGATTCCAAGGGAGTACTCAGAGAACATTACCCTGCAAGTTCCCCTAACACAAGTCTAACAGGAGTTTGTTTTAAACTTCACTCCTTCCAATTTCTCAGGGGATGCTATTCTCAAATCTTAGAACACTTCAGAAAGACTGTAGAATAAATCAGGTTACAGATTGCCTTTTACAAATACACCTTATAGATTTGAGAGCACAGCCTTGCTACATTTATGACAGCAGGCTGCCAACAGCCCCATTAAATGAAGAATTGCCTAGACTCCTGACAGGTACACAGGGCCACATTCATCTCGTGCTTTCATTTCCTCAAGTGAAAATTTTGGACAAGTAATGTTTAAAGAAGTTAGGCCTGGAATCATCCACAAAGGTCAGCCAGATTAAACCCTTAATCCATGTTACATGTCAGCCAAAATAATGTTTCAGGAGCAATTTTAAATGCTAAACAAACCCTTGTAGCTTGAAATTAGTCTTTTTTTTAAATAGGAAACGCATTGCAGATTTTAGCAAAGTAGATCAGGGTCAAAGAGTTAAGCGCTGTAGCACCAAAATGTTAAATCCATTGGCATCCTTTAAATTTAACTTATCATCCTGCTGAAATAGCTGCTGTATATTCTGTTAATATTTCCTGCCTGTTTGCCACAAACCCTAAGAGAGTGCAAGGAAAAGAAGAGAGGAAAAAAAAGTTAAGAAGTTTTGCCAGTTCCTTATAAAAACTGGAACAGGCACTTAGAACCAAGCCAAATAGACAAACACCATGCCAACATTTCTGTCTGCGTTACATTTTGGATTCTGGAGCACACTCCACCTTGAGTCTGCAGCATCAAGTGAAATAAAGCAAGGCAGCAGTCAGAAAGGAGAAAGGTTGTTAGACCAACTTTATTTTCCATTCTTTTAGTTCTCCACTATTCTATTAGTGTTCTTGAAAGACACTGAATTACAGCTGAAGCTGCATTTGCTTTTCAGAATTTATTCACAGTGGTTAAAATTAAATAAAAGACTGCAAAACTTAATTTTGGTTTTTCTTTTCAAATCAGAGAAGCAGCACTGCTGAAGTGTTGAGAACTTTGTTTCTTTAAATGGAAATAGCTTTGCACTTGGAAAACATGAATGGCTGGATTTGAAACCCAGCATGTGCAATGCAAGCACACAGTGTCCAAAACGGTATGCATGACTTGGCAGTCAGAAAATAATCAATTACAAGAGAGAGGCTTTATCAGTTGTTGAAGAAAGTGCTCATACTGCCTGTGTACTGCAGAGAGGAAGAGAATAATCTGGCAAATTTAGGTTAATTTTTCTCTTAAATGCAAATCCTAATGATAGCGGCTATGCTTAGTCAGTAAGGCAGTCTTCAGATGGCTGCAGGAGCACATCATTACAGTACTACCCACTCTACAGTGGCCATATTGCTTTGGAAAATTCCAGTTATGCAACAGAATATGAAATAAACATATAGGTACAGGATTTACTTTTCCTTTTGATAAATTAAGATCAACTATACGTCTATGCCTTTCCACTAATACACACCTTACGCGCCACACTATGAGAAACATAGATTCAGTAACGTAATCTGTATCTCAAAATTCTACTGAATTTAAATTATAAAGGTATTAAGGTAGACTTTATGTGCAGGAATCATTGTAACTCATTTTGATACAGTGTACATGAAATCTGCTGGATATCATTAGGTACTGTAACTTCACAAACTATGGCTTGTACTAAATGGAGTCTAAGAACTGCAGTTAAACAATGTCAGCATGAAACAGAATTTCCTGTTGATAAGAGATGATGCAAACTTTGAAAAAAAGAAGTTATTTTTTGACATATTGCAAAAATACTTTTTAGGAAAGGAAGTTTCTAACTTAAGATTTTATTTTTTAAAAAGCAGCTGTTTTAGTTGGCATTGGTATAGTATTTTTAATTATTTCAGTTTAGAAGTGCCATATTAAGTAGGGCTAAATATTACTAATTTAATGCCTAAGCATTCCTTAGCAAGGTATCATCTAACTAGGTATCAGAAGATGAGAGACACTGCTTTTAAAAAAGCAAGCTATAGTCTGTTTTACCTCATGCGTACATGAATTCCCTGATAACATGACTACTTTATTACCTTGACTGCTACCAATAATTACAAAGATTGACCAATTTTATCTTTTAATCCCAAGCCAAGCACTGAGGTAGTACCTAAAGAAATATGGAAAGTCTTACTAGAAAAGAAGGGAAAGCAATGACTACACCACTCTTTTTAAAACTTTTCTCTGGTTTCATTTCAAAACTCATTGCAGTGAATGGTTTAGTTCAAACTAGAAATGTTCCAAGAAATTTTAAAATATATCTCAAATTTCATATTTTAAAAACATTTAGTAATGATGACACCATTTATTATTTCCTAGCATGAAGGCAGAAATGGATATGAAGGTTTAATTGCTGACAGTGGTTTCAGGTAGAAATTAAATGAAGTCTAATGAGTGCTCAAGCAGCAAGACTAAATGCCCCAGTTACCTACTCACAGTCTTAGAAGCATTAGTATTGTAGCAGCTCGAGTCATGTTTGTTTAAGCCAAAGAACTAGATCCTGAAATTCAATGATGAAATTATGGCACACAGTCTTTAATTCTAAAAATATTACATCCTTTATGTCCAAGTCCCATTCATTGGGCAGCAAGGCCTACTACAATCATTTCAAATATTTTCAGCAAAATCACATGAAATCCTTTAGCAGATCAGTTACTTGAAGACAAGCAACTCTCTGTTCTGAAACTTTTTTTTCCACTAAGCATAGCAGATGGTAATGCAGAAACTTCCTGAATAACAGATATTAAAAAGCTGGATAAGTTACCTGTAGCATGGAGGAGTGTTATATAAAGAGCCATTCGCTGCTTGTGTTTTGTAATCCATCACTACAGGGCATTCCTTCAGTGCAAATCCCAGCAAGTCCTCACGTACTATTACAACAGTAACTCCAGCACAGCCAACATTCTTCTGAGCACCAGCAAAAATCACACCAAACTGACAGAAAGAAAGGAAGGGATCACAACATACATCAATTAACTGAATAAGAAACCAGTATTTTTATATGGAATTATACAACTGAACAGTTTGGAGAACATGTCATAAGTAAGTTGGTCAAGGACATGCCAGCAGAAGTTCTAATTTCAAGGTGTGCTTCCAGCTATAATTGTTATCCCATGTATATCTTCATTCAACAGGTTTTCCAGTAATTTGCCAAATACTTAATAGTCACAAATGATTCTCAAGGCAACTTGTCCCCATTTGCACACTACTGCAAGCAAAATCTGCGAAAAACATGTAGACAAAACTATTTTCAATCAGTTTGGTATTTCATGAGAGGCATCATATAATCCACCTGCTCAAGGGAAAGCAAAACAGGAAAAAAAAAACAAAAACAGTTGAAGATGAAAGTACTAGTAAATCCCACTTCTCCTGAGTCCTACTCCTTCCATCCTTCACCCCCTCCTTAACTGCACTGTACCTTGGAAATATCCACAGGCCTCGACAGGAAATTTGATGACATATCACAAACCAAGACTGCTCCTTTGACATCGGGTACAAAGTCAAACTCCACACCATGAACAGTCTCATTAGCACAGTAGTACACATACGATGCATCTGGATTGAGATTCCAAGTGCCTGGGTCAGGAATGTCTAAGACAGACAAAAAGAATATCAAAGGTCACTACACAGATGTAATTTTCCTGGCACGCAGTTTTATTTTAAGGCTAGACCCTCAAGTATAAACCCAGAATGATTTTGCAGCCTGAAATGAAAAGCTGCATTGTAGCTTCCTGGTAAGGTATCCACAGAAGAAATATATCAGTACATCCCCAGTATTCTGTGGTGGGCCATCATCAGGCTTACAAACATTCATCTGACTTTCAGTCCTTTTTCCTTAAGGAATCTTCATCAGGCGGAATCTTCTACATGTCTTTGAAACTACTGAAGCATCCAAATTCTTACTGGTAAAGTTACTGGAATCTCTGTTTACACGAACCTCTAGAAGCATTTTTAGACCTCTCAAAGTAAGTATGTGTTCAGCTGTCTCCTATCTAAACCTTATAAGGGATCTACAAAATTAAAATTAGCCTCAGTCAATAGGCCATACACTGGCAAGCCCAAACAGAACAGATTTTGCATAGAACAAATGGGTTTCCCTCTCTTCTCCTCTTCTCCAAAAGATGCGGGGAATAAATGCTGCTATTGCCTCTCCCATTGTTTATTCCCTCTTACTTTAATTATAGCTGCCAAATACATTCCCCTATAATAAGTCATTGGTTTAAATAATTCCTGTGTCTTAGAGGATTTATTAACCTGGAAGATTATATAAATGGTAATCGGGGCACCAACTGGTTTGGGGAATATTCTTTGTCTTCCCTGCTGCCACTCTTTTGACTTTAAATTGTGTATCACAGACCAGAGAAAAGAAATAAAAGCACAATTAACAGAAGAATTTAGATATCCCTAGTCCAATAATTATTTATTTATAACCAGTGACCACTTAAAGCATACATGTAAAATGTCCTGAAACAGATTTTCTAACAAAAAAGTTACACATAACCTCTCTTCTTTGTACACAGTGGTCATTAAAATTATGTCATGTCCATACGCTCTATGAGATGAAGTTAGAAGTGCCTTTCCTATTTCAGAGCTAACTAACAAATGGTCAGGAGATGAGTGTTTGGGAACCCCTGAAAGACCATAAAAGAAAGCACCCATCACCCATCTCCTGGGCCAGTACACGTAAGATGCCAAATATATTTCTTAATTTCATAATAATTTATTACTGAATGCATAAGAAATTGAATTACTTCAGCATATACCTGCAAATACCTTAAAATCTAAGTTAAAAAATAAAATTATTCAGACAGCCCACATAATTTCCCTGTCTTCTTCCTACCGCTCAAGTTCTGGAACCCGGTCATTCTCACCTCAGAATGCTTGCCTGGTGGAGGCCACTAGGCTACCTAACCAATCTCCTAGTCATGGATGTGGAGACATGCAGCAGACAGTTTTTGAGTCCTGGCCAGTCAACCATTTAACTAGTTAATGCTCAATAACACAATAGCTGAGACAGGCCAATTTTTATAGCAATTCAGAAAAGCAAGCATTCACATCAATATGTGTAATCATCAACTTACTTGTATAGGCTGATAGTTTCGGATGAACAATATTCACTTTGGCATACTTCTCTGCTTCTTTAGCAGCTTTTGCTGACCAAGCTCCAGTAACCACATAATCCGCCTGTCTACCCTCCTTTAAGCCAATCAGGTTTAGTGGGACTGCACTGAACTGACCAGATCCACCTCCTTGGAGGAAAATAACTTTGTAGTTTTCTGGTATAATTCTGCAAGCAAGAAATTACCATATTTTATTCTCAAAAGACAAAGGACACATACCACTTACATACATTTGACTGCAAACCTACAGAGAAGGAGTACTGCTATTTCAGTAGATGTCTTTCAGAGGTTAAACCAAATCCTGCCAACTTACCTCAAAGCCGGTCGAATAAGAACCTAAACAGTAGGAACAGTGCTATATTGGATTTAAAAACGTTTACTGGAAATAAGCAAATTTTGACCCAAACTATAAGCAAATTCATTCCTGAGAAGCTTCTATCACAGCACACAGGCTCAAACAGTATTCCAGCAGAGCTAATGCTCACTTGAAGTTTTGTCTCTTAAAAGCTTCACGACATTTCTGAATTGAGATGGCTTCACAACAAAGTTCTCGAAGCACAATTCAGTTTTTAGACTCTTAATTTGCACATGCAACTGCACAGTACATTGTACATGCGGAGCATGTGGAGGAGCTATTTACATCATCACAAAAATTACTTGTTCGAACTACTCACACTGGCTGTGACAAGGAGTCAAGCTTTAAAAAACAAAGTATGGTCCTTTCATATAAAACTACTGTGAGAATAGTACACTAATTCTAATGCATGATATAAAAACATTAACCCTAATCCATGATCTAAAAATTTTCTACTTGAAACTTTTTTAAGCATTACAGCACATGTAAGAAAGGGGCTCCTGACCAGTTATTTCTTATAAATATTATGTTAGTAAAATAAGGTAATGTATGAATCAGCAATATACAGATCACCTGCATGCCATCAGAGAACATATTTCTGTTATTTCCACTTATTTCTTAAAACAGATTTCTTAAGAACTAGGCAAGTGGAAGACCGATATCCTCTCCATTACTTAATCAGATGCCTATCTAAACAAACTAGGAACCTTCAAGGAAAAGTCTCCACATTTGGCAATTTTAGTGCAACTATCACAAGTTTAATTTAAAAACAGGAAATAGTTCACTTACAGTAATTCACGCAAGAGATTTTCAGCTGTATTTAAAATTTTTGAGAAATCCGAGGTCCGATGGCTCATTTCTACGGTAGCGGAAAAAAAAGCATAGCATGGAACAAGACAGACAACTATGAATGTGATTTTACCAATTGTGCTAAGCTTTAACATTTTTACACTCACAGACCCAATACCCAAAGGCTTCCGTTCCCAGTTCCAACTCCTGTTTTTGTTGAGCCCTTCCAAATGCCCACAAAACCCTTACTTTTCAGATTGTGTTCGATTCTGTGCAAATCCTCCCCACTAATATTTGGCAGCCACATGACCTAACTACTCCTCCCCCTCTCCCCTTTCCCTCTCCCCTCAACCCCCCCCCAAAAAAAAAAAAAAAAAAAAAGCAGGCATATAAAAACTTTCCCTAGGAAGGTGTAAATTTCTTCACTCTAAAAACATCCTTAGTTATTACTTTACTCTATACCTGCTAAACCAGTACAGGGGGTTGTCTTAATATCTTATTTCACAAAAAACTTAATAATGCAGTAGTCCAAATTAGAACTTCAGGCTACTGAATTTTAATTTCTTTTATTAAACCACAGTCTTCCTTCTGTCTAGAAGAGCAAACAATTTTAACACAAATCTGTACCCCAAAGAGACTGCTGTATATGATAAATTTAGCAATGAAAAATTTCAGAGGGGGTAGTAAAATGTTGGGCATGTTTGCTCTTAAATGTTTTATGCCTCTGGGACTGAATAATGACTCAGCCATGCAAGTAACATAAAGCACCTCATCTTTCTGTCTGAATAGCACAGACTTCCTAAAGGAAAGGACACTAGACATCAAATACATCTGAACTGTTTTGCCAGGTGGTACATGAGATAACGAGTGCAGACATACAAGTGCACAGTATGTGTATATCCACATATAGCATTTTAGGTAAATAAAAACACAGGTAATTTCTTAAAGATCCAGAAATAATAGGGCTTTAATTATGATTAATTAGGTTGAGAGAGCTGGAGCTGTTCAGCCTGGAGAAGAGCAGGCTTTGAGGGACCTTATAGTAGCCTCCCAGTATCTGAAGGTTGTCTACAGGATAGCTGGGCAGGGACATTTTACAAGGGCATGTAGCAACAGGACAAGGGGAAACAATTTTAAACTGGAAGGAGGTAGATTTAGACAAGAAATCAAGAAGAAATTCTTCACTCTGAGGCTGGTAAGACAGTGGTACAGGTTGCCCAGAGAGGTTATGGATGCCCCCTCCCTGAAGGCATTCAAGGCCTGGCTTGATGGGACATTGAGCATCCTGGTCAAGTGGAGCTGCCCTGCCTAAGCACGGGGGTTGGAACAAGATGATCTTAAAGGTCCCTTCCAACCCAAACCATTCTATGATTAGTTACTTTCATCCATAGTGCTTTATGTTGGATTAGTAAACAGCAACCTGTGGATCGTTTTATGATCCCTTGAATGAATAAAAAGCAAGGAAAGAACAGCAGTTTACAAAAGGACATAACCAAACATAACCAAACAAAGTATTACAAGCTGTTACACAAGAAAATGAGGTATTCAGTTGCAAATATCAATAGCAGAAGCCTTTTTTTCTTTTTTAAGAAATTGAATTAAGAATCTACACTCCGAAAATCATACAAAAATTTGAAAGTCTTACTTACCAAGAACACTAATGCCAAGTCCTTTGTAGTCCACCAATTCTTTTTGTGCTGCTAATAATACCTAACAAAACAAACAAACAAAAAAAAAAAAATAAAAATCCACAAATAAATTGAGAATTTTCTACTATGTGGAATCCCTAATGTATCATACATATACCAGCTGCTCCATAGTGCAGTAGCCTAACACTTCTCTAAGGAAATTAACAAAATAATAGGCTCCATGTAATTTCATTTTATCTAGTAGCTGAAGGCTTGTCTTAAAATAGCATAATTAAATCCTATGCTTCATGTAGAGACTTCACATTTCAAGTCATTATTTCAATAGCTGCACTTCCAGATTACTTTAGAATGACTTTCAAGTGCTGAGTGGAACTCCTAAATGCTTATAGAAGGCTTAATGTTCAGAAACATGTTTTTTCTATTCTTATTTCCCCCATCTTGTGTTCTTTCACTCACCTCCCACAAATAGGCTAACTGAGATATCGAAAGAATAATCAAAAAAGAGCATGCAGCACTTGATACCTCACGGTGATTCAATGCCACAAGGCCTGGTTTCATAGAACAAAGTCCTGCACTTCCTAAAGATGCATGTTATCTGTTACTGAAAGTTAAGAAAAGAATTAAATGAAAACTCTGAGGCAACAAAAATCAGGTTACTTTTAGCAGCCTTGGCAAGCTGATCTGCTGCTTCAAGCTTTTAATTTGCCTTTCTCTCATAGCTCTTACATATCAACAAAGCAGAATTAGATCCTAACCATCTGTTTCATCATTACTTCTGGTTTCAGTGAATTCCTGCATGAGAGGCAAACCTTTCTTAGCCCCTCCAAATAGATGCAGGAGATGGAAATCCAGTAGAAAAACCTCCAGAGCAACTGCTGTATGTGCACATCTCGGGGTCTGCCAAGACACCACATGCTTCAGGCAGCTGCAGGAGCTTTGCTGACAGGGCATTTGTGTGATCTGTCAGCTGTAAAGCTGGTCACCTGCAGTTCAACCATGAATAGCGTGCTGCTTTTCATCTCCAAGATCACAATATTTTAACAAATGTTTTTCACGCTATGAACATACCGATGCCAAATAAGTTTAATAAGTTAGAGCGAACTTGCAGAGCATCAGAAAGGGCTTGTTAAACTGCTGTGTAGAATCCAGTTCTGTTAGTAGCTTTATCTGAGAAGCTGCACACGCCTCACTATCAACACTTAAGGCTCTTCCTAGAAGGCATGAAGAGCTCAGTCTTCAGACAGTCTGAGCACCCTGCATGCAGCATCACCTCAAAATCAAACAACATGAAACAACTGTGGCAGCACAGCCCATTCCTGCTGCTGTGTTTTTGAAGGTGCTTAAGTGACCAGCAGCTTGGAGCACAGCAGGGCCCTCCTCAAACACCCAGTTAACTGTGACAGCATGACCAAAGTTGCTGCAGTCACGGCAAGAGCTCCTTTTGGAACAAGCAGCTCTACCATATGGAGCAATCAATGTCCTTGCAGTGTGGTCTATAGGGGATGTTTCCAGGAGGAAGCTCGTAAATAAAATCGCTGTAAAGCAAGCTGATTTACCTAGTAAAACTGGTAAAGAAAAAACATAGAAAATAAGTAAGAAAACTATGGAGGAAACCAACACAAGAAGCACGAACTCTCACGGTACGGCGCCCCTACGCCGGCAGCCGGATGCCTGTGATCCAGCTGGAGACACCCTCGCTCCATATGCAACTGTGTAATCTACGGCTGCTGATGCAACTTCCCACAGAGTTGAGTCTGCACTGCACTCATTACCATTTCTTTAAACGAAGAGATGGCACCGGGTTGCTATGCCCTCTATCAGCTCATAAGCATCAAACTCGACACGAACACGCAGCGCACCGACGGGACTCCAGCGCTTCACACAGAAGCCGCCTGAGCGCCGGACAACGCCAGCACGCCGCGCTGCAGCGCCGGCGGAGCCGCTCCGGGAGAAGGGGCAGCGGCTCACGGCACGCTGACTTGTGACTGCAGCCGGGATAAAGGAACGGAGAGCTACGCGGTCGACTTTATCGCTCTTCGTCTCAGCTTCCCGGCCCTCGCTCGGCAGCGGTAGCCCCACAGGGCCACACCGGGAGCGCGGCCAAAGCGAGGTACTCCCAGCGCGCCCCCCACCTCGCCGCCAGACCTGGCGGCTCCCGGCCCCTACTCACAGAGCGCGGCAGCTTGGCCGGCCCAGCGCCGAAGTTAGCCACCTGCCTCCCCCCCTCCATGATGGCGCCGCTCGCCCACCGCCGCTCGCCGCCCCCGGGCCGCCGCGCCGGTATAAACCCCCCGCCGCCCGCTCGCCGATTGGCTGCTCTCGCTCACACCCCGTGGGAGGGGCCGCTGCCGGACCGCCCCGTCCATCGGCCGCCCGTGGGCAGCGCCCCGGCCGGCTCCTGGCGGCGCGGCCACGAGGCGGAGGCGTGATCAGCCGGGAGACGCCCCGCG
This sequence comes from Tympanuchus pallidicinctus, assembly GCF_026119805.1. NCBI lineage: Eukaryota > Metazoa > Chordata > Aves > Galliformes > Phasianidae > Tympanuchus > Tympanuchus pallidicinctus. The sequence continues at coordinate 36,704,244 of NW_026294758.1, forward strand.
CACGCCCCGCGCACGCCCCCGCGCTCCCACTGTCCCCCTCTTCCCCTCTCCCAATCCGTGCGCCCCACGCAAGGCCGAGCGTATGATTAATGTTGCGGAGCCGGGAGCAGGGCCGGGTCTGGATCTTCTAGGCCGATATGCAGCATTCTTTCCACAGATAGCTTGGTCAGAAACACGGAGTTAACACGGGATTGTTGCTGCTGAGGGAAAATCTTTTTAGCTCATTCAATTTCATCTCATAGTTTTAGTGAGAGAACAACTGCCCCACACTCCGTTTTCAGAAGTGATTTTAAAGCAAATGGCAGTAAGTCGCTTGTGACAAAACAAACTATGAAGTATGATTGAAAACAGATGGGCTCTTAAGAGCCCCATAATTTCCAAATATCTAGAAGATTTGCTGTTCTCTTGCACAGTTGCATGAAGTGCACACTCTGGACCCCCCTTTGCTCAGCAATACCCAAGAGCTCATGCTGCCTCAGCCTGTGCACGCTGATCTTCTTTCTCAGATACAATGATATTCTTGTTCCAGCACCTGAGCACTCATTCAGAGAATTATTTTTTCCTAATATCCAACCTGAACCTTCCCAGCCAATTTAAAGCCATGCTCTCCCATTCTATTGCTGTTACCTGGGAGAAGAGGCCAAACCCCACTTCATCACAACCTCCCTTCAGCTAGTTGTAGAGTGCAGTGAGGTCTCCCCTTGATCTCTTCCAGACTGAAATCCCAGCTCCCTCAGCTGCTCCTCATAAGAATTGTGCTACAGACCTCTCACCAGCTCCACTGCCCTTCTCCTCACCAGCTTCACACTACAAGGGCTCAATGTCTTCCTTGCAGCAAGGTGCCCAAAACTGAACACAGAACTCAAGGTGTGGTTCCACCAGTGCCAAGTACAGAGAAATAATTACCTCACTAATCACTATCCATTACAAATTTTTTTCAGTGAAGAAATACTCTTTAATTTGTTCATTTCCCTGTTTAACCAAGTCAATCTGGTACTATGAAAAAAATTTTCTGGCATAAAAACATTTTCATCTTGTGCATGTTAATTTGCTTAAGAAAGGTTAACAGAGATGGCAGCTTTACAGAAGAGATGACCTTCATTCTGGCCATGGACATAGTTTAAGAACTTCACCAAACTTGCATTGAGGCACCAGAGCCCTCCTTGGTTCTGAAGAACTAAAAGCAAACTTGAGAAATGTTGATCTGATACATTCTCTTCAAAACATCAGGGTATTTTTAAAGTTCTCTTTAGGCCACAAGACCCAAGACAACTAAATTGCTTCTAATTATTCAGACTAATTCTAACTGAATGGAAATCCCAGCTGAGCTGTCCAATAACAACATAAAAGGTGCCACAATATAATTGTCTTTGTTAGAGGCTCTAACAGAAGTGGGCAAAGAGGTACATGATCTTTCTACAGGCCAAAAGTACCTCTGTTTGCCTAGAGGATCAACTCTGAACTTGATGGGAACAAGGTACCCAAGGAGGGGTGGTGGAAATGATCAGAAATAATGCAGGTTGGTGGCTCACATCAACAAACTGGGCCCTACCATACCAAGCACACTGATGTCCAAACAGCATCAGTCTTGAATACTGTGTGTCACAACCCAAAATGTAAATTAAAACTTTGGAATTAAATGTTGTTCACATTTCTGGTAACTGCTGCTAGAACACAAAAGTAGAAACTATCAGCTCCGAGCACAGGGAGTAAATACCAGCTACTGTCTTCTTTCACTTCAGGAGAGCCCCATCATGACCAAGAAGATAAAAATCAGCAGCTCCCTTGAGTTTGCTGAAAGACTTGCCACCCAGTGCTTTAAAAAAATCCATTACATCCTGTGTGCTGAAAGGGAGTAAATAAAATTGATAAGGATGAATAAACCTGACAGTTACCTGAACACAGAACAGTCCATTTCTATTCACATGCAACTATTAAGCTTTTGCAATTGGAGACAATGCAGAAAAATGGTGAAGGTCACATCAAAGTTTTGTTACTTTTAAATTGAGATTTCTGTTATTTTAATATTTTGCTACCAACAATTATTATCTTTTTATTACGTCAAAATCCATACATTCATTATGCCAGTATTTATAAGCATCCTGCATAAAACATAGGCTTTAAAAATCACGTCTTACAGTACTACTTCTGGCTTCCAGTATTTGATTTGTGACCCTGTAAGTACCACAAGCCCCTGCAAATGTGAATTTGTATAATTAAAAACTTCAAATCAGTGAGTGCTGTTTTTACTCTGAGGGATACTAGAAAAAGCAAATCAAAATTTAGAGAAATTTAAATCCCGAAGTTTCCAGTGAACTTTCATTGGGTTCATCATGATTTAATATCATGCTAGAGAGAAAAACTTTCACCAGCTACTGTTGGAAAAGAATTGACTCACTCCAGGAGACTGAGTACACACGTGTTCTCTGTCTAGTCCAACTATGAGTAAACTGACGTCATTATTCAAAGGCAAATAATGCTGACTACATAGCAACCTGGCATCCATTTCAGGAGGCAGGCAGGATGTCTGGCCCAGCAAACTAGCCAGACTGGCAAATTTTGATGAGACTGAAAATAAAATGCAGGTAGTTTAGAGGGTATTTTTTGTTTTGTTTTCCTCAGAGATTTGACTTCAAATAATACAATTACAGAATGTGTGTAATAATTCCTGGGAAACTAAGAAGACGACTAAAATGCTAGAGCTTTATAGTTAACAGTAATGCATTCTCTAGCAAATAGCTGGGCTACTTATTGATTCTAGATTTTTATGTCAAACAAGAACATAGACAAGTTATGTAAAACATTAACAAATAGCAAGTGGTTGAAACAACCTAGAGCAAAACTCAGTGGTAAGGTGCTTAGGTAATCCTTTGAGATGCATACCAACAAAATACTGTAATACTTATATTACTTTCTATTAAAATACTTTATTCACATTTTTGTATACCAAAAGTTGTGTTTGTTTGTTTTTTTTCCTTAATACTTTTTAAAAATAATCTTGAAATTTCTTAAGTATTCACGATAGCCTTAAAAAAATGCTTTTCCCCCTTGCAACCATTTTCTCTACTGATTTCAGATGCAACATTCAACTGTAAAAGTATGCACACCAGATTCTGACAGTAGGGCAGTTACAAAACAGTTCCTCCGACAAGATGAAGACAAGAAAGACCATCTAAATTATGTACCACCTGATCAGTTTTGCTTTAAATGATTATTTTTGACATAAATAGACACCATTAGTATTTGCTTCTAAAGTATTAACAGTCATCACTTGTGCCGCCTGTTAATAGAGACACGATGCATAAACTGTTCGAAGGTTTTGATAGTATTCTTAGAGGCACATAAAAGCAATTCCTAATCCCACACAGGTGGACACTTCTGAAATTTTGTTATACATTATTTCATAGTAATTAGCTGTATCGTTTTTGTTTTAAAATGATCACACATAGCATTTTACTGCTGAAGAATCTGATTTCATCAACAAATGAGACAGTCATTCCAAAAATCACAAGCAGTGAATCATGACTGAAGTCACAGATTTCAAACGTTTAAGAGAATATCTAAAACCACATAGATTAATATATTACTCTGCTATTCTGAAGACTGTGTAAATAGTGCACTTTCATTGTGCAATTACTTGTGCACTGTTGCAACAGCCAAGGTGATCTGCTATTTGCTCAGAACAAAATTTGAGGATTCATGTGTATGTTCATAATTCTCACGGAAACAGAGACAGGAATTTCTACAGATCTTTTGCGTTACAGAATTCTCTCAACACATAACAGAAAGAAAAAAAAGATTACATGGTAATTTTTGCACCCCTCAGATCAGCCCAAATTATATTGCCTAATTCAAACACGTAAAAATCAGTCTTCCACTGCTCTACTTCCTTGTTCCTCCTAGCTCTCTGGAAGAAATCCCAAGGTCAAGAAAAAAATAAAAATCTTCATCACTAATTGGTAAAAGTTTTTGATGACAGAAAACATCAGCTATAAGGAATGAAATTAAGATAAAACTTCAACATTTAATCTACTTTTAAAAGAGGCAGTTTTTCAGAATCAAGACCAATGCAAGCACATGCATGTGAAAAAGCCACAGGAAAATTCACAGAATCACAAAATGGCCAGAGCTGGAAAGGACCTCAAGGATCATGAATCTTTTAAGCAAAGAAAATTGACTGGCTTATTCAAAGTGAAAACTAATTCCTATTGCTCAACAACCAAGTGACCTGGGCTGTAGTCTAATCTAGAAAAATGTAGGTTCTTCCATTCTTCCAAGTGCAAATTTCGCCTTGCTGACAAAAATTGTTCAGAGAACTTGTTTAAGTGTTCAACAACTTCATTTCTATGACCTGTCCAAAGAAGTTAACTTTACAGAACTCTGTATGAAGAAAACAATAATATATCTCCCCCCCAAAAACCCAAAACATTGTTAAAATTAGCGAAGAAAATTACAATTACAGTACAAATCATACTAGACTCTTAGATTGCCTTTTCCAAGTGTATAGATATAAAAAAAAAAAAATACTGCACTATTTTTCAGTGCCATACTGAAGTGCATCTACTGTGCAAAATGATACTTCCTGCATTGCTGCATGCAAGTGAAAGTCTGTTACTACATGCTGTAGTTGGAAGTTGCAAGGCAGCTGCCTGTGAAGAGACAGGAAGAAGTAGCAGGAGGAAAAATCCCAGGAGTTTCAAAACAATGACAACTCTTCTAGTTTTATCTTCTCATATTTCTCTAGCTTCTGAGAGCAACCTGAGTTGGAGTGCACACCCTTCTGAGGTACGTTCCACAATATATTATGTTTTGAATTGCAATCACAGCCATAATGACAGTATTTAAACATTTCAGAGATGTTTGTGTTCACTTTCATATCCATTATGCTTCCATTATGCTTGTGAGTATCATGCCCTCATAGTTAGGCATGGACTGGTGTTTCCCCCAAAAACCACTGTGTCCACTCCCACTGCAACAGACTAGAAGTAAATTAAAAAAACTAAATTTAAACTGTTTTATTAGCAGAAAACATTTACACTCTATAAAAAGATCAATGACAAAAGCATACTCCAGGAAATTCTTTTCAAGTGGTAAAAAGTGAAGGGTACCAGTACATAATGCATTTCAAAAAAACACAAACCTGTTGAAAAGTGCTGTAAACATGAAACAAAACTATTACTACATACTACTACTACTATGGAATGCTAAGTCTTCAAGTCTACATTGCTTTACAGAAAATTTCTCAACTTGCACAGAACTTCAAAACTTATTTTTAACCCTGCATATGTAATGAACAGTCCAAACATTTCAAGTGTTGGCAATGCTTTGTATACTTTCTTGTATTTCAGACACAGATTCTACAATGTCAGTTCCAGAATGGTCTACCATTTGCAGTCTACTTTGTTCTCCTCTTTCTTCATCATTAGCAATTACAGTTTCAGTCACTTTAGGAATATATTTCTTTGAGAAACAATTTTTGCTTTTTTCACCAGAAGAACTGGATGTCCCGCTACCGTTATGTTTAATATTTACGCTCGAATCAGTAAATGCATTCAGACTAGTAACCACCTGCCTTGTTGAATGATGTCCTTTTGCTTGTTCATTCTGTTTGACTCTCCTCTCAGACAATGCTGGAGTGCCATTTCGAGTTTTATCCTCTTTAGTTTGGTCAGTTGCTTGAGCTTCCTTTTCTTTCCATAAGGCTGGCTGCAGCTGTTGCACAGCAGTCTGATATTCATGCATTTCTTTAAGAGCAGAGAAGTTCACAAACATCTGAGATTGAGATGCGCCAGGAGAAAGATGGATGTTCCCATCTCTGTTCTGAAATAAGAGATTCTGGTAAAGATTGTGATAGAGAAAATCCAGCACTGCAACTGTTATATGCTAAAATCTACATAGCAAAATAAAGTATTCACATAACATAGAAAACGTTCAAAGACAAGAGCAGTCTCTTATATATTATAAGAGTTATTACCTTATAATAACCTTTATTACTTACAAAGCAATCAAGTTTCAGAAGATTGCTAAAGTGGTCATGAGAAAGTAGGTATATTTCACTGTTTCCCTATTAGCTTGAACTTTATGCTACAGAAATGAGTCAGTCACAGTACAGGAGCCAAAGCACATTCTCTACAAACGTTCTGAAATACTTGAAATTCACTATGCTATGAGTTTACAGCAGCTTGATACCAGTAACCTATCCCACAATACTTAGCTGCCAAAAGAATCTAAACCATGCAATCCTAGGAGAAAGTATGAGATAGTGTAAAAATTAATTGGAGGTTTTTGTACTCATCTTTTGCCACATATAACTTAAATACTTTCAATTCAGGCTTCTAAATGTAGTGGAATTAGGAAAATCATGGTTAGGTCTGTGAACAAGTTAACATCACAGAGAAACCACTGTTGCAAGTGGAACAACAGCTATGTGAAAGAACTATGATAGAATTACTCAATTACTCCCATTACTTTTAACATATTCCAACTGCAAATGTGGAAAATGCTGATTACTTAAAAAGCTGAAGCACTGATTTGCTATCATCTGTAAAATACAGCTACAGAAAAAAATTGTGATAATTGGATCACTGGGTAATCGTCCGGAGTGGAAAAACTGCTGGAAAATTCGTTAAAATTGCATCAAGTACACCACAGCTAGAACTCCCTCGATAGACTGACCTGGCTGTTTTGAGCATGTTCTTGTCTTCCTTCTTCAAAGGACTTCTCCTTTAGCATATTAGCAGGTTTACTGAGAGTAGAATTCATTTGTGGATGTCCCAAAAGACCAAAATCTGACTGGTCTATCCCAGCTAATACAGCAAGTTGTCCAAGTCTGTAAAACAAAGTTAAATAAGACTAAATTATTATCCATGTAAAAGATCTACAAATTTCAAACCAGAAGAAACAGTAACTATTTGAACTTTTGAAGACATTTTTCCATTTTTAAGAGGCCCAAAACAGACTACAGAAGATCAAAACAGGTGGTGAAAGCTATTTTCTCATCTTCGCACTAATTAGCTTGCATGTACTAAACTGTCAGTTTTGACTCAGTGTTACCAGGGCAAGTAATGAAGTTCTTCCAGTTAGCATTGATCTCAGAGCAGGATACTAGCAAACATTCTCCCTATCAGGCAGAACAAAGACTAAAACTGTATCATTCAAGCAGAAACTTTGTGCACATCTCCCAAACTAGCATCACCTTTAACAGCCAAATGCAATTATATGCTTCACAAATACAGTCATGTTGTTGTATCTGCCAGCTTAGTAGTCAGCCAAACCTGTCAATATGAGGTTTGCTTGCCTAAGTCTTAGTAAGTGAGAAGTTGCTGCCCCCATTTGATAACACAGCACATCAGAGAAGCTTACTGAGGAAGCCAGTCTTTTTGATTGGCATTTTATAAGTTTCAGGGCAGCTCCCTATGTGAAAGAACCTACGATGAGCATTATTCAACTACTCCCAGTAATTTTAACAAATGCTGACTGAAGGTGTGGCACATTTGAAAAACATATCTTTGATGTAAAAAAGAGAACACATTTCCCTTTCTCCAAAGTTTGACATTCATCCTAGAAGTAATGGTAACTCCACTGATTGGTTAAAAAATAGAAAATTACTTCACAGTGAAGTCTACATTGAGCTTCATTACTGTAATTTGGAGAACGGAAGGGGTGGCAGGAGGCAAGGAAGGCAAATAAAACTGTAGCCTTCTCTGAACATCTGAGTAGGCTACAGCATATTTTCATGTCTTTCCCTCGTTCTACCAGGCAAATATGCCATGGCTTGCTAAATAAACCTTACAAGAACAGGTTTAAGGACTTAAGTTTGATGAATGAGAACGGTAAACCAAACTCTGAGACACTACAAAATATGTCAGAATATTAATATAAACTTTAATCAGTGTTCTCTTGAATATTTCAAGATCTAATAAGCAATCTAAAACTTAAGTACAGAGGATATTTTCATCCATCTTCCTTTCTATCAATCAGCAGAAAGGGGCCCAAAACTTTCTGAAGCCAGATCAACTGCACTCTAAGCCTTTTGAACCACAGGAATGCTAAAAGCGACAGACAATCCAACAAAGATTGAGCAAAGATTTTTTAATAGCAGCTTTCTTGCTCTTGGAAACACGTTTCTTCAAAATCTTTGTGAGGGACAGATCCTTGAATTCAGTGGGACAGTGCTTGTGTCACTGAACAAAGGGAACGAACGCAAGAATGTACAGCAATTCGTTTTTTCCCTTAGCTCTTTACTACTACAGTTCTAGAGAGCTGAAGGAAGGCCACATAATTAATTCAGAGCATAACTATAATAAAATCTCAACAGAGACAGTTAAACTCAAGTAAAGCGAGAACTTACCCAGCATCTTTAAGGAGGTCTAAAAAAGCGTGAAACTTTTGGAAAGAGTTCTCAATGCTGCCTAGAACACCTTCATCTTCCAAAATCATGTTGGTTACCGACTGTGCATGAAGAGCTTCAGATAGAGAAGTATTTAGATTCCTCAGCCTTGCATTTTCAACTTCCAGCTAAAGAAAAAAAGTAAAGCCATTCCTATCATTCCCAGTTCAAAAAATAAGCAAACATCTTTGCAAGCTTGTAGAGATCACAAAAAGAAATACGCAAAATAACTAATGGCAAGCTTCCTGTACCAGAACTATTCAGAGCACTGCCACATGGAACAGGTTTGTTTGTCTACAGATGCAATTCTATGCTACCATATGTGAACTTGCGTCAAGAACTCAAAACTGATGATTCAGCATTATCTGCAGTATGCACTGAACAGTGCAGAGCAAGTGCAAGCAAAAAGCCATTATTTTTAAATCACATAGCTCCAGACATATAATACATTCACAAATAACTTATTTTTACTTATAAAAACCATAATGAAGGCCATCATTCTCCTATATTCATCTCTCTGTATCGTAGGGAATGCATATTATCTATCTTACCACCTCTGCGCACGTCAGAAATGGAACTAAGATAACCTACATTTTCTTCATATTCAACATGAATCACATCAGTGATTATCTAGAGCTGAATGACAGCTGTAGGATACACAGGGGTTTTTGTATGAGAGAAGCATTGTCATTCACTTATTTTAGCTATATAATCACGGCTACCACAGGCTCTCTTTCATCTTTTACAACAGAGAACAGAAAACAGAGATCTAAGTAGTATACTCTAGCTGTTAAACTAGTAAGTGAAAAACTTTAGATATTGCTGCTACTTAGATTATCCCTTCCCTTAAGGCAAGGTACAACCCCAGGCAGTCTAGCATGAGAAAGACAGACATCCTGCAGGGGATATTTAACCTAGAAAATATATAAATACAACTATCAGAGCCCACTGCACATGACAGAATAGGAATATCCACAATGAAGAACAACAATGAACCTTATAAAGCACAGATTCTTTTGGGAGAAATTTGCTCACCGTACTGGGCACCATTTATTGTTAAAGTTCAAAAAGGTACCACCACTATCAGAATCACAGAATGGCCTGGTTGAAAATGATCTCAGAGATCATCTAGTTTCAACCCCCCTGCTATATGCAGGGTCACCAACCACTAAACCTGGCTGCCCAGAGCCACATCCAGCCTGGCCTTGAATGCCTCCAGGGATGGGGCATCCACAACCTCCTTGGGCAGCCTGTTCCAGTGTGTCACCACCCTCTGGGTGAAAAACTTCCTCCTAATATCTAACCCAAAACTCCCCTGTCTCAGTTTAAAACCATTCCTCCTTGTCCTACCACTATCAACCCAAGTAAATGGTTATTCACCCTCTTGTTTGTATGTTCCTTTCAACTACTGAAATACCACAATGTGGTCTCCACGAGCCTTCTCCAAACTAAACAAGCCCAATTCCCTCAACCTTTCTTCATAGGAAAGGTGCTACAGCTCTCTGATCATCTTAGTGGCCCTCCTCTGGACTTGGTCCAAAAGCTTTCCATCTTTCTTATACTGAGGGCCCCAGGCCTGGACACAGTACTCCAGATGAGGCCTCACAGTAGAGGGGTACAATCACTTCCCTCTCCCTGCTGGCCACTCTTTTTTTATTCATCCCACTGCAGATCACATCTAAGAATAAAATCTGTTTATTTTACATTACTTTAACTCTGTGGCAAAGAATTCTGCTTAGTGATTACCCTTAAATTGAAAGGGTCTTATCTAGGTCAGCAATAGTAACTCATAACTATGGCCAACAAGCTAACTACCCATAAATGCATCTGAGATTTTCATCATCAACAGGAATGGTTAAATAAATAAAAGGAACAGCATAAGTAAAGTATATATTTACAAATACACAGCTTCTCAGTGCAAATCAAAGAACTGTAACTGTTAGAACTTTCAAGCAGAACAAATCCTTTTCTCAAGGAAAAACATGCCAAAATGCTCCTGTTTGTAACTGATAGACCTAAAGAATGAAGTACATTGGAAGTTCAGCACAGCCAGGAGTTCAAGGTTCTGGAATAGGATCAACAGAACAAACACATTACTAAATGTAGGTTTCATCATTGTCCTTAGGCTAGTGAATGATCCATATAACTTTGAACTGAAGTTCTGGAAGCTATGAGTTAGGAAGTTACTGAAAATTACTCCAAATACGTAAGTGAGTAGTTTGATTGGTGTAAAGATGGTAAATAGTTAAGAATTACTACCTCCATTATCCGTTCCTCAGCAGTGACTCTTGCTCTTTGTTCTTCCTTTAGTTTTTCCATGCATTCTTCCAGCTCCAGCTATCACAAAACAGAAGATTTATTTCCAAATGTATTACACATGAACACAACATGTAAAAGCAACAACTTTAAGATCCGCAAGTTCCCTCAACTACATTCTCATCATTAAGTAGCTCTGACAGCTCAAATTCCCTCTAGTGGAAGGAACAAGTATTTATCAAATCTTACCTTCTATTTAAGCAGAAATTAAAAGTTTGGTATGTCAAGCATTTTTTGTGAATGATGAAAACAAAACTGTATTTCAACTGAATAGAATGCTTAAATCCTTTTCTTGAGCAGAAGGATGCTAAGTTCTCAAGGTGTCGCATAATGAAGTCAAATCCTAGTCATTCAGTCACATCAAAGATGTTTGATCTTTTCTGGCATGCTAGCTGTGTAAGGAGTTTCCATCTTTTACTGTTTATTCCTATTTTGCAATCTCATCATTGTGCTACCCACACGATTGTCCCACTTCAGTAGCAGAACATGACAAATCCTGCTACAACTGAACATTTTGATTGCTTCTCAGCTAGATCAACTCCTCAAGCTAACTCTTGATCCCAGCATCAGTGTGATAACTGCTGATTAACAACCTAAGTCCAGTCACGACAGCTGAAGTGTCCATCACTTCCTGTCTCACATTATTAGCCACAGACTTCTGCCATTCGTCTTGATCTATTTCTGAAATTCAGCCAGTCACACTGGCAAGTACGAATCATCAACATGGCTGAGCACTAACCTGGAAAAACATCACTTTCTGCCAAAACAGCATGTTGAATCATCTCGCCATATGATAAACAGAAAAAGATACAAGATAGGAAAGGAAAATTAAGAAATGGAAGAATATGTAAAGATGCAGGGAAAGTAGACCTCACAATTAATTGCTGGCAAATAGTTAGTTTCATTCTCTCATGGCGTGAAACACTGCTTTTACGTCAGCATAACAAAAAGATATGGGAACTGCCCAATATTGCTTAAACAGCGCTATCAGATACATAACTATGGAACTCGGAAGTGTTTTGTTTATCAAATATAGAAAACAACACTACAATTATGTTCTTAATATAACTAAAAAACAATTCAAAACAAAATCAGGAAAATCTAGATGGTTGCATTTGGAGCCAATTTTGATATATTTCAAATATATCCCTAAAATTTGTAGTTTTCTCAGGAAACAAATTAATCACAAGTTTTCCCTTCCTAATGGATGCACTACACGTAATCAAAAGATTACTTATGTCAGTGCTTGGTTACCCTCACAGTAAGAAGTTTCTCCTGATGTTTTTGACGAAATCTCCTGTTTTCCAGTTTGTGTCCACTGCTTCTTGTACTGGCACTTGGCACTGAAGGGACTAGCTCTGTGTTCTCTGCATTCTCACTTCATAAATTTAAACATGTTAATGATTCCCCCTGAGCCTTCTCTACCTTAGACTGAACACCCTAATAAACAGCCTTTCCTAATAAGAGAGATGCTCCAGTCCCTTTGTTACTTTCATGGCTGTTCCTTGGACCCTTCACCAGGATGTCCATGGTTCTGTTGCATTGGGAAGCCCAGAACTGAACACGGCACTCTGGATATGGCCTCACCATGGCTGAGGAGGAGAAGGGCCATGTCTCTGAACTTGCTGAGAACTCTTCCTAATGGAGCCCAGAATACTACTGACCTTCTTTGCTGGCCTTCAGCATTGGCTATTGTTCAATATGACATGCACCAGGAAATTAAGGTGCTTTTATGTGAAGTTCCCTTCTATAAGGGCAGCTCCCTTTATCTACTGGTGCCTGGAGTTGTTCCTCTCCAGGAACAACAGGACTTCAAAATTCTCCTTGTTGAACTTCTTCACGCTCTAATTATTGTGTCCTGAAATTAATATTCCACCCTCTCCAAATACCGGGAACAAAAACATCAAGTAGTTCCTGAAAACAGTGAGGTTCTTGCTGCATACAAGTTTCTGGCACAATATTAATATGACATGGATTTCACAATTCCAACAATACTCTAGCTGAGAGTGTTGAAATCACTGTGCAGCACAATATCAGTGTGCTGCACATGCACAGTATTAATATGAAACCACTTACAAAGAAGAAAGCTCCTACACAACTTTAACTCAGGCCCATGGAAAACATTCCTGAATAAAATTTCCAGAGAAAAATGACAAGCCTGAAGTATACACTAGCTGAAAAAAGTCACAGTATTATTTACCCTCTATCTGTAGTCATTCTGCTTTTCCTATTAACTCTAAGCTATCCTAACTTTGCCACTGAATGCAGATCTGCAACAGCATGAAGTTTTGACTTCACTGTGGCTATCTAAAGACAGCTCTGTCATCCTCATATTTACAGACCTGAGCAGTTTGTCCACTAAATGTTGTGCACAAGACAGCCATCATGAAAACCAACTGCAGGTCTTATTTTAAGCAGTATGTACTTGGAGGCAATATAGCTTCTCCATTCAAATTTCAAATCTTAACAACACGTGAGATTATATCTCTGAGTGAGCATGTTATCTTTATAACATAACTAGAATAGGACAGTAGAGTTATGGGCTCACTTAAACATGCCCTTTGTTTTAATTTCATTAGAATGTGCCCTGGGAAGATATTTGTACTCTCACTGCTACTCTTAATTTTTTATTTATTTATAACTACCAAAGTAGCAGCTGGAATAAAGAACAAATATGCAAAAGCACACAGCTGACTTGTTAAGTTTCCCATCAGCCAGGACCCTTAAATCCTTCTTGGCAGGGCTACTCTCAAGTTCTCCCAGTTTGTATACAGATCTGGGATTATCTCGACTAAGTGCAGAACCTTGCACCCTGCTTTGTTGACCCTCTGTAGGATCACAAGGGCCCACTGTTCAAGTTTACTAAGGTCCATCCGGATGGCATCCTTTCCTTCTGCTCTGTCAACCACTCCACGCAGCCTGGTGACATCAGCAAACTTGCTGAAGGTATGCTCAATTCGATCATCTATGTCACTGGTAAAGATGTTGAACTGTATTGGTCTCAAGATGGATCCCTGAGGGACATTGCCTGTTACAGGTCTCCATTTGCACAGAGAGCCACTGACCACAATGCAATCATCTAACCAACTCCTTACCCACCTAATATTCCACCTTTCAAACATAGCTGAATTGATATCACTGGTATTCATGAAATTTAGGGCACAAAACATGCTTCTTACCTGGAATTGTTGATACTCTGTTACATTAACCTTATCTTGGGATTTTGTCAAAACAGGATGATGGATTACATCTTCTAAATCTTCAGTCTCTTCAGTTTCAGATGTTGAAGCACTTTCTACAGTCACTTTCACAGGAATACCCATCTGATCGCGTCATAAAACAAAACCACGTCCAGCAGCAGTATCAATCCATGCAATAAAATAAAAAATTGAATAGCATCAAAAGCTTTATTTAAATGTAAAACTTTCCTTAAGTCCATTAAAATGCACATTCAACCTGTCCAACTATGCAGTTTCTTCCTGATGTACAGGGAAGAAGAGAAGGCTGGGAGAGGACAACAATGGAATAGGAAGATGAAAAGGGAAGAGATTTCTTCCCTTCCTCCACCTACCTCCCCCACAATTTGGTAGTTTCAGATAGATTCAAACTCAAGTATGTAAAACTAAATAGTTCAAAAGCAGAAGGAAGAGAGGAAAGGAGAAAGCAGCATCTCCAAGAGAAAAAAATGTGAATTCTCCTTATAGCCTCAGGATGGACCAGCTTGCCAATTAGAGTAAGATAAAAAGCTAGTGATAAAGAAGTGGGAACAAACTAAGTACCAAATTTTCAACCGAATGCTGAAGAAAACTTACTCTGCACTTCTATGAGACAAAGAAACTAAGTTATAATGTTTCGTTTTCAACTGTTAGATACTAAGATTCTAATGAGCACACATCTTTTTATAGGCACTCATCTAAGAGATAAACTGCCATGAGAGTAAGAAAGTACCTGAATCTTCACTGGTAACTCTTCAGAATTGTCCACTGGCTCTCCCCTAAAAAGTCAGAAAAGAAACATTTTGAAAACAGGAATTTATCTTGTCATCATTGCTACTTCTATTTCCTAGGGTTCTAGGAGATGTGAAATTCTAGGGAAAAGTCTAACACTTAAAACAGTGTTAGACACTTTTAGCATTCCTTTAACATTCATTACATCCACAGTCTGTTCTGCTACTATTCCTACTTAATCATGATTAAGGGCAGCATTACTGGATGCTAACAACACCTTCAATAGGTAACTTGCTCAGTTTATTATAAAATCAGAAGAATTTAGTGTCCAGAACCTCTAGAAAAAAAGGTTTAATAAAAATAGTAACGATAAAGCATTAGGTAAATTTTTTTGTATGCTCATTTGAATGACCTCAACTTTGAGCATGCAATATCGAAGGATCTGTGGTTATAGTTTTTTTGTGTGCGCATTTTTTTCCCCCCATGCTGTTGGAAGAGAAGCATAACAACAAGTATAACAACTTCCAAGTGTTGTTGTAAAATTAATATTTTCTTCAACTTCATACTGTTAAGATAGTTATTAGGCAGTAATAATACTGACAGTAGGGAAACAAAGTAGAAAGAAAAGACGGGCAGACTACCTAAACAGTTTGAACTGGACCCTAGATCAATTATACATTTCCAAGCTTGCAGTAAATTACATTTTCAGCTACACAACGTTGATAAATCATGAGTAACAAACGAACAAGTCAGCAAGATTTTTGTACACTTGTTGATTCCTATGGTGTATATTTTCAAAATTTACTTGAGCAGGATTTGTAACACCCTTAAAGAATTCTCATATCTTCAGATTTTTATTTTATTTTTTTTTTAAATGTTCAACTTTCAAACATGTATTTAAGAGAAAAAAAAATGCTGTTCTCTCCTACATGCAGGTTTTTATGCTTTAGTATTCTCCCCTTGTAGTAAGGTCTCACCTGCACCTCTTTGCACGTTCTGCAGTGCGCCAGGGAAGGAAGTCTTTTGTGCCTGGTGGTTGTGGCTTTGGTGAATAACTGTCTTTCACAGATATATTCTTTTTCCCAGGACTCACAGATTTTTTAGAGGTTAATCCTGTATTGAATAGCAAGAATATGAGAAAATTCATGTTACCTAGGGATTTACATATAAAATCAGAGTTTATTATTTATAAGCAAAATCTCTGAAGTAGTAACAGGGGCTGTGGGAAATCCATCTTTCAGTCTTATTTTAATGAAGTGTTCAAGAACTAACTTTTGTTTTGTTTCTCAAAAGGAGGGCTGGCCAGCTAATGTGTTTCCAGTCTAGTATGCTTAACTGTTGTATCAGAAAAGAGTGCAAAGTTCCACACACAGAGAGTTTTATTCATATGAGTAATCTGAGTTATTCAACTAACTTCTCTGAACTTGCAGCTCAGACAGCCCAATGTTCTTTAAATAGCCCTCTAGTGGTTCAAGTGAGAAAAGTATTTTTTAACTTTTCCAAGATGGCCTAAAGCTGGGATTTGTTTTTGTCACTTCCACAGACCACCAGCAATATCACCACTTAACAGGAATAATAATGAAAATTCATATTCACTGCTTCAACCTTTTGTCATTGTTCAAGTCTTATACCGTAATGCAAAGAAATTTAGAAGGTAGAATGATCACCAAAGCATCATGTATTAGTAAAAGTAACCAATTCAAAACTGTTAAACGGGAGCGGACTGAAGTTACTCATTCTTTGAGAACATGCAGTAAAGCAACCAATTTTTTTTTAATGGTGCAGAAATACAGAACTCTACTAACTGTATTCCAAATTTCAGTTTGTTCTCAGCAAGTAAGCAAGGCAAGAGAGGTTGGCTGAGTTTGTTTATTTTTCAACATTCTTCTCCCTTCCTGGATCCTGTATTTGAGTAAGGTATTTTCTTCTCCCATTACTCTGCTCAACCAGAGTTTATTTCTACAGATTTTAAATGGAATTATGCTTATCTCTCTACTTCCAGATAACTGGAGCAAAGATGAAAATGCCAAATGTATTACAGTAAAGTTTTCAGTAACATATTCAGAAATGGTGTATTGCAACTGTATTTATAAATATTCACAACACCTATGTTATTTTAAATACACTGCTTATAATGAGCTTATATGAAGTTAAAAAAAAAAAAGAACATTTTTTGTACAACAGTAGAAGAAAAATCATTCTTGTCTGTTTTGGCAGAGGACAGTCTGCTACAGAAAGACTACAAAAATCAGAAAAAAATAGACAACTCACTACAGCAAGTGTCCTAGAAGCAAAGACTTGTGGGGAGAATGCACTCAGAATTATGTGATTCACCATATTCAAGTCAGTGTATTCTCCTGTTCTGCCAGCCATATATGTAGCAACATTAAAAGCAAGAGTAAATTCGCTATACAAATTTCTAACAGTAAGACACTATTAAGTATAAACTATTCTTTAAAAAAAAGATTTTGCAGAACACTGACGTTTAAACACAGACTGTAATGAATTTATGAAATGTTTAAAGAAAATGAAGACAAAATTACCAATACGAATAGTAGCTTTTCCTTTTCGACCACTTCCTAGAACAATAGTTCTTTTCTTTGGTCTAGCTTTCAAAGCATCCTTGGAAGACAGGGAAGACAGCCACTTATACTAGATTTATAAAGAAAGAAAAGTTATTTTAGAACCTGGTATTTAAAAAGGTGCTCATTTAAGACTAAGTGATTTTTTTGTTAGATATATGTAGGCCTCTGCTCATTACATACAACTTAATAAAAAAACTATAAAGCAAATAAAAAATCCCACAACGCCCCAACTCAGCGACAGATTCAGTGCAAGTCTGAATGCTGTATTATCAGCAAAACACTTTTCCTTTTATAGAGAAAATAAAAGCATCAACTCCATAAAAGGAAACTCTGGCTCTTGCTTTTCATTCTCTAAAGCAAGCTGTCTTACTAAGAATGACTAGCTCAGGCCAGGGTTCTCCAAAGTAATAAAAACTTAACTTACATGATTTTTTTTTTTTAAACCAAAGTCAGTAATTAAAAAAAAATATAAAGTTTAATTTTCATTGCCTCTAGAATATCCAAATTATAATTAAGGCAACAATAACCAAAAGCAGTTGTTTACTTCTTCACAACAACAGCTTTATGCTTTAAAGGTTCCTCATCTGCCAATTAGTTTTATTATTAGTTATTATTTATTATTATTCCATGTAGATAATCAAGCTACTATGTCACAAAGCTTTCAGTATGCATAATTGATACAAAATTCACTAATGAAGCAGCCATCACAGGTAACAAATACTAATGCAAATATTATTTCAGACAGCCCTAAGCCTACATCAGAGTACTATGAACAGTAAGCTGATGTCATCCCTACCTATTGCACAGGAAAGATGCACTTACTGTGTTTTAACCAAGCAATTCCAGCACAGTTTTATCACTGGTAGGACCCTTTCCTGTCCCACTGCCTTCCTCCCCACTCCCCCCTCTTTTTTTTTTTTTTCTTTTTTTTTTTAAAAAGAAAAACCTTCAGACTTAAATAAACCTTATATAAGCTATATTTTGAGCTAGCTCTTGACATAAGTAAGCTGCTCATTTCCAACTACGAAACAAAATCAACTCTAAACTTTTGAGAGTAAAAGTAACTTTGCTTCATGTTAAACAGCAGCTACTAGTATATTAAACTTGACATTCATCTGTAACTGAGAAGATAGCTACCTGCTTCTAGATGCTTCTGTTGTACAACACCCAAGAATAGAGACAGCAAACATATTAAGACTGTTGAAATATGACTAAGTTCTTAAGCTCAGGCTATGGGAATAATTTATTTTATAGGAATTTTCAGTGAATTTTTAACTTTTTCTGTCTCTCCTAGAAACTACACAAACTTTCAGTATCTGTTACATACAATATCTGCAATTGCAGTCCACAATATTAGAGTCATACAGTGCTGCTAGGATAATACAACTTCATTTGTTTTAAGGGTCCCTTTATATTTGTGGGAAAATTTCTTATGTTTAGAGGCTTTAGTTAGCAACCCACCTTGTAAAACTGAAAAAACAACACAAACAACAAGAATGTATATGCTACTGAAAGGCAAAGAAGTGATTCATCCTTTTCTTCGTAAGAAGTGAGGGACTGTTGTGACTGATAGCCAATGAGAAAGTCATAACAGTACATTAAAGGCTGTGACAGCCAGTACATCATCTTCTGTAATTAGGCTTATTATTACAATGCCATTCAAAAGTCCACAACTCCACTTTAGGAAGCAACACACCAGCACCTCATCCTTTTTTCCTGTCTGGACAAGCAGGTTAGGCAAAAATCAGATTTCACATAGTAGGCACCATGCTTATATAGTATAGAGCAGAGCTCTGTGTATATCTGAGGGGTGGCTGATTCCACATTTTCTGAATTTTACTCATGGAATTTGTAGCAGTTAGCCTGGCAAGTTAAAAAGCTGTAAGCAGAGATAGATGAATGTGGAGAACGTCCTAAGGACAGTCATTCAAGGAAAACTTTAGTTGGCTCCACACGACAGGTGAGTTAGGAAACTTATTAGAAGAACAAACCATTGACTAGTTTCAGACAAAGTTACACAGTGATAGGACAAGGGAGAATGGCTTTCAAGTAAAAGGGGAGATCTAGGTTAGATGTTACAAGCAAATTTTTTACTCAGATGATGGTAAGATGCTGGCATAGGGTGCCTAAAAAAGCTGTGGGTGCCCCATCCCTAGAGGCAGATGGAACCCTGGGTAGCCTGTCCAGTTGGATGCCAACCTTATCCACAGGAGGAGGATGGAACTGGGTGATCACTGAGCTCCTTCCAAACCAAGTCATGATGTGATATTCCTGACAACTTCTAAAGTTTATTCTTTCAGTTTTTATTGTTTAAAAAAAAAAAAAAAAAAAAAAGCACCAAATCCTATGCAAAACATAACACATCAATACTGTTGTTAGTATGTACTACATCAAGATACAAGATGATCTCTGGAGGTCCCTTCCAACCCCTATGATTCTGTGATAACATTAAGGCTTATGTAATTGAGCTTAAAAAAAAAAAAAAAAAAAAGAAATCAACTATAAAAACTGAGCTTAGGATAGTAAATGTTTCAGTTTCAAAAGAGTATCAACCACAACGTCAAATGTTTGTATTCATCTGGCTAAACAGGATTATCCAACTTTGAATGTCTCCACTGTCACCATGATAAACAGTAAATGCTACTGACAACAGACCACCCCCAGAGTTTTTGAGATAATAGTTATAGTCTGGTGTGTTGTAATTTGTGGAAGAAGCTGCTATTTAGCAAGCTGCTGATGTGTTATTTTTCATTTATATTGTTAACTGGACATGTAAGACTGTTAGCAGTGACAGTAAGACACAGTATACTGAACTATTTTGATGAATATAAAACAAATGTCTTGAGTAGAGCGATCTCAGTAAATGGGACATTCCCCAGACAATTGCTTCTTTTCATAGTTCAACTTTCCAATCACCTTGAGCTACATTCTCACTAGGCAGATACCAATTTTCATGTCATATCTGCAACATTTTTAAGTGTTGACTGCATTTGCCGAGGAGTCTTTCACAGTTATTCCAGAAAGGTAAATAAGACATTGAAATGGAAAACCATATTAATCCAAGAGATGCCAAAATGAAATTCACAGTTAGTTAAATTCTCACTGTAGAACCCATAGCTCTGACTTTCAAGCTTTTTCAAAGCCAAAATGCAGTAAGTTCCAAAACAGGATCTGTGATTGCTGCACTTCTCAGAAAACAAGAGTAAACTTATTTGCTTACTAGCTCTTTGGGCAACTAAATCAGATTTTTATGTTATGAACAAAGGATTTAGTATTTAAATGGTCTGGACATTTTATGGAAGTTACTCTAAGCACTGTACACAGTATTACATACTAAGATGGCAAAAGGTGCTGTACATCTCTAGAATTTTTTATTTTTTTTTAAGATGGTTAATACTGGAAAGAATAGTCTTGAGTAACTTAAAAATTGATTATGTAAATTATCAACAATATTAAGTATCAAAATAAATTAAGGTTTAAATTAAGCGAGTTTTTTAATGCTTAAGTGTCACTTCCCTATTTGTAACTAGAATAGCTGCCTTAGATTAAGTCTGAACAAAACCTTGCCAAAAAAAAAAACAACAAAACAATGCAAAGCCAGGTGCAAGTAAAACAAAACAAAATGCCTATCACATACCTCTGAATTAGCACTATTTCCATTCACGAGAACTCTTTCAATGATGTTTTTCACCAAAACGTGATCTAGAATGAATTAAGAGGTCTTAAGAATTCACTTTGAGAGAATTTCCTATGAGACAGGTATTTATAAAAATAGATCACTGTATAACTAATGGCTGCCCCCTCTTGTCAGCCACTTTTAAATGCTTAAACAAAGTACTGTTGCATGCTTTTTTCTTTGATTGTATTTTCCAAATACAATTGTATAAAATTGTATTTTCACCCACTCAAGTTACTAAGAAAAAAAAAAAAAAAAAAACCTACACGGAAGAGGACAGAGGCAGCTACAGATACATACCAATCAATGGATTTTTTCTTATATCAAGAATCACTAATGTTGTATTAGTTTGAAGAGCATCTAATAGTGACCTTGCTCCTTCATTGGATATTCCACACTGCTGTAAATCAAGTGCTAAAATATTTAGGGAGGTTAAAAAAAAAAGTTAGTGAGTGGCATAACTTCTAGTGAATATTTAATACAATCTAATCCATACCTTTCAAAGACCCTGTTTCACAGAACATGAATGGAGAACATTGAAATTTCTACCTTTCACTTCTGAAATTAATAATCAGTATTACAGACCAACATTAAGAAATGACTGCTAAGCAACTGCAAATGAAGGAATACAAAATCACAGTTAAGTCACTGTGATTGAAAATTCCCAGTAGATATATTTCCGGATACCAGTTAATTCAGCAGCCCAAAGTAACATAATATACACAATCTGAATAGGATGCAAGATTTGAATCTTTTTTTGAAGATTTCTAAGGAAGGAGCCTACACAACCTCAGTGGACAACCTGTACCAGTGCTCTGTCACCTTCATAGCAAAACATCTCTCTTAACATTTCTGATGGAATCTCCTGTGCTTCAGTTTGTGCCCATCGCCTCTTTTCCTGTCAATAGACATACTGAATAGAATCCAGCTCCATTTTTTTCTCTGCCTCCTCTCACACAGCTGTACATTTGAGGAAACCTGCCCTTAAGACTTCTCTCTCCATGCTGAACAGCAATAGCTCCCTCAGCCTTAGCTTTCAGGACATATTGTCCTGTCTCTTGACCATCTTCGAAGCCCTTTGCAAGACTCTATCTAGCAGATTCATCTCTCTCCTGCACAAGAGTGCACTACTCCAGGTGTGGTGGCCTTACCAGTGCTGAGCAGTGAGGATTTTTCCTCAAACTGCTACCAACACTTCTAACGTATGACAGCTTCCTTGTCACAGAGGCAAGCAGCTGGCTCACAGTCAACTGTTTACAAAAGGACACCCCCATGTACTTCACTGCTAAGCTGCTTTCCAGCCAGTCAGCCCGCAGCATGTACAGGTACATGGGATTATTCCTTCCCAGGTGCAGCACTCTGAACTCATCTTCACTGCACTGAATCTCTCCAGTTTGCTGAGGACCCTCTGGATGGCAGCACTTTTCCACCTTCCCAAAAAATCAAAATAAGGCTCACTGGCCAACAACTCCCCAGAATTCTTTCTGCCCTTCCTGAAAAAAGTAGTATCGTTTGCTTTCCTCCTGTATTCAGGCTCCTCTTCCAATCACCTAGATCAGTCAAAGATGGAGACAGAACTCAATGACATCAGGGATCTCCTACAGCATTTGTGATGTATCCCATCAGGACCCATAGTCAACCATATGTCCAGTTTACTTAAGTAATCCCTAATTCTTAAGCAATCCGTAATTCTTATACCAATATGCATGTTATCTGTACATCTGGCTCTGAGGCTTAGGTATTGAAATAGATTCCATGTACAGAATGCTTTGAATTGTACTATCACTATTAGTCATTTTATACATACGTAGTATAGAACAAAGTACTTCTCCAGTATCCTACAGGACACTTTCTCTAAGAAGACACTGCTTTCCAAAGAGATTATTCTTTCCTAGATAAATACAGAATTGTTCTACTGCTTACATTTGCTGTAATGGGTAGCAAATTTTATTTCCCATCTGTCTCTACTATATCACAATACAGTATCACAATACCTTTAAGCCACAGGTCTTCTCCCAGACAATCTGCAAAGGCACTTGCTCCTCGATCTCCAACAAGCATGTTGCAGTTGAAAGTAACACGCCTCAAGCCTGTCATATAGTCAAGGTCTGGTCTCCTGTAACGTAAACTTTCAGCCCAAGCTTCACCATGTCTTTTCATTGCCTGGTGCTTTGAAACAAAACGTTACCAAATGCAAGAAGACAAAGCCATTACAAATAACTAACAGATAAATACTAGTACTTAGTAGTTTGAGTGTAGAAGCATTTATAATACAAGTCATGCATCAAAATTACAGTTAAGTCATGTTTGTTCACATCATCCAGTTCCCAGTGAAGTTATTAAATATCAACTGAGAATTCTAAACGCCTTACCACCTTCTTTGCCCACTCACAATGCATCTTGAATAAGACATACACAGTAGGAAGTTTTGTGCTTTCATGCAAGCCAATGTTAACATTAATTAGAACATTGTGCTAGTCACAAGCTTATTAATTAGTAGTTTTTCAACAGCAAACAATTACATTATTTCTACTAAATGCTTCAGAATACTTAAAACATTTTGAAACACTTGCGACAATGATGAAAGCACTTCTCAGAACAGCTATCATTTACAGCCCTAATCCCCATCTGAAAAAAAACAAACACAGTCTAAACTGTTATTTCTTTAAGCAAGACCATATTTAATTTCCCACACCACAAATACGCTTCTTCTGAATGCAGTTTCACAAACTTCAGAAGGACTGTTCACACATTTAACATCACATATGCTTTGATGGGTTAGAGCTTGAAAGAAAAAAACAAACAAGCGCTCAATAGCACAGGTTAATTCTACACTCAGAGTTAAGGAAATACATAGCAACCAAAACAAAAAACACGCCTGCACATTCACTGCCACTTAGAATGACAACTCATTCGTTATTCAATCCTGCTATATATTAATATATTGGGAAAAACTTGGAAGAGGATGTAAAAGAACTTACTTCCAAAACATACTGCTTCCTTTGAGCTCAGTCCTATTATAACACAGTGATCAGTATGGGCTACACAGCATAGCCTATACTTTCCTTATTGTTAATCAGAACATTTTCCTTTATTATCACTTGTGTGATATACTAAGTTGTTTAAATCTACTTCAACAAAAGTAACAAATAATTCAGTCTCACTAGACAATCACTTGTAGGCTTATGAAATTCATTACAATAAAAATTAGCTCAGCATAAAAAAAAAAATAACATGGCAAAAGCCCTCTCACAATGAAACACAGTTTTCAGGATATATATATACATATATATCTTAAGAGGGCAATCTGTGACATAGCTGCCATAATCTCTCTTCCCTGAGATTTAAAGTCATGAACCGTTCCTTGAGCTCAATACAATACATGGACTAGCACTGCTTTTATGACCAAATTAAAAAATGGGACAAGGATTTGTTACAAGCTGAATTTAGTTGTTATTCTTAGTTATTTAAGTTACCGCAAAAATTTAGTTCCCAGAAATGAGATGAAATTACCTTTAATACATTTCCCATGTGTTCTGCTCCTCGCCAGGTAAGGCTACATCCTGTGAAGTTAACATATCTGATAGTAGCTGAATTCTTCACACTCTGACAGACTGCTGGAAAAAAAAAAACAAAAATACAAAAAAAAAAAAAAAAAAAAAAAAAAAAAAAAAACCAAACCAAAAAAAAAACCTTTCATACTAAGTACACACACCACAATAAGGCTATCAAAACAAACATCTTTTCACTGTCATATTAAGAAGCTGAATCAATTTTAGTGGGCAAATGCCATGTCAAAGATGCCTTTAAGTTGTTGTAAGATTATATATTTCAGTGCAGGTGCTTAGCAAAGATTATCTGAACATGCAAAAAAAAGTGTTATTTCTGTTTACTTATCTCAACATGATGACATCATCTCAAACTTACATATTACACTTACAGTTTTCTTTCTAGCAGTTGTAATTATTAAGTAGTTTAGCTATTTGCCAGTATCAAGAAAGGACATTCAAGTCTAAATAGCGTAAACTCATGAATAAAGTGTATTTTAATCACTACAAATAAGTTTAGTAAGACAAATGCTTCAAAAACTGATCTATTTGAAAACTATAAGAAAGAAGTATATTGACACATTTTTGATTCTCAACTTACTTTCTAATCCTCCATCTCCAATTGGACAGTGGGCTAAAGAAATGCTCTCTAGAGATGAAGTTGTGGCCAAGCCCTTCAGAATAAAAACAGTGTTTTTTACTGACTCAAAACTCAAAAATACAAATAAATAGAAGTCCAAGACTACAAGAAATCCTAGGGAGCTGGGAGGAAGGTCATTGTAAAGCTCACTTTAAGATGGTTCATTTTGTAACACAGGAGGAACCTAGCCTATGTGCAACAAGCAGCACTTCCTTTCCTAAAAGCCATTCAAACACAAACTAGAGGACGTATTCTAGTTAATACACCTTAGAGACCTGCTTTAATCTTGGTTTATCACTTTTCTTCTGCCATTCACATTAAATGTAGATACAGCCACATACAACACAGGAAAGTTGTTAATAACTTTCATATAAGCCTTCCTTAATCAGGGCATAGGAAATCTGTGTGATTTTGACAGGTTTTGACAAAACAAACGTTACACTAAGTATCTCAAAAGAATCATGTATACACAGTATAACACAGACATGTATAAAAATGTGCCTGTTTTAACATGATCTATTTGTCACAAATAAAGTTTAGTTGCTGCTCCTCTTAGGCTCCAAGCATTTTTTCATTTATTTGCATACTAATATAGTCTCACCTTTGTAAGAAGTATTAGATCTCTCTCCCTCAGAAGCAAACCTTGCAGTTCCAAATTTTTTAGTACATCTGAGATGCTGAGACAGCCTTTGACAGCTTTGCATAGTTGGCCAGTCAAATCTTTTGATCTAATTGCTGGAATTCTCCTTCTAAAGTAGGTTTTATATCTTTCAACACCTAGTAAACAAAAATTTATACAGTGATAACCCCCAGCCTTTACTGACTTGAAACTAAGCATAATTACAAAACATTTTGTTGCTGCTTTTAAATAAAAATAATTCCTTGGATGGTTCAATCCTTTTCAAGCACTTAATCACACAGAAGTTTTACACAATTTTAACATACATATCAGCAGAGACACTCCTACAAACCTGATTCTCCAAGACCTTGTTGATGAAAACTTCTTATTCCAACAGAAGTCAGACTCTTATCATGCCTAATAGCATCTAAAAGTGGTGTCCAGTCAGCAGCTTTGATGCTATCTACAGTTAGATCAAGGGTACCCTGAGTCAGGTTAACTTTCACAGCTTTCAGTGGGACAGAGCCTTGAACTGCACAAAGATGTTCATAGTGTGAGTAGAAATCCAGCATGCATTGTCTTCTTACTTGGACAGAATCAATCATTTTTCTACTTGATAAATGTTCCTGTAAAATAAGGAAAAAATATATCAACTTCTTTCAACAAGAAATTCATTTAGCATCAACCTCCATTCAGCATGCATACTGAATTAGTTGAATAAAACCACAAAAATCTAACATACAAGCACAAACTACTGATAAGTTCACATTTTCATTTTAAAGCTTAATTTAGTTGCATCAGGATCTGCAGATTCCTGAAAGCCTTGAAAATCTCCTGACCCAAAAATCAACAGATATAAAGGGCTATTCCTAGCAGAACTACTTGTTATTTTCTCTATCAGAACTATAGAAAAGCCTGGGTTGATAAGGACCACAATGATCACCGATTTTCAACCCCCCTGCTATGTGCAGGGTCACCAACCACTAAACCTGGCTGGCCAGAGCCACATCCAGCCTGGCCTTGAATGCCTCCAGAGATGGGGATCCACAACCTCTTTGAGCAACCTGTTCCAATGCATCACCACCTCTATGTGAAAAACTCCCTCCTAATATCTAACCTAAACCTGTCTCAGTTTAAAACCATTCCCCTTGTCCTATCACTATCCACCCTCATAAACCGTCTTCCTGCAATCATAACTCTAAATTCCCATTTGGGAAATATGTAAAGGCACCCCATGTTTTTTTTTTGTTTTTTTTTTTTTTTTTTTTTTGCCTGAGGGCTGCAAATTGACTCAAGATGGAATTAAGTATCCCACACAGAATACCAAATTTTTGTTTGTACTGTTAAAGGCTACAAAGCTTCAAGAACCTTCAGAAAAGGAGAATTAATGGATGTGTGCAAGCCTGCGACGACTGCTACTTCTGAGAATATAATTTGGGATTAAAAAAAGTTATTACTTTAATGATTGAAATTGTATAGCGCTGTTCTTAGTTCCTCTACTCCGATTTATTCACTAGTTATTATTATTTATTCCCTTTTACTTCAGCTCTCCAAGTTGCTAGCATTAGATAATTTGCACATCGTGGTCACTGGAACTGAAATGAGTGAACTGCAGTCCAATACTTCACATTCAGAAAGTGACCATCAGTTGTAAAATCATCCAGAGATCAGGAGATGAATCAGTGTACAGCACCACAGCTTTCATCTCTGGTACTTCATCACTATTCTTTCTCATGGTTCATTTTGCTCCAGCACTTGCCCATCACACCCATGGAGCTCCTGGCCCTAGCATTCAATGTAGAAAGGCCATCCAGGTTCCCAACTGAGCAACCACTATGTAAACCAGCACTCTTCTGCAGAGGGATATCAACAGATCTAACAAAACTCCAGAATGTCTTGACTGGCTTTGAGAAAGTAAGGAAAACTAATTTACATTTTTGGTACAGAAGCAAGAAGTTATCAAATATGTATATATAGCAATATGTATATTTGCTATCGGCTAGCATTAAAATAGAGCACATAACAAACCTGCGATACTCAGCTGCACAAAGCTTACAGTAAACAGAAAGTTCGTACGGATTCAAAAAAAAGACGGGGGGGGGGGGGGGGTCCCACACGAGACGCACTCACAGAAGCACGGGCTGTGCCCAGCACCCTGAGCTGCAACACGAGCTCATGTTCACCCCGCCGATACACTTCCTTAAGCACCTCCCGGTCTCCGGCAGGGCACAGCGGACTGACGCGGCCTGCACCGTCAAGCACAAGCCACGCGCTTACAACGCCCAGCACAACAGAGCCCCGCTCACAGCGCGCAGACCGGTGCGTTGCTGCTCTCACCCCGCACCCGGCCCCCGCCACCAGGGGCGCTGCCTCGCTGCCTCGCTGCCTGCCTGCCTCCCTCCCGCCCTCTGCGCCCCGCTTCCCTGACAACGCGCATCGCCCAACCTGCACAAAGCGGGGCAGAGCCCCCGCCCGACGGGTTATCGCAGCCGGGCCGCCGCCTCCTTCCACATGTCTCCTCGCAGCTGCGCCCAGCACGGGCACGGCCGCCTCCTTCCCCCGCCTGCCCAGCCCCGAGTTCCACCCGTACGAGCGGGTACGGGTCTAACCTCGCAGCTCCTCCCCAGCCTGCCAGCTCCGCCGCCGCCCGGCCCGCACGACCGCCCCTACACGCGCGGCCGTTCCCTTGGCAGCCAACCGCCCAACAGCCCGCCGCCACGTAGCGCAGCGAGCCAGCCCCAATAAGTCGCCGCGGGCACTCCTCTGCCATGGCCCCTCCATGCGTTCAAAATGGCCGCGCCCACCGCCCGTCCCGCCCAGCCCCGCCCCGCCCCGCCGGCAGTGAGGGGTTGCGCGGCTTGGGGACGCGTGCGGAGGGTTGGGTGTGCAGGCGGAGCGCGGCACCTCGGCCTTAATTGTGCGCCTTGTGAGAGGCCTGCTTGTGCTCGGGGCAAACTGCCGCCTGGAGAACGATTCGTGGAGGTTTTGCTGTTAGTATGTCACAGCTTTTCTAAAAGAGCTTTTAAGGAAAGGCCAGGAAAACAGCAATCCTGTTGCCTACCGTCCCTGTATCTGCGCTACCAGAGAGGCGTGTTGTGGGCACTGTGAACTGAGTTCATTACACCATTTTGGCTGGCAGCAGTAGCTTCCGACAGCTGGTCTGAGCGCTTGGAGAGCAAATAAACCCTTCTTCCCTAGCCACGTTTCTCATTACCTTGCTGGCTTAATTCAGAAAGACCTGATCACAGTCCCTACTGGAAAGCCCTTGTTAGCACACAGTGGAGGGCCCTAGATGTACCTGCCTTCTAACTCCACCAATTCCACGTACTCAGTGTCCCAACCCTGGAATTGCGGGTCATTCACTGAAAGGCGCACCAACCACTTAAGAAAATGCCTGCTGTAAATCGGTGTCACAGCAGTTTGCTTATTTGGCCAGTTAGTGTTTCTAGTCTGCTTGCAGACAGCAGGATTAAACTTCAAAGATAGGAAATCTAAAGAAATTAAGCAGATCAAGGCCCTTAGAACATTGTCTGAACGCTTTCTGTTCACAGAGGTGTAATACAATGTACAGCTGATGTTATCAGCATCAGAAGTAACCAAAGCAGCCCAAGTGATGCAATGAAGTGTGCTGGAACGAGAATTATTTCAGTAAGTCTCAGGTCACTGTCTGTACAAATTGTTTCATCATGACATTTTGTGAATTGAGCATAAAAGGCAAATTGTGCAGGGCCATAAGCATCCAAATGGTAACAGAAGATTCTGACTATAACACAAAATATTCCCAGCACTTCTAATGCCTCTTATGGTCAAAGACAAAACTCAAGCAAACTCAAATCTATGGCACATCTAGATAAAATGCTGCCTGTGCTGTTTTGGTAACTCACCATTAACAGAATAGGAGTTATAATACATCTTCAGTGCTAGTCTGCAAGCATTGGAAATTGTTTTTGATTAATATGTCCTTTATCACTTTTTTTTTTTTTTTTATTCACTCCTGTTAGGTTTTTGAGCTGTTTTTTCTTTCAGTCAGAAATCTGATTTTGTGGAGGGTGGTGTCTACAAATCTTAACCCTACAAATCGAAGGTATGAGATGAATTATAACCCTATCTTACCACATATGAGTTGAATGTATAATCGTTTTCCCATTTTCTTTGGGAAATTAATCTAAAGTACTTAATCTATTATTTCAGTTGTAACTTGGAATCCTGTGCATTCTAAGTCATGGAAGATAGAAAGGATCTCTGAAGATTCCAGGGGAGTGCACTTGGTATCTAAAGATATTATCTACCAGAAACACTTCAGCCTTACGTTTTGTTGTCAATTCTGGTGTCAGTTATGCTTCAGTTGTAAAGACTGGAAGTTCAAAACAGAACTTGAATCATAGCATCCCTGTCGTTGCTATATGGATGAAGAAAGAAACGTGTCTGTATGCAACTGTTACATATACAGTGTCATGTGTTTGCATCAATATTAAACCTGAAAAAATCAAGATGAGGAGTGATCGCACTGTTACAGAGCTCCTGCAATTTTCTATCATGTTCTGTCAAACAATTGCCCTAGATCTTGAAATCTGCAAGTTACTAAGGTCACAATCAAGTTATAATTAAAAGGGAATTTGTTAGTAAATAGACATATTCAGATTGGAAATTCAGAATATTGCAGAGAATCTGATGCAGGTTGCTTCTCACCAGACTTTGTTTCTTTTTTTCAAATCAGAGCTGAGTATCCATTTTGTCAACACTGATTTATTGGTGGTAGGTGGACAGCTGGGCTAGATGATCTCAAAGCTCTTTTCCCACCTCAATGATTCTGTGATTCTGTAATTCACTGGTTTTTCATTCTACTTGCTCCTTTAAAGTGTTTTTTTTCTTTTTTCTTATAATCAATTTTGGTTAATGTAGCACAGATCTGCCCAAGATCTTCCTCAGCTGCCTGGGTGCTGAGGAAGCATCAAAAATGTTCTGTGCATGTGAATCGCTGTGAAGACTTTCAGTGTGGGCTTTATGCCCTAGGCAGCAGCTATAAATATACATAACAATGAATCTGCCATTACTATCTCAGTTCCCATCACAGTTTTGCCTCCATGGTGTTTCCACAGCATACAAACTGCAAGTGATTCAAGTAACTGTAAGTAACCGAAGTAATCCTATTTTATGACCACTGTGTGCTTTGAAAATAGCATGAAGATTTGGATTTTTGGTAAGTCAGTAAAAGATTTAATAATGTAATGTCATTCAAGAACTGTTCTGGATGTCCAGGAAAATGAACACATGGGCAAGCTTTCGCTACTTCAGTCCTAACCACACAAAGATTTGACCTGAATATGTACTGTATTCTCTCTGGTTTTGCAAATAAGAAAAAAAATCCATATTATATTCCAGCCATTGAAAAGTATTCTGAAGTCTTTTGTTCTCACAGATTTCCAAGTAATTGTGCCAGCCTCCTGCATTTAATCTGGAAAGAACAAATAAAACATGAAAAATAAATGTATCAGAGCACCCAACTTTTCTGCAGAAAAAATTATCCAGGGTGTTAGAAAATAATTTTTGCATGTACCCTTAGTGGTTGACAATATTATTTTTTGTATTTTATGCCTGCATTCCTTGAGTTTGTTCATTGCTCTGTATTGCCCAACTCAGTCAGTATTGAAAAATCTCTGTTTTTATTAACGATGCGCTTAATACTATGTTTTTAGATGTATAATAAGTACGAGATGTTTGTAAAAACATATATGCACATAGGTCTTGGAGATCTAAGCCATTTTGCTGTATTGCTTTCATTCGTGTTCATTCATTGCCAGCTTAGCAATTCTGACAATATTCTGACAATGCTGTGGAAGCTATTTAGATATTTGGTTTCACGAGAGCATTAAAAAAAAAAAAATGAGACTTGGAATTTTTACTGTAGTGCTTTGTGTTTCCTCTGGCCAGATTTCTCATTTTTATGTAGAACATCCTGTATTTTCTAATTGTGAATATAACCCTTGCTTTTTCTAGGCAGAGACATTTCTGATTACTATGGAAAGTTTTAGGTCTTCAGAAGTATGAAAAGGTTTGATGAGATACTGGGTATCTCTGCTATAGAAAACAGCTCCAAAACAGATCCTGCTGAATCAGCCATCATCTTGATGAATTTGTGAAACTAATTGATTTTTCTAACTTTTCTTTTGGTGGGTTGGTTTTTTTTTGTTTTTTTTTTTTTTTTGGGGGGGGGAGGGGGGCTTGTTTGGTGTTTTTTTTCCTGTATTTTTCTAGGCTTCTTGTTTTGCTTTCTTTAGTTTTTATCATATACAAATTCTAATTTTTAATCAAATTTAACATTACAAGCAATTGTCAGTTTTACACTGGAGCTGATGTTAGTCTTTTTATTGACAACATGGAGGAAAAAAAATGTACAGTTAATCTTATCAGGTAACCTGTTTGTGCAGCAGATATTGTCATATTTTCTCTTGGCTTTATAAGGATATGTGGACTGAAAGTCAGCCTACTTGATGACTTAACATTTTGGGGTTTTTTGTTGGTTTTTTTTTTCAGTTTCTTTATCTTGCTCTCCTAAGTCTGCTTGTAAAACAAAATGGTTAACAATTTTGCCATGTTCTGCAGAAGACTATCTGGCGTTGAATTCTACTCAGCAAAACAACAAAAGCTTTGTTTCCTAAACAACGTGAAAAAGTTTTAAGAGCTGCTACTAGGACAGTTCTTTTGTCCAGAAGTGAGAGGGAAACTTTGTTGCTAGGTGGCAGTGTTCCTCAAGAAAAGATGTATTGGTGGAACTTAAGAATTTTGTTTTAAGCAAGCAGAAAATAATTAGAATCACAGAATGGTTTAGGATCTTAAAGTTCACCCAGTTCCAATCCCCTGCCTGGTTGTCTCCCACCAGCTCAGGCTGCCCAGGGCCCCATCCAGCCTGGCACCCTCAGCTTCTCTGGGCAGCTTTTACCAGTGCCTCACACCCTTGATGTAAAGAATTTCTTCCTGGTAGCTAACATGAGTTTCTCCTCTTTTATTTTAAAATCATTCCTCTGTTTCCCTATCACTATCAGGTCTTAAAAAAACTATGCCTTTCCTCCTGATTGTAGTTATTTAATTTGTGTCATCATTAGACGCTTTATCATGTTATTCTTGGAACTTCATGATTGCATGAAGACAAATGCACAGTATTATTTATTATATGCATTATACCGTAGAAGGACATGGCACTTTAACACACAGGAAATATTTTAAAGAAAGCTCAAAATCTCAGTATTTCTCTCAGGACAGTCCAAAGGCATGCCGATTAGAAAAAAAATGAACTACTGTTTGTGAATTTTCATAGTAAAGCACACTGAATGATTAAAAGAGTTTTGAAACTCTGTTTGAGTTAATTTACTACTAAGTAGTTGTACAAAAGGTCTAGAAACATGGGGTAGACATGGCTGAAGCAGTGTTAAGGAAGTAACACTCGGGACAGCCTAAAGGGAGAAGAGAGAGAAAAAGCTGGGCGAGATGGAAATATAAAATATGTATAGACTGAGGAAAAAAAAGAAATGCCGAGACCTCAAGGGTGAATATTCTTTGTTTCAGAAAACGTTGAGATGGATATAGGTCATTTAAATTCTGTTCTTTTGTCTCTGCAAATAACACCCTATCTTATTTTTATGGATAAGCTTTCATTGTAGTAGAGTATAAGACCTGGCTGAGTGCAAAAGAGTTGTTTAGTAGAAATTTTTTTCTTTTGTGTACCACTGGCTTCCTTTTCTGTTGTAAAAAGCTACGTCCTTGCAGTCTACAGTACAGTCTTGTAACTCCTTTCTGTCTCACTGTCAGGAATGTACATAAAATCTTTTTTCAGCCATCTAGGAAGAAAATTCTTAGAAAATAGAGGGCTGGAGCACCTCTCCTACGATGACAGGCTGAGGGAGCTGGGCTTGTTCAACCTGAAGAAAAGAAGGCTGCGGGGTGACCTCTTTGCAGCCTTTCAATACCTAAAGGGAGCCTACAAACAGGAGAGGAATCAACTCTTTGAAAGGGTTGATAACTGCAGGACAAGGGGAAATGGTTTTAAGTTAAAGGAGGGAAGATTTAGATTGGATGTCAGGGGAAAGTTCTTTATAGAGAGAGTGGTAAGGTGCTGGAACAGGCTGCCCAGAGAGGTTTTGGATGCCCCGTCCCTGGAAGTGTTCATGGTCAGATTGGATGGGGCCCTGGGCAGCCTGGTCTGGTATTAGATATGGAAGTTGGCAGCCCTGCCTGCAGTAGGGAGGTTGGGGCTTGATGATCCTTGGGGATGCTTCCAACCCAAGCCATTCTGTGATTCTGTGATTGATTCTGAAAGTCGTGCGTATGAGAAACCACAAGGAAAAATCATCCAAGAAATTAAATGCCCGAGAGTTAGGAAGTGACAAAATAATGAATGAAGAGGATGTAGAAGGACAGTATGAAAAAAAAAAGCTACATTCTGTATTCTATTTGCATATGTACAAAATACGTTATCCAAAATGTACTATATAGTACTTTATTGTGCATTATCTAAAACTTGCATCTGTGTACTTACATGCGGCTGTATTTATAAGGATACATATGTTAATTTTCTTTTTTTTTTTTCTTTCTGATATAGATAGTTATGTAGGTAAAATTCATGGTATAAGGAACGTATAAGACAGTAATATACTTTTATCTAACTCTTCCTATCCTCACATTTCCTCCTAGCTTAGGAACCATTTTCTAGACCTCATTGCATAGAATTAGTCATAGTATTTTGATTCAGTGCAGAGACCAGCCCAGGCTGAACTGCCACAGCGAGCTGTGGTAGCTGTACCATTAGTACGTTAATTTTGACATATACAGTAACTTTCTGCATTTCAGTACTGAAGTAGGGTGAAAAATAGTCTGTTTGCATTATGATAAGTTTCAGAAATGCTTTTTGTCTGTTGGAGGAAGATAAAGATTACAAGACTCAATCACATAGAGTTAAATGCTTGAAAGGACAAATGCTTTCTATTCTCCGTCCAGCTTGGTAATGTTCATGTGTAAGATGATATTGCAGGGGGATCTCCAATGCCTGAGGAACACTGAATTTTCCATATTAAGCATAAGGGGCATAGACAGGAACTAAGCACTGTTATTCAGCACTGCTGCTAGACATCTAACTAGATGTTCCCTCACAATGCCCATGCATCTTAGCCTGAGGAACACTAAGCAGAGTTAGCTGGCAACACAGAGTGCAGCAGGCTGTAATTCTTGTACAGCTTTCATTACCAGAGCTGTACTTAGCTATACATGGTCAAAGAGCTAAATTTATTTTGAAATGAAATTTCAAATGAAATTGGATTAATTCATCAAATATTTATTACATAATTACAATAATACATTTATTTCTTCTGCTCAGCTTTTCATCATTACTAGTTTAATCATGGCTGACATTTTACTCAATGTGTAATGACATCTTAGTTTCTGTTAATAGCATGTCCTTCTGTGACATTGAATGAGGCTCGCTTAGACTCAAAGTTCTTGCATACTTTTGTAGGTCTTTCTGTCTCTTTAAGGAATTTTCTATTAGGGCAACCCAAAGAACATTTTATATTTCTTGATATTTGTATTTCCAGAAAAAGTTCCTTTCAAAAATGGAAAATTAAAGGATAGGCAGATACTTTTGGAACTAAAAAAATATTTGGTTTTTTATAATCTGGAGTAAAAATTGTTGAAATACAGAACTCTTACACATTTTTTTTTGTAATATTTTCCCGCACGTATATCTTTTTACTAAAAATTCATGCTGAAGTACAGAAATTCAGAATTTCATTAGAAAATATTGTTTAGAGTTCTGAGACTTCATGAAAACAGTTAGAAACATATTAATCATTTTCGAGTAGTAGCCACATATTTCTATAGCTAATTTATAATTTCCCAAGAATGCACTAACGTTTCATTTTCTTTTCTTTTCCATTTTAGTTTTCTAGGTGTATGTGGTTGTCCATTAAATTTGCTTGTAAATTTTCAGAACTAGAACTTTAGATCAGTATCTTGGAAGAATTAAGCTCTTCAGAAACAAGTGCTGGTGTTACTGGTACTGCAGATGCATTCTATGCAATCCAAATTCAAAAAGTAAATAAAAAAGAGAGTGATAGGGAGGCCTCTTCTCTTACCCTGACAAAACCCAATGACTCACTCAAGATTCTGCAGTAGTTCTTGAACTTTCTCACATAGGGAATTGGAAAATTGGGTCTGCAGCAATTTATTGCAGTGTATATGTGGTTGATGGCATTTAGAAATACTAAGGAAAACACTGTGTTTGCTCAAAAAGGTATTTTTTTCAGACTTGCAGTCAAGGATGAAATTATTCTCACAACTGTGATGTATAAAGACAAAGTAACATTTGCTGGGCTCTGTAAAGTAGTTTGGCAGCCATCCAGTCTTAGGTGTATTGTTAGCAAAATGCTAAAGGAACAAAATCCAGCATCACAGTCAGGCGTGTAGAAGTAAGAGTGCAGTGGGGTGGAATGAGGAAGTAGCAGAACAGAACTGTGAGTACAGGAGGAGTATAGACTGTAATATGTAAGTATGAGCGTAGAATATGCTGTTCTAATTCTGACATATTTGTTTGATGATAGTTAAGAATTCAGTGTATGAATATTGTTGATCTACATGTAAATATTTTTTACCTGAATTTCACTGCCAGTAGCATCTCAGTCTGAAAGTAGATTGTTCTTTTCTCATGTATTTTTCCAATCTTTTCCAGAGCATCATTTCATGTAACTTACCTCTATTTGCAGCATCAATGCCATGTTTGGATTTTCTCTTTAGAAGTCATAAAATAAATTATTGTGCTGGCAGAGAAAAGAACCTCTCAAGAATGGTACTTCCATGTATTCTCTAAAATACATTAACTGCTGAAATTAAATTTGGCATATGAATATAAATGTACACTTTAATGTGTTTTACATTTCTTTATTAGTAGATCACAATGTTTACACTATTGAACACCAGCTAGGTAGTCTGCAGATCCTTGTCCACAAGGAACGCTGTAGATACAAACTATGCTTGCACTGTTTGTTATGCAGTTTGAAAAACGTATAGATGTAGTGATGCAGGAATTTTTGACCTTTATTTTAATTATTTAATTACAAATAGTGTGTGCTCATTTTATATTATCACCTAAAAAGTCAAACAGGGATATAGGTTTCGCTAAAGCAGTTGGCCTAATGCAATGTGCTATACGTGGTAAGTTGACATCAGATGGCTGAGCAATGCCTGCCCAGCCAGTCTCTCATTCCCTCTCCTTCATGGGACAGGGGCAGAAAAAGTAAGAATTAAGAGCTTAAGGGTTGAGATAAGAATAGAGAAATGATTTACCAATTAACATCAAAGGCAAAATGGATTCAACCTGGGAATAATGAATTTACTGCCAATAAACAACAGAGTAGGGTGGTAAGAAACTAAGAAAAAAAAAGACAAGCACTTTCCCCTCCACCCTGCTTTCTTCCCAGGGTCAACTTCAGTCCCTCATCCTCAATTCTTCTACCTCTTACATCTCTAATGTAGGAGTTAGTCCACAGGCCTCTGTAACAGCCTCTGCTTCTTCTTCCCAGTGTGAGGTCTCTCGACGGTGTCTGCGTAGGATACAGTCCTTTGCACCAGATGCAGCTCTTCAAGAACAGCTTTAGTCCTCTCCACAGGTTTGTCTATCAGGAACTAACTACTCCAGTGCGGATCCCCCTCGGGCTGCAGTTCCTTCTGCCATATGGTCTCTCCACGGGTTGCAGCTTCCTTCAGGACATACCTGCCACAGGGTAGAGTCCTTCAATGGCTGCAGCGTGGACCACTGCTGTGGCACAGT
Organism: Tympanuchus pallidicinctus; assembly: GCF_026119805.1. Classification (NCBI taxonomy): domain Eukaryota; kingdom Metazoa; phylum Chordata; class Aves; order Galliformes; family Phasianidae; genus Tympanuchus; species Tympanuchus pallidicinctus. The sequence goes on from NW_026294758.1 coordinate 36,741,779, forward strand.
CCTGTGTGGGCCAGCACCATGGTTCATTGCTGTCCTATCCACAGGCAGCAGCCAAACTGCTGCTCAGTGCCTGGAGCTCATCCTGCCCTCCTGCTGCACTGGCCTTGGGGGCTGCAGGGCCATTTCTCTCATGTTTTCCCTCTCCTATCTCCCAGCTGTTACACAGCATTTTTTACCCTTAATAAATGTTTCACAGTGGCACCACCAGTGCTGCTGACAGACTTGCACATGTCCTGTGGTGAGTCCGTTGTGCATTCACTGTGTCCAACACAGTCCTACACCTTGTCTCACAGAAGCCACTTGTGCAGGCACTCTTTTCTGCCAAAATTTTGATGTGGACTCCTGGTACACCAGAATGTATTTCTTGTATCAAGAAATTAAGTGGCAAACAGCAGGTAAAATTTATACACGCAATTTTCAGGGTAATGTGAGGCAGACATCCTTCTGAGTCCTGAAAGGCTATTAGCATTTCTGAAAACAAATTAAGTGAAAATTCAAGAATATAAGTAACTTTTTTAATAGTCACAAATTCTTCAATATAATTGTTATCTGAATAACAGTAGGCAAGTGGACACTTGCAGAGACGGTGTTCCCAAAGACAATATACAATAATTGGTAATAATGTAATTTTCTCTCAAAAGAACAAGCTACTGCCTGTTGCATTTCTAGCCAGGTGAAAATAGCAAAGCAATCCTAGAAATTCAATCAATGAACAAGATTTAATGTAAGTAGAAGTAACAGTCTGATTTATGTATAAAATGTTCTTGACAGCAAGGTACATACAGCTGGCACCAAAGTTGTAAGAGAATGCACTGCTAATGACTCAGTGAGTACTGTACTCAGGAAAGTACAAGATGACCAACTACTAAATAGAAGCTCAAAGTTTTTCTAGCAGAGGTTTCATTTAAAATAAAAGCAGAGCTGTGGAACAGAGCTGTAGAGACAGCATGCTGTCCTGAGTGGAAAAGAGTAGTAATGGAGAAATGAATCAAATCTCCTAAAGCAATTCCAGCGAAATAGCTCTCTTCCTGACAAGTAGCCCAATTGCAAAGAGAAGCCTGGCCTCGTCCACTGTCAGAGCAAGAATTCCTTATGGAGACTACCTGTGATATTTGCTGATACCATGACATGAGGTGCTCAATCCAGATGTTTCCAAAACAGCTGTGGAAACCCATGAGCAGGCAAACCTATTTGGAGCCATGTTTGTGCAATGCAGTAATAGTCTTGGTTCGTACTTCAGTATTTCTTTACCATTAAACTTGCTTTCTCACCTTACATTTTACTAATCAAGTTAATTTAATTAAGAGACTAACATTTAATTCTGTGGAAAATCAACAGCTTGTTTCTGCTTATTTGTACTGGGAGTTATCCTAAGGAAAGGAACTTATTTTCAGATTGTTCTTGTCTGTCTGCTCTTTAAGGTATCCAGCGGATGTCTTCTACATGGAGACTTGTGTTTTCACATAATGGCTATCTTTGAGTTACCCTTGAGTGCCCACACCAGATGTCTGAATCTTCCAAAATCCTGACATAAGATGAACGGTATTAAGACCATATTAACCGTATTATTAAGAATGCTATTCAAGCCCTTTTACTTCAGTGTTTGGCCTTGCAGCTATACTTTGCAAAACACTTGAGAACTCAATTCACCATTCATTCATGTGTGTAGCTCTGTTGGAGCCAACAGCAATCTGCACCTGAGCACTCCGGGATTTCACGTCATATCTGATGCCTCTTACTTATCCGTAGATGAGACATAAAACATTTGAAAAAAGATGAAGAATAACAGCTTACTACAGTATCATATGCAGTAAAACATTTTGATACTTAATACAGGTACATGTATTAATATGTAAATACATATTAACTTTCAAAAATAAATGTGTATTATTATTCATTATTTATTGATACTTAGGGAGTAAAATGACTTCTAAACAGACATACTGATTAGAGTTTGCTCTTAAGAAGAGAAAAAAAAAACACTCTCTTCACGGCCCATGTTAATGTAGATTATCAGTTAGAAGCTTTTTTCTAAGCAGAATCTGTTTTGAACATTCCTGAAACTCTGGAATATTAAACTGTTCATGCTTACCATTAGCTGTTTTCCCAGTCTTCAAAATAATGTTTTAATTGCAAATGTAACCCTTGATTTCAAAAGTTGTCTCATGAAATGTAGTGCACACAAGTCTCTGTGAGGCTGCAGCCAGCAGGTATTTGAGCACACTGGAATACTCCTGGTAACTGCTGCATTTTACATCTGAGTATCACGCTGATGTCTCAAAGTTAAAAATTCACTTTGTGGCATGCACACAAAAATCTGTTTGTGACAGAAAGATCTTTCTGATCTTTACTATAATTCTTGAATAACAAATTTAAGTTAGGCATCTAGACTTTTAAAAACTCCACTGCAGAGAACATGAGACAGACTGTGTCCAGCAAATACGTTCCTTCTAAGGAGAGAGCTTTTAGGAAGTTGTGAGGGTGGTAATTGCTAAAAAGAAATCCAAAATTGGACAGACAGAAAGAAAACAGATCCTAAACACTGATCAAGGGCACGATGTCCCACATCAGACCACCAAACAAGTTGTATTGGCTTAGTAATACAGGAGTTGCTAGCTGACGGTGTGATTTCACTAACGGTGATACATTTATTGAATGTATCACTGAATGTTCTTGTAACTGCTCAATGTTCTACTCTGCATCTTTGCAGAAGGGCTGAAGATTTCTCTGAATTCAGTTTGTGCTCACACTGGGTGATATACAGTATACCTGCAGAGAGGGCTTTGCCATGGTGAAAGAAGGAAATGTATCCACTGAGAAAACTAATTTCTCTGAAATACCTACATTATCATACAGAGCTTCTCCTGTGTACTTGTATTACAGCTGATTTCAATTAGGACTGCGATAATGCTCTCTGAACACTAAATTACAGAATTACAGAAAAAAGAAAAGCTACTGTTCAACTGTTGTTTGCTGTCTGCCTGCATGCATTACAGTTCAGATCTGGAATAACTTACAAAAAGATGCAACAGATGAACAAAGCATCCAAATGAAGCAATGAAGGCAAAAACAGAGTGTAAGAGAGATTAAGCAAATGGCAATAACTAGTATCTATGATTTACAAAAGAACTCAAATGACAAGCAGTACTTTCAGCTCACAGCTAAAACAGGCAGCTCCCAGCATGGCCAGCTGTGTAAGAACTGTATTAGATGCAATCCTCACATACAAGGACTTGATAAGGCCTGGTAGAGGCTGCAGAGCTGGATTTTTTTCCATTCATAGAAGGAAAAGAGATTGAAATGGTAAACGCATATAAGAAAAGTATTAACTGGGTACTTGCAGTTTGATCCAGCAGGTGGCACAGGACTGGTCATGAGAGTCGTGGCATCAGAAGGTTTAGAATAATTGTGGGGTCTGTCGAAAAGGTCAGATCAATTGCAGGACCCGTTGCAGGGGTTGGATGAACCACAGGTTGGTCTAAGCACGGAGCACCTACTTTGGGAGGACTTTTTTTTCTCATTGCAATACTTGCAACAGCCTGTAGCAGGAGCAACTGCAGGGCTCGTCATGAGGGATGAGTCTTTTGCTTTATTATCAGACCTAATAGGTATCTCTGTTCAGTTCAGGCCCATAGGGATTCTCTTACCCTTGGGGATGCTGAATAATGTTGGACAGAGCTCAGCAGGCATGGGCCAGGCCCCCGCATGCTGCCATGATTTGTGCTTTTGTAGGATTGCCAAGGCAACAGGAGACCTTTTCCAAATATTCTCCCAGTTTTTAATAATTCTGCAGTAACGAAGAGGTGAAGTTCCAAACCACTCCCAGTTGTCTGGAACTTCAGTCCACTGCTCTACGCACCTGCCCATAGCATACAACACTCCCCGCCACTCAGAACTATCCCACCTCTGGGCAGATCTCTGCAGATCTCTGGATTATTTCCTTAAATAATTGTTTAATTTAAAACATAACTGGAAACACATTTGTGACACAGTAATAGCAGCACACTGGTTTGAACATGGATACTCAAAATTATCAAGCAGTGTTGTATAGTTCTAGAGCTCTAGGGAAAGAAGGAAAATTAGAAGGGAAGTTGAGTGTCTTCCCCTATCTCCTCCATAGCGAGGCTCCCTGAGGAGACAAGGGAAAGAGTTAATTACTAATAGTATCAACAATATGGCTTCCAAAACCCAAAGATGACTGTAATCACTAATATGCACAAAGCATTAGTTTCTTGGCAGCCAATTTTTTTATGATATAAGCCAGGGCCACACAGCATAGCAAAATAAAAACCTTAATCCAACCCCCAGAGATGATAAACAACGCAACAAGGAAAACAAGCAGTGAGTAAAATGCTACACAATATAGTTCCATGAGAAGACTCTCAAAGAGCTCCATACATAGGGAAAATATCAACATCATGAGCAGCAAATATCAAATTACCACAACACCCTGCGTTAACATGCTCCACTCAGATCAGCTGTTAACTCAAGCCTTTGAGCCCCAGATTGGGTGCTAATGTTGTGGTTTAACCCACACAGTAATTCACTTACTCTTCCCTTCCCAGTGGGGTAATGGAGAGAGTAGGAAAAAAAGAACTCATGGGTTGAGATTAAACTATTTACTAAGACAGAGAAAAGGAAAAAATAATAGTTCCGACTAACAAGTGATGCAGAAGCAATAGCTCACTGCCCCACAACTGATGCCCAGCAGTACTCCTGAGCAGTGGAAGGGAGCCAGGTGCTCTCCCACCCCCTTCAAAATTCCTTCTGCTTGGTATGAAATATCGCTTTGGTGAATGAGGTTAGAAGCAATTCCTTTGTGGATCTTGGAGCAGTATCTAATGAAGCCACAAAGTGGTAGCAAAACACAGCCTTTTGGTTTAGCAGTTTTATTTAATCAGTAAGCAGCACAATGGACAGAACATCCAACACCATCATTTTGGAAGAAATACTGGAAGATCATGTGTTGGGAGCCTTGCAGAAGACTGCATTCAGAAGCTGTTGATCTTGAATAGGACATGTCTTTTACACTGGGACCTGTGCTTAGGGCTTGAGAAGCCTGTATGTTATTAATACACTCTGTAACTTACATCTCTGGGGAAGGTAACCAGAGTGAGCAAGGGGTGAATATATTGATCCTGGCCATGTTGGTGACCGTGCCCACACTGCAGTTAACCTGGGGCGATGCAGAACCAGCTGTGCTGTGCTGCATGTGCTGGCTGCCTTTGGGCCGCACTGTGCCATGCTGTCCACATTCCAGGCTGCAGGACAAACCCCACCTCTCACGGTACAGGAGCAGCCTTGCATCCTGCTCTCACTTGGCACCAGCAATGGCCTCACCTGTGTGGCCCTACCTTTACTTAGCAGGGAGGTATGAATGGGTTCTCATGAATCTCCTTTGGGAATACAATTGTGTTCTTGTAAGGAACTTAAATGCTACCTCTTCATGGACAGAACCTACCCTGAAAAACGTGTTGTGGGAAAATCCATCAAGGCTCTATCCAGTGCTGCAGGCAGGTGGGCTGCTGAGCATCTGAAAGGACACAGGATTTAGTCACTGACTAAATTTGTCTTGTTAGTCTTTTAAAAGCAGTTGCTTCAGTAAGCCATTTGCTGTTGGGCCTTTCTTACTGGGAGCTGGGAAGATCCTGCACTGGCTTGCTCTCACTCTATAACTGCTCCAGTGCAGAACAAATGGGATTTGGGGTTATGAGCCCAAATAAATAGAGGTTTGCTGAACTATTTTAAACATGTCAGCATGACCAAAAAAACAAAAAACAAAAAAACCCAAAAAAATAGGATGGTGATTTCACTGGGGAGCTCTGAACTGAACAGAGAAACTAAACCATAAGTGCCAATATATATGGGATACTGGAGAAATTTACCTTATTTTTGTGTGTACAACCCTACCACTTCCAGGTCACCTATGAAGAGTCTGTAAGAAACTTTGTGATGTTGGCTGCGATAACAATGCTTGATGCATCCAGCACATTAGTATTTTGGATCTCTCAAATAAATGAAAATATGGCTCAGCATATATGTAAAGGTAGGCCGACGTGTCTGGCTTTTTTTCTCCTAGAAAAGTTAAGTCTTATTCAACAACAAACATGCTAATGGCTTGTGAAAATGGCTTTTGATTGTGGATGCTGATAGTGATCTTGAAGCCAGAAATTGCAGAATAAGCAAAACTGGCAATTATGGAATTAGAAAGATAAATTCTGTAAAATGTATTTGCAATGTGAACAAACATATGGATTAGGCTTTTAATTGTTACAGTACTTTTCATTTATTACTTATTGTGACAGTAAAGTAAATGACTTCCAAAACTAGATTTGATAATAGTCAATTTATTAAAAGATTACAGTCTGTGAGAGTTCCCCATCACTTGCTAAAAACAAAAAGCAATAAGTCTTGATTTTTGAAAGCTGTCTGGAAAAGTAAATTCAATTTATTACCTGTGTGAATGCACCAGTATTTACTGATTTGTATGATGCACAAATTTCAGACAAACATTATCTTTTTTTTCAGAGATCTGATTGCTGGGACTGATGGAAATTTGTTCTGAGGTAAATTAAAATGATTGAACCAAGTACTAAAAAAACCACACACAATTAGCTAACAATTAGCATTTGTTGCTTCAGAAAAAGGGGAAAATCTTGCAACGTTGTAAAAGATCTCCAATGGCATAGAAGGTTTTGTACCTCTGACTCCCTGATTGTTCAATTTTACTGCTACTTCACTGCTGAGTGAGATGTAAGGAACTGGTTATTCTGTAAATCTCTCCTAGCACATCACAAAAGCAGAATCAAACATTTTAAAGGGAAGTCTGTAAGTCATTTCTAGTCTTCCGGTCTTTATCTTTGCACCTTCCTGTACTATAACACAATAATAATGTTGTGTATCTCAGTGAACAATTTAATTATTTCTTCACCAGAGCTGCCAGAGTACTCAAATTGTCTCAGAAAGTATTTTCATTTCATTTAATGTTGTCTTGTGACAAATTCATATAATTAGAGCTCTGCTTATGAAAGTATCTTCTAGGGAGACAAATATTTCTAGTGTAATTTTTAGCTATATTTGGTCCTAATATTACAACATATTCCTAAAAAGTGTTAATGACAACACGTTTCAGCAGGAAACACAAAGCTGCCAGCTTAGGTCACGGCAATTAACGATTTAAAATATGTGCTAGCATACTCACATTAAAACATTAAATTCCGCTTTTCTAATTCAATGACTACTGAAACTTATTCAAGCCAATCCAATACAAAAGACATTGTTTGTGCTCATGCATGTACCAGAACAGGTACTCGTTTGTCTCTACAGCGGTTTTCAATATCAGCTACCATATGTGAAGAGTGTCACTCCTCTAAGTCCATGTTTGTTTCATTACAATTAACTACATTTAGGGTCTGACCATTACATTCATTTACTTAAAGCTGTTCACACATGGAAAACAAAGTGCGATGTTTTTCAAAAAGGTTTCGTGAGTCTGACAAAGAGCCTGGTATCAAGCCAAGTATATAGAATAATGGAGACAACTTTTGGCTTTAGCAGCATTTCTGTGAAATATACCAAACCTTTTTCAGAATGACCTCCATCTACTAAGTGTTGTACACTACTTGCTTAAGACACTGCACAGCACTTTTTATTTACCAAATGAAAAAGAAACTAAGTGCCTAAATATTCAATGTTTTAAAATTTGTTTTATTTATTTATTTTGTATTTCAGAAATAATTTCCAATGGCACCAGATGGTGCTTCAGATTTGAAAAGCTGCTGTAAACCTTGGTATTCCACTGCACCTTAGAACTGATGATTTTCTCAGAATTCGGTGTTGCTGGAAGAAAAGGTAAAAATTACATGACATACACGTACTATTTTCATTTAACCTGTGGATGGGCAAAATCTACAGGAAGAGGTAGTATTTTCTGCTAGAACAACAAATGCACACATAATTGAAAAAAAAGGTAAGTTTTAGGCTTAGATTCTAAGTTTTGGCAGGTTGCAGACCGTACTGTTTTAAAGAAAATATGGGGTATAGCACATACCAGAATTATTTGTGGTTCGTTCAGTAGAGCAAGTACATACTGTTCTCTTCTTTACAAAAGCTTAAAGGTTAAAAAAAGGCTGACACAACTTCACTGCTGCTTGCATTACTTCCTGTCTTACTCATAATTACACATTAGGACGTTCAATTAATAAAATGATAAGCAGTTACTAAGTTCATAAATAAAACAGAATTTTAAGTGTTTTTGTTTGAAATGAAGAATGCTATGTGGTGTCCTATATTCTCTCCCTTTTAAAGAACCAAAATTTAAGTTATCTTTGTATATTACTGAGGTAACATGTTACGTTCCTGTTTTCATGTTTCTCTGACCCATTGTTTGGTTTACTTCTAAAATAAAGAAAAACAACAACAAAACCCCACCCCAGAACTTAGTCATGACGCACAAAATCTCAAAATCGTAGGTATGCATGCCAGAACACACTTAGGGTAATTTTTCCCCATGCTGAGGCCCTTTTTCCAAGTGCCAGCTCATTTGAGGTCATTAAAAATAGAATATTTGACTTGAGAACATCAGGAAGCAAGGGGGAGGACAACCACTTATAATTACCTGAAATAGGTTAATAGCGACATCGTCACTTCTGAACAAATAATGAAGTGTGGCATTTCTTACAGACATTGAATTCATTCTTATTGTAGGACCTGTGCTTTTCCAAAGCAAACTGCAAAACACAACACAAATGCTTGCAATGAACTTTTCAACTAAGCTTTGAATGAGGAACATTAAAAGCCGTTTCTCTGATGCGTTTAGGTTTATGAGGGATATATTATCCAAGGAAAAGCACTGCTTCTTCACACATTGTGCAAAAAAAAAAAACCAACATGAGGTCTCAAATTCTGTTTTTCAGTATATTCACAGGGCTTCTCTTCTACCAGTTGCAGCTTTTTACCTGAATGCCGGGTTAGAAATGAGCTGTAAGTGAGTGCTTGCAAGATTTAACCCTCACCAAACATCCGGGAAAAGAAAGTAAGGGTCTCTATGCAGGAAAACATGCAGATGTGTTCACATAGCATTTTGTACCTCTGGAAAATAAAAAGATGATCAAATAGGACATCCTGTCCTGTTTCCACCTAAATCTTCTGGAGGATTGAAAAATCTTATCCAGCCCTAAAAACAAACCTTTCTTCTTAGTGGTTGTCTTTTTGCTCACAACACATTTAGAAATAACAGTGTTACTGGTGTAAGGTTGTCGGCTTCCTTCAGAGATCTGTGCACTTGTATTTGCTGCCACTTATACCTATCGGTCCTGAATTTTGAATGACTTTCTGCACAAACAGCAGCATATCACTACACATTCTAGCATATATTACAAAGTGCAGTTTCTTCACAAGCAGAAAAGAGGCATGTGGCTCACCAGCATTAAATCACTGCCTGGGTTTTTATTTCAACACTATGCTTGAATATAAGACTGAGTATGCAACTATTCTTATATGAGATAGACTTCTACCTCTGCCCATGAAATCTTCCCACGGAGTGTTAAGAACTGGTATTCAGCTCTCTGTTTCATTATAAATTGACCAAACATGGAGAAGGAGGGAGAGGAGAGACATGAGAGTAAGAGAACCAGGAAACTTCTGCCATATTTTTAAGAAAGAACTGTAGCTACTAAAATGAAAATTTGAATTATGCCAGAAAATTAGCAAGTCCCCAGAAGATGTCCTACCTACAGCCCTGTTTCAGGCTAGCGACAAACAAGGATCCATATAAAAATGTACATATTCATGCTAGTGCCTGTCTCTACTGAAGCACAAGCTACTTCTGAAAATCATATAATCATAATGTCACCAAGGTTGGAAAAGATCTCTAAGGTCATCAGGTCCAACTGTCCACCCATCATCAATATCTCCCACTGAGCCACGTAGCTCAGTACGTCTGCATGTTTCTTGAACACTTCCAGGGTCGGTGTCTCCACCACCTCCCTGTGCAGCCCACTCCAGTGCCTGACCACTCTCTCAGAGACAAAGCAGTTCCTGACCTCCAACCTCAATATCCCCTGTTGCAACTTGAGTCCAGGAAGAGGTCCCTAGTTAGTTACGCTCAGTGTAACATGTATTCTCTCACATACCCAATTCAGTAGCACCTTTTAGGTTTTTTTTATCTTTGTGTCTTTTGGGCTCTTATCAGTGATAATTCCACAGAGCAAAAGGAAGTCATAACAAGATGCAACTTTTTCCTTTAACTTCTAGGAGTCTCATCCGAAACAAGTAGGAGGGAGTCCTGTGAGTCCACTAAGATGATCAGAGGGCTGGAGCACCTCTTCTCTGAAGAAAGGCGGAGGGAGCTGGGCTTCTTTATTTTAGAGAAGTAGGGTAGCATGGTTAGGTTGTGGTAGGACTTGATGATCTTTAAGATCTTTTCCAACCTGAGCAATTCTATGATTTTATGATTTATCTTTGTGGACCCATCAGGACAATCCAGCTTTTCTGCCTAATTGTATATGATGCAACTGTGGCGAGGGGAGCACTATGCTTTTTCCATGTAAATCCCATAGATTAATGACTTGTTTCTCAGCACAAACAGGTACGAACGGAAAAATGTTCTCAGCATAAATATAAGGGCTTTGAATATACAATGCAATCCAAAACATAGTTAGAATTTTCTGTGTATCCAACCTAAAGTTTAACCACAAATTCTGAAAAGGTCTCAAATTTTCATTGAGAAACAGGTGCATTAAACATCTTGGAGTAAAATAAAAAATCACCTTCTGCAACATCTTTAAACATATCAGCACCAAAATAAAAGCAAGATGTCATATTATTTTTGTTAGTTCTCGTGTTCAAAGTTAACTGGCTTTGGAAGCAGACTAATGGAAGTACAGAAGCCTAAGAGTATGCTTTATTATCATACTCTGCAGTAATAAATATGCACTTAAAATAATACGTATATAAAATATCTTGCCATTCAATGCCCTGTATATGTCCAAGGCAGAATTTTCAAGTGTTCAAAAGCCTCCTTTCTCTCTTTCTTCTCATAAATTAAAGGAGTCATGTTGCCCTTTCCCCACCAGTGACTTTCTGTATTTCCCTCAAGTACTATCATATATTCACTCGTCTCCTTCCTTGAAGGAACATTATCTAAATTCAGTGTTAGGTGCCAAGGGAATTTTACTAATATACAGCAGGCACTGCACTGCCATCATTAGCCGTGCATCTCAGGCATGAGAATCTCCACGCCAGATGGGCTGAGGCAACATTCTAACTGGCTATCTGTGATAAACCAAGTTTCACAACACACCTGCATTTTTACTTTAGTACATGATGGAGTATCTCATTTCCTGCAGAAGTTCTAAATGGATGCCAATTATCTGCTTTCTGCTAACTCAGTCTTTTCCACCATTTAAAACAATGCTTGCAGAAAACATACTTTTTTCAAGTATTTGTGATGGTTTCACGTAAGACTTCAAAAATGTCTATTTTTCTTAGTATTACAAGATTTTCTGGTAGATTCACACAAGAAGATAGTAAAGTACCTTCACTGTTACTGTATTTCCACTTAGAAAAAGACCTTGATTAGTCATTGCCTCAAGTTCCTTCTCTACAGTCACTTTAAAACAACAAAGACTGGAAATACTCTCCTGATGGACACCTACTATCATCTTATAAAATCACATGTAACAATAAAAAACATTTGATCTCTCATCCAAAAACACAATTGATCAGGTCATCATTTTAATCCTTCTATCACTATCACTCAGGTATCTCTTTTTTTTTTTTTTTCTTAGATAAGTAATCGAAACATCTAATTTCATTAACATTTGCAAATCAATGCAGCAAAGCATTAGATGTCTCTGTGACAAAACCAAACAAAGCAAAAAAACCAAACAAGATATCAACACTATTGGTTAATAGGTAAGAACAATGAAAAGTCTAAGAGTAACTTACTTGGGATTTCTCAAAAAATGTTAAGTTCATAAGAATAAAACATCAGATCAGAAGTTGCATGAAAAATATGATTGAATGAGAACATAATAAAAAAGCATAAGAGGTATCTTGGCAGAAATAGAAGTATTCCCATGTTGCCAAAATACAGGTTTCATTTTAGGTGGCAGCAGTAGAGGAATGATATCGATTTCTCTCCATCCATTCTCCCACCAGAGAGAAATACATTGTGAAAGATTTTGCTGAGGAGATCTTAAGGTATGCAGTTAACAAATCCCACATCATACAAATACAGTAGTCTGATGCACAACTATCATCCATTTCTTGATAAAGACAGCTGATGAACGAGAGGACAGAAGCCATCACGTGGGTCACCGACGGTATCACCAAACACTTAACCACTTTTCTTTACTGAATTGCTTTGACAGCATGATATGGAATAGTATTCTGTCCATCTCACAAAGCTGTATTGTATTAAGTGTTATTCTTTCAATGCTGTTCTACCAGCAGTTGGCTGATGCATCCAGTCCAGGAGGTGACTGCCTCCTAAGGTGGTCCTTACCACTCTCAGCTATTTCCCAGCGCCAAAAGCCTCAATTAGCAAGGTAACTTGGAGAGATACGCAGTGTCATTCTGGGTTGAGTTCAATCAGCTGGTGAGGACCGGAGCCTATAGAAGAGAGGGCAAGGTGGGGTGGTGCAGGGGAGGGCAGGGCAGGGCAGGGGATCACAGGGTGATGGAGGGCATTGGTCTCCCTCTGCTTCTTCTGCCCCACGCGCCCACAGAGTGAGCAGCAGACGCCCTACCCGCAGCAGCCATCTCGCTCCCGGTCCCGCACTGCGGACCCCTCAGCCCGCGGCCTCAGCGCCGAGCAGGGCGCTCTGCGTGGCGGCAGTTGCCATGGTTCCCTCCTGCTCTTCAGCCTCGGCTCGGCCTCTCCCGCCATGGAAGAATAAACAGTGGAGATTGTAAGCTGCCTGGAGCCCAGTCTCGCACAGACATCAAAGAGAAACACCAAGCCGTACGGTGTGGCACGCCACGTCCAGGCGCGCTCCGTTTGGTGGCCGGGACAGGCACGGCGCTGTGAGCGCGGCCGACGGCGCGGGGACCCGTTCCCGAGGCGGCTCCGCGGAGAAACGACCCCGTAGCGCTCGGGGCTGAAAGCGAAAGGCAGCGACGCCGGCAACACCGCGGCCCTCGAGTGAGGGACGGCGGGCAAAGCCCGCCACTTCCGCTGCGGCGCAGGAAGGTGCAGGAAGCGGGAGCGGCGCCCGGCCCCCGCGGACCCCTCGATTCTCAGCGCCCCGTGCAGGGCGCTGCGCGGAAGGTGCCGGGGCGGCGGGGCGGCGCGCCTTGTTGCCGGCAGAGGGCGCCGCGGCTGCACCATACGAACTCCTGCTCCGGGGGTGTCGCCGGGGTAGCGGTGCCGGGATGGGACGGGGCTGCAGAACGTGGAGACCTCGCCCTGTGAACGCCCGAAAGCAGCCGCGTGTACAGGCGACCTGTAGACGAGAACGATTGTCGGGTACTTTAGGTTGCAAAGAGCGCTAAAAACGCTGAGCCCCGTGACCGCGTGCCGTGCGATGCTGCAACACGCGGGGCGCGCACAGCAGCGTCCCACGGGTGGTGGTAGGCAAAGACGGCGTTTGGGGAACCATAAAAGGTTGCACAGCTTTTGCACTTCCACTGAACTAAGTCATCAGTAAGAACTTCTTAATGTGCATTTAAGTAAAAGGAAATATACTGCACAAATGTACTTCATGTAAATTAAATGAAGAAATGCTTTCTTAAGCCCTACTCTGGTCACCAGTCTGACCATCAGGACTTCGGCAGACACGTGTTACCTGTCAATGGGTATACACGGGGAAATGACAGGAAGGTGGGCTGACAAAACAAGGCATACTGGAACGTTTCAGCTGAGTGTAATGGCAGATGCTGGACGTCACATGTAGAGAACCCACAGGTACTGTTTTTTCTTTTTCTTTTCTTTTTTTTCATTTCTTTTCTTTCCTTTTTTTTTTTTTTTTTTTTTTTTTTTCTAGCAAACAAACAAGCAAGCAAGAAACTCACAGCGGCAACGGATCAGGAAGGTATTCTGGAAGGGCAATTTGACCTGTGCTTACGCCGATGGTCTCTAAATTAATGGCAAGTACTCAGAAACAAGGCTGGAATGTTCTTGTACGTGGCATTTTGAAAACATCCGGATGCTCTATGGCAACAAGAAGCACCTGCGAGGCACTCCATCGCTAAGGACAGGATGCTGCTGCAGATGATTTGCTGCGGGAGCTGTGGGCTCAGGTGCTGCTGGATTCTGTCAGAACATCACAGAGAGTATGTCTCATGCAGAGAGGACAGAGAGTGACAATAAAAATCCTTACACCTATGAAAGGAAGCGATTCAAGTCTGTGATATAGAGATGTAAGGAGAGATGCGGAGATGATGAAGTGGTTAGTGGTTCCCCAGCTTCTGTTGGCTTCCGAGCAAGAGTGCTGAGGGCTCAGTGTGCTTAATGATGTGCTCTACTCCCCCTGTCCGCCTCACTTTTAATTTCCTGTGGCAGCATGTAGCACTAAAATGTCTCACAGACAATGGGTTGCTATGAGCCATGAGCTGGAGATGGCTTGCATAGAGCACTATGAAATTATTAATGTTATGGGGAAAGCTTATCGGGAAGTATCTCTGCAGGATTAGGTGGCTCTATGGATGGTGTCTATGGATCATAATTACCTGTACGGGTAATAATGGCATCTGTCATTTACTCATAATTCCTATTAAGATAAAATATTTATAAACGGTATTTCATGTTTCAAAACAAACGCTGACCATTATGAAGATGAGGACTGGAGAGAAACTTCCTCATAGGTTTATTATCATGTAATTGTCCATAATGGGGGTTCTTCTGCTTTCCACTAAGTCAGAGAGCATGGGGCAGAGCAGCTCTCAGTGACTCTCTGCTGGTGCTGGAGCCAGGCAAGAAAGCACCTCCATTAGAAACCTGAAGATACTTATCCAGTAGAGATTAAAATTCAATGATGTCAGTGGGAACTGCACATACAAATTACATTTATGGCCTCCTGGGTGTCTTTTCTCATTAAAAATGCAGAATTAAATGACAGTTTTGTGTTTGAGGTACACAGAGCACTGTGCATAGAACAGAGTTGGTTAAGAAAGTTGAGTCAGACTTCATCACCCAGGGATTGCCTGATGACTGCAGTGCCCTCAGGCCGATGGATGAACGGTTCACTTGTGGGTCACAAACTTATTGACCCATTCATTCGGATCCTTGGTGCAGCCCTGGTGCAGACGTTGCTAACCCAAACACTGTGTGCCACGTTCTATGCTGCACTGCTGCACATACAGAAAGTCTCTTGCCACCTATTTTCAGACTGTAGGTCTGGTCTTTAGAGAAGGGCTCTGATACAATTAATATTACAAAGAATTTCTTCCCCTTTGGTCTCTTGTTAACATTATGTAAAAAAAAATGCAAGTTGTATCTAAAATTCAATCTCTAGAAATCTTCACTGAATTTAACATTAAGACATTAACCCAGGGACACTGGGTAGACAGACACTGGGTAGACAGACAAATACATTGCTATACTTATGTACACATAGGTTTTGTAATAGTATCATTTCTGATTAATAACTGAGACATGTTGATTTGCAGGGACAGAGAATCATAAAACCTTTCTGAGTTGCACTGACCATTCCTATGTATCGGACATAAAATCCTACCTGAAGCTAGGTAGAAAACGTTCTTTTTCTAACGCAATGACAAACACGTTTTGGGCTCTCCAAATTAACTGACTGCATTATGGGGCGGATGATTGTGCTCTCCGCTTCCATCTCCACCGTGTCCCGCACAATGCTTGCACTGCCAGTCCGTGCGCGAAGCGTTCGGAACGCGCCCGCGGACCCACAGCCGGCGGTGGGGGTGCAAAGGGCACCGCGCGGGGAGGGTGGAGGAAGGCCTCGCAGCCGCCCCGCAGCCGGCTCGGAGCGGGCACGGTGCTGCGGCGGACAGCGCGCGGCGCGTCCCTCCGGGAGGGCCGAGGGCCGACGGCGGGGTTTTGGTGCGGGCAGTGCGCGGTGCCGCTGGTTTGCGGCTTTTCTATGCCGCAACACGACATCCATCCCCACGCTCGCGTTTCCCTGTGAAGGGGGACAGGCGGCTTCCCCCCCCCCCCCCCTTTCCCTCCCCGGGAATTTCAGCGTTTCCCCTCTCCCGAGAGCCGCAGCCGAGAAGGACGGTGGAGGATCGCGGTGGAAATGTCCGTCAGCTCCCAGCACGAGGGCGGCGATGCGCCCGAGAAACCGCGCGTCCCCACAGAACGGGCCGCAGCGGCGGCTGGCCGCCAGCAGCCGCCTTCCGCTCGCCCCCTTGTCTTTCCCCTTTCCTCCTCTTCCTACTCCTCCTCCTCCGCTGCCGCCAACGCCGCGGGGGCGCCCGGGGGCAACGGGGGGCCACCAAGCTGCCCTGCGCTCCCGGCCGCTCGCCCCCCGCGTGCGGCGGTGCGGGGGGGGGGAGTGCGTGGGAGCGGCGCTCCGCCATATTCCTGCCTCACCACGCCCGCGGAGCCGAACCATTGAAAAGCCGGGCGAGCCCGGCCCCTGCTGTCTCCTCTTCCCCTCCGCCGGCTGCTCTCCTCCCACCCCTTCTCCCGTCTTCCCTGTCAGGGCCGAGCCGAGCCGCGGTAGCTCAACGGCAGCGGCCGTCCCCGCCAGAGGGGCGGGCGAGGAAGCTCCCCCGCCGGGCGCGGCCGAGGTCGCTGAGCTCCGGCTCCAGCTCCAGGGCGAGGGCAGCGGCCGGGCGATGCCCGCGCGGAAACTCGGCGGGCGCTAGCGCTCGGCTGCGGGCGGGGTGGGCGCCGGGGAGTTCGGGGCTCGGCCGGGGAGCGCCGCTGCCGCCGCGGTGGAGGCGTCCTCGCTGTTCGGTGCACGATTGAGAGGAAAGGAGGTGTTGGGAGCGGTGGGGATCCGAGCCGCCCTGCCTCTTTCTTCGCCCGCGTGCGGCATCGAAGCGGTCTCCGCGTCTGCCCTGCGGTGCGCGGTGCGGGCTCCGGCCGGTGCGGGCGTGCGAGCGAGTGAGTGAGTGCGTGCGATTTTAGGGGGTGGGGGCTGTGGGTGAACCAGTTAGGAAGAATGACTCTGGAGTCCATCATGGCGTGCTGCCTGAGCGAGGAAGCCAAGGAAGCCCGGCGGATCAACGACGAGATCGAGCGGCAGCTGCGCCGCGACAAGCGGGACGCGCGCCGGGAGCTGAAGCTGCTGCTGCTGGGTGAGTGCGGCTTGGCGCCGGCAGGCCTGACCCGGCTTGGCGCGACGCGGGCCGTTCCCGGCTGCCTCCGGGGAGCGCACCGGGGTCCCCTCGGTCGGGCCTGGGGCGGCGGCGGGGCCGACCCGGCTCGCCCGGGCTCTCGCCTCCTCGGCCGCGGCCCTGCCAGAGAGCCGCCGGCCCTGCCCCCGTCGCCGCGGGGCGTGGGTGCCCGCCGCGGTAGGCTCGGTGCGGGAGGGAAGCGGCCTCCAACATGGAGCTGAGAGCGAGGGACGGGAGGGGCGGGAGTCGGGGTAATGGGGAGCACGGGGGGAGCTGCCCTGTGCGGCGCCGGGAACAGGCGTTCGTTTCGCGGCCGCTGGCTCGCTTGGCGCATTTTTGTTTGTTGTGATTTGTATTTAACGAGGTAAACTGGGATAAGGGGTTGTGCTGGGGTTGTAGAGCAACGTTACAAACGGAAAAGAAACCACGAAGGCTAGCGTGCAGGCGAGGAGATGGGAGCAACCTGAGGCGTGCCGAGGATGACAGGATCCTGTAGTACTTTTGGAGCCCACCCACCCGTCACGAAAGAAAATCCTTGGCGCTGTATGTCTCTCATTAGAACGGTAGCTGTTGTTTTGGAGCTCCAAGTATGCAGCTGCGATACTTATCTAGTAGGAATTTGGCTTCTGTTAAAATGAGCCTTTTAAATTAAAATGTGTTTATCCGCATCCTGTGTTCTGGCTGTGCAATCGCTGCCCGGGGCTCAAGATGTGCCCTCACCAGTGCCAGGAGTTCTGGGGGAGGGCTGCTCTCATGACCTGTACGTGCGGCAGGGAGCGGGACAGAGTTAGCCGGTGCTTCCCTGTGCAAGTGCCGTTTGCTGCTCTGTGAGATTCACTGTGTCCTCCCACACGGTGGAAGGTTTGGGGCTCCTCAAACTGACACGGACAGTGGTGGAGGTGGATATGACTGGCACTCACAGTAATGGCATTCTGTTTTCTTTCTGGGCTGGTTCTGCCTGGTGACTGTTGTGGCTGGTTGGGAATTCACAATAAGAATGAACTAGGCTAGATACCATCCATACAGTTGAACAAATGCAAGCTTAAGTATAATTACTGGGTGATGTACATTCACTACAGCAGAGGCAACTGGCATACCAGGCTTGTTAACTCAGGTCCAAACTTTTTAAGTGTTTCCATGCTTTTGTTGCAGTTTTTCTCCCAAGCTTTCAAAGCTGCGAAATGTACATTGAGTGACACCTGTTATCTGCCCAGAGAGCCCACTTACCCAATGCCACAGGATATTTGCTGACACAGGGCAGACAGGGAGCTCCCTGGGCAATAGTGGCTCACTGGGCTGCTTGCAGGAATGCTTTCTGCTGGTATAGGTATATTGTAGAACCACAGAATGGCTTAGGTTGGAAGGGACCTTAAAGCCCATCCAGTTAGAACTCTCTGCTGTGGGCAGGGCTGCCACCCACCAGCTCAGGTTGCCCAGGCTCCATCCAGCCTAGCCTTGAATACCTCCAGGGATGTGGCAGTCACAGCCTCTCTGGGCAGCCACTGTCAGTGCCTTGCCACGTCTAATCTAAATCTCCCCTTTTTTTTTAGTTTAAAGCTGTTCCCTTTTGTCCTGTCATTATCTGCCTGTGCAGAAAGTTGGCCTCCCTCCTGTTTATAAGCTCCCTTCAAGTACCGGAAGGCTGCAGTGATGTCTCTCTGAAGCATTCTCCAAGCTGAACAAGCCCAGCTCCCTCAGCCTTTCTTTGTAGAGGAGGTGGTGTAAGCCAGGTGTTCTGATGTGCCGGGAGAGATGTAAGCAAGAGGTGCCAGAGACTAGGAGGGGTGGGTTCGATGTTCCGCTGGGCAGCATCTCTGGCTGTCTTTGGGTAACAAAACTGGAACAGACATCATTACTGTGTGCACATATATTTTTTTTTTTTTTTGTGTGTGTGTGTGTCACGCTGTTGTGTTGGGCTGGAAGTGTGTGTGCCTCTGCAGCTGTGTGGATTAACACTTAATGATCTCATCTTGTGAAATGCAGATAGTGGTGAACCACTGTTGAAGTCGTGGCATTGGGTAGAGGTTCAAGCTTCAATTTATAAACAAATTTTGAGGAGAAGTTTTCTGAATAGTGGTTTATTTTAGGTGCATGACTGGACTCTTTCTAGTCACTCTCACCGCTTCCCCAGCATCAGCAGTGCCTGGCTGGTGAGAATGTGGTCTCTGTGTGAGTTATTCATAGGAGAGTGAGAGAGACGGAAATTTTATAAGTAGAAAATATTTATTAAAAGCTGTGAGACCGGCAGCATGACAGATGTCTGAAATTAAAGTTCTGTAATGAGACAGTAGAGCTCTTGCTAATTTAAAAATAAAAGGTGTCTTTCCCCCTCAAAACCAAAAGGACTAGCATGCTAATATTGCTTAATTTTGTTATATTTAAACATAAGCAAACTCTTATTTTTTCTAAAAGTTCCGACGTCTGGGTCCCTCTGTGTGGTGTGGAACTGAGAAGCCTAAGTGGGTTAAAGGCTTTTGAAAATGAGACTAAGGTGTATCCCCTGGCTCGAAGGAGAGAGCTAGCCCAGCTTACACTGAGCTGTGCTAATTGGCCACGCATGTTCTTCTTCACTTGCAATAAGCTTGTGCTAAAGCTATTAACCTAAAAGGCTTTAAGGCACAGATAAGCAAATCTGTGCTGGATTTTTGCTTCCACGCTTGAAAGTCAGATGTATGTACAATGTGAGGGGAAAAAAAGATAGCATTTTTGGATCAGAGGAGAAGTTCTGGGTTTTCTGGTGTTCTTCACACATTCTGCCCACTCACCCCTTCACCGCACTCCAGCTGTTGGCATTGCAGTGCTTCCCTGCAGAGTGAGTTAGTTTTTTCCTTTCTCTCCTGGCTGTGCAAGTTACCATTTCTGAGTGGCATGCACATACTGTGCCAGGTGTGCCCTGTGTATGTATTAATAATGATATCTTTTTTCTTTTTGTGGAGTCAGAGTTCAGTACGCTAAGTAATTTCTGGAACACTTTTACTGCATACTAAGATTATTTTTAAGTGTTAGTTTAAAAAATAAACCTCCTCTGCAATCAAACATTAAAATACGGCATCTGGGTGCTTTACTGTACATCTTTGCTTCATTTTTGGGACAGGTGGGAACAGGAAAAAGTGTTGAGTTTCTTGTTAGTTTTTTACTGTTGTAATTCTAAAGAGACAGAACTTGAAAAGTACACTGAAGAATGTTACAACAGCATCATAGTAGTTCTGCTAACAGAACTTGGCTGTAATATTTAAGGCACTTTGGAACAAAATCAGTCTTCCACTGAATTTGGTTTTAATCCCATGTATTTTTCAGATTCTTCTGGATTTCATTACTGCTGAATGCTTTGTACAACTGTATGATTGTTCTCCAGAGCTTTAAGTTGTTAATATCCATCCATTGTTTGCTGCTAGCTGTAAAAACACTTACATTAGTTTTATAAGTGGGAAGAAACGGGGTGTTTTAATGCGTTGTATTGGTATATGCCAGACAAGATGCAGAGCATTCTTCATGTTTGTGTTTTAAGTGTGCATTTACATACTTGAGCATACCTAAGCTCCATGTTTTCTGTGTATTGTTTTGACTGTCATCCATGGAAATTTTGCTGGGTCTCAGAAAGCAGCACCTGAGGCTAAATGATTGTAGCCATAAGCCTTCAGTTCTGGACATCCCTGACTGTGTGCTGCATTTGTTTACACTACATGCTGTTTTCTCAGAGCATTTTCTGAAATGTTTTTAAATGTCTAAAAAAGGTAATTCAACACTACCATATTAGCTGGCTATCCAGAAACCTCGGCCAGGTGAAGTGTTGGAGGGGCTGACAGCATATCTACTGTTTAATGTCCTATTTGCTGGCAGTGTTAAGTGCAAAACACATTTTTAAGAAGTGGTTGTCCCTTCTGTCCGAGATAACAGAGGTGCAGTGCTGAGAGCTGACTGATATTCATTGTCTGTGTGTTGGAAAGGAAGCAGGTAGAAGATAAGCCATGTGCCTTAGCATGGATGGCAGCTGGTCTGATGTGGAAAGGAGCTTCTGGGCACCTGGTGAATATCCAGTAAGCATGCAGGATATATATGTATTTGCTTTCCTAGGCCACTTTCAGCTGAATTAAAGAATCATGTGCTACTCAGTGAATTAGCAAGGGCTTCAACTTTCTTTAGATAACTCCAGGAGGAAGTGAGCCCATTAAGTCAACAATGAAGCACGCTGGTCTTATATAATCTTTTCCTCAGCTGGAGAAACAAGCAAGCTTCCTTATTTTTACTGTAGCTGAGCTGCTCTGTGTGGTTTAGTTGAGCAGGACAGGGTGGCAGTTTCTTAACAGATGTTGCAGTAAATCTCTGCTTGTGCATATATACTCAGATGTGTGTTTAGAAGTATGTGAAAATGAGAATTCTGTGAAGCCACACATAAATGAATTTCCTGTTTACATTATATACATCGACTAAATCTCAGAGGTCTGGTCACACTGTTTGACATGTTCTTTTTCCCTTTTTTCCTGAACATTTGTTGCAGATACTAAGCTGCTCAGAAACAGATTTCTGCTATGTGAAAATATGACTAGCCAACTAGAGCAAGTGACATAATAGAAATGTGAATATTTAACAGACATACTTTGTATGGCTGTAGATGTAAACCTTCTTACCATTGAGCTTGAGGACATAAATCTCAGACAGTAATTTTCCAATCACATTCATTCAAAATTCTTCGAAGAAAAAGGTCAGAGAATACACACAAGTGTAGTTTGAGGTGTTATTTTTATAAACCTCTGAAGTAATCAAAGACTTTTTGTTGTATCTGTTTCAGTGCTTTGCTCTTTGAAAGAGCATTGTACAGTAGAGAGGCTCAAGTACACCTTGAGTATGTCAAATTATGTCCTCCTGTGGTGAAGATATTAACTGTGTTTGAGAAAATGACACAAATGTACTCATTCTCTGTGTTTTTGGTAGGCTGTTTTGCAGCTACTTATCTCGATATCTTCAACAGCAAAACTGGAAAGACAGTGAACTGTGAGGTAGGTTCACACATTTGCTATTAACCTAGAACGCTGAATGTTATTAAGAATCAGTGAGGCAATGAGTTGAGATCAGTTTCAGGAGTGCACTTGTGACCAAGCATTCTGGAGAACTTTGGAGTCTCTTTTACAGTCCTGTCTTGTGTTTGGCTGCATCTTCTTTCCCTTGTACGGTCTGGAATCCTTGTGCAGGTAGGCAGTATACCCTTCTTACAGATGGGAGTCAAGTGATAACACATTTCATTCCTATTCTCAAAGGAAACAAGCACTGATATTGGGTAGTACATTCTGATTGACTACTTTCCATGCTCTGTTAAAGTATTAAAAAACAAAACAAAAAAAAGCTAGAACTGTAACCTAATTTGGCTACCTTGTATGTACTGGTCCATCCTCCCACTTGCACTGCGTACTTTGAAATTAGTTTGGTTAGGTACCACAGTACACATTTACAATAGTAAGGTGAGCAAGTACTGTATGTACACATCCTGACGTGTTGTAACTGAGTTGATAAGTACCTCTATTCAGTGTATCTTCTAATGCTATCCTGGATGCAAAACACCTTGATGTATTTTATGATATATAGTTGTGTATGCCTGTACATAAATATCATTTTTTATGTACACATATACGTATAAATATATAAAAGACATAATCTATTTTTTATTTGTATCTATTGTAGAGAGATTTTGTTTGCAGTGCTTTAAAAAGGTTTTTTGCTGCTGCTTTGGCTTTATTTTAGAAGTGATCTACACCCACTGAAACACATAAGAACTAACGTAGGGTTTTGATCGTCAGTGAATTTTATTCATAAGTCAGAGAGCCAAGAGACTCCAAATTTTTCTCTCACATTATAGAACTATATGAAATTAGTGCAGGAGTGAAAAGCATGTGCTGAGAAGAGAATCTCTGAAGAAAGTACATTTGGGTGTATGCTGCGATGTTAAAAAGTTATAATTCTGCTTTTTAGCTTCTTAACATTATTTTGCTGGTGTATAATGCCAATGCAGGTTTTATAAGGGAAAATATTTCTTTTGAAATGCTATGACAATCTGCAAAATTAATCCCAGGAAGGTGTAAAATAACTTGGTACAGTGGATGTGATTAATGATTATTAGCTTTGTTGCAGTAACAGAGAACTGTAAACACTGAACATTTTATTATCATTATTATTTTTTTGTGTGCTGAATGGTGTAACACTCAGGAAAGATCTGTTTTTGCTGTGTATGAACAGCTCTTACGGGTACAATTATGGAAGTATTTTCGCATTCGCTGCTTATTTGGTCTAATTACAAAATGTCTGACTGGCACGAACCACGAGCAGGAAAGCAGTATGAAACAGGGGGATCCTGAACATAGGAAACACTAGCAGGCCCTGTATGCAGTGTTTCTGGCATCAGAGTTGGAAGCATGAAGTAGGCTGTAAATATGGCTAAGCCCTTCTGAAGAAACTAGATGCATTAATGCCAGAATACACAAATCTAAAAGATACCACGGTTTTAGTAGTTTGAAAGTTACATAGGGAGTTCCAGGAAGATCCAAAATGTTTTTTGATCAAAATTGAAGATTAAATCTTGAGTGTTCTGGTTGCAAATTGTACCCCCAATAAGTAGTGTTAATATAGGGACTGAACTGAAGAGTTATTTTCTGAAGATGTTGTCTTTTGTGGGCTTGTGGAGGACAGATTGCATGGAATACTTAAACTGTTTAATTTGCGTGCTATGCTTAGTGTTCAGAGCTGGGTCTGGACTGCAGAGTTTTATCACAGAGCCCTTGTGTAGATGCAGTTGCCAGCAGAGAAGTGCTGTTATGCTGTTACTTTCTGTGTTTGAGAGGGTGGTGTGTGGCTGTGCCAGAGGAAGAAATGAAACACGTCAAACAAAGGTTCTGCCTTTCAGACAATCCACAGTGGTGGTTTGCCTCATCCTTCCCTGAAGGGGACGTGATGTGTAGTATGTATATAGCTTGAGTAAAGCAGCAGGACACCAGGAAGCTTCTGAAAAACTCACCCTCCTTGTGAGGAAGGTGAAAAAGATAGCAAAGGAAATACCACTGCTGCTTTTGTGCAGCTGATCTGTGGCCATGGTGTTTGAAAGATGGGTTGACCTGCCCTGCACTTGGGAGAAGTGGTTAGGAGTGGGTCTGAACAGTTTTGTATAGTGCCTGGGACTGGGCCTGATTTCATCTTAGAATAAACAGATGGGGTAAATGTTCACCCAAAGAACCATCCTCGTTGATTATGTATGCCTGTTGCTTTATGTTTTTGAAAATGAGGTGGTGGTTCTTGTCAAAATACTTCAGGATTCAATTCTAGCTATCAAAAATACATTGTCAGGGGATTTATTTGTCTTTGAAGAAAATAGTGAAAAGAACAGTTAGCATTTGAAATATATTTTATTTACCTTTTTAATTCTGAAATCTTCTACAAGAAGCCAATTCAGTTAGAACCTTAACTTTTCTAAAGCTAACTGAAAGTAGAGCTCTGATCTTGGTAATTGTCATCAAATGTTCATCAGAAGGTGTGTTTTTCCTGAATGTGCTTACCTGTCTTCAGGTTAAGTATTCTGTAGGCATTTGGTATGGTTGGACATGATAGATACCCGACCAGTTTCAGATTATTTCAGTGAACAAGAGTCAGGAGCTTAGAATTTACTATTTTAGTTATGATACAGCCATGAAATCAAGAAAATCATAGAATCACAGGGTTGGAAAGGACCTACAAGATCATCCAGTCCAACTGTCCTCCTATCACCATTGCTACCACAAGCACTACACCATACCTCGCAGCTCCTCATCCAGACACCTCTTGAACACTGCCAGGGACAGCGACCCCACCACCTCCCTGGGCAGCCATTCCAGTGCCTGACCTCTCCCTGGGAGAAAAAGTTTTTCTTAGGTTAGAAAAAGTTTTTTCTAACCTAAACCTCCTCCGGTACAACTTGCAGCCCTCAGGTCTTGTTTGTTACCTGGGAGAAGAGGCCAAATCCCTCTTCACCACAGCCTCCCTTCAGGAAGTTGTAGAGTGCAGTGAGGTCTCCCCTGAGCCTCCTCTTCTCCAGACTGAACAATCCCAGCTCCCTCACCTGCTCCTCATAAGACTTGTGCTCCAGACCCCTCACCAGTTTCGTTGCCCTTCTCTGCATACGTTCCAGGGCCTCGATGTCTTTTTTTGTAGTGAGGGGCATAAAGTCACTTTCTTACTTACAGATTAATGAACTGGTCTACCATGTAATAAAAATGTCTTAGATATGTTTTGCCATTCTCCATTAGAATAAATATTTTGGACTTGATAGTACTTAAATTTATGGCACAGAAAACTCATTACTGCATTGTCTTATTCATATGTCTGTCCCACTACCTGATCTGGTTGCTCAGTGGCTGCTGGTGTACTTCCTCATGGTTCTTCTCTAGTTCTATGCTCTACCAGCTCCAGATTCAAAACTAACAAGATAATCTTTGGTAAAAATCCTTACACCAGATGAGCACATTGATATAAGTTAAGGTAACTTGCTTTTCTTTCTTTGTTCTGTAAACCTGTCAATGGAGATTTTTTTAACTCTTAGTTTTTCTGTTAATGATAATGTTAATTATCTTGCTTAGCTCAGAGAATCTTCCAAAAGAAGGCCTAGGACTATTCTAGCCCATGCCTCTGGTTAAATGACAGTCATCTGGAAAGTCAAACAGTCTTTCTGTAGCAGCAATGGTTAACTTAGATGGAAGAAAAACTAAAATGTATATAAATAGGAAATGATGCCATAATTTCTGGTGATTTTGAGGAATTGATGGGCTTGAGAAACTTAGGATAAAGTACGAATTTTTTATTACTGTGATATTGGATTTACTGAGATGAAGTGTAGTACTTGTGTCTTAGCGAGACTATCCGTGTATGTGGCCAATTTGATTTTTCCCGTTTTGGTAAATGTCATTTAGATGGCACTGAAATCAGCATGTGGTTGATAGTGAAGACCTTTTGAAGGTGTTTAAAAAAAACAGGTTTCAGAAAAATTTTTTTTTTCAAAACCACTTTTGATGCAGGTGCAACTGGACTCAGTCTTTTAGGAGAGAAAAATAATGTGGATTTATACAGTACTTTTTACTTCTGCCTTTCCTGTTTTGTGTGTAAAAAAGGAAATAATAGTATCCTGGAAACTGAGATACTCTATAGTTGTGCTGTTGAAAAAGACCCATAAGCAAAACAAATGGAGTCTTTAAATAGCTTTGCTTAAACTTTCTTTTTCTCTTTTTTTTTTTTTTTTTTTTTTCATGCTTGCTTGTTAACAGATCGAGACACTTCAGAGAATTTTCAGACTGGCTGACGGTATTCTTGCTGTTTTGGTCTCTTCTGTCCTGAGGCTGCTTTTTCTTTTTTTTCTTTTCTTTTCTTTTTTTTTTTTTTTTTTTGCACCTGGCCGTCATTAAGGAAGAAGAGATCTTCTAATGCAGGCCACCAGATAGCTGTCAGACTGACTTCTTGAGCTTTGCAGACCTGGCCCATTGTTGAGAGAGATCAAAGTGTCTTTATCTCACTGCCGTTCTGTGTATCCTCCAAGTGGGACACTTAAGTGAACTCTCGTGGAGTTTCCATATGGGAAAAGCATTGGACATAATACCAAAAGAATTTCATGCAAATTTCCTATGACAAGCGCTTTTGATATGTAAAATATGTGTTTTTTTTATAACCCTTCGGGATGGGGAAACATCTATGGCAGCCCCAAAAAACTCAGGTTGTATTTTAGAATGTTTTAGTAATAATGAATATCCTGAAATTAAACATTTTATACTACTTTAGCACCTGATTTCTGGATATAATAGTAATTTTTTTCCCCTCTGAAACTGCGTCTAAACATACTATTTTTCTTAGTGAGAATGTAGAAAAGAAACTGAGATTTTTGATTTTTGTGCTTTTTCCTTTTGCTTTATTTATCTCAACGTTGAAATGATAAACTGAGGGAGATAATAAACATTTATTCTAATCTTTGAGAAGATGCATTTCACTTAAATGACTATTTCTCTTCACTTAGCTGATTTCATTAAAAGGCAGAGTGAGCAATGGAAGTAAATTTGTTTTTATCAACATTTATAATAGAGTATTTCCAGAAAATTGGACTGAAATTCATTGGAATTACTGAATTTGTGTATTGACCTATAGTTAGGCATGTTTGATCTAGTTTTGATGTTAGTATCAGTAACATTTTATTCTGAAAAATGTTTTGGCTTGTGATTGTCTTGATCTTGGCTGGTAATACAATCTCTGCTCATTGGAATCTAGAAACATTCTATGTCCAGAGTAATTTTTGTTCTCTTTGGGTTTATTTGCTTAACTCCATTTATTCTTGCTTCTTATCTATGAGACAAGATAATAATGAATTCTGAGTTTTGTTCTATACTGAGTTGTACTACAGAGTAACTCTACTATTAATTATTAAATTTAGCTAAGGTTAAGAACTAAACTTAGGACTATCTCTGAGGATTCTAGCCTTTGAACTGAAGCCAGATAAACACTGTGTACAGAATTTGCTAATAGCTTAATTGTGGCTGTTCTCCCCATGACAAATGCAAACCTCTGACATTTAACAGGAGATTTAATACGTATGCCATAAAGTTGTTTCTCTTAAAGAAACTTCAGACACAAGCATTCCCTGGATGATGATGTACTTGGGCTTGTGGTTTGCTTAAAATATACTACTATGTTAGTTTTGCTAGCGCAGTTTTCAGCTGGATATTCTTGCAAAAATAGGTGTGCTGAATCTTTTGATTTGTAGACTTCTTTGTGTACAGTTTCATGTAATAATGTCAGGAGTATAGTGTTAAAATTTTATATGCAATATTTTTTTTTTTTGTCTGGAGGGGGTTTCCATTAGTGTAAAGCCAGTAAAACAGGAGACATGAACTCTTTGTTGTTTAAAGAGGGAAAATATGGTGTTTATTTTTTTTTCCCCCACATGTACCCAAATACAATATATGTGAGTTATCAAGCTGGTAGGCTGTATTCTTATGTTTGAATAGCCTAAAGAAGAGGGTGGGAACATTGTGGCTATATTTTTGTAATGCGTTTGTTTTCTACTTTGGTTGTTTCTATCTCCAAGGAATGATGATATTTTCTGGAATAATCCATAGCTGGAGAAATGGGTCATCACCTTTCATGCCTGTGTGTTTTATTTGTCTTGTTTGCATGATACCAAGCTACATGGAATGCACTAATACCTTCCTGTTCCTTTACAGGGTTTTTTGTATGTGCAAAGAGAGCCAGAACTCTGGGGAGTGGCTAGAAATACAGCTATAAGCAAGATGTTTGTTTTCATTGACTTAATATAACTGGTTTCTGTTTTCTTAAACAATGTTTCAACCTACCAATCTAGACTGTAGTTTACATAAAGTGTTGTATTTTATGTAGCTTTTGGGTTTGCCTATGTGCTTGTTTTTTCCTTTGAATGATTGGTTGACTTTGGGGATGTAGTGGTATTTTTTGTTTTACTTTTGGAGCCAGAGTATAAATCTGTTCCACAAAACATTAGCAACAGTTAACCTATTTATTTATCGTGGAATGTATTGTCTGACTGTAGGTAAAACATTAGAAAACAAAAAAAGCCACTAAATAAGTCATGGTATAAATTCTTAATTTTCTTGAACCTTACACTTACTAACAACCTTAAGAACAAAAGGAAGATGTTATTAAAAGAAAACAAAAAAACAAAACAAAAAAAAAAAACCTGGAAAAGATAAGCACACAAAAAAGCCCTGTTCTTAGCTTGGCCTGTATGGCTGCAGCTCTGGGATATTAACGCTTAATCTGAACTGTAATTGTGGATTGGGTTTCCTAGTTCTTTGGTCATTAGCATCTCTTTTGATTCCTCATTAGCTCTTCACCATCAAGAATTAAACACTTGTGTGTGGTTGTTGCTTTTTTACCTTTTTTGTTTTTTTCTTCTTGTTAGTACAAATAGAGAAATAAATTTTTTTTTTCTGCTAGTTGAGATACTGCTGCTGAGATGTGCCTGAAGAATTCAACGGCCTTCCTAGCCATCGCATTAAAATAGTTGTTGTGGGGTGATAGTCTGCCATAATAGAAAAATTGTTCAAAATAATTACTTTACAGGGTTGATCCAGTCATCAGTTGACAACCTTGGATGTAACAGTATTCAGTGTATTCAGTATTCAACAGTATTCAGTATTCTATGTCTTTGCCCCATTTACTGGTTAATTACGTCTGCATCATAACCTTTCCTTAATTTACCAATCCCCTGCTGCTATGTCACATAGTTTTTGATTTTATTCTATTTCACAGTTTAAAAATCTTTCTTATACTGATGTAGTATTGCTGAGATCTTCCTTGTAAGAGAACTATGAAAGAACTTTTGTGTGTGTGATTTAATACTTACTGTTTAAAGAACTCTAATTCATTTAATGCATGCTGTGTTCGGTTGTTGTATGACACCAAGTTACTGAGCAGATACTTAGTTCCTCTACTTTGTACTCCAAACTATTGAAGCTCAGTATGCAGTCTCTCCTGACCCTCCTCTTCATTTATAATTTCTTTTTCTTTAGTGATATTTCAAAAATTACAAGGCAGGGTGACTTCCTTGATACTTATGAGATACCTGAGGTATCTAGATCTGCTGAGTAACAATGTTCTAACATTACTGAGTCCTCTGCCTTATTTGTCTTCAGTGGGTACAGTGGAGATGCTTTCATTGACATTGTAATGTTTCCCACAAGTGATTTTTTCCCTAAAGCAGAAGCAAATATTTGCTAATGATGCATGGATTTTCCTCTGGTCATACTAAGTGTTGTATTATAATTTAGTGAGGAATCAGTGCTGTTTTAAGTGCTTTATGATATAGAAATATGGGGTCTCATGTGGAACATTAGAGTTCTTGATTTACTATTTCTCCTGGAAGTTTTTGAAATTTTCTATGCTCTTGGCTTACTTATTCCAATTTTCTATTTTTACCTCCTCTCCTATCAAGACTGCTTTCATTATTTTTTTCTTGTTCTGTGGAATTTGGGTTGTCTGGCTATTCAATAAAATGTTCTGAGATGACTTTCAGTTGCATTTTATGTCTAAATCCAGCTTTCACTTGTAACTCAGTTGGTTTTCACTGAAGCAGCTCTTGTGAAAAAACATGCGTGTCACGTACCAACACTACTGGTTTTGGATTTCTTTTGTTTACATAACATAATGGAATTGAGCAGTGATCATGAGCTCTGAGTGCTACTCTTAATTGTCGCTGATGCCACAGCTTCTGTTTTTTGACAAGTATTTCTGTGTGGTGCTTTTCTTTTCTATTAAAGTGTAACTTGTAAATTAAATACCAAGGTTATTC
This sequence comes from Tympanuchus pallidicinctus, assembly GCF_026119805.1. Classification (NCBI taxonomy): domain Eukaryota; kingdom Metazoa; phylum Chordata; class Aves; order Galliformes; family Phasianidae; genus Tympanuchus; species Tympanuchus pallidicinctus. The sequence continues at coordinate 36,772,359 of NW_026294758.1, forward strand.
TTTTTTAGAGTGAAATGGAAAATGTTTAAGTTTGGTATCAGGGTATTAAATGTGGGTTTTTAGATGTTTACAGTTTGCAGGATACACATCAATTTGTTTCATGGCAAATGGGAAGTGTCATCAGTAGCTACTCAGTGGTGACTCAGCAGGTGTTCAACTTCGGTATCATCATCTGTGTTACATACAGCAGAGCATGTCCCTTGTATTATTCACACCCAAATAGTTATTTGTTGCAGATACCTTTGCCTACACAGTGGGGTATCTGCAGGCTTCTCCTTTGTTCTTTTGGCTTTGGCTCATACACCTCAATCACATTATAGGATTGAATGCCAGCTCCTTTGTGTAAGGGGCAGCACTTGGTGAATGCTTGGCAACAGCTGCTTAGCTTTATTGTAAAATTTGTGTACAGCTTCAGATTGCACCTTGAGACAGATTGACTGCAGAGCTCTGTATAAAGGTTCTGCATCTCCTGTAAAGGGATGGTGCCTCCTTCAGAACTGCATGATTGTTGTTATCCTTATGGCAGTATATGAATGTGCCAGGACTTAGCTGAAGTTGGAAAGCTGGTATGTGTATGGGATACCTTCTTTCACTTATCACAGTCTTACCTTCAGCCTTTAATGGAGAAAACAATCTCACTGAAAAGAGAATTTGAGGGTGATGGGGCTAGTACTTGTGAGAGTAAGTTCTCTTGTGTGCCTGTGGAGACCAGCAGGTTTTGCAAAATTTTCAAACATAGGCTAACACAGCTGGAGCATGTTGGAGTTTGGCTCTTCTTCTCCAGTGCTGACTCATATGTAGCCTGAGTTCCTCTACCCCTGGAAAAATGTTTTCTTCATCTAGTAAAAATCTTAGGCCTCTGCTCATTCTGTCAGGTGAATAGTGAGTTTAAGATTAGGCTTTCTGTTACAAGAGAAGCATGGACATCTTGGTGAGAGTCCAGTAATGTTATGTAGATGATGAAAGGATTGGAATGTCTGTGCTTTGAGGAGGGGCTGAGAGAGCTGGGCTGCTCAGCCTGAAGAAGAGGAGGCTCAGAGGAGATTTTGTCAAGCCTGTAAATACCTGAAGGGAGGATGCAAATAAGACAGAGCCATTCTCTTTTCAGTAGTGCCCAGTGACAGGAAAAAGGCCGTGAGCACAAACTGGAATGTAGGATTCTATCTGAACACCAGACAGCACTTCTTTACTGCCTGTGTGTTATGGAGCACTGGCACTAGTTACCTGGAGGCTGTATGGTTGGTCTCTTCCTTGGAGATTTTCAAATGCTGCCTGGGCACCTTGCTCTGGGTGGCCTTGCTACAGCAGGGGTTGGGCAGAATGAGCTCTACAGACACCTGCCATCCTCAACCATTCTCTGATTCTGTGAAGTACAGTGAGTGTGCTGCAGATAGATATCACCAGTTCATCTAGACCTTTAGTGTGGGGGAATTCTGTAATATTCCCATCTCTTTGTGCTGCCTTTCACTTAACAGTTGCTCCTATGCTTACGAGCATACAGGAATTATTTTGTAGATGCTTCTGAGCTACATGGAGGAAAAGTAGTGAAAACATTGGTTGTGCAACTTGGAGGTCTTCCAGTAACATGACAGTGTTTCTTGGGGAGTAGCAGGCCATGTTGCTTAAGCTTGTCTTCTAGGGTGGGCAACAGGGTAGTTTGTTACCTTGCATTCTGGACCTGTTTTTCAACAGTCACTGAACATCTGCAGGACGGAGGCAGGTTGTAGATTCAAGGCGTTGACTGTAAGCAAAGGGTGTACAGGCCTGATCCAGTGTCAGCATCCCCAGTGGTGTCAGCATTGTTATGCAAGGTAGGACATTACAGTATAATGAATTATGAATCGTAGTCACAGCAGGGTTGAATGTGCCTGCAATTCAGGCACACGCATTAGGCAGTGCCCTAACGTGACACGAGAGATTCTCATAAGGTGGCAGCTGGGCAAGTCCAAAAACACCTTGATAAATAAACTTGAGTGTAGTCATAAGCTCAGTTGTTCTGCCCTGTGCACAGTTTCCCTGGTGGCGGGAAACTCCCATCTTATCCTGTATCAGCACTCATCACTAACAGAGGTATGCTCAAGGTGAGATCAGGAGATGATTTTCAAAGACGAGGGTCAATTGTCTACACAAAATAGGTATGTGAGGGAAAGATGCAAAATGCATCTGTCTACTGAGACATTGTGTTTCAAACAGAAGCCGATTTTAAAATACATATAAATGCTTGTTAAATTGCTAGTTTGTCCAGGGGCTATCCTGAGGTTATGTGAGAAGGATGGGAAGTGAGGAGAAATTGATATGCCAAAATGCATTGGAATAGGAATCTCGGCCTATCTGCAAGCCTCTTCTAATGTAAAACTGCTACTCAGTGTTCTTGTGGTAAGTGAGCAGTGAAACTCTTGGCAAGAGGAGAGGATTGGATCTCAGCAGAGGGTAAGCCTCCTTTATCTGTCGAGTAGTAATCTCAGTCAGCTATATGCCATTTTTTTGTAAATGTGCAGGCTGTTTGTTTTTTTCTTAATAACCTGGTGTGTTTGTGGATTTTTATTTTTGTCTTCTGAGCCGCCAGCATCTAGGATTTCTTTGCATCTTGCCCTGAAAAAGCAAATGATGTTTCCCAAGTTTTCCTTAGCTGATTCAAATAATGGTAGTTATCAGTGGAATCACTAATTTGAGGCTTTACTATTTTCCTGAATTTCTTAGTGAAGATTAAGTGAAAAGAGGGACAAATCCATTTAAATGATGGGCTGTCTTTGCCCTTTCCCAGTAGTCTGCTTCAAATGTATTGTGCCTTAGAGCTTTTGCTATGTGCTCTTCCAGCAAGCAAGTATGATGATTTTGTTAGTTTTCTGGTATATGGTGCTCTGCGATGAGGTACACAAGAATATCCAGATTTCCTCCACAGAGAAGACCATAGTGAGGAATTCTAGAAAGGAATGTTTAAATTTAGTTTTGAAGCTGTAAATGAAAATTCTTCCCTTTTTCCCATTTTTCCCTTCCCACTTAAGACTTTAACCGTTCCGTTTGTGGATGGCATAGATCAGAGCCATTCTCTCTTTTCCAGTTTGGACAGTTAAAGAGACTAAGCCTATAGGAAGGCTACTCAAAACCAGAAAGGAAATGCTTAATTGTTATCTCTACCATTTCCTCTCAGGAATAGAAGGGGAAAATTATCTTCCCTTCAAGTCTTCTTGAAACAGAACACATCCTTGACCAATTGGTAGTGCAAATTCAGAAGTTTAATTCATTCACTATAATTTTGTTTTGGACTTCAGACAGCCTTTTAAGTTTGTCAGGAAGCAAGGCTGTTTGTTTTTGTAATTTCAATTCTGTATTTGACATAAATATTACTTTAGAATATTTCCTCTTAAGCTAACAGTCGCTCTATAGTGGTAAGTGTCATAGGCTTTATTTTCTTCCCAGTAATCTCATTGTAATTATAGTTCTAAGAGTTATGTTTCAGCAAAGTGCTGGAAATGACACCAAGCTTTGTTCCTGGATCAGTTAATAATTCATACTCACCATCATTTCTCAAATGAAATGATGATTTGGGCTGATCTAGACTTTGACTTCTGGTTTTTGTTTGTTTCACCTGCTATATAGTGCTTTAGATGCTGTAAATTATCAGGGAATGACTGCATCTCACCAACTGTGCTTTTGTAATCCACTTAATTATTACAGCTTGGATCCTGTGGGATGATTAGTTACAGTGAAGCTGGTGAGGCACTGGAACAGATTGCTCAGAGAGGTGGTGGATGCCCCACTGGAGGCACTGAAGCTCAGGCTGGATGGGGCTCTGAGCACCCTGTTCTAGCTGTAGGTGTCCATGTTGATTGCAGGGATGGATGGCCTTTAAAGGTACCTTCCAACTCAATTCTATTACTCAATTTCTATGCACAAAGGAGATTGCCTTCAGTTGAAGACTTTGTGGGTCATTGTCTTCATACAAGATCTTTTCTGTTTGAAAGAGTGTCATACTGAATCTCAGTGTTCAAGTTGCAATGGAGAGAGGCATGATACGTTACTCTGATAGATTATGCTGTTCCCCTTCTAACCCATCATCCAGTCTATTGGCTGAGAGAGCAAAAAGGCTGAGGTACCAAAGCTACCCAAGACACAGATTTTAGTAGTTGCTACACTGGAAATACTTGCCTAGGCACAGTAGGATTTTCAAATCTTACTCAAGAATCTGTTAAATGTCTGACTTAAATGTGAAGTTTAGTTATCTTGGGAACATCTTCTCATAATTCTGTAAAAAAAAATCATTTATAGAAGTTCCTTTCCATTCTTTTCTACTGAGTGCAGTGATGTACAAATATTTTTTTGGTGGCACCAGTAGTTGATTTGTTCTGAAAAACCTTAATGTGAGTTGTCTACAAAGGTGCTGTTACATTCTGTCTGGATTATGGCAGTGGTTCTGTTTATTCAGAAGTAATTTTGATTTGTATTTTTGAATGTGTATATGGGAAGTCCAGTCACTCCTTTCTCTAAATGTCTATTTAAAAGCAATGAAATCCAGTAATTTATTTTTGGTACACTTGTCTTCTTTAACTATTGGCTCCTCATACCACAGTGATCAGCAAGCTTGCACACCTGACTACATCTGTTTACTGTCCTTATGCCACATCATGTAGATGAAGAATTTATTTCAAGTGACTGCAGGGTTCCTGGAGAGAATTGCAAACACTTTGCCAGCAGACACTTCAGTGCCTAGCTTGTTTCCCCAGTGACCTGGTTTAGGAGCCCAGGCAGAATAAGATTAATAAGTATGCATGTGGATACTCAGAGCTATGAGTCCATGGCAGAATTGACCTTGACTTTTTGATTGAGAGTGATAACATGATTTTTGTTCCTACTTATCTAATGGAGCTGTTTGGTTGCCCACATGTGGATAGTAGGTACACCACAGTGCATACTGATGGCTACTTTCTTGAAATGCTGAAGATGAAATTTTGACCTGAAGTGATCAAAAAAGAGAAATTAAATCCTTTCTTCATCCTACAAGACTTTGCTGAAAAATGTGGTGTTTTTAAGGATTTCTTCTCTGTCTGCATTTTGAAGCACAGAATGTCTTCACACTTCATGCCTGAGTTGCTCTGGCTGGCAAACTTGCCACAAGAACACCTCTCTGAAGAGATGTACTCTTTACATGTGCTGATGGCACTTCAGAATGAGAGACTAAACCCTTTGTTTTTGCCAGCTGCTGAAGCTTTTGAGTAAGTGAGAAGCAAAATCCTAAGCAGCTGTGGAACCTAAATGTCAAAAAGTGAGCAAGTGTAGATTTTTCTCATTAGCATCTAGAGAAAGCAGCAAAACACAGATGTAGAATTCTCACAGTTGTGGAGTTTGGCCTAGATCCCAATTCATTCTTTATTTTCATGTTGATGCGAGTTGAAATCCAGAGAGTATCTTACAGCCACTGAACTGCAAAAGACAATTATTAAAATTCTCACAAACAGCAGTCAAGTGTTGTCTGTGGCCTAAGCTAAAGCCTTAGTTAAAAGCTCTAATTTCCAAGTAGCAAGAGTGTTTGAGTCTCATACCTAATAGGTGAAGTTTTCTAGTAGCATGTGCATCTTTTGCCTTGGTTTCAGAGGCCTACAAATTTGGTTTTCAAATTCACAGTGGATCATTCCTGTACTGCCAAGTCTGTAAGGAACTCTTGGTAAGGAACTCTGGAAACCTGCATATATAGTCCTAAATAAATATTTTAAAGATATATAATAATCAAAGTGTCTGTCTCCAGAAGAGAACATCCATAAATTCCATGCACTGTCAGCACTGAAACCAAGCAAAAGTGTGGGACGGAAACAAGCATACCAGCTGGTACTTCTGCTTGTGCTGTGTGTAGTAATTACATGGAGAATGATCCAGTTAATAATTTCGTGGTCTTTCTGGATTCTGGTTGATGAACACTAAATGGCTTTTTTTTCAGATTTATAAAAGCTTTTACTATCTAAAAGAACAGCATCCTAAATAAAATCAATAAATATACTCTGAGTGAGCATGTCAGATGACTGTCAATCTGTATAAAGTAAACCTGCTGCAATCAGTTGCTTGATCAAGTGGAGCAATGTTTAGCTGCATAGAAATGGAGACTTCCAAATTAATTCTTGTTTCTATACTACTCTACTAGATACAAGAGCATTTGTAATAAGAGGAAGAGTTACACAGCACTTCCTATTTTCAAAGTGCTGTACACCCACTATCTGATCAATCTCACTGTCACCTCTGTGAGGGAGGAAGCAGTTAATTATTATTATCCTTGTGATTGTAGGTGGGAGAATGGAGACAGGCTGCATCTATGTTAGCAAATCGTGTGAACTAAAGAGTGTGTCTGTAGGGCATATCACTAGGTGCTGAGAACCTGATGTCCATGTTAAAATTTCGTTTTGTTTTGAACCAGATAAGATCTTATCCTAGGGGCTAAGTGTTTGGCTGCGGCTTGACGCAATAGGTGTGGTCCTGTAGTACTTCCATATCCTAGTTTGCTTTCATTGGTTTCATTCTAAAGAAAGAAAGCTCCTTGCTGGGAGATGTTTTGATGATAATGCAGGTGAGCACAGGGAACTTGAAAGATGAGGAGTGTGTTCCTGTACCTAATTTAAAGGCTAATGTGTGGGTACCCAAAGGGACAATCTGTCAGAGGCTTCAGGTGGGAGATCTGCCATTGCTATAGTGTAAGGAAGCCAAGTCTTCATTTTCAGCATTGCTAAGGCTGGAAGAAAGGCTGTTTGCAGACATCTCTAGGAAGTGTTTTATGTGGATGGAATAAAAACTTTGCCCTAGTGGTTGACTGCTGTGCTGCACAAAGTTGTGAAATTGACATTTCACCTTGAGGATTTTTCCTTCCCTGTTAGTGCTGAAGCTAATAAAATATTCATACTTCACATAAGTTGGTTCAGGATTAGAAACATATTTTAAATCTGATTCTCATGAAGATTATTATCTATGTATTCTTCTGTGTGTCAGTGCCATCATCGACTTGTTGAATGAAAAAACTTTAAATATCTTTGCTTTTTTCTGTTTTTAATGTTGTATATTTTAAATAGCCTGAACATTAACAGTACCTCATTTATCTTTTGCATTACTTTCGGTGTTGGACTGTTCAGGAAGCTTGAATGGTGACATCATTGATTAAGAAATGATTGCTGTTTGATTAAGCAGTGTCAAAACTCTCCAGTTATTATTTGTCTTTGTAAGCATCTAAATTGGTTGTCTTTTTATTTTATTTTATTTTATTTGGCTTTTTCTTTCAGTTATTAGTTACAGGTACTGTCTTTTCACTGAGTTCTTCAGTGGAAGCTTCGTCAAAGCAGGAGTTGATCACAGTAGAAGTTTCTGATCTTAAGAAGTCAAACTGGGAAAAATGCAAACAACCTTTTAGACTGTCTTTTTGTCAGGAACAAAGAAAGACAACTTCCATTCTGCATCTTTCTGCACGTGCAAGGATATATGGCCTTTAAAGTAACTTAGACCAATGGAATATATGTAGCTGCACAACATTACTGTAAGAGTGAGAGGTCTGAAGTCAGCTTTTTTCACACGTCAGTTCTAAGTCTTCCAATATTTTCTGTGCATTGGCTGAGCCAGATGCTCAGAACTTGATATAGAAGATCTTCTGCACATCTTTTGGAAGGGACTTATGAAGGTTACTGGCCACAAATAAGAGTAGCTTTTAGAGGGGTAGTTGCTACTCTGTGCTAATTCAGAGGAAAAAAAATCTGTCAGCTGAGTTTGTAAAGGAGCAAACTATTGCACTGTAATGTTGGAGGAGTCGGATGCTGCTCAGATAGTGATCTTGTGTGTTGATGAAGAAGCTCCTGTCCTTACTTATGCTATAACTCACCACAGTAGATCTTGTACAAGTAGCAGGGAGAAAAATGTTGACTACATAAGAGGAAGAAGACAAAGCAAAACATCTAAAAACTCTGAAACGATTGGATTTGAAACTATAGAATTTGCTAACCGAATTCATAAGATATGGAAATACAAAACGTTCACTCCCTTGTCCAACTTAATGGGCAAAGGAAATCATGATTTCTTGTCACCTGGCCTTGAAGAAAATTAAAATATCTGAAATTTGATTAGAAATATATCATTTCAAATAAGCAAATCCCGGTGTGATGCATTACTTTCTAACTAAGGTTGCTGGCACGTAAGTAAATGAAATATAAAAAGATAAATCTGTTGATACAGCATTATTAGCAAACTTTCCTAGTGAAAGCCAATACAACACTTTTGTTTGATAAACTTTTTTTTTTTTTTTGACTGTACAGTCTAAAGTCAAGTCATTGGTGTGCCTGGTTGATGTTGCTCTTAGAATGTAAAGAAGCCAGCAGGAGGCATGAAGGACTTGTCTCTTTGGTATAGAAAGTCATTTTGGTGGTTCAGTATCTGTCAGTAATGGGACACTCTTTCTGAATGAAAATACCTGATGCTGTGGTGCTTAAAACACCAACAGTGCTGGGTTGGTTAAGCCATTTACTCTTCTACAGAGTGTTTATTTATTTATTCATAGATTTCAAAGCACTTCACAAGATTATTTATTGTGCTATTCTAAAGGTAGAGAAACAGAAAGAAGGACTGGTTTGCCAAAAGCTACTTGCCAAGTAAAAACGGTGCCAGACATAGAACAGTCCAGTTCTTTTTCCAGTGAGCCATTGTGGTTCACAGTCAAAGAAAATAATTAATAGCTAGTTAACATACATAACTCCTTTGCTTGTGGACTAAGTAATGTACCTCTCACGGTAAAAAATGCCATGTAGATCCAAGTGTGAAGGGAAGGAGAAGCCCTGGAGCTTTGTTGCAGTCAAGCATTGTGTAACTTGGAGTGAGGACAGAGCACCAAGCCAGCAATCTGCTAACTAGCTATTACTTATTTTCTTTGATTGTGAACCACAATGGCTCACTGGAAAAAGAACTGGACTGTTCTATGTCTGGCACCGTTTTTACTTGGCAAGTAGCTTTTGGCAAACCAGTCCTTCTTTCTGTTTCTCTACCTTTAGAATAGCACAGTAACATACATATGTCCCTTTTACTTGCTTTAAAGTTAGTGGTTGATATTTCTACTTGTTTTGTGACATTTATACTTGTTTTGTGACATTTACCTGACATACGTGTGAGTTCCGGCCGTGGTGTGTTTTGGTCCCTGTTTGTCTGGAAAAGGCCTTTAGTGAAGGCCAGTGCCTCAAAGGAAGCTTGTAGCTCAAAAGAAGCATGATGTAGGATTATTCAATGTATGCTGAGTATAATTTTGTCCTTTCTGAAGTGCAGAACTTCAGTCCATTGGGATGTTTTAACATGGACTCCTGCATATGCAGGCCTGGAATAATCAGTGAGTCAGTTAATTGTCCTGAAAGTGATTTCTGCACATGAATGTTGTTACAGGACCCACTCATTAGTTCAGCGTGTTCAGAGTAAAAGTAGTACACGTTCTCTATTGACTATACACATGCTAAGTAAAGACAGTGTGTTCTGGGAGTGCCAGGTTTACTGCGTGCATGCCAAAAGCATGTTTGCATTGTGGTTGTGGAACAAGCACAATGACTTTATAAATGTATCAGTCATGTGGGCTGTATACAGCTCTGGTAAATAGCCTCTGGAAACTTCTCATTTGCTGCTTATTTGCTGCAGGTCCTTCCCTACCCTAGGGAATGGTCATGGCAGATAACCATATACCACCCAGGTAATAGATGGCCTTCTAACATCAAGTTTGTCTTCTGTTCCTGTGCGAGAGTAGGGATGGTTGCGTTGCAGTGCTGCCAATCTGGAGAACATCAGAAGAATATCTCAGACTCTTATCTCAGGCTTTAGACCACTGTATTTACAGCTGTAAAAAGGCAGATCTTTTTTCAAATTCCATATACATTCCAGACTTAATCACATATTAGATTGCCTGCAGTCATCTGTTTGAGACACGAAATTTGTAATTGGAAGCTGGTATACTGTGCAGAATCACTTTGTTGGAGGCTGTTGTCAGAGCATCTGTGTTTAATGGAAGATAGCTAACACACCTTCTGATGGAGGGGGTATGTCAAAAGGGAATTTGTATAGTTATGGAACTCCAACAAACAAAGCTTTAAAGAAATCCAGATGATTGTTGTGGTTTAATCTAGCAGGCAGCTCAGCACCACACAGTTGTTTGCTCATTCTCTCCTCTCAAATAGAGATGAGAGAGAGAATTGAGGGTAAAAAAGTTGAGGTAGAGAGTATTTACTAAGACTTAAAAGGAAGGGAGAAATAATGGCAATGGTCATTATGTATTTGCACACATTTACAATACAAGTAAGTAATATCCCTTTGACCAGTTTGGGTCAGCTTTCCTGGTCCTCCCAGCCTCTCATGCATCCTGATCCCCTGTACTAACAGGATAGTCAGACAAGCTGAAACGCTCTTGGCTTGCTGCAGCAACTGCTCAGCAACAACTAAAACATCGATGTGTTGTCAGCATTGTTTTTCAATTAAATTCAAAACCAGACACTATGAAGAAAAGCAAGTCTGTCCCAGCTGAAACCAGAACAATGCATTGTGCAGAGAAGTTATTTGAATATGGAATAGCTTGTCTGCCCAGAGACTGCTCTCGGTATCTGTCTTCTGTTTTTAAAAATTTATGAAAGAACTCAGGAACAGTATAGGCAACATTTTATTAACTGTGATTTGAAACCCATAGCTCAGGAAACAGATGTGTGGAATTAAGGAAAAAAAAAAATCAGTAAAATCTAGCATACAGACAGGATTGATGGAGGAATAAAAAGACTGACAACAAAAAAAGCTGTCTTTAAATTGCTTCTAATTGGTGCTTATTAATAAAGTACAGTTACCTTGAAAAGTAACACAGGAAAATGTCACTGGTATTTGATGTTCTCCTTGCTTAGAAGTAAACACCTTCTGTAATGACAAATAACAAAAATAATGTAAGTGCTTCTGTGAGCAGTATGAGAAGTGTAAAGTTACATACAAGGAGTGTGGCAACACTGGCCTCGAATATGTTACTGTTTAGTTACATTTTACTTCTGTGTTGAGAAGGAGTGGGATCATGACCTGCGCATCTAGTTTTGTGCTGTAACAAGGTACCCTGCAAAGAATAGTTTCTCAAATAAAATGAAAAAAGGCATTAGAACAGTTAATAATAAACTTGTAACAGTACAGCTGCATTAGACGGAATGTAGGGAAGTGGTGGGAAATAATTCGTTCTGCTTCTGTCACTTCATCGTTTAATTTAATAAGACAGCAGATACTAGAAAAGTGTAGAAGCAACTTTTAAACTTGCCTTTATTTCTTAGCATGCTATAGCACAACTAAGGTCACTTTTCAGGTCAGATTTTTGGAATGTTTAATATTCTTGTTAACCACTCCAGATTTACTAGAATAAAAGGGGACTAATAATTTAATTCGATTTTAAGAAATGACACACATAATTGAGGTTAGCCATGCACGAAAACATTGGAGTAGCTGTTGTGTGATATCAACTCACACCATGGTAACTTTGTTCTTCAGTTTCCCTCTCTCAGTGCCTATTTAGCTTGATCACATATAGAAAATTTCTAAACGCACTTAATGTTTTTTATTCACCATTTTTAAAAGTCATATTGGAATGTACTCTTTTTATTTCTACTCTCAATTTTCTACCCTCATGCATATTAATAAGGCTATGGTGTGCAGTAATCTATTGGGAGTATGTAAAGAGTGAGGATGGCAAAATAAAATACTTAAAGGGCTTATTTTTAACCTTTCCTGAAACATTATCTCTTTTCCTGATTTCTTTTTTCAAGCTGTTCAGTAATTTAATTTTTTTGAACTTACCGTTTTTTACTTTTTTCTTTACTATTGAAATCAGTGAAACTCACATAAGAGCATGTCACAGTTAACAACAAAAAAAAAAAGTTTGTTTTTTTAATTGCTTTTTTTTTCTCTTGAAAACAGTCTGAACATACTGATTTGCTGCAGTACGGTGTACAATTTATTGTAGCTCTAATAATATAATCCTATTTTTCTCTAAGCTACGCAGTGTAATAATGCATGTTTTTATACAAACAGCGTTCTTTTTATGTAACTTGAATTATAGAAATAACTGTACTTAACTCAGAAACCTATCTTTTCTAGAGTTTCCATATTTTGGAAGTTTTTAAAATCTAAGAAACATTTTCACTCATATTCTGACTTGACAAGTTGTTTTTTTGGAAATGTGAGTACTTGGCAGGTTGAAGTCAAGCTATATGATACCCAGCATAAGTGCTAGTGTCTGCAACACTGCTGAGTTTTGCAGAAGTCTTTAAAATTTATTTTTTGTTAGGAGGCAGGTGAAACTGTGCAGTACAAGAAGTTATGAAGGTGATGCAATGAATCTTGATTGTCAGATACTAAGACTGATCTCTGATGGCTTGATACTTATCTAGGTAGAAACATTTCTTTTAGTTATTCAGGGAATAACAGGGCATGTGGGATTCATTTGTATCTTTTAACATTTCCCCAGTTATACTTATTTACAGTTTTTATTGTTTGCTATAGTGAGAAATGAACTTAGAGCAACTTTGTTTTTTGTTTGTTCGTTTTTACTGGACTTGACTAGACTAGACATACTTCTTGCCCTTTATACTTAATAGATTTCTCAACAGCTACAAATTGAAGGCCATTCCTAAAAACACTTTATCTTTCATGGAATTGTTCCTGCAAGCCAGGGATTAGAGGACCAGCCTCTTTCCTCTGACAGTAAATGTGGATAATCTTGCAATTTTTGTAGATCGTGTTAAAAAGGGAGCATTAACTGCAGCTTCTTGACAAATGTTTTTTGAGGACGTAAGTGCTAATTGGCAAGAGGTGTTGCTTGCACTGAATGTGCATACATGAATCAGCAGCTGCTGTGTACTTATCTGGGAGGGTGCAGTGGTTAATTTTTTACTAATGGGCAAAGCTTTCGAGCGGTGTTTGAGTCTGTAGTGCTGTAGCATGGGAGCAGCTGGGATTTTTCTTGCTTTTCTTCTGTGGCAGATGAAACAGCTGCATTCAGTTAAAAGTGTCCTTAAAGTTGGCAGCCACACAGAAGAATGAGCTCTTAGTTCTGTCTAGCTATTGTATTGGCTTGTGCTGCCATCCTTCTTGAAAGTGGCAGCGTTAGGAAACATTACGTGATGCTGTCCTCAGGTGCTTGTAAGTGTAACATCTTGAATCCTTTTTCAGACACTTTCTGCTCACCAGCCATAGCTTCACATTGATAGTGTTTGACTGTTTGAGAAGGAGCTTGAAGTTAGAAATAAATTCAGCTGTGAGCCTCATAGGGAGCTTCCTGACTGCTGCTGCTTTGCCACGATAGGAGAATGGCCTCCTGCCATGTTTAACCCTTCCAGGTTTTATCCTGTGCATGCGCTTTGAAGAGTGTGCTGCTAAGGCCTTGGGCAGGCAGTGTTTGGGCTACTGTGCTCCATACAGCTTTCTTCTGCTGACTGATGTGGTGAAAGAATGTGCAGTGGGCAGACTGGGCAGTTACTGGGGAGCAAGAGGGAATTGCATCTGAAGACTGGCTGTGGATGCAACACCTCCTTTGGTGATGGGGATCTCGAAGTTACTGATTCTGCAAAATATCACTGGCTGTATGGGACACCTGTTGACCAGAAATTGTGAATGCGGTGGAGGAAATAGTGCTTATAATAATATTCTTCCTGCTCTTGAAAAATTCCAACATTTGGATTGTCTGTAAAATGAACTTCTACTATATGAAGACTGAAGACTTTTAGGATGTAGTTGTTTTGGGGTATTTTTATTTTTTTTTTTTTTTGAAACATACATATATAAATTTTAAATACATATAAAGCGACTAAGCTGTTAAGCTATCATCTGTATATTCATAGTTCATTCTTTATTCCCTTCCCTCTAGAGCAGGCTTGAGAATGATGAAAACATTCTAGCAGTTTCTGTTGTATTTCCTGAAGCTTTTCACGAAGTACTGTCAGACATTCTGCTCTTTATAAATTGCTGTCCCTAAACACTCTTTACTGATATCTGATGCAGAGGCTGCACTTCAATGAATAAAATTCTAAATTTTCAGTCTGAAAGAATTTCAGGCCAATTGTTTCTTCCATATACTCATGGATATTGGCTTCCTTGTTTCTCCTGTGGGAAGGACTTAGAGGCCTAATGCAACTCCAAATAAGCCATCCTTCTCTTTTGTTACTGTGTTCTTTCATATGAAAGAGCAGTGAAAAATAGAAGTAAATGTGGAAGTGTCAGATATAATCACTTTGTAGACTTTACTATCACAATTGCTGAAAGTAAATCCTTGTTTAACTTTTGACAACTCATGGTTTGTATTGACAGCTGCATGTGTACTTGGTTATTGGACTGGTTTTTTTTTTGTTTTTTTTTTTTGTCTTAGCTGAACTGAAACTGTAATACATAATTATGTGAAGAATGTTGACTCGTGTGAATAACACTTTAATAGCCTAAAATATAAACTAAAAATTTGGACTGGAACACTTTTCATTTGACTATTGTGCAAAGGAATGACGTGTAAAATAAATGTTTACTTCCTGGAAGTAAAAGTTTCCTCTGGAAAGAAAAAAAATGACAAACAGTAACCGGGACTCCTTCCCCCCACCCGCTCACCCCTGTGTGAGCTGTAGTTATATGAGGGCTCTCTGCTTTGACAGTAACATCAGTTTGTATTTTGGTGTACAGCATCAGAATAGGGACTGACCGTCTACTTCAGCACGTCCTTAAGTCTTGCTGCATAAGCAAGCAAGATAAATGTCTGGAAGTATATCTGAATCATCTCTGTGAAACATGGATAAAATGTAACTAGTAACAACAGAATTATGTGAACGTCTGTAGAACCGAAACTGAGCTCTGGAGAACTTAATTAGCCCCAGGCTTCAGTGAATTTGGAACTTTCTCTCAGATGCAGAGGTAATACAGGCTTGATAACGCCAGTAGCTTTGCTGCCAGTGGGCAGCATGTAGGTTTTTGTTAGGCAGGAAGCCACATGTCACTTTGAGAGGTTGCAACTATGTAGACTCTGGGATAGAATGGAGGTGGCATTTTATGAAGCATGTAGTCTCATCTATGCTGTACGTGTTAGTTGGATAAAGTTGATGCTGTACGTGTGGAACAGTAGTTGTAACTCAGTGTATGTGGTTTGTGGGTTTCCCAAAGAAGGCAGTTACTTACTAATTTAGCCCTTCTTGGTCAATATTATGTGTGTGTATACAAATTGCAAATAATACAGATATTGCAAAAAAATTCTAGAAGCTTTCTGAGGAGTTTCCAGTCTGGTACATAAGTGTTTATATATATATATATATATATTATATTAATTATATATTATATATTAATTATATATTATATATTAATTATATATTATATATTAATTATATATTATATATTAATTATATATTATATATTATATATATATAATATATATATATATTTGTTTTGTTTGAGATGCAGCCAGAAATGGATCTCCTTCAGACGGCTGAGTTGAGCTCTGTGGAGGAACTCTGCTCCAGCCTGGCAGCCCAACCAGCATATCAAGTGCACACTGCCTGTGTGCTGCTCATGGCCTTGCTCCTTCTCTGCTACTGAGGTAGTGACATGTGGAAACATCACTCTGCTTGGCCATGGGAAGCGGCTGGGCATGCCAACACTCCAGGCTGTTAATGAAAATGAAAAGTGACTGGATGCTTTGACCAATAAAATCTGCCCCTTTGTCCCTGGCATCTTCTAGTATCATATTCTTAATGAATCTTTTGGCCTTTCTTTCTCCAGAATCCTATTTATTTTTTTTTTTTCCAGTTTTTCAGTTATTTCTGTGAGCAGGTATTTAATCTGAGAAGAATTTTATGTTCCCATAATCATGTAGTAGGCATGAAAATGCCCAATGGTTGTAGAGGATATGGCTGGCAAGGATGTCCTCTCTGAACCTTGCTATTCAATTTACTTTCTATTTTTTTTCATAATAAAATGCAGGGATTTTTTTTTTTTTTTCATTTTGTGGGGAATCTAATTATAATTTTTTTAATTATAAACTTGTTCTTCGGTTCTGTTACCCTTGACCTGATTTCTTAAGCTCAGAGAGTGCCAGTGATAAATTTGTGTCTGCAGAGCCTTCATTATTGTGTGTGTGCAAGCACACAAAGTGTGCACATCAGTGTATTAAAATATGCTAGGAGCCTAGTTAAAATATGGATTTGTGCTGTGGAGGGGCTGCCTCCTGTCACCAGAGATGCCTTGGGAGTGCTCAGCACGTTATTCCATTGAGATGATGTCAAAATGCAAGGGACAGAGAAAAACAGTAATGCTGTCCAAGGGAAACTGCTGTTTACGAAAGCCCCCCAGCTTAATGACAATCTGCCATAAGCAACAGGAAGTGTGCTACAATATCTGGAACTATGCTTCCCACTGGGTGGATGTATAACGCCGCTGGCCTAGGAGCTGACATAGACTGCTGTCTGGCTGCATGTTTGGATGTACACATGTACTGGTGCAGCCAGAAGCACATAGCTGTAAGTGACACAGGCCACTTGGGGAGAAGGAGAACCTAGATTTGGAGTATCTCGTCTATTGTACATCAGAAAGTAAGTAGAGATATTTTTGTTGTATTACTGCAGTGTCAGAGCTCTTCACTCAGCTGTCAGCTATGGTGGGCACATTTGCTGGGGGAGGAGTGAGGGAATACTATTAGTTTTAAGGGACAAGTCTTTCAAGGATAGGGCCATTTCTTGATATCCAATGAGGGACAGTTCAGTTGTGTGCACAGCCCAGGAAGTGATGGCTGCCATCCAAGAAGTTGTTCAGGAGGAGCCTTGCCACTTCCCTTAGAGGAAGGGACCTCCCAGTGACTTTTTGAGGCTGCCAGTTGGAAATTAAACCTGTTGTGAATCCCACCTGCCTCAGGTAACCTCTTCTCTGTTCCTCCTGCAGAGGTGTTGATGTTCTCTAGGTCAAGGTCTCAAGACCTGTGTGGCTCCCAAATGGAGTTTCCTGCCCTTACTTGTCTTGTAGTGCAGTGTTTCCTGTTCTATCCCTATGAAATGCCTAATTCCCACACAGTTCAATCATGTACTAATTGTAATGACATTGAGGTCTGAGAGAGCAGCCAGGATGCTTGTACAGGGAAGTGAGATGAATGCTCTTTGTAGAAGTGTATATGAGTGGACTTGGAACCAGGCAGATATCTGTGTAGTTACCACTTGTGCAGCCTCCTGAAAGAATAAGGAGTGTCAGGGAGTTACCTTTGTGCTGGTATGAGGAAAAATGGTTAAATATGAGACAAGCATACTTTAGATTTCGTGTTCAACATACACCTTGAAGACAGTATTGCATTTATGGTACTCTCAGCATAAGTTTTCTCTGGAAGCTAGGAAGCGTGCAATGTGTAAAATGTAAAATTATTTTTAAAAATCATATGTTAACCAAGGAGATTCCTCACTGCTTACAAGATCCTGAACTTTATTTGGACTCATTTGTGATTTGACTGATGTAAAAATTATTTTATCGTTTTAGTACTGGTTGTGTATTTGAGGCTTGAAAATATTCCTTTCTATCATGACTTACTGAGTGAATGGATATTATGAATCAGGAAGAAGAGTAAGAGTAGAGATAACTGCATACTGACATTTGATATATTGTGTTGTGTTTCTAAAATAACATTGGACAATAATACCAATAAGTTGACTGTTGTCAAATTATGCAATCAGAAACAGCTGTCACATTAGTGTTCAGTAGT
Source organism: Tympanuchus pallidicinctus (assembly GCF_026119805.1). Classification (NCBI taxonomy): domain Eukaryota; kingdom Metazoa; phylum Chordata; class Aves; order Galliformes; family Phasianidae; genus Tympanuchus; species Tympanuchus pallidicinctus. The sequence goes on from NW_026294758.1 coordinate 36,790,075, forward strand.
GCAGTCAACAAAAAAGTACTAGCAGATGAGGCAGCAGAGAATAGCTTCAGTATCTTTCCCATGGGTACATAACAAAATACTGTGAGATTTCAAATAGCTTCACAGGAAAAAATGTTCTTAACTTCATCATCTGTTAGAAGAAGCATCATGATCTGCATCTATCTGCATTTATTTTTCTTGTGTCTGAACTTTTGTCTAAATCTTTACGAAAAATTATTTCTGTCTGTGGCCCTCTTAGAGAGAATGCTCCATGGTATTTGGGGAAAAAAGCTTAGAATGCAAGTATCTTTTCTGAAACAATGATCAAACTTTTTGTGTTATTTTTAAGAAAAAAAAGAGCCAATAAAATGCTATGAAATGCTCTTCGTTCTTTATCTCTAATGTAGGACAGTCATACTCAGTGATACCAGAAGTGTTGCCTGCACTGCATGTTGCATTGGATGTTGCACTGTAGTGGAAGTGTGACTATTCTTGTGACTTATGTTTTCAGTGAAGACACGCTTATACAGGTTTTGTCAGAGTGACACACTTCATTTGAAAAGAGTTTTCACATTCTGAGAAACCATATGCTTTGCTGCCTCCTTTCAGCTTGTGTGGAGGTCTTCCGTGTGTGTGTAAGATCAAGTGTTTATGTTGGAGTCTGAAAACAGACCTCAGAAAGGTATAGTAGGCTAAGTATTATTGTTAAGCAACAACAACAGTGAAAGAACCAACACCCTTCTTTCAAAGTGATTGCATGCTCTTGCACCTTGATAGTTAACAGATTATTATGAAATTTGTTAATTTTTAACAATGTTTTTCTGATATATGCAGATAAGCATCAGTGTAAGTATAATCACCAGGTATTGCAGTGCATCTTTAAAATACAGCTTAGACCACAAGAAATGCTGCCTACACCTCATGAAAGTAGGGCATACAAAGTATAAGACTGTGTGAGTGGCATGTAGGACTTCTGTTTTGTAGATGTATTCGTGTACATGATAGTTAGGTTTGGTAATAGAATATACTAAAGAGATTCAGATTCTACATTTCCAGTTATAATGGCTGAAATTTCAGTTGGAGAGAAGAGCTTAAGCCTGCAGAGGGGAAACTAAAAAACACTGTTGCTATATCTTGTGCAACAACATCTTTTTATAAGAGGTTTTTTTGTTTTGTTTTTTGTAAGGAGTAAGAAGATTTACTGGCTAATATGCAAAAAATAAAGATAAAATATTGGATAATATTGGATATTAACAGTATTTGTCCTTGTTTTTGTTTAAGCGAAGTGGTTTATGCTCTCAGCAATAGCATATCTCAGAAGTTGGTAGGAATAGAAATTCTGTCCATAATCCCTTTGAATAACAGAAGATGCAAGAGACTTGAAAGGAACTTCAACAATGAACTTTCCCATAAGAATTCAGACTTCTGAAACATAAACTTGAAAAGTAGATGCTATTATTTCATTTTACAAGTGTAATCTGTACTTGCATATTATAATACATTTATGATGTCTAAATTATGTATTAACAAGTCATCTTGATACTTTTGATAGCGTTTTAGTGTAATGATCTTGGTGATTTTTTCCCTTCCCTGATTTAAAAACAAAACAAACAAACAAACAAAAAAAAAAAGCAAGAAAATAGAAACAACTAAAAACAAAAAATGGATATTTGCAATACTTAGTTTACGTTGACCAACTTATAAACTTTTTAAAAAATGTGATTCTGCTTTTTTCCCAACTTCATTCTAAACCCTTATACTAGATAGGGTTCCTTCGTTAGTGCCTTTTTCCTGTACTTCTGTCTTACTTAATGGTTTAATAAAGTTTTGAGCTGTCTCAAGCTGTTAATACCTGCAGTGCGGGAAACTGACTAAAGTCTCCATGAAATTCAGCTCCTAGAGGTCTATAGGAAGTAATGTTTGTGTTTTCAACAACAGATTCAGAGAGTGGCTGAGGCTAGCAGGGTTCTCTGGGTCACCTGGCCTGACTCCTGCTCTAGCAAGGCCACTGAAGTGAGGTGCCCAGGCCCATGTCCAGGTGGCTTCTTGCGGTTTTAAAGGGGAAGACTCAGCTGCCTCTGGGCAGCCTGTGCCAGTGCTCTGCCATCCGCACAGCACTGAAATGCCTCCTAATGTTTAGGTGGAACCTCCTATGTTTTATTTTTTTTGTCTGTTGCCTTTTGTCCTGATGCTGAAAACATCAGGTTTTTTATTCTTTATTCTTTACACCCTTTTTTATATTTATATACCCTTTTTACACCCTATTTTATATTTAATTTATATTTAATTTTTATTCTTTACACCCTTTCTTCAGGTATTTTGTGAATCGTTCTTATTAATATGTGCAGGTAAATGACCAAAAGTGAATTCTAAAAGGTATTTAGGATGTTTAACCTCCTTCTAGTCATCATTCAAATAGTAGATAAATCAGCTTGCTGAGAAAATCAACACCAGAAATGTTTGAGTATTTTAGTAATGATAATAATTGAGTTACAAAAAACATAGTTGGATGCATATGATCTTCCTCCCAAGTATATGGCAATCTAAAAGACTAGTAAGGAAAAATAAAAGGTTGTGTGAGGAAAGTGTCAGCTCACCTACCTGGATTTGTATTCTGGGTTTCTTCCTCCTGTGAAAACACAGTGGTTTTCTGTTGATCAGCTCTGATACTTTTGTGTCTTAGAGGATGCTTAAGGGACTCTGCTGTCCAAGGCTGTGTTCTAACCCCAGTTGTGGATGTCAAAACACACTAGAAAGTGATTAGACGTGAATTCATAGAGGCAGGTTTTGCTCTTCATTTGGCAAGGTTAATAAAAACATGTATCATACCTGTTCTTCCATTGGTGCTTGTCTTTGCTTCTGATTTTGTTTGTACTTTTTCCGAGGAATAGCAGCATTAAACAGACTGGTTTTCAGCCCTGCTGTCAGGTAGTGCAGTGAGAAAGATAAGGAAAATATTTTGTTTCTGGCACTTTTCTTTGTGAAGGAAAGGTGTGGGCAAATTTTGTTGAAGCTTCCTATGGTTATCTGTTTTCTTCAGAATGCATAAGCATAGTGTAGAGAGTTGTTTCAGTTCAGGTTTTTCAGAAGGATCCTTTCAAAAGCCAGGGAGAAGAAAGTCATGCAGGGTGGAGTTCTGTCCTTATTTGAACCCTTTTACAAAGCTGTGTAAAATCTTCAGGAGTTGCTTTTCCTCTGAGAAGGCAGCCAATTCTTTTCTCACTTCGTTGCTTATAAATTGTATGAAAGCCACAAGAAGATAGCTCTAGAATTTATAGCTTGAAAAGATAAGAGGTTCTGAGGAGTTCTTTTGGATGACTTTTTCTTTTTTCTTTTTTCTTTTTTTTTTAAATGTGTGGTTTTTTTGTGTTTTTTTTTTTTTCCCTTTTTCAGAATCAAAAGTAGAGGGAGGAAGACACAGACTTACTGTAATGGGTTGTGCCTGGTTGCATGATGTGGTTTTGATTATCTGGCACAAAGCTAAATTTGATCAACTAGATTTCTTCTTAAGGGAGTTTGAGAGGTTCTGTTTCAGTAAAAACCTTGAGTTAGTATTCATTTAAGAAGCTAAAGAGCATAAGCTGAATTTTAAATTTTAATTCTATCTTCACAGTTGTTGGAAGTTCACTGTCTTGTTCAGCCTTTATTGTAGTAGTTACTTGGACTGTTGAATTGTGTCACTGGTACAATAAGGATGGGTATTAGTTTTATTTCTTTGTGTTTGGTGGCTATACTTGAATGATAAGCAAAGTTTATTATCTGCTCAAGCATAGCCAGATTAAATTTTTTAAGAGGATTTCTCTGCTTTAGAGAAATGCTTTAGCATTGGGGCTGTCTACATAGTGGAAAGTTTTTTTTAACCTTTTTTAAGGAAGAGAATTAAGCTCTTGCTTTGCTCTATAGAAATTCATTAGTACAGTATATCTGTCATAGAATGGCCTGGGTTGAAAAGGACCACAGTGACCATGTAGTTTCAACCCCCCTGCTGTGTGCAACCCCCCTGCTGTGTGCCAACCAGTAGATCAGCTGCCAGAGCCACATCCAGCCTGGCCTTGAATGCCTCCAGGGATGGGGCATCCACAACCTCCTTGGGCAACCTGTTCCAGTGCTTCGCCACCCTCTGTGTGAAAAAACTTCCTCCTAATATCTAACCTAAGCCTCCCCTGTCTCAATTTAAAACCATTCCGCCTTGTCCTATGACTATCAACCCAAGTAAGTGGTCATTTACCCTCCTGTTTGTATATTCCTTTCAACTACTGGAAGACCAAAATGTGGTCTCCACAGAGCCTTTTCCAAGCTAAACAAGCCCAATTCCCTCAACCTTTCTTCATAGGAAAGGTGCTCCTGCTTTCTGATCATCTTAGTGGCCCTCCTCTGGACCTGTTCCAATAACTCTGCATCTTTCTTCTTGGGCTGGGGCCCCCAGGCCTGGACACGGTACTCCAGATGGGGCCTCACAAGAGCTGAGTAGAGTAGGGAGAGCCTCCCTCTCCCTGCCGGGCAACCCTTTTTCAATGCAGTCCAGAATACTGCTAGTCTTCCAGGCTGCAAGCGCACACTGCTGGCTCATATCCACCTTCTCATCCACCAGGACCCCCAGGTCCTTCTCTGCTGGGCTGCTCTCAAGGAGATCTTATCCCAGTTTGTATGAATACCTGGGATTGCCCCGACCCAAGTGCAGCACTCTGCTCATTAGGTTTTAGTCTATCATTTACCAGTGAGGTAATTATGTATAAGATAGCTGATACATATACAATTTTTATAATGCGTGGTAATTTTACTGATCTTCTGTAATGGGTAACATTTGTGTATTTTTTTTTTTTGTAAGCATTTAAGATATTCAGGACTATTTTTGAACCAATTCACTGTGGATTGATGTTGATGTTTGACATGGTTATTCAGTGTGATTCTTCACATTCTAAGCTGTGTTAGTAAAATTCTGTCAGTTGTTTCTTTGGAAAGAGTCTTTACTTATCTTGCCAGCCTTTTTTGTTGTTGGTACATGAGTCAGTCATAAAATAATATTTTGTTTTCTTTCAGAGAACATGGGTAGTCATCTTTACTGTGTGTTTCTAAATTACTAAGATGATACAAAGTAGGTAATTTAGTGAGCAGCCAAATGATGATGTGCTTTCTTTTTTGAAACCAGATGGAGTATGCAAATGGTGGATTATGATCAAACTAATAGAAGGATGAGTACTTACCAGGTTTTTGTCAGTGTCAGTAGAGCAATATGACAGCTCTCCCAGCTTTTTTATTAATGGGTTTTAGTTTAAACTTGTAGTGTATCAAATTGCAAAATTCACTCCAGTTGCTCTTCTGGCTTAGCTCTTTGTAGTCAATTGTACTCTTTTTATCATAAAAACCCTTGTTCTACTGTTGCAGGAAGATACATTAGGAGAACTTAGCTTGTCTTTGGTTTTGTATTCTTGCCTTGAAACTACTTTCTTGCCTCAGCCTGTTTCTTTTTTGTATCTGAAACATAACTGAAATTGCTTCCTAAGATCAAGTATCTCTGGTGAGATGTAATCCATTGAATCAGTCAAGGAGTTTGATAGCCACAGAAGAAAGAAACTGTGGTCCTACTGTTCATTTTGTAGAAAATAGAAATATTTTTTATATTCAGGAATCTTAATATTTTTCTCATAGCAATTTTATTTTTTTCTCTGGACAACTTTTCATTTTAATTATTTCATGTTTTATATCCGTTTTGTAACTAGGATGGAAATGGTCAGTTCTCAAAATTAATTTATAAATATATAAAATCGTTGAAGGCATAGAGTGATGCTTTATTATCTTTTAAGAGTACTGGTATGAAGGAGATGCAGTGTGTTGTAGAGTGATTTTTTTTTTTTTCTAGCAATGGACAAAAGAGCCAAACTCAGCTGGACAGGAGTGCTAGAAGACAGCTGCATTGTCTTCAGTCACAGTCTCATTTGACATTGGGGTCTGTGCAGTCACAGAAGTATGCATCTGTTAGTAGAGCTTCAGCACAAGGAACCTGTGACACTTCACAGTCAGCTGGGCACAGCCTTCTGTTTGCTCAGCACCCTCTTCCTTCAGCAGCTGAGAAGAGTGGCTGTGGCTCAGTTCCAGGGCTTGCAGGCTAGGAGGGTGCTTCACAGAGCTCAGCTGCAGCCCGACAGCCTTGTCCTGGCAATGGGATGGGTCAGCTGCCCTGAGGAGCTCCAGGGGTGACCTCTTGCAGTCTGTCTTAAGTTTTGTGATATTTCGGCACTTAGAGAGCCAGACCCATTCAGAGCCTGGATTCTGCATGGTTTTTGTGTTTTCATGTAGGACGTTACTTGGTTTCAGCAGAAATGTGATCCTTTTGCATTCCACCACTGGAACAGGAACAACAGAAGTAATATTTGTTTTTTTTTCTCTTCGGCTGAATTAGTAGTAGCAGAGAGGACATAAAGCTCCCTTCCAAGTGAAATACAACTTTACAGTTGAAGTCAAACGTTTTTCTTCTTGAATTTCACACATCTCTGTTATTGTTTTAGTTCTTACTCCACAAAGGAGTTAAAGAAATCAATTTACTTAAGCAGTAAGTGTGCTAATTTACTAGTTAATATCTGATGAGTTTGATTTTTACACTTCTCTTTGTGTTTGGAAGACAGCTTGCTACAGTTTGTTTTCTTCTGAGTAAATATGATGAGACTGTGTAGTTATAATAGTACCTCAAGTTGAAAACTAGTCAGCAGATAGAAGTGCCATGGTGGGTCCAGACTGCTTGGGATGGTGGTTCCATTCCTACCTGAGAATCTGCACTTCCCAAGTTCCTCTGGGCTCATCTTTGTCATGGAGTCCTAAGGTAAAAGACAGTCTTCTGTGAGTGTTTGTGTTGTGAATTCAGTGGGCTCTTAGTAAACGTTTCATGGTGACTAGCAAGGTGGCAGGTTTCAATGACTTTTTACTTTATTACATATTAAGAATCTCTTTTCTCCCCTCTAGACCTATCTAATTTTTATATAACATTTCAACCAATAAAATGTTGTTTTTTTTTTTTCCCTACTAAAGGTCAAATTTAGGAATAAACTGGATCAGTTTTTGGTTAGCAGCATTTGTTCACTTAATAGGTGCCAGGATGCCAGGGTGGATTTTGCTTTGAGAATGGTATCGCTGTGGTTTTAGTTTAATAACAGGCTTGTGTATGATCCCACAAAATATTGTACTTCAGATTTAAGTAACTTATAATGCAGAGAAATGGGAAAACAAGTATACATGTATATTTTGTGTACCCATATGTAAGAAAAGTTTGCCTGCCTACCCTTGTAGTTTGAGTTATTTTTAAATTATTCTCCTGATTCCTCCTTGGCAGCCACCACGTAAATTTTAAAGCCATTCTGCCGGGAGATGCATCACCGCTTATTAAAAATTGAATGTGCTGTATGTTTTTTCAGGAAGTCTAGCAGGGTAAAGAACACTGTTTTTCAACATTTTGTCGTTTAGTGTGCATTAGGAAAAACAGCAGTCATGTAGTAACTTGTGCACAGTGTGTGTGTAAGGGGTTACTGCTGCATTTAAGTGACTTGACTTCCTTCCTGGTTTTGCTTTTGGATAAAATACTGCTGAGAGTCTGGTAGATCTCTGGTTTTAAGAATCCTTGATGATTCAGTAGTACTTATTGCTATTATTGTTCAAAGAAAAAAGCTTCTGGGAGGTGTTTAGAGATTTGCCAGGCTGTAACATGCTAAACTTTCACAGCTCCTAAGTTCTGATAATCCTCTTTGCTGTGTTTGAGTGGGTATTCATAACTGTTTAAGATATTTACTCTGTTTTTGTTTTTGTTTTTCCAGTCACACCATAGATTTCTCTGCAAAGTGCCACATAAGAGTTATATTAAGTCATGTTTTGGGAGGAGAGTTATCCTTTTTAAGGGATGCAGAGGTGGTGGTTTTTTTTTGTTGTTTTTTTTTTTTTAAGATTTCTTACTTACTCATTTTGAAGTTTCATATATGTTGTGTGGCTTTCAGCTGTTTGTAAGACTAGCTTCAGAGAATTGATCCAAGCCTTGATTAGTTTAAATGTGCAATAGCATCAGCAGGAAATTGACCTCAGTGTAGTTTTTCCACTTTGTGCTATTCTGGTGTTCTTCTTTGTTGCCATTTATCTTTTCTGTCTCCTTATTTCATCTAGAACTGTATCAGCTCAGGTGACGGTAGACAGCAGAAGCAGTAAGGCACATTATCTAGGCACATGTGTCTTTTTCGAAACCACTTTTAAGTTTTCTGTTTTTCACCAAGCAAAACAGACCAACTAAAGAGACTTTGTTTTATGGTACAGAGATGCAGTGTGTCATGGAGATAATTAGCCTGTTATCTGTGTTGTTTTGTATAGCAAAAAGTAAGATTTTAGGCATGTGTTCTCAACTTGCTCTGTAATAGATGAAGCTGTAGAAAACACAGTTCATGTGTAATCAGACACTTCTTTGATCTTCTCGTTGTATAGATAATGAGATTTTAAAAGACTAAAAATATATTAAAAAATTAAAATCTAGATTTGACTGCAGTGCTGTAACTGTTATGCCCTCTCTTCACCAGGAACAATGCTGTAGTGATTGCAGTTTTTGCTTAACTAACTCTGGTAATTCATTAATCCCAATTTTTCCCTGTTTCCCTGTCTTGCTTGTTTTTTTCCCTAGTTATTTTGGCTTGAGTGAAATGTCTGAGCAAATCTCTGTAGACATAAAAGTGATGTTTTATCACTATTAAACAGTTTTCATATAAATAGGACTGCTTTACAGAAAGACTTGACTCAATTCTTTTTTAAAAGAAAGCTGTGCCTGACATTTCTTTGTCTGCTTTTCTTGTCAACGACAATCTTAAAAGAATAAAAGACAACTTTCTTTTCCTTGATTGTGACCATGTAAAAGAAACTATCAAGTTTTTGTCAGTTCCTGTGTATTGAAAACGGGTGTCTTCACTTTTGAGAAATTCCTGTAATTTTTATTGTTTTCTATCATTTATGCTTTAATCCTATTTCAGTGTATTCTCGGCAAGAAATTTTCCATGATTTCCTATTTCAGCAGGGCTCCTTTTCACCTGTTGCCCCTGTGTAAGCAACATGCTGTGCAGTTGAGCATTAGAAATGTTCTCATTGTTACTTAATCAAAAGATTATTTTGTTGGAGGTCACAGGACAATTTGAGCACTGACCTGAAGAAGGACAAAGTTGAAGGTATTTTTTTTAACTATCCTCAAAAAAACCAGATTTTTTGTTTTCATATGGATAGTGGTTTGCCTATTTTTTTATTGAAAAAGAATTCACACTTGTGAATGTGTTTATATATTGATATAGGTAGAAGATATAAACCAGAGCAAGTCTGTTTTGTGGCTGTGTGTGTTTATACACTACACATAATAAATATTTTTCTCATACATATACATGTATGAAATATATAAAATATATACACACCAATGAATCTTTAGGTCTCCAAGGGTAGTGTATTTCTGGTGTTCAGCTGACAAACCTAGTACAATACCACACAACTGAACAACCACGTAAAAGGATAGGTTGCATCTGACCTAGGTTTTTTAGTAGATGTTTTACGTTGTGAATAATCTGAAATACTGTCTTCCACAATGTGCTGCGGATGGCTTTATCAACATTTTTTCTTCCTGTTTGCGTGTGATACTGCACTCCTGATAAATAATTATAAGATACTTCGTCTCTTAAGGCAGTAGTACTGGAAGCATTTTCTTCCTATCTCAATGCTGAATTTGCATTTGAGGATTTGAAAGGAATCTGGGTGATCCTACAGGGAAGTGTCTGGACCAAAAATGACAGCTGCCTTTGTATTCTGTTGATTCAGAAATGTTTGATGCAAGTGGTTTTCTTATCCATTAGGGCAGAATTTGTTTAAGAGTTCATTATGTTGGAAGGGCATATCACTCACAATTCTGTGCTTTATAGGTTTAAGTCAAACAGACTTTTATATTAAAAGTATGACATTTCTCAGAAAAGCTAGAAAATTGTACCAAAATATTTTAGAATGTATAATATGGCATTTTATGTCACTTATGAAACAGAGTCATGTTCCTATGTATATGTGTCAGAAGAATAGAAAAAGTAATGTCTTCAGAGTGTAGCCTGTGCATTCTGTTGGATGAGAAGGTTGATGTAAGCTGGCAGCGTCCACTTGCAATCTGGAAAGTGAAGGCGTATCCTGGGCTGCACCAACACAGAAGTGGCCAACAAAACAAGGGACTAGAATGTCCTGCTGTCCTGCTCTGCTATGCTTCTGTGACGTCTCATCTGAAATACTACTATGTCCAGGCCTGGGACCCCCAGCACAAGAAAGATGTGGAGCTGTTGGAGCAGGATCACAGTGAGGCCACAGATGTGATCACAGGGTTGGAGCACCTCTTCTATGAAGAAAGGTTGAGGGAATTGAGCTTGTTGGACTAGGTGATCTTGTAGGTCCTTTCCAACCTTGTGATTCTATGATTGATTCAGCCTGGAAAAGAGAATGCTTTAGGGAGACATTATTGCAGCTTCCCAGTACTTAAATGGAGTTTATATTCAGGAGGGAGACCAACTTAGGAGAATGATAAGATTGCTTCTCCCAGGCTTAACAGGTCCAGCTCTCTCAGCTTCTCTTCATAAGAGGGGTGCTCTGGTCTCTTTGTCTTCCTGGTTGCCCTAGGTTGGACCCCTTCCAGTATGTCATGTGTCTCTGACTGGGGGGCCCAGAGCCGAATGTAGTACTCCAGTTGTGGCCTCACATTCTGAAAAGAGGAAAAGGATCACATCCTCCAACCTGCTGCTGTTATCCTGAGTAATACAGTCAAGAATATTCATAGCTTCTTTATGGACAAGGGTACAGTGTTTGCTTGTTTTCAAACTGGCTCCCCATAGTCTTTTCTACAAAACTGCTTTCCAGCTGGGTGGCTTCAGCATGTCTGTGTGTCTGGGCTTGCTCCTGTCTGCATGCTTCATGACTTCACATGCTTTTCCTCATTGAACTTTGTGGAGCTCCTGTCAGCCCATTTCTCTGGCTTTTTGAGGTCCCTTAGGATGACCCTCTGACTTCTCATTCCTCTCAGTTTTCAGTCATCTGTAATTTACCAGCTTGCATGGGGAGAGTTCTGCCAGGGCTATGCAGTCCCCTGAAGATGGTCAGAGCCTTTGTTGCTGGACTCTTAGGATTACTAAGGTTGGATAAGACCTCTGAGATCATGAGGTCTGACTTTGCTAGTATGCCTGCTAAACCATGTGCCTGTGTGCCACATCTACAAATTTTTTTTAGACACCTCCAAGGATTAAATCACCTCCAAGGTGATTTAATCACCTCCATGTGCAGTCTGGTTCAGTACCTCACCATTCTTTCTGAAATTTTTCCTAATACCCAGTCTGAACCTTCCTTCATGCAACTTGAGGCTATTCCCTCACGTCCTATCTCTAGTTACTTCAGAGAAGAGACTGAACCACCCGTCCCCCCCACCTCACTACAGCTTCCTTTCAGGTATTTGTAGAGAGCGATCAGGTCTCTCCTGAGCCTCCTTCATACTACACAATCCAAGTTTCCTCAGCTGCTCCTCATAAGATTTGTTCTCCAGACCCTCACTGGCTTTTTTGCCCTTCTTTGGATGTACTCTGGGCCCTCAGTGTCTTCTTGTAGTGCGGGGCCAAAAACTGAACACAGAACTTGAGGTGCGGCCTCACCAGTGCAAGTGATGATACAGAGGGACAGCAAGTCACGTCCTTAGTCCTGCTAACTGCACTATTTCTTACACAAGCCAGAATGCCATTGGCCTTTTGGTGACTCACATTCAGCTGGCAGTTGACTAATATCCCCAGATCTTTTTCCTTACTGCAGCTTTTCAGCTGCTCTGCCCTAGGCTTGTAGTATTGCTTGGGTTTGTGGCCAAAGTACAGTACTCAGCACTTGGTCTTGTTGAACTTCATCCCACTGGCCTCAGCCCAGCTATCCAGCCTGTCAGATCCCTCAGGCAGATCAACAGTTTGTACCGACTTGGTGTCATCTGCAAACTTACTGAGGGTGCACTCAATGCCCTCATCCAGGTCATCAGTGAAGTATTGAAGAGGACAGTAATGATCCCTGGGGAACACCACTCATGACTGATCACGAACTGCATTTAATTCCATTCACCACCACTCACTGTGCCTGGCCATGCAGCCAGTTTTTTCACTGTAAAGCAAAATGTACCAGCAAAATGTGTACTTTTCCAAGCAATGGACTGCCAGCTCCTCCAGGAGAATACTGGAGTAGAGAGTGTAAGAGGCTTTGCTGAAGTCTAGGTAAACTACATCCCCAGCCTTTCCCTCATCCTCAGGTGGATCATCTGGTCATAGGAGATGAGGTTGGTCAAGCAGTAGCTGCCTTGCATGAGCCCATGCTGGTTAGGCCTCATCCTGTTATCCTGTACGTGCCATGTGATCTTCCTCTGGATGATCTGCTCCATAACTTTGCTCAATACCGAAGTCAGGCTGACAGATCTCCAGATCTTCCTTCCAACCCTTCTTGTAAATGGTTGTCACATTAGCAAGTCTTCAGTTGTCTGGAATTTCCCCAGTTCACCAGGACTGCTGATAAATGATGGAAAATAGCTTAGCAATCACCCCCACCAGCTCGCTCAATACCTTTGGGTGGATTCCATCCAGCCTCATGGACTTGTGGCAGTCCAGGAAAAACAACAGGTTGCTGTTTCCTTCTGAATTATGGAGGGTTTATTCTGCTTCCCATGCTGGTCTTCCAGCTCAAGGGATAGAGTATCCTGAAGAAAACTTATGTGACTATTAGAGACAGATGTAAAAAAGGCATCGAGTATGTCCATCTCACCTTCAGAGGTAAGGTTCCCTACCACATCCAATGAAGAATGGAGATTATCCTTGGTCCTTCTCTTACTCTGTATGTGTTTGTAAAAACAGTTTTGTTACACAAAGTCTGGTGATGATATGAACTTCTTGCTGGGCTTTTATCTTTCTAATTTTCTCTCTGCTTATCCTAGCAACATCCTTATACATTCCAGTGTTATAAGCTCTCTTTTTATTTTTTCTCAGAGTCTGAGCAAAAGCTCCCCCCTCAGCCAGGCCATTCTTCCCAACTGACTTTTCTTACTGCATATGGGGGTGGCCTGTTTCCATGCCTTTAAAATTTCCTCTTGAGCAGTATCTAACCCTGCTGGACTCCTTGCCCTTCAAGACTGTCTCCCAAGGACTCTCCCAGTTGTCCTAAACTGTATTGACCACAGTGTTATCTGAGTGCTAGTAAAAGCTGTGTGTATTAGCAGGCTTGATCTCACTTTTCAATTTCGGAGCGTGTGCTTTTTCTTTACAGCGACAGTCACTTGTCTCCGCGGTGGGTGTAAAATAGGTCAGGATATAGCACTCTGCTTGCAGCTTGGGAATGTGTGTATAAGGAACACTTGGGGTAGAGGTTTGTTTTGTGGTTAAGAGTAGTGGTGCTGAAGGTTTCACGATAACGCATGTGTTTAGAGCTTTGAAGTCATGCAGTGTGCATGCATACTTAAGGGTTGCCAGTGCAGCATCATGCTTTAGTTGTGCATTACACTGCCGTGAAACACGGTTCTCTGGTAAGACACTTAAAATATCATGTAATGTATCAGATTGCCTTTGTCGTGGGATGCGAATATTGTAGTATGAGACACGAAACCTTTAGAAAATGATTAAAATGAAACCCAAGCTGGAAGGCTGAAAAGCAATGCAGCCTAGTGAATGTGTTGGGTTTCTGAGTATCCAGGCTGGCTATCTCAGTGAATGTAAGGTTCATATGGCTGTGCAACTGTTAATTTTAAATTTCAACTCCTCCTTTTAAGCAAACATAATTTAGATAAGCTCTTCTGATCACGGAGGATGAGCTCATTGAAAGGGGAAAAAAAGAGTGCGATATCCTGCATGAAATTTCCAACAAAGAGATCTTAACTTCAAATAGACAAATACTAAGGAATGTTCAATTAGAAGAAAATCACTTGTGCTTTGTCTGAAATTAAAAAAAGAAACAAAACAAACAACAACAACAAAAAAAAACAAAAAAAAAACAAAAAAACAAACAAAAAAAAACAACCAGAAAGAAATCTGAGAAATTTATGAATTTCTCTGTATGAATATGAACCAAATTTTAATTAAGATCGATTTCATATATTTCTGAGTTTGAAGTTTGCAGGACAGTGCTTACTGTAGTACATTATTGTTATTACTATTATTTTAAAATTAACTTATCTGGTGCTTTTACACTGCTGTTTATCGTAGTGTCCTGCAAGTTGGCTAAACATGATAATTTTTTTTGTGACTTCTTGAATTTTTGTGATAACAAATCTCATAGTAATTATCTGAAGTTAGTTATTTTTTAAACTATTTCTTGAAAAGCTGAAACTCATATGTTTTTAAATAATAGATCAGTAAATTTATATGAAGTTTTGTTTTAGTTACCAGTTTAGTTGGTAAGTCACCCTATTTTATCATATCTTCCAAATTCAAGTTTTAGTGTAGTTTCCTCGTTTCTTATACTGCTGTTTGGTATTCAGCTGGTCTTTGTAGATACTGTAGAAGCAGCGCTTCACCCTGTTCACCCTGTGCTGAATAAGGTGTCAGCTTTGTACTGAAAAGTCATGTTAGAGTCCTGTAACTAAAGTATATCTTTCTTACTTCTCTTACAGGTACAGGAGAGAGTGGCAAAAGCACGTTTATCAAGCAGATGAGAATCATTCATGGATCAGGTTATTCTGATGAAGACAAAAGAGGCTTTACAAAACTGGTGTACCAGAATATATTTACAGCAATGCAGGCCATGATCAGAGCCATGGATACTCTCAAAATTCCATACAAGTATGAACATAATAAGGTGAGATTTTAGTTTATTTCCATAGCTCAAGTTTTTCCTCTTTTTATTTCTGTGAATATAGTGAAAGTCTTCAAAAAATGCGTGTCACATACAAATTATACTCAAAGTTATGAAAAAGGGGTCATCCTTCAGTCTTATCTTTAGTTGTCCATTCTGTGTGCCGTTCTGACGACACAGAGTTGCTGCTGGCTCCATGAGAGCCACTCTTAAAAAGATGTTTTGGGGGGGTTCACTACAGGAAGAGTTTCAGTGGTGTTTCTTTAGAGTTTATCACTTCTTTTCTTTTCCTTCCAGTGCATACTGTGGCCAGAGCACAGTTAATTTCTCTGGTCCACACCAGCACTGCCTAATTAATATGACTAATATAACTAATTAACTGCCATTAATAAGACACATGGAAAAATAGATGAAGATAACTGGCTTTGGGCATATTTTCAAAAAAAATTTTACATGAGATCTTAAAACAGATTCTTCTGATACTGATGATACTATTGAAATTTAAAAGGACAAACTGCATTTGAAATGTAAGGTTTATCTTTGACTAGCCTAACTTCTTTTTAATCTTTTCTTTTTTTTTTAATTTAATATTTGCATTTTAAAAGAAAGATATGTAAAACATCTAAAGCATTCCTTGAAGGAGAGTTAAATGTTTAATATTTACTTGAATAGATGGATTACACTGCTTCATATCCAGCTGCTGTTGAACAGGGAATACATGATGAAATATAAACATATTTGTGTTAATACAAAAATCTTTCGTCTATGTATATGAAGTTTAATTATTATAATTTAACTGCTCTGTACGTATCAAGGCAGCAAGTTTAGAAATAGGACAGTTAAAACTCATTATCAGGTAAAAAAACCCTGAAACTTAGTTTCTCCATTTGCATCTGCCAGTCGTGTCTGGTTATCCTTTTTATTGGTGACAGAATGTTGAATTAACTCCAGAATGTTGAAGGGGTGTGGAGTTATGCAGTGGAAAACTAGAAGAATCCAGTCTGCCAAAATCCATATTGTTATCTGTCTTTAATAGGAGTTAGTGTTTTGAGCACATTGTAGAAAATTGTTCAAAATAATGAAACAGACTGTTGAACTTCCTAGTTTGACTGTGTGCTGCAGCTGTCTGGCTTTCCCTCATCTTTCAGAAACCAAAATCAAATGAGTAACTAGTATTAAAAAGAAAACTGCATTTTAGTGTGAATTATAACTTGTTGAGTGCATACTTTTGCTGTGTGCAGTATGCCTACTTTCCTAGTATTCTGACTTGAAAAGTTTGTTCATTGTGAACACAGGTATTTTTTTTCTTTAAAAAATTGATATTGGTTGTCACTTTGCTGTGTGTCTGATAGTCCTAATCATAGGTTAGTAGAAAATAAGGAAAAACAAAAGACTTCAGAGTATGTGTTCTATACTTAATGTTCCAATTTAGAGTGTTCAGTCTATATAGAGTGTTATGTATGGTTGGAGTGAATATTTCTGTAGCTGTACGTGTTCTACACGTGTCCAAATCTGTCTAATTAAAGTTGTTCACTTTCTGCAGATAAATGACTTCCCCTTAAGTGAAAATCCATCTTTGTGCTTATCTCCTTCGCAAGCATTTCTATCAGTTTTGAATAGGTCTAGATGTAAAGTAAAAGTCACCAAATGACATGGTCTTGAGGAGTTTCTTTAAAAATTCCTTCTGGAAATATAAGAGAAATGAAACTTGCTACTATGTGATGCTAGGCTAGAGAAGATGATGCGCATATACTTTGTACACTGTGTTACTATAAAGTAGTGACCACCAATCAGTTAGGTAATCTGTTCCTTTTTTCTTTTTTTTTCCTTTTTTTTTTTTTTTAAAGTCCACTGAAAACAAACCCATTAGTCTAGCAGTCTAGAAAACACAGGAAGAGTACTTCCTATTAATTTGAATATCATATCAGGAAATCCTATCTCTGGAGAGAATATCTCAAAGCTTGAGTAACAGCATATTTTTAGCACTTTAGTTCTTGTTTAGTATAGGAAACTACAGCTTGTTGATACTGATGCAGCTGGTCCTAAAGAAATGAAGGTAAAGTGCCTCTTATATCCAATTCCTCACATTCTGGGAAGCTACTGTAGATTGGGGCTACAGTATAAATGCTCTCCTCTTAGTGTAAGAATTCTATTTCCTCTAACTAAGAATTGCTAAAGTTGAGTTGTTTTGAATGTCTGCTTGTGGAATTTTGAAGTCTTTAAATCTATCTTAATACTAAAAAAAGGACAGCTAAGTAAGCACTTGGGATTATTTTAATTTAGTGTAGAAAGAAACAAGTTTTAAGTCTAGCAGTTTAATTCTTAGAAAGTGCTGTTGGCTTTATCATCTCAGATACAGCTAGAGAGACTGAAATGCATTGTCCCACACGATAGTAATCTGGACTCTTTGAGTGATTTGTTACCAGAAAAGGTGAAGGCAGTTGTAAAATGTAACTAACGGTATTAGAAGTGAAGTGTCCTGTCGCAGAACAGATGTTAGTCTGCAACATATGGGATCTATGGAGTTGAAAGACCATAGGTGATGGTGATCTCTCCTGTTAGGAGTTTGTTAGGAAATGGTGTCTTATAGAGTGTTTTCTGTTTAGGTAAATGTTACTGTGTTTCTGTTGTTTCTTATTTTAACTACAAATTGTGAAGTTATCTTCTGCCTCTTCAGTTTCAGAGTAGTTTACGAAAAATAGAAAAGCATTAGTTTTTAATGAAAGTATTCATAAGCAAATTTCAAAATTGCCTGTCTTTGCAGAACTGAGTGTACCGTATTAAGTCATGTGCAGTTACAAACATTTAAGTACACATTTCTTGACATTAAAATGTACACTGATTTTTTTAATAATCTGTTTTGACAGTAAACTGAAGCGTATATCTATGCTTCTATCGTATGTCTCAAATAATGAAGAAAATTAGCAATTTTAATCTTTTAAATTCTCAGATTTCTTAACAGTGTCTCAGAAGACTTTGTTTCAGATAGCATAGTCTCAATTTCTTCATTTCTAGCTTAAAATAAGCAATACAACAAAACATGTCTAATATTCCTAAAGGTGGGAGGGTGGGAGTATGTGGATGGCTTTCAATTTTTTCTTTGCTGTTGTTACAGAAGTTGCACAAAATATACACTGCAGCAAAAAAAAAAAAAAAAAAAAAAAACCACCAAAAAAAAACAAACAAAAGACCAGCACAAACTGTTACTGTATTGAAAACTTAATACCACTGCTACACCTTTCAATGTAACTACCAAAAGATTAGTTGCTTTTTTGTTCAGCAGACTTTTTCAGGAAAATGTCACTCGGTAGTGATTAACAGGCAGGAAATCTGGCTTGAATCCCATGTCCATAAGTTCCCGTGAAACTTCTTAAATAGTCATAACAACATAAGTGGTATGAGGAACAGTAACAAAACAGACTACAAAAAAGGGTTGTTCAACAGACTGAAAATATAACAATAATTTTTATTATAGATCTGGACAATTGCTGTTATGTTTCCTTCAAGTGAGTCTGCTGCTGGAGTTGTTTCAGTATTTATGGCTTTTGGATTTGGAGAATGCTTTACAGTGAAAATATGCAGGTATAGGAAATGTGTTTCAAGTCACGTCATCACGGACATCATCTTGAAGCCATGTTTATCTTGCTAACTTGTTTCTTCTGGGACAGACAGATGTACTGGAGCAAACATACAAAAGTGGGGACAAGAATAGATTTGGAGTCAGATTTCATACATTCTAATATTGCGTAAACACATGGGGATGTTAAATGCACTAGACCTCTTCAGTGAAAATGATATTTTATCAAAAAATAGGTTACAGAAAGTGGCCTCCCTCATGTGCTCTGCCTGATATATGAATAATGTGAAAGATTCAATCCTAAGCAGAATGAGAAGTTTGAGGTATATTGGCCCTCAGATGAGGCACGTGTGCTTTTTGTGATTTCTGACCTTTGGCCAGTGGCTTGGTATTGTTTAAGAAAAGCAGAAATTATGTTTTTGCTATATTGAAATGAAGTGCTTATTGTATTGGAACACAAGTAACAAGGTGGTTCTTCAGGCAGGAGGAGACACCAGGAATGTAGTATTGGCACAAACTGTTATTTTACATCTCCAACCTAAAGCAGAGGCCTTCAAGCAGGTTACCAGAAAAAAAAAGAATCATAGAATCATAGAATGGTTTGATTTGGAGAAGACTTCTAAGATTGTCTAGTTCCAACCCCCGTTGCTATAGACAGGGACACCTCCCACTAGACCAGCTTGCTTAGAGCCCTATGCAGCCTGGCCTTGAACATCTCCAGGATGGGGGCATTTACATTCTCTCTGTGCAGTCTGTTCCAGTGTCTCACAACGCCCACAGTAAAGAATTTCTTCCTATTATCTAGTCTAAATCTGTCCTTTTGCTGAGGGCATATTTGATCCCACTGTCCACGTCACCTACAAAGATGTTAAATAACACAGGTCCCAGCACCATTCTCTGAGGAACAAACATCATCACTGATCTCCACTTGGACATTGAGCAGTTGACTACATCTCTGGGTGTGACCATTCAACCAATTCCTTGTCCAGTGAATGGTCCATCCATCAATTCCATTTTTCTCCAATTTGGTGACCAAGATGTTGTGCAGTACACTGTTCTTTGCGTAAGTCCTGACACTGTAACTTCATCATGAAAGGCCACCAAGTTAGTTAGTCATGACTTGCCCTTAGTGAAACCATGTTGATTTCAATCAGTCACCTCATCTTTGTTTTCCATGTGCCTTAGTGTGGCCTTCAGGAGAATCTGCTCTATGAGCTTGCCAGGCACAGAGGCGACACTGACTGGCCTGTAGTTCCCTGGATCTTCTCTTCTTTTCACAAAAGCATTGGTGTGGTGTGTGATGTCCATGTCTTATCCTTCCAGGTTCACCTTTTTGCTCTTTCTGCTACTGTGGAGAACAAGCGTTAGTAATGCTTACAGATTCCTCTCTAACTTTTTGAAAATATATCCTTCCTCTAATCAACGTTTCTGGAGAACTGTGACTCATTCAGTTGTTTTCTGTTTATATTATGTAGAAATAATAAAAATCCTTGAAATTTATTGCCTTCATTGTTCATTTCAAGGTTGCTTGAAATAGGATTTACAACAATGAACTGAGGAATCTTCAGAAAAATTCCTCCCCCCCTCCTTTTTTTTTTTTTTTTTTTTTTTTTTTTTTGTAGATTTTGGCAGTCTTTCAATTTTTTATATATTACAAATGATGATGTCCAAGATAAAGAAAGTTTTATCTTATAGTAAAATTCAGCTTTGGCTGAGGGTTGAGCTAGTGTTAACAAGAGATTTAAGAAAACACTTTTTTAAAATTTCATTTGTTTTGAATTTTGAGATTTTGTGTTTGTATTCCTTTTTCTGGAAGTTCATCTGCACTTTTTTCTCCCTGATTGAAATAGGTATGAAGTCTGCACACTTTGTTACCTCAGTTGCATGTCTACCTGTTCTCAACACACGGTCCCACACTGTTTGGCTCCTAGACTTTGTATTCACTGCAGGTGATTACATAAATGTGAGTCATGAGGCAGGAGTCCGTTGATTTTTTTTTCTTCTGGATAACAAGGCTGCCAAAAGAAAACCAAAGCATGGTGTTATCTGTATCTTCTTTTATTTTGATTTTTTTTCAGTTTTCTTTTCAGAAACAAAACTCAGAGCTACTGTTTAATAATTTCAGCTTCTGTAAAAATGTGTACAGATCATGACTGTAGGTTGCTTAACAGTATGGTGGACTTAAAATTTTGGATAAGTAGGAAACATTTTGTGTGAGCAAGCCACTTTTGTGAACAGCTTTTAATCCTTGTTCAGCTTTTATGTGGCTTTCAGTTTCTTTAGTCTCTATCATGCAGGAGAGCGATGGAGTGTGTGCCCTGGCTGGAACAAGCGATACTATGGAAAAAACTGTTTTCACAGAGGGTTTTTATGCTAATTAAGGTTGTTTCAGAATGTTTCATTTTAATTTGTGTGACTTATGGGCAGAGTTAGCATTTGGTTTGTTGTTTAATTAACCTTTCTAAACCATTTTCAAGATACAGTAATAATTGTATGTATATATTTTGCTGATTTGAAGCATTATTTTATACTTTTCAAATTGTAGGTTCTGTCCTGAGTAGTCTGTTTGAAGATGCCCTCTTCTATTTTTTTTTGTCTAGCTGTAGCTGCTAGTTTGAGAGCTTATTCTCTATTGCTGGCCATACGAGCACATAAATGAGTGTGCTTGATAAATGAAGACATTCTTTGCATCTGGTTTCCAGACTCTGTCCCGCTATTAACCCTAAACCGAATGTTGCCAGTTTGACAGGCTGGATGAAAAAACGTTTGTCACTTTAGCATGAAAAAGGTTTTGGCTTCCTTTCTGGACTCCCTACAGCCATATGCTGGGTGGAGGAGTAGTAGGGATGATGCACTGCAGAGTAAAAAGTGTTGACATAATGCTTGTGTAAGCCTCATAAATCCTATTGTGGCATTTGGGGTTAGTAGTTCTACTTCTTGGCTATATATATATATATATATTGAAAATAATATATATAAAATATATATATATATATATTTTCAATTTACTCAAAAATGATAAAAAACACTGGGTTGACATTTAACGTTTAGTCAAGTTTTTCTCATCTAATCTGTATCTGTTGAGATTATACTAGATATGTTGTAGAAGAAAAGTATCAGCTTGACCTTGGAAAATCTGAATGCAGACTTGTTCTTCAAACTGTACCATTTTTAAGGACATACTGTGTCACTGTATTTGAGAATTGCTTTAGAATGAGGTAACAATTAGATTTTTATGTTCACCTTTCTATTACTGCTTGTTTTTTCAATTATGACTATTTTTGAAGTAGCCCAATAGTTTATTTTTTACTGCTTGTTCTAGGTACTTGAAATTGGAGAAACATGGTACCACCAGTTACTCAGGGCTCTTTCAAGGATCATTTAAGGCAGAAATCTGCTGAGTACTGAAGAGGTAATCAGTAGCATTTATACCTGCAGTATAAACTGAGTAATCTCTCAGACAATTCTGGCAATTTGAGCAGAAGCAGTATTTGTGCCTTATGTAAGAATTTTTAGGGGTGTTCTCATACTGTAGTATTGCTTCTAAACTGAGTATCAATGCAAGGGTAGTACCAGCTAGCAGTCCACTTTCTCAGGTACAGAAAAAAAATAGTTTGTATGGGAGAGTTGTTTTTTTTATTTTAGTGCTTTATTGAATGTGTGAATTAAAATGAAAAATTGCATTCCTGTGACTTGAACCATAGCAGCATATATTGAAATACCATTTGAGAATAAAACTCATGCCAAAATAATTCATTATACCAATGTCTGAAAGCTATGTTTATTCCTTAGAGCGCATGTTCCAATCAAATAGGAAGTATATTGTGCAATTCTAAGTTCTTGGAGTGTTGCCTGTTGCCTTTTCTTCCTTTTCTTGAACATGTTAAAGCTGCTTTCACTTAAAATTTATTTCCACTCTATTAAAGATGAAGTGGTTTGCTCTGAAGCTTTAATTACTTAATTCCCATAAAATTAAACTTTCTGGATTTCCTTTAGTTATTTCCTCCTTTCCTTTCTTTTACTTTCTTAGTCATTCTGGAGCTTTTCAATACTGCCTTGACCTTTTAACAATTAGAGACATAAAAATAAAGGATTGAAACTAAAGCCACTTGAAACAGTGCAAAAACATACTAAATATTATACATTTTCTTTCCGTCAGTCACCTGCAAATAAAAAGAAGAGCATAGAATAGTAGGAGGCGTGGTGACTTTAAAAAAATATTTGTGGGTTTTTTAATTTAGATATTTGCTAATCTAAGTGAGATTTAGATATTTGCTAATCTGAGTCAGAAAATAACTTCAATATTTATTCTCTTTTGCGAAAAAGCAGGAGTTTTTTCAATCGCTTGTTACTATATAATCCTATGGAAAAAAGATTCCTCTGAATAAAAGAAGTTAAGTGATGCTTTGATGCTAACAGTGGTGCTGTCAGTGTTAGACTGAGACATCACTAAAAGACATGTAGAGTGTTTGACCAGCACATGTGTATACTGTGACATGCAGAATTATAAAATGGATGTTATAAAGAAAATTGTAGTTGCTTACCCGACTCAAGCCTGGTCAAAGGGAATGTTTGGGATATTTAGGAGAAGGCTGAGGAAATCGTGAATGGACAGATTTTCTCAGAGGTTGAAAAGGAGACTACACAGTGACAGCAGTGAGGGGATTTCCCTGGAGGAGAACACTGACTATGCAGGTAGTTTCTCAGTTACCGACAAGAAGTTTCTTGGGGCTGTCTGTGATTCAGAGGGAGCAGGTCTATATGTGTAGGCCCATTAGTTCACAGAACGCTGTTCTTTCAGAATCTGTGTAATGGTACCTCTTTGCTTATAGTTCTTTTGCTGCTTGTGACCCAAGTCAGCTCTTGGAAAGGAATCTAAGCATCTGTTGGCATTTTTCTTAACTGAGACTTGGAATTTTTTGGATTTAATCAGTAGTAGTGCCACTGACCAGGAAAAACTGTGCAACTTTGTTATAAGGTTCATTCTGAACAGCCTCATTTCAAGCAAGAAGTTCTTCAGCAGGACAATACTTATAAATAAAATTGTCCTAATCAGAGAGGGGCATGGCAGTGCAGCCTTGTAGCTCATGTCATTCTTGTATGATAAACAATGACTTGCACTGGCTACCCTTGCTGTGGCAGGGTAGTCACTCACTGCATCGCAAAATATTTTATACAGCAACTCTCTCCTGTGAAAAATTTAATAATTTTTTCACTATTTTGGAAAATATGTTGTAAATTTATGTTTTGGGGTTCTAATTTTAATCAGAGAAGCTGTAGCTCAAAAGCTGTCTTTCTCTGTTGTTTCCTGATTCCAGTGCATACTTACTGTTATGCTTCTGACTGTCTGTCCCTTTTCGATGCCTGTCATCTTTTGTGGTCTTCCTGTAGAGCTTCCTGTGTACTGCTGTCTGATGAGACCATATGAATCAGCAGTGTGGGTGGTGTTTTTACCCTTCTGGCAAATGAGAAAAATGCAACAATATTTTTAATTTTTCATCTTTTAAGTTAGTCTTATTCAAATAATTACTTTTTAATACACATGAGGATGTATCTCAGTAGGTTTCATTGTATTTTTCTAATTTGTCATCTACTAACCACGGTATGTAGTAGAAAAGAACCTTTTATGAATGCATCCCAGCTCGATGATATAAACCTCTGTGTGCATAAAAACAGACACTGTCTACAGAATCTTTGTCAACATAAAATGCAGTCAAATTGTGTCTATTCAACACATGTTTTAATGCAGATTGTTTTTCTGTGTTGCTTTAGTGTTTGAAACTACATGAGAACGAGATTGTATAATTTCTTTTATCTTGGGAAAGAAATGACAATTAGATTTCTCATATGGAACTGTCACAATGAGAAGAAATTTAAATAAATATGTCTTGGAGAGGGCTTGTTAGAACCACATACGTTGTTATGATGGGAGAAATACAGTTGAGATATAGGCTGAATTGACAAGAACCTACTTATAATGGTTAATTCCTGAATATAGATTTGCTTAGTAACTTCAGTGTTCAGTTAGTGTCATTAAATCATTCTTCTTTGAACATGATATAGTTATTTCTCAGCAAGGTACCAAATAAGCTTTTTTTTCCCCCTCAATATATTTTTTTTTGCAATTTGATAGACCACTTTCATCATGTCAAGGCTTTTTTTTTATTATTTTTTTCACCTTTGGTATTCTACTTATCAGATATTGAGCAACTGTATTTTGCTGAAGAGTGTAAGAGAAGGATAATATGTAAGAACTGCAATGCTTCTTTTACCTGGTTGCCATTTTTCCTTTAAACTTTCGATCTTTCATAAACTTGAGATGTTTCTCAAGATAGTCTTAATTTTCTTCAGCAGTGCAAATTGTGGAGGTAATCAAGTGGGGTCATTATTTGGCGTAAGTTCATTTTATCCAGTTTCGTGAAGCTGAAATGGCATTTGAATACAGACTTCCTGATTTGGTGGCATTTCCAAACATCCTGACTTTGTGGAGTCAGGGTTATTGCAGCTGCAGAGTTCTGGAGGTGTTAATGGAAGGCTTGCTGAAAATAAATATTCCAAATGGCTGTGGAAGCAAACAATGCCATATTACCAGATCTGCAGTTGATGGTGTTGACCAAAGTACAAAATATCTCGTTTTTTAAATAATTGTAAGGAAGGGGCAGTAACTATCCCTTTATGATGAGCAAAAATGTAATGCATGCTTTTACTGTGGAGTAATTTTGTCTTAGAGATTGGAGTTCATTGACACTCTGAAACCTGGTTAAAAATGTGCGTAAGCAGAAACCTATTGCACCCAAAATACAGAAATATCCATTCATCTCCCATCTCCTCATCATGCGTGAGCAGCTGAATGTAATGAGAGAAATGAGGGTAAATCTTGACTGTTATGATATCTTATGGGTTCCAGCGTAGTTACAGTTTATAAATAAAATCAGTAACTCAGAGAAGCATTTTCCTCTGCACTTCATAGTTTTTTTTTCTCTTCACAGCTAATAACAGAATAAGGTAGAGGCTCAGACCCTTTAAAAAGTTCTTTTTTTTCTGTTTTGATGCAAGCTTGTTTGCTGTTTTGTGTGTGTCTGTTATTTCATGTTCTTTATGCAACATCTTGCTAAGCAGATGCCGGTGCAAGACCAGTAAGTAGAAAAGGTGGAATTATTTCTCTCTTCTTTCCAGCATTCTGTACTGTGGCTCCATTGTGGAGCCCAATCCACTGCATCTCTCGCTCCACTTGCAGCAGAACTCTCACAATAGAGAATAACCCCATATGTGAATTATAGTGCAGAGTCATGAATGGAAAGTGATAATATTATGCCTAGTGCATGCCACCCTGGATGATTATGAACTGTAAAATCTTCCCCTGCCTCTGTATGTCAGCTGTTTGTAGGGATCATGGCTTTGATCCCTGTCTTTTTCACTCGTGTGGCTACAAGAATATCAATCCTATCAGAAGTGAATATCAGAAATATGCTTGTTAAATTTGGATCATTTCATCTAAATGTTCTATAGCAGTGCATTAATTCATTTTATTTGCTTACTGAATTTAGTTTCAGTAACATAGCTGCCAATAAGTGAAATTGAGCTGCATACCTACACAGGCATCTTGAACTGGATTCTGCTGCAGTTAAATTAATATAAATGTTATTTGTCAATATAAAAAAAAAAAAAAACACCAATCTAAAATCGAATGAATGAATTTGAATAAGGCTATTGTCTTTTCTTTCTTTTTTTCTCTGTATAAGAGAAAACCATTTCTTCTCTTTGTAAAATCATTGTATCAAAGTGTTAATCATACTGGTATTAGCTTTCTTCAGAACATATAGTTCTGAAGTCAATACTGAGCTAATGTATTTGTGACACAGAGACCCACTGCCACCACGCAAGCAAGCAGAGGTACCTGCTCTGCAAATACAAGAACTGGTTTAGATAATGAGTTGCAATTTTTGGCTATATGTAGCCTACTGCCAACCTGTGGATTTCAGCAGTTACCTCCAGTCTCATGCATTATTCACATTAACATGCATGGAGATGTGAGCTTTGATGAAGAAGAAAAAGTGGAGTAGTACCTACCAGACCCATTAGCAGCTGGTAAGTTTGGCCAGCCCTGAGGATGTTCTGTCTTAACTTGGAGAAGTGCCTGAAGCTAAAAGCTTTAACAGTCAGAAGGGCATAAAGATGATATATTTCTACCTTATGCTCAACTCTCTTTTTTTCTTTTTTCTTTTTTTTTCCCTTTTCTTTTTCTGTCTTGCTTTTGGTATGTTGTTGAATATAGATCACTTCTCTGGATTTCTTGCTTGGCCTCATACCTCATATGCAACAATAATATATTCTAGAAAATGTCAGTTAATCAATATCTTCCCATTACCTGGGTTTATTTTTAATGTACATTATTCAGTAGTTTCTCAGATATTACAGGTAGTTAAATATGCTTTCCACTTGTTAAAAGAACAAACTATTTCTCTGGGCTAAATCAGAAAGCTAAAGTAACAACTCAGTTTTTGCTGCCAGGTCTCATTTCTTTCATAACTGATTTAAGACTTCCTTTTTTTCCTTCTGTTTTATAGAGGTCAACACTATTAATTTATCTCCAAAACCAGAATAGAAAAATAATTGTTTTTTTCCTGGTAAAAGATGACATACACTTATATCCTCATTTAGAAAGGATTGAAAGTATAAATTTTTGCCTGTCCAGTAATTTATAATGTTCTCTATACTCTGAATTGGAATTTCACACACTGTCAAGGGTTTTAATTTTTTTTTTTTATTTATTTTGGCAAAGAGATTTTGGTTTAATCACTTTAATGAAATTTCAATTTTTGGTTATGAAACAGCAGTGATTTAACTACAGTTCAATTTGTAAGGAAGGGAATTTCTAAAGAACTTTGCATATAAAATACTTCTAATATTGACTATGTAAATGCCAGTTTTTAAGAGATGTATGGCTTCTCTGAAGAATCAAGTCAACTGCCGTAACGTTTCTTTAATCTGGTGAAATAAATGTTGCCTCTTCTGGCATCAGTTCTTTTAAATATTTAGAAGGAAAATTTCAGTTCTCTGACAAAGCAGGTCTAATGGCATTTTAAAGCTTTTTTTTTTTTTTTTTTTTTTTTTTTTTTTAATGGATTGCTAATTGTACTGTTTCTGGGCCCAGGGACAGTCCTTTGATGTCTTTATTTTTAATTCCTAAGTCTGTATTCAGGAAGAGGACACCTAACTGAACTGCTATTTCCACTTTCAGTACTTCTTTAGTCCTAATTTTGGAAATTGTAAGGTTATGAATAGTTGTAAGTAAGTACTAATGCTTTTGCTCATCATATTCCTATTTTTTTCTTCCTTACCTTCTCTTTCTAATGCACTTGGTTTTTAACCTTCTACTGTCACTATTTCAATTCTCTAAAAAAGGAAGAATTCATTTTTGCAATGGAATAGATGTCAGTCTTACTTTATTACACAAGCAGCACTTCTTTCCCTTGTTTCTGACTTTTCTAATTGCGGGCTGCTAATCTGAAGTATATTTGTGCATAGTTGATGGGCAGTAAAAGTGTAGTGACTCTTGAAAGAATGCATCTTAATTGCATGACCTACCTTGCTTAAGTGGAAAGAGACTGACTCAGTTGAGCAGTATTTTCCTCCATCTCATCTGTCTTGACAGCGTCAGTATGTGATGTGTATTGTTAAGGAATATGACTTCTGTATGGTTAGTGCAATCACAGAAGCATCATTACAACTCCATAATGCAGTTAATTTGGATGTACTGACAGGGTGAGGTGTACAGGGCAGTTGCTTCTGGTAGGAAGAAAGCCTGGCTAGAGAAACACCCATTTTTTATGTCTCAAATCTGCAGTACTTACTCATTGTTTGTGGGTATTTTTAAGCAACAGCAGCCCAGACCAGTGATTTGGTTAACTGCATAGTGAAGTGGAATGAATAGTTCACCCCAGAGTTCTTTTTCCTGCGTAATATCTCTGATTATCTTTGGTAGTAGTTACTTTTTGAAGTTAAGTAAGTGAATCATCCAGGAGCCTACCCATTTATCTCAAGAAAAGAATAAAAATGAAAGATGTGGTTGAAAATGTAACCAAAAAATGAGTGCTCTTTCTGTTTGTTCATTTTGCAAGCATACTCTTGACATTTTGCATCCATCAAAGCATGCCTCATGAGTCTAGTGGTACAGGAAAGCTTTTTCATAAAACTACGTCAAATGAATATTTGAAGAAATCTTTAAATTTTGTAATATAAAGTGAACCATATTTGGCACATCATTGTTTTTATTTCTTCCTCATAGGTACTTATGACTCAGCATTAATTATGCTGAGTCCAGTGGTTGTCCTTTTAATCATGTTGAGGAGCTCTTATACAAACTAATACTGGATTAATCAAATAAGAATTCATGAACATGAATACATAATCAGGCACAGTTTATTTGAAATGCCTGAAAGATGTCTTATTGATCATCGTCCTCTTTCAAATTGTGGAACTCACTAGAGGCCCCCATAGACGTGTATTTTGTTTTTTTAAGCTTGTGTTGAGGCTAAGTCTCAACATGCTGAGTGCTGTCACTAATAAAATCTTATTTGAAGAGCTCTGTTCAATTCAAGAAACTCTTCTGTAGTATATGCTCATTATATACAACAATCAGTAAAATTTAAGCTTCTGTGCTTTAGACAGACCTCAGATAAAATGTATAAACAAAAGTCTTGAAAAGTATGAGGAAAAAATATCTAGAGAAAGATTGCCAGTAGCAAGTAATTGGAATTCATTGTGTTTCACTTAATATGTTCAATACCTTTTTACTTTAATCATTCAAATCCATGTTAGGGTCCTTAAATTTGTGCTTATTCCCTATTTTCCCTCATCGTTGCTATGTTTTAGGGCACCAAAAAGAGCATCCCGAACTGTGATACCATGATTAATTTTAGTCTTCTTTCAAGAGCATAACAGCTGAAATACTGTTTCTTTTTCCATTAAAATACAAAAGTATTTTGTATTTGACAGGGTTTGTATTTGACAGGGTTTTTGTTTGATTGGTTTGTTTGTTTGTTTTTGTTTTTAAGTAAAAGGTGTTTTTAGTCTGTACAGACATAATCTTTTTGTAGACATCCTTCCCCAGAAATAACAATAATTTGTTTCAATGTTACTTAATGCATAGATATGTTGATCCTCTCTAGTTCATGGAGTTCTTTTCATCAATTCCTTTCATTACTCTTGCATCTTCTGTGAGATGAAAGTTTATTGTATACCTTGATGGAATGAAATCAACTAATGTTGATGAGTAAACTGCATAATTTCAGCACTTTGACATCTTTTGTTTTTTAGTTTCTCTTATTGTTCCTAAGGCTTACATCTATGTAGCTAGCAGATGAAGTTTGAGGGATTTTCTGGTTATCTGGCAGTCATGCACTTTATCTTGGTTGAGTTAATTTCCATGTCAGTCGTTGACACTGCAATCAATTCTGACTCATTTTTGTTAGTTCTTCATATGTATTCCACCTAGCAGGAAGGCTGAAACTGACATAAAAGAATCAAACAAGATAATCTAAAAACACACCAACCTGCAAAGGGCAATGCTTGATAAAATCTCTGCAGCACCCACTGAAGAGCTGGGAGAAGGAAGGATGTCTTTCTTTTACTTGTCTGTGATACAACCTAATGGTGTTAGACTGGAATTTCTGGAAGTCAACTTTATATTAACCTCTGATTATAAGGTGATCAGAAGACCTGTTCGGTATTGCTTACTGTAAGAAGAGAAGGAACCTTTGTAGTTGTAAGCCCATATGTGTCCCTTGATGACTCGTTTAGGTTTTCCTTCTCCTCAAGAATGCTACTTTAGAAAAACAGCAGCTCTGCATTCCATAACTTCCCTTTACATTAGCAACATAATACAATTAACATAGTTTTTCAATTGGGTAGCTACTACTGGAAAAAAAAAACAAAAAAACAAAAAAACAAACAAACAAAAAACCAGTGGTAAGGCTAGTTGTAAATTTGTTGATTCCTTCTTTGGTGCTTGTCAGAGCTTCATACAGTAGCACAAGCATTAACTCAGGAAGAGAACTCTGTTTTAATGTGCGAGTCATGATTGTTATCTTTGTAAATACAAAAGGAGGAGGCAAGCAAAGTAATAGTACTTCATTTAGAGCTCAAGTTATTCATGAAATAGCCTTGAAAACTGAACCAGCACAAACACTTTAAGGGACTTACAGAAGTAGTTGGTGCTTGTTACAAGCCAGCTGGGTTTTTGCCATGATAAATGGACACAATTATCTAAATTGTGAGATAATATCAAGCAGGCACTTTACTTCTTGAGGGTAAAGGGCCTTTCCAAAGTTCTCTGTTCAATTCCTTTTATAGCAGAGCAAATCAGTGCTTTGTTGTCTATGTAATGTATTGCTACTGTCAGTGTCATCTTCTCTTCCTGACTGCTTTCCACTCACTGTAAATGCAGCAGACAGAGGATGCTTTGTCAGAAAGACTTACCTCCTTAATTCACAAACTCTGCCTTTGTGTGAACTCTGCTTGCACCTTGCATTAGATTCAGATGAGCCCGTTAGCTCCAGGCTCTCAAGATTCCAATTTCAAGTGGAGAATGAAAGTCAAAGCATTGTTTTGCCTCTGGTCCCTGAAACATAAAGGGCAGAAATGTGAAGAACAAAGCAGACTATGTGAACATTGTGTGATACCACATTGATGGGATTCATCACAGTGATTTGTAATTTTTCATTTCTTAGCAAGACAACAACAAAGCAGTAAGTTATTGCAAACAGATGGAGGTCAGAAAGCCCTCCGTACAGCTGACTAAGCCATCACTAGGCTATGATGACATAGCTGTTTTTTGTGGGTGAGGTGGGTTAAAATGGGTATATCTCAGTCTGCCATTCATACTGCTCCTTGATAATCCTGTTTTGCCAACACTGGAAAAGAGACTTGGAAAAACACTTTTGTATTTTTTGTCTTGGTTAGCATTACTAATCATGTGCATTTTTAAAGAAGAGTATTATCATATTGTGTTTGCATTTCTTTCTTTAAAAGTTAAAATCTCTTTTGAAAATCTTTATCAGTTACAGCATATCTACTGACAAACGATTTTCTAAGAATCATTGTTCTTTCCCATGCTGTTTAAAATATTTTGTGGTTAAAGTAATTGTTAACTTGTTTCTAAATGTGTCACTACTGCAGTAGATGAATTAACATCTCAGATGATACCAGAAAAAAAAAAAAAACACTGAGAAAGCTAGTATGCCATATGAGGAAAACAACAATGAAAATAAAATCAGGATCCAATTCAGGTAAAATAAAATAAAATGATACTGGTCTGCACAGTACCTTTGCATAAAAAAATCTTCATAATGCAGTCAGGCACTAAACCTACTCATCCTGCTCAGAACTTCGCAAAAACAAGCACAGAATAAACATTGTATTTTTCAATGCTAGCTAAAAGGAGGAAAAAGGAGGTGAAGAATGTAGTTTGAAGCCACATGGGAGACTGTGGGATTATACTGTACAGTAGTGAAGCTTACATAGCTGAATCACTAGAAGTCCTTCCTGCAGTGGAGCAGGATGACCCACGATAATAAGTTGTTTACGTCCTTTTGCTGATTGTCACATTGTTGTTCAGTGTGAGCATGCATTAAACTTATCCTCATGTTGATTTGCAGTCAAATAGGAAAGTTTTTCTGCTTACAAATAGAAGCTTATTTGACTCTTTTTAAAGCTAGAAATAAAAGTTAACTTCTTCAGAGGTTCTGTAGAAAGCACAAGGTAATATTTTTACGAACAGCCACCAGTTTTTGTTCAAGTTGTATGTTACACTGATCCACACTAGGTTTGCAGATCAAAGAAAAGTTACAGCTTGACAAGACTTTATCTAATGTTTCCATTTAACTTCATGTTGGTCTTACAGTGTTTTATCATACAGAGGCACTCTTTACATAGTTAGTGTGCAGGAAGTAGCCAGCGGGGGATGATCTTTGAAAAAGTTGCGGCAGGTGTTTTCTTTGTTCTGTTTTGCTAAATCTTAAAAAAAATGAACTGAAAAATGAAATCCATCAGCTGCTCCGTCCTACTCAGGAGTGTCCCCTTGGGAACCAGGATCTCTGCTGGCATCTCCTCTGCCAAGATTCTGGGCTCCTTTGGATGAGTTAAAGGTCTGCTGCTCTAAATGGAAAGGAAGTGTCTTATTTCCTATACCTTGATCTTACAGTGGTACAAAACATGCATACGTATGCAGCAAATTTCAAATGTAGACATCTTGAACTATGTTTCATTATTTTCCACTCCGTTGAGAATTACCCTCTGTCAACTTTAGATTTAGTAACTGTAAAGAGGTAGATATCCATTAAAACTCAAATTTAAAGTCTACGTGCCTAAACAGGATCTTACTGAATGTATAAACTGTCTTAATAAACTATCTTGAAACAAAATGGCATAGACCCAAATATATAGGTATTTTCTGTTGTTGATTCTCAGTGTTTTACCTAAAATTGGAATATGGTTGACTTAGTAGATATATCTAGTAAGCATCTGCTTTCGTATCTTTCAGAGGCAATGTAGAAGCATAGAACTTTTTTACAATTATTATTAACTTGTATTGGACACAGTTAGCATTGGAAGTCTCTTATTTGTGAGGTTCAAGTACGTGAGCAGTTGGAAAATGTAATGTAGACAACAATCATCAACACAGATGTAGATAATTTCCTTTTGCTTCTCAATTGTTTCTTTCAAGTTGAGAGATGGATCAAAGGTAGGTTTTTATAGTAAGTAAACTGTTATAATAGTGTACCACGGCAGGCTCATGTCAGTTACAGGTGCCTTAACTGTTCTGACTGTCTCCCTGGGAAACTTGATGTGACCTAACCTAGATGTTCCTACTCTGGCAGGGGGATTGAACTAGATGATCTTTCAAGGTTCCATCCAATCCCTGACATTCTGTGATTCTTCTTACGTGTGTGTGTCAACTCTGCTGACCTTTTCTTTGCTTACATCTAAAACTTTGAGTTCAGCTGATTCATAATCACTGTAGCCAAGACTGCAACAGTATTTGTGCAAGTGAATCCTGTCACATTTCGATCACTTCTGTTCTTGTGTCTGTTCTACTTTATTTAACTTCGTTTTAAGTACCTAAAGGAAAAGTTGTAGGGAGACATGTTGTGTTTTATCATTACATTCTTACTAAGGAAAACTATTTTCCAATATTTTACATAGTGGACTTCCTTTTTTCCTTTAATTTATGGAAGTCTACATCTCTAGGACACTTTCATCTGTAGCCTGCTTTTCCTGCAAGTAAGCTAATTCCATAGAAGCCCCTGTAGCACTACTGAAACAATTGAGGCATTATTAATTCTACATCTGTATTCTTAAGATTTGCATTGGATAGGTATGGATTCCAGTGTTTGCACTGAATGCACAATACCTTTACTTGTACAACTTTGTAGGACTGAGGAAAGGAGCCTGTCAGCTTTTTTGACAACTGCTCTGTGGAAACATATTCTTCCTTTCCTGGTTGAGTGGTCTACTTGGAGTAATATACTGTAAGATAAGATTACTTTGATGTAACATTACTGTGTTATAGACCATTAACTAACATAATTTTGCTCATATCATTTGTCTAATTTCAGAGTCCTGATGGAGAAAAAAAAAAGCTTTGTGTTTGCTGCCTTTACTTGGAGTAGTCTTACTATTGTATCGTGTTTCATTGTCACTGATTATTTCTGAATCATATTTTTATGCCTCTTTTAGACTAATGTGTTCTTAATAAGTAAAAGAATATATTTGAATTCCAAAGTTTGGTAGTATACAGGGAGAAAAGCACTTGTATTCTAAAGATAATTTGCAGATATTGGAAAAAAATCAGAATTTTACGAAGCTTTACAGGAATCTGTTATTCTCTTTATTTTTTTTGATCATAACACCTGTCGTGAACTCTCATCTGGTAATTACAGAACAACCTCACTCACCTTCCTGTCCCTTTCAATGTCATCTTCGTTCTCTTTCCTCCTGAAAGTGTTTCACATTCCTTGGTTATGCTTTGCTTTGTATTTTTAAATCTATTTTAGTTTTTATAATTTTCATGTGGTTGCAATTTGTCCATTAGAGTCTTCCCACTGAGAAGGTTCTCTGTGAGTCTGGTCAGTCAGTATAATTTCAGCAGTAGGACCCATACACAGCTGAGAAAGAGCTGTATGAGAATCATCACTTACATTGAAATGCTTTCTTTGGAAAAATGCACGTTGCCTTTCCAATCTTATCTAATGTTTTGAGTTGTATGCCTGAAATTTCATGGGGTTTCCATTCCTGAAGGTGCTCTAACTTTCAGACAAGGAAAAGTTGATAGTGTTGAAATGATTTTGCTGTTCTTAATGGGCAGAAACAAGAATGTGACCCATGGGAAAATTTGCTTATTTCTTTTCCTGTTTTTCACAAGTTTTATGTTCTGGTTGTATGATTCAATTACTGATGAGCAAGAATGAAAGAGATTACATTTCAGTTTTATTAACTGCTCACTGAATGTTTGCAAGCGAGATTTTGATAAAGTGAGATTATGTCTTCTGAAAGTTTAGGAATCTCCTTGAGAATCATTGGTCAGATTACAATTTAAAAAAAAAAAAAAAAAAAAAAAAAAAAAAAGATTTTGTGCAACTTCTCATGTGTTCTGATAGAGGCAAAGTTTTGTTTCAGACTTGATTAAAACTTTGTATCTTTCTGGCATTCCTTGACTAGGCTAGCAAATTTATTTTGTGTTATTTGCAAATAAGTGGGAGGGTGGATGCAGGGTACAGTTAAAATGGAAATACACCTAATGTGTACATATTGCAGTAACAGAAATTGGCACCTTTTTGCACTTTGTACCCCCTCTATTCTGTCTTTCTTTCTTCCTTTGCTTTTGCTTTCCTTCTGATTAACCTTCTTTTGAACCTGTTGTGCCCTCATTTTTAAAATGTTATTTACGTAAAGGCCAGGCTTGGCATGTGTGCATGAACATCCACAGTCAAGAGCCTGAATACGACCTGTTCTCTGAAAACTGTTCTTCTCTTCTAATAGTCTATCTCATTTACCAGGTTAGGAAGCAGAAGAGCAGAGCACTTTTTGTACTGAGAAAAATGCAGACCTTCTTCATATTGCTTTCTAGGATAGCAAAAGCTACTTTGATTTGTTTACATTTCTCATTTTAGTTGCACCTCCTCTGTAAGAGAAGCACAAAACTATTAGTGGAATAAACTGAGAAATATGTAAAGAGTTATATAAGGAAATCCAAATTGATATTATTTCCTTAACTTCCCTCTGAGAATATTTATGCTTACTTACCACATATGAGGGAGTTGTGGTAGTATAGAAACATGGCTATGTATAATTTTCTTTATGCATTTGCAGTTCTGTCATCTGAAGTACTGAAGTGCCTTCAGATTTTTTTTTTTTCAGTCCATTTAATTTATCCAAATGCACTGGGTAAGCAATATTATAATGCCTTACTGTTCTACTAGTAGTATCATAATTCCAAGTTGCTTCAATAGAAAATTTTTCTCTTGTTTCAACAGAAAATTATTGATAGCTCAGGTAATTGTTAGGTTTTGGTCATCTGCCTTTCTAGAGGGGAAAAATATGTAATTGAAAAAGACCAGAATGAAGAAAACTCCCCACACATGCTGTTTACTATTGTTCTCATAGTGAAATAATTTAAAATACATAGAAAAAAAGAATAGGTGACTTAATTCAATGTTTAAATTAAAATTCAATAGTTAATGATATTGAAAACTGAAGTTGGATATGATTTTCTTAGAGCACTGTGTATGTCCTCTGCTGATGATTTTAAATTCCATATGATTTTCAGAGTTATAATATTTCTTTAAAAATGCAGTCTGGGAAACTTTGAACTTTGAACTTTGTCTGTGAGTCTGTGATATTTATTCGTTTGCTGTTTGTAAGCTCACTGACTAAAAGAATTCATTCTTTTTGTGTTTTTCATTGTTTCATTTTCTTGGTGTACTAGCAAGAACAACACTAAACATTTGCTTTTCTGTTTAACTTTGTATCTTACCCTGAATTAATTACTTTATAAAATTGTCCAGAATCCACTCTTCTTAGTAGGAATTAATTTCCTGTATATTTCATTATATATCTTTTGATCATCTAACATAAGATCAGACTTAAAATGAAATATTAACAAGGTTGAAGACCGATTGGTATATTTTTCAATGTGGGATTTAGATCAATAGCAGTCTAGATGGCTTCAAAAAGAAACAATTTATATATAATCACTTTTCTTTAACTTTTTGTTTCAAATGTCCAGATTTTCATTTTAAAGTGCTAATTAGCATTTCCATTTCCTTTTCTGAATATATTTCACACGCAGAGTGTTTCCAGCTAACTGCTACTGTAGTACATATAAAATATTATAGCACTTCCTTTTCCTGCCAAATTAAACAACAGTGACTGAACTGTCTCATGGACTTGGTAATGCAAGGAAACAAATCACAATCTCCAGCAGAGTCTGGTTTTCTATGAATATAGTTCCAAGACCATTTTCAGTTCTGTTTTGCAGTTTTATTATCTGCTTAGTTGTTAAGTAATAAATGCTATTAAATAAATGCTAAATAAATAAATAAATAATGCATAAATAATGCCGTAAAGTCAAACTTAGAAATGTGGCAACTCTACCCATAGCAGGAGAATTTGAACTTGTTGATGGTTAAGGTTCCTTTCAACCTAAACCGTTCTATGATTATGTGATTTAGTCAGGGCTTACGAAATAGGCTGATTTGTGAGGTTAGTGTAGAGAATGCTCAAATCATCCAGCTGTGCCTTTGTTATGGAGATGTTTTTCAGCTGTATTTTATTAGATTTGACAGATCTGAATACTACCAAACGATTGCCACATGTCACTTGATGTGCTTCTTTTGTTGTTGTATGACATTCCATGAAAAATGTTGGTAGCATATATAGGGGAAGGATCTGTTTCAGTTGCAGGATTTCCTGAGAGATCCTAGTAAATACTAAGAACACTTTGACTTCATTTCCTTTGATAAAGAAGAGTAGGAAAATGGACGTAGAGTTCTTAGGACATGTACTGAGCAGATTTAAATTATGCTGTAATCTTTTAATGCAACAAACATAATAAATCTCTTTAAATTTTTAAGTTTCCAGATCTAAATACTTAGATTTTTGAAGTTTAAAAAGTACATAACTTCTGTTTATTTGGAGAGGAAGTAGCAGTAATGACATAACAATAAGTCTTATTAAAAAGCTGCAAGCACGGTAACTGAAAGATTGATTTAAGGAGTAAGTCTTTGGCATACATGAACTTTAGAGAGAGAGTTTTCATTATGATTACAAAAAAGGAAGTGTAGTCAGTCTCAATTCAAAAATTACTTTTGTTTAGATATTAGAAATTGGTAAACCTATGAAATTCAGATAAGGATTGCACATTTTAAATACAATTTCAGATTCTATGATTCTTTCAACTCAGCAGGTATGTCCCGAGAAAGACAAAACTCAGTGGGAGGTGTAGACACCACAGAAATTTGTTGGAGTTTGACTCATTGATGTTCCACACAGTTATTTTTGCATCTCTCTTTTTTTCTTGTCACTGGATTGGCAAGAGCTGTTGCAGAGGACGTGGCAGCATGGGCATACAATACACCAAACATTCCTAGTTGCCCACTCTTTCCATTATTTTCCACAACAAAACAAGTTTAAGATGCCTGGAGCTATTGGCCAGGTCTACTGGCAAACAGCCTACCTCCAGCCTCCCCTCTGGATGATTACCTTTGCAGTGAAATTAACTCAAGAGTATGTGTAGTCCAATGTGTGTTAACTTAATGACCTAATTTAGTTACAAACTCGGGAACGTTTATTCTAATGTGCTTCAGAAGTAAATCTCTTACCTTGAAAATTGCAGTAGTTCACCCTGTTCCCTAGAGGACATAAATTGCCCAAATGGCTTTTCCAGTCTTTTATTCCTGGAACATGGAATTGTAAAATATGGTAACTAACAATCTCATTAAACACTTGTCATCAGTTAAAATCTCAAATGCTTCACAGTCAGGGCTCAAACTAGGGCAGAGCTGGAAAATTAACACTGGAATGGGGTAGGGAGATACAAGCTGAGTCTAGATTTGAATACATTTTGTTTGTCTTTGTTTATTTACTTAACCTTTCAGAGAAAACATAGTTTCCAAAATGAATTTGGATGATCTGGGTGAAAGACTGTTTACTGAATGAGCATGCCTACACTTACATTAATTGTAAGCTCTCTGTTTTACGAGTTTACATATGAAGAAGCCATTGGTTTTGATAGTGAATCATCTAAGCATCTGAAATGTGGTGTAATTTAGATTATTTAATAATTCAAGAAAAATACAGGAGCCACTTCATTTATCCTTAAGGTAAAACTATACTCTGGTAATATACTTCTCATTGTTGATAAAAAAAATGTGTACAAGTACAAAAGATGATGCCAAAATAATAGTGATTAAAATCCATGAACAGTATTGTAAAGCTATATCATTTGTGTTGGGTAGCAAGATACTTATAGCATCTTTCAGAGGGATACAGGTGTGTAGTTCAGGAATGCCTTTGCTTGTTACAGACACTACTATGAGCTGTTACAGACACTGAAACCCTCAGGGTTTCAAAATTATTCTGTGAGTATAATTGCAGCAAATGTAGCAATTAACTGATTTTTTAGTTCTTATATAAAACACTGTGGACAGTATGCCACAGGGAAGCTCAAAGCGCTTATTTCTAGCCCCGTTCCTCAAGAAATATACGATAAATACATGCAGGTTTAAAATCCAACAAAGCTAGTGAGTCAGTAAAATCTCTTGTATTGCCAAAGAATGATCTCAGTTTGGATCTTTGTTTTTTATGCCCAGAAAAGAAAGTAGTTGCGCCAAATAAGCTTTGTTGTTTTTTTCTTTCGTCTTTTTTTTCTTTTTTTTAATGTGATAAACAGAATAATATGATATACAGAAAATCTAGCTGCTAGATGTCTTCCAGGCCTTCTAAAAGAGCTCAGAACAGTTTAATGTCTCAAAGGGAAATCAAGACTTACATGTCTGACTCTTGGACTGTGTTTCAATAGAAGGTGAAATAGCTTCGTCTTGCAGTGCAGCAGCAAGCGAAGTCTTTGTGAAGGGAATTGTCAAATTTATCAACTCACGCACAAGGCCTCCAGCAAATAAAAAAGTTAAAAATATCTGGGTAAGTATAAAGTGCTTAATGTGAGATAACAATAAAGAAAGCAGTGGTGGCTAACAGAAGGTTGTCATGAGGACAAAAATAATGGAGCCTGATATGTGTGAAAAATACAAATGATACTGATAGTAAAGATTCAGTGTTGAAATATACATGAATGGATTCATGGATTGTTTTTTGTTCTTTGTTGTTTTGGGGTTTTTTTTGTATGTTTTTTTTTTTTTTTTTTTTTTTGTATGAATTTCATTGTTTGTTCTCTCTGCAGCTCTTGAGTTTGGTTTTGTCTATTTAATAATTCTACTAACCTCCACAAATTTTTGTCTGGCTCCAAAGTAGCTGAAAGATTGTCATTCTCCAGCAGCCTATCATTACATTAACACAATCCCATGTGTTTTCTTGATAATTTTTTGTGGCTAGCTCTTTTTTTTTTTTTTTTTTTTTTTTTTTGCTGATTAGTAGTAATGATAGTTTAAATACTAATCTCAGTGTTAACTGTGATATAGACAAGGTGATCTGTTCTAACAGCATTAGTTCAGATGTTTAAAGGGAAGACATTTTTTTATGTTAATCAGAATTGTGAAATTGTAGATTCTACTTCTAAATAGAATGTCGGTCATCACCAGTATTGCATGATACCAAGGAAAACATTTTTTGTCAGGAAGGTTTTTGCTTAGCTCTTTTTCCTCTTTCATTTTTTTCCTAATCTTACTTTTTAGACTAAAAGTGTGCGTGTTTCTTGTGATTCAGGAAGTACAATTTATTTTAAGACCTACTTAAAGTCACTGGAGCTTATTTTGTTGTGGCCTTTTGAAAGTTGTGTAGTGCACATTCTGATACATGACATAGTCCATTGTGTTCAGTATTTGCTGTTTTCTAATATAGTTCCAAGTTTGTACTTGCACTGGGAGTTTTGAAGTATTTCCAATTACACCATTTAAAGCAGTGAAGCATATGTGCTCTACTTGGCATTTATTCTATGAACTCATGCTTTTTTCCTTCTCTTTATGTCCATTCTCTTCCTCTATTTTTACAACTTCCTGAACTCATGTTTTCTCTTCCAGTGTCACTGCTATCATATTGACCTTGGTGATGATAAAGATTGCACCAAAAAAAGTCTTCTTCAGATAAATATGGTCTGGCAAATATGGTTTCGTGATGTGTAACTCCTGAAAATTAAGATTTGTATGAACCCGAAATGACCCATTTGCTTTAAGTATGCAGAACAATCTGTAATATATAGTAGTAAAATAAATATAGTGGTAAAATACTGTAGTTGGAACACAAAGGGTGAGTTTTTATTCACTGCAGCATATCTAACATGTAGAGAATGGTTAGAATGTATGTAATCTGAATTACCTTTTAGTAAAGCACATTCCTATAATGTATTTTAAAACTCTTCTGAAATACTTTCAAGTCATATTGTGTTGTTTCCCTCTCGTTTAGTCATATTTTGGGGTATGACTTTAGCGTGTGACTATGTAACCAAATTGATAGTGTTTATGTCTTGAGGATCAGCCAAATGAAATGTTCATAAACTTTTTTTGGCAAGCAGCTTTGTATTTTTTTATTTAAATCTAAGTAAACCTTAAGTACAAAAAGTTAAGATTTAAGAGGTACAATTAGGGTTTGAGATGGAAACTGTAACAGTGATGTTTTTGTATCAGTGTTAGTCTCAGCCTTTCTTTCCCCAGTTTAAAGGAAAACTGCTTAGAACATCAGTCTAATGAGCAAGACAATGCAAGACAATGAATGCAAGAATGAGAAAAAGAGATTTTCTCTCATTCATAAGTCAGCTTTTCATATGTCAGACTGCTTTCTGGTTTCTTTTCCAGTTCTAAACTTACCAGGTTCTTCAGATGCAGCTTTTCATTTGAAGCCTGACTCGCATGACATACTTCAGTGATTGCCAAAGGTAGTCTACAGTCAAATTCAATATTCAGCAAAGGCAATTCACAATTTAATACATAAGAGCAGTGTTAGGCATTCATATCTTCTTGTTGTGAAGAACCCTTTAAGCATCTCTTACATTGTTAAAGAGCTTATGATGGGCAGATGTCTTCTACATTGTTTGATGCCATTCTGGTACCGCTCACAAGTTCATGGCAAGCTGCCACTGTGACACTTGGATGAGTAATATGCTTTCTCCCAGACTGTTTTTTTCTGCCTGTTGCTTTTCTAACATCTTTATTCACTCATGTTGGAAGGAAGAATCAGCATTTATACAGGCAAAGCTGCTAGATAAAGAGAAAAGGGCAACTTAAAACATCTTTCTTCAGTTCTTCACAGAAATAGGAACCCTTATCAGCCGTAAGGCTCAGTGCTTCAGTTTCTGTGTTGATGATGGTGCTATTGGTACATCTTTTGAACATGTAGTCCTAGAAGTGGACTTATCTGTAAAGTGCTGTGTTTTTCAGTTATTTTTATTATTCTGCATTTCACCCTTTGAGTATATGGATAATAGTAAGTTGACTAGGATAGGCACATCAGCTCTAATGTACTTCTGAAGTACTGGCTTAGGAATATTTTTGATAATTCCTTTGCTTCAAGGGAACAGCCTGCCCAGGGCAATGGGCTTGACCCCGCGCTGTTGAAGTTCAAGGAGCATTTGGACAGTACTCCCATATGTAGGGCTTGATTTTTTTGTTCTGTGTCATGCCAGGGATTGGATTTGGTGATCCTTTGTGCATCTCTTCCAACTCTGGATATTCTTTAATCCTGTGATTCATGGTCTGAATGTTTGATTCAGAGGATGTTTAAGGACAGCAGCAGTAGCATACCTAAATAGAGGGACTGTCAGGTGCTGAGCAACAGGACATCCAGTCCTTACAGCAGCCATCATTTATTAGAGTTGCTGTGTTTTTTGCAGAAACTGTAGAGATCAACTTAAAAAAAAAAAAAAAAAAAAAGTTATTTTGGTTGGCAGCATTTTAATTCCTTCCTTCCAGCTCTTCTCTGTTTAGCTTGAAAATCATGTCCTAGCCTACCTACAAACATGTATCAGAAACTCTGAAAGTGTTGTTGTTTTTTTTTTAATGAGTTCAATTTCATGAAAGCAAAGTAGTATAATGATTGAATGAGGATAAATATTCACTGTAAGAAGAATTTGTGATTAATTTTAGACCTGAATTAAATCATGTAGTTACTTTGTCCAAAAAAAGGCACTACAGACTTTTTTTGTCTTTAGAGGGAGATTCATGCTCACTGAGGGAAATAGAAATTATGATAATAAGATTGACTGGTATTGGATCAGAGCACTAGTGCTGTGCTGACTTTTTCAACATCATCCTTTCTTGTTTCTTAAGGGAAATTAATGCTATCTTCAGTTTTACAGACTAATTGCAGACC
Organism: Tympanuchus pallidicinctus; assembly: GCF_026119805.1. Lineage (NCBI taxonomy): Eukaryota > Metazoa > Chordata > Aves > Galliformes > Phasianidae > Tympanuchus > Tympanuchus pallidicinctus. Next base: position 36,832,994 of record NW_026294758.1, read on the forward strand.
AGTTCTGTTAACTGTCAGGTTCAATATTACTGTAGTAATTTGCATTAATAGTGTAATTCCAGTTCAAAAGTAATTGCGTGGGGCAACAGTGTCCTAATTTCTTAAGTAGTTGTCTATGTCTGATAGGACATGTGAATACAGTAGATAACGCCTTTGAATGCTTTTTTTTTTTTTCCCCTGGGTAGCAAGATGTAGCACAAACAGCCTATCTGCTAATACCAATAGCTTTGCTAATTAGCTCAATAAATTTGTCTTGAAGATTTCCTGGGAATCTGCTTTAGACATTTCTGAAAGAATGACAAAGGTGCTACATCTGAAGTATTTATGGCTACACAGAACTTTTTGTCTCCAGGGGATTTGATGTGTTATGTCAGTATGTGACTTTTGACTTTGTCGCTCCAGAGCAAAGCAGAATTAGATGACTAAGTGTAGAAATCTTTCTGCATTAATAAAAACAACAGTTTTCCCCTGTATACAATGTTGCCTCTTAGCTGCCCTTCTTACTCAGTTACCAAAGCCTGTTTCAGGTACAATTTCATCAAATTGTAGAAAAAAACCCTAGGTTTTGCTTTCCTTTACATATGTTTAACTCTAACTGAAAACATGGGCTTCCATAAGCCATTTAGGTTACTAAAAACCAAACCAACTATAGACCAAAAAAACCTGTTTTCTCAAATTTAACGATTAGTTGTACAGTTATAAGGACCGTGTTCTGTTTTTGGCCAACCTCTTGGGAGGAGAATCCATTTATGCTTTGGCAGATATAAGCTGTCCCAAATGACTACTGAAAGAACTTTGTGACCTTGTTCTGTAAATATTGATTATATAGTAAACAGAATTAATCATTTTGAGATACATATTAATTATGTTAATTCAGAGTGTCAATTTTATACACACCAGATAATAATAATTAAAAAAAGCTTTTCAAGCTCTTATTTGTTCAAAATTCATTTCTGTGATTTCTCTGATGGAGTGTTGTGTTTTTATAGGCTTTTTGTCATCCTTCCGAATGGTTGAAGTTGGCACTGTGTTTCAGGAGATTGGTATTTTGCCTTGAAAGAGGAGTCAGGAGTGCTTTGCTGTCCTTCCTTAAATAAACTCTTCTTGGCATCTGATTAGAGCCAGTAGAAATATGGTGTGTTTCTAGGAACAAAAAGATCATACCTACTTTATAAAGAAGCTGTCACTTTTTTAGGTCACACATGGCACAAAACCTCTTTTCTTTTTCTTTTTTTTTTTTCTCTTTCTTCCCATTTTATTCTCCCTGACGGCATGTTTCAAATAGTTACTCATCACAAGGTTATATGTCTGTGGTTCCTCTTGAGAAAATGATGTTGGGTTGCTATCTTTAACAGCTTGGGGCAAAATTCATTCTTGTGTGACCCTATTCAAAAGAACAGCTTTTCATCTGAGATTAAATGTTGCCCCTTTCTGCAGTTTTGCCAGTTCATTACTCTAGGTATCAGGAGGTTAATGAAAGCCTCCAAAAGAAGTAAGTGATACTGCATAATGTAGCTTTGTGCCCAGAATAAGACTGAAACTCATTTCTAAAAATTTTGTGTCTAAGAAATTAGATAGTTGTTTAGAAAGACGATCTTCCTAGCTGAAGAACACACAGTTGCAACCACTTAAGTTTGTTGCAATTTTTTGCAGAGGAAAATTTCTGCTGAAGTTCTTCATTATTTTAAAAGGGACCTCCAAGTCTTCTGATACTTCTAGAAATGCTTTTGAAATTACAGTGTTCTTTGTTTTGTATTAGTCAGCAGAGGGCACTCTTTTCCTTTAAGAATAAAAGATAGTATGACCTGTTTTTCTTTTCAGTGTCACTTTATATAAAATTAGAGATTGTATGTGTGAAACTGAAAACTGATACAGTGTAATTCTGTAGAAGATGACTTTTAATGCAAATACTTTAATGTGTTACTCTTCTGAGTTGAAACGCAAGGATGAGGACTTGATTTAAAAAAATAAAAATAAAAATCTACCTTTCCCCTAAATATCAGACGGTAGAACTTTACGCAGTTCCTTCATGAAAACAACTGAACGAGATCAAAGAATTTCTAAACTGTCTGAAAAAAGTAACTGTTACCTCTATTACTTTTTTTAGTTCTAGCTACCCAAATCTGTGAAGTCAAGCAAAGTTGTTATTCTTCTGATCCTTAAGTCTCTGTGTTGTACAAGGTTCATTTAGGCTTTGCACAGGAGTGAGGCTCAAGCAATAGTTCTGTGCATGTGTATATTCTTAAGTAAAGTTCACTTGGATTAGCATTGTCATTTTTTTATGTTCTTACTCTTGCATTGCAGTGTTTGACAGAAGTAGTGAATTGTTACGGAGTTGTGAAATACAGCCAGTTATTTTTCTTGAAAATTAAATGAAAACTTTAACACACTCATCTTTGTAAAACTTATTCTATCATAGGTACTGCTACATCATGTGGAAAAATATTACTGAAGAAAAGTTTGATATTTCTTGTGGTATTATTATCGACCACCATTCTTCAAAAACACGTAGAAGGTCATGAAGACTTCTATCAAGCTCTCGTAGGGAAAGCATTAGTTAAAAATTGCAGTTATTTATCCTAGATTCTTGTGAAGTCATTTCAGAGAGACTGGCAGTTGAATTCACTAACTTGTCATGCATGATTTTTGTATCCATTAGTATTTTTATCTTTGGGCAAAGTTTGTAGGAGATGCTCCTCAGGAAGGGCTGTGAGTAAGCAGTTTTGGTTTGTTTATTACCATGTGGTCCAATTCTTCAACTATTGTTTCGTGATTAATATCATGTCAGATGCGTGTTGTTGAACTGTGTGTGTTAACAAGCTTTGGTGGACCAGAAAATACATCCCTGATTCTGGGATTGGCGCTGATCTCTGTTCAGTGTTGCTGAAAGCTATTCTATGCCTGTCCCAGTTTGTACCAGCTAAATATAACGGAACACGTTACTTGAGTTTTTTAGCTTCAAGTGTAACTGCCTTCTGCCTCTGTCACCTTATTTACTCATGTAGGCTTTATGCAGTAGTTTTACTAACATTTACCTGGAATGTTAGCTGCTGTAACACTGAAAAGCGATCCATTAGTTCCCATTTATGTTGTATATATAGGAACTGGTTTAGCTAGTTCAAGAAAAGATTGTATATTTACTAACATGTTTTTATCATAAATATTTGTGAAGTTAATGCATGATATGGATGTACAGAACTCAAAAATATTCTTCAGAAAGGTAAAGCCTATAACATGGAATTTTTTTTCTGAAAACATGACTGTATGAGCATTGTTAGGTGTTTGTGAAAACAGTTGTGCTATCTTTACATATAACAGAAATGTGGTTAATTTGTGTAAGCTAAAACTGTGGTTGAGGGGAAAGATCTTGTTGCAAGTTCTTGCTTAGATTGATTTAGATCTGAAATGTTTTTAATTTAATTTCTGTCACTGCAGATCTGAGTTAATTAGAAAATAGGTTTTACCAGTAGAAAAAAAAAATATACACACTTGGATGCACCAATTGTTAATTATGAGGGCTTCAGTAGGATGCAAATAGCTGCTGGTAGCTGCATCCAGGAAAAGAAGTTTGGATTTAGTTTTATGTTCAGATGAGCAATGTCAAAACTGATATGGCTACAATTCAGTTTTTTTCTAAACTTCAGTAAGGGATTCTTGACCAATATTTCCATTATTTCCTTGGGAAACTTATTGCTTATTTGAATTGGGAGATTCAAGAGATTGTCAGTACAAGCTGGGGTAAAAAAGAATTGCATAGCCCTGCAAAGAAGAATTTGGAGATGTAGATGGAAAGCTGGACATGTGCCAGCAGTGTGCCCTTGCAGCCCAAAATGCCAACTTTATCCTGGGCTGCATCCTGCCCCTCTGCTCTGATTAGACCTCACCTGGAGTATTGTGTCCAGATGTGTTTTACTTGCTACTCGTTTTTTTGGGTTTTTTTTGTTTTTTTTTTTTTTCCAAAGTAAAAATCCTAAACTTGCTGAATTAATGTAATAAAATGGCAGTTGACTCGATACAAGTTTCTGAAAGTAATTTTAAGTCGCTAGGGGTTTTATTCAGGGCGTAAAGCAGTTTGTTTTTCTGGAGTCCCCACACAAGAAGATGAAATCTTCAATTCATATATTAGAAAAACAGTGGTTAGCTGTGCAATTTCAGGTCAAATGTATAAAAATTTCAGCTGGTGTGGTAGGTGATTATAAAGCCTAGTTTACAAATTATCCCACTTACGCAGAGAGATTCCTGGATTGCTAGAATGTGTTAGGTCAATCATATTGTGTGTTCTAGTATAGTGACACTAAATTGTTACATGTTGTTATGGACTAGAATTCTGATTCTGTGCCAGTCTTTTGGTTATTTGTGGTGAAATAGCTTTCTGTAAATTAATCTCAGGTCCTAATGAGTTTCATTTCACCAATTTCAGATTTCACTTATACTTTGAGAAAAGAATACGCTTGTGTTATCAATACATTTATGTTGGTTTTATTCACTAGAAAAAGCTTAACAGTGAAAGCCAGGTAACCACATATTTATGTGTGGAATATGAGAGCTGGACAGTAAGTGGAAAAATGATTATGCCCTTTTGTTGTCCCATAACGTCGTTTGCATTAGCAGTAGTCTCTGTGTTCTCTGGGTCTTTAGACATCGTTGCTTTTACACAGTGCAGTGTGCTTCTGTAAATTGTATCCTCCAGTGCCTTTCCTTTCCCTAAAGAATACATTCTGCCTTATTGGAGAGCATCTCATTTTTCATAAAGGAAAACAACATAGAAGGAAATAGCCTTAGGTTGTGCTACGAGTGGTTCAGGTTGGATGTTAGGAAAAATTTCACCCAAAGAGTGGCCAGGCTCTGAAATGGGCTGCCCAGAGAGGTGATAGAGTAACTGGCACAGGAGGCGTTCAAGAAATGTTTAGCTGTTGTTCTGAGGAACATCATGTAGTGGGAAATGCTGTTAATAAGGGGGCAGTTGGACTGGATGACACTGGAGGTCTTTTCCAACGTTGGTGATTCTTTGAGTCTGTTTACTTAATTTTCTAACTCATATTTCTGATAGAGTTATTCACACAGGATAAACTGGTTTTCAGGGAGTAACACAGCATTTTACTCTTCGGCATAAAGACATCAGAAAAAAAATGGTTTTGTTGCTTATGAAGGCTTTTGTTTATAGGGAGAGGATGGGAAGTTTTAGGAGAGACTAGTAGGATAGTATCTCTCTCAGACACTTCCAGGAGAACCTTCTAGAAGGACACAAAGCTCTGTGAAACATTTGTTTCAAGGTTTGTAACAATCATACCACTTTCAAAATAAAGTTTCCAAAGGCTTAGCAATACTGTGTATGTAGAAATTCTGATACAAATCTAGATAAAATCTCACTCAAATTTTCTGTTTGAAGCCCTATAGCAGTGGCATGTTTGTCTTCCAACTCTGATGCAGCTTATCTAAAGTAAGTTAAAAAAATCAAGAAAAATCAGAGCTCTGATGGCAGTGTACAAATGAAGTTCTAATTTATTATGCTTCTTCCAGAGGCCTCTCTAAGCCTTAGTAAAAGCAAATAAATATCCTCATGTCTATGCACATGACTTTCTTTCATTATTGCAGCCTTTTAATATTTAAAATTATTACAGCTAGAGTTTAATGATGCATTTTGAATGGATTTATTTTGCAACTTAAGTCATAAGATATTTTATTTAAATTCTATTTTTTGTAGTGAGTCAGGATACATTATCTTAAGCTTTTTACAGAAAATGACCAGTGACAGAAAAGTTTTCCTGGACCAAACTGAATTTTTCAGATTCTGTTTAGTGTCCAGGGAATTCTTTTTCAACAAGCTAATGCTATTTTTAATTTTCTCAGATCAGAATGTGAAACATGAAAAGATACAACTTCTTACTTAAGTAGTTTGATACCCTATTAATCTGTTTCAGTACTTGAAGGATAGTTAAGGATGTACTAAGCCTTCAAGAGCACTTCATAGCACACTGTACTAATTTATATACAATTCTTTAGTATTAGCACATCATGAAACTTCTTCTCTGTTTAGCCTAGTTCTGTGCTCCAGAGTTGCTCAAAGGAAGCAGTGTTCTCTTTACAGTCCTCTTCCAAATTGTTTTTGTTAACGCTATGTAAACACGCTTTCCTACCCGGAAATGATTATTATTCCTGTTTTCTGGCATGGTAAGGAACATATCCCACAGGCATTTAGTTTTCAAGAGAGTGAAATAGAATAGTAGTATTATGCTTATTGAATGTTATATCTCTTTGAAATATCTAAAGGTTTACAGGATACTCTCAACTACGGCATGCCTTGCTATACAGTCCTGTAAGAGAAGAGAGGGTATTGCATACACATTTGTGTTAGCCACACTTGTAGATGACAAGTCATCAGATTCATGAGTCATAACTTACACTTCCTATTAAACTAGTATAGGTGATCATTTCGGCTTTTAAGCTGCATTATCAATACTTGTTTTGTTTGGCAAATATGTGATCATGGTTGCAGCTTTGTAAGAAGTTTGATTCAGCTTCTAGACTTCTTGGATCTGGTCACAAGCCATTGCACTCAGTGTAAACTTTAGCATTCAAATCTAACTTCTCTATGACTCATCCCTTAGTTATTGACCACCAAACACTTACAGCCACAGACTTCTTCTAATGGGGTATGAAATCCTTCTACAAAACAGAAAAATATGTTAAGATGATCTTTGCTATGTGAGATAATTCTTTAAATGAGCATCTTAGTATCAATTAGTTCTCAGAACTATCAATTAGTTCTCAGAAACTGTCAATAAAAAACAACCTTGCCTGCTGCATCTCAAGTATACTTCTTTCTCTTGTGGATGTAGAATTCCAGAGTAATTTCTTTTGAAATGGACTGCATTTCTGCTGATCCTTTGTTACATAAATTACTCATAGAGTGCCACTCTGAAAAAATTACAGGAATTATATCAAAAGGAATAAAAAGACTGAACCTTTTTCCAAGCTTACTAAAACACTGGTTGCAGTCACTGTTGAGAATACTGTGACAGTGTCAAAAGCTTTGATGAAATCTAGGTAGACTACATCCACATCCTTTCCCTCATCCATTAGGTGAATCATCTGGTCATAGAATGAGATGAGGTTGATCAAGTAGTAGTTGCCTTACATGAACCCATGCTGGTTGGACCTAATCTTGTTGTCCTTTACAAGCCATATGATCTTCCTCAAGATCTGCTCCATAACTTTCCTCAATACCAATGTCAGGCTGGCAGGCCTCTAGCTCTCCAGATCCTCATTACAATCCTTCTTGTAGGTGGGAGTCAGGTTGATAAGCCTCCAGTCTCCTGGGACCTTCTCTGATTGGCCAAGAATGCTGATAGATGGTGGAAAGCAGCTTGGCAGTCACCTTTTCCAGCTCCCTCTGCAGCCTCAGGTGGATCCCATCTGGCCCCATGGACTTGTGGCAGTCCAGGTGGAGTAGAAGGTCTCTTCATTGTTTCCAACTGAATTTATACATTTATTCTTCTCCTTATCTGAGACTCCCAAATCAGGAGGATAACTGGTCTGACTTTTGTAGGCAGACATAAAGAAGGCATTGAGAACCTCAGCCTTCTCTTTATCCTCCATTCCCCACCATTTCATAGTAAAGGCGTAAGATTCTCCTTAGCACTTCTCTCACTGTCAATATGTTTGTGAAAAAGATTTTGTTCGCTTTTACCCCAGCAGCCAAGTTAAGTTCAAGCTGGGCTTTTGCCTTTCTAATTTTCTCCTTCCACATCCTGACAACTTTTTTGTACTGTCCCCAAGTTGCCCATCCCTTCATTTGTTAAATCCTAGGGCTTAGCACCTCCATCACTGCCAGCCTGAACTATCGATAAGGGATAATAATCAGAGGTATAAATTAGACTAGGAAGTTTAGGAAGTTCCTAGAATTATCTCTGCCCTCCCTGCCCCAGGGAGACAGCACACTCCACTATGAGTAGAGTCAGACCAGCATATAGGGACCTCTGTTTCTCTCAGAAGGAAGATGCCTATGGCAGTCACCTTCTTTTCCCTCTTTATGGAAGCAATCTCAAGATGAGGAGTCAACTGCCTCACTCTAGACCCCCTCGCAGGTGGACTTCCTACTATATCCTCACATACCGCTCCCTAAAGTTCCCTCAAATCTATTATGTGGGGACAAGGACACCTGAGGAACTGAGATGGATCGAGATGGGGTTGCCTGTGGTGTTGATTAGTCCTTAGATACATTTTCTTGCAAGTAATTTGAGTGCTAAAATCAAAAATAATATTTGCAATTGGCTGCTGATGTTAGTGGAAGGAAACTAAAGCCAGTAAGTAATGATATTAACACCCCACGTTCTTCTTCTGCATTAAATTCATACTTCTCTACCTCACAAGGGTTCAGAAGGCCGAGCAACAAGGTCCTGTACTTGGGCCAAGACAATTACAGCCACAAATACAAGTTGGGTGGAGAATGGCTTGTCAGCAGACCTTAAGCAGGATTTGGAGATCTTTCTTGTTGAAAGACTCAACATGAGCTAGCAGTGTGTGCTTGCAGCCCAACAGAAGGCCAGCAGTATCCTGGATTGCATCAAAGGTAATGTGACCAGTGGGTCAAAGCAGGTGGTTCTATCCTACTCTGCTCTCATGAGACCCGGTCTGAAGTACTGAGTCCAGTTCTTGGGCTCCCAACACAAACAGGACATCAAACTGTTGGAGTGGGTCCAAAGGAGGGCCACAAAGGTGATCAGAGGACTGGAGAACCTCCACTAGGATGACAGGCTGAGAGAGTTGTGGCTATTCAGCCTGGAGACAAGAAGGTTCCTTGGGGCAACTTATGGCAGCCTTTCTGTACCTGAAGAAAGACGTACAAGAAAGCTGGGGAGGGACTTTTTATTAGGGCTTGTAGTGAAAGGACAGGAGGAAATGGCTTTAAACTCAAATAAGGTAGCTTTAGACTAGGTATTATGAAGTAATTCTTTACACACAGAAACCAAAGGAACATCATACACAAATTTGTCAGGACCTGCAGAATCAAGAGAAGGCTGAAGGTGTTCTTGGATTGCATCATTACTGGTGATTATGTTACCACTGTGAGCTGGAGTCAAAGTGACTATCCATGCAGTGACAACATATGAATTCCTTACCAAAGACACAGCTCTCAGTTTGTAAAGAGATGTGCACCATGGGGTAGGAAAGAGGCAGTTGCTGATGCTTCTGGATTTCCTGGAGCCCAAACAAATTGTCTGCTCTGAGTGCTGCATCATGACTGACTACACTGAATGCTTGAGCTTCCAGATGTAGGCCAGAGAAGAAGACAGCCTTGTAACATGATAATGCCAGGCCCCATTCCAGTTTGAAGACCATGAAGCACATTGCCAGTGTTGGCTGGACTGCCCTACCAGACTGCATAGTCTGTGTTTGGTATGTTCTGACTTGCATCTTGTCGGGCCAATGAAGGATGAACTCAATGGGCACATTCCTAGACATAGTGCTGTCACAGCAGGTGTGAAACACGTCACCTCTGTGGTGCGCTTTCTTATGAGGGTGGTATGCAGGCTTTTGCTTACTGTAAGAGTGATCTGTATAGAAGCTAGGAAAAGATACTGAATGACAAAGATTCTCAAAGTGAAAAACATTATCCACAGGAGAACATAGCACTTATGGGAACAAGAAGACACAGCTGAGGCTTAGTAAAGACTTGAAATTGGTATGAAGGGACATTACCTGTCTGGACAATGCTCTCAGACTTATGGTCTGATTTTTAGGTGGTTCTCTTTGGAGCCAGGAGCTGGACTGTGTGATCTCTGGATCCCTTCCAACTCAGGATATTCTGTGATTCTACTTTTTAAAAAGAAATAGCACTGTTGTGAAGAGCTGTGGAACAGTAGAGTACAAGCTCTCATGAGTCTACTCAAAGGAAACAGAAGCAGTGTTCACTGTGGGAGTATTTATCATTTTAAAAGCTGAATTCATTTTCTGATGGATATTACTTACTGGCATATAGCATAGTTTATTTCATAAGATTTAACTGTGGTCCCAAGTCATATTAGTTGAATGGCAGAACAAACAGAACTGATAAATGAAACAATGCAATGCCTTGGACAACTGCAGTGTAAGTCTAGGTTGGCAACTGAATACAGTAATTATTTATCATTTTCTCTGCTACCGATGTTGAGTACTTGAGTACCTTTTTGGGGAAGTACGTCAGTTATGAGAAATTTTCAAGCTAAAGAGCAGTAGTTGAATAGTTAGTCTTTCAACTCTGTTAGCATTTTGATAGCACTTGGCTATAATTTCAGAGCTCAAGTATATAGAAAAAGAATCAATATCAGAATATACTGTTCTATCAATTTGTCAGTCAGTGAGTAAATATTTGGGACATCATTCTTCTGGAAGCATCCAAAGGCCAAAGAGTACAGAATAGGCACTAACCAAGCTTGATAAGATAGAAGAAAGTTACATAAATAAATAAATCCAGCTTCACAAAAATTATGTGCTTAATTCTTCCTGTACAATTTAGAAATTGTTCTTCTTTGTCTCCATAGTGCTTAAGTAAAATTTAACAGTATTTAGGAGTGTGATGTTTTTATTAGAGGTTATTTCCTACTGGCTACTTACTTTTCAAAAATCTCTGTGATATAGTATGACCATTGTTTATAATGCAAATTGAAACTTGAGAGCTTTTCTAAGAATCTTGCTTTGCTTTACCTAATAGTAAGTTTTGTTATGCTTGTGGTAGCATGAAGAACTTTTTACAGTGAATTTCCATGAAAGAAAAGTTTCTTCCTTCCCCTCTGACCTCTTGGGCTTTTTCAGAGTCTGAATCAGACAAGTTGGCTAACTGGTTATCATTTTAAAAACAGGCATTTTATATGCCCCAAATCTGTACCTGAAAAATCAACATTGAAAATTTTATTTATAATTAGCTTAATTAAGTAATTTTTTGTTTCAAAAGACTCATATATTTCATCTAAGTAGTAGTAGCTTGGAGTAAACATATTCTGAAATAAAAACACACATTTGTTAATTCATCTTCTGTCCCAGTTTTATACCTACTGCTGTTTGTCTTGGTTCAAACGTACTTTGTCATTACTCATGTATGATTCATCATTCTTATTTGTGATCCTTCCTGCAGCATCACTAAGTTCATTCACATGAATACAGATTTTGGAAAAATATTCCTCTTTGAATATTTCGCGTTTTCACCCTTTTTTTTCTTCATGTTATCCAATAATCCTATATTCAGCTGCTAATGAGTTATTGAACTAGTACAGTAGGTGGTAGGTACTCTGTTTGACAGAGTCCGGTGACATGAAAAGAACAAAATGTCAAGATCTACAAACGTTCTAATTAAATGAACAAAATAGATAACGGTTCCTCTCTTCTTTATTTTAGAACTCCTTCTACCAGTGGTCACCTTTCCACATCTTCACAACCTTCCTCATAGTACTTCTCAAATTATGTATACACATTGGTGAGATGGCCATTATGTCAACTTTATTTCTTTCTTTGTTTCATTTAGGCTCATGCACAGTTAGTGCGGGAAGTTGATGTAGAGAAGGTGTCAACTTTTGAGAACCCCTATGTAGATGCAATAAGAAGCTTATGGAATGACCCTGGAATTCAGGAATGTTATGACCGACGACGAGAGTATCAGTTATCAGATTCAACTAAATAGTAAGTACATGATGGCTACAGCTATATCTCACTCTGTCTCTTGCAAAGTGATTTTCACTTTTTAGCTTTTTAGCTACTTGTACACATATGCAGCACAAAAGTACACTTACCTAATATAATTTAAGAGCTGCTTTTAAGTAGTGGATTGCTTCTAGTTTATTGGTAAATGTGTATTTCCCAGAATAAAATTCAGGTACCATTCAAACTCCAAAGTAAAATTCTAAGTGACAGTTTCTAAGTAGAAAGCCCTTATTGTCCTGTGTTCCTATGAGATACATTTGAAAGTACAAGCCAGGCAGAAGTACTTTTGTGTACTTTAATGCAGGAAGCGCTATCAATTTCCGTATGATTCATGAAAAACAGAGTCTTCTAGGATTTCTCTACCCTTTTTCTTTCATTATTTTTTTTCTCACAGGCTGCTTTTGCAGTAGTGGCGGTGAGGCAGGCAGTATGTTTTATTGAGCTGCTTTTCTTTTGTGGAAACAAGGCCAAAATGTAAAAGAACGTATCTGTCAGAAAGGCATAGAAATAAAAAGTAGGGTAAGAATATTTTAAAATTTACCTGTTGTAGATCAACAACAATAAAAATGCTTGTGTGAGAAGAATTAGTATCAAATGTTGAACTCTTGTTTTTGGGTGAAAAATGGATCTATGTAGTACTATTAAAATTAACAAAATTAACTAAGTACCTATAGAAGCAAATTGGTAGTATCAGTGATTTGCCAAAAGTAAACATACAAATCAGTGGGTTATTTTTAAAGCTCAAGAGACACAGCAATTTATTGTGAGGTTTGCGAGTTTGCTGGTTGTAGGTAGAAGATGGTGTAGCAAAATGTTAGAATTATGAAATATTATGTGAGACCTTACAAGATCCTTTAATATATTTATGCTTGCAAGAAAAATGTCTTCAAATAGTGAAGTCCAGTAAAATAAATTGACAGAAACAAAAAATACAGCAAATGTGTTTAGCAATAGAATACCCAAATAGAATCCGCTATTTTAGTCCCCGTATCACAAACCAGCTGAACAAGATGCTTAAAATTAACAATCGGGATTCGCAAGACAGTAAAACAGAAGTAAGCATCCAGTGCTGATTGACTTTGTGAGACAGTAGTTCCTTCTGACATGTTGTTTGAAGCATAAGCAATGATTTTTTGTCCTGTTGTATATGATCTAAGCATATGCACTGATATGTCTTATATTATTCATTCATCCCTTGCATGATTCTCTCCTCATATATTTTCTGTTTTTGCAGTAATTGTGCTTTCAATCTGTTCTCTTTGTATTTTTTCCCCAGAGTTATTATATGTTGTCTTTCTCAATCTCTTCCTCTATGTTTTGTATTTCTGTTACTGTTTCTCAGTAATGTTCTAATGTATCTTGTACTTTTCTGTACTTTCTGTTGTCCTTTGGCCTGTTTTGTCATTTTTATTGGTTTTATACCCACTGCTAGTACCATGGAAGAATGCATCATGTGCATTACCAGAAGAGAGAAGGATAAGATGTAAGAGAAAGTTTTCTGATCCTTGGCAGTTGATTTAAAATTCTTGATAGCTCAGCAAATATATTCTTTATATATATATTTTTTTACCATTGAATACTCCAAAAGTTGGATGTTCCTGTAGGTTTTATAAGTAATTTCTAGACTTACTTGCGGTAAAGTCAAGAGTACATTAGATAAATAGATTATTAACTTCTCATATACATTACTTTGTGACTTACTTATTTACCACTAAACCACTTCCCCTTATGGCTTCAGAGGTAGTGTTCACACTATGTATACCAGCATCACAGTGAAGGTAACCTTAAGCAATAGTTTTGTGAGCTGAGATCTTTCTCTGTGTGCTGTCTTGGCAATATCTTAACCAAGGTTAAGAAAGCAGGCTTTTTTAGTTTGCTGTATAAGGATATCAGAGAATGACTGTTTAGCAATTCTTTCCTAGCTGTGTTTTATAACATTCCAGAGAAATAAATATAACTCCTCCTAAATTCCTCAGTGTGTTGTCGGCACCAGTATTTAATACCCTCATTTGGTTATCTGTGCCAGATATGTAATGTTCTACTTTATTATTCATTCATATAGAGAATCCTGGAAGCTTTTTCTGTGTTTGTTGCCTTGAGCAATATAGTTTCACCTTATGGATTTATTTTTGAGAAGATGCTTCACCATCATGTTGTACTTGCAAAAAAATCTCAGGCTGGAGAATGACTGGAGTAAGGTGCTTGTTTGAAGTGTTTGTTTGCCCTGTATTTCTTCACGTTGAAGATGTTTCAGGACTCCATTCATTGAAAATAAATTAAGTAGGTTTTAATGGTCAGTTTTCATTATGTGGTGCAACTCTCCGAAGTGGTAGATGTTGAACTGGGGTATGGTGAAAGAGACCTGTACTTAAGTTCTTGGAAAAGATTATGTACACCAGAGAAGTTTTAACCAATAATAAAGTTAGAAGTCACACCTCTTTGCCTATTTTCTGTATGAGAAGGGCATGTAGTAAATACAGAGCAAGTCAGTCTACTTCTGTTATCCTATTCTTTCTGTTTACTTTGTAATACACACAAAAGGTACATTTGAAACACTTATCATTAAGTCTTATCATCAGCACCTTCATGGCCTGGCTTTCTTGGAAACTGGCTGTGGATTTGGACCTTGTCATAGGCTATGTAAAGTGCATTAAAAATAATTACTTCTCTCTCAATGCTGACTAGGAAACAAAAGGTTTCCTTTGTTTCAGGTCAGTGTGCAGATCACCAGTGTGCTACGAGGCTGTAGCAGTTTTTCTTGACGTCAAGAGAGAGCTACTGTCAGCTGCTCATTACACACAGATTACCTTGGTAATGCACCTTGTGCCTGTTGCTATAGCAACCTCCTGGAAAATTACCTCAGCAGACACTAAAATTCATTTTTATAAAACTAATTACAGGTATAATTAACTTTTAAAACTAGGTCTTCACTATAGATGTATTCAGATCTATGTGATTTGACATCTTATTTTCAAAGTAATTTTATGCAGGTTTTGTTTGTTTCAGTAATGCTTGCCAGAAAAAGTGCTGTTTGGGTGAAGAGGCCGTATAACTACAAAATGTCTCATCAAAGTAGGACATTTCTTAGCAGGTGGCAAAAATCAGTTTGGAGTGCCATGCAGTTCAGACTTCTGTGCAATTGCTGCTCACCACAGAAGTGAGTTTTCAGTTCATAACACCAGTTACTTGCTTTTGAATTAGGTCACAAAGCATTTGCCCAGCTATTTCCAGTATCCATCTCATTATCAGTTTTAAAATTTGAATTTAATAAACTAAGGAAACATCCCCCTTTGGCAAGTGCTGTCTGCACTTTTTTGGTGGAAGTTCTGAATTATGACAAGTTTCATGATTCAAGAGCGCACGTGCGTTAATTTCTAGTACATGCTGAAGTGTCATTTGTATCAGAAAGGCTGATCACAGAATTTGTGTATATGTGCATGCAGTAAAACTTTTAAGGGCTTTTTAAAAATTACTTCTTACATTTTTTTATAATACCTTGTGCACTTTTTTATGTAGGTTTTTGTTTGTTTGTTTGTTTTTGTTTTGTTTTGTTTTGTTTGTAAGTGTGCAGGATTTTTTTGCCCGTGGGTGTTTGTCATTATTTTTCTTAGGACAGCAAAAATTAGGTAAGCGCTTCAAAGCCACATTGAATCAAGCTTGTAATAAGCAGATGAGGAAATGTAGAATAAAATCCTTCTTTTCCTTTATTCATCACCTATCTGAATTCAGACACTCCTAAGATATTTCTCATAACTCTGGCTTAACAAGTTATGTCTTGTCTGTAGATAAGCCGCTGGAGGAAGTAACTCCACCCTGGCTTCCTGCTGGAGGTTATGGACTTTCTACATCCCCGTAAAATAAACTAGCTTAATTTATACAGTTTTAATAGTATTTTTTCACTGTTCAAATAATTTTGAGAGAAATGTATTACAAAGATATTGTGTAAGTGAAAAATCTGGCAACTGGGTAAGGGCAGTGTCTTCAGGGCACAGATGCAGCTGGAGTGGAGCCTGAGCCTGCACAGCTGTAGATAGAAAAGAATTTGCATTCACCAACATGTGATGTTCTTTGATGTTCTTATTTAAAATTGCTGGCTGGTGTTTTCTTTAATTGTTTAATAAGCTTGAAGATGTTTAAAGCATAGGCATACAGTTATGCCATTCCCATGTTAATCAAAGAGTTTCTTTAAGCCACAGCTTTAAATTTCCACCCCTCTTGCTATGAATAAGACTCAAAAACATAGGTCTTTATTGTGTCAAGGAACTAAACTATAATAAACTAAATAATTGCAATGAAAAAATTTCAATTTTACAGGAATAGCTGTTCCCACTATTCATGTAATGATATATGAAAATTCTGTGTGCTGGTAGTATATTTTTTTAATAACAACGGTATTTCAGTTATCTTTTTTTTTTTTTTTTTTTTTAAAGAGTGCACTTTACATACCACCTGTGTTTTGTCTCACCATTTTGAAACAGTGAAATCAATTAATGCTTGTGAAACTTAATGACAACAGTGTTAGGAAAAAAATAAATAAAAATGGTAATGTGTCACTTCAATAGCTTCAAGAAGCTCAAATGTTTATTTAATATTATCCCTTTAAATTATTGCCAATCTAGAATCAACCTGATGTATGTGACAGTATATCTTAGTAATATCCCTGCTGCAGTCATGGTTCTGACTTACAGTTACCAGGCTGAGGCTGGAGACCATGAATGAGGCTTTCCAAAGTGGTGCAACAAGGTAACTGTATAAATGGGCCAGCTACCAGTTTCTGCTGTCAGAAATATAACTATGGCATGTAGTGACTCACAGTGCTTCCCAGGAGCCTTCAAAAAATAGTAACAAAACTGGTATTGTGGATGTGGAAGGTTAAAAGAAGACAGGCAGTGTTTCAAGACCACCATCAGTTTCCTGTTCTGGTGGTTGCGGATTTCTTGTATGTTTTTCCCCCCCAGCAAGTAGATGGTGTGCTTTTTGGTTAAAGCCTCTGAGGGCAGATGAAATCCTCAAGTTCTCAAACCTTTATAATTGGCAGAAACTAATTAGTATTCTGAGAAAATATTTTTGGAGTAACAGCTTATGAATATGATAAATAATATGAGATGCATGGTTCAATACATCTTTCTAAATACAAGTAACGTTCTCACATTCAATTTTTTTTTTTCAGATTAATCTTTCATGAATAAAATCATGGTGAGGAAAATTTGTTAATGTTTTTGTCTCTCTCCCTGACCTAACTGATCAGTTCTTCAGTACTTTTGCTGTAAGTCAGAACTCAAACTGCTTTGTTTCTGTCTTTCAGAAACAAAGTTTCTGTTCAGGATGACTTGTTTCCTCTATTTAATAACAGATCATTCAGAGCATCTATAAATAGTATGGATTTTTTTTTTGTTTTTGTTTTATTTTTGAAGAGCTCCCTCAGTAGTAACCATGAGGAAAAGAACACTAGGAGTGATGTCTACATCAAGGAGTCCAATGCTGCCCTTCACTACAGAAGGATACAGAATCAGGGCATTCTTAGGTTAATTTATTGTATCAGTGGCTAGCTCTAGATCATTCTTGTGAGTAACCAGACGCCGAGAACTTCATTTACTGCAGCAGTCTTTCTCCCAGATGCCCGTAATGGGAGAATCCCTGCTGTCTGGTGCACTCAATTCATGAAATAGCCAGCTCCTATAACCGAACAGGCCATCACCATCACACATTAGTACTTTTTTTTTTGAAGCTTCTCTCTTAGGAGAGCTCCCGTACCTCCAGTATATTGCTGCTTTCTGATTGAAAGCCACCATTAAGCAGAAGAGTTTCGTGTTGTAATTAATGAACTGCTTTACAAGCAGTTTTATTGCAGTTTTGGATTACTTGCTGACTATCTGGGAAGTGTTCCATGTACGTTACTTAGACTTATTAACTTGATTAGAGGCTTCAGTGTGATTGCAGAAATTTCAGATGCTAGAGGTCCCACCGTGGGATTACTGCTGCCTTCCAGTAACAAGACAACTCTGGAGAGTTCTTTAATTTGTCAGTGGATTTTTTTCTTTTTGGTGTAATCATTATTTTTTTTTTTTTTACTTTATCTTCAAATATTGCTGTTTATCTTTCATTCATTTTGTATCTAGTAAACATACATATACACTTACTGAACTGATACACTATATCAGATTCATACTATCTGTATGTCTATGTAGATTCTGAAGTCTGAAAAGGAAGGAATAGGTTATCTTGTCAGTTAAAACTCTGCAATTTTATATTTCTTATGTATTTTATATTATTTTTATCTATAAATTGCACAGAACTGAGTAACAAAATCTGAATCTTTGGTGATTTTTGCATGTGAAAGCCAAGCAGATTTTAAAAGGACAGAATGTTTTTGTCAAATTTACTTGAAGCTATGGAGGTGTACAGGAAGGGCAAGTGTAGCACATTATACTTTGTCCCCTTTTTTATGTCAACAATTCTCCTTTTTTGTTGCACTTCTTCCTATCCAGCAGCTGACTTCTACTCCCAAATCTTCCCTTCTCTTTTCCTCAGTCAAATTATGGTGTCACTGTCTTGCATTCCTTTTGTTTCTCCCTGTTTATAGCTATCTTAATGACTTGGATCGCATAGCAGATTCCACCTATCTGCCAACTCAGCAAGACGTGCTTAGAGTTCGAGTTCCAACAACAGGAATCATTGAATATCCCTTTGACTTACAAAGCGTCATTTTCAGGTAGGAAAAAAGTTCAGCAGTCATTTATTTACTTATTTCCTTAATTATGCCACAGATAGGATATTGATTAAAAGTGCATTACAGAAATGATTCTGTGCTTTTAAAAGTAAAGCTTGTTATTTTATTTTTATGGTTAATTATTAAGCTGCTGATTTTAAACATATCAAAAACGTAAAAGACAATTTGGTTAGTCTTTTTTTTTGAAGGCACTACTGATAAAAAATCTACAGTTAATCTTTTAAAAAAAAATTAACAAAGTTTTGTTCTGAGTAATAATCTAAAAATATAATCACGTATCTAATTAATGTTAATTATGGGATGCAAAATTACCTCCTGTGTAGCTGATGATTAGCAAGAAATCACTCTTCTGAAGAGAAAGTAAACTTATTTGAGTGCAAGTACTGTTGCTTAAAAATAATTACGCATTTGCAATTGCAAGTTAGACATCCTAAGGGTTGAGCTACACTGTGACATGGCATGAAGTGGGAATACACTGCCAGCAAATTTGAGTTTTCCTGTTGGCTATTAACAGATTCAGTAAATACATGTTGTATTCTATGTGTACTCTTAAGTAGATAATCTTTGAGAAGTTTTAAATTTTGACACTTGTAATTTTTGAAGGGAAGAGGCAGATCACCTATTCTGTGCACATGTGTTTCTGCTAAATATACAGGGTATACATTCCAGAATCATGGCTCAGTATCATGAGACTTTTGCATCTCAGAAATCTAAAGATTTTGAGACCCACAATGACTTAAATATAGAAATCACATCAAAGTAAAAATCAAATATGGTTACTTGCTACTTATAATGCATTCCATTAAACTTTAATCTCAGTGGAGAGATTATTAAAAGGAGCAAACCAAGTTCTGTTTTTTTCAACTGAATTCCTTTTTGTTTTGTATGTGGCTGTGTGTTTATCTCTTATGGTATTCATGGAGTTGATGCGGTCGTTAATTTTGCAGAATGGTGGATGTAGGAGGCCAACGATCAGAAAGAAGAAAATGGATACACTGCTTTGAAAATGTCACATCTATCATGTTCCTAGTAGCTCTTAGTGAATACGATCAAGTGCTTGTGGAATCAGACAATGAGGTAAGCTATAAGCACAGAGCACCAGTTTTGAAGAAAAAATACTTCAGCCTGTCACAGGTGTTTTCCAAATCAATCTATAAGCAGTCATATACAACTACATGTAATGGAATGAGAATTACTACGGAGATCAAAAGGCTGAGCCATGTTGGGGAGGATTCAACAAAAAGGAATATTGTTGAATAAAGAAAAATATTCTTAGCTATTTGAGCTGTTAGTGTTTAGTATCAGAGACATGAAAATTGGCAGTGAAAGTGAAGACAAAATGTATAGATTCCTTTCTAGAACAGACCCAATACTAATAAATTTCACTCAGTTGACTTAAAGCATAGGCTACGTTGGCATGTTTCCTAATTGTATTTCATTTTAAAAAATAGAAGAAACAAGGAAGTATTAGTTGGTGACCTGTGAGCTGAAAGGACAAAGCATATTAGTATCCAGTATTTTTGATGCAATGATGTAGAGGAGAGAGATGATTTAATGTTTGTTTGTTTGTTTTAATTTTCTGTGGACAATTTTTGGTTACACATCAAACTTCTATGAGTTACCTGCTGTTCATGCAAGTCTATTATCATACACTTAAGAAATTTAGGTGAAAAAAAGAAAATATTTTAATTTCCCTCATGGCTTGTATACATACTGATTTCACTGTTGAAGGGAATGGCTGATATAGCAAGGTAAGTGTTCCTGGACGCATTTGTATGCTCAACTTTCTTCAGGATGAATTTTTTAATAAGTTCTGGGAGCAAGCACTGAAAGCTTTTATGCTTACAGACTTCTTCTGAGAGAAATATATGATTACATTAGTTTTACTATCAACTCTATCATTCAAAGCTGAATTTTCAATAGAAGTTGGTCTTTAAATGAGCAGCTGTCATTTTGCCATAATAATGTAATTAGCACTAACTTGGTCTCTTGTAATTTTGGAAGCTAAACATGAATGTAAAAAGATAATTCAGTCAGATTCAAGCCAAGAAGTGTCTGATTCTGTCTTTTCTCTGGTTTGTGTTATTGCTTAATAGCTGACACAGGTAACACTGAAATATTCAGCATTTCAATCATACAAGTCAAAACAAAGTATATTGAAAACGATTTAAAGAATAATTTGCTATAGTAATTTTCAAATTCTATTCTAACTTTCCAAAATAACTGAAGGAAAGGTTTAATTCTGATTTTACATTAGATGTGTCCTGTTCTAGTTAGGTGGTTTGCTGAAACTCTTGTTCTTCTGTTTGATCAGATAATATAAGCTTGTGGATCATGACTTAGAGCATCCATACTTTTAAAGGTGGAGCAATACCTTCTTGGGTTGAATCATTTGAAATTTACAATTTTGCTTTATTCTTAAAAGCTTGAGCACAGTCACGTGGCATATGCGGGACAAACAAAGGTATCAGGCCTAGCCAGCATGGTTTTGTGAAGGGCAGGCAGGTCCTGCTTGACCAGCCTGATTTCCTTCTGTAACCAGGTGACCCACCTAGTGGATGAGGGAAGGGCTGCGGGTGTAGTCTACGTAGACTTGAGTAAAGCCTTTGTCACTGTGTCCCCCAGCATTTATTTATTTATTTATTTATTTTGGAGAAGCTGGCAGTTTGTGGCTTGCTCAGATGTAGTCTCGGTAACAGCTGACTGGATGGCCAGGCCCAGGGAGTGGTGGTGAATGGAGTTAAATTCAGCTGGTGACCAGTCATGAGTTGGTGTTTTGGTGGGTCCTGCACTTTGTTTGCACAATCCCGTACAGGCAGAGTGTCTGGAAAGCTGCACAGAGAAAAAAGACAATAAAATCATACAGTCACAGAATTCTTAGAGAATTGAAGGGACCTTTATAGGTCACCTAGTCCAATTCCTGCACTGAACAAGGACCTCCACAGCTTGATCAGGTTGCTTTGAGCCCCATCCAGTCTGGCCTTGAAAGTTTCTGGGAACAGGGCATCCACCTCATCTCTGAGCAACCTGTTCCAGTGCCCCACCACTCTCACTGTGAAAGACTTCTTCCATATATTCAACTTAAATCTACCCTCTTTAAGCTTGAGAGACCATTTCTCTTTGTCTTATCACCACTGACCCAAAGAGTCTGTCCCTTCTTTCCTGTAGCTCCCCTTTAGGAAAGACCACTGTCAGGTCTCAGGTCTCCGTGGAGCCTTTTTTTTCTCCCAGTTAAACAGCCCCAGCTCTTTCAGCCTGTCTACATAGGGAAGACATTCCATCCTTTGGGTCATTTTTGTGGCCTTGCAGTGGATGCACTCCAACAGGTCTATGTCTCTTTTACAATGAAGATTCCAGACTGGACACAGTACTCCAGGTGAGGTCTTACCAGCACAGAGCAGAGAGGCAGATTCACTTCCCTTGACCTGCTGGCTATGCTTCTTTTGGTGCAGCTCGGGATACGGTTGACTTTCTGGGCTGTGAGGGCACATTGCTGACGCATGTCCGGTTTCCCATCCACCAGTACCTCAGAGTCCTTTTTGACCATATGACAAGCAGTTATCAGAGAAGATGGAGGCAAAAAAAATTGTTGAGTATCTCAGCCTTCTTGTCTGTTGATACTGGCTTGTCTGTGTCACTACTAGAGGGGTACACCCTGTTGGACTTTCCTTTTCTAATTGTCTCTGGGAGCCTTTCTTTCTCTTATCACCCCTTGCTGGGCCTTGGCTTTCCTGACCCCATCCCTAGACAACCTAGCAGCTTCCTTGTACTCTTCAGTGGTACCTGTTCCATTATGTGTGCATTTTTCACTTGCTCTCATTTTGACAAGCAGGTCACAGTTCAGCTATGCTGGTGTCATCTTCCTTTTCTACTTTCTGCACCTTGGAATGGAGAGCTCTTGTGCCCTGAGGAAAGCTTTCTTGAGGTCTGCTAGCTCTGCTAGCTCTGCTCTGCACTTTGGCCCATGAAGACAGTTTCCCAGAGCTGGACATTAGCTTTCCTAAAATTTAGTGCCCTAATTTTCCTCTTTGACTGTCTCATATCACTCAGGAGCATGAGCTCCACAGTCACTGCAGTCCGGGTAGCTTCCAATTCTGATGTCACCAATCAGTTCATTTGCGTTGGTGAACAGCAGGTACAGTAGTGATGGCCGCTGGTGAGGCCATCTGTTACCTGACTGAAGAAGTTATCCTCACTGCATTCCAAGAGCCTCCTGGATTGCCTACAGCTCTTTTCCAGGAGATGTGTGAGTGGTTGAAGTCCCCCAACAAGATGAGTGTTTACAATCGTGATGCGTCTTGTACCAGTATCTGAGACTTCTAGCCAACAGTCAGCTGAATGTGAGCCAGCAATGTGACCATGTGGCCGAGAAAGTTAATGGCATCCTGGCCTTAAGTTAGTTGAGGGGAGGTATAGGTTGGATATTATGAAAAATTTCTTCTTTGGAAGAGTAGTAAAGGGTTTGAAGAGGCTGCCCCAGGAAGTGGTGGAGTCACCGTCCTTGTTCCTTGTTCAAGAGAAGAGTAGATGAGACAATTAGGGATTGATGGTATGATAGGTTAACCTAGATTCAGGGTCTTTTCTAGCCTTACTGATTATGTGATTCTAGACTAACAGGGTTTGTCTACTGAATTGGATGGAATACACTAAAGATCACAATCATGCTTGGGCTCTCTGATGACTGAAGTGATACCTCAAGATATGGTAGTTTGTCTGTAATTACTTTATCGCTGTTAAAAAAAAATATATATATATATTATTTTACTTGTAAAGTAAGATTTTTCAAGTTTTTCTTTTACCTCGAGGAGGTAAAAAGCTGTAAAACTTCATTTTGAAAATGGTTCTTGCATCTTACTTCTAATTGAGAAACAGTGTTAAAATTTCTGTACCAAATTCTGTGTAAGTGCCCTTCTTTCTTAGTATGTATAGCATTAGTCTGATGCTATGACAGAATATAATCCTGCTTTGATCTGTGTGTCTCTTACTTTAAAGATCTATCTCAACAAGTTGCAGTGATCTGCTCTTCCATTTGCATTTCTTGTATGGCCCGGTTATACAGTATGACTTTTGTAAAGCAACCTACTTTCTTTTTCTAATTAGTCCACTGTACATTATTGCCTGGAGTCTCTTGGATGTCTTTTCAAAGAAAAGTATACTTTTAAATCTGTTGGTTTCTTTTTAGCTAATAAGTTGTTTCTTTAATCTCATTTTGGTCTATAAACATAAATCTTAAGAATTATTATTTGTTATTCAGTGCATGTGTATTTGTATAGCCCTTCAGCATTCTGAAATGGGTTTAGAGCCCTTAAGATTCAGACCTGTATTTTAAAATGTAGTAGTGCATGTGAACTTTCAGCTGTAAGTCTGTTTCTTCCATTTTTTAACCTACACAAAAGAAATACATTTGGATTATAAATCAGATGAGTGTATACTGAATTGAGAGACTTTTCTAATGTCTCTCCAGGGTTTTTTTTTCACTGGAGTTGGGCACAGTATCTGCCTTCATACCCTTGGTGGTCTTAAGTCTTCAGAGTTCTGAAGAAGAAGGTGTGAATACTCTGCAAGTGAACATCATACATAGAAAAAGAGACAGTGTTCAGACTGCCCAATTGTGAGAGCCTTATGTTGGATGGTTAATAAATACTGAAATAAGTTTCAGCTTTGTAGTAGACCCAGTAAGCATTTGCAATTATGGGAGAACTAGAGACAGCACTTTATAGTTTCAAAATCTGGATTCATACAGATGCGATTTTCATAATCTTGGGGGTTCTGGTAGACAAGAAGCTTGTCTTGAGACAGCAGTGTATGTGTGCGATCCAGTAGGCCACCTGTACCTGGGCTGCATCAAAAGAGGGCCATCCAGCACAGCGAGACATGGGATTGTCCTCTTCTGCTCTGCCCTTGTGAAGTACTGAGACAACACAAGAAAGACATGGAGCTGGTAGAATAGGTTCTGAAGAGACAATGAAGATTATCAGAAGGCTGGAGCACCTCTCCCGAAAAGAGACTGAGGGGATGGGACTTGTTCACCTGGGAAAGGCTTTAGGGAGACCTTAGTGTGACCTTTCAGTACTTGAAATGAGCTTATTAAAAAGATGGGAGAGCAACTCCATCAGTGATAGGACAAGGGGGAATGGTTTAAAAGAGTGAAGATTTTGATTAAGGACCTGGGGGTCCTAATGGACGAGAGACTGAACATGAGCCAGCAGTGCGCTCTGGCAGCTCGAAAGGCAAATGGGATCCTGGGCTCCATCAGGAGAGGGGTGGTCAGCAGGGAGAGGGAGGTGATTGTCCCTCTCTACTCGGCTCTTGTGAGGCCCCACCTGGAGTACTGTGTCCAGGTGTGGAGCCCTCAGTACAAGAAAGACACAGAGATTTTGGAAAGGGTCCAGAGGAGGGCGACTAAGATGATCAGGGGGCTGGAGCACCTCCCCTATGAGGACAGGCTGAGGGAGTTGGGCTTGTTCAGCCTGGAGAAGAGAAGGCTGCGGGGTGACCTCATTGCAGCCTATCAATACCTGAAGGGAACCTACACCCAGGAGGGGAGTAAACTCTAAAAAAGGGCTGACAACAGCAGGACTAGGGGAAATGGATCCAAGTTGAAGGAGGGAAGATTTAGGTTGGATGTTAGGGGGAAGTTCTTCACAAGGAGAGTAGTTAGGCCCTGGAACGGGCTGCCCAGGGAGGTTGTGGATGCCCCGTCCTTGGACGTGTTCAAGGCCAGGTTGGACGGGGTCCTGGGCAACCTGATCTGAATGTGTACGTTTGGTGGCCCTGCTAGGCAGGGGGGTTGGAACTACATGATCCTTGAGGTCCCTTCCAGCCCGGGTGATTCTGTGATTCTGTGTGATTCTGTGATTAGACATAAGAGAGGACAGCAGTGAGACATTAGTACAGGTTGCCCAGAGAAGCTGTGGATGCCCCATCCCTGGAGGAATTCAAGAACAGATTGGAGGGCAGGGAAAAAAAAAAGAAAAAGTTTCTTGGTGCTTGGACATATTTTTCTCCCACATTAACCTGCTAAAAGTCTGAGGAATATATAAATTTGTATAGCTTGAGCAGATCTTTAGTGATAAAGAAAGTTTGAACTTTTTATTGGTAGAGGAAAACAGAAAAGATGCTCAGTACAACTAAATTAATGTACAGAATGTTCCTAAGCTCATAATAAGCTAAATAAAATTTCAAAAATGTATGATTTTTTGAAAAGCAAAGACTGTATGTTTGAGGTGCCATTATATATTGAGAATTTACAAAGGTATTGAGTATCATGAGGTATTCACTAAAGAAAAAATAAAAGTTTGAACCATCCATTGCCCAGTAAGAACTGGGGAAGAAATATCAGTTTTGTTATATCAGATTGTTCTGGGCAAAGCTGATATAAACTGGTATGAGGAAAAAATAAAACATAGAAGTGCAGTTTTAAAATGTGAATTTTCAAAGAATTAAAGAAGAAACTGTTGCTGAAGTTTAAAATGAATGCTCTGGTCACTTCTACTTTTGAGTAAGGAGTTTCACTAATATGCAGGTTTGTATATACATAATGTTAATTCTGTCTGTACCAAAAGTAATACCTCCTATTTTAAATGTTGACCCATGACATCAGAGGCAGGTGTTGGCAGGATGGTGGTAGAGAATGAACTTTCCCACCAGCATTCCATTAAATGTTGTTGCCATGTGACAGATTGCAGCAGAGGGGCAGGATGACAGAATGGCATCTGACATTAAAGTGCCATTAAATATGAAGGTGTAGAATTGAATTCATTTAAGTGGAAAAAATGGGACCCTTGTTCTTTGACAGTTGCTGAATTTTTACGGTTACCAGACAGTGAATGTGAGCACAGTGAGGCTATGGGTGGTGTGTTTCAGCAGTAGTAACAATGACAGTGAGTCAGCTCTAGTGCTGATTGTTATGAGCATAGTATGCAGGCTCTTGTTTATCACTGGTGAAAATGTACAGTTAATGATAGTGACTGTGCTGAAAAACAGCATTCTGTAATTTATACTTTGCTCTATCAAACAGTGTTGTTGTGCTTTTTATGTCTTTTTTAATTTCCATGGAAATGAATAGGAGGCATTACTTTTGGAGCTACCTAGACAGGTGTACACAAAATGTCCATTTCTTAGCAAAACAGTGATTTCTCTCTTTTTTTTTTCTTTTTTTTTTTTTCGGTCTTTTCAAGGAATTTGTTTTCATTGATAAATGAAACCACACACAAATGAATTGAAATACTATTGTCTTTGTTAAAGCATTAACATTGATATTACTTTCAAAATCTGTGTTTTGTAGGAGGTTTACTTATAGGGTTTTCACTAACCTTGAGTAACGAAGCAAATAGAACAAACCATCTTTACTTTTGACATCTAATTCCTTTATATTTGCTATCCAGATTCTTAATTTATAACTTGAGAAGGATTATGTACATCATTGTACTTTCAATTAAAAAAGAAGTATCTTTTCAAGTAGAGAACTGCACTTTTTAAAGCTTTTTTTTTTTTTCTTCCTAAACTTACACCATTTCTTAATTTTGTTGTACATCAATAGAAAATTGTGACTGGAACATTGTACCAATTCATCATTCGTTAACAGATCACACTGATTAACACTATAGAAGTTCCATCCTAGTCTTTGGGTACTCATCCATGTACAATCTAGAGACGTACTGAAGAGAGCAGAATATGTCAATCTTAGTTGTTTAATGTAGTTGCAGCTAAGATTATTACCTTTAAAATAGTAACGTGTGACTTAATCTCTCTTAAACTAGTGTTTCCTTCCAGTGCCTTTAATTATCACATAGGTGTCAACAAGTTTTCAATTAAATTTTATAGAAAGTACCACCTCCTTGTAATAGATGCATTCACAGTTTTGATCCAACATTTCAGTTCTTCACTGTACTTAATTTACATTGGAGAACTGTTTTGTGAGTCTATTGGAAGTAATACTTCTTTGAAGGCAGAACAGGATGTTCAGAAGATTAGGGCTTCTGTGCCTCTGCCATAAGTACAAATTAAAACTAAAGGAACAGAGGCTTTAAGTGACATTTCTGTACTGAACCAAGTCACTGTACAAGGATGTCAGTTGTTCTGGTTGATGGAAAACCTTATTGTTCCTTGTCTGAAGTAGTCAATGTTTCTCGGTTTGTTAAAAAAATATTTCAGTTAATGTCTAGTGTATTAAAAGTCCGAAACCCAGGACAGATATTTTTTTGTGTGAATTCATCTGTGCAGATTCAGTCTGTAAAAGTAAGGAGTATCCAAACTCTCTCTGTAATGTTCATCAGTGTGGTCTGTTAATGGGTGACAAATGAGAACAGTGTTCCAGTCAGACTTACTTTTAATGTAAGCCAAAAATAAGAATGACATGAGGACATGGAGTTTAGAATACTTCCACTCTTCACAGAGGTAATTATCTGAAGAACGTGTTGCATTCTTACATCAGAACAATCTTTGAGTTCACATCTGGGCATGTTTCCACTTTTCTTTGAGCACTTTGTGTTCCTTACTCACAGGCTGGTCCTGCATGGCTTAGCACGAAGACTGAAAGAAAACAATGTTGAGATCAGAGCACTTTTTCTACATTACAAATAAACAATTCTTCAGTTGCCTCTTTTTCCAACATTCAGCAATTCAGAACAATTGAGCATAGGACAGAGGGATAATGCAAACTCCCAGATAGAATTAAAATCCTCAAATGGTCTTCATAATTGCCTAACAATATTAACAGTAAATAAAATCTCCAGAACTCATTGTTTATTTGGAAACTAGAGAAAATAACACATTAATCTTCTGTGCCAAAACTATCTAATGGGTGTACTGTATTTCATATTCTCTTTTTGGTTTATGGATAAAGAACCCTTTAAACGTGAAGTGTAAAGTATTGAGCATTTGTGTATGGAAGAGCTGGGGCCTTTTTCTTTTTGTTAGAGTAGGTGGATAATAATGGAACTGAGCGGTTGAATGTTCATGAACTCATTTGCAAAGCTGACAGAAGTGCTGCTGGTAAATGTTGCTGTTGGCAGCAATCACTGGCAAAGAAATTGCCATTTCTTTTGTTCAATAACCAATGTAAAAACTGAGTAGAGAACAGCATCTTTCAACAACAGTTTTATTTTAGATACATTTTCTCTGTTTTTATTTTCTATCAGAAGGATGTGGATATTGATGACGATTTTATTAATACAGCATTCATATCATTTCATTCCAATCAATAGAATATTCTTTTTTTCATATAAAGATATAGTGGTAGCAATGTTTATATCACTTTTCAGACTATTTCTGTTTTGTCGGTGTTTTTGTGAATTGCTGGTTTCTGAATATGTCGATTTTTATGGATTTCAGTCATTATATCATTTATTTCTACCTTTGCTACGTGCATAAAATTGCGATGTATTTTCAGCATCAGTGCTGCAACTCCACATTGTTGAAGTGGTTAGACGTCTTCTTCCAGGTGATTTGGAAATACAAGTCTCAGCAATGGATTTGACTTCCAGTCTTCTGTCAGTAGCATTTTTTTGTTGTTGTTTTTTGTCTGTTTTGTGAGGTTTATTTGCAGAAAGATTCAAGACAAAGCAAACCAAATAGAGGAATTATTTCTGAGCGCTGTGTTTGAAGTAGTCTCTTTTTGAATTATTCATAAACATGTTTTTGTGGCCCTTAAGTCCTTTCTCACAGTGGCCAGTTACAGCAGTATGGCTTCAAGATTATATTGCATACTGATGGTAAAAATCAGAAGCACAGTTTTGATGCTGTATTTACTCTTTTTCATGGCAGAGAAATCTCCCCTTACTTCCCACCTCTCATTTCCTTTGTTGTTTCCCAACTTTTCATTTAGCAGCCCCATTAGCCAAGGAATACACTCCAGGGTCTTCTCTGCAGCCAGGCGGTTCTGTCTGAATAATTGCTGGAAGTCCGTTTTGTATATTGGAGACATTCCTAATTAATGCAGACTTTCCGACAAAAACCATTCACACCATGTCATGTAAAATAATATACTGTATTACTTGATGCTAAGCAACTTCAGGAATATTGCGATCTGTAAGGGCTTTTTTTATGAAGCTCTCATGCCAGTACCTCCTGTTCTGCAGTTATCATCTCTGAATGTCCTCTCACTTGGATAAACATTTGTTACCAGCATAAACAATTACCTATACTATGGAAGCTGTTAATTTAAGAACGCTTGTCTGCTTCACCACATTTTCTCCCAACACTTCAGTGACATTCATTCCCTAAAAATTTGTGAATTCCTAATTTTGTTAACAGATGCTACTTAGGTTATTAAGAGTTTATAAGAAGAATGTTGATAGCAGAATTTTTTCAATATGTAACTTACATTCTGCCCACTAGATGACACTCTAGACAATTATATTTTTGAGTGAATCTCCATCACTTCTGTTTTGTTTCAGATTAATGTTGAACCCAGAATTTTCTGGTCTATCAAAGCCCTGTTTGTTTTATTCAGCTGGGAATTTCTGTTTTTGCTAGGTGTCAGCAGATAGGTCTTTTAGATGTTATTTTATTATTGTTATGTTCTTTGTATCTATTGTCACACTTTCAGAGTGACTTGTGTATTTTGCTGAATCTAGGTTATTAACTTGTTAACAAGATAAGAAATAATGGTCATAATTTTCATGTTTGGGGTATTTTTCAGCTACTTCCACAAATATCAATTCCACTTCCTCTTCATTTTAACTACGCTATGTTGTTTAGTGACATATTTAACAAAAACAACAACAACAAAAAAACAACCAAACAACCGTAAATTCAAAATGCAAATGGCAATGTTTTCCTAGAAAGTCCATCACTTTCCATCCAGTAAAATAGCACTGTAGCAATTATTTAGTAATATACACAATGCGGTGTGTATAATGCAGTGAACTGAACTGAAATTTTCTTAATTTATACTTGAATGAGACTTTACAAGACTCTTATTATCTGTGTAAGTGATGTGAAATCTGCATCGAATCCCTGGAATTGTCTAATCTGATCTCATGACATTCTAGCAGTACTATCTTATCACATACATATTTCTTGAGGACGTATATGTCTATGGAACATTACAGTGTGACGCATATTTAGAAAATATTTCTGCAGTCCTCTTGATACCTTAGTTGCTACTGTTTGCTTCAATCTGTACATGAAGATGCTGTAAGTGCTGTTCTGTAGTGATGTACCCACAGTGAAATAGTTACCATTGCCCAGAGATACCAGTTAGTATGCAGGACTTTATTTCACCTTTGCAATATCCTCAGCTCTTACTACTGTACAGGGCAAGGTCCTTGTATCATTAGAGTTAATTCTATATCAGTGAGCTCTGTCAACAAATTCCTTTTGATTTTGTTTAGAATTGGATAACTTCATTTAAAATTAGCGGGACCATCAGTCCACTGTTGCCTCTTTAAAGCTTACTTTCCAAGATTCGGGAATAGACTCATATTTAGCACTGCGCATCCTGGAAATGTAGTTGAAGATGAACTTTGGAAGAGAGTGACTTCTTTAGAAACAGAACTTGTAGTTTTATTAGTGAATACAGTGAAGTGAGGGAGTCTGCAATAATCTAGTAGTATTTTATTGACTTGCAGCTCAGTCCTTCTTTCAGTTATCTAGACTGAAATTATTGATTGACCATGTCTACAAATTGTTTCTCAAAGCTCAATTTCCTTTGATAGGACTTTTTCCTAAAGCAGCTCCTTTACACTGCTTTTTTATTAGGAAGTCTGCTTTATGGGGATTTTAGATTGCCTTTGAATTAATGGAAGTCTCTGAAATCATAGAGACCCGCTTGGTCTCCGATTTGTTTGTTTGTTACCTCTCTAAAAGTAGACAAAAAATCTTTACAGAACATAGAGAAGTCTGATTATCTGTTTATCCAATGACTTAGGTTTTATGCTTAACTCTGTTGATGTTTCAGTTTTTCTTGTTTCTAAATGAAATCCTGACAACATTGAAATCAGTGTGAGTCATATGAATTGAATTGGATAAGAAGTCAATAAGAAGTGACTAGAAGACAAAAAAGATTTTACTCTGTGCATTAGCTTCTCAACCTATAATTTGGCTTTCTATTTTCATCCACACTTCAACATGCTGTCAAGTTTTATGAATCACTTGAAATTGTGTTCTGTAAAGGATGACCATCAAATCATGGGTTTCTACAAAATGATTTTTTTTTTCTTAGTTCATCCTGTTGGTCTCTTTAAAATGCAAATCAATGCAAGTAAAGATACACTTATTGCATAACTGTCTGAGTCTTCTACCACTGATTTACTAAACAACAGCAACATCTGCAGGATTCAATTCCTTCCTGTTGGTGGTGAAACTGTTCTTTTGAGGAGGCAGTTCCTTTAATCGTAATAAAAGAGAGGAATATAATTTCTGGGTTTGAACTCAATTTGTTCCAGCGCTCTGTTAACCACATGCCAATCTAACAGTTCTTCAGAATTTTATCAAATCATAATGCAATTTCACTATGTCAAAAACGATAAATAGCAATATAAGCTTTGCTTTTCAGCTGTAATGAAAAGAGCAGTTAAGGAGCATTTAAGCAATAAATTAAAGGCTAACCTACTGATGTCAGGAACAAATTTAACAATTTGCATTCTTAAAAGTTTTTGTTATAAGTCTTTGACACTGAGGAAGCATTCTCAGGTACCAAATTTATTTGCTACCATTTTAAGGCTGATCTTTCCATGAATTATATAATTCTGTATTTAGAATTCAAGAAAGGCCTGTAAAATAACTAACATTCTTCAACCTTGAATTGTTCCTTAGGTATTTTCCTGTTATAGTTGTCCCTTCCATTAATCAAATGCATCTCAGTAGCCACAAGTTTGGTGGCTGGTCATAACTCTGTATAGTCTGACTTTATATTTGTATCACTTCTAGCATTCATTTTCATGACCTGTATTTTAAAGAATACTTGTGTTTTAAGTTTGCAAAAGGAAAATAGCTGCATATTTACCTAACTGCTTATGTATTAGTTGTAGTTGAATTGAAGTTGCAAAACATAAAATGGTCCTGTTTGCCAACTAAAGTAAGATTGCTTAAATTGATTGTATGTATTTCTTTAAATATTTAACTACTTTCTCTTTTTTTATTCCAGAATCGAATGGAAGAGAGCAAAGCACTCTTTAGAACAATTATCACATATCCATGGTTCCAGAACTCTTCAGTCATTCTGTTCTTAAATAAAAAGGATCTCTTAGAAGAGAAAATTATGTACTCCCATCTAGTTGATTATTTTCCAGAGTATGATGGTAAGTATACTTACATTAGAGCTTGTTCTCTGTTTACACTGCAGTACCGACAAAATGTAGTAATAATTAAAGAAAAAAAAAATTAAAAAAAAAACAAAACAGGAAAAAACCTTTGCAATTTATAATCATCTCATCTTTTAAAAATGAGATTGAAGTCTTTGTACAATTTTTAGATTGCTGTGATTTCATTTTCTGCTGTCTGTAGGGGGACAGTACACTTCATAACTTCATGGGAAATAGTTAATTTTTAGATGACTATTATTTTGTTGACAGTGACTGGATTCTGTTTATTTTCATAAGTTGGAGTGAGTGTTGGAACTGAAGTGTAAAAGCTAAAAATAAATGAAAATACATTCCTTGTTTTACACATTGTCTTACATACTCTTTACTTGAGGTTCAGTTTTATTTAAGGCTGTGTGTCTGAGAGTTGTTACAAGCAGTGAACAGGCTGCAGGATTAGACTGTATTAATAATAAGTGAATTTAGTTTGATAGGGTGGGAGAAAACTGGCAGTTGAATAGAGAAGAATCTTGTTCTTTCTAGTTTATTTCCTATGACAGATTCCTTAGATGACATCCTAAAGGTGAGAAGACTCTACAAGACAATGTGTTATCAACACTGAAATTGAGATAACACCTGTGTTAATGCTTGTCTAGAAAAATACAGGCAATATTCAATCACTCTGTTCAGGGAAACCCTATTTCTCTTGCCATCTGCCATGGTGAGGGGAAAAAAAAAAGATTCAGGAGTGTTAAAGCTGTTGGAGTTCAGACGTGGAAGTCCCTGTGTCTTGATTCTACAGTTCTTCCTGACTTAATTCTGCAGACAAGATTATGTTTTGATTATGGTTTGATTTGATTTCTTCTGGTAGGAAGGTGGAGTTTCAGTCTGCGGCTTGCACAGGTCATGATGTGATGTCCTTCACTGTTCCAGTTTACTAGCAATGTGAGAGGTGTGCAGATGTGGGAAAGTGGATCACTTCTCCTTTCTGTTTTCCTATTTCACAGCTCAGTGGAGAAGGTAGCATAAGGATGAGAACTGCAAGCCAGGGTGACAAATTGGGGTGCTTTAAATTACTCTAAGCAGCTCTGTTGCAAAGTGTTAAAAACCATGGGAAGAAGGGCTAAGGTATGCTCAAAGAATAGTGTATCACATGGAGGCATTCTTCCATGGTTAGTACTAGAAGACTTGACACACACTGGAATGAAGAGCTGGGAGAGGGGACAAAGGCATTTCACTGTTTACGAAGTTCAAATATTGAATTGCCTGTAAGAAAACAGATTTTATCTTTTTAATTGCCAGGACCACAGCGGGATGCACAAGCGGCCCGAGAGTTCATCCTGAAGATGTTCGTGGACCTGAATCCAGACAGTGACAAAATTATCTACTCCCACTTCACGTGCGCTACAGACACAGAGAATATCCGCTTCGTCTTTGCTGCTGTCAAGGACACAATCTTACAGTTAAACCTGAAGGAGTACAACCTGGTCTAACTGTGCCAAGGAGGCCCTCCAGAGCCACCTTTGTGTGATTGAAGATATACAGGAGGGACTGTATTATCTGTGAAAACAATTTGCATAATACTAATTTATTGCCGGCCTAGGCTCTGTGAAACTCCACAGAGTTTGTAGTTAATATTATGATTTTATTTAAACTACATGGAGGAAAACCAAAAGATGCTGAAGTACATTCACAGCAAATTTCCTCATTTTTTAGGCAAAACCTTGTGACTCAATGTATTTGAAATTCTCAGTCATACACTTATAAAGGATAGCAGATTTCTGCTATCAGAGCAAAATCAAGCTTGTTTCCCTAACCCTTTCCCTTTCCCACCTTCCTCTTCTTCTTTATCTTTTTAAAGGTACAATGGCCTTTTTTTCCCAGTTACATTCCCGAGTAAGAACATTTTCTGTTGACCGATTTGGTCAGGAAAATACTGTCATCAGAATTCATCAGACAATTATAACTTCACAGTATGTAATTCTCTGGTGGATCAAAAGTCTGGATACTGTGATTTTTAAATTCTTGACATGAGTGTTTTCATTCTGTCTTTTGCGACTAGAATACTGAGATCACAAAGTAGAATTACAGTTTTGTATGAATACTAAACTATTTTCATTGTTTGGAAAGGTGCGTTGAAGACAGTAATGAAATAATTAAAACACAGCTTAGGATGTACACTGAATATGACAGAATCTCTTTTAAATTGCCATGTGCCGTTTTTTTCTTTCTTCTTTCATTCACAAATGCCAAACAGAAATGTCACAGACACTACATTTTCCCCAGTGGCTACAGCCTGAAACAGTGTTCTTTTTTCCTTCTTTGGTTGTGGTTTTTTTTTTTGTTTTTACTTAGCTCTTTTTAAGCATCGTTTTCTTTTTTTGTTTTGTTTTGTTGTTAGTGGTTGTTTTTTTTTTTCACATTAGAAAAACTATTTTTGTTGTATCAAAATAATGTTGCCAAATCTGGCTTTTATAAAATGAATAGTCTTGAAACATAAGATACTAATTGAAATGCCAAACTGATGAGTTGGGAACTGACCTGATTGAGTCAACTGCCAAAAGATATACAAACAATATCAGCTCCTATGTTCCCTTTATCAGAAAGTGTTCAGTTCAAATACCAAAAACAACAGTGTGCGTGAGTCTGCTACAAGGTTACAAGGTGCACCACGCACATGCATATGGTCTGCTAATTTACAGACAGTTCAAGTCTCTCCTTATGTCAGATACGGCATGAGATTGTTTTCTGTGATAGTATCAAGGCACATTTAGTTGTACAACAAAAAAAAATATTGATGGGGGATCACATACAGGAACCTTTCTTGATAAGGTTGCTTGTTAACTCATTCACAGACATTTGATAGGCTTTCATGCAAAATAGCCTCTCTCGATGTTCTTTAGAAAAGATGTAGTAGTGTAAATGATACAGTGAAAAAAATCATTCTTGAAATTTTAACGTGCAATTTTTTTAACAACAAAAACGCAGCACACATTGATGAGCCTTTATTCTGCAGCTTAGGTTAAAAGGTGTTTTCTGATCAGGTGCATGATTGCTAGCAAGCTACAGAAGACTCAGAGATCAGGCATGTAATTAGATTGATTATCTGCATTGCCAAGTAGCACTAGAATGCACTTAACACAGAAATTTCTGCCTCGTAGCAGCAAGTGGGAGGTGGAAAAAAAAATGGCTTGATTTTGATTACCAAAGTTAACAATAAATACTAATGAGACGTTTTTCATCCTTAACCCTCCCAAGTCCAAAACAACATTAATAAGAACAATTACTATTTTTTGGTCCCTCATGATACACCTTGTAATTTAAAACTGGTTGTAGGTATAGTGCAATTATGAATGCTATAATCATTGTACATACATCTATATATATATATGGCAGCATCCATATTGGCTTTGTAATCATTAATTTTTGGCAAATTGAATGTGCTGTATTGATATGTATCTATGTAATTGTATTGTATGTCTTATAGCTAATTCACATTTTAAATAATGTTATTTTATTTACTTTTTTTTTAAGAGAGAAGAATGTAAATTTTGTCAGTTTATTTCTGACTAGGGATTTGTTGTTGTTTTTTATTTACAAAACAAAAAAATTACTATAGTACAGAGCGGTACTAGCATCGTGCTGTATAAAATCATTTGCACATTCCTGAGTAGAAGTAAATTGGAGACACCCAGACAGAGGCCATTCACATCTGAATCTGCTTAAAGCTTATCAGGGCTTTGTACAGATGTGGAAACCAGTTTTGTGAGGAGAATGTAAGCTGTTAGATCTGGGATTGGAACATAAGCTCTTTATATTTGACAGATTTGCATTAGGTTACTTTTACTTTCTGAGAACCTTTTATTAGAAAAGTGAGTTTAAAGATGATTCAAGCCACTGCACATAAATACTTGTGGGTATATGCTGTTTCCCTAAAAAAAAAACAAAAAACAAACAAACAAAAATAACCCAGAACGTCAGATGAATTAAACAATAGTGTAGAAATTCCAGAAACTTTAGATAACAACAACCAAAACATCACTTCACTATTGTTAACAACTGTAAAATGTTAAAGCTTTTTGTTTAATAAAGATAAAACAGATGAGTGTAGGTTATAAAAAGTGACACTGGCATTCTAAATAGGTGATCAGAGCAGTTAGTGTAATATACAGCATTACAGAATTGGTCCTGATATTGCTATAAATGCAACAGAGCTTCTTGTTTTACAGTTCCACAGCTGATAATATCCCTTCTTTTAACCTGGGAATGCATTGGGTGTGCTGGACATAGTGATATAAATCTGTGGCCAGAGAGAGAGGGGGAAAAAAAGCCAGTGGTGTCTAACTGAGGTTTGATTTGGTGGTTTTTTGTTTTATTTTGATTTTTGTTGTGGAATATTAGGTCTGGGAGAAGCACATGTTGTTTCAAGTTTTGTATAAAAGCAAAACAAAAGTTTACTCATGCTTTGTAGTTATATTGTGATTGCAAAAGTTTTAAAGAGTGTGTGCCACTGGTCTTCTTCTGGTGTATTTTAAGTAAGTTGAACCTGTGGCAATGTTTAGATCATTTGAGCATGTTGTGGAAAAAAAAAAAAAAAGTAGTCAGCATGCCAAGGCAAGCTTTACACAAATCACCTAACACAGCATTGCAGTGTGACAGTTTACAAAAACATTTCCTTTTTAAATGACACAGCTGTTCCCACTTGCAATATACTGTTGTTGTTGTTGTTGTTGTTGTGTTGTTGTCGTTGCTGTTGTTTTAACTGGTGATTTCTACTATGCCTTATAGTACTTGAGTCCAGGAGTTTGTGCCTCTAACATGAAGCTGAAGGCAAAAATAAGACAGAAACCCTTTTAACTTTGCCAAAATTATGTGATTTCTTTGAATGTCATGAATGGGTGAGGAGGGAAGGAAAACGTCTTGGTAACCTGTGTATTCTAGATGTTCGCTAGCACAAGAAAGCTGTTATATGTGTTTTACAGAAACCTTAAACTTGCCTTTTTCACTAATTATCTGGCACTGTCCTTGCATATGTAGGATGATGCAGCTATAAGGGCAGTTTACTTTTTATATTTATGACTCTTTTGATTGTCAAGGTGTATGAACTGTAACTTTTAATCATACTGCCACATGATTGTGAATCAGTTTTTTAAGTTTGAAAATGGAGGAGACTTTTTATGCTGGATATCAGTCAGAATTGACTGCATGAGTTGCAAAAACTTAAATGGGGGGAAAAGGGCTGCATATAAAGACATTGCTAGGCTCCCAGCCTTTGGTTGTAAGGGTCAGAAGATTTTCAGATTACTCATAAGGACCCTCTCCTTGTTATACATTCTTCACAAAAGAATGACATATTAGGAGAAGACATGTTAACCCACATGAAAAAATAAAATTTACCCAAATTATTTATTATATGTGCTGCTGTTCTTGAAGCTCTGTGCATGGTTATCCTGCATACTGTAAACTAATGAAGTGTGCACAGCACATTAACAAGGCCTACAAATGACCTACCTCTAGCTAAGAGACCAGTAAAATAAATACGTTTTGAAGAGACCATCAGAAGATAGGAAATTAAAATGGACATGATTTATGTAGTCAACTACTGTAATTTAGAAATTCATGCTTTTGTAAATACAGTCCCTCTTTTGACATAAACCATACATTCTAAAATTTAGTATGCATTAAAAAACTAAAGCCATCTGTCCTTGTCTAATTTGTTAGTTTAGTAGAGGTCTTGCAAAACTGTATGTTTTGTGTGAGGAGTTACTGATATTTCCTCTTTTTTGTCTTATATTTACCCATAACACTTTGAGTTGTATCAGTCAAAACAGAAACATTTCCATGTAATCAGTAATCCAGTCATTATCTAGTTAAGGGGATATTGCTGTAAGTTTCACTCAAGCTTTTTCACAGTAGCCATGCTGCAGGGAAAAAAAAGAAAAAAAGAAAAAAAGAAAAAAAAAAAAAAAAAAGAGGAATGAAGGGGAATTTTGAAGGCAGTGTAAAAATACAAGATAAATCAGATCAATCTTACTGTAAAGCTGTGGGTTTGTTGTGTTTTTTTTTTTTTTTTTTTTTTTCTTGAAATACAGTCTAAGCTGAAGCCTGTTGCTGGTTTCCTCATTTACCATGCTGTAGGAAATCCTTATTTGACCAATTTTTTTAATTATTATAATGGGGGTGGGGGTGGGGATATCAGATACATTTTTAAACTTGCAGTATTTAAAAATAAAGATCATATTTGCTGTTCTTAACGTGTCGTTTAAATGCATGTATTGCCTGTTTTTTCAGGGACAGAAATTCTTGGGTTGTTGGGGTTTTTTTGTTGTCTTTATTTTTGGTGGGTTACACAATTACTGCCCCTCAGAAATGTTCCTGGTCAAAAAGTATTTTTGGCCATAACTTTGTACTACAGCATCCTAATTCCTGGAAATCTAGCTTTTCTTTTATATTGTTTGGAATTATTGTTCTCCCAAAATGTTTCTTATTATGATAAGTGTTGGATGGATGTATTGTGGTGTGATTACTTTTTAATTACATATACTTTGTCTTCAATATCCAAATCTTGAAATTTCCAGAATATTACAGCCAGAAAGTTTGAAACACTTAAGATTTGATGAAACTGTAGGTAGTTATTACTAAAAGTGCCACAAAGGGCTTTTTTGGCTTGTGTAGAATGGAAACATTAACAGAAAACTTTAAGAATTTTCACGTTTTTTGAGCATTTGGCTGACGCTGATTCCACTGCAAGAGTAGAGTTTCTTTGATCGTTTTGTTTGCCTAAGTAATTATAGGAATAGTGGAAAGATGCCTACATGTTGCATTTCAGGTCTCTGGCTTGTATCTGTTCAGCAGTCAGAGGATCTCAGCCTTTGGTCGCTGAAGAAGTATAATTCCAGGCCACTTGCAAAAATGAGCTTATTCTCTACTATGTGATGACAGCAGTTTGAATAACGTTCTTGGAATTCGATTAACTTTTATAAGTAAAGACTTCAGAGAATTGCTATTGATTTCTCTTTCCTGTTGCACAATATAAGGGAGAAGGAGCTGTAAGGAAGAATTTATTTTACCTCAGTGAAGGTAACATCTCTTACATGATGTTACATTATGTAACATCAGTGCCTGCATCTGAGCTGCGTGATCCTTTACGTCTCCTTTGTATCAGCCTGGTCGAAAAACAAACCAAAAACCACTCTTTTTTGCTCATCACTCTTGTCTGTTTTAGCAGCCTTGTTTCCAGGGTTTTGAGCAGACAAATTCTAACCCGGGTAAGTGGAAAGAGGTAGAATTGTGTCCCCAGAAGCTGGGGAAAAATGGGGAAAGACTTCCCTCCTTTTAAAACCTAAGCATGATATTTACATGAGCAGTGAGTAGCATACTTATTTTATGCAAACCAGGGGTGACTGGCTGCTCTGGTTGGGAAAGATCTCAGTTAGAAAGCTCTTCATTGCATTTTCATCCAGGAAAAAGAACTTTAAAGAGGTGGTAGGAAAAGGAAAACCTCTTTGTAATTTACTCTCATTTAAGATGCTTCTGTACATGCATTCAAAATCCAACTGTAAGTCAGACCGAAGCCAGCAAGTCATACTTGCTCTTAGGCAAGTATAAGAAGTGGGCTTTCAACGGTTCCCAATAGACTACAAACTAATTAATTAAATTCCTTCTTAACATATTCTGAATGCCACCTTGCAGTTTGTGGCATTCAGAGCCTTGTCTAAGATGTTCCTTCTCTGCTCCCATTCCCACTTCTCCATCACACTCACTGCTTCCTGACTTCCAAAGAAAATATTTCCATGGTGCTGCTTTTTGTATGTACTTTCCAGAATATTTTCCAATCCTTCTGAATTAGGTGTGAATTGCTCTGCTTATACTGAATAATTGAAGAAGTGTGGATAACACAGCAGAAGGCCTGTGCTTCTTGCTTACTACACATTCCTCCTGCCATTTTGTTCTGATTATTCTTTTGTATCTTATTTTTATCCTCTTTGTCATAAAGGGGTTGGATGAAGTATCAGATTGAATTTTGGCAATGATCACAGAATTGAGTGTACTGTCTAAATTGAAGGTGAACTGCTAATAAGAATAACTTCAGAAAGTTCCCATGGTCAGTGGAAGAGCCAATTAACCTTCTGGACATAGATTGTAAAAAGCAAAACTATACTTACAATACAGCTGAAGGACTTAGTAGGTTAACGTGGGCCAAAGTGGGAGAAAATTACCCATTTTAATATGAAATTTCACATTGTCAGTGGAGAATTGTATTTCTCTCTGAAAATTCATTTTTTTCCTGCAGTCCTCTGTGAGGTGGTTGACGCAGTGACCAGACTGGCACTGAAGTGAAGAGATGCATTAACTTTGACTATAAGCTCAAATGTATTCCTGCAGAAATAAGCTATTACATGTGATTACTTTATACGATGCTAACAGAAAAGGATGACTTGCATGCAGTAAATAACAGTAAATAATATTGCCCTTTTATACGTTTATGATAAAGAGAAATCACTCTCCCTAAAAATAAAATTCCATTTATCTCAAGATGAAGTATTTGAAGTCTCTTAACAACTGTCAGTTAAATGTGCAGACAGTTTTGATTATTGTGTGCAAGAGGCTAATATGTCAGCACATGCTGTAGAATGTTTGCTTTATTCTGAGTGCTGCTTTTGGAACGCCAGAACAATGTTGTACATCAAAATCCTAATTTCTCCTTTTCTCAGGAGAATATGGAAGGCACAGACATTGATGTCTTCACAGTTACTAATAGGACTTGATTTATTCTGTGTTAAGAAACTGCAGTGTTAAAAGTGTAATTAATATATATCTTCAAGTCCTTTATAATTTCTTTTTTTTAATAGACCTTAACTACGATTAGCAACCTGAGTATAGTGGTAAGGCAATTGTTAACTTCATCAAATTTGATAACTTCCCTTGCCTAGTGATCTTTTGACACTCTCTCTAAGAGATTTCTGTAACATCATCTAATTTATCACCAAAAAAAAAATAAAAATCCCAAAGTAGGCATGTTAGCAGCTTTTTATTCATTGCTTTCCTGTTTAAGAGTTCAGTAAGAGATACAATAGCTGGATGCTCAAAAAAACAGTGCCTTGAAAGAACAACAGAGGAATAATTTAATGCTGCAAGGCATGGAAGGCAAATCTTGCATCGCTGGTCAAATAAGCGAAACTGATTTCACTAGCAGACCTTCAAAATATGTATAAATCATTTACTTTGTCTAAACATTAGAAAATGGCTGCTGTAGTGTAGTAGATGATCTTCTTAATTCTCAATTATGAAAGAGGTTCTTGTATGCTAGGCTATAAAAATGTAAGGCAAATAAATGACTTTCTATATCTCTCCAGCACATAATGTCTGGATATGCTGTTATAGAAGCCACAAGTATATTCTCTATTTATTCTTCTATTGCACTGCAGGTGAAAACCGGTCTCATTCACTAGAAATGTAATACAATGGCATACAAGCTTCACTGCTGCAGACTTCATTTTCTGCAATCTATTCATATTCATTCAGCTTTTCCTTTAAATAATCCTGTGCTCAATCCATTGCTAAACCCACAGAATGAAAATAGATTCATTTCTTGTTCTGGTGAACTTCACAGAGGCAATGAAAAACAAATCTCCTTAGAGGAGGCTTTTTTAGTGCTGATCACCTGAAATTTCTCAGAAATTTCTTCATTACTTGCTAGTTCACATACTATAAATCACAGAGGTTGAAGAATTTGTGTGAGGAAAGCAGAGAAATCACAGACACGGAACTCTATCTTGAGTAGACTGGCTCAAGCCCATTAGCATGATCTACAATGCTAGCAACTACTTGGAAATTCCTACGTTATATACTGTGACTTTCTGTGCTAGCTGTGAACCCAAGTTCCCCAAGGGTAAAAAGTTGATCAGGAATTATTTGCATGTGATGCAGAGCAAGAGTAGTTCTGCTCTCATAGCGGAGCAGAATTTCTT
This sequence comes from Tympanuchus pallidicinctus, assembly GCF_026119805.1. NCBI lineage: Eukaryota > Metazoa > Chordata > Aves > Galliformes > Phasianidae > Tympanuchus > Tympanuchus pallidicinctus. Next base: position 36,875,617 of record NW_026294758.1, read on the forward strand.
CACAACAGATAGCTTCTTCATTTTCTTCCATTCTCATTTTCACAAATAAAAACAAAACCAAACAAAAAAAAAAAAAAAAAAAAAAGGCTTCAGAAAGAACTAAGAAGGCTAATAACTTAGTACACACACAATACAGGCAATAGAATCCTAGAATCATAGAATGGTTTGGGTTGGAAGGGACCTTTAAGATCATCTAGTTCCCTACTATAGGCAGGAAACTTCCACTACACCAGGTTGCTCAAAGCCACACCCAGGCTGGCCTTGAATGCTTCCAGGGAGAGAACATCCACATCTTATCTGGGCAACCTGTTCCAATGTCTCACCACCCTCACAGTAAAGAATTTCTTCCTAATATCAAGTCTAAATCTGCCCTCTTCAGGTTTAAAAACGTTTCTCCTTGTCCTGTCACTACCTACTCTTCTAAAACTTCCTTCCCAGTTCTCCTGCAGACTCATTGGGCTGCCAGGGCACACTGCTGGCTCATGTTCATCAGCCAGAGATCCCAAACTCTTTCCATGGAGCTGCACTCCAGCCTCTTTCCCCACGCCGTACATAGATTCAGAACTGTCCTTGTCCATTCTCAGCTGCAGAATCTTGCCCTTGTTGAACTTCATCAGATTTGCCCTGTTAAACTTTGCATTCTCCTAAATTTATTCTGATTTACATATAGAATCATAGAAACATTGAGTTTGGGAAAGGCCTACAAGATCATCCAGTGCAACTGTCCACCTATCACCAATATTTCCCACTAAACCATGTGCTAAGTAAAACACCTAAACATTTCTTGAAAACCTCCAGGAACAGACTCCACCACTTCCTTGGGCAGCCCATTCCAGTGCCTGATCACTCTCTCAGAGAAGCATTTCCTAACATCCAACCTGAATCTCCTCTGACACAACTTGAGGCCATTCCCTCTAGTCCTATTTCTGGCTACATGGAAGAAGAGGCTGACCCTCATCTCACCACAGCCTCCTTTCGGGTAGTTGTAGAAAGGGATAAGGTCTCCCCTGAGTCTCCTCCAGACTAAACAATCCCTGTCCCCTCAGCTGGTCCTCATAAGGCCTGTGCTCTAAACACCCCAACAGCTTCGTTGCCCTTCTCTGAACACACTCCAGGGTCTCAATGTCTTTCTTGAAGTGAGGAACTCAAAACTTAACGCAGTAATCATAGTGCAGCCTCACCAGGGCTGAGTAGAGAAGGATGATCACTAAGCTGCTCCTGCTGGCAACACTATTTCTGGTACAAGCCAGGATGCCATTGACCTTCTTGGCCACCTGAGCACACTGCATGTTCAACCAAGTACTGACCAATATCCCTAAGTCAGTTTTGTCTACACAGTCTTCCAGCCACTCTTCCCCAAGCCTCTTGTATTGCCTGGGATTGTTGTGGCCAAAGCGTGGGACCTGGCTCTTGGATTGAACCTCATCCCATTGGCTTCAGCCCATCCATCCAGCCTGTCCAGATCTGTCATTAGGACCTTACTACCTCCAGGCAGATCAACACTTCTTCCCAACTTGGTGTAATCTGCAAACTTATCGAGGGTTTTATCTTTTAAATTTTATTTCCAGCAATATATATGCATATCCTCCAATGCAGGAAGGTTGTGGAGCTGTTGAAGCAGGTCCAGAGGAAGGCTACTAAGATGATCAGAGGGCTAGAGCACCCCTCCCATAAGGAAAGGATGGGAGAACTGGGCTTGTTTAGCTTGGAGAAGAAAAGGGTCCGGGGAGACCTCATTGTGGCCTTCCAGTACTTGCAGGGAGCTTACAAACAGGAGTGGGACTGGCTTTTTACGTGGTCTGATAGGACAAGGGGGAATGCCTTAAATTAAAAGGGGGGAGATTTAGGTCAGATCTTAGGAAGAAATTCTTTACTCAGATGGCAATGAGGCACTGGCAGAAACTGCCCAGAGAAGCTGTGAGTGCCCCATCCCTGGAAGTCTTCAAGGCCAGGTTGGTTGGGGGCCCTGGGCAGTCTGAGCTGCCCCAGCCCATGGCAAGGGTTTGTAACTGGATAATCTTTAAGGTCTTTCCACCCTAAGCCATTCTATATTTCTGTGATTCTATGAATTTATGATTCTATGTTTCTGATCTATATCTCACTATCAAAATACATGTCTGCTTTTAGTCTGAGGCTCCTGAACGAGTACTGTGATATCTGTCAGAGTAGTATCAGAGCTTCCTTGAATCTCTTCCCAGATAGGATCACAATTTGTAAAATGACTTTTGGACTGTCAGAGTAAATTAAAACAAAAGTCAAGGAAGAAACACTGTGCTTGTTATTCTATTATCTTATGAAACATGATGGCCATAATCAGATCTTGTTTTAATCAGATTTACATTTGGGAAAAAAAATCATCTTAAATAAGGCTAACATTTATTTTACATGTCACTTACACTACTAATCCTATTCACTATGGTATTTAGCTATTTCAAAATGGTGTGTGCAGAACTTAGCATCACTTGGCATTGTTATTTTGTCAATCATCACTCTTTCTAGTACTTTCCTCCCGCTTTGGCTGCCACTTTTGATAATCCAGTTCCATAACAGATTAATATCTATCTATTTATTTAGTTCTTTTTTTTTTTTTTCCTTTTTTTTTTAGCTAAATGAGCCTTTTTTCACCTTGAAATACATAATCGACAGAACTTGTCATTCATGCTGAGACACTGCATCAGCAGCTCTACTATTTCCCACTGTACAAGATAATTAACCATGTATTTTAATCACTGTTGCTTATGTATTATAATCTTGAGTGAATGTCATTCACATGTCATATCTGAATCTTTTTGAATATTTTCTTCAATTATTTTCAGAAACTGTTACAAATTTCTGGTATTTTTTCTATTCTTCACTTTTTTCATCTCTATTAATTTAAAAGCCTTGCTTCATTAGCGTTTCTTAGTCTTGTGGGAATTAAAAAGGATAGATAATCATCTATTCTACTGTCACTGCTTGGTTTGCAGACTTTCACATATTCAATCATGAAATGCTTAATCTTACATGCACCAACAGTATTGTCTTTTAGAGACCAGGCTGTAAATTGATAAAAGGCAGCATTCATTTCTGACAAATCTTGATGGCTGTTGAACAGCGCTGTGAAGTTCTACACCTTTTTCTTTCATCTTTATACTTTTAATTACATTAAATCATCCTCACCCCTTTCCAAAAACAGGATTTTTTTCTCCATTATTTTATGTTGTTCTCATTCAGTGGGCATACAAAAATTTAGTTCTGTTGTGTTTCTAACCTGCTCCTTCTAAGTCTTTGAAAATGCTATTAAGTATCTTCAAATTCCAGTAGTTAGTATTATAGAATTTAAATCCCACTACTGCATAAAATTTCAGTTTTTCACAGAATCATAGAATGGCCTGAGTCGAAAAGGACCACAGTGATTATGTACTTTCAACCCCTCTGCTATGTGCAGGGTCACCAACCACCAGACCAGCTGCCAGAGCCACATCCATCCTGGCCTTGAATGCCTCCAGGGATGGGGCATCCACAACCTCCTTGGGCAACCTGTTCCAGTGCCTCACCACTCTTTGAGAAAAACTTCCTCCTAATATCTAACCTAAACCTGTCTTAGTTTAAAACCATTCTTCCTTGTCCTATCACTATCAGACCATGTAAACTGTCATACCCCCTCTTTTTTATACGCTTCCTTCAAGTACTGCAAGGCCACAGTCCTCATCTGGGAATGAGGCTTCCCCAGAGCCTTCTCTTTTCCAAGTTAAACAAGTCCAGTTTCCTCAACCTTTCTTCAGAAGAGAAGTGCTCCAGCCCTCTGATCGTCTCAGAGGCCCTCCCCTGGACCCATTCCAAGAGCTCCATGCTTTTCTTGACCGGGGGCCCAGGCCTGGACACAGTACTCCTGATGGGGTTCACAGCAGCTGAGTAGAAGGGGACAATCACCTGCTTCTCCCTGCTGGCCACACCTTTTTTAATCTGAATCTGATCACAGCTTAGATTGTGCTCAAAATTAAATCACTCAAAAATTCAGACTTTATTTCTGCTATCCCTAAAAGACTCATTTAAGTGTTCTCCATTAACCTTATCCATAAACCCAATACTAAGTTTTAACACTAGCTCTCAAAGCTCTTCATTAATATGGCTTGCAACATACCTACAGTGATTTTTGTGTTGACTACAACTACTACATTAGGAAGACTGCATAAAGCAGACTGATTGGCATTCATAGTAAAATGGACTTTTTCTTAGTATTTAGTTCCTGGTAGCTCAAAATTGTGAGAGTATTAAATACATGTGAGCCCATGAATTAACTAAAAAGCTAAAGCTAGTGGTATTACAAAGGAAGAGAGGAAGAATATTGTGAACTACTGAATTAAGCAAGAATATAACTAATTACTCCTAAGTATTCTTAATTATTCCTGCCTGTACTGTGTTAGAAACTTTTGTTTTGGAGAATACAAATCTAGCCAGTATTTAACAGTTACACACAGGAGCTTTTTAAACAAAGTTTTTGCACAAAACCTGAGGCAGACTTTTAAAAAAGTAAGTTATGATCAAAAAGCCAGCTACTGCAAGGAAATAGTAATTCAAATCAACAACTATTATGGGCAAAAAGAGGAGAGTTCCTGGAATTAATCCATGTACCTGAGACTTCAAAACTGCCGATTTACAAATCTGGGAAAATATGAGTGAGTTCTGCAAGAAGAATAAGCACAGTGGAGTATAAGGAAAAGAGAATTTTTAAAAGATTTATTAAATAATAATAATAAAGAAAAGACAATTTCTGCCAAGACAATTTGGCAGAAACTTCATCTTGATTTAGTTACTAGGGAAAGGGAAAATATGCAACATACAGAAGAAAAGGTAAGTATACAAAATGGAAGTATACAAAATGATAAAGGGAAAGTTAAATAACTACTGCTTTAAGAATAAGTTGGTGCTAAAAAGCCAGATGTGTCGAAGCATACCAGGAACAAAATACATCAGCAATGTTGCTAGGCCAATGTGGAAATGTTAAATGAAATGTTAAAACACAAGGATGAAGAAATGGTGAAACTGGCGTGACAGATCTGGGAGGTGTGATTGAACCCATTCTGATCTGTCAATAACTAGAGATTGTTGTGAATAATACTGAGCAGAAACTAAATCAAGCCCAGATAAATTGCTGCCAGAAATTCAAAGGAGATTTTGTTCTGTTTGATATGAAATTTTAATACATCATTAAGTCCTAAAGAAACACCAGAAGATTGGAACAGTGTGGCTGTGGTGCATTACCTGCTGCAGCTTAATTAATGGAACACTGCCATCGGTCAGCAGAAGCAAACACTGTGACAAGTATTTGCCTGAATGTTACAGACTGCTTCAATGATAAACTGAAGAGCAGGAGTGGAAGTGATACGATCAGTCTTTCAATCCCAGCTCTGCCATAATACGAATGTACAACATTGTGCAAGTGGATTCTGGCTCTCCTCCCTTTCTGATAGGACCAGTGGAGCTGTGAGAGTGAAAACAGTGCATCCAAACCAGCTCTGGTGATGCTTCATGCTAGTGAAGTTTAGACTACATGATGGAAGATAAAATAAAAATGCAAAACTTTATGGTATCTGCCAGCAACTGAAACATTTATTTTTTCCAAAACATCTCCTAAGCCAATATGTTCCTACATCTCTCTTTGAACCTGAAGTTATTTATTACCACCTCAAAACACATTAATAACTCTAATGAGAGCACATGCATGTGGAGTTACTGAAGAAAATTTCCGTACATGGTAAATCTTTAGAATTTAAGAGAGAATTCTTTCTTTACCCTTCCTCTACATGAAAACGATTATCTGACAATTCCTTTGATTCACCATTGATCATTTTCCTCTTTGATCCCTCTCACAATATTCATTACGTGAACAGTTCTATATGGCTTTCACTGCCTTTTTTCCTCGTTTACTGTTTTAGGGTATAAACTCACATTGCAAATATGACTTTACATACTACCATACAATAAAATTAGCAAAATTTTTGCAATGGTAACTTTCAGACATCAGTCAGAAGGAAACCTGAGCTTGTTTTCAAAGTACACACTGCAAGGACCAGATTTCCCTTTTAATCATTTTGTGATTTTATCTAATTAATTGTTCACTTTCTAATTTAATTGGTACCTTTCAGGCATTAGCATTGTAGAGCAAGAGCACAGTAAATAACACACACTTGGAGGACAGCTGAATCTGGGATATTTTTCACCTCACCAGTGTTTGGGATCATTAAACATGTCAGACTTGTTTGGACCAGGAAGAAGGCTTCTCTGAGTCTATTCCTTTTAAGGAGTGCAGCTACTGTGAGTTACAGAGCAATGAAATGCACAAAGTACACAAAGTGCCAAAGAAAATAAAGAAGTCAGCTGGACTGAAACTTTATCACTGTGTAAAATAACAAAACAAACAGAAATTCAACCACCCACCTAAAGAGAAAGCCACATGATCGTTAGAGCGTTTAGTTTATTTTAATCTCCCAATTTTGATATGTGCATAACATCTGCAGTCTGTTTCTCGTTAAATCTCTGTATCTTGTATAACTGTTTACTCCTCAGAAAAGTGGACATAAACCACTACCAAATAAAAATCCTTTATCCATTTTTCACAGGTTAAAATGACCATGAGTGCCTACAGCAACAGATTCTTGAGTGAATGACAAGGCTCTTCTAGTACCTCTCTTGCTCATGTATCTAGGAATATGGCCTTAGCTAGGAGTAGAAGGAACACCATATACATAAACAAGGATTAAAACTGAAATATTATTGATATCAGGTATTGAGCACAGAAGTTCTCTCTCCATAACAACATTACCCAAAAGACCACTTTCAGATATTGAAAAAAAATACAAAATGGCAAAAATGAAGTAATGTCCTTTGCTGCTCCTACACTGAGAATTTCTGCTCATGGTTTTGCTAAAGTGTGATCTGTCACACACTCCTACATTCAATTCCCTTTTTTAATTCAGCCAGTTGTTTTTGTGAAGAGCACACAATACAACATGAGCTCATGAAACAGCAGAACTTCATTCTTCTGCAGCTGTTCCTCAGGTTCCGACCTCCACCCAAACTCACAGCACACAGTCTTTTCCTTGTGTCTTTTTAGTGAAAGAAAGGTGAAGGTTCCAATCACTGTTGCTGGTTTAGGATTTTTTTTTTTTTACAAGATACTGGAAAAGACTTCAGTCTGTCCTTCACAAGATCAAACAGAACTACAACTTCACTTTAAGAAAAAAAGAGTGATTTGAAACACCTTTTCTCAACTGCACACAAACACAAGGTTTTTTGTTTGTTTGTTTGTTTGTTTGTTTTTCCTGTTAAAAATGTGAGGAAATAAGGAAATAGAATCACAAAATCACTTGAGTTGAGAGGGACACTTAGAGGTCACCTAGTCCAACTCCCACAGTGAACAGGGACACCTCCAGCTCAATCAGATGCTCAGAGCCCCACCCAGTCTGACTTCCAATGTGTCTCCAGGGATGGGACACACACCATGTCTGTGGGAAACCTGCTCCAGTGCCTCACCCCTCACTTCTTCCTTATATCCCGTCTCTTCCTTATAAGCAGATGTTGGAACTGAAGCATTTTTAGATCACACCAGATTTTTAACAGAATCTCAAGTTACCCTTAGCAAAACACGTGCTTTGTTTAACAGAGGGCATGGTTTCACCACTGATGTTTATTGACACCAACTCGGAACTGAATCCTGCTTCTGATCTCCTCAGAAATACTGTGTGACAATACATCTCTTACTGATCCTTTAGCTTTTGGCAGCCACTGTACGCTAAGCATTAAAACTCTTTGGAGTTTTAATGTGTTGCATCTGTGGAAGTGGGCATGTCCGGTTAATGGCAGATTAGCCATAGGAGTTAATGGTAAGTATCACTGGCTACTTACTCCAGGTCTACAAAACATGACTAAACCTTAATGTTCTGTGTAACTCATGATAAAGCCCCTGGAGGCTGTTACAGACAGGAGCGGCTGCCAGGTTCTGTGGTGTTTATATTTCTATCCAACTGTGCTGAGAGACACAGCAGCGTTTTGGATAAACAAAGCCTTCAGCAGAAATTATCGACGGCCTTATTATAATCTACACAGACCTACTGCTCAACTACAGGATAATCAAAAGGTAAGCAGTAAGCAGTGCTAGTTTGTGCCAAACAGCAAAAGATCAGCAGACAAAAGAACACTGATGATTCGGAGAAAGCTAAGTATATTACATAAATAAATGCTAGTTCAAGGAATAAGTTGCTTAAATAACTTCCTGCGATGTACTAACTTGTTCTTAGGTGGAAAAGTAGATGAAAAACAGTATATTATGTCAGGAAGAGTTCTTCAGCCTAACCAGTAAAAAATGTACGGATGAGGAAGTTCACACTCTCTGGGATACTGGCACCGAGCAGTGCTATGGCATGGAAACACCCACAGTTGAAGCCCAGCCCAATAAAGGAAAAGAACCTGTGTGGCTTCTGTTTTCCTCTCCCTTCCTTTTTCCTGCCTGTGGCTGTGGTATCGTAGTGCTTTTATTTTGCTGATATTGAAGAACAACAGATGAGAGAACTGGGAACTTTTCCTTTTGAGAAGGGAATGTTTTTTATGCTTCTTCAGAAGTGGGCTGATGGACTTAGGTGGAACGATGAAGAAAAGCTCACCTGGTACAACCCTGAAAACTCTTCTGTAAATGTTAATTTCTTGCTTTAGAGTAATGCCAATCAGGGTAAGAGATATTCGAGTCTAAATGCAGGTTGCACACACTCTGTATTTCCTTTGGAAACCCAACCATAATGTGGGAACAGTGACAGGATCTGAATCTGCAAAGTTGTCTGTGCAGTGGTAATTGTAGTACTGTGTGCTCCTGTGTTTCGCCAAGAAACTTTAATTCTGGCACTTATCTCACACTTTGTGTACTGCTCAACAAATGCTGTGAGACAGGGCAAATATTTACCTGTTTATCAGTGAATGACATTATTTGGAGAACAGCCGTATTCGCAAAGAAACTCCGCTATCGAGGGACTCAGAAGGTCCCAACTCCTCCAAAACCTGCCTGCACTGTTTTTTAAGTCAGGAACGCGTCCTGAAGAGTAAAAAGAGTAAAAGAAAAAAACCCAATGAAATATTTACCCTTCAAATTATGAAGCAATTTCTTTGTAACTGCTTGCTCCCACATGTGTAACTGGTGAGGTGATTATGTTGCACCTGGACCTGGACATAGTGAGCTTTGTTTTAAAAATATGTTACATTCACAATATATGCAACTGCTGTTGTTACTTCGTGGCAAATCAACCAGTTATACTCATATAAATATTTTTTTATCTTCCCATTTCCATGTGGTTTCCCCTGTAATTGTTGCATGGACTCTGAGTCAGAACCCTGCTGCTCTTTATCAAATCCATCTGAAGGTTCAAGAGTCATTATCAGACCAGAATGCATGGGCCCTGGGCAGCCTGGTCTAGCATTAAATGGGGAGGTTGGCGGCCCTGCATGCGGCAGGGGTTGGAGATTCATGATCCTTGAGGTCCCTTCCAACCCTGCCATTCTGTGACTGTGGGGTAAGCCACAACAGTGTGAGTAAACTAGTAGGGAAGGAACACGTCAGGAGAAAAACAGACTAATGCATCAGAATTGAGGGAGATTCAAAAAACAGACAAATTGAAATGGAGAAAATCAGTGGCATGATTTCAGCATATAATCAGTGTTACTATAAATCAGAGGTTTGGCTTTTGTGCAATAAACATTTCTTCCCCATTAATATTCCCCCCCTACAAAAAAAATCCCTCAGCTAACTAGGCAGATCTACCTGCGGTCAAGTTGAAAAGAGATCAAATATTGATTTTGCAGATCTGCAATAGGGCGAAAGAGTCCCATATAATATACCGTATGTATGATATCGTGTGTATCAAGAAAGTCATAAATGTCACGCTCTCCGCTATCTGTGAACGCGTGAATGAGTCTCTCAAGCCTGGGACGTGCAGTGCGACACAGTGTTACGGAGTGAGACCACCCTGGGCCGCACACGGAAGGAGCCGAGGTGAGCAGAGCCCCCGGACGCACGGAGTGTCCCACGGAGTGTCCACGCGGCGCCGGCGCTCAGCGCAGCCGCTCTCTCCCTGGTACGCCCGTAGCCCAGAAGCTGGTTTGCAGCTTCCCGTCCTCCGAGGGGCCGATTACAGCGGTCCTGCACTCAGTGGTGTTTCCCACTTTTAGAGGCGGCGGATGCCCTGGCGACAGTGCCGCTCATTGCCGCTGCAGTGGTCTGGGGGGGTAGGCGGGGCGGTACGGCAAGTAAACTTCTGGATGTAAGGACCTCCCGAGTCTGCACTCCTTACAAAACATGGGCCGGTATCTGTAAGCCAAACTCAAGGTTCGGCAGGGAGAGAAGTGCAGCTGATTGCACAAGACCCCACAACAAAAAGGGATAGTCCTTAACCAGCCAGCAGCTCCCAGCCTGGCCCGAAGGCAGAGGTACCGCCAGCAGAGGGACGGACACCATCCCGCCCGGCAGCCGCAGCACCGAGCGGGCGGAGGCACCTGCCGCCGGCGGGCCATAGCCGGCTGCTGCCTGTCGGCCGACCAGAAAAAATCGCGCGGAGCGCCATCAGCGCGGAGATCGAGCTGCAGCTGCGCCGCAACAAGCGGGACGCGCGGCGGGAGCTGAAGCTGCCGCTGCTGGGTGAGTGCGGCTCGGCGCGGGCGCGGGGCGGCGCGGCGGCGGGGCGGCGGGGCACGGCGCGGTCCTGGGACGGGCGGTGCCAAAAGAAAAGCCGTAGCGCTGACGTACCGCAGTGCCACGTGCCTGGCTGGCCGTCGCCGGTTGGCGGCCTGGAGGTGTGCGGTTGGCTGACGCAGCCGTCAGAGGGAAGGGCTGCTTGTTTTCTGCAAGGTCTTTGGGGAAGACTGATAAATTTTGAACCTTGCTGTGAACATTTGTAAGGAATAGGATTCGGCTGCCAGAAAGTTCCACCACAGGAGTGGAGTCCTGTTTTTTGGGAGCATCTGCGAAGTCTGTGAGTGACCTTCTTTCCAGTTCGCACGCTCCCTGTACGCTGTGCAGTGCTCACCAGTTTCAGACTTTTTCCTCTTCTTGCATTTGGGATATCACACTAACTCAAAACATAGAGGGAGTTCTTTTGCATAATTCCGCTGTTTTAACCAGAAACACTGGTGTGTGTGCTCAAGTTGGTGAAAAAAACTCAGAGTAACAAAAGTACTTCCCCTAACAACAGAAATGCACCAGCTCTTCATTTGTATTTTCTGCAGTTGAAATCACTGTAAGACACACGTTCTCCAGCTACATGCAGCACTGAACAGCTGTGAATGTTGTATGTTTCACCCAACGGCTGGAAGAATTTTTTATTAGTTGGCTTCTCCACTTGAAAGTTGTGCAGGAAACACAAGTGTAATTTGTTAGATCCAGATGTATCAGATTCTCAGTCTAATGAGAGTTACAGGAAAGACAGAACCAGGAGGCAAAACTGGGGTAGCTGCTGCATCTAGAGGTGGTGTTTGTATGCCTTTGTGGTGGGATGAAGTGAAGTTGTTGGCGAGAATGATGCCCTTAGGCAGGTGCCTGGCCAGCATGCCAACGTGGTCTGTGGGGGTGAGCAGTGCCGAGGGGCTTGGCTGTGCAGTCTGGAACGTATGTAACGTGGCTGATTCCTTTATGCTGGTAATTATGATGCTTGTGTAGAACATCGATGTAACCATATTTGGACAGATATTTTATGTATTTGGCAGAAAGCATAATTTAAGTGTGTAGATCCATTCAGTGAAAAGTAAATGATCATCTTGTCTGGCAAATATAGCAGTACCTTATTTCTTTTACAGGAAAAGGAAAAAAAAAAACATTCTGAATGACTGTTAATCCTACAATCTTTTGTCTTCTGAAAGCAATTCTTCAGGAGTGAGAATGGCATAAAATAACTTCCCTCCTTCCAGTAACCAGCTCTCAGCATCCACCTCTTTCAGTCTCAGAAGCTTCCTGAGCCACCTGAAGTTCCTGACTTTTCAGTAGTTCTCACTGTATTCTTCTTCCATGAGCTTATCTAACATTTTTGGCCATCTACTGCATTTTCTGGCAGAAGATGTTCATTTTACCTGTGCTTTGTGTGAGAAAATTCTACCATTTGTTTTTCATTTCCTCATATTCATGGGAGGACCAGGTGGAGGTTAGGGGCAGGTTCTGCACCACAGGGCGGTGGGCATGGAACAGTCAGCCCAGGACAGTGGGCATGGCCCTGAGCTGGTGGAGTTCAAGAAATGTTTGGACAGTGCTCTAAGACATTGCATTGATTTTTGGTCAGTCCTGTATGGAGCCGGGATCTGGGCTCAGTAATCCTTGTGGACCCCTTCCAACTCAGGATATCTTCTATGATTCTTATTCAAAAACTCGTAACATTAGTTTAGAAAGAAGCAGAATACTGCCAATGCCAATCCAGTCTTCTCCATGTCTCTTGGTTACGCATACTTACTACATCTCTTTTCAGTCATCTGTCTGACAAGATGAAGCACATAAATTTTCTTCACTGTGCCCAGGTGTGTGCATGACAGCAGTGTGCTAATAAAGGGGGATGTAATGTACTTTCAAAGCTTAATTCTTGAGACATTCACTGGGGAATGGCAGTTTTTATTTTATTTTATTTTATTTTATTTTATTTTATTTTATTTTATTTTATTTTATTTTATTTTATTTTATTTTATTTTATTTTATTTTATTTTATTTTATTTTATTTTATTTTATTTTATTTTTTCACACACCGGTTTTTATTATAGCCCATAAGCATCTGCTTCCTACCTCATCCCTCTTCCTGCTCTGCTTCCCTGCTCTAGGCTTCTCTGGAGTGAGAGAGCAGACTTTGGAAAGAACTCATCTTGCTCCATAGCACTGAACCCACTTACAGAACGGACCTGCCTGAAGGCAGCACTATGTGTTCCCAAGTATGTGTCTTAATACCACAGTCAGCATTACAAAGCTTTGCTGTCTGTGTCAGATTAGGATATGAAAAATTCTCACCCTTATCTGATAGCAATAGGTGCACTTCTGATAATAAAGAGATCCCAGCAAAAATTTGTGATTGAAGGGGTTTGTTGCCAGAGGAAGTGTGCACGTGCTGAAAAACAACTTTATATCTGAGAGGAGAGATGGTATATTCTTGTCCAGAAAGCTTACTGAAGTACACAGAAGTTTATAAAAGGAATACTTAAATTGTCATTGCAAATGAACCTTTGATAAAAAGTCTCTATGGATGAGAAAGATAGTCCTGCTTATGAGTAAGCAGCGTACTGTGAATGGTGGCAGTTGGTGCAGTCAGTCCTTCAGAATACTCCTCATGGCCACTTCAAGTGGATTTTCCTACAGCCTGCATTGTTATAATGGGGCCAAGTGTGGAGAAGGCCATGCTGGACAGTCAGAGTCATTAGTTTTTCATGAGAAGAGATGTCTTTGGGGGCTATTTCAAAGATAGCTGGCAGTCAGTACATTGACTTCTGTTTGGAAGCAGAAAGATCTCCCAACTAGCAGTGTCGTGACAGATTTCACTGAAACAATACTGCACATCTGAGATACCAGCTGTTGTAGACCTTTATTTTCTGGAAGCATCTGGAAAGTGTCTGGAAAGTATCACATGGGTGAACCACTTTTTTTCTTTCTCGCCCCCCCCTCCCTCCCCATACACACTTATTTTAGACCATTCTTTGGCATGAAGAAAGAAAACCAAATGAAGCTTTAATGAAAGTTCTAGAGATATCTGTCATGGCTATTGTGCATTGCTGTAGTTGTTTAGAAATCTTCCCATTTCAAACAAACGTTAACGGAAGAGGTCATGACACTTAAGACTGAATAATTAATTTTGGAGCTCCTGATGTAGTGAGGGACCTGCACTGATTTTTGCATTTGCTCAGAGAATATACAAAAGATATGCACAGAGAGAACAGATTTTGACTGTCTTCTGAATATGAGAAGCCCTGGGAGAAATCCCAGTCTAAGCATGTAGCAGAATCTTTCTGTGAGATCTTGCTTCACTGCTACTATAAAATGAACAAAAGAAAGAGTTTCTAAGCATATTCAGATGCAACCTGGTATGAATCAGTCTAGTTTAAAGTCTTTTCTTGTAATTGGGCGTCTGGAAAGAAAGGTATTACACTAAACAGGAACTTCTGTATGGGCAGATAAAGCACTTGATAACATAACAGCAGCAAGAAACCACCTTAGGCCTCCTGTTTTCCTAAAAGAAATAATTGCATTTCTGCAGAAAGCATGAATTTAACTTCCTTACTATAGGAAAATTCTAGATTCATCATCATGGTTAATTTTTTTCTTTTTCCAAAGCACTGGAGAACACTTGGCTGATGTCTACAAATGTATTAAAATTGACTATTTTTGAGTGATGGTGTAGGAATAAGGAACTTCTCCATGACTAAGTGATTTGAATTTACTTGAGGTAGAAAGTCATGTAGAAAGGAAATTCTCAATCTGGTGGTGATAAAGTCCTTAGCAGATCTGTCCTTGTACTTGCTAATTTATACTGCATAAACTAGTCTGATATCAACATCTTCTCATCTGAATTTAAAATAAGAGGCAAAATCAAGCATTTAGAATGAGTCCTGAACTGCTTCAAAAGAAGTACATCCAGCAGGTGGGGGGAGGTAGTCCTGCCCTTCTACTCTGCACTGTGGTGAGACCTCGCCTGGAATACTGCGTCTCAGTACAGGAGAGATGTGGACCTGCTGGACTGCATCCAGAGCAGGACCACAGAAATGATCCAAGGGATGAAACACCTCTCCTACAAGGACAGGCTGAGAGAGCTAAAGCTGTTCAGCCTGGAGAACAGAAGGCTCTGAGGTGATTTGATTGTGGCCTTTCAGTATCTAAAGGGGGCTATAGGAAGGAAGGGAACAGGCTCTTTAGCAGGATTTGCTGTGACTGGACAAGGGGAAATGATTTCAAACTTAAAGAGGGGATATTTATATTAGATGTAAGAAAGAAGTTTTTTACAGTGAGGGTGGTGAGGGACTAGGACATGTTGCCCAGAGATGTAGTGGATGCCTTGTCCCTGGGGACACTGAAGGACGTGGATGAGGCTCTGAGCAGTCTGATTTAGCTGTAGGTGTCCCTGTTCATTGCAGGAGTTGGACTACATGGTCTCCAGGTGTCCCTTCCAACTCAAATTCTATGATTCAGTGATTTTGTTTTAGTGGTTTGCAAAAAGAGAAGTTGGAAATTTGGCTCTAGAGAAAGCTGATGCATGAACAAGTGCTTGTTATCAATTGAAATTCTGATTGTGTAATACAGTTTCTGAGAATAAACAATATAATTCTTTAGAAGCTAACTTGAACAGATAATTCATGGAATCACAGAATGTCAAAGATTTGATCATCTAGTTCCAAACCTCCTGCTGTAGGCAGAGTTGCCAATGACATCATGTCACCAAGGGCCCCATGCACAAGCTTTGGTACTGTAGACAGTTGTAGAATATTTATCAGCTGTATGAGTTGCATGTGGCTGATCTGCATTGTGAAGAACGAAGTCCAGTGATCATGTGTGGATATCTAAGAGTAGCTCACTGTGCAAATAGTCAGTGTACAAATGCATCTTTCTTCTCAAATATTTCTGAATTACATTTCAGGCAGCTGGATTAAGGTGGAAAAGAAAAACTCAATGTGCTTTAATACTGAGAATGTGATTGTGTAGGGCTGTAGGTAACAGCTTCCTGGGTAAACGTCCTGAGTGATAAAGCCAGGTGCCTAGTTTACAGTGACTATCTGAAACCTTTGCTCAGATCTCGGTCCATTATGATGTGTTGTCAAGATTAATTTTGGTCAAATTGAATTTTATTTTTGAGGAACTTCTGTTCAAGATATCAAATGATAATTCATGAATTCTCCCCACATACATTGGGATTAAAACAACTTTCCTGCTCTTTTAATAAAACAGCACATTTCATTATGCAGTCATGAATGCTTGAAATAATACATGAAAATACCATTCCTTTGCTTGACAGTGCAGCAGAAGAATTACTAAACGCTAATGTTTTGCATGAAAAACCTTTTCTGCCTTCACTGTGCACTGAAATCATGTTATTTTCCTGCTTTGGGTTGCACTGTGCTTCATTTTGGGGGAATATGTCTTGTGTTTCTAAACTGACGCCATCACTATCAAAACATGAAAGAATATTTAAAAAAAATGCTCAAAGGGGTGACAGTTCCTAAAGAACTAGAAAGGGTTGTTTTAAAATTAAAACAAGAAGAGTATTTTGTGGAGGAAAAAAGATTACAGAGCTTTGTTTCCTTTGATTCTCTATTACTTGATTTAAAAAATCCTTATGTTGGTTTGGAAGGGGAGAGATGAGGAGTGAGGAGAGGAAGACATTTTGTTGAGAATGTTTCTTAATTGCCTGGTCCCAAAAAGGTAATCAACACTGAAAGAAGTAAAGTATTTGCCATTCCCTCATTTTGTAAAAGTACAGTGTATATTTAATCTTTTTAATTTGTATAATCATCCAGGCATGTTACTTCATTTGCAAACATCAAAAAGAAATCAGAAGGTATTTGGATGTACATTTTTTCCAAAGGATATAAATATATCCAAGGGACATAGACATAAATCATCTGATGGTAAGATACCTTACGAGTCCTTAAAACTCTTGTTAATACAATTGCTTATAAACAGAAACATTGGAAAAGGGCACATGAAACAGGCTTTTAAAAGGAGATTGTATTGAACGGTTAACTTTTAGCTGATAGGATTTTTAATGTTGTGTGGGTTGCTATTTTCAATATGCTAAAACAAAAGTTCACATTTGATTCAAGCAAGTAATATTTGGCTCTAAATTAAAGTCAAATTGCAATAAAATGCATGGAAATCAGAGGAAAAGAACTACTGGTAATTATCAGGGATCTACCATTTTGCCCAAGTACTTACCCATCTGCAGTCAGTAAAATGATCTGGCTTGTGATTTACAAGGCTGTGATGAAAGATTCCTTTGATAAGCAGATAGAAAAATGAAATGAAATAACAATAAAATAAAATAAAATCAGGTCCTATAAACTTCTGTCATTGAAATTTCCATTCTCTGTAATACTTAATTCCTGAAACTTAACACTAGCTCACAAATTTTTTAGAGCATTTGTGTTGAACTTTGAGTTAAGCAGCCTGTGATCTCTCTCTGGTATCGTGGTGCTTTTTTCTGTGCCTGGCCTCAACACTATTGTATGTACAAATTGCTGTGTGAATATAGATGAAGATTTTGCAGACACAACCTTATTTGCAGTATATCAGTAGGGCTAGCTGAGGGTCAGCTGTTACCCTTACCCTTTTCTGCTTCTCAGATACATTCATTACTTGATGTTTGGCTGTTAACTGAATCTCATTTTCTTTCTTTCTTTAAAAAATAGGTATTTTAAAAAAAAAATCAGTATTTTTCTCTAACCTGTTGTATCTTCTGAAATCTTCCTCTAGTGTCTGTGGAAATCAGTTTGAGAAGTCAGAGCTAAACATACTGTAAGATATGGTTGAAAAATGAGAGCGACGGCTTATGGTACCCTGCTATGAAAAAGATGTAAAGTCTGAGTTTAGAATTATAGGTTAGAATGAAAGAATGATATTATAAATCCTTCAACATTTGGTTTGCATTGTGTAGGCAACACAGAATGAAAATTACAGCATGAGAAATTTTGAAATGAATTTCAGCCACTTCCATTTGCAGTTTTCTTACTGAACTGGATATTGAAAGCACAGCATGGAGTGGAAGCCCTTCCCACTGAAAGCTTTCAACTTAAAGCCAGTATTATGAAAAGCAGTGTGAAAAGAATTGGTAAAAAGGTGACTTGTTCAGTTTGCTTTGTTCTGTTTGTCACAGTGATGTTCATGTTTCAGTTATGTTACTTTGTGTGTGTGCGTCTGAAAAGGTAGGCAAAAGGGAACAAAATTTGATCTTGTGTTTGGGGTCTAGTTTCTCTTAAGTATAATTTTAGAAAAGCTAAATTTGAGACCCTTAAAGCTCAAGTACAAATTAGGCATGCATGCTTGTAAACAAAAAATCAAAACACGAAGGAAAACTTCTTTAGATGTGATTTTGCTGCTGTTTCCTCCAGTGTGCTCTTAAAAAGGTGACCTTTTCCAATTGTCCAAATAGTCCATAATCGAATATTTATGCTCTTCTAATGTTCTGGGAAGATTAATATTCTGTAAATGGTTTTGTTGTGCTGTGTTTAATTAATATATTTATTTTACTACGCAGAGGAAAATACTCTGCCTGGAAGTAATTTGCTACTTTCATTTTCTTGGTGGCTGGAGAGAGTAGGCTTTACTGTCTTGTAGTAGCTGGTGATTGAAATATATGTATATTTAAAATTGAATGAAAATTAAACTGCTTAAAATCTATTTACACTTCTTCAATTTGCCAGAAACTGTACTGGTCCAAGCCTATACTTACGAAAAACCTGTAATAGGTGTGAAGTTCTGCAGCTTTAGTGTGAATGAGTTGATGCTATTGGGAAACACTTCCCATGTTTTCCATTGAACTAGAAGCAAAAATTTTGTGATTGATCATGTGGGAGATGATGCTGTCTATCATATTGCGTATTTCCTTACTTTCAGGCTTTTCAGCACTGATGCTCCTTCCGCAGACAGAGGTCTCAGCACGTAGTGCTGAGTTCTCTCTTGAATTGTATCCTTTCCATAGGACTAGTTTTGTACAAGAGTACTGGTTTTTCTACAGTAGTAGCACAGGTAAGGAGATCTTTCCACAGCCTTTGTGCATAGCAATGCTGATGTTCTTTGTAGGTGTTTTCTCTGATCACTGTGGAATTGTAGTGTGATTATGTATGTCAGGAAGTTGCAGTGAGCTTAGAGATAATTTTTCAGACAGTTTTCCAACTTCTGAAGAAATGAGTGTGTTTGTGGTGTCCATTGATTTAATTAAACTTTAGTAATAGATTGAGCTATTTAACACTGTTAAGTAGTCCTGTATAGTTCTGTTGTATTCCCCAGTAATAATGCTCCTCATTATCTCTGCAATTGAAGTACTGGAATCACAGTGAGACCTTTTTTAATTTCTGTATTGACCTAAAGCTGAAATGGCTTATTGGAAGTAAAGATTGCCATCATTTATTATGTTACACTGAAGGTAGTCCATGGAGGAAGCAATTCTTGGAAAAAACAATATTTGAATGAAAAAAAATAATGGGTTTCCAGATGTATTACATAACTGTAATGTGTTGTTTATTTCACTGTAAGTCCAATAGAATTGTTTTCCATTAAGCTTGTACTTGTGCCTGTCTTTTGCTGAAAAGCATTATGGCTTCCTAAGAGCAGTAAGGCGTTGGCACAGATAGCCAGAGAAGCAGTGGATGCCAAATCCTTGGAGCTGTTCAAGGCCAGGTTGGATGGGGCCCTGGGCAGCCCTGCCCACGGCAGAGAGTTGGAACTGTGTGATTTTTAAGATCCCTTCAAACCTAAGCTATTCTATGATTCTATGATTCATGCAGAGTACCTTAGAAATATCTGTCAATAGCCACTGTATGAAAATTTAAATGAGAAACAAAATACTTCAAGTAAATAAAGATCTATGCACAAAATGTGGAAGTAAATTACAACTTAACTCTTTTTTTTTTTTTTTACTGAAATATTTCTGAGGTAATTGTGCCAAGCGTTCACCTATAATCATAAATATGTTTTAAAAGCAAATAAGTTCTCAGCCTGTTATATTTTTTCATAGGAAGGGCTAAACAATTCATTTAGCCCCTAGGAAATATCTGTTTCATAATTTCTAGCTTTGTGTTTGAAATGAAAATGTGTTTCATATAAAAACCTGGCATTCCTTCTCCAGGCAGGAAGCTTTTATACTTCATTCTTTGTTTCATTGTTACTTTGCAATCTTAAAGGTGGGTGTCAGCCTATATTTTTAATCAGGAAGCACCTGTCATGGCACTGAGGCCTCAGCAGAAAGCCCTTACTGGTAAAACACATAGAGGATCCTAATTTCTAATTGAAATTGTTTAGTGCCAACATTATGGATCTGAAAATGGAAAACTTGCAGACCAGTTTTTGTGAAAAGTTCCTACCAGCCTTGTACTGGTTAGCTGCCAGACCTCAGCTATGCATACATGTATTGCAGTTTTGCCTTTTCTCCCTCTCGACTCAATATGAAAACTGTGAATATGAAGCTAAAGTTTATTTTGCTGAAAGTTTTCACTTGTTATTAAACTCGAACTGTGGTCCTGTAAAATCCTGAGATGGCAGTGCATTTGTAGAGAGAGCAATTCTCTCTTGTTAAAATATGACTCAGTGAGATTTCAAACCTCTGCACTTTCTAAAAAGTTATTTACATGTGGAATTCCAAAGAGAAGAGGTAAGCAGTTGTGATAGGTACAGAAATCTGTTGTCTAAATAACTCCAGTAGGCCCAGAGAAACTTAGGGGAATTTGAATATGACATGAGAGCTTTCTGAAAATGGCATCTAAGTTCTTCAGATCACCTCAAGAGAACAACTTTGCTTAAGCGTGTGCTTAAAAACTGAAACAAAATTCTGCCAATATATGAATTACATGGTTATGTTTTTGAAGGGCAGCAATTTCTTACAAAATTGTATTTCATTTTAACACAGAATAGCCCCTTTCTGTCATTGGTGGAAAGCACACCATTTTGTTTTTTTAAATTCTGCTCAGTAGAAATTTGTTCTTGTGAGATATACTTATCTTTGAAAAAACACAAATGTTTCGTTTTAATTTTTGTGTTGTTTTATTTTGCACTGTTATTTCTTTTTGCTTTAACTTTTTTTCGTTACAGCCTTCAACAATGTTTAATTTCTTCACCTCTCCTACTTTAAATCCCCCTGATCTTATAAGCTTACTGTTTTTAATAGCTAGATGTTAGAAAATAATAGCTGAAGTACAAGGGATATAGACAAAGGAAATTTTGGGAATTGCATGTTACACAAACTTTTTTTGGGGTATGTGAAGAAAAATAGCTGGTGCTCTGTGAAACGTAGATTGAACAAAAGAACATGTTTAGTATTTGTAGTCTTTATACTGCATTTAATACTTGTGAGCTTTCAGTGTATGTAGATTTACCGACCTTAACAAGACAATATTTGTGGTGTACTTAGAATTGATAGAAGTATGAAGAAAATGATGAGGGATTGGTGGCACAGTATTCCAGCAGCATGTTTCAACTCTTAATTCAAATGCTACTGAATTATAAGCTATGAAACTGAATGTGGTGGGGAGATTGTGTAGCAATACTGTGTGCATTTTGCATAAAGAACATAAAATAGTGTAATTGCAGAAGTCAGGACTTTGATGCTATGCAATAGATCAGAACACAGTTTGACTATTCCCAAATTTTTCAGAAAATACTGTATTTGTGAACAGGTATACTGCTGTGTGACTCCAGTTTAAGATACTGTTTTCTGGAAGAGCCACTTGAATGTTTTAGAGATTAACACTTCTCTGTTGGTAATAGTTGCTGTAGTTAAATTCTGGTTGGTGCTGTGTGGGGCCAAGTGTTAAACTTGATGACCCCTGTGGGTCCCCACCAACTAGATGAGATATTTTATGATACTGTGAAATTATAACAGTGGAATGGCTTCCACTGTACTGAGTATACTTTGGACTTCGAGTACAATGCCCAACCAATATCTGTTTTCATACTGCTAGGAGTATCATAGAACCATAAAATCACAGAATCACCAAGGTTGGGAAAGACCTACAAGGTCACCCAGTCCAACCATCCACTCATCACCAATAGTTTCTACTAAACTATGTCCCTGAACAAAACGTCCAAACATTCGTTGAACAAGTCCAGGTTTGGTGACTCCAACACAATGCTGTGCAGCTCATTCCAGCACCTGACCACTCTTTCAGAGAAGTAGTATTTCCTAACATCCAACCAGAATCTCCCCTGGCACAACTTAAGTCGTTCACTCTAGTCCAATCACTAGTTACACGAGAGAAGAGGCTGACTGCCAGCTCACTACAACCTCTCTTCAGGTAGTTGTAGGGAGTGATAAGGTCTCCCCTGAACCTTCTCTATAATTGCATGTGTGGCTATATTTTGTAGAAGAATGCATATTTTCTAGATTTTTTCTTCGTAGAATCATTCCAAGAATCAGCTTCACTTGTGTTTGCATGTAATTCAGGGACATGCATGGAGATATTTTTCATGACCCTATATTACAAATATAGTCAATTCAAGAATTGTTTATTATCAAAAAGACAATAGCAGCAGTAGAATTATTCTGAAACTCCAATCAAGACTGCTTTGATTAAATAAAATAATCATCATTCAGGCTGTTTAGAAGCAGCGAAGATCTTCTGCCTTTGATTTTAGTACTAGTGTGATGTTTTGCAGAACAATTTTTTCTTGAACTAAATATTTTTCTGTTGCTGCTCTTTTTAGAATGGTCATCCGTTTAACTATATCTCCTTGGCAAATGATTTCTGGAGTAATCTTTACCAAATTTATTTTGTCTCTTAAATTGTTCTTCAACTATCTACCTTTTACTTCTGGTTTTGGGTTAGGACATTGTAATGGGATTGTAAGGATTTTGGATGATGTATTTTGAAAATAGTCATTACTAGCTTGTTATCTGTAGCCCTGAGCATATCTATGTATCTGGAAGCTGTATTTTTATTCAGTGCAAATTATATATTCTAAAGATGAGTAATAGCTCTTTGCTTATGAGGTTTAAATTGTAGCATTTTGTGACTATTGATTTACTTTCCTTTTTATTTCCTTGATAAGTTCCATCCAGCTATGTTAAGTTTAATATAACAGCCACAGGAAAGCAAAATATTAACAGGCTAATATATGCTCATATATTATCTGGGAGACTGTTCATAAAATAAAGTTCTTGGAGCTTGTTCTCATCTCTTGATTGAACTAAAAATGTTGGAATACCTAATTCAAGAAACCATTTTCAGGCACAAAAAGAAAAAGAAAAAAAACATCAGGAATAGTCCATGTGAATTTAATATGGAGAAATCATTGCTTTACCAAACTGATAAGTTTCTACAGTGAAATGACCAATTTGACAGATGAGGGGGAGCAGTGAGTATTCTCTTTCTGAACTTCATTAAGGTCTTAGATACTGTCCCCCATAAAGTCATCATAGAGAAACAAGCTGGATGGGCAAGCAGTGAGGTAAATAAAAAACTGGCTGAATGGTATGTCCACAAGGCAGTGATCAGTAGAGGTTAGTGATGAATAGAGTACTCCACAGGATAATAGTGGTCTAGCCCTGTTTAACATCTTTGCCAATGACTTAGATAATGAGGCAGAGTGTAATCTCAGCAAGTTTGCATATGATACAAAACTGGATGGAAGTGGATGATTCGCCAGGTCACTGAGAGTGAAAACAGCAGACTGGAGAGATGTTCTGTTATGTACTTCATGCAGAAGGAATGTCTTAAACCTGGTGAGGAAGAACTCTTTGTTACAGACAGTGGACTGTCTGGAAAGCATCTTTACAGAAAAAGCACTGGAGGTCCTGTTTGGACACGAGTCAGCAATGTGCCCTTGCAGTATGAAGGCTAACAGTTCTTGGCTGCACTAGGTAAAGTGTTGCCAGCAGATCAAGGGAAGTCATTCTTCCCCTCTACTCAGCCCTGGTGAGGTCATACCTGGATGTCTAGTTTGGGTTCCTTTAACCCAACAGTAAGAGAAATAAGGACATACATGGACATACTAAAAGGAGTCCAGTGCAGAGCCAACAGGATGCTCAGTGGTCTGTAGCACTTCACCTATGAGGACAAGTTGAGAGCGCTGTGACTGTTTAGTCTGTAGAAGGAGAGGCATCTGTTTTTCAGTGTTGATAAATATCTGAAGGGAGAATACAGAAGGAGTGGAACTGGGTTCTTTTGATTGGTGTTTAGCAGCAGAACAAGAAGCAATAGGCACAGACTGGAACACAGGGTGTTCTACCTGATCTTCAGGATTCACTTCTTTACAGGTAGTTTGTGAAACACTGTCGGAGAATACCCAGAGAGATTGTTTTTCCTTCTTGGATATCTTTAAAATTTATCTGTACGTGATCCTGTCTGCTCTGGGTGGCTCTGTTTGAGCAGGAGGTGTTAGAGTGGATGACATCCAGACATTAGTACTGTTAGCTTTCTTTTAATCATTACTAATTAAATAATAATGCTAATAAAAATATCCAAATTGCAATAATAGAAAATTTGTAAACTTTGGTCCAAAACTCCACACCAGTTTGTTCAGTCACTTTCATAGTAACGTTTGCGGCAATAGGACAAGGGGAAATGGCCAGAAACTGCAGCATAGGAATTTCTGCACAAATACGCGTAAGAACTTCTTTACAGTAAGGGTGATGGACCACTGGAACAAGCTGCCCAGAGAGGTTGTGGATTCTCCATCTCTGGAGATATTCAAGACCCTCATGGATGCCTACCTGTGCAGCCAGCTGTAGGGGGCCTGCTTTGCAAGGCTGTTGGACTCGATGATCTCTGGAGGTCCCTTTCTAGCAGTTACAATTTTGTGATTCTGTGATTTTTTCCATGTTTAAACAGAATTTTTTATGTTCCAATCCATGTCATTTGCTTGTTGGGCACAACAAGAAAAGTCTAAATTTTTTTCTTTTACTCTCATCATAGGTATTAAGGCACATAGATAAGATTTCCCTTTAATTTTTCTATTCCAGGATGAAAGTCCCAGCTCTCTCAGCCTTTCCTTATATGAGAAATGCTCTAGTCCATTAATCATCTTCCTGGCGATTTGTTTTCTCTCCAGTGTCTGTATGTACTGGGGAGTCCAGCATTTCAGATGTGGCCTCGTCAGTGCCTGAGTAGAGGGGAAGAAGGAGGTCTGTGTCATCCCATATTATACTGGTGAATATAACAATCTAGAGATGCTTTTCCCTTTTGTTATAGCTCTTTTTCTTGTTGTCACCAGTGCCAATACTTGGGGCAATACATGACAATGTACCGTTACTAAAAGATTTAAAATGCCTTCAGGAAGAATGATAGTTGCAAGGAACCTTGCCAACTGTTTACTTTTAAAATAAAATAACAGACAAAGAAACTGCATTGCACATAGTACCAACATGTCTTTTCCATTCTAGAAAGTTTCTGGTAGAAATGCATCCTCAGTTGTTACACTCACTCAAGCCAGAATTTGCAACTACCTTCTAAATTCAATGGTCTACAATTTTTAAACTTCTGAAGTTTCAGCTAGACATGCTGGAGCAAAAATTTAAGATAATAAGCAAAGTAAATTCTTCAGTCTTACTTGGATGAAAACTGGGGGCTCAGCCAGCAAGACTACAATTTGTGCCATGTACCCAAGCATCATGGTGCAGGAAACATCACGGCGTTCATTTTTAAAAAAAGAAATGTATTGAAAATGTCTTTCACTGATGGAAAATTTTCCATGAACACTAAAATGAACGCTTACAGTGGAAGCATGAAAAAAGACTTGCTGTTTGGTGGGTTTTATTCCAAACGACAGCAAATGGTTTCTAGCTAGTTCATTCTGAGGAACTTCCACAGGAAATCTTTGTTTTGATGGTTTCAATTTAAATAAAGAACAGAAGTGTTTCTGTTTTGTCATTTACTCTTAAAGTTAGGATATTAGTCAGTGTCATTCTCAGTGTTTGGACTACTTTTTGTTGATCTGATTTCCTGTTCTGTCTGCTTTGAAGTCAGAATTCCAAACTTTGCATGACCAAAAAAAAACCCCGGACAAAACAAAACAAAACAAAAAAACAGCAAATATGTCACAGTTGTGCCCTTTTCATATCATGCCACTACTCTGAACATAAAATCTTGCTCTATTGATTTATGTAGTTCTTGTGTCTGAAACATGGAAGGTTTTGATTATGCGTGTGGCGTCATGGTATTTCTTATAGGACATTGTGATATCTTGGATACTAGTGAAGCATAGAATATGGAAAACAGTGAAAATACAAGATACAGACTCATGAAATTTCCTCACAAAGTGGATTTCTTAGTTCAAAATGCATTATTTTGTTATTTACCAGCAAGAAGAAGAATAAGAATCAAAACTGTATTCAGTTTCAATTAGTTTTCAATTGGTTGAGTTCTATAACAGTGTGAGAAAAAATGCATATCATTTTAGGAAAGTTTTTTTTATAAAACATTCAATCAAAAACTCCAAAGCCTCTTTAAGAATTCTATTAGATAATCATCATCACATTTGAATAATTTACTTAGCATGTTTGTTTATTGCAGATGAAATATGAGTGTAATTATCTTCTATAAACTTTCCTTGTCCTTTTGAAAACTTACATTGTAATGAATTTTCTACTCTTGCTAGTTTTCTGCAGTCAACAACTTTCACTGGTAGATATCAAGGTTTTATAGATTTGGTGCCAGCTTCCATCTGTTTGGGCTAATGAAAGATGGACTGCATGGGCAACATTTTCCTAGCAATGATGCCATTATATTAGCTGTGAAACAGTGAGTTATTTCCACTGGTGCTTATTTTTATGAGTGCAGTGTTCATCACTAGTGAAAATGTATATCTAATGGTGGTGATTATGTTAAGAAAGCATTTTATAGCTGAGAATTTTCTCTATTAAATAGTGTCATTGTGCTCTTTGTGTTTCTTGTAGTTTCCATGAAAGTACGTATGAAGCATTACTTTCAAAGTGACCTACACATTTGAACTCAGAATTTGTATTATATTTGAATACACAACAGATGTATTTTCAGTAAAACAAACACAGAAAAATAAAACTGGATATTCTAGCATTGTGTTGCACACTCAAATGATCACTTCTTTAAGTAATGAAGTTTGAAATCATATCCTCTATTCTGAAGCCATACTACAATAATGTTTTCATTAATAACTTATAAGTCAGCAGCAAAAATATTTTCAAAAATTATCCAGGGCTGTTTGAACTTTGACGGTACACATTTAAGCATTCACTGCTCATCTCTGACAGTGCTTATTCATCTGCTATTTGGCTATGTTAGTGCTGTTATCTGTATAAAGCATCATCTGAAGCTTAGAAAGTAAAAGGAAACGAAAATGGATTTTGCTATCTTATCTGTATGGCAAAGTATATTACCAAAAGTGGTCATTTCTTTAAGATTTACAGTGAATTACCTGAAAATGTTTTTATTCTGCGTATAATCTTTTGTGCATGCTGATTTTCAGTGGACAGATGGACAGCCACAGTGATGTTCTTGAGGTCTTCTGTTACAAAGAACATACAGGTATGCCTATTTTGAGGTGTTTGATAATACGCACACTTATAGAATCATGGAATCATAGAATCCTTAGAGTTGAAAGGGACCTTTAAAGTCCATCTAGTCCAACTCCTCTGCAGTTAACAGGTACATCCACAGCTAGGTCAGGTTGCCCAGGGCCTGATCCAGCCTTACCTTGGAAGTTTCCAGGGATGGGGATCAACCACATCTCTGTGCAGCTGCTCCAGTGCCTTACCACCTTCACTGTTGACTGGAAGAAGTTGTTGCATTCTTTCTACTTCCTCAACAGCAGAGATCCCAGAAAAATTGGAGATAATTTGAACTGGATGTGAAGTTAGAGTAGGGTTTTACTGCTGGTGGTGCGCAGATAATAAAATTGGAACTTAAAACACTACATCTGGAATTTAAGTGTAGTTTCAGTGGCTTTCAGATTAACATTTCTGATGACAGTTCTTTCATTTATTAGCAGTTTGGCAGGGAATCTTAGAAAATTCATTGGGTTTTGTAATAACTTAAGTACTCTCTTTTTGAAATGAAAACATAAAATCATAGAATCATTTAGGTTGCAAAAGGCCTCTAAGGTCAAGTCCAACCATTAACCTAGCACTTTCAAAACTACCTCTAAATCGTGTTCATAAGCACCACATCTACACATCTTTTAAATACATCCAGGGATGGTACTCAGCTACTTCCCAAGGAAGCCCTTTCCACAACCCTCTCTATTGGCTGTATATTCTGCCAGGTGTCAATCAATACCTACAAATCATGTCTATTCTCAATATTCTATATAACTATTCAGAGTCCTATGTTCTCTGCACGGGTTCGTGATGGAAAGTGAAATTGTTTTTTCTCTCTGGCAGAAAAAAAGAAAAGAGAAATGTGGCAAGAGCAGATAAGCCTCCTTCTGCCCTGCAACAAAAAGTGCTAACGTGACATCTGACTAATTAGAGATTACATAAGGAAATATTTTTTACAAGTCCCACAGCTTGCTATTTGTGCTTAAGCAGTGTATATTGGATCATAATGTGTTTACTAATTGTAAACTGGAGGCAAGTAGTACCATGAGTAGTTCATGGTAGATTTTTTTTGAAAGTATTCAGTCAAGAATATTAGAGTACTAAAATGTTTGGATTCATTAGAAGAATTCAGTCTTCATCCTCCATTAAAAGAAAATTGAAAAGTGTCCTGATAGTTACATTTTAGTAGGAAACTTCTTTTAGTCAAGTGTATAAGATGACCTGGCAAAACTTTATGTAATTCTGAGTGAGTGTTACAGAGCTTAGGCCTCAAACTGATCTTCCCCTTCTGCTTTCCCGGCTTAACTTGTGTTTTGGCTTCTGTCCCACACATCACAGGACTTACCCAGATAATACCACACCTTCCCTCATTATTTTTGCCAAGTACATATGCATAAATCACATATTCAGCTGTATGGGCATCATTCTCAGGTTGCTGTGCCAGCACTGATGTCCCCTGATTAAATGCTTCTGAAAGTCATAGACGTTCTAACTGTTGTTCTAAGAGAATAAATGTGCCCACTGTTCCTGAACCTTCATTTTCCTTACATAGCAACTGTATTGCAGTTTCTGATTTCAAATTTAGTTTCCAAGTTCTGTCCTTCTTAATTAATTTAACAAATGCAGACTATCTAAGCAGTGAACATGTGTGAGTGTCTTCGTTGCATTTCACCTTGTCTTCTAGAAGATCAGTATCCAGTAGAGTTGGAAGGACACAGAGGAGCACTTTTGACAAATCTATTCTTCTTATGGGTACAAAGTGTTTAGCTGTTGCCTACAAAAAGGTTTCTTTCAGATTCTGGGTAGATTTCTTGATGTATTTGTTGATTTGTTTTGTGGTAGATTTTTCTTTTATAATTATCACTATTGTTATTTTGTGGAAGAGTTTCACTTTTAGAATTCTGCCGTGTATTTCTTAGTTGATTTCCGGGATTATGCTAACAGTATTTTTTTTTCCTGCTAAAACTGAAAATGAGGATGCAGAAGTCTGGGGATTTTCTGATTAATTTACAGTCAGCTCCAGTGTGATGGTATGTGTACTTGTGAAGAAAAGATTTGCCCTGCCACTGAATGTGAGTGGTAGTTGCCCTCATAACAGTTATTAAGGTTAATTTGGTATACAATATAGAAAAGAGAAAATGCAAAGGATGACTCCTGTTGGCATTTTCTTCTTTATAGTAAAGGAGAGGCTTTGCTAATTTGTTTTGGCAGTCACACGTACACTGACCCCATCCTTCTGCTAACAACAAACAGGCAATAATCCAGTGAAATAGAAGTACTTTTTTTGGAGTTCTTGTTGTTTTACAGATTTAGTCAGTTTTAAGCAGGCTTTTTCTTGTGTTTAATTTTTGTTACCACTTGTTACAGTGCTTCCTATTACATACTCAACACCATAAATTGTTACTGACATCATCTGGGACATCCTATCGCAGCAGATTTTCCATTAGGAAGTTGCTTCATTGTTTCCTTCTATTTAATACCAAGAAAAAGGGGAATTTTTAATAAATTGAAAAACAAAACAAAGTTTAAATGTAAAGAATGCATTTCTACTGCTGGTTACCTAATGTGAGGTTTGAAATAATGAAGGCAATAGGGAAATTCAGTTCAAGAAGATTTGAGTGCCCTGTTTGCTCATATTCCATAAACACAATTTTGTTCTGTCAGATACCAGTCTAAATTTAGCATGATGAAATGTGAACTCTGGATTATATCTGAAACTCTTGTAATCCACAGAGGTTGGTAGCACTGTTACCAGTGCTAGCTATTTCTTTATTGCCAGTTGAGGGCCATGGAATGTATAGGACCTATGAAAATGGAGAACATAAGTTGTGGACATGTTTAATTTTTTTAATTTTAATTTTATTTTTATTTTATTTTGCTTTTTCTCTCCTTGCCTGCTTTCCTGCTTAAAGGGAAGAAAGAAAATAGTGTTTGAGAGGAAGATTGGGCAGGATTAGGAATCTGATTTGCAATGTAGGACTCCTATGCAAGTTCTTGTAGACTATGCTCATGTTATAACAGTTAAAAGACATTTATTTAGTCTGATAAAGTAAAAAAAAACCAAAAAACCAAAAAAACAGAATTTTCTGACTTTTTAAGGTAGATTACATTTTCTATTAGTATTTTAGGTGAAAGTAACTACCAGACACATCTCTTTGAAGATTTCTGCTTGAAATATAATGTACATCTTCAAACAACAAACATAATAATTTCCATCTTGTAGTGGTTGAAAAGCAGAACTTAGCAGTTATTGAAAAAGTGAGAAGAAAGAGAGGTGGAGAAAGGCTTGAAAAACTTCAGGATGTGCAATTATTACTAGCTCATTGCTATTATTTATCTTAATTATTCAGTAATTTTTTAAGTCATAAAGGAATTTCAAAACAATCAAGACTCTTGAAAAGCAGAGGAACACTGCTGTGTTACATTATACACTTTGTCACTGCCTACACATTCTCTGCATGTACATGTCAGTCTTCCTGTGCAAGTCCTTTAACTATTGACTACTGAAGATCTATTTTAATTTGCATTTTCATTAATCTATTAAATAACAGATTAGAAGCTGCTTAGATTCTGTCATTCATGAATGAGCTTTCCGTTCTTTAGAAACTGCAGGGAACCTTTAAAAATTAGAACTGATTATTAATCTCCTTATATTAGAACTGCTTTAATCGTGGCTGTTATTTTACTTTTTGACCAGCTTTTATGTATTGCATAGGTAATTATTCTATTGCGGTATAACTGCCAACATCATTGGCCATGTAAAGTGTTGTTTCTTTTCCTTGTGACTAAAGCCAGCTGTAGACTATCCAAAAAAGAGTGAGAGAGTTTTTGCAATTCTGTTCTGAGGCTAGGCACAGGCTGTTTCTCTACTCTCACCATAATTTTTATCTCAGAAATGTTTTTTGTCTGGGTTATTTTTTTTACTCCATTTTCCTATTTAGAGTGCAGATGGTGAGAATCATAAACACACAGAAAAAATAAATGCCCAGTTGTTTTCCTAGCCTACAACTCTGCTGAACCTGCTGTGCACAAATGCCTGAGGCTTTTCAGCAGAGATTACTGGGTACCAAAATATATAAATATTATATATATATATATATATATATATATATATAAAATATGTTTTATATATATACATATAAATGTGTTCTTCTGAGCTAGGTGACTAGGCTTTTCTTTTGGTCCCCCATTGGAAGTAAGGAAACTTCAGGAGTGAGAGCAGACTTCCCAAGAGCAAGTTTTGAAGATCTGAATATCTCCAGTTACAGCAGAGTTCGCTTTCTGCTTCAATGATTAATCTTAGAGGACTAAGCTGAATGGAATCAAAGCCAATTTACTTCTCAATACCAGCATCCTATATAAAGATGTAGTGTATTTTAAAATCATTTCATATCAATTCTCTTGTAATTATTCTTTGTGCACTGGTAATTTAATTCCCACGAATTCATTTCTTACACAAGAGGCATTCTCTTCACTGTGGAGAACACCTGGGCTTTGCAGGAAGTACTCAGCATGTGGGAAATAATCAAAGAAAGCAGCACAAGAATGAGTGTTGAGCCTTAAAGGGTGGTGTCTAAGCATCACTTATGTGCCGGAAATTTTAGTTTACAGTTTTTAACTGCCCACAAGAATATTAGAATCTGGATACTTTTGTTTGCTTGGCAGTACCAAAAATGCATTACACTGTAGAGAGCTATTATTATAATAAGGAATAATTATTTCAAAGAAATAATAATGAATTATTATTTCTTTGAAAATTGCAGGAAAGGAAGTTGTCCCTCCATGTTTTTTTCCATTTAACACTGTTGAAATAGTTTTTTTTTGGAACTGCATAAAAGTATACAAAGATTTTGATTATTAGTGTTTTTTTTCCCCTGGAATGATGTAGAGAAAATACAATTTTACTTGGTGCTGCTGTATTCAGTGCGGAATTGATTGAGGAAAGGGATCAGCTGTGATAGGATGTAAAAGAAAGTCAGAACTGAGCTGAAAGTTTTCAATTATGTTCTTGTTGTACAAGAAGCTTGACACATTTTCCTCTGGAAGGTTTCAGGTGTTACAGTTTAAGAGTCAGCTTTGCATCTGTTGGATATATAACTTCTTAAAAGCGTCAGAAGCTTTCCAGTGCTTTGCTTAATTTCTTTCTCACTGGCTGAGTTTTATATGCTTTTGTCTTTCATTTCGTGTAAATGAGTTGTATGCTTTGAGTGGCATCTCTTTATGTAAATCAACATATAAATCTTGAAGTGTAAATAAAACACTTTGATTTATTATAGGAATTATGTAAAATGAAGAATCTTATTGTGAGAACATTAATCTAAGTATAATTAAAGGACAGATAGAAGAAACCTCATGTCCTGATTCTTCGTGGGGCCTTCAACCACAATGACATCTGCTAGAGGATGGTAGAGCAGGATGTGAACAATCCAGTTTTTGGAGAGAATCAGTGACAACTTTCTGACTTAAATGAATCAAGTTTTCCTGTATTGGGTTTTTTTTAACTTTTTTAACTTACTTGTAATAACAGCATTCATACGTCTTGGAGGTAAATAGTCACATTGTAAAATCTCCCTTTATCTAGTGCTTCTTTAGTGGATGGCATTAAGCAGTGATTATATGCCTCCAAAGTATATAATCACATCATCTTTTATTGCTTTATTATCTATACTCTCCAGAATACGTGCATTTATTAATCCTATTACTGCTTTTGTTATTTATAGCCTAAATCATGTTCTCCATTTTCTTAATTCCCACTACCTGAAGCTTTAACAAACAAGTCCCAAGTTGTGAGTATCCATTTGTTTTCCAATTATTTTAATTAAAAATATATTCAATCAAAATCTTGTTTATGCAATTCCATCCTTAAATGATATTCTGTTTAGCTTAATTTTTCCAAGAATGCATATTGGTATGACTGCTTCATATTGAAGCTCTTTTTGAAAGCCTACCATTTTCTCACATGCTGTGTTGAAATGTGCTTCAAAAGACTTGTTTCGTTTTAAGCTAATGACCCCTGAAGATTTTTTTAGATAGCTTATTAGAATGGAGAAACAAAAAGCATGTGTTGTTGGATTTGCACAGAGATATTGTATTCTGTGCTTATAACAAGAGGCAGGGTTCACAAAAAAGGAGTTGCTGGAAGGAAGAATAGAGAAGGAAGACTGTGCACTCTACTTAAGGTCAGGGTAGGGAGCAAAAAGCTTTTAAATTAACTTGTGTTTTGCATTATGAAACGTCGAATGGTAAAATTGAATGTCTGTGTTTTCTACTTACATACCAATTTGATAAGCTTTTAATGCAGGCTAACTGGATTGCATCAAATAGAACAACGATGAAGAGCTAACTTAAAATTTCTTAAAAAATTAAAAAGATATACATGCTAGAAAGAACTTAGAATGTAGATGACACTTCAAACCAGACTTAATGGTGGTTTTGGTGCTCATAAAAATGGATACTTGCTTAGCAGTTTTAATTCGTATATAGGCTATAATTTTCCTGTTTAAACTTAATTTGCATAGTGTATAGTTATATATGCCTGATGTTGTGCTTTAATCTAAGGTAAATCAATTTACTTGAAATTTTCTTTAAAAACATTCATAGAGAGCATTGCTGTAATGTAATGAGACTGTTTATTCTGACCTCTGTACACATTTAGGCCAGCAGTTCAACCTGGATTTATCAGTGCATTTTTCCCATCAAAAATAGTTTTGCAGGCAGTGGAATGGGCTCTGTGTTTTTGTGTTGTGGGTGTTTTTTTATTTGTTTGTTTGTTTGTTTGTTTCTTCTGTTGTTCTTTTTCCAGATGAGTTGTATCTGAGTTGTATTTACCTTAAAATTGGCCTGCCAGGGCTGCTTCACTGATGACTGTGGAATGTAACATAACATCAGCATTTTATTAAAACAAATTCATTTGAGAATTTGTGTTTCACCTTTATTCCATCATGTCTCTATATGTCCCGTCTCTCTCAATTAAACCAATAAAATGCCAAAATTAGAACAATCCCATTTTTCTTTAAAAAAATAGATATGTTAATCTTCTCACAGAAAAAAATATTAAATATTTTTTATTGATTATTGATTGATAGAAAAGAGTGAAACTACTCTTTTCTACAGCCTTCTTCTGATGAGCACTATAGGTAGTGTAGAATAGTGCTGTGCTAGCAGTGTCATAGAGACTGTTGAATGTTACGTTGTGCACGGGAAAGGTACATCTTTGAAAGAATGTCCACAATGGATAATGAAAAAATGGGGATAAGGTCCTAGATTAAGAACTGTTTTCAGTGGTATATGTTTTAGAGAAAATGGCTATGATGTACAAGTAATAATTGATAACATATTCTACTCTCTTGGATTATCTGGTTTTTACTGTTATTGTTAATGGTTGAAGTCCTGGAGTCACATGCTGTTTCACTATGGAAACAGCATTTTACTGAAATATAATGTGATGAAATGGGGACTTGGAATATTTTTCTGTTTTGTTAAATCTGAACATGTGATTTTTATAGAGGAAATTCTTCCACTGTGTGCTACTGATGTATTTTCGACACCTAGTGGTACTGCATGTAAATTACTTTAAGCTTTTTACTGGATATGTTATCTTACTGGCCAATCCTAAAGCTCACCTGGAATGTATTTTATTGTTTAACTACTGAAAATTTACAGGAAAGGTTTTTAAAAGCTTCAGCTCTGTGCCTGAGTAGATCATGGAGCAGATAGCTCCTTCTGGAAGCTATTTTAAGGTACATGCAAGACAAGGAAGTGTTCTGAAACAGCCAGCATCTTCTCCAATGGCAAATTGTACCTGACCAGTCTGGTGACTTCTACAGTGGAAAGATTGCATCAGTTTATCTAAGCTATCTAGCTGACATCCTTATCTCCACGTTGGAGAGATACCCATTTGAAGCATGGACTATATGGTGGATAAGAAATAACAGCATCACAGAATCACAGGATCGTAGGGGTTGGAAGAGACCTCTGGAGATCATTTAGTTGCTAAGTAACCCCCTTCTAAAGCAGAAAGCGTCCATGTAGGTTTTGAAAATCTCCAGAGAAGGAAACTCTACAACCTCATTGGGCAGTCTAGATCAGTGCTCTGTCACCCTCACAGTAAAAAAGTTCTTCCTCATGCTTAGATGGAATTTTCTGTATTTATACCTGTTGCTCCTCATCCTAATGTTGGACAAAAAAGTGCCTGGCACCATCCTCTTTACAGCTACTCTTTATATATTTAAAAATGCTGATAAAATCCCCTCTCAGTCTTCACCAGGCTAAACAGCACCAATCTTTCCTCCTGAAAGAGTTATTCCTCCAGGCCCTTCAACATCTCTGTAGTCCTCTGTTGGACTATCTCCAGCAGTTCCCTGACTTTCTTGAACCAAGGAGTCCAGAGCTAGGTATAGGACTCCAGATTTGGCCTCAACATGGCAGAATAGAGAGGGAGAATAACTTTCCCAGATGTAGGATTCTATACTTGCCCTTGTTGAACTTCATAAGCTTCCTCTTTGCACAACCGTGCAACCTGTTCAGGTCTCACTGAATGGCAGCACAGGCGTTGTTCTAGTCACATGAGCTGTTCCACCATGTTTCCATGATCACAATGAGATTATGTCCCTGCAACAACACACAGATCTCTAGTTGCTTTTGTTTATTCCCCATGCTGTATGCAGACACTTCAGAGAAGAAAAGGGAGCAGAGGATGCAGGTTTCCCTTAGAGCATACAGAAGAGTCCCCCAAATCTGTACACATGCTTGAAATATCTGGCCTTCTGGCTCATGTCATGGGAGGCAGCTAAGGAACGTTCATCACTGTTCTGGTTGTCCTGATTCTTTACCCAGTCAGTTGCAATGATGTGTATTGCCATTTTTGACCTTATTCCACAAGCCCTACAGTTTAATGCCAGCCTCACAAAGTTGTGTAGCCTCCTGCCACAATTGCCCTGTTTCTTCTACATAGTTGGATCCCATCCCTCCCTGGCAGGTTATAAAATTCATAGAAAGTCCCACTGTTGTAAAAGCCAAAACTCTAATGTTGGCACCAGCCATGTAGCCAGGAATTGATATGTCCATTTCTGTCTTCCGTCTTTCCTCCAACTGGCAAATTGTACTGTGCACCAGTTTTCTTCAGTTGTGCTCCCAGAGCTTTACACTATTCTTAGATTCTGCCCACATTGAATCTTCCAGCTTCATGCTATCATGAAAGAGCAATAGTGGATTGTAGTCCATTATCTTGATAAGCTGCAGCACTCTCTTGGCAATGTCCCTGATCTTGGCTCCCAGGAGGCAGCAAACCTCTTGTGACTCATTGTCAGGTTGGGAAAAGGGATCCTCAGTGTCTTTTATTGGGGTGTCACCTACTATAAGCATGGGGCATTTAGTTTTACAATATACGCTGCAGGCTGTCTGAATGGTTTCTTCTTGTAGATCTGAGGTTGCAGAAAGAGAATTGTGGTCGGCGGCTTAATGTTTAAGTGGAGGTTTGTGATGAGTGGTGTCCCATAGGCATTCATCTTGGGATCAGTGCAGTTTAATATATTTTTCAGTGGACAGTGGAATCAGGTGCACCCTTGGCAAGTTTGCAGATAAGACGAAGGGATCTGCAGGTTTATGTGAACATAATGAGGGTTGATAAGGCCAAGTGCAAGGTGTAGCGCCTGTGTGAGGACAATACTGTACATGAGTACAGACTGGGAGAGGAACTCTCTGGAAACAGCCCTGCAGAGGACTTCAGGAATCTGGTGGACAAAAAGCTAGACATGAGGTAGTAGTGTGCACCTGCAGCCTGGAAGGCCAACGGTATCCTGGGCTGCATCAAAAGAAGGGTGGCTCGCAGGAAGAGTGAAGCTATTGACCACCTCTGCCCTTGTGAGGCCTTATCTGGAGTACTACATCTAGATC
Organism: Tympanuchus pallidicinctus; assembly: GCF_026119805.1. Lineage (NCBI taxonomy): Eukaryota > Metazoa > Chordata > Aves > Galliformes > Phasianidae > Tympanuchus > Tympanuchus pallidicinctus. The sequence goes on from NW_026294758.1 coordinate 36,912,702, forward strand.
TGCTGCCTCCAGCAAAAGAAAGGGATGGAGCTGTTATAATGGGCCCAGAAAAGGCCAGAAAGATAATCAGAGGCAGAGAAGGCTCAAGGGAGACCTCATGGTAGCCTTTCAGTACTTAAGCAGAGCTTATACATAAAATGGAAATTGACTTTTTATATGGTTTGATAGTGATAGGACAAGGGGAATGGTTTTAAACTAAAGGAAGGGAGATTTAGGTTAGCTGTTAGGAAGGTTGGTGAGTCACAGGCACAGACTGCCCAAAGAAGTTGTGGATGCCTGGAGGCATTTAAGGGCAGATTGGATGGGTCTCTGGGCAACCTGATCAAGAGATGAGCTTCAAGGTCCATACCATTTAATAAAACCAAGCTGTAGCAGCATACTCCTGTTTAGAGTTTTGTTGCTCTCAGTGTACATGCAGGTATAGAACTGCGGAAGCCTCAACAAGAATCAAAGGGAAGATCAAACTAGAGAGCATTATCCATATAAGAACTGAAATGAGGTGGTGATAACACTTCAGTCTAGAAAAGCTGTAGCTGAAGGGGAGTATGATAAGAGATTAATAAAACCAACAGGGTGTAGAGAAGGTTGATGGGGAAATTTATTAACTATGAAAAGCATGTATGAAGGTGGAAGGATCCAGGCTCCAAATAAACGTTACAGTTTTAGAGCTCTGAAAGCCCTTACTGAAACATTTTGAGGATGAAAAATGTTTCCGTGACTTTAAAGACTTGCCAAGTACTTGAGATACAGTAGAGTTGGTTAGCAAATAGATAACATTACCAAGCTCAAAGTTTTAAGACATAGGGAGGGTTTTGTGGGAGAAATATTGTATATTCTTTCCATGTTTTTACTGCAAGAGTAAAACATGGCCACCACTTACAGACTCTGAAATACAAGCCATTACCTGAATGACAGTAGATGTGAGTCTGTACAGACATTTTCCTGTTGTAAGTCTAAGAGGAGAGAGCTGAGGAACAAGGCTTTCATCCAGAATAATATTACAGTACTGCTTAAAGCAATATGTAAATACAAAAAAAACTATATGAAAGACGTAAGTTCCCCAATGACTTTATAATATCTGCTTGTTAATCTTTTTTTTAATAGTATCATTATTTCATATAGTAGTTGAAAGTAACAAGTGTGCTTTATGTAATGTGAACTAGCAAGTTTTGCGTCAGTATTTGTATAAAAGTCAGTAGAAATATTAAACTAAGTAACATGACCTAAAGTTAAAATTATTCTCCAAGTTCAGAATTATTGCAGACTTCATTATTAAGATATAAACAGTACATAAACTTAGCACAGTCTTTCATCGATGAGGAATTTCATCTATAAACAAACATTTCTATTTCTTGTTCTCACCTGTCTTGCTTATTTTGTAATATGGCTTCAACCTACGGGATGCTCATGTTAATTTCTGTAAGATGTATTATAAAAAGATACTGCCATGGTTTTTTTTAAAGAGAAAAACAAACAAAACTACCAATATTTTGATTAAAACATATAGATTATATGAAACTAAAAAATATTACTACAGTTAATGATGACTACTGTGTGGTGGGATAAGAAGCACATCTTTGTATGTGTATTTACAAATATTTTCTACTTCTGGAATCTGCAAAGCCTAAACTGTTGTAGTTTTTTTTCTCTCTTCTTCTTCCCATCCCACTTCACAGGGACAGGAGAAAGTGGAAAGAGTACTTTCATTAAATGAATCAGGATTATTCATGGATCAGATTATACAGAAGAAGACAGGAAAGGCTTCACAAAACTGGTTTATCAAAATATATGTACTGCCATGCAAGCTACGATCAGAGCCATGGACATGCTGAAAACATACTACACATCTGAAGAAAATGAGGTAAGACAGTACAAAGAAAATTCAAGTTTCAGTGCATGAAATTTCAGCCTGTACGTGAGTGATCTGACTCGTAACTAACTGCAAGAAGAACATTAAATTCTGCATTTCATGCAATGAGTTTGATGTCCCACAGTCTAAATGTGAAGACAGGCAGGGCAAGGTGGGTAAGGGATTGAGGATGGGCAGGGAGAGAGGATATTTATTGTTACGAGTTGGTGATAAGTAATGAGAGCACCAATAATTTTCTTTTGTAATCTAATTTATGAGTTAGTAATACATGGTGGTTTGTCAGTAGCACTCCAGAATGAGAAGCTTTGGGTATATTTTATAGGGAAGAATTAGAATTAATAAATAGAGGTATGCCTTGAAACATGCTACCTTTTGTATTTCATAGTAGCCTCTATGAACTTAATTAACTTGAATATGAGAATGTCTTCTCCAAACTTTTTTTCTTTTTTTTGTTTAAACTTACAGAAATTATTTTTGTTTCAGTGCTTAGTATTGTGGAATTATGCAAAAAAAAAAAAAAAAAAAATCTGCTTCAGTTAAACAATTTCTTGTTCTATTTTGTCTGTTAAGTCAGTTGCTTCTTTTTTCTTAATTTTATTTTTGTTATGAAATACAGACAGGTTTTTAAACAAGACTGGTTTTAGAATATGGAGATTTTGCTCAATATCATGAACATCATTATTAGATTATTAGATGTTATTTCTTTGAATTAAGAGGGATTTCCAAGTATCTAATTTTAGGTATGAAGATAGGAAAGACTACCTGTTGGGAATGTCAAGAAGTAAAGTTGTAGAATCTATGGATTGATATTTTTAATTGAAGTATCATGAAAAAAAAAAATGTAAGCAAGCTACTTTTCATTCAAAAATATGATTGAATGAAGAATATAAAGAACAAAATTATGATTAATATTTTTTTGCTGTTTTGTTGTTTTGTATTTTGTATTCTTCTTTGGGTAATGAAAAAGGATAGGAAATGTTATTTGAAGTAGAGATCTAGGTAATTACATTTTTTTTTTAATCACAAAAAGAACAAATGGTATCAACAGGAACAAATTCTGGAGTTGAGAGAATTGAGAAGTTAGAGTAGGGATTTCCTACAGAATAAAAAATTCTGCTTGTAAAACACCTCTAGAAATTGTATTTATAAATGTAAACTTGTGAAAAAGTAATTCATTTTAATTTTGTATTTTCATGAAAAGGGATGATGGTAAGAATTTATTTGAAGAACTACATTTCAAGTACATCCTACCAAGTTTTGGGATTTGTGTTTCTTTTCATTTCCAAAACAAATCTGTATAGGTTTAGTAGATACCAAAGTTTTTCTCATTCTTTGCTCTGAGCACTGGGCTGGATACATTCCCATAACACAGTATTCTGGGTAAATTGTGTTCTTGCTGGTTGCACCATTGTCTTCCAATTCAGAAGTTTGTAATGCCATTTGCACAGTTTTTGAAGAGGCACAATTAGATCTGGTGTTTCCTTATTGAAAAAGCTGGTGGTGATGAATTTAAGACAAAGTACTATGAATCTTGTATTTGATTCCATGAATTGTTTGTAAGCCTGTAGTAGGCAGCTATTGACGACACAGTGATTAAACAGAGGAGCTATACAGCTCTGGTGTCAGAGTTCCATTGCAACAGTGTGTCCAGTGGCCATGGTGTAATTGTCCAGGGGTCTCCACGTTTCAGTTTGTTGATTTTCCCCACATCATAACTTCTTTTTCCTGAAAAAAAAAAAAAAAAAAAAAAAGAAAGAAAAAAAAAGATTAAAAAAAAAAAAAAGAAATCCCTCCTACCCTGTTCTCTATTTGTTCGTCTGACTGACTTTTTTGATTTGCTTTTCTTAGCATTCATGTTGTTCTTTGACCAGGTCAGGTTTCCTCTTCCACTGTGGGCCCTGGAGTTCCCTGCTGCCAAACGTCTCTTCACGTGACGCTTTTGTAGTGAAAAACAGATTGTTCTGCGCTGAGTGTCTCAGCCCTGTAAATGCAAAGTGCAAATCTATAACTTATGGATATACAGAGTGCCCAAATAAGCCTCTTAACATTTGCAAATAAAAGCAACTTTTATAGGAGGGCTCTAAAGGATTTTTACTGATGTTGTCAGCTACAAGTATTAAGTAAGTTGTTTGCCTTTCTACAGGTGCTAAACAAGATGCTAACTAAAACTATTTGTGCTGCATTTACACAGGAAGAAGGGTTTGGTTTCTGTTGCTCTTTAAGTTTCCTGAACCTTTCATATTAATTAAGCAAACAATTTTTATCCTAACTTCATCCGTTATGTTCTTTGAGATATTTTAACTCATCCTCAGTTTTCACATTCTGGCTAAAGAGGATTAATCTTGCAAATGCTTAGGAACCTAATATTTTAAGGCATAATTGTAGTACTAATTGAACCCTACTTGATTGAACATACTTGATGCTACTTTAGTGGAAGTACCCAGGATTTGAAAAGTTTTCAGGTATTGATTTACAATTTAAAAAATAATAATAATAATAATAAATGACTAACTCTTTGATCCTGATGATTTCCTGGATTTTCTATTACCAATAATTAATTTTATTTGAAATTTACCTATGTTGAAGAGCAGAATGCAACTTCTGTGAAGTTATGAAAACTGAAGTTGGTAGATTCGTCTTATCTGTTGATAAATTAAATATATTAAATTACACTTCTAAGAAAATATTACACAACTTGTAGGGGTCAGACACCTAGTGCTGCTAGGATTTAAGGTTATTCATGTATTTCTTTATGTCTTCATTCTCTTTAAGAAATGCTTAGCCTACTGTTTGCTATAAAATTTTGTAGTTACTCATTCTGAGCACACCCTACCATGCTGCCAGTCTCATGTCTGATCATTTGTCTGTGTTTTTGGAATGTATATTTTTATTTTTATTGTTATTTTTTCCTGTTATACCTGCTCTATAAAACTTCCTAATAGAGTTGATCTAGCTTGGTTTAGGGGAGTGAGACTTTTATTATTTATATTTTAATTTTCAATGTCATACTGTGGAAATTGCTAAATTGAGTGCTGATTAGTATCCAGTTACAGTATAACGTGATTTACCCATCTCTGAGGGTAAAATTTTTGTGTGAAATATGTGAATTAACTAATTTACAAACATTTCTTCTCTCCTTAGAGAATGTCAAAAAGCAAGACTAAAGTCAGTGGGAACGCTATCACTTTCCTTATTTGAGAAGTTGTGTTTGAGTATATGTGAGAGTTAAGTAAATGGAAGAAGGAATGCACATGTGAGTCTGAGGGGAAAAAAATCAGTAGAAGTGAATACTCTTTTTCATCATTCAGTATTTTTAAAATAAACATAAGGTGAAAGTATAGGAAAAAAAAAAAAAAAAAGCCCTTCTAGCGAAAAGGAGAAGAAATCAGGTGGAGTTGGAAGCATAGAAGACACAGGATTTCATTTGTGAGTATACATTAATCTTGAGATTGATAGTGGGATAGTTAGGATAGTTGTGTAATCCCTTCTCTAGAAGGAGTTTACCTTCTGTCAAAATACTAAAAGTACACTTGTGCTTTGAATTCCACTGGTAAAGCTGGTTTATATTGGCCTCGCAGTAAACTTAGATTCATCCAGTTGGAAGTGTCCTACAAAGATCATCTAGTCCAACTGCCTGATCTGTTCAGAGCTAACCAAAAGTTAAAGCGTATTACTAAGCAAATTGTCTCAAAGCCACTTGAGCACTGACAGGCTGTGACATCAACCACCTCACTACTGTTTTCCACTTTTTGACTGCCTTTGCAGTTAAGAATTTGTTCCTAATGTGCAATCCGAACCTTCCTTGGTGAAGTGAGAAATAAATGGTGAGAAATATTGGAAGTTTTCTGAACCATGACAAGGTCTACATTTTCATAAATAGGAAAGTTTGGTCAGAAGTGCAACAATAGTAGAGCTAATAATAATTTATTGCACTTTCAACAAAAATTACTGTATCTTTACCTCCTGAAATTTAAGACTTCTTATTTTGCTATAGCTTTTAGCCTTAAATACCATGATATAAAATTATTATTTCTCTGCAGCATTTAGCATAACATGGTGAAGAAAGCAAGAACATAACAGATAAATAACCAGGCAGAATTTTACTGTATTTACAGACAATGTTAACTAATTGCATCTAATTTTCTCATTTTGAAATGCTACCAACTTTGCCAGCAAAACAATGCATATAAATAAAGAGTGATCAGTTGTGATAGAAAAAATAACTAGTTATGTATAGTTAACAAGAATATGGAGTTGTGTTTAGTACTTTGAAATGAAGATTTCTTCACTAGAAGAATATGTATATAGTGGTTAACATCTTTTGGCTTTTTAGGATAGACTTTAATGTTCTGAAGGCCTAATATCCCTCCTGCTCCCTGTACTCCTTCTTTTGTAATAACTGAATAATTCCTTTACTTTCTCTGTGGATGTGAAGGCATTTTTTTTTTGGCAAACAAAGACAGTCTTGGTAAATAGTTCCGCTAATAGTGCAGAAAACTGAACAAAGCCCAGTTCTCTTATTCTCTGGGCTATCGTGTAAAGAGTTAAAAAGCAATACAACTTGGATATAGAGGCTGAAGCAACATCACTGAACAAAGGCCGTGGCTCAGTATGTTACCTGACCCAGCTCCTTTGCCAGAAGCTGCTGCTTTGGTGTCAGAGTCAGCATGGGAAACATGCATCTGGCTTTGTTGCCTGAGTTCAGTCTGGAAAAATATTGTGACAATCTGTAATTGTCACAATAAAATTAGCCAGAGTTCATCTCTAAGAGCCTTTGGTCAGAATAGTGAGGAAAAAATGTCTCTGGGTCAGAAAGCAACTGCAAATTGACATGCCTAAAACCAATTCATCAAAAGTTCTAAGAATCTATTGGTTAAAATAAAATACGATTGTGCTTTTTCTGATTTGGATCCAGGATCCTGAAGTTGAATCGGTTCTGCAAATATGGTACTTGAATATATGTGTCACAGCAGGAGGCTTTTGATATCTGCACACAACTGTCTGCAGAACAATTTCTCTGTGAAAGACTGTTTTTGCTGACAACTTTTTCCAGTTTATGACATTTTCTGGTGCAGCCTTTTTTGCAAGTTTTGCCTTTTATTAAGAAAGAAGTGAGTGTGCTTGCACAGCTGAGAAATTCTAATTCCTAGAATAAAGACAGAAATATTTACTGCAGTATGGAACTAACTCCTTGCAGTGTAAAATTTAAAGATTTTTTTTCTTTTAATGGAAAGTTTAATGATATTATTCTAAAGGAAAACTGGCAATGTTCTATGCTGCTGCCGTTAAACCTTTTAATGAATGAGGAAACAAATAAATTATTGACAGGTGAAAAGACCAGTTAGTAGCAGCTCAGGCAGAGTCATTTAAATCAGCATTTGCTGTCATGTTAGAAACGTAAAAGCCACTTCAGAAAGAGAAGCCTGTGACACTTCTATGAATTTATGATCTGCCAAGAAAATTATTCTTTGGAAGAAATTTGCCACTTTGAAGAAGCACTATTAGTGTTTGCTAATTTCTTTTATTTTTGTTTATGTGCACTGAAATACAGTACAGAGGGTTCTTCTCACAAATTAGGTTTACATATTCTTACTTAGTATAAGGTGTTTCCAAAGACAACTGTTTCAATGCTGATCAGCCAGTCCAATTATCTCACTTTCCTTCTTGAAGAGATAGAATTTTTTTTTTGAACAAGAACACACTATTCTTCAACCAAATGCCTTCTTGCATGCAATCAGTTGTTTTTTGTTGTATGCCTCTTACACAGTCTCTGTGTTTGTCTGGGGTGTGAATTCAGAGCCGTGAAGAAATGCTAGGTGCAGCAGGAGACCACGCTGCTGGTGTACAGCATGGAGGTTTTCCCTAATGTAATGGGGCTGAGACCACTTGGTGCTTTTTCTGGATGAGTGGACATAGAGTCTTAACTATTTGGGAGGTCTGCATGACTCTGAAAAGGCGTTGTGCTCGGTTGCTGTTATTTAAGGTTTACAAAGACCTTGTTTGCTTTTGTAGAATACGAATTTAAATTACTTTTATCCTCAAAATAGTACTTATTTACTCATCCATAAAATAAAAGGGTACAGTAAATTAAGTCCAGATGAATTTTTATATCCTTGTTCACTCTGCTTCATAAAATTGTTATGGTAATGCTTACTGTGAGGTTAGCATTCTGTGAAGAGGCGTGGGTATGGAAACAAGAGCAAAGAATGGTGGACTGTCTCTGTATCCTGAGTTTTTCAACTTTCTGTATTGTTACGTTGTATTGCTACATAGAGAACCCTCTCCCTCAACTCTGTTATCACTGGGACAATTCCTTTTCCAGTTTCCAGGGAAGAAGACATGGTTTTACATTTGCTATCCTGGAGGTGGCAGCTCATGTGCTGCTTGGAATCACACAGAAGCTTGTCCTTTGATAAATCAATTCCTAGGATGTTTACTGTTATAGCCTCTAATATCACCCTCTGCATGGGCAGTTCACATAGGACAGGCAAGCAGAGCGTAGTACCTTTGCCCTTTTAGGAGTCCGATTCAGCTGTCAGCTGCTTTCCAGCCAACCATTCCTCCATGGTCTCCACCAGGCAGAAAGAGCTAGCTAGAAAGAATGTGGCAACTCAGATGGGGTGCCCACCTAAACATGTAGCAGTTCAAGTCTCTGGCTGCAATGAGTGCCTGAGTCTGTTGTTGCTAGTGAAGTTTCACCTACATGAGGTTTGAGCCGGTGAGTGATTTGCTCAGTCTGGTGGCAGAGCTCAAGGAGGTGGCGGAGAGATAAAGGACCATCAGGAAGTGTGAGCAGGAGATAGATTGGTTGAGTATCTCTCTGTGAGAAAGGCACTGGGGTGACACTCCCCAAGCCATCCCTGTGGTGGACCCTCCCCGTAGCCGTAGTAGAGCAAAAGGAGCCAATTTGAGAGAAGAGGAGGAATGGAAACTGGTCCCAGCTCAGAGACACAGACAGTTCCCATGCTGACCTACCTTGGTTCCCGAGGTGCCTCTCTGTAGTAGATCTGAAGCACTGGAACCTGAGGGAGAGGTGAGTGAAGGTGCACTGGGAGGTCTACCTGCAAAGCTGTCTAGGGTGAGGAGGTCAGCTCCACATCTCAAGACTGCCTCCACCATAAGGGAAAAAGAAGTGGTCGTCGAAGGCAACTACCTTCTGAGAGGAATGGAGGGCTCTGTATGTCAGCCTGACCCTACCTGTAGGGGGTTAGGGATATTTCTAGAAAACTCCCCAGTCTGATCTGCGCCTCTGATTATTAATAGTTCAGGATGTCAGTGATGAGATCACTGACATTCTGTAATCACTGATATTCTGATCACTGATATTCTATAACTGAGGTGTGAGGGGCAGAGTGGTGAGGCCAGACTGTTTTCAGCAGTGTGTGGAGACAGGACAACGGGAAATGGCCTGAAACTGAAACATAGGAAGTTCCACACAAATGTGTATAAGAACTTCTTTACAGTGAGGGTGACAGAGCACTGGAACAGGCTGCCCAGGGGGGCTGTGGAGTCTCCTTCTCTGGAGATGTTCAAGACCTGCCTGGAGGCCTACCTGTGCAACCTGGTGTAGGGAACCTGTTTGGCAGGGGGGTTGGACTCGATGATCTCTGGAGGTCCCTTCCAACCCCTACAATTCTGTGATTCTGTGATTCTGTGACAGAATCCTGAGGATTATCAAAAATGATTTTGAGGCATTGGAGCGGTTGTTGATGGAACTGGCATACAAGTCATACTTTCTTCTATTCCTGATGTGGCAGGGAAGGACACTGAGAGAAGCAGGAAAACCCATCTTACCCACACATGGCTGGGAGGCTGGTGCAAATACAAAAATTTGGGGTTCTTAGATCAGGGGGTGGCGTACTCAGCACCTGGTCTGAGGTCTGCTGATAGGTCTCAGCTGTCTCAAGGGGGGAAACGGATCATTGCCCAGGAGAGCAGAACTTGGAGAAGGAAGTTTATACTAGATATGAAGGGGAAAGGGAATGAAACCAGGCCTGCTAAAAATGAGTATAGAGGAGCGATAACGGGATTGGAAGTGAGGCAAGGGGCTCATCTGAAGTGCATTTGCACCAATGCATGCATCATGGGCAACAAACAGGAGGAGCTGGAAGCCACTGTGCAGCAGGCAGACTGTGACTTAGTTGCCATTACAGAAACATGGTGGGATCACTCCCATGACTGGAGTGCTACAGTGGATGGGTACAAGCTCTTCAGAAAGGGTAGGCAAGGTCTTTCTACTTAACAGGCAAACTTCACCATAAAATGAAGAGAATATGCAAACTAAGAGGGGAGTATGTATGTAGCCAAATTGGTACAAAATCTTTCAATATGAGACAACAAACATGCGTGAGGCCATACTCTCTGAATTGGAACCAGAATTCTTGAATACCCCTGCTTAGAGTAAGGTGAAACAATATGCAGAGGTGCACACACAGTCATCAGTGTTAATGATTGTCTGTATGCTACAGTTACTCAAAAAGTATTGGTGTGGCAGTGAGGTGATGGACTCTACTGTAGTTGCATCGCAAAATCATGTATTATCTGTGCTTTTACACTCTACAGACTTTTATACCGGTGCTAGCTTAGCCTGGTAGTTTTCCACTGTTCTCTGTATCCCAAAGCTGCTTATGCAGAGCAAGTGGTTCACAATCAAGTTTGGCACAAGTGGTCACAATTCCCTGACAGCTGTTGCTAAGTTGTAGTTACTTTCTCCTGTGCATTCCGGGCTTGTTCACTTCTCCCAGGGTTTCTTACTGACCAAGGTGAGAATGCTGCCATCCTTGCTCACCAATGGGGATGTCCTTGGTTCTCAGCATTGCTTTTTCATGCTGTTTATCTTGCTTCACAGCTTCTGCTCTGAATAGTCTTTCTTGTACCCCCACATATTTGCACATGGATATCCCTGAAATATTCATACTCTTAACACTTAGAATCTATCTTAACTAAACTATACAGGCCTAAGGAACAGAAATAAGCCTCACAACTTTTAACAACTACATGATTTAAAACCTTGATGGGTGAGGCACTGGAAAAGAAGGGGACAGACAAGTTAGCAGGGTCTGTGGTGATAGAACAAGGAGAAAGGGTTTTAATCTTAGGTATAAGGAAAAATATTTTACAGTGTGGGTGGTAAGGCACTGGAACAGGTTGTCCAGAAATGTGGAGGATACCTCATCCCTGGAAACTTTCCAGGGAAGGCAGGTAAGGCCCTGGAAACCTGATTGAGCTGTGGGTATCCCTGTTCGTTGTAGGGGAGTTGGACTAAATAACTTTTGAATGTCCTTTCCAACACCAAGGATTCATGATTCTAGAATTCTACAAACGTTATGAGAGATACAGCTCTTAAGAAAACAAAATAGATCTTGCAATTACTTAAAAATTTATGAGAAGAAAACAACAAAAAGAGAAAACTGAGAGAAAGGGAGAAAGAATGTGAGTCAATGACGGCCACCAAGAAGGTGACCACACAAAGTCCTTCTTGGGCATCCTTTTATACTTGTTAGGTTTGCGGGTACATTATCCCAGGGTCGTATATAGATGAGTTTGCAATAACAAGTATGCCAAAAGCAATTTGGTGGCCAAAACTTTCTTGTAGGAAGGATAGGCCAGTTTGTCAGTGAAGCAGGAATTATCATGTAGAGGACAGCATACCACAGTCACTGATATTAGCCTTTTACTAGATGTCACAGCAAAAATCTTGCACTGCAGCTGTTTGAACCATTTCTAAAGTCAGAAAGTGTTGGGTTTTTTTCGGTCCTTTACAGGAACATAAAAAATAAAAATCTCTAGTAGTAAATTCAATTCAATTCTCACTAAAGCATTCCAGTAAAAGGTTGCTCTCTTAAGGATGGATGGAAGAGACTTGTTCTGTGTCAAGTTTATGCTTTGTCATTGGGGTATCTTGGAAAGACATCTCTTACCTTCTGTTCTACTGTGATTTAATTACTTTAGTTATTTTGAACTATTCTCTTTCATTCCTAATAGTTTTCTCACATAGAAGCATGGCTCCCAGTCTCTTAATCAGGATCAGTTTTCATCTTCTTTGTGGTATAGGCCAGTTCAAGAGACAGCATGGCTAAACTAGCGTAAAGCTTTTATTCAAATGTCTTGGTGTGACATAATGCCTGCCTTAGAGGAATATAAAGTATTTGGGATACTCTGCTTTGGTTGGGAGCTCTGCATGAAAACAGATGGAGTCACAGTGGAATGCAGGGCACTTTCTGCTGCTTCTGTCAGCCTAGTGTCCTTCTTTGCCTAGGTACAAGTTGTCTTAAATTCTGGAATAACACCTTCACAGTCATCACAGCTTGTCACAATATTTGTAGGAATTTTCTGATTGTTTCTGTAGTAAAGATGGGGGCTAACAGTAAAGAATTGCATAAGATAAATAATAAATGGGCAAAAAAAGGCAGATGGAATTTAGTGTAAACAGAAGTTAAGAAGTGCATATAGGAGAGCAAGACCCAAATTCCATACAATTTTATACATTCCTGTGCTACGCAAGGCATATTTTGGATGTTAATAGATCATTCCATCAAAATCAGTTTAGCACTTAGTAGTTGTCCAGAAAAAGAAAGGAATTGAGATCTTAGTAGCAGTGTGTAATTCTTCACTTGCCTAAACCTTGTTTATTGAATGCAATTTTTATTCCCTACTAGTAGAACCATATAGTAGGCCTAGAAATTTATTTGTGATTTTGTTTGTTTCTGCTCCTGGATTGTTAAATCTTCAGTAGTCTGTATTTGAAATAGACAGTGTTTTCTTGCATGTTCTAAACTAAATTAATGTTGATGGAATGCCAACTTTTAGGTTTGTTTGGTTTTGTATTTTGTGAGAACTTGATTAAAGATCCAAAAAGAATGGAACTATGAAAGGAAATTTCATTGAAGTAAAAGATTAAAAGACCAGCCCTTCAGAGAAGGATTTGGGAGTCCTGGTGATGAAAAGCTGGACATGAGCAAGAAATGTGCACTTCCAGCCCAGAAGACCAACAGTATCCTGGGCTGCATCAGAAGAGGTATGGCCAGCAGGGAGAGGGACGTGTTTGTCTCCCTCTCCTCAGCCCTCATGAGGCCCCATCTGGAATACTGATTCAGGTCTGGGTCTCCTAACACAAGAAAGACATGCAGCTGTTGGAATGGGAGCAGAGGAGGCCACAAAGGTGATCAGAGAGCTGGAACACCTCTCCTGTGAAGACTGAGGGAGTTGGGATTGTTAAGTGTGGAAAAGAAAAGGATCTGGGGAAACTTCATTGCATCCTTGCAGTACTTGAAGTTTATAAACTCCCTTTTATTTTATTCCTTTGAGCTACAATTCACTGTTGCAGACAACACAATGTACATGTACTTTTCAGCCCAACTATTATCCTTAGTGCTTCCCAGCATCAGAGATCCTCCACAAATGCAGTGATAAACTGGCTTGAGGAAACTGAAAGCTAATGCCCTTCAGTAAAAACATCCCTGATGCTCTTATCTTCTCCATGGTCACAACGATGCACTGAAGTTATTTGTCTGATTTCAGCAGAACAAAATTTTAAAATAATACAGCAATAATGAAAATGGGCAGTGAGATCAGGAACATTAAGGGAAACCCATCAAGAAGTACAACAGCACAAATGGGATGATGCACTTTAAAAACAACAACAACAACAAACTCAAGAACAAAGGTATTAAGAGAGCTGGGATGTTGAAGAAAGCATTCAGATCATGCCCTCAGGTGATTTAGATTATTTACCATGTAAAATACATTTTCTTCAGTGAGTTTACCTACGGTGTGGAGCTATATTCAAAACTTAATCAGATTTTATTGGTGCTTACTACTTTTCTTGAAGTTTTACAGTTTTGATATCAAATTTTTGAGCTCTTTAAAAGTGCAACTTTTTGCAACTATATAGATAACTTGAAACTCGATACTATGTCTTGGAACTATGTCTATGCTATATCAATAAAGGCAGAATTTTAAAACTGATTTTTAAAATGCATCACAAGGCTAAGGTCCAGTTTCTGATTGGTGGGAGCCCAGACTTTGCAGCAGAAGAAAAAGCGTATTTCCAATTTTAAGTTCCCCAGTACAAGATAGAGATTGAGAAAACATGTTCAATGAATCGTAGAATAATCTGAGTTGAAAAAGACCTTCAAGATTATCAATTCTAACCGTCAACATGACCTACCAAATCCCTTCACGAAACCAGGTTTCTTAGTACTACTTCCACCCATGACTTGAATACCTCCAGGGATGAGAACTTCCCTGGTCAGCCTGTTCCAATTCTTTACCATCTTTTCCATGAAGAGAGAACACCTGAGAACTTTCCTGGTAAGAGAACAAAAAACTTCCTCTAAACTTATCATAGAATCATAGAATCACAAGGTTGGAAAGGACCTGCAAGATCATCTAGCCCTACTGTCCTCCCATCACCATTGCTACCACAAGCTACTAAATCATATCTTGTAGCTCCTCATCCAGACGCCTCTTGAACACTGCCAGGGACAGCAACTCCACCACCTCCCTGGGCAGCCATTCCAATGCCTGACCACTCTCAACATCTTTCCTGTAGTGAGGGGCCCAAAACTGAACACAGTACTCGAGGTGCGGCCTCACCAGTGCTGAGTAGAGGGGGATGATCACCTCCCTGCTCCTGCTGGCCACACTATTTCTAATGCAGGCCAGGGTGCTGTTGGCCCTCTTGGCCACCTGGGCACACTGTCGGCTCATGTTCAGCTGAGCATCAACCATCACCTCCCAGGTCCCTTTCCTCTTCACACTCATCCAGCCACTCAGCCACCAGCCTGTAACGCTGCATGGGGTTGTTGTGCCCAAAGTGCAGGACCCGGCACTTGGCCTTGTTGAAACCTCATCCCATTCACCTCAGCCCAGCGATCCAGCTTATCTATATCCCTCTGAAGGGCCTCCCTACCCTCAAGCAGATCAACACTACCTCTGTGAATTAACTCAGTCACCTCGTCTAGGTTGTCAATAAAAATACTGCACAAGATGGGCCGCAGCACTGACCCACTTGTAATGGGTCGCCAGCTGGACTTAACTCCATTAAGCACTAGCTGTTGGGCACGGCCCGGTAGCCACTTCCTTACCTAAAGAAGGGTAAACCTGTCCAGGCCACGGGCAGCCAGTTTCCCCAGAAGAATACTGTGAGTGACCTTAGTCCTGTTTTAAGCAGGGATCAGAGCAGGTGATCCTCAATGATCACCTCCAAACTGACTTACTTGATAAGCATATGCACTGGCTTCCATTTTCTCTCCATTTTACTTTTTGATAATGTTTTTTATTCAGGAGTGAAAAATAATTTAAAAAAATGTAGAGTGCCAAAGTGCCTTGAACATACTTTCTTTTTCTTTTCTTTTTCTTTTTTTTTTTTTTTTTTTTTTTTTTTTTTTTTTTTTGAGGCGGGGGGGGAGGGTGTGGAGTATTTTATAGTGGTTTTATTTTTGCAGCCTAGTTTTGCAAGCCAGGATTCTTAGCTGAGGAGGATGCTGCAATAATTTACAGTAATAACATACCGCTGTTCTATTACACTTGTCAACCGCAATACAAACAAGAGAAATGTGACTTAAAATTTGCAAGACAGTTACAATTTAAAAGTAATTTCTTTGAAACTGCATGTGTCTAAAAGTTGTCTAAACTTATTAATTTGCAAGGATTTATTCTGAAAGGTTTCTGGCATTCTTTCTTGTAGACAAACTTCTGGGTGGTCTTGGAATGCAGATCAGAACCTTGTAATGTATTTTTCGTTTGAAAAGTATTGCTTATATTAGGAAAGTCTATTCTGAACAATCATGAATAAGTGATCAGGCATTAGAAAATAAAGGTCATTAATTATATGAGTGCTTAAAAATAACTGTTTCAGAGACAAGAGATTGAACAAACACTGCAAGTAAGATACTAGTTTTCATTATAGCTGTAGAGGAAATAATTTAAAATTTGTTTATCCACAGAAACTGAATGGTCAGTCAAGCCATCTGAATTTCACTTCAGTTCATAAATCCTGTTCTGCCAAATAAAACTGGAAGTCCAGCCAATTCTATCAATGAGCTTTAGAGTGTATTAGTGAGCTTTTAGGGAAGGTCTTTGAGATGTGATTATAATGATCTATTATGATGATCTTTCCAGTGTCTGGATGTTGTATGAAATAGGACAGAGTCCTTGGTCCTCCTGGTTTTTCATTTGATCTGTCAGTTAATTTTTCAATCTCCTAGCACTGTGTGAAATCCTTCCACGCTAGCTCAGTGTCATTATTAGCTTTGTCCGTTGTAATTACTTTCAGACACTGTAACCTCTGTAACAGTGTAATACATTCAGGATATTTGAGGAATGGAGTAGCAGGTATCTGACTAAATTTGCTGCTGAATGTTCCTCGGTGAGGACTGATTATCTAACTCATTTTTTATTTTTTGTCTTTTATCTGCTTTTAATCACAAAATTTCCCTCCTGTTCTTCCTCTGTGAAATCTTACTATCTCTAAGAGCATTCACTTATGGGCTTTTGTGGAAGTGTATCCAAGTGTATTATACAAGCTGTGTCACTCTTAATGTACTTAATGATTTTTTTTCAGAGATCTGGTAGATATCTGAGCTAGGGCTCTCCACTTACAGAAGCTTACTCTGTTCTTTACAGGACTGCAATATAGGGTAGGTAAAAACACCTGCTAAAAACTATCATGGAAGCAGTTTTCAGTGAAGCAAGCATCAAGGGATTAATTCTTCCACTTCAATTCTATACAGTAGGCTGCATATATACATGTGCTGAAGAGTCTCTTTTTCTGTAAAGTGAAGAATTGTCATTAGGGCTGAAATCAACAACACAGACTTAGCTGTTGCTGTATCAAATATTTCAGCACTTGTCTTTTTTTTGTCTATCTGCCAAGATATCCTAAACAGTCAGGCTTTGTTGAAAATGTGACACTTTGCACTGAGTAGTGCAAAAGAGCAACATTTGGAAGTGATTAGTACAAAGTAGAAGAAACTGAAATTCAAGTTACTGTTTTTCAGGTAAGGATTCTAACCTCCACATTAGGAGATGGATGGAATGTTTCTTTCCTTTTTTGTTTCTGCTAATAAAATGAATTTGAGGTTAAAAGACTGTTCCTGAGCTGTTTAAACTACCATCCAGAAAAAGGAGATGCTGTTTTCTACGTTTCACTAAAGATTTACTTTTTGAGAGTGACATTTGGAAGTGCTGGTCCTTAGGAAGTTTTGTGACCAGCAAACTGTATGGAAAGGGTGCATCTCTCAAACATCTCATCACCTGACTATCAGTTTTTGCGCACTGCTGGAGAGGCGGGAGGTATTTTCACATTATGGAAAGGGGAGATTCCATCAGAGATTATTTTTGGATGGAACAGCATGAAGTCTATTCTGTGGGAGCATACTGACAGTCTTCTCTATCAGGCACAATATCATAGTGATAGGACAAGGAGTAATGGCCTAATATTTGTACATAGGAAGTTCTACACTAACACGCAAAATAACTAATTTTCAGTAAGATGGTGGAGCACTGCAATAGGTTGCTTTGAAAGACTGGGAAGTCTCCTTCTACAGGGATATTCTAGACCAGTCTGGACACCTACCTGTGTGACTTGTTGTGGGGTACTTGCTTTAACAGGAGGGATGGGCTTGATCTCTTGAGGTCCTTTCCACCCCCTGTAATTCTGTGATTTTTGGACTTCTATACTTCATCACTACCAGTGCACCCAGCTGGAAAGAATTATAGTGATATTTTCCCATTCTTAGACAAAAGTGAATTAGAAGTAAATAATGTGTGAGCTGCCATGAAATCTAGCTATTTTTCCAGCAGAATTATTCTTGAAAGTTTATTAGGCATTCATTTCTAACGTATTTTTATGTCTAAGGCCACAGAGGTAAAAACAATTAGAAAAATACGGATTATAAATGTCACATCTTTCAATTACAGCATTCTTACACTGAATAATCTATAGACACTGAAAATACTGATTAATGTGGAAGTAGCCTGGAATTCTTCAATTTTCATAAATATATTTCTTGACTTAAAACTCCATGGCACTCAGTCTGAAAATTTATGTGACGAGTCATTTAGAAAGAAAAATATATTGTTTCTGTCCTGTGTATGTAAATAAAACGTTCTAATCAATAATTAGTAAATCATGACCTTTGTCTTTGTTACAAGCAGTGTTTAATTCATGTTAATGCGTAAAGCTAAAGGGATGAAATGTATTACATGAAATGTATGGCTCAGAAGGGGATAAATAAATTATGAGAAGTGGTTAGGCATGCTCTTTGTGAATAATTTCTCAGTGTTTTGCCCAGAAGCTCTGCAACACCGAAAGACAGAAATTCTTCTACAGAGCTAAGTAGAGCATATGATTTAAATTTTCACAGCTTTTGTTCTTCCATTCATTTTGTATCTCCTTACAATAGCAGTACTCTTGAGGACAGAGAAGATTAAGTTCCTCATTTTTTCATCGTAGTAAATTTCATTTGTTATTGTAAACTGTTATCAAGATGGACAGATGCGTCTTTTGTCCTGTCATATTGATGGCAGCCCTGATTTTTCAGGTGGTGCAACTTTGCTCAGTTTTTTTGTAATTTCCAGTATTTTCCTCAGGATATATAAAATCATCAAGGTGCTGAAGAAATCGAATTACTGTTTGCTAGAGACTATAAGCTTGGATTATTTTTTATTAAAATAAAGGGTTGTTATAGGAATAGGACATGTGAGAGCAGACCTCTGCTGTACAGTGACACTGCTGACTTTGAGGGTATTTGCTTGTGTATCTGGGAGATATGCTACAGCCCCAGTATCTCTTCAGTTAGATGATCTCATTAGTTAGCAGTGCAACAAAAAGAAATCTCATTCTTTTTCTCTTCAAAAGTCAAAAATAAAAAGTAGATTTCTCTGATTTTCCATATTTAGGCAGATGAGAAGAAAGAAGAAACTAGACTTCCATGGCTATGGATTTATAAAAGCGTAGTGGAAGGTAACAAACAGGCAACATCTCTCATGACAGTGTTGAATTAATCATTGTATTAAAGTCTAATCAGTGTATTAGTCACTTAAGCCATGTATTTAAAAAATGAAATGGAAGCTGAGAATATACAATAATTCAGAGCTTGGCTAGAGAAAGACTAGTAGATGATCTCATTAACAGAAGTCTAGCAAAGGATATATACAAAAACAGGCATAACTGTAATATTTGGAGCTTGCTTTTCTGCTGGATACTAGAATGAACAGCACTGTCTGGTGCCCTACAAGAGCTGGAGGAGTTAAAGAGGAAGCAGTTCACATTGGAACAAGGCACGTGATGTTCATTTGGGCTGTGAAATGTCTGCATCTCTTTAGAGATTAATCTCTTTGGGCAGGGATATGTTATGCTTGGCAATTTTCACCTGCTGTACAAATTGATGTACCCATACAATACTACAGAAGATAATATCCAAGTAATTCACTTTAGCAAGGAAATCAGAGAGCTGAGCAGCTTGGCTCGGTGAGGAAGCATGTTCTTCTAAGGACATTGTCCTTTAAAACAATCCTTAGCAATGGGTGAACATCAAAAAACTTTAAAAGTTCAATTTAGTTGAGATAGCAGCAGCATCTGAATTAGCTACGTCTACAAATATGGACTGGAAATTTGGTTAAGCAGATTGTTATATACTGTATGATATCTAATGCTTCCTGTGTTTAATTTTTTTTTTTTATTTTTTTGATGTTATGCTTCTGCGTTACTTCATAATGAAGCAGGTTTTTGGAAGAAACAGCCAGTGTATAGTGCAGTATAATTAAAATGCTAATTCTAAGACGTGAGCTGGCAAAGTCTCATAAAGTAAAATACAGTTTTGAAAATCATCTACCACTGCCAGGTAGACCCAAATTTTCTTGAAGATAGTATTTTATTTGATTAGTACATCAATATCTCGATGCATACTGAATTAATATGTAATTTTTTTCACTATGAGATAATATCCGCATTTTACTGTGTTTCACGTTATGAACTGAGAACTGAAGAAATAAAACAAAGATAATAGACAAATTTATCAAGATCCTGTGTGTCTAACGGAGGCTGGACTCTGAGACAATGCAATTGAAAACACAGGGCCATCTTTTACAATTTAGAGTAGTTATATTAGTCATATTCTCAATAATTTTCTTACAATTATGCAAGATACTTAATCCAATATATCTGGTGAAGCTGTATATCTATATATATCTCTCTCTCAACAATGCATACCCAAAAATAACTGTCCACATTTCAAAACTATTTCTGAAAATCATTTGCAGCACGTAAATATATCAGTGGGACAGCAAGGAAATTCTTCAGATGCGAAGTGGCTTGTAAAATACTTACAAAATATTCAACAAGATTAAAAAAATTGAAGAGTGGTGGGTGAATATTCTATGTCATTACCAGGTACTAAGTGGTTATAGAGATGCAGGATTGGGTCCTGAAAGAATTCAGTAGAAATGTACAATGTTTTTTTTCTTCTGTTCAGCTGGCCAAAAGTCCCATTTCCTTGAGATTTTCTTAACACAAAGAATTCCAGGGTATGGTACGACTCTCGTAATTTTAGCACATGTCTTAGGAATAAAATATGATGTGACTTCATTCAAGGTGCCTGTTGATAGTTTATGAGGACATGTAGTTTCTTCTTTGTTCAGGTCAGAGCTCATTATGTCCAAAGTAATGCAGGGTTCACCAGGGATGGAAAACTGTGCCTAGAGACTTAATGACATTATCTTATTTCAGGAAAAAAATTGTTTTTCGTTGACTTTATTTATGGGTAACTGAGGTATTTCAGATGTGCAGAGGCCAAGTTGCTGGTTTGTCAAGAAGTATTTGCAAAGAGATGAGAAGTACATGTACCTGTGTTTTTAGGAGACAGTCCTAGGAAAGAAAAAACATTTCTTGTTTTGAAATGCTCTTTGTTCTACCATGAAGTCTAAACAAGCTGGGTCTTGTTTTCTTCTGCCTAAGAAGCAGGACCTTGTGTGAGAAGACTGGTGTTTTGTTGAGTAACTCCATGAAGAGCTGGAATTGGCTTTTTCTGTCCAGTATCACTCAGGAGTGTGAACTCCACCATTACATGGCCACTACAGATCAAGCAGTCACCAATCATGATGCCACCAATCAGTTTACCTGTGTTTGGTGAGCAGCAGGTACAGCATTGCATTCCCCCTGTCTGGGCTGTCTGTTCCTTGGCTTTAGGAGTTATCTTTCTTTCAGCCGCCTCCTGGATTGCCTACAGCTCTCTTTTCTACCTTTCAAGCAGTTATCAGGGTGTTTGAAATTCCCCACTAAGACAAGAGCTTGCATTTGAGATGCCTCCTGTAGCTGAAGGAAGAAGGCTACATTTAGCAGGCAGTGCTTGATCAAGTGGCTTGTATTAGACCCCAGCCACAACCTCCCTTTGTAGTTTTAGTCTCTAATTCTCATCCATAGGCTTTTGATTTGCTTGTATCTATTTTTTAGGGACAGCTCTTCACAATCAATTTTTTTTTTTCTTGACATGGAGGGCAAAGCTTCCTCCTTTCTGTCCTTTTTGAACAGATTGTTGCCATTGGTAATCACATTCCAGTAATGGGAATCTTCACACCAGGTTTTGGTGACAGCAACTACATCAGGATGTTCTGTTAGAACAGGGGCTTCCAGCTCCTCCTACTTATTTCCTAAGCTGCATGTACTGGTGTAGCTGGGCCCTCAGCCTTTATACCTTCTTGGAAAATAACTCCTTAATTCCCTTGAAGCATTTTTCTGAGTTTCCCTGTTGCCTTCTCTTATTGCTTTAGTGGTTCCTGGCTCATCATCATAAGATTTCACATGGCAGCAGGTTGAGGGCCCCTTCTAGAACCATATCCCTCTAACCTACTATTGTGTCTCACACTATGGCTTCGGCAGGCTCACTATCAGCCCCCACCCTGTCTTTGAACCTAATTTAAAGCCCTGCCAACAAGCCCTGCTAGCCTTTGCTTACGGATCCTCCTCTCCTTTGAGAAAGGCGAACCCCATCTGGTGCATTTGACTGCACTGACTTTTAGGCTGCTCTGTTGTTTAAAATTCAAAGTTTTTGCAGCAGCAGCAGCCATGATGCCAGGTGTTTGTCAGTAGGATCTTTCCATTCCTTTCATTGTTCTTGCCCAGTACAGGAAGCAGATAAGAAGATGATCTGTGCCCTCAGCTCCTTCAACTGATGTCCCAAGGCTCTGAAGTCCTTTTTGATGCCCTTTGGAAATGCTTTTAGCTGCTTCATCACTCCTCATGATAAGAGAATTGGCCCAGCGTACTGGACATTCATTTCCCTGCAGGGTGGTGTCATCTACAACTAATACCCTTGTCTTTTTCTATGAGAGTATAGCCTTGATACTTCTACCAAACTGCAGAGTTTAGAGATCTGCACTATCTCTTTTTCTTGTCTTCAGCTGGTTGAAAAACCTCTTTCTGATTCCAGGAGCTCTTATGTAAACATTAGTCATATCTTTAAGTATCTATTTGTGTCCTCTTATACTTGCATTCAGTGTGGGAATTCCAACGTTTTAAAACTTTACACCTCACAGATTAGTAACTGTAAACAATTCTGGGTGAAAAGTTTTCTTAGACAAATAATTGAATTTGCTGATTTGCCAGAAGATCATTCTTTTTCATCCTATTGTTTGGGTTTTGACTTGCTTTGTTTCCTGATTATGAATTCAGTAACTGGGACTCCTTATTCAGCCGAGGAAATCCCAAAGCAGTCTGTATCAACAGGAGTTCCACATTTTAGACCAGTTGAAAGGTTAATGCTAAGCACTGGGCTGTGCAAAATAGAGAGGCAGACATTTGGATCTGGGAATCTCATTACTTCCAAGGAAGGAAACCAAGGCATGGATGAATTTCCTATTCCTAGCCAACTGCATTTTAGAGTTATGTTTTGATTTGAGATGAACGTTATCTAATCACAATTTTCTGCCCTGAATTTTCTTCCTTCCTTTCAGGAATGTACACATAATGTACCTCAGGATAATTTTATTCACACTTTTCCTGAGTCACTAAAACTCTAACAGAACTCCTTTACAGTCAGTGGTGGAATATGTTTACAAATTATCTTAATATAAAAATCCCCTTCCCTAACAACATTCTCCCTAATTTGAACATGCGTTCAAGTGGATCATGATTTAGAAATACATTTTTTAATTCTTGAAACAGTTTTATTAAAATGTATTGAGGCTAATTCATGAAGTTTTTCTATTTTTTGTGCACACAGGAAGAATCTGTAAGTATTATGTCTGGTTTCTGAATATTTTGTGATAGCACAGTGTGCTTTGCTACCTTGCTTCATCCCTTGTGATTCTTAAACCCACTGACTAATGTCAGCCAAATTTACAGATAGGGACCTCAAAGGTAATTAGGTTTTGACAGGTATTGCAGAAAAGGTGGCTGGATAAAGGAGAAAGTTGTTACATACATCTTGGTATATAAAAATAAGCTGGCACAAAAATACTGATCAGAATATTTAATGAGTATGTGCCAATTCTTCAGTGCTGAAGAAGCATTAGTTCTGTACCTCTACAGAACCTAAGAATGGGTTTTGTTAGCTTTTGTGCTTTTTCTTTGAAATAGGAGACATTCATTCACATCTTCACCCTAAACTTGACTGTCTTTTCTCATAATGTGCTGCAGTAAATCAGAAGCTATGTGCAGGATTTGCTGGATTAAATTCTGTAGCCCAAATTAATCCATGCTCCAGATTTAGGTAGTCAGGATGATTTTGGCAAGGAGATCTTTGTTCTAGATTTGCTTATTTTTTAAAGAAGATGAAAATTCGTTTTCATTCATTTTATTAAGCACTGCTAGAACACAAGATAAAATTATTTTAAAATAACTAAAATAGGATACAGGTATGTGAAGTTTTTCTGAGCTTCATCTACTAATGTATTTGCATTAAAGTGTAAATTTTGGCATCACAGAAATGTAAGCATATTCTTCCAAGTAGAATCAATACTTCAAAGAGTTGTCATCTTCTTGACATGATGTCTGATACTATATACAAAATTAGAAGGAAAGGACTAATTGGAAAACAGCAAACAGACTGAAACTTTTCTTCTATACATAAGGTGGTGGTGTTTGTTAGTCCAAGGACATCTTCTAAGAAAAACTTATTTTCTATTATACCAACTGTGCTCTTGTTAGCTCATTGCCAATATTTGTTTTAAATAAATACTTTTGGTGAAACATGAAAGAATTAGTGTAAGTAACAAAGCCAAACTAATACAGTTTTTGTTCTGAGGCACATAGTTACTTGTTCATATTTACTGGTTCATATTAGTCCTGCCTCTAAAAAGGCTTTGTTCTTCCCTGTGTGGCCTAATCTTTCATGAATACTGGTATCATTTTCTGAAAATGACATTAAAAAAAATATAAACACGTGGAGTTTTTAAGCCACCATGTTCACTAATCACAAAGTCAATAAATAGTGTGAGAGTCTAACTTCTTGTTTTGATGGATCATGAAAAATCAGCTACTGACCATGTGAAGAGACTTGAAAAAACTACTGATCTAAACCAACTACTGATTTAAAAAAAATGTAAGAACCATCTCTAAAGAAAAGCAGGGTTTTTTTTCCGTATTTCAAATAATTCAAGAGTTCATTTATTAACATCCCTCCCCCAGTCCACAGGAACATCAATTACATTGATCTAAATCTTCATATTTGTGCAACCTGATCTTAAAGCTCTTCAGTAATGCATATTACTTCACATCCTTTTCCAAGGTTTATTGTTACCATTTTATCCTATCTGCTGTGGTCAGAGAGAAGAATTTTTCTCCTTCTCTTCTACAACAGGAACAACAAATTCAATTATTTTATTTTTCCAAGAAAACTATAGTATTTTCTCATATTTGAATGAATAAGTTTATCTGATAAGCCATTTCCTATACTTTCATCTGATGCTGCTTGATTTTGTTCTTTGTTTTTGAATTGTGTACTGAGAACTGAAAGTAATTGTGTCACTTGTCACTTTCTGATGCTAAGAGGGGCATAGAGTATAGAGTATTCTCACACATTTCTCATAGCATTAATGTTCTTTCCTCCTTCATTTCCTTCCTTCTTTCTTTTTCTTTCCTCCCATTTCATCCTTTTTTGCTTCCTTTTCTTCTTTCCTTTTTTTATTTCTTTCTTCCTTCATTCCTTCGTCTCCCATCTACTTTCCATCCTTTTTTACTTTCTTTCTTTCTTTCTTTCTTTTTTTTTGAGAGGATGCTGTTTCTTATTTTTATTTGCCTTGTGACTCAACCCTCAGATCATTTTTAATAGAACTTTTAAATCATTTTTTGAGTAAAAGAAAAATGTGTGGAGAGATACAGTCCTTTTGGTCCATTGACACCTGAAAGGTAAGACATAGGGTGTTAGAGTGCCAGAAATTTCCAAAAGGGAGTAATCAACAATACAACTACCATCTTTGGTTCCCAGCAAGGAGCGATGGCTGTGAATCTCAAGAGTGTTCAGGCTCTATGGATTCTTTTTATTGATCCTTAAGTCTATGAGATCATAAATGTTGTATATAATCAGGAAAAATAGCAGCCCCTAGCCTGTGGTTTTAATCACAGAATTGTAGTGGTTGGAAGGGACCTCCAGAGATTATCAAGTCCAACCCCCCTGCTAAAGCAGTCCCCCTACACCAGGTTTTATAGATAGGCGTCCAGATGGATATAAACAGAAACTTGTCCCAGTGTGTAAGTGGGGTATCACACAAAGGAAAATTACACATCCACTTAGCCTCGAACTTGATAGCATTACTTTTATGTCAAAAGTGAAGCTCCTGATTAATTTTACAAATAAGATTTCAGTGATTGCTTACATTGGTAGGAAGCAATGCTTCTGGTTTGCAATCTTATTCTGTTTATAGTGAGACCAAAGGGTTTAATGCTGCATAAATTTTCTATGAGGATGAAATAAAAAAGTTAACACGTGTAAACATCTACTTACATGATAGAAAAACAATGTTTTATGAGAGGCATTTTAGATCCTCATTAGGGGGACTCTGTCTCTCTAGTGTCTTCTATTTTTGTATTGTTATTTCCTACGGGCTAGCTATGACTTTGATAAAAATGTGAACATGAACACTCACCCCGATCCAACTCTTTTTTTTCTAAACATACTGCAGGTTAGTAAATGTGGAAGAGAAGGTTTACCTCACTCTTGCACACTTTTTCCTTAAACTATTATTGATGGCAAATCTGAGGTTGGGAAGCTGCAAATTACATATGTACACTTGTATATTTGTAGATGAATATGTTCTCTTTTAGTCCACATAATTGTACTTCTGCAGTAACCAACCCTTTTGTGTTTGCAGGAGTTTTCTAATGTTTGCATACACATGCACTCTAAATTTTTATTTAACAAAGGGCTAACACGGAGGATTAAGTGCAAACTATTTCATTTCATGAAGAGCAAATAAAGATCCTATGATTGCCTTTATTTTTTTTTTTATTTTATTTTTTTTTTAATGGGTACTCCATGAAGTTTTATGAAGGACCTGACTGTGAGGTCTTGTTTTTCAATCAGATCTTTGCCAAAAGTTGTATTGCCAGCTACAGTCTGGGTGGTGGTTTGTCTTGGCATTTTTGCAGTTGTGTTATTTAGCCTTTCCTTGCTTGCTGCTAGCCAGCATATTGTTTATCATCTCCATGATGATTGTAGACAGGGAATGAACTAATAACTATGAAACAGTGAGAGAAAAAAAGTTCCTACAGTCTATGGGTGTGGATGGAGTAGGCTCAGGAATAACAACATAATAAAAATTCATAGTAAGTAGCTGGTGTACAACCAGGATGATATCTATTCATCACTGCTATTTGAAAATTTTAATCTTCAGCTAAAGTTACTGTTCCTATCCAGTTATCTAAACTATGATTGCATCTCTGTTCAAACACATAGATTTGAGATATTATGAAAGCTGAATAACAGAAGGCTAAGGAATAAGCAAAATTTATCTTTTCCCTATAATATTCTAAATATTTAAGTCATTAAGTTCCATTGCTTTCTTGTGTTTCTTAATTTTCTTTTTTCAAAATGTTCTTTCACTTGGAAATTGAAGCCAATCTAAACACACTTAACTTTTGTCTCTTCGGTCATTGTTAGGAGATAGCAACAGTAACATCAGTGTGTACATTCTGTGTTCAGTCCAGCCAGTAGCTAGCTTCCTCTTCCTTAGTTCTAAGTGTGGCTTGTTCATGTTCCATTTCTTCTGTATTGAAAAAATGTAAGAAAACTGTTGTAGGTGATTTTGTAGCTCCAAATTTTAGATATAGCTCCAATGTACATTGATAGTAGAGGCTTAGATTTGAAAAATACCATTCATGCCTCTGACTGAGGGAACTTCATTTTGCATTACATGTAGTTCAGCATAATTTAGTAAACAGTGGACTTGCTAGTATGAAGTAGTTGACTACTTTAAACAGCTGTGCTTGCTTTGATTCCATTTTAAATAATGTTCAACAACAATCCAACAGAATTTGAAGTTCACATATCTTGTCAGTAAAACTTAAAATGTTTTTTAAAATCAGTTATTTACACTAAAACAAAATATGGCCTGGGATCAGCAGTTTAGCAGCTTCTTTTCTTC
Organism: Tympanuchus pallidicinctus; assembly: GCF_026119805.1. Classification (NCBI taxonomy): domain Eukaryota; kingdom Metazoa; phylum Chordata; class Aves; order Galliformes; family Phasianidae; genus Tympanuchus; species Tympanuchus pallidicinctus. The sequence goes on from NW_026294758.1 coordinate 36,940,156, forward strand.
ATAATAGTGAACTATAAAATCCCAGGGCTTTTTCTTTTCCATTTTATGATTTCTCATTCTATTACTTCAGAAACAAGTGCATCCTATTTATTATCTCAAACTGGAAAAAAATAAAATGAAAACAAATGCACACGTGGCTCTAGTAAACCACAGTGACTTCCAAAACGCATTACATCCTACTCTGAAATTTGTGTGCTTAACTGCAGCGTGAGAATAAGGAAAGTATGTATTCCTATGTACTCTGTATTGAGGGATGATCTGTATTTGAGAAGCACTGAAGAAGTAGAGATGGATAAAGATGAAAACCATGCGGTTTTCAGTGATGCCAACTTCCTGTTCACATAGTATGTCAACAAACTCCTGAATACCAAATATGCCATGATAAATACCATCTTTCTGAAGCAGCATACACCTCCAGCTGGAAGTGCTTGTTAACTTCTGATACTGAACAGCCTCTTTGTGTCCCTTCCTGTGAATAAATTACTGCAGCTTCCACCTATTACAGTGGCTGCTCTGAAAGTAATGCCTCCTATTTTACTGTGTTGTCCCATGACGTCAGAGGCAGATGGTGGTGGTATGGCAGGAGAGACTGAACCTTCCCACCAATACTCCATTACACACAGTTGTTGTGTGACAGATGGCAGAGGAGGGGCAGTCTGACAAAACAATATCTGACATGGAAGTGCATATGAAGCAAAGGTGCTCCCTTGAATTCCTCTGTTTGTTTGTTCTGTTTTGCATTTCCCCTCTTTGTTCTTGCTTTGGTCTGCAATGACAGTAGATTTGTTTTGCCTTTTCTTCTCATGTTTCTATACCCTTTCTGCTCTTTCTGTGAAACAAGCATTGCTCATACACTGCAACGCAGTTTATTTTCACAGGTTTCTTGGGGATAACTTCTTATTGGTAACATCTGCTCCAGCTTTGAGAGATATGAAAACTGAAATTCGAAGGGCATTTATTTACAACAATCTGCAAAAATCCAATAATGGGTTAGAAACAAGTTTTTGTGCTTGTTTGTTGTTTTTAAAGCCTTGACTAGCAGAAATGTCTTTGTTACGCACTGGAGGGGCATAATATCTGTGTCTGTGGAGTCTGAGGGTTAACTCTGTTTTGCCAGACAATGCAGATTTGTAGTTCAGTTGCAATAAGAATTTGTTATGGCTGTGAATAATATACAGAATATTTGAAAATACAGTGAGTATTACAGCTGATATCTGTACAGCTGATAGTGTCTGACAATTAATATTACTTGAAAGTTGTCATAGAGTGAACAATTAGTTCCAATAACAATTTTATTTTGTGCTGGTATGCTTTATTATGTAACACAATGCTGTGGTAAAATCATTTACTTCAGTCGTTGCAATAGCCAGTCTAAGGACACCTCAGGATTCATTTCAAATTTAATCCCCTTTTCAGTTCCTGGTTGGCTTACTGTAGGTTACTCATTTATCTTCAAGAAATATTTTTAAGGAAAAAAAACTTTTTCATATCTTTCTTTTGTGGCATATCCCCCACCTATGTTTCTAACCAAAGGCATTTTTGGTTAGTGATACAAATGCTTATTGAGGATGAGGTAGATGTACTGCACAGCGATAATAAAATCACATGGTGCTTTAAGAAATTTTTAAATTCCATGGAGGATTTTTAATTTGAATTACAAGAGATTTTAAATTTGAATGAGCTGTGGGTGTAATGGAACTTTACTTTATAAAGACTATCAACTGAAAGACTAATCTGAATTATTTTCCCCTCAAAAGATTTTTTTTATATCATGTGGAACTTGACTATGTAGGGGGACTGAGGTTTCCACATGTACAGTGTTATGAAATATTTCTTTTCACAAGTACCCGACACCAAAGTTGTTTTTTTTAAGAGCCTTTAGATGAAACCCTTAAAGAAACTTGCAAAGTTCTAGCATGGAATCAAGCCCAACTCAACTCTAGTCAAAATGCTGCTTTAGATACTTGCCTGTTGGTTCTCTCTCTGTCAGAGTGCTAGAAAAGACTTATCTGTTCCTTCAGTGAACTAATGAAAGGGCTATTCATAACCTAAGTTATTCTGCAGCTTAATTTGGACAAGCATGGAGAAATTGCTTTTGAGGCATTAGTATCTCTGTTACATAGTTTTTTACAGTTGTTCATGATAAGTTAATGAAAGTTAAGATGCCATAACTTTCTGACTGCCATCTCCTTTCTGATGTTCTTCTCATTTTTCTCATTTTTCATGTGTAGGTTAACATGTATACTGGCATTCAGATTTGCAATTCAGACCCAGTATGCAGCTACCCCAGATCCCATACAGATCTGTATGTAGTGTTACTCTTTGTGACTTCTCCAAAGATTAAATAAGAGGTTGGGAAGAAATCTTATTTTGTTTTTGAAGAAAAACTAAATCTAAACATCTGCTATTGAATGTGAGAAGAGCTCAACTGTGTTAGTAAATGCTGGTATATACCCAGATGAGGGGTTATAAAGAGCAGTAGACACTGCAATGTCCCTTAAAAGTAAGATGTACATTTATCTTCATCTTACCTTTATTTCTGTGGAGGAATAACTGCATGCATCATTACAGTTAAGGAATGACCTGCTGGAGATGAGCTCTGTGGAGAAGGACCTGGGGGTCCTGCCCTTGTGACTGTGAAGGCCAGTGGAATCCTGGGGTGCATTAAAAAGAGCATGACCGGGTCCCCAGGTCAAAAGAGCTGATCCGCTCCCTCTACTCTGCCCTGGTGAGGCCATGTTTAGAATACCATGTCCAGATCTTGACTCTCCTGTTCATAAAAGACAGGAATCTCCTAAAAGGAATCCAGCAAAGGACCACAGATATGACAACGGGCCTGGAACATCTTCCGTATGAGGAGAGCTTGAGTAAAAAGGATCTGTTTAGCCTGGGGAAAAGAAGAGTAAGAGGGAATCTGGTAAACATTTGTAAATATGTATAGGGAGGCAAATGCATGAGGGCAGATTCTTCTTAGTGCTATGTAGCAATAGGACAAAAAGTAACGACTTAAAACTTGTACATAAGAAGTTCTGTGCAAACATACAAAAGAACTTCTTTATGGTAAAGGTGACAGAGTACTAGAACAGGTTGCCCAGAGAGGTTGTGGAGTGTTATTCTATGGAGATATTCAAGACCTGTCTGGATGCCTGCCAGTGTGACCTATGGAAGGGTACCTGCTATAGCAAGGGGAGTCAATGATCTTGAAGTCTCTTCCAACACCTGCAATTCTGTGATCTGTGCAGTATCTCTAAGATTTAACAACAGAGAAAAATTATTTCTTGTGACAAAGTCATACCTTGTCTATGGTATGTCCTAGGTATGGAACAGAAGATGTAGGAATTGACATTTGGAAAAGTGATCGTTGCTTTAAATTGGTATTAAAAATTAGTGAATTATAAATGCTAAATTTAGAGTTCCTTTTGGCCTCAGTAGAAGTCCACTTTCAAAAGATATAAATCACAAGCAGGTGACACTAAGCAAGATTAGCTTGGTCAGTACATTCATTAGCAGTAATCTGACTTCAGAAGTTAAATGCATTCAAGAAGAGAACTGTTTGTTTTCTCCTAGGATCCGTTTTGATATTTAGTCTCATTGATGGGGATGATTATAAAAGGAAAAGGGGAGGGTGCATTATGCATGCTGACAGCCGTCCTTTTTCACGATAATATAATCATTGAATTGATTAGGAGAGTGCTCAGATGATCAAAAGAGTGGAAGTGGATAAAGTGACAGCGCTGGAAAGAGAACAAGTTGAACCAATCAAGAATCTTTGGGAAGACCCAGGAATTCAAGAGTGCTATGACAGAGGGAGTATCAGCTCTCAAATTCTGCTTAGTAGTAAGTACTCTACATAACCACAAGAAGAACCCAGACTTAATGAAGGTAAAGAGATAGGTTCTCTCTGATTTTATTATCTATCTCTGTGTCTCTGTTGGCCTGCAATAGACAAAGGATTTTAAGCTGAAGTAATGAAACAATTTAATCTGAGATTTTCTCATGGTCCTGAAAAAATTGTTCCTCCCAATTCTGAGGTCAGCACAGCTGGTACATAACTGAGTTTCCCATAGGGGAAATCATGGAAAACAGCTGTAAAAAATACATTAACAACAAATAAGTATTTCAGAAAGTTCATAATTATACCAAAATTTTAGGATGTAAGTAAAAATGAAGATGTTTCAGTATTATTCCTGGAACTTAATTATGAAAAATGATAGATTTAAGAGAACAGAAAAATTTCTTTTTTTTTAATGACAAAGTTGAGAATTTGGATTCCAGTGAGGAACATTTAGGTTGGGCATTTGTGAAAACACTTGACAGTCTATTCTATCCTCCTTTTCTATGAAGTCAACTAAAATTGAAAATTAGTTCTATTTTAAATTTGATTAAGTATTTATTTTACTGTTAATTACAATTGAGGTCTTTAACAGTTTGTGACACTGCTGAAGAGGAGGAATTTTCTCTTCCATAATAGAATATTTGGAAGAAGTGTAAACATTTTTTATTTTTTTGTGCCCAATTAAGGGACAACTGGGCAGCAACAGGAGGAGAATGCACTGATATTCCCTTTCTTTCACCAAAGAGAAACATGGAATTAATGTTTAAATTTGGTTTCTGCTACGATCACCTTGAACAATTTGGAATAGAGTTTACACTTTCTGTAGGCCATGGCAGCATTTTTGGATGATCAAGTGTTGCCGTCTAGTGTTGAGAAGATAGATTGCAGATGAGTAATCTGCATCAGTTCCTTGTGTATGACTTCCTCACACTCTGCCTATTTATTTCAGCACAGCAGTGTCATCTTAGAAGTTAATGCCAGCTACGTACGAAAAGCACATGAAGGCTAAGAGGGACTAAGTTGAGAATGATGGCATGGACAGAAGAGAAACTAAATGCATCATCTTCTACATAAAAATATATAAGGTTGGTGCATTCATATGTGCAATGCTTTACATTAACGATTTACTATTCTTCTGAATCCTGTCAGCAGCCTTTCACATTTGCGTGCAATATTAACAGCACATGTGAAGTGCCAGGAGATAGAAAAAACGTTGATAAACAATTACATTACAGCAAGGATTGATGTGTGTTTTCAAATCTTAGCTACTGTGATTACTTTGAAGTAATAGCAAAGATTATACAAATAAAGATCATCACCTGGAGCATAAGAAGATTTTTGAACATTTCAACTTTTATTTTTTTTTTACTACTCTGTTAAAGTTTTTTTAGTTTTACACCAGTAACAATTGTTCTTATGCCAGAAGAACAAAATGGAATTTCTGTTCATTTACTTTTTTGGGGAAATTACTGCACTGCTGATCAGTGCTCTTGTTTTGAATCTATATGATTAAATTATGTGAGTGCCTTAATCTTGCTTCTGTTGCGTATTTAACTTTTCAATTATCTTACTGACAGTGATCGTATTGCTATGCCCTCATTTGTACCAACTCAGCAAGATCTTCTTAGAGTGCCAACTACAGGAATTATCAAGTACCCTTTTGATTTAGAAAATATTATATTTAGGTAAGATTACTTTTTGAATGGTTCAGTATGCAGTAATGAAAGTAGCTGCTGAAACTTTACTTCTGAGGTCTTTAAGTTTTCGCTTTCAATTGGTATGGTATATATTTTCAGCTCTGCTGATTGGATTTAGTCTTCAAATTTCTCATGATAGAAAGTATTTCAAAACATAACTTTTTAATTTTACTCTTCATGAAAAAAAGCTATTAAATTCAAGCCCAATCACTGTGTATTTCTATCTATTTGTTAAATTGGAAAGTCTGAAATGGGGGAGAGAGAGGTGCAGAGGATGTTAACAGTCATATCAGATTATGTTTTCTTTTCTTTTGAGCTAACAGTTACTACCTCCCAGAACTGAGTATTCTAGGAAACATTTTAGTTTAATAGGTCCATCAGATTTTATCTGGGCTGTTTGATGTGGAAGTAAGATATTTTTGAGAGATTTGATTGCTGAGTTAGGAGATGTGACTGCACTGTTCCAGAGGAGGAATGTGACTACACTGTTCCAGAGGAGGAACAGAAGGGATACTGGATTTGGAGTAGGAGCAAAATGTCTGTGTTTAGATCCACTTTCGTTAAAACATCTACCAACAGAGAATAAAATGACACAATATTTTGTATTTTGTCACAAGTAGCAGTGATGATTTGTACACATAAACCATATTCCTTCAAATGTTCTGTGCTCTTAATACTGCTTGAACTCTGAAGTCCCCAAACACTTTACAGATTATTTTCCTCAAGATCTGTTAGAACTGTAGAAAGCAAAGCTGGCTTCACTTGCTGAAGGGTTACCTGTTGGAATTTAAAAATGAATCTTTAAAGATTCATGTCATCTTTTGACATATGATCATGGGTGACTAAGAAATCTTTGTAATCCCACCATCATTGACATTTTTTGTTATGTTTACTTTAGACATTAGGAAAAAAGGTAAATAGCAAAGTGGCTACCATCACATATTTGTCCAGGAACTTCAACCAGCAGTCTCGTAATATGTTGTTCCTTATGTCTCTCTTGAAACAAACAGCATGGTTGTTAGTATGGCTGAGTACTTATGCTCTTGTCCTTTAGTTGTGTTACATTATAGGATCATAGAATGTATTTGATTCTGCCTTGCTAGTCACAGAATCGGGCCAAATCAGCCCATAAACTGCTGACAGAGGGGAGCATCAAGATGATTCGTTTTCAACCCCTCCGTCATGGCAGTGTTGCCATCTTATAGATCAAACAGCCCATGATTCGATTCAACCTGATTTTCAATGCCTCCAGAGATGGGGCATCCACAACCTCTCTGGGCAACTTTTTTCAGTATCTCACCACCTTCTAAATAAAACTTTGTTTTCTAGCATCTGACATAAATCTCCCCTCTTTTAGTTAGAACCTCCAATTCCCCCTCCATAGTACTGCTCTCAAGTAATTGCTCTCCCAGTCTACACATATCTGGGTTGCCTCAACCCAAGTGCAACACCTTGCACTTGGCCTTGTAAACCTCATCCTGATCCACACTGGAGGATCCCCTCAGAAGTCCAGGCCCCTCTGGATGGGAGCCTTCCCTTCTCTTTTTTCAACTACACCACTCATCTTGGTGGAGAATACATTTAATCCCCCCTTAGCCCCCTAGCTATGACCATCTAGACAGTTCTTAATCTACTGAATAGGCAAGCCTTCAAATCCATATGACTTGCAATACATATAATAAGATGCACAAATTTGATTGTTGGTATTCTTCCTGGCATAGCTGAGGCACAGTTGGGACTCCCCTCCCACACAGATTCCTGGTCTCAGTTCAGTGTGGGCTCCTCTGGGATCTTGACAGTATTTGGGATGCTTTTTGAGGAAGGGGCCAAATGATATGACTCAAATGCGGTTGTGAGCTACCCTTGTGAGAACAAAGGCTACTTAAACTTGTTGAGAAGATGGAACTTTCACAGTATGCTTCATGTGAAAATAACAATTCATTCTGACAGAAATAAGAGAACTTGAGCAAACCCTACTATGGAGGTCTGGTATCAGACCTGAACCACTCTTCTGCAGTGAAAAATTTTTAACTTTGCAAGCCAAATGCAACAAGGAATGACTGTGACAATATTTTGATTTTACCTTAGCATCTTCTGGAATTCTAAAGTAGTTTAATAATTTTTCCAAATTCTTTGGAATGGAACACAGACTTTACTCGTTCCTTTAAAAAGAAAAAAAAAAAAGAATAATCAATTGTTTTCTCCAAAATCAGTAGGACTAGAAAGAATGGTTTCAAATTAACAGAGAAGAATTAGATTAGAAGTCAGTGGGAAGTTATTCACATAGAAGAGGTGCTGGAACAGGATGACCTTGAGGATTTCTGCATGCCTCACCTCCAGAGGTGCTCATGACCAGGCTGGACGCAGCCCTGGGCAGTCTGATCTAATTGGGAGGTTGGATCATTTTTGAGGTCCCTTCCAATTAAGCAATTGTGTAACTCAATGAAAATAGGTAAGAACTCCTCACCAGTTATTTAACACTAAGTCAGATATGGTTCAGACAGTACCATGTGCCTCTTATACGAATCTGAGTGTGTCACATCTTATGCACACACCCTAAAAACTTTATTTTCTGCATAAAGACATAATAGATAGGAACTGTCCAGTGGTAACAAACTTCTTTATGCCATGGAGCCACCAAAGGTTTACCAGGGAAATAACTGTTTACTTTATTTTCTTCCTATTTTTTTTTTTTAATAATCTGAGGAATACTAAGGAATGATATAAACAGTCAAATCTTAAAGGGGCAAACAATGGCAAATCTAGAGTAGGAAGAAGAAAAAGGTTTCAGTTATGTGCTAATTCATTCCGTTTTGGACAGAAAAGGATAAGAACGTACTACACAGAATATAAAAATCTGCCTCTCAAGAGAAAATGATGATAATGCAAACATTGTCTGTATGAAAATTATAATACGCTTTATAGAAATTTCATCTGCTTCATGAGCCAAACATTATAATTAAACCCATCCTACCAAAGGTGAAGGCTATCATCTCTATTCTGCTTTTGTTGGGATTGGTACAACAGAAGTTCATTCTGCTGTCTTGTCAGAGGTGGGATCTGACTTGTCAATTTCTACTCACCAGATTCTGAGTAACAACATCACTTGTAAGAGACAAACAACCAACCAACCCCCCAAAACCACAAAACTATTTCATGTAATTTGTGTTGAGTAGACTAAAGAATTCTCTGTGCATTCTGGATGGAGCACTCTTGTTTGTACTGAAAAACTTTGGTTCACTCGCAGCAAAAAGAAACAATCACATACCTCTTACCTCCATTCCCAGAGACTTTGTTTCTGCATCTACCAAGCAAATGATCAAGTAATTGAACTCATGTTCATCAGAGATAACAGGGAGATTATTCGTATTTTATGAACAATGAGAATTATGTCAGTGTAACAAGGAACACGTTCTTTTCTTGTCAACACTCAAGTTAGAGAACAGTCCTTGCACTTTCTAAGCCAAGTGTAACAAGGAATGACTGTGACCATATTTTGATTTTACCTTAGCATCTTCTGGACTTCTGAAGTTAATAATTTTTCCAAATTCTTTGGCATGGAACACAGACTTTACTCGTTCCTTTAAAAAGAAAAAAAAAAAAGAATAATCAATTGTTTTCTCCAAAATCGGTAGGACAAGAAAGAATGGTTTTAAATTAAAAGAGAGAAAATAGATTAGAAGTCAGTGGGAAGTTTTTCACATAGAAGAGGTGCTGGAACAGGATGACCTTGAGGATTTCTGCATGCCTCACCTCCTGAGGTGTTCAAGACCAGGCTGGACGCAGCCCTGGGCAGTCTGATCTAATTGGGAGGTTGGATCATTTTTGAGGTCCCTTCCAATTGCTTAATGAAAATAGGTATGAACTCAACAACTCAATGAAAATAGGTAAGAACTCCTCACCAGTTATTTAACACTAAGTCAGATATGGTTCAGACAGTACCATGTGCCTCTTATACGAATCTGAGTGTGTCACATCTTATGCACACACCCTAAAAACTTTATTTTCTGCATAAAGACATAATAGATAGGAACTGTCCAGTGGTAACAAACTTCTTTATGCCATGGAGCCACCAAAGTTTTACCAGGGAAATAAGTATTTTCTTTTTTTTCTTCCTTTTTTTTTTAAAATAATCTTATCATTTACCATCATAACTCATCATTTTTAAGGCATCACTGGTAAGTCAGTATTATTTTAAGGAGCAAGATATTTTAAAATTCCTGTTCTAAGCAACGTGGTTGAAAGAGTAGAGTAAGGGTACTGCACTTTTTGGGAGCAAATCTTGGTGTTTTTAATAATGCCAAAACCCACAGCATGTTCTAAGAAGCATTACAGAAGATCATTTATTCTGATTTTTACATAGCCTTGCATTTCTGTTTAGGTGTCTAATAATTGTCGTAGCGTACCATTCGTTGTTAAAGACTGACAGATTTGTGTCTCGGAGTTAGTTACCCAATGGAATTTCCCATCTTGTTAAGGGAAGAAGGGTTTCAACAGCAAGGTATGTAATAAACGTTGTGAACGTTCACTGCTGTAGAGACTGGTGGATCACCCACACGACTACCTTGGGATAATCCAGTCCTTACATGCCTTCAAATCAACAAAGTAACTTGCACTATCTGCTTTTCCAACATTGCATTTTCCCACCACTGAGCTGTGCAGGTCGTTTTGCATGGATTTATTAAAATAATTAAAAGTAATATTAATGTAATACTTAAATCCATCCTACCAAAGGTGAAGACTGTCATCTCTATTCTGCTTTCGTTGAGATTGCTACAACAGAAGTTCACTCTGCTGTCTTGTCAGAGGTGGGATTTGACTTGTCAATTTCTACTCACCAGATTCTGAGTAACAGCATCACTTGTAAGAAACAAACAAACAAACAACCCCCCAAAACCACAAAAGTATTACTGCGTTGTATAAGGAATAAAAGAAATGCAATAATCACATTCCACTCAAAATTCAGTTTGCTTTATTGAAGGTGAAGAAGAGACAGGGTCGGCGCAGCAGGAAGGCAGGACAGAGGGCAGAAATCAAAAAGAAGTCATGCTCTAGAAAATGCATGCTGCTGAACAAAGGAGATGCAAGCATTTATTAGACTGTTGATTTTAGAATACTGCATAACCCAGTCACCTGCACCTGTTTGTCACCATCTTTGATTCTCAATTTGGTCACTCCTTCCAGATAGGCAATTTAACCAGTAACAAAATACTTCTGAGAATCTAAATGACATTTTGAAAGGAACTGAGTTTGAGTAACATTTATGTGGAATAGAAATGACTCTTCATTAAAGGCCATGGGATTCTTTTATGCACTACAGTGGACAAACTTAAATGCCTGTATTTTTATTTTTGTTGAGATTCTCGTGTATGTTTGCACATAAGTGTTCATTAAAAATTAATACATCTGTACTACATTCTTATTGGGAAAAAGGACATTTTGTAGTATGTATGAGACACACCAGAGTCATCTCAAATAATCTGCAAAAAGCAACCCAGTAAACTACACAGTAACATAACTGAATACCTTTCTCCTCTTCCCAAATTGGTTTACAAAGAGAAATTGAAGTCTACTAAAAAATGGCAAAATTCACTCCTGACTGTATAGAGAAAGTATAAGGAAAAAAAAAACAAAGGAAAGAGATAAAATTAACAGAGTAGAAAAATTGTGCTGTAGAAAACCACATTATCATAACGTGCTGAGAGAAGGAGGGAGACGTGGAAGGCTTCTGCACTGAATTTTATACATTCTGGATGCTGATTGTACCAGCACACTTTGAGGTTTCTAATTCTCTTCTTAAAGCTTTCTGTTAGCACAAGAACTCAAAATAATTTATACCTTATGGTAAAGTTGAAAATGTGGGGGAGATGTTATATTTTCCAAAGCGTGATCTTAACCACAGACACGCACATCTAGGATAACTCCTTCAACTTTAATGACTAAATTGTTCAAATACCCCTGAAGAACCAGCTGCAATTTTAGCAACAGGAGTTTGTGAACAAAATAAAGACAACCATGCTAACAAGATGAAACATTGAAACAGAGCCTCTGTGAAGAGATATTAGAGTAAATTAAAGAATAAACAGATGTGAACGTACCAAATGCTTGCTTGCAAGAGGCATCAGAAGTGAAAGGTCAGATACAAAAGAAGCATAAGGGATATGTGAGAGGAAGAGGCAACTATAAGTACCAAAGAACAAAGATCGTAATGTGGCTGTCAATTGAAATATCACACCTACAATTAACACATATTAAAACAAACAAACAAACAAACAACAAAAACAACAACAAAAAAACCACAACAGTGTTCTGTCAACTAGTGACAATATTTATCTAAGGCAAATTATTATTTTGGCATGATTATAACCTGAGTTAATGGTCTTGGTATGTGTTTTTTTGTACAAACAAGTGGAGTAAGACAATCATTGTCATAGTACAGAATTCACTTCACAAATTATGGGAAAAAGTACAATAAAATATGTGTTTTGTAATCAACAACATGGTTACGCAACGTCTAAGTCAAGACGCAGAGTAAACTAAAAGGCTGCAATTGCAGGTCAGCACGCTCATCATTTTAGATTTTACAATAACGCAACAACCTGGATCTCTCCAGCACCACCAGCGGTGTAGGAAGTAAAAAATCTCACACAGATAGACATTCCAAACACTTGTTAGGAAAGGATATTTTGGAAGTACATATTGTATATGCCATTAATTTTGATGACTCTGAAAATGGGAACTTATGGAAGCCTTCATGTAACACTGTGTTGCTCCCTGTATTTTCTTACAAACTGCAGTGACCATTCATTCAGCAATACTATAACTAATACATCTGAAAAGTAAGCAGCATGGCACACATTCTGGCTCTACCTATTAAACTTCTGCTGCCTAGGTAAGAAATAGAAGTTCCAGCGGACAAGAAGAATTGAAAAAAGCAACTGTGAGATACTGTATTTGTTATTTAATATAAATCTGACTTTATTAGTCCCTTGCTTAGCACACAATATCCACAGCAAACATTTTTGGTATGCAACAGCACTCTTATCACCCAAAATCTTCCTTCTTCAGTTGCAGATCTGCTATGACTTTTATTTAGAATAACAAGCTTAAATTCATATTTCTAGTGCAGACACATATTAATTATCCCCATTATAAGTTTCTGTAAACTGTCATATTTTCTCTTAATAACGATAAAGGTGCGACATTTCCTTGAGTAGGATACAAAAAAGTTTACACTAAAAGTGATACTGTAATGAAAATTCATTGTGACCCGGTCTATTCATTTACAAAAGAAAATAGTATTTGGTAACTAAGTAGCCCCTCCTGTGATTAACTAAGTTCTGGTGAACAGATTCCATAGGGCTTGAGCTTTAAAACAGTGGTAATTAAGTCAATACTTCCTTCGAAAGAAGTTTGAATTTCAGCACAGGCTCAAGTTATAAGAAAACATAGAAAGAAACTCAATATTGATTTTCACAATCAAATGCAAATTATTTGTTCTGAACAGAGTCATAAGAATTAGTCCAGATTTCAGTTTCAGTGCCAAAAGTCATGGTAAAACAAATTCATATAAATTTTATTTTGGAAAAAAAAAGTCTGGAATTTTTGAGTTAAAAAAAAAAAAAAGCTGAAACTTGGCAAAAATTTTTCATCACTTGAGGTTTGAGGGTTTTTAAAACTTAATAGTAGCTTTCTTTTTATGATATATCCGTAGATTAGTGTGACAATTAATTTCATCAATCATCTCCCTGTCCTTTTTCATGTTATTTGCAAAATATTGCTGATATGCAACTAGTTCTTCTTGTTCAAGAGGAGTTAGAAGGTAGCTGCTCAGTTCTCTTCATGTCCGGTGCTTCTCCATTCATTATGATTTTGGCCGATTCTCTCTCACTTCTTCCAATTTAGCAAGGATCCACTGTGTGGAGGAATAGAAAAAAAAAAGAAAATGTATCGTTGGTAAAAGCCGTACGGAGCAGTTGAAAATGTGATTAGGAAGACAGACCCTCTCTTACCTGGTATATACTATCTACTATCTCTACTATCTGTTCTCTTCCTGAGTTTTAACGTTTTTCCGTTGTAGATGCTAAATCCTGATTTTAGCACATGAAAAAGATAACGTTGGCATGGTGGCTCTGAAGCAGTGTCACTGAAGTGATCATAGAATCATAGAATCACCAAGGTTGGAAAAGACCTAAAAGATCACCCAGTCCAACCGTTCACCTATTCCCAATAGCTCCCACTAAATCATGTCCCTCAACACAACATCCAGCCTTTCCTTGAACACCCCCAGGCTCGGTGACTCCACCACCTCCCTGGGCATCCATTCCAGTGCCTGACCACCCTTTCTGAAAAGTAATACTTCCTCATGTCCAGCCTGAATCTCCCCTGCCGTAGCTTGAAACCATTCCCCCTGGTCCTATCACTAATGACACGAGAGAAGAGGCCGACCCCCAGCTCACTACAGCCTCCCTTCAGGAAGTTATAGAGAGCAGTGAGGTCTCCCCTGAGCCTCCTCTTCTCCAGGCTGAACATTCCCAGCTCCTTCAGCCTCTCCTCATATGGCCTGTGTTCCAGACCCCTCACCAGCTTTGTTGCCCTCCTTTGAACACGTTCCAGGGCCTCAATATCTTTCTTGCAGTGAGGGGCCCAAAACTGGACACTCGAGATGCGGCCTCACTAGCGCTGAATACAGGGGAACAATCACCTCTCTGCTCCTGCTTGCAACACTGTTTCTGATGCAAGCCAGGATGCCATTGGCCTTCTTGGCCACCTGGGCACACTGTTGGCTCGTGTTCAGCCGAGCATCCATCAATACCCCCAGGTCCATTTCCTCTACGCAGTCCTCCAGCCACACCGCCCCAAGCCTGTAGCGTCGCCTGGGGTTGTTGTGGCCGAAGTGCAGGACCCGGCATTTGGCCTTGTTGAACCTCATCCCATTGGCTTCAGCCCAGCTCTCCAGCCTGCCCAGATCCCTCTGTAGGGCCTCGCTACCCCCAGGCAGATCCACACTTCCAGCCAATTTGGTGTCATCTGCGAATTTACTGAGGGTGCACTCGATCTCATACCCATTACTGAAAAAGACACCAGTTTCATTTTTACCATTACTAAAAAGCTTGCCTCAATTTCTTCTCTATTTATCAAGCATAAGTGTAGCATTTGTAGAAGTGACTATAGGCTCAATGGCACAGAAACAACTCTCAAAGACCTTTTTTTCTTTCTGTAAGTTAGCCTCCAATACTCCAATAATTTTTGGTGAATCTGTTAAGCATCCCTTCACTATGATAGAACCACCATTCATACCAAGTCATACTTGCAGTCCTGTTGCTTTCATGAAGTACATGGGCATTCCTAAAAAGGGCAAGCCTTTTTTTTTTTTTTTAAAGTACGCTCAGCTTTTTCAGCTTCTTGTTCCTTAAGCTCCTTGCTTAAGTCTTACAATACACATGATGCACAAGTTTAATTTTTGGTATTCTTCCTGGCATAGCTGAGGCACAGTTGGGACTCCCCTCCCACACAGATTCCTGGTCTCAGTTCAGTGTGGGCTCCTCTGGGATCTTGACAGTATTTGGGATGCTTTTTGAGGAAGGGGCCAAATGATATGACTTAAATGCGGTTGTGAGCTACCCTTGTGAGAACAAAGGCTACTTAAACTTGTTGAGAAGATGGAACTTTCACAGTATGCTTCATATCTATATCCCACTGGTGTATACAGGTGCAAAATTAATTTATTGCTTGTGAAAGTAATAATTCACACTGATAGAAATAAGAGAACTTGAGCAAACCTGCTACTGTGGAGTTCTGGTATCAGACCTGAACCACTCTTCTGCAGTGAAAGTTAACAATGACAAAATGAAGAGATCTTGTATAACGTGTCCATTAATAACATGATGTATCAAATAAACTCCTTTATTTTCAACAAAGATTCTTGCTCATTAGTCTGGGAGGAGTTCGCCAATAATACTCTATCAAAACTTATTGTTTTAGTTCATATTCTTGATTGTTTACTTTTGTTGGCAATACTGTTAAATCAGCTGCCTGGTAGACAGTAGTAATTCCTAAGATTTCAGTATAGAAAACTTCAGTGTTTGGATCAAGTATTTCTGATATTCAGTACTGAATAGGCTATTACATACGGCTAATCTGTACAAGCTGTGTGGAAACAGAAAGCCATTTCATGTAATTTGTGTTGAGTAGACTAAAGAATTCCCTGCGCATTCTGGAGCACTCTTGTTTGTACTGAAAAACTTTGGTTCACTCGCAAGCAAAAAGAAACAATCACATACCTCTTACCTCCATTCCCAGAGACTTTGTTTCTGCATCTACCAAGCAAAAGATCAAGTAATTGAACTCATGTTCATCAGAGATAACAGGGAGATTATTCGTATTTTACAAATGATTTTATCAGTATGACAAGGAACACGTTCTTTTCTTTTCAACTCTCAAGTTAGAGAACAGTCCTTTCATTTTCTAAGCCAAATGTAACAAGGGATGACTGTGACAATATTTTGATTTTACCTTAGCATCTTCTGGACTTCTGAAGTTAATAATTTTTCCAAATTCTTTGGCATGGAACACAGACTTTACTCGTTCCTTTAAAAAGAAAAAAAAAAAAGAATGATCAATTGTTTTCTCCAAAATCAGTAGGACAAGAAAGAATGGTTTTAAATTAAAAGAGAGAAAATAGATTAGAAGTCAGCAGGAAGGTTTTTCACATAGAAGGCAGTGAGGTGCTGGAACAAGACGACCTGAGAATTGCTGCATGTCTCACCTCCTGAGGTGTTCAAGACCAGGCTGGATGCAGCGTGACCTTGAGAATTTCTGCATGCCTCACCTCCTGAGGTGCTCAAGACCAGGCTGGACGCAGCCCTGGGCAGTCTGATCTAATTGGGAGGTTGGATCATTTTTGAGGTCCCTTCCAATTAAGCAATTGTGTGACTCAATGAAAATAGGTAAGAACTCCTCACCAGTTATATAACACTAAGGCAGATATGGTTCAGACAGTACCATGTGCCTCTTATACGAATCTGAGTGTGTCACATCTTATGCACACACCCTAAAAACTTTATTTTCTGCATAAAGACATAATAGACAGGAACTGTCCAGTGGTAACAAACTTCTCTATGTCATGGAGCCACCAAAGGTTTGCCAGGGAAATAAGGGTTTTGTTTATTTCAAAGAAAAGTATGAAATTTGGAAATGTTAGACAGACTGGCATATGTTAGCTAGAATATACCTGAGACTCAAGGAACAATTTCAGGTGCAAACACCAAGTCAGCGTTTTGCTTAAAAATAGCCAGAAAATCGTAACGTAAGGGTTGCCAACACCACGTTGAGACACCTTTGTCTAAGTACACCTCAACTTGGCGAGAGATCAGGAATTCAGTCTTACAAATAAGCACTAAAAGGAAACAAAACGCAATCAGGTTAACATACCTTTGCTTCAATGCGTAATCTCCTGCCATCAACAATGAATGGTTCTTTTGTAAATTCGTCATAAGTGTATTGCCACTCACATGTCAACTGTCCAAATGTCCCTTTTGTCACAAATAAGACGCCACTAGGGAGAAAAAAAAAAGAAAAGAAACTCATACATTAAAAATGAACACGAAAAATATCTGAAGTTATCAAGTTAACTCTAAATCTAGAGGCATCCTATATTTGTTCTGAAACATGTCATGTCTAATCAGATGTGACAACTACGCAGGATTGTTTCTGACAGTCTGAATTTTGAATGCTCTCTCTTAAATGAGTTTCACAGCAAAAGCAAAACAATATTTCTAGCTGTGTTTCTGCAAAAAGTTGCAGACTTAATTTATGAAGGATACTTGATGCTTAACCATTAAACATACATTGCTGACCCTCTGTTCCTAGATTTTCCTTCATTATGCCAACATCTAAGAGAATCTCTTATATTAATTCCACTGACCACAGACTTATCAGATTTATTATCAATCTTGCTAAGCTACAGAAATCACAAAACCAACAGTCTTTTAGTCTCCTTAAATAGGAAGGTTATCATGACACTCAAATAACATACTCTCATGCTGAACAGTGCTGCTGTGAAAGTGATTAACAAAAAGCACACTAAGCATGCCTTCCCCAGTACTCTATCCATATACGTAATGACCCATGTCAAAGCAATGTTACTGATTAAGAATTATTAGGACATGCACAGTTTTGATGATAGAGGTTTACTTCTTACTCACAGTCAAAACTGCTTACCTCTTTGTCACCATTAACAGATCTGTACTGTTGACCATAGCATGTGCAATATATCTGAGTTTTGCAAATCTTCCATTTTCAATTTTCTAAGAGACAAAATTTTATAGCGTGAGTATGCAAGTATAAACTGATGTGTTTCTTATTTGTTTAAAATGTATTATGTCCCAGAAGAATAAGCTGTAACAGCATTACCACATACTTTTAAGTAAAAGGCTTCATTTGTTACTCGGAATATGGCTCACAGATCTGTGACAGATAAGAATTACACTACGCAGAATTAGTTGGTTCTTAGAAACGCAAATATGCAAACAGAAATCAATCCTAGCAAGAAGTGGCAAGGAACAGTGTAATTGTTACATATTGTTAGCACACTCCAAACTATCGCTCATACAATTCAAAGACAACGCAAGAGGTAGGTAGGTATAGTTAAGATATACCTAACGAGACTCATTTTTTGATTTTTGTGAGGACTGAACTCCAAAACATTGGAGTCATTAACCCTGGGTTCAATCCATACTTGACTCTACAAAATCCTACTTGCCATACATAAATGAAACCCAATATGCATTTGAGGTAACACTTATCACTTCCATCTATTCTTTCATTTCCCCCTGAACTTGCTTAATTTAAAAAACAAATAAATGAACAAAATAACCCCACAATGGTTGTGAATATTGTAGCTGAATATTCCTCACTAGGCAACAAATTTACAACACAGTGACAGCAGATTAGTGGCTTGGGTTTTGTTTTTTTAAACAGAGACTCTGCCATTTAACAGAACTTGGCAAACGAAAGAGTTCTGACTTTCCAGGCAAGTACTGATCAGGTTATTGATCACATTAAGATCAGTGCATCTTGTCTGAGAGAAAGAACATCCTCAACTGCTTGTCTGCTTTCCATATGTTATATTGGATGTAAAAATAGATCAGTATAAACAAGTATAATTTAATAAACAGCCAACTGTAAGCATGCTGAAAACATAGGTTAGCTGTCATAATAGTTAAAATGCCAGAACACTTAACGATTATTCTTTACCAATGACAAATATTAAAGGCACTTAACTAAGGCTACACTAAGACTGGAAATCTGACAGCACAGATAACTCCACTTGCCTAGTTTTCTAAAAATGATGCCTTCCCTCAAAGATGCTGAATCTTCCATTACTGAAATACAAGAACATTTGAATAACAGGTTCCCAAAATAGATCTTTCCAGAATGAACATGAACAGCGAATCAAAATTGAGATTATTTTCCTATCCCCATGCATGCTGGGCTGCAAAATCATGAGTATTGATCATGATTTTGCGCCTCCCTTTTTTAGTCACTGCGCAAGTTCATTAGTGTTAGCATCAAGGTCAGGGAAAATACATAAAAATGAATGGCATAATAAATGTAGAATTAAGAGCTTAGTAAATTAGAAATTTATATTTTATTTTTTCTCTTCTAGAAAGATGTTTGAAAACTCTTTAGTGAGGCTATGTATGCCTAGTTTTGTCACCAGAGGATTCAAGTTTTTTCCTGCATCTTATATGATGTAGAAGCTTGGACTACTAAGTAATTAAAAAATTGTCTCACAAGGCAGTTCCTATGTTATTCCAGCAATGCAGAAAGAGAAAGGATAATTGAACTGAGGCAGTGGCATTTAAACTTGTAACAGTCTCAGCACGTATTCTGAATGTTGGCCAGCAAGTTCTCTTGCTGGTCTCTTGATCAGTATCTCTCTTGTACTAACAGCAGTTACAGAGGAGAAGTATTTAGAAATTTAGTCTCATCATGATGAAGAGGATCTCCAGTCTTTCTCTCGCATCAAAACAAGACTTCCTTAATTTTCATGTAGCATTGGAATAAGTCCTGACTTGGACTAACGAGAACCAAGTTATCTCTTTTTGACTTCTCACTACCTTGCTAGGCAATTTTTGACAAGTCATGTTGCTCCACTGTAACTCATTCAGTTTACTGATAATGTACTGAGAATTACGATTTATGTAAATGCAGTTCTTAAGCATCACAGAGGTTGAAATCCTACAAGGTGATTATACATAGGTCCCAAAAATTCCATAGAAACTACTAAAATTCACAAAGCAGTGACTCTCAGCGCTGAAATATTGTTAGCATGTGGTGCACAAAGCTGTTTAGATAGCTGAACTGAGATTAAACTACTACTAATTGTTAGCTGTAAGTCAAAGACCATAAATTCACATTATCTATTTTCCATAGTTTTGTAGACAGCAGATGTTAACTGGGAAATTAACACAGGACAAGTGTTGTGCAACTACAAAATATGCATCTATACCAATGCCTATGGTTACTTAGGGTAGTTCATTTTCTACCTTTTTTCTTTTTTTGCAAATCTCTTTTCATATTAGATGTGCACCCATCCATCATGAAATATACCATAGAAGGATAGACCAATCTACTGCTGATAATTCTCACAGAAAAAGCAGTACTATGCTCTGCCTGCCAAATAGCTGATAGAACTGAAGCATACAAGGGTATAAAATTTATCTCTCTAAAAACGTATAAATGAATTTTAATTTCACTGTACCTAGCTATTAATTATCTCATATCAACTGTTTGATGTTGCAAAACTACAAAACATTGGTTAATCACTGTTCAATATCAGTTGCACTACTATAAGAATCAAAACATGATTTTTAAAACACAACTTCCATGCTTCAGTTTAAGAAATATTGAATACTATGAATGTTCTGATTCATGAGTCCACTTTGAAATTAAATGAAACAGTTTAAAAAGGGCACTCGAGCAGCTGTAAAATGCACAGCAATAAAAGCATAAATGCACTCTTTAGAAAATTATTCTTACCTGCAATTCAGATAATTAGATATCTCTGCAATAAACTAGTAAGTAGTAAATTTGATCATCTGTGCAGGGGAATGCAAATATGCCCAGTGTCTACAAGTGGCATCTCTGAGTTTAGAAAGACTCTAAACCACAGTACATGCCTATAATTCACTGGAAAAGAAGCACAGAACCCTTTGATTATGTTAGAAATGAGAAGAAAAAAGACAAAAGTAAGCAAGGGAACAAGATTTAAAATCTACGACACTTCTATTATAGCTCTTCAAAACGTAGTAGCAGTATGTGAGAAAAAAAGTTGCAATGTCTGACATCATTTTTGAACTCCTCAACTGAACAAAGTTTGTAAAAAGTTTGTAAAGCCTTTCTACTTAAAAAGTAGTTATGCATATGTTACTCAATCCTACTGATGTTCAGATCAACTTTATTTTTTACTAGGTTTTTAGATTGCCAGTCCCTCACTGTACTGAGTCCAGCCGCGATTCCAGAGAAGGCAACAGGAATCCCAGGGAGAGGGAGGGCAGTTGCCTTAATACCCCATTCCCTTTCCCTTTTTTCTCCCAGCTTTCATTCCTGAGCACAGTGTATGATGTTGTGCAGTCTCTTTTTGATCAGTTTGGGTCAGCTGTCTTGGCTACATTCCCTCCCAGCCTCTTGTGCATTTCATGGTGGGACAACATGAGAAATTGATAAGACTTTGTCAAAGACTTTCTTTGACACTGCAAGTACAGGTCAGGAAGAACTGAAACATCAACACTTTTGATCACAAATCCAAAACATAGCATCTTGTGAACTACACAAGAATATAAAGATATAAATAATTCTACACAAAACACTTGAGTAGAGAAAAAAGCGTGGCTGTATTTTTGCTAGAGACTTCAATGTCGACTTCATCTTTCAGCTCATCATAAACTGACTTCTTCAGAAGTTGCAGAATTACCATTTTCAGAAGGCTAGCTTGATATGACTATATATCCAATATTCCCCATAGATATATTAGTTCTAAGCAGCATTTAGGTTATTTGTTAGATTTAGCTTAATTGTCTGAAGAAAGGAGAAAAGTTGTTAACCGAGACAACACAGAATAAAAGCATTCATTTTTCTCTGTGCAGAATTCTCTCCTCATCCTTAATTAATGAGAACTAAAATTAATCTATTATCTTCTCATTCCAGCTGTCTGCTGTCTACAATGCCTCTCTACTGAAAAACAAACAAGCTGAGGCTTCTGTACAAGATCTATTACCTGTAAACTTTAAGATTCCACTGAGGCATGCTGAGCATTAACCCGGAGCTCAGTATGCTTCTCTTACGAGAAATCTTTGGTCAAGGTTAACATTTTCCCCTAAGGCAGAATACAACAAATCAGGACACTATCTTTCTTTTAGGAATGTTTCCTTCACAACAGAAATTTAATTTGTCTATGTGAACAGAATATCTTAGCATTCTAATCAAAAACTGACCAGGAGATTTCTTTTCATGCACTGAGCAGAGAAACCATACCGATCTATGAGTTCACTTTGATGACCGCATCCAAATGTTTTTCATGCTTTCTGCCAACACAACCCAAGTCCTTCAGTATGTAGCATCTGAAGCACTCGAATGGTTCACCTGGTAATCAGGGAAAAGGACTGCAGTTCTCTGCATTTCCTGACAGCCAACAAGGTTGTATATACTTTGCTTAGGACACTTCAATTTCCACCATATGTACTGCATATATATATATATATATATACATGTATATGTATACGTATATGTATATATATATATGTATATATATATATGAAGCGTACGCAGTTTTATTTTAGCTTGTGATTGAAGCATAAGCCACACAAGCTTCCATGTTATTTGTAAAGAACTAGTATTAGCTTCAGTCTCAAGCAGCTTGTAAGTATATGCTTATCTTATACTTAAGTATAACTCATCTGACTGGGGATGGGTAATGATTACATGATTATATTTAAGCTTTGTATGTATAGGTGGGTAAAGTTTCTCTTTAGATTAAAAGGCTTTCCTAGAAAGGAAGTAAATGACAGGTCTTACTCAACTATGGGACTGCATGATGGCAGATGCCTGGGAAGGTTCAGGACAATGTAGGGAAAAAATTATTTTCAACCTCGGGAAGTATTTCTGCCTATAAGTTTAAGAAATAAAATCTCAGTTTTAGGGTACCAATCTACTAGAGGAAATGGATATTTTTATTTGATGCAAACTTAAGGCCAATAGACATGATGGAAAGAGAATAAAGGAGTATGACACTTTCTTCCACCCCTTGACTGTTCTTTTTTGGCACATTGGGCTTTGAATACTAAGATGTGTTTGGAGTCTTCAATAAAAGTACCGGAATTCAGATTCACAGAATTACAAACTGGCTGTGGTCAGTCCAAATCCTCCTGCTCAAACAGGACCAGGTGGCTCTTGGAAATCTCCAAGAAAGGAGAAATGTGCAAATACTCCACTCCCACCCAAGGACATGAGTTCAGAACAGAGGGAAAGGTAATTCTAATATAATAAGTGATACAGTTTGCTGTGTTATGTATTTTCCCTATATATATATGTATATAATATATGTATGTATGTGTATACACACACATTGCTTAAGACAGAAAAAAACTTCTACAAAACACTTGCTTTCATTTAAATAAAGTTTTTGTAGTTATTTCAAAAATACAACTAAACTCTATGAAGGAAACAAAATAATTAAAAGTATATAATCATGATTTACTAGCTTTTTTTTTTTTTTTGAGTAGCATTCTAAATTTTGCAATTCACACTAAGTTTAATTTTCACATTCTGTAATGATTTATTTGTAGTAGTCTATATTTAGAAAAGCTAAAATGGTCAACTTGAGATGGGAAGTGCATAATCTCTAAAAACCAAGTTCTTTTTTGGGAGGGATGTTTCTTCTGTCAGAAATGTTAATCTTATGGTCTTCTGAAATGCAGAAAAATGTTTTGTTATAAAAACTGACATGTGCAATTTTGTTAGACAGATCACTAATGAAGACATAATTTTACAGGATATAAGAAGAAAGAGCTCTAAAAATCTGAGAAGGAAACTTTAGATAATATATTTAAGTTACTAAACTCCAGTAAAGTTACTAAAAGGCGTCAGTAACCATTCCAGAAATTTGAGCCTAGAAATGACCTGAACTTTTTGTCATGACATGGTTTTTTTCAAGATTGAAGATAATTTCCAACATTCTTCAAGCATTTATATTTCTGATATCCACTGATACCTAAAAAATTCCCAAACTTTCCAACAGTGTTTCAGTCAGTAACACAGTCTTTAATCTATTTCTTCATAACTTTGTGATGCTACTATTACAAACTAAATAGATATACAATATAAATAGTGATCTTAAGCATCAGTAGCTTAAAATAAAAAAACCTCTCAAGTAGAGTTTTGCCTCCTTGGATCAAGGAGATTACAGGTAAATGTATTTCTTGGCCCACTGCACAAGAATCAGCAGCCTTTAAAGGCACAGAGACAGAATAAACACACTTAAAAGGTTTTAATAATTCTTTCCTCAGAATTTTGACAACTGAAAGACGACAGTGAAATACAAGACAACATAGAATAAATTTGAAATCATCATAGAAGCTCTTTTGCTTGAGAGCTGTTTTAATTCTTCAGATTTAGCTGAAGAGTTCTTTCTTGTTATGGTAATTACAGTTATAGAAATATCTTTTGCAAGGCACCTTTAAAATTCAACACAAAAATATAATTTTGAACAAATGAACAAATCACATACAAAAAGAAAAAAAGAAAAAAAAAAAAAAGGAAAAGTCTTCCAGTGAATTCAAAATAAAACAATTCTAGAGAAACAAGTAATGCTGTTCTTTAGATTTTACAATGCAAAGTTGTTCGGTGTTCTTATTTAGTGCTCTTCTATCTAGCTAAATAATATTCAAAAGCATCTACTTTCTTCTTATTTATGCTTTTATGCACAAAGCCTTATAAAATACAGGCATTTTCTGAAGCTATCACTGATTTTACATAGGGGTTTTCACTTTTTATTAGTGTTGCTATGAAAGGAACATAGACATTAAATTTATAACCAAATCACTTAAGGTTACAATTTAAAACAACTAATCAAACCCTTATATTTCATACATATGAGGATTCCACATGACACATAACTTAAGCACTTAAGAGTTATGGTAAAACAAATGATGAATAGAAGTATAAAAGCATAAGTTAAATGTCACTTTCAAAGTAGATGCATTTTGTTTTTAAATACTTTTGTGGCTACTGTTTAGTCATACTCTAGTTTCCGAAAACATAAACTGTGATGCTGGAACAGAGCAGATGAATCCGTTTTAGAATAGTTTAGATGTGTTTATTGTTCAGAAGAAAAGCAGACAAAATAGTTTTGAAATATGAAATAAATAGAATTTTAACCAAACAGTATTATGATACTGACTATACAATACTGACTGTACAACTCAATGAAGTATTACTAAGCATATTTATGATCCTCTACCAAGTTGTAAATAAGAACACAAAAATATTAAATACATATTGTAGAAACACGTGGAAATAAAAGCTAAGTAGTGATATTACCACATAATTATAACTTTCAGCATGATTTTCACCTAATATCTGGTTATATATAACAATAAAAATTTCTAGACGTAGATTTTTTAATATATATTTATATATGCAATTTGCATAGCACTCATCATCATACACTTTATTTAAGTTTCCTCCTGTCCCCCACTTTTTTTTTTTCCCCCCTCACAGTTTTAGAAGGAAGTTAGTATCAGTCAACCCTGATTGCTCAGTGGGAATTGTAGCAACAACATTTAATATTGAATGATCAAAAGAATAAGACAAAGGCCACTTATATCTATTACAGTACATATTATCCTAACTGTCATCATCATCATCACTGCTATTGTGAGTCTTAGTCCATTCCCTGTAGGCCTGTCTTTTCTGAAAGCATGACAAGAGAAGAAGAAAGCAGTATTAGTTTAGATTGATTTGTTTGGCTGGAATTTTTTTTTAATTTAAGCAAAATAATAAGACAGTAATTCTGAAGTGACAGTACATGGCAAAGTACAAGCATGTTGAATTGCCTCATATATTCTATTCATTTCGGTCAGCATTTACAATCACTAAAAGGAGTTTTATTCGGATCTAACATGATATTATGTTGAAAACACTACTGCACATTAAGTGCACTACCAATGTAGATCTATATGCAAAAAATAAATAAGAGGGATGGGGTTACTACTCTTTTTCCTCATAACAAGACATTATGCTATCGAAAATGTTGCATACAGGGTGGTTTGTAACACAGTCTCATGCAGGAAAGAGGCACATCTCTCGAATAAAAAAAATGTTAAGAATCAAAAATCCTGGTTGAAGAGAAATAGGATAAAGGATTGAATACATATTCTATGCCACAAAATCGTCAGTAGTAAATTATAACATGAAACACTGAAATTTTAAAATTTTAGTTACTTTCAATGGTGGCTGCCATCACAAAATTTGACGAGCTTATTAGTTACGCACTTATAAGATGGATAATAAAGGTAGTACTAATGTACTCGACAATACAACAGAGAGAAACTGGCATTACATATGACATTGCAGAATTTCTTGAAGTTTCTTAAAAAAAGAAAAATCAAATGAAAACATGTAAAAAAGATTAAGTAAAAATAATGCAATGTCTTTACAAATATTTCTATGTTAGAGCTGAATCTGTTAGCCTGTTAGCATTTGTTTTAATGATCAACTTTTAAATAGAAAATCAAATGTTTTTTGAAGTTCCTTCTCTTGACAGAAAGAAGAGGAACATTAACAACCTTACACTGTTCATTAGTGGTAGCTTCCAGCTACACTATACTTAAGGTATTGCTTTTACACGCTGCTTTCAGTTACTTCTCAAAATCTAAAAAGCCCCAAAGTCAACTCAATTCTTATCTCAATCTCCCTAGAGATTATTCTTGTACGACTGCACCAAAATTTGCACAGTGAGAATCCTTCAGTTATTTAAAAATAAATGTATTGAAAAAATCTATTTATATATTAGATATAAATTATATTATTAAAAATAAATATAAACTGGAGATGCTTACATCTCCAGTTTCCATTAATGCAGTTTCTAAATACTTCCTTATCACTTACATGCAAGTATTTTTACAATGCGATTTTATTTATAACAGAGGAAAAAAACAGAAACTTTGTATGCTGCACAATAATGGAAATTATTTTCACTTTTACATCTAGGTCAAATTTGCTTCAGTGGTATCTGAATGAAAGAATAACTTCTTAAACCATTGCTCAGCATGTTCTTCATGCAAACAGTATTCCACTTCAAAAGTGTTTACATTCTTTTAATGGCTGTAAAGTGACATAAATGCAGCTATTTCAAGTACATTTATTAAGTATATTTAATATGTTATTTTATATAAAACTGTGATGAAAAAGTCACCATTTAGAATTTGTATAACAAAGTGACAGAAAAATATATTTTATATTTATCCCCGCTATTTATCAAAAATAAAAGTTTAGGACAGCTTATTTAGTTATACATACAAAATATTTTCTTCTTTTAAAGTATTCCATATCTTTCACAAACCTCTACAGATACATTGGCATAAGTTATGATGTCTTTTTCAAAAGTTACATCATGGAAATTAAGTCACCACAATAGTCATAAATGTATGAAATTATATAGAACTTCCTTAACTACCAAATTATTGGGAAAGAGCGTGACAGGATTTTTTTTTTTTTTTCCCTAAGGCTACTTCTAAAAAACACTTAGTTTAACATATTAAGAGTTAAATTTTATGCCATTTCTTCACCTGTAACATTTGACTTCCGGTTCCATCTCTTAATCTGTAAGGTCTAATAACACCATCTTCACCAAAGAAGCGAGGTGGGCGTAGGCTTACCACATCTTCTGATGAATCTGCAACTCTGACAATAAATCAGCAAACTTAAGTTACATATCAGTATAGGTACTTAGCTATAGTATTTAACCAAAGCGTCTATTTTATATTCAAAATATTGTAAATTCATGTACAACAGCTGTTGTTGTCTGTATAGACATTTGATGCATAAACAGAAAATAACCACTCTGTGAAGTAATTAAAAGGTTTCTAATTAATACAATCTACTTCAGAGAATGACTTCTAGAACATGAGATAACTCAAAGCAGAACACAACTGGAATAATTCATAGAAGAAGAGAACAGTTGAGGTTGGAAGGGAACTGTGGAAGTTATGTAGCCCACTCCCCTTCTCAAGAAGGGACACACAGAGAGGATGCCCAGGACCACAGCCAGGCAAGCCTTTGGAGATCACCAAGAATGGAGACTCCACAACATCTGTGATCAATCTATGCCAATACTTCATCTCCCACACAAAGAAGTATCTCCTGATGTCAGACAAAATTGTTTTCTAGTTTGTGCCCATTGCCTTTGGTCCTGTCACTGGACGCCACTGAACAGAGCTAGGTTCTGTCTTCTTGGTACTCTCCCTTCAGGTATTTACAGATATTGATAAGATCATCCCACTAGTCCTTCTGTTCTTCAGGCTGAACAATCCTAGCTCCATCAGTCTTTCCGCAGAGAAGAAATTCTGCAGTTCCTTCATCATCTCTGTGGCCCTTCGCTGGATTTTCTCTGTGAGTCACTTATAGCAAGTAGCAAAGATGACATAGCACTTCAGGTATGGTCTTCTCAGTTGAGGGAAAATCACGTCCTTTGACCTGCTGGCAAATACTCTTCTTAATGCAGCTCAGTATGCCATTAGCCTATTTTGCTGCAAGGGCACCTTGATGGCTCACATTCAGTTTGGTATCCACTTGGACTCCATTGGGCATTTACTGCAAAGCTACTTCCCATCTGAGTGGTCTAGCATGTACTGGTGCCTGAGACTCTTCCGCTCAAGTTGCAAGACTTTCTACTTCCTGAACTTCAGGAGGTTCCTATCAGCCAACTTCTCCAGCCTACCGAGGGCCCTCTGGATGGTAGCACGACTCTCTGATCAATCAGACACACATCCCGATTTTGTGTTATGTACCGAGTGCACTCAGTCTCACCATGCAGATCATTAATGAAGACATGAAATGTGACTGCACCCTGTATGACCCCCAGGGTACCTTTATTCATTGCTGGCCTCCAACTAGACTGTATCACTCAGCACTACCATCTGGGTCATTCAGCATAGTTTCTTCCCACCTTAATGCCTGAGTACCCAACCCATAATGCAAAAGCTTCTTGGTGGGTAGTGGTGTCAAAGGCCTTAGTTAAGTCAAGGAAGATAATGCTCTCCTCTCATCGATTTGCCTAGTGCTTTCATCACAGAAGATTATCAGTTTGGTTATGCATGATTTTCTCTTCATGAACCCACACAGATTATTTTTTCAATTTTCTTATCTCTCGTAAGTCTGGAAATTGTTTCCAGTATGACTCCATCACGTTCCTAGGAGATGAGGTAAGATTGACTGACCTCACTACAGTTCGCCTGGTACTTCTTCACACCTTTTTTGAAAACAGGACTGATATTTGTTTTCCTCCATTGTTCAGACTTGTCTTAATCATCAGAATAGATGAAAGATTATCTAGAAATGCCTATAACAGTATCTGCCAGCTCCCTTAGCACTTGTGGGTGCATCCCACCAGGGCCCATAGGCTCATATATGTTCTGTTTGTTTTAAGTATTCCCTGATATGTTCCTCTTCCACTGAGATTCTTTCTTGCTCCAGCATTTGCCCTGGTCTGTGCGAAGTGGAATTCCTGAAGGCCAGTCTTGCTGCTAAAAACTGAGACAAAGAAGGTGTTTTGTTCATCAGTTTTTCACTGTCTTATAATCAGGTCTCTTTCTTCATTCAATATTTTGTCCACTTTTTCCCTCATCTTCCTTTTGCTGCATACATATTTATAGAAGTCTTTTTTTTTTTTTTTTTTTTTTTTAAATACCCAGATTCAACACCATTTGGGCTTTAGTTTTCCCTAGATTTCATCCTGGATGCTTGGACAAGATGTCTGTACTCCTCTCAATTTATGTGTTTTTGCTTCCACCCACTATATACTTCCTTTTCTTGTGCGCAAGTACTGTCAGGAGCAACTTGTTCATCTCTGTAGACTTCTGTCATTTTGCCTGACAGAATAACAATATAATTACTTAATTAGTGTCTGAGTATTCTATTTAAAAACTTGATGATTAAAGACAACCAAGCTTCTTGTGTTTTCTTTGCATTTCTCTACAAAGAAAATCAAAGGGTAAAATACACAAGATACAGACAAATTTATGGTAGCAAAAATTAACAACTGTTATCAGCAGGATTTATGAAAAGCCCTCTCAAAACACATTCTCCAACTTACTTACAAATTGTAAATATGTTATCATAAGCCCATTTACAATAACGTTGAAAGGTGGGCCCTTGTAAACCTAGCAAGGTCCAACAAAAAGTGCATAGCTTTTCACTTGGGTTGAAGTAATCCCAGGTATGTTGACAAACTGGGAGAAGTCCGTGTGAGTAGCCCTGCTGAGAAGGACTTACGAGTTCTGGCAGATGACAAACTCATCCTGGGTTCCATCAGAAGAGGGGTGACCACGAGGGTGAAAGAAGTGATTATCCCCCTCTACTCTGCTATTGTGAGACCCCAGACCCCAGCTGGTGTAGTGAGACCAAGTCTGGGGCTTCCATCAAAGAAAAGATGTAGACCTTTTGCAGAGGGATCAGAGGAGGGCCACAGATGTTATCCAGAGCTTGGAGCACCACTCCTATGAAGGCTTAAGGAATTGGGCTTGTTCAATTTGGAAAAGATAATGCTGTGGTGAGACCTCATTGTGGCCTTCCAGTACTTAAAGGGAGTTTATAGACATGAGAGAAATCAAATGTTTATACGGGCTGAAAGTGACAGGACAAGGGCAAATAGTTTTAAACTAAAGAAAGGGAGATTTACATTAGATGTCAGTTTTTTTTACTGAGGGGTTCGTGAGATTCTGGAACAGGTTGCTCAGAGGTGTTGTGGATTCCCCACCCCTAGAGGTGTTTAAGGTCAGGTTGGATGGGGCCCCAGGCAATCTGATCTAATACTTGATCTAGTAGCAGGCAACCCTCTCTCTGGCAGGGGTGTTGAAACTTGATGATCCTTGAGGTCTCTTCCAAACCAAGCCATTCTCTGATTCTGTGATTAAGGCTAATTATAAGGGAATGAGATCATCACATTATTCAGCATGCAATTCTGTCAGAGTTCTCAACTGTATCCTGGACTGCATCAAAAAAGGGGTGGCCAGCAGGTTGAAGAATGTGACTGTACCCCTTTAGTCTGCCCTTGTAAGGCCCCATCTTCAGTACTACGTTCAGGTCTGGAGCTCCCAGAAGAATAAACACATGGAGCCATTGGAAAAGGTCCAGAAGAAGCAATGAAGGTGATCAGAGGGCTGGAGCACATGTCCTACCTACAAAAACAGTCTGAGGAAGCTGTGCTTGTTCAGCTGGGAGATGAGGAGGCTCTGGTGAGACTGGCTTTTCAGTACTACAGCCTTAAACTGCAGTTGAGAATATATTAAGTTCGGAATGAAGGTGGTGATGCATGGGAACAGGTTGCCCAGAGAAGCTGTTGATACCCTTTGTCCATGGATAGGATAGATTTTTCATCTGCATTAATATTCAAGATTTTAAAGAAACACTAACATAGTGGTCATACAAATAATCAACATACCCCACATTTTGATTCATGCCATAATGCCATTCTTCATATTAATTTTACTTACTTTTTGATACCCTGAAATGTGCTGCTTGCCATGTCTATGATTCCTCCAGTAGGCCTAGCTACTGCTCCCACCAATCCTTTTCCAACACCTTTGAAAAAACCAGCTGCTCCTTCTTTCTGAGCTCCTAGAAGGATCAAGTTTAGCAAATTGTTAAGAAAAAAAGACCATTTTACAATATTATTTGTAATTACATTTGTTCTTATTTGATACACAACTACAGTCACTCCCACATTTAAATTAGAAGTCAGTGAGAACAAAGTCTTGATAAATGCAAAATCTCATTAAATATCGAGATTTTGAATCATATGAAGACCTAAACTTACCTCTTATTGGTTTTGTAACTATTCCGGTTATGCCACTGACAAAACCCTACCAAAAAGAAATGAAAGAGTTGTGATAAATGTTTCCACATCGTACTTTTTATTCTTCTAACATTTTACTTATTATTTCTTCGATGAATAGTCAGAAAGTGTGTATTTTGTAGTATTCTAAAATCCACTCCAATTATCAGAATTAGAAGCAAATTCTTTGCCATTCTTATCATCTTGTCAATCCGCATATATTTTTCTTCAAAACTATCATTCATTTGTGGCCATGTATTGGCAAACCAGAATTAAGTGGAACAGCTCTACAGAAACCTCTACATCTGCTATTTTTACCTCTATAAAATTCATTAAACTTTTAATCATTTTTCATTCTTACGGAAACTAATCCTTTTCCTCCACGAGTGATACCCTCTCTCAGACCAGTGGGCTGTTTATTCATGGCTTCTCTCCTTTTTTGCTGGTAATCCTCATCCATAGTTATTGCAGCAACACCTTTTGCCATAGCACCAGTGATTCTTGAAGCAGCACCTGCTAATCCACCTATGAGAAAAAAAAAAACAACAACAACAATGTAAGCAAAATGCCACTGCAGCTTAGAAATACCTACGTTGCTTGCTACTGAGCATGCTGCTGTGATAATGTTAAAACCTACCAACAGCTCCCCCTACTAGTGCTTTAAGTCCTAGCGCCATTCCTTCTATAAATTCTTCAGGACCCTGGATGGCTCCCTGAGGAGGGAAAAAACAAGAGAGCATTTATGCTATTTATATAAGTTGCAGATGGTATATATACTTAAACTCCTATTTTTTTATTTTAATTTATATATATTTAACAGAGAGTAAATTAGATCTCTATTAAGTTCATTCATGCAGTATTAAGTTCATTCATGCAGCATTAATTTACAGTAAGTACTGCAAGGAAAAGTCAATTGTGAATTAAGGGAAATAATTTGTTTTTATGTCACTTGAGCTTTTCAGTAACTTTCCCTAATACTTTCACTTTGATTTTTTCAACTCTAAATCTCACCTTAAAATCACAAACATTATTTGTATACCCAAATTTTCAATAGAATTTATATCTAGCAGTTTTTGCAACATTTCACAAAAAGCCTGAAGAGATTGTTACCTGATAAGGTTCATAGAAAAATGCTTCTACTCCTTCGGATAAGCCTCTTATGAATCCAAATGGATTGCCCAAGACATCAAGACCAAGAATAAGAACATACATCTGCTTAATAGCCTAAAACAAAAATGGACATTCAGTAAAAATATTTCAGAACGTATACTAAAAGCATTAAGGTACTGCTGCTTATTCAAAAATGCAGAAGATGAATTTAATATGAAGAACTCAACATTTGGAAAAGTAGGTACAGATGTTTTAAAAATGACTGTATGGTGAGAAAAACATACTAAAATCAGTCAAATAATTCTACTGCTTGCAAGTATTTCACAAATAATTGAGATTTTGAGATTTTCCAAAGCAAGCATATTACCCAGACTTCACTCATACTGTGCAGCTACAGGACAAAATTTGGTTGTATGCATAGTCTAAGAGAATTTTGTTCACAATAACTGCAGAACAGTGAGGTGTACTAGAGCTGCATTGTGCTTGCTTCCACTGCTGATTTCTGAGTTGCTTTGTTATGCACACTACTTTTCTTATTGTAAGTTATAATTTAGTCAAACATAATCACAGTTTAGTAACGTAACTTAGTTGCCTTAGTAAAGGCAAGAGAATCTAACTAATAATTTTTTATGTTTCTTATGTATTTAACCAATCTACAAACATACAAGACTGCAATTAGTTATTGATTTTCATAGAACCAAAGCACACAGTAACACTTCCAAAATATAAATTTACTGGAATGTTAAAATTTACTTAATTCCAACCTGTTTTGAGTAATGCTTTGTCACTGCTGATTGGAGCTGCTGCGTAGTACAGAAGTGATAACTGAGTTCAAAGAATGCCAACCTATTAAGAAAGGTTTTTTGAAAATCCATGTTATTCAGACCATAATACAATATAACATTGATATATAATGTTGAACTGTTCTTAGAAGTAGTTATTACAATAATATTTTGAACCTACTTAAAGACAACATCTTGCACATCTGTGAGGGAGGCACCTATGCTCTTCAGAAGGAGATTCAAGGACTGAAGTGGTATCAGTTCTCTCTTCCTTTCTTCTTTGTTACTATCTTCACCACCAGTACTGAGTGAAAAGCTTAAGTGTAACTAAACAATAAAAAGAAAGTTTAGAAATTAACATGAATGTTTATTAGAAGTACCATATTTTGTATGACACTTCTAATTGTGACTGAATTCAGACTTAATAACACAAACATGCATATATCCTTTAGGACAATTAAAAAAAAAAACAATGAAATTTAAATCCAGCCTCAATAGCTGGAACTGCTTTTAAGAAAACAAGAACTCAAAGCTGCTTAACCATGTTTTCAGATGAGGTCTCTGCAATCTTTTAGCTATAATTTATTGGCTATTTCCCAAACTGTTTTGTTTTCACAACTAATACACAACACTGAATTGGACAGAGAACGATAACATAGCATGATGCCCAAGCGGGATTACAAATAATTACTTGTAAGAACAGAAACGTGTACAGCAAAAAGCAGTGCAGACCTGAACTAATCAAAATATTTGTTTCGCGGAAATCAAAGCAACATTCTTAAAACAGAAAAGACATTCAGGAAATTTGCTGAAAGGGCTAGATGGGGCCCTCTGCAGCTTTCACAATTAGACAAAAAAAAGTTATACACCCGCTCTGGATTCTCTGAAAAGAATACAATATCCAATTTGGCATAACAAAGCTTAACTATAGCTCATTTCAAATATACGTTGATCTAGCTTTGCACACTTTTTTTTTTTTTTCCTCTAGAAATGGTGCTGTTTCTCAATCCACAGCACACTGCCTGCACATGAGAACCACAGCATTTTGCAAAAATAATTAATACAAAAGAATTACTGCACATGAAGAAATTTGTGTACAGAAAGGAAATAATGAATATTTTAATATTTATGAAGAGTTTCATATGCGTATACCACAAATACATCAGTGTTAACAGTAAAATCATTATTCCAGAACATTTTTATGTTGTTTCTAATTGCCTCAACATTTTCTCACTTTACAGAATGTATATTCTACAGGAGACAAAAAATCCTTTAATTAGAGCATAAGCACAGATAATAATATGAAAAGTTTTACCTTAATTGGAGAGATATGGAAGTATTCATACAAGCTGATTTGTGATGTATCCATGGATGACACACTCATCAGTTCTTCCTGAAGAGATTCTACATCCTTTTTGAAAAGTTCCAGCTATGAATGCATTTTCAAAAGTAATATTACTTTAAAATGTAGAGTGTAAAACACAATAACATAATCTGTCATGACTCCCCTGTATTTATCTCAAGTTTTTTTTATTACTACCCAAGCAAACCACCTTAAGCTTCATACAATTAAATCTTATTTCTGTTCTTCCTATATATAAAATCCTTGCATTTTCCCTGTATAATGATTCAACTATCTTCCACTGCCCATGGCTTTTCAGAAAGTATTAGAAATCTTTCTTGTACCTTATGCAATATGAAGATAAAGGAAATTTTGCTCTATGCCTCAGGAAAAAAGCTTTATGTTAGTTTCAGGCGCAAGACTTGACCATTACCGTAAACACATAACATTACTTTTTTTAGTGTTTGTTGTTGTTTGTTCTGTTGTTGTTTTTCTTCTTGTTTTGGTTCTGTTTTTAAAAGCAAGTTGAATGACTAGAAATTTTATATCTACTCATCTGCAAACAACAGAAGGATTCTACCTGTTGGACATTCGGTACATCAGTCTGTGTAAAAAATTCAACCAGCGCATTCAGAAAGCCAAGGTCTAATCTGAGATCCATCTCTTGAATCAGGACCTTAAAGTATCTACACATGAAACAAAAAACTATTATTAAATTGTGTTTTTTTTTTTCCAAGTATTTTTCAAGTAAGGTGAGCAATAAAACTTAAACATCTACTTATACAACTTATTAAGACACTTTTTTTATTTGACAAGTTCATTACCAGTCAAATGTTTCTTGTGATGGGAAAGACAAATACATTTTCAGTAATCAGAATTATTTTAATAAAGTAGTGACATTTAACAGTATAGACAGCTTTTTCCCCAAATTGCTAAAAAGACAAAAAATCTACTTTAAAAGAATTAAGGAAATACTTTGTTTATTCTGCATTGAAGTAAGTAAATAAGAAGGGCACAGTTTTCAGCTGCCCTAAGCACTCTTATCTGGATAAATTAGCTGGGGTAAAATTACCCTGACTGCATGTTGATTTTAACTTTTAAAGCTTGAGTAAACATGATAAGTGGCACAGAGATGGAACATGTAAAAATACTTACTTAATATGAGATATTTGTGAATGTCCTGCAGTTCTCATAACAATACTGACATCAGTAAATGGTTTTGGTGCTATGAAGTTGTAAAATAAAAAGAGATAAGCACAGATCTTTATGTGATAGACATAGCTTGCCATTTTTAATATGAAAATGTCATATATGTTCCAGATTTTTTCAATCCTGTGGAGTAGGATTATATAATGGATGCGACTGGGAAACAAAATCATGGAAAAGGTCAGGAACAGAAAGTCATAGGAAGAGAAGGATGAAATGGAATATCAAAATTCTATTTCACTTATCTCCAAAAATGTATCATTTCCACTTAAAAGCAAATAAATGCTAGCCATGGAATTAATTTTTTTTAGGGAATAAATTCCCTAGCTATGGAATAAAATTTTCAAACAATGATACAAAAATATAAATTAAAAAAGTCCTCATATTTTTGAACTCTAGCTCAAATTTGACTTTATTTAGGATAAATAACTGATATTTCATTAGCTTTGTGAACAAATTTGCAGACAGTCATTGTTGTATCAACTCAGAATCTCTCCTGTCATAACTCTGATGTTCCAGATGAGTTTGACCTAACTGAGTGAATGGAAGATTACAGCTCGGCACATAGTGTACAGAGTTGGAAGTCTGTACTGTATACCATGGAGAAAATGGAATGCTACAGATTAAATATAGAAAGCACAATTTCTTAAGGAGCTGGTATATAATACGGTGCTTCACTTGGTGAATTTGAGTTTAGTCTAGCACTGATTTATGTTTTTTTCTCATTATTTTTGATAAGTCAACTAGGCCACTGGCTCAAATACTGCATACCAGCAAATAAAAAAAATAAGCTCTTTAAAAAGTTTGATTACTATGAACAATTTATTTTGGGCCACAGAAAAAACTGGGCTAATTAAGATGAAAAGTGAGTCTTATGAAAACTCACTGTCCCCTAAAAAAATCCAAATGTGAGTAATACAGAAAGAGTGTAATAGATTGACTATCATGAGGACTAGCAACTGTTTGAAGTTTTCTTCTTTCAAGAGGTAAAAGAGATAAGTACTTAGCTTTAGATTTGGTCTCAACGCAATTTCTGAAAGCTCAACACAGATTTAACTTACACCTTATGATCTCCAAGAACACTGTTTTAGTGTCTCAGAAGCAGGTACTTTTAAAAGGTATTATATTAATGGGTGAAATAAGTTCATGTTATTATTGTGATTTTTAACTTTAGATGGCTTTATCTGTACTCTCTTTGCACAGAAAATTGCTTTCTGATCTGTAACATTAGTACTTGGATTCTTTATATTCAGTAATCATACAAAGTCTTCAGATGATAAAAGTGGCAGGGTTCACTTTGTTAAAAGTAAGTTAGCATAAGTAAAGATTATTTTAAACTAGAACTACAAACCTGAATCCAAGGTGATGGACTTTGGAGGTTTAATAGGATAGAACACAAAGGGAAATATGGCTCCAGGAATCTGGTTTTGAATCTAATAGGGGTAAGGACAGGACAAGGTGCAGCACATTAGCTTTTCAGTAGTGAAATATTTCACAAGTAGGACAAACACGAGAATTATGAACCACCAATTCAAAAGCAGGAGAAGAAGCCACCACAATAGTTCAAAATATTTCTACTGTCCAAATGAAACTATCCAAGCCAAATAATCTAGAAAAGGTGGAAAAGGTTCTCCTAGTTGGTGTTCATAAGCAGCCCCCCAAAAATGTTGCAAATGTTGCTTATAAAAAATTGAACATATACCTTGCTGAAAATAGTCAATTATACCTAATTTTGAGTTGACTGTAAATAAAAGGCACACACACACAAAAAAAAGCACAGAAGATGAACAGCAACTGCTTCTCCTCAAGTCATGGGTGACTTTTTTTTTTCCTTTGAAATGAACTACTTCATTTCAAAGGCTGAGAAGCACTCAAGAACGTGAAAAATCCAGACAGTTCCAAAAATATATCTAACTTTACATAAAAAACTTACTTGTATCCTGTAAATTTGAATTCTGAAAGATTTCTGATGTGCTGATGAGCTGTATTCCACTTTCAAAGCTGGCAAGTAATTCCTTCTGATAGGAATCTCATTGGGTTGTTGAATCTTCATGTCATTTCCAGTAGGAGTTAAACACACCTATCACAATATTAAGAAGAAGTTGTTATTCTACATGATATAAAAGAGGGCTTTTTATAATAGACTTCAAATAACAATTTCCGCTAACATTTAAATGAAAGCTTAAGAATAAAATCTTTGTCTAATTGTTGAATTTCAACACAAGCAAAACAACATAAGGAATCTGTACATTTCGTTATCAAGAGAATGTTTAGCTTTTTTGAACACGGCTTTCCAGAGGTCTATGACCAAGATAGAAACTGAACGAACTACATTCATTTAACTACTACACTGTTCTAATGAGTATGTGGAATTAATCTATAGACAAGAAAAGCAGTATGCAGAGCACAAAATGATTTTACTTCTCATAATTATTTCAGGAATATGTATTTTTTTTAATATTTATGTGGTTGAATGGCACTGCTGAATTTTGTGTGACTACGAGATATCACAGTCAGATAAAACACAAGACTTTGCGTCAAAACAATCTCCCAGTCTCAAACTAACATCCTTCTTCTCTCTTGATATGACATAACATATTGTAGCTTTGTGCATATTTAGTCCCATGATCTGTAAAAACATTATAATTCAATTTCAAAATTAGAGGCAAACAAAATCAGGCCTTCAGCAAGCTTTTAAATATTTATGGATTATATTTTTTTTTTCTAGACAGCAATGATTTTTTTTTTTCTAGGCACAAATATAGAAATGAAATTTTAAATGGATTGTGTAAACTAATCATATCCTCATTTTCATTGTTTTTCAGAGACTACAAAATAATAAATGATCTGTATACACCCATACATTCCTGTCTACACCGATAAGAAATAAATTTATAGAATGATTAGTATTACCAAAACATTCGGTTCCAATTCAACAGTCTTATTTTCTGATGGAGTTAGCTCACTGTATTCTTTGAATTCTTGCTCTAGCTTATCTGTTTGCTTAACACTCAATGGTTTCCATCTAGACTTCTTTTTGGGTTTCGTCTCCCAGACCACATCAGAACTTTGAAAAACAAACAAAAGACCAAGAGAAAATAGTTAGCTAGTTCAACACAAGTATTATGTATCTAATTACGGCATTTAATAGGTAATTACTACATAATGAGGAATAAAGCCATAAAGCACTAGTGTGGTAAATAAAAATAAATCACCCACGGCATTCTTGATAGTAAGTGGAAGTTACTGTTTCTAATGCAACTGAAGAAAAGTTAACAGAGTTATTTTTAGTGAGGTTTTGCATGTAAGAAACCTTTGTCAAGAAGACCGAGTTTCAATAGTGCTGACATCCAAAATCATACAAACTCAATGCAGGATTCCACACATACTCCTCTGTACCTTGTGGCACAGAGGAATTTACTAGAATTTGAGAGTTTTTCAAGTCTACAGGAAGTGTCTGATGAAGTGCCAATTATTTTTGACATTCTATTCACTAAATCAGTAGAGTACATTTCAGTTTGTACATTTACTTTACTGATTTGATCCCTTAGGGCTTTCAGTTCTCGTTATTGTTGTTTATGTGTGTGTGTATGCTTTTCTTTTAATGGTATACAAAATCAGGAGTTTTTCTTTTATTCTTTCTTATTTTTATTATTAATGAAACAACATCATTTATCATCTTTAAATGGTGCCAGATTATTTTCTGCTTTTCTGCTTTGTTATACTGCTTCTACGAGAAGCTCTTACATATGATTTCATCTTACAGTCCAATGCAATACATGATATAGGACACAAAGTGAGAACTATCAGCCAAGTGGAAGATATTTTTTCTTTACACAAGTTATTACAGTTCATATATACGCAGCTGATCAGATGCAGCTCCCTATAATCCAGTTTGTTTTAGCTGCATTTGTGTTCACACCCATCAGTAACAGAATGATCTTAAAGTAAAGGTGATCTTAAAGAAGAGGGCAAAATTACCACAATAGCTGATTTGTTCATTAGGATTGTTTTATTTTTGTTGTTCTTAAGTTTGTTTTCCCTTTCTTTTTCCAAATGTTTCTGCAAATTAGATACACTGTCTACTGCAGTATTTTCGCAAGACACTTATGAATGGTAAATTTCCAAGTAACTGTCTTTTTGTGTGGGTATTTTTCTCCAAGGATTTATCTTTTTTCTTGGGAACTGCTTTCAGAAGTTTGATACCAACAACAAAACAGTACCAATCTGTAGCAGTGCTAGATTCCTAAGTACAAATGACCTGTTCCTAAAAACACTGATTCACTGAAATATCTACTTTGAATTTGGACATTTAGCTTTCACTTTTAAAATAGTTATTTGCACTGTCTAGATAATCTTCTGAGCTCAGCTTCTCAAGTGAAGAAAATTCTACTCATCACTCTCAGGAATGGCAAAGGAGGTTATGTGAGGTATACAGATACTTCAACTTTCTGCTTGTTTTGCAGCACAGTACAAAGAATTAAGAGAGAAAAAAAAAAAGGAAAGGAAAAAAGAATCAGCAGCATGTTTCTGTAACAAAGT
Organism: Tympanuchus pallidicinctus; assembly: GCF_026119805.1. Lineage (NCBI taxonomy): Eukaryota > Metazoa > Chordata > Aves > Galliformes > Phasianidae > Tympanuchus > Tympanuchus pallidicinctus. The sequence goes on from NW_026294758.1 coordinate 36,980,786, forward strand.
TAGAAAAGTAAGTTATGTTTTTTGTACATTACCTTGTAATTCCTATGTATGACACCTCCTGCCTTGTGTAATTATTAACCAATGAAATTCCAACATCTTGTAAAGACAGAATAATTTCTTGTTCTGCTAGTTCTGCCTGTACACTTTCATAAGCCAATTTAAATACGTTCTTGTCTTCAGTAATTAGGACAATACGCTGCAGACCTTCAAAAAATGACACTAAATAGACCACCTTTCTACAGTCCAGGCTGAGGACTTCTATTTTGTCCTGCAAACAAGAGAAGAAAGGTTTTTACAAATCTATTCATGAATAAGCAAATGCAAGCCTTAACAACAAGAATACAAACACGGGAGACCATTTTAAAAGGTACAGGAAAATAAGGTTTTTAAATAGAAAGTCATATTGTAGTCTCTTTCTCACATGCAGTCTGGCAAACACAGTTGTTACTGTTCTGTTTGAACCTTGTCTTTGAAATTCTTACTTATTACATAAAGAATTTTTTTTATGCTAATACCAACTACAGACAAAACAACAGTTCATGTTCTTTCCCCAACAGAAGCTAACTAAATGGCAAAAATACCTAGCATTGTCTTATCCACCGAAATCCACTAATGTTATAAAAGCAGGATCTGAAAAACACCTCAATTTTATTTGATGTGCCTCTAGAATATATATATATACACACAGTATTTACCTAGACATTGAGGAATTACATTATTATGGCAATAACTGCAACCATTTTAAAATACTTCCCTACTTCTGAAACTACATAAATGTGTTCTCTACTTTATTCACAGATATAATAAAAAACAACTTCAACATACATTGTCTCAGTTTTTACTAAGAAAAAGTCATCACAAAGGAAAATTCTTCTCTCAGCCAGATATCAGACACCTCCAGGCGTCCACCAGGTCCTTCACAAACAGCCAAAAAAAGTTAACTTAGTTCTTTATTGCAGAAAAGATTTAGAAAATAGAGCAGCTCTCTGGAGAAGGACTTGGGGATTCTGGTAGACAAAAAAAACTCAACATGAGCCAACAGTGTATGCTTGCAGCCCAGAAGGCCAAATTCATTCTGGGTTGTGTCAAAAGAGGGGTGGACAACAAAGTAAATAAGGTGATTTTCCCCCCCAGTTTGCCCAGATTAGTCCCCACTTTTAGTGTTACATCCCAACATAAGAAAGGCATAGATCTATTGGTATAGATACAGCAGAGGGTCACAATGATGACCAGGAGCACTTCCTCTACAAAGAAAGGCTGAGAGAGATGGGCTTGTTCATCCTGAAGGGAAGACTTCAGGGAGGTCTCATTGCTTTTTTCCAGTAGTCAATTGGGAGCTTATAAGCAGGCAGGAAACTAACTTTTTACATTGTCTGATATTGATAGGACAAGGGGAAGTGGCTTTGAACTAGGAGAGGGGAGACACAGGTTGGATGGAGGAGCTGTGCTGGTGGGCAAAGTAACCATAAAATGATTGACTTCTCTGCTCCTGGTGAAGCAAGGAAGGGAGGTCAGCAGAACTGCTACCTTGGACATTCAGAGGGCAGATTTTCGTTCAGAGAATCTCTTGGGACTGAGTTTTGAAGGACAAAGGTGTCCAGGAAGGCTGGTCATTCATCAGAAAGGAAATTTTAAATGCACATGGTGTCCCCAGTGCTATAAGATGAGCCACTGGGAAGAAAGAGCAGCCTGGCCTAGGAGGGAGGAAAACAGAGTTTATGACTTTTGGAAGAAAGGACTGGCAACTTGGGAAGACTATAAGAATGTTGCTAGGATACAGAGTGAAAATGAGAAAAACAAAAGCCCACTGAGAATTTCATCTGGCCACTGCTGTTAAAAACAAAAAGTGTTTTTACAAATATATGAACAGCAAGAAGTAGGTCAAGGAGAATATGAATACTTTATTGGATGATGCAGGGAACATTACCATTGAGGATGAGAAAAAGATGGAGACTCTCAATCCCGTCTTTATTTCCATCTTTAATAGTCAAACCAATTATCTTGAAGGAACATAAGAAACTGAGCTGGAAAATCAGCATGGGGAGCAGAATAAATACCCAACAATTCAGAAGGAATCAATTAGTGACCTACTAAATCACTTGGACTGTCACAAGTCCATGGGATCAGATGGGATCCACCTGAGGGTACTACTGGAGCTGGTAGAAGTATTCAGCAAGCCACTTTCTGTTATTTATCAGCACTTCTGGGAGGTTCAGAGGTACTAGAAAGGACCTAGACAACTGGAGGTACATCGAGCTACAAGAAGGGTTGCAAGGAGGATACAGGCAACTACAGGCCTGTCATCCTAACCTCAATATTGGGCTAGTTTATGGGACAGATAAGATGATCTCGAGTGCAATCTCACAGTATGTATGGAACAAACAAGGGATCAGGCCTAGTCAGCATGGATTCATGAAAGGCAGGTTCTGCTCAACCAATCTCATCAACTTCTGACCAGACAACCTGTCTAGTGGATGAGGGAAAGTGAGTGTAGTCTATCTGGACTTGAGCCCTATATAAGGATCTGGACAGGGTAGATCAATAGGCTCAGGCCAACTGTATGAGCTTCAACAAGACCAAGTGCTGGGTGCTGCCCTTTGGTGGCAGCCCCATGCCAGATCGGATGACCTATTGAATGTCAGGGCTAATTGTGTGAGTAAGGTCCCTTTGAACATACATGATTCTATGACTCTATGTACTCACAGGAGAAAACCCCAAAACATCTAAAACACTTTACTTACTTTTGCTTTAGTTAAAGAATTAAAATCTTACTAAGAAAGTCATGAACATGAAAAAAATATCTTCAAGTTCCCTTTTGAAGTAAGATAGCACCAAGGAATATCATTATTTAGCAGTTATAGCGGAACTGTATTAGTTTCAATAGTTAGTGATTCTAAGATCAGTTAGTCATAGTTGTACAAGTCAGTACATTTCACATACACATCTAAAGCAATTCTTTTTTTTTTTTTTTTTTTTAATTTATTGAGCTGTTCCTAGTAGACTAAAATGCAGTAGGAAATGCAATGTGATGTGATAGGCAAAACAAGTCTTGATTCAAAGAAATGAGATTACTCCCACATCAACTATCCCAGAATTTAATTAAGTCTACTACAAGACTAAGTTCTGGTTTTCTGAAGGTGAAAATCTTATCAGTGCTGCAAAGGCTGGCAAATACATCATTATCCAAATTTAGCTATTATTCTAATCTTGAATATAAAAACCTCAAGGAAGTCACAGTTCCTCCTTTTCCAGGAAGTTGTGTGAATAACAAAAACATGCATACAGGTACAACCAACAGAAGCATCACTATGAAAATGAATATTCCTGGCTCTTGAATATGGAGCTATGAAACATTCATCTTTACTGTGATTTGAATCTCCTCTACATAGCACTGTCAGAATAATGCCTAGATTTGTTAACGATGTAGGAGCAAAAAAAAAAAAAAAAAAAAAAAAAGAAAATTATACAGAGAAGAATAAACAGCATTAAAAGTAGATCTACATACTTCTTTTGGTGTGATTTCCTCAGTTCTTTTTCCACATTTCCATGTCAATTTTCTAGAGCCAGCTGGGTCTGCCCAAGTATACAACACTGCCTTGTTCGGCTGAAGACAGCCTTCTAATTCTCTGAGGGAACTAGAACAAATTTAAAAAAGCAAGAATATTTACCTTTTCAAGTAATGAAGGTGAAAGCTGGAAACAACAACAAGCAGGTAGAAAAAAAACAAAAAACATACCAAAAATATACTCAGCACTATAATAAATTCACTAAACTTCAAAAATACATATTAGTACTTATTAAAGTATGCACACCAGATTTGTAAAAATCAATTTCTTTCCCACTTATTACCCTCACACACAGTTGAAACAGGTAGACTCTTTTTCCATAGCTTTCTGGTCTCTTTCAGGAGCCTGTCCATTGTCGTGTATGTAACAGAAGTTACATATATATGTATTAAATCACAGTGGAGAGGCCTAAAATCCCACCAAAAAGATGACTGATTTTTACAGATAAAAACCATTCCTTAACTTCAAACAACATTACAGCAAGAGTTTAAGTGAAATCAAGACAAATTTCCAGTGATTGCAGATACTCAATCTAGCTTAATAATTCTTACACAACTACCTGTTAGTCTATTAGTCTCTGCTTTTCTGTAACATTTTAGCTCACAAATTTTGCTAAATCTTCACAAAACTTGGCAGCAGATGACAACTTTGAAATATAACTACATTTCCAGGTCAACTATTAGTTATTCTCTGACGTAGGTTCATGCATGGTTCCAGAACAGCTAAATAAATCCTTTGCTATTAGAGAGGAAATGCAAGTGTCAAGGACATAAAATTCTTAAGAAGTGGGACCATTGCCTCTTTAGCTCAGAAAACAACTTAATTGCTTCCAGAACCAGGTGCTTTGCGCTACATAACATAATTATTGATATTTATGTTCAATTTATAAAGCAAAAAATCTTAGGTACTCTAACAAAAACAGATATTCAATTTCTAAGAAATAGGCTTTCTTCTCCATTATTTCAGCTTAGGTAGTTGAAATGAAAAGAGAATTCTAGATACAGAAGTCCATCTAGACCTTCATGGATTGCTTATACAACTAAAAAAGCATGTTCCTGTGTAGGAAGATGAAAGTGCTTTATAATCCATCAGATAAATGCTTCTCTGCATGGCACTCATTTATTTTCTCCATTATTAAGCAAAGAATGTTGATGTGTCTATTTTAATTCTTCATATAATTTAGTAAATGTACACAACTGCCCTAAAAGCTTGTAATGGAAGGCTAAAAGCTTAAAGTGCAACATTAAAACAGTTCCATACATATATAACATACACATGCGTAATAACAAGCTATCTGGAGAAGAGGAGGCTCACTGGAGACCTCATTGCACTCTACAACTTCCTGAAAGGAGGTCGTGGTGAAGAGGGATTTGGCCTCTTCTCCCAGGTAACAAACAGAACCCGGGGAAATGGCTGCAAGTTGTACCAGAAGAGGTTTAAGTTAGACATGAGGAAAAACTTTGTCACTCAGACAGTGATCAGGCACTGGAATGGCTGCCCAGGGAGGTGGTGGAGTCTCTGTCCCTCACCGTGTTCAAGAGGCGTCTGGATGAGGAGCTACAAGATATGGTTTAGTGGTAGCAATGGTGATGGGAGGATGGTTGGAGTAGATGATCTTATAGGTCCTTTCCAACCTTGTGATTCTACGATTCTGTGAAGCTAGTCTGAACTATCATCACCACAAAAATCAAACTGCAACAATAGTTACTGTTGCTTATTTACCAGTAAGCAGACATGGTTATAGTACATTAAATAATAAGTGGCATAACTGCTTGTAGACATGCACAGTAAAAAAAAAAAAACTCTTACACACCTTTGTCCATACTCAATAATTTCTTCTTCAGTATGGTTTATTAACAGAAATGGTGCTGCACCATCATGGTAATCAGAAAAGGTAATCACTGTAGAATGTTCAGTCAAGTTGACATCCACTGTAATCCCTCCAAGCTATCAGATGTAAAAAATTACATAGTAAATAACAGCAGAATTCTCTTCTAAAAGCAAATATAATTTAAATATTTCTAAAAACTTGTATAAGATGAAACCATCACACGATAAAACAAACAGTATGTTTTAACATGCCTATTATATATTTTCCTAACCATAGCATTATTAGAAAACAAGCAATGCATTCAGTAACTAAAACTATGGAGAATTTCTTTAATCCCAAAATATAGGCTACTGGTAGCACAATCTTCCTTGAACCACTCATATGAAATAATATCCCACAAATATTCTAGTAATAAATATCAAATATTTTAAATTGGTGCTAGATAAGGCTAAATGTAAATTTAGTCACATCAAAGTTACTTTTCAAAGTAGCAGTTTCATTTTACAACTAATGTAAACACTTCTCAGTCTTTGTTAGGGAATGTTGACAAAACCTTTTAGCTTCGGTAGTTCATTTCTCAGAGGAAAACTTATAATGAAACATCTACGTCTATCTTCGTGTTACATACACACACAAATATACATACAATTTTTCCCTAGCTAAACTTTGTAATACTTCATAGAGTAGAAAACATTGCAGAATGGAAGTGGGACATGCCTTTATGTAGTTTTCAAAGGTAACCATTTACCTTGTTGTCTAAATGCAGTAAAAGACAGTTTTCTTGCTTATCAAAATTTATCTTCTTTGGTGGGAGATTTGAATTTTCAACTCTAACAAGCAGTTTGTTGGCATCATTTTCAGGCCAAAAGGGAATACACTAAACAAACAAACAGAAAACCCAAATATTTTGAAGTAAATGAGAAGACAAACTAGGTATTAGAAGACATTCCACTTCAGCCCAATGTTCTTTCCTAAAATTTCACCCAAAATTGTAGTTGAATTTGATCAGAAACTGTTACAACACCTGAAATTAATTACTTACCTGAACACAATGAGCTGATTCATAAATAAAATGGATAAAATAAAATTCAGACACAAAATGGATAACATTTTTGAAATCCCAAGTATAAGGCAGAGCAGAGCTAAAACACTAGTGGCCTTGCTTGTTATAAAAATAAAATAAAAAAAAAATGCACAATCACATTTTTTTCATTAAAAGATTTTTTGTTAAATAAGTATAAATTAATTACAAGGCAATTTCATAATGACAATCAATGACAAAATATATTCATGTAAATATATTGCTACATATCTTGAGTAAGCAGAGTATTGGCTCACTTTGTAAACTTTTGTAATATATAATACACATAAACACTCACATATAAAGATGTGTATATAAAACAGAAATAAAATATAAGCCTAAGGCAATCAAACCAAAGTGTACATTCTGCTTTTTTCATCCACAATTCAAATAATTCCCTCTGGATTTAAAAATCAATAATGAACAATATTTTAAGTTTACATTCTAGGTAGATAAAACAGGGAGAAATGAAAGAAAAAAAGCTTTAATACTAACTAATGAAAAGTCTGCAGCTGATTAAAAGATTCCTGCAAAAAGAAAAATTTATGAATTATTCATAATCTCAAACATGTTGGAAAGCACTCACAGTATTCATATAAAGTTTATGGTGCCTGTGGTGCCCAGAATGAAATGACCAGAATAAGTCAGTGTCAAGATGCACCATCTTTCCTATCTGCCAAACCATTCACCTGTAGCATTCAAAACTGCAAATTCATCTCTTTCCAATGCAGATTGAGATACCAGATGTTTTTGTTCAATTATATTTGAATCCTAGAGTTGAATCATCAGTGGTGAAAGACTAGTTCACCAACTTACCATGCCACTAAGTTCCCTTTCCCATTGTTTCTCACACCACAGGAAGCAGGAAAACAAAGGAAAAAAATATAGTTAAACAGCAAGATTGAAGGTATTATCTACTCCAACACCAAAGGAAACATAAATTTTGTAATATACGCATAAAGTATAGCAAGTAAGTCTGAACATAGGAAATCTCAGAGGAAATTCAAAGAGAATCAGTCAACAATAAATGAAAGTTTTAAAGAAAAACTAAAACAAATAAAAAGGCTTAGTTAAGAAATAAGTCACAAAAGTAACCACAGAGAATTGAAATGCATTACCTTCCTGCAAAAGTCTTCAGTGGGTTAGGCACAAAGTGGTACTATTTCCAAATGTTTTGCTACACGATTCGTTAGATTGGGTATTAAGAAAATATTCTTCACCAACAGATGGTAGGATACTGGAACAGGTTTCCCAGGGCAGTGGTCAGAGCACCAAGCCACTGCAGATCAGAATGTGCTCAGATAACACCCTCAGACACATGATTTGATTTTTAAGTAGTACTGTGGGGAGCTGTAATTTGGCCTTGATTGCTGTGTGTCCCTTCCACCTGGGAATATTCTATTCTAAGTGCTTCATCAGACATCATACTTGTACCTCTGTACTTTGAACACTAATTTGACTTTCTATTCTAGCATAACTGTGTCAATGGACAAGGGAAGCACCACTGACGTCATCTATCCGGACATTAGACATGGTTCCTCATAACATCTTTCTCTCCAAAGTGGAAGGATATGGATTTGATAGGCAGACTGTTTGATGGACAAGGAATTAATTATGAGATTGTACCCAGAGTAGTGTTCAATGGCTCAATATCTGGATGGAAATCAGTGATGAGTGGTGTCCCTCATGGATCAGTACTTGGATCAGCACTCTGGAATCAACAGTAGGATCAAATACACCCTCAGCAAGTTTGCACGTGACACAAAACTGTATGGTGTGATTGACAGAACTGATGGACAGGATGCCATTCAGAGAGACCTAGACAGGCTCAAGCAGTTGACACAGATGAACCTCATGACGTTCAACAACTCCAAGTGCAAGGCCTTGCAAGTGGGTTGTGGCAACCCTCACTATCAGTACAAGCTGGAGGATGTAAGGATTGAACACAGGTCTCTTGAAAAGGATTTCAGGGTTCTAATGGATGCTAAGCTGAACATAAACCTGCAATGTACCCTTGCAGCCCAGAAAGCCAACCATATTCAAGAAAGAGTGCTCAGCAGGTTGAGGAAGGTGATCCCAACCCTCTTCTCTCTCTTGAGACATCTCCTGGAGTACTGCATCCAGATGTGGGGTACAGGAGAGATAGGAACCTGTTGGAGCATGTCCAGAGGAGGGTCTCTAAAAGAATCCCAGATACAGAACGCCTTCTCTAAGACAACACACTGAAGGAGCTGAGGCTGTTCAACCTGAAGAAGAGAAGTCTCCAGAGAGACCTCATAGCAGCCTTTCAGAATCTAAATGAGTGATATAAGAAAGGGACAGGCTTTTTTGAACGGTCTGTTGTGAAAGGACAAGAGGAAATGGTTTCAAACTCAAAGAGAGAGATTTAGATTGGATGCAAGAAAGAAGTGCTTTACAGTAAGGGCTGTCACAGATTGCCCAGAGATGTAGATGTCGCGTACTAGGAGACATTCAAGGTCAGACTTAAAGAACTCTGAGCAACCAAATCAATCTTTTAGATGTCCCTGTTCACTGCAGAGGATTTAGATTTGATGACTTAAGGGTTCCTTCCCACTCAAATTATTCTACGATTCCACACTTAGCAGCAATCTCAAGCAGTCTCAAGCAGCAATCTCAAGATACGGTCAACATTTTCTTTCTCTAAGGATGCATGCTGGGCAGCTCTCTTGGAATAAATATAATTTAAAGAACTGTTTGCCCTTGTTAAGCCATTTCATGCCACTCAAAATGTACCAACTCCTTCCTATTGCAAGACTTGAAGAGCAATTAATTTCTCTTAAAAATAGAAATTGAAGTTTAACAGATCAACTCCTTTCCTGACAGGACACATGCCCAAGACTAGAGGGGCTATACTCAAGCACTGCTTTTTCCCTGAGAAGACAGCCTATCATTAAGAAAGTTCGGATAAACTGAGAAGCAGAAGGAAGAACTCTGCTTAACTTAAGTGGACAAAAGTGAATGAAGAAAAAAGGGGAGCACTGGGAGGAAGTGAACTAAGCTGAGATATGAGCTTAACACATTAGTAAGCTTGTCTCTATTCTAGATATTCTCTCTTCAAGACCTATTGGAGAAGGAAATTGAGAGATCATTCTTCCTAAAAAGCAGCATGCTTTCAGCATTTACATTATTCCATATTAAACCCAACATTACCCCCAAATACTTTCCTTCTGCTATGTGTTCTGAAGAAAGTTCACAATGTGAAAATTGAGATGTACTGAACTCAAAACATACACACAGAATTCAAGGCACATACAGAAAAAAATTGTATCAGACACACGAGATATTGCAGTGCCAGAAGTAAAGCTGCATGCCTAGTCTACCACAGAGCAGACTTTGTCAGCACAAAAGCTGCCATTTCTGCACCACTTGTCCTAGATGCAAGCACCAGGTCAGTCAAACCACTGAAATAAATGGAACAGAAGTTTCAGTGCCATATGGAGAAACATAATAGAGTAACAGCCCTCATACTACTATTTATGATGCAAGTAAAAGAGAAAATATTCCACTTATTGTAAACATGGTTTACATTTACATTTCCAAAAGTTACACTGAGAAAAGATAACACAACACAGGAAACTTACTAAAAAAGCAGTGTATTCAGACATAGTCACAGAATACTGTGCATATCTTTTAAATGTTTTAACTGATTAACACCTGAAAGAGTTTCCTTCGTAAGCTTACCTGTTGCAAAACAATTGGTATCCACTTTTCCTTGCCTTCTTCAGCTACTTCCAAAGTGTATTTGCTTCTATTTGAGATCATAAAAAATGGAGTGAAAGTTACAATTCTAGTAATATTGAAACTGCTGTTGTTTATAGTGACACCGACCTATGAATAGAAAAAAAATAGTTAGATGCAGTTCTGCTCTGACTTCATTTACATTTCCTGAAAGTATTGAGTTCAAAAGATAAACTTCACTTACTTGATAATCTTTTTTATGACTCTTGCATTTCACTGAACCATGACTTCCAACAGTGTCCAGTGAAAACTGATCAGACAGCTCACTGTCCGTTACCATAAGTTGAACCTGTAAAGCAGCAGCTTGTATCAATTTTCACTTTACAGACACTGACCTCTGGAGTCACATACAGAGTACACATGTATACATACAACTTAAGCACATACTGAAAACACCAATATTTTTATGCATAAGACACAATTGCCAGTATTCATTCATTCCTCAATTAGTAGTAAGCACCATTAACAGTCTCTTAGCAAAGTCAAATTGTAAATTACAATTAAACCACAATTCACTAACATCTCGGACAGAATCTAATAACCACAAATGCAAGTATTCAACTTCCAAGTACCACAGTTTCACATTCTTAAACAACTTATAAGCATTACTTAGAACAAGGACTTTATTGGTGTAGCTTAAATGAAATAAAGGATTGTTTCTTTTTCAGAGAACACTTCTCAGTGGTTTTCCTTCCTGATAAAAGATGAGCATCTCTTTCTTAGAATATCTTTGATAAATTTCCTCAAGTATATCTGACAATATACTTTAAGGTTGTCTTTAGGCAGAAGTGCATTAAGTTTCATGATTTTTACAGAACATGAAAGCGTAGATAGCTTTCAAAGTAAAAAAGATAGAGGGGGTCAGATTTTACTAACTGTAATACCTTGTTATTTTGGAGGAAGTTTTTGGGCTGGAAAGAAAACAGCAGCGGCTTTTTGCAATCTGGAGGATGCTTGCGGTGAATGCCATCAGCTTTGTACTGCAACATTCGACCAGTTTTATTTACCATCCAGTATGGGCTGTGAATTGCTATAACCATTTGCCCAGTTGTGTACGTCACATGGACAGCAATGTCCAGCTCAGTCTTATCCAACTCTGTGATGCAGTAAAATGTTGTGAAGCTGATATCTGGTAAGTTACTCTTTATATGGTACTCGCTTTTCCAGTTTTGATCAAGATAATTAAGCAGCTCTAACTCTAGTTTTGTTTGATCCAAGACTGCATTATGAATCTGGGCTGAACATCCATCTTGCAGAGTGTCATATTTGTTCCCATTTCCCTTAAAAAAAAAGAAGTCACAGTTAAAACCCATATCAATATTGATATATTTCTAATATATTTCTATATATTTCTATTTTTAAAAATCAGCATGAAAGTTATTTGAGAAAAACAATAAAATGTTTGTTACACTATTTAACTGTGTTACATTCTTTAAAGTCTATCTTAATACCACACTTTATAAAAAAAAAAAATAACAACAACATATTGTCATTAGTGTTTAAGACAACAAATCTGTCATCAGGTTTAAATCAACATAATGACAGACTTCCTCAACTCAGAATTTATTTCACAAGATTCATAAGAGAGATACAGAAAATAAACTGTTACTTTCAAGCATGTGGCAGAAATCATAGTCCCTAGCTCCAGTAATCGTGTATTTATGATAAAATGCTATGATAATATTATTCTACTATTCTACTTCAAATAATAGTCACTAAGATCATCTGAGAAAAAAAGCATTTCAGTGTATTCTATAACTGTATCATGAAGTAGTAGGAGATAATCTAGACATATGCACAGACTAGGACATTTCGTACTAAGGAACTAGTGATGATATTGTAGATTGTCTTAGGAGTTTTAAATGAGAGCTGGTGCTCAGCTTTCAAAGGCCCACTAACAGTCAAAGGGCACTTAATTTCACCTGGAATAAATATTCAGTTATGCTGTAATTCAAGGAAAAACTTAGCAAAAAGGCAGCAGTGGGGTAATTCCTTAGCATAGTACTGCTAGAAGTTAATGACAGTCTGTGAAAGCACATAAAACATTATGTAGGATGACCTAATTATAATGCTTGAGGCAGTCATAATCTCTAGGAAAAACTAGTGTTTAGTTAGGACCAAGATACTCATGGAAAAGACAAAGCAGCTCTCTTACAGGAGTAAGTTTACACAGCATAAATTTCTTTGCCTTTGTATCTGAAGTATGAGTTAGTACTGGCTATTAAAAACACCATTTTCCCCCATTCTGATGTCACTTCATTTCTGTAGATACAGATTCCCTGCAATATCTTTAAAGCCTGCTTCATAAGAACAGTAAAAGAAGCAGTTTATTTAAATACAGATTTCAATTAAATACGGATTTCAATTAGCTAATCAGCTTTCATAACAAAAACAGGCAACGTCACAAAAACTGGAACACTGAAGAATTACCTCTACAGAGTAAGTTATGTGATAAGGAAGAAGATTGTGGAGAAGCACAGAAGGCCATAAATGTACGACATATGGAAAATCCCACTCATCATCTGAACATAATGAAGATGTCAATGTGTCTTTTACAGCAACAATATTGATGATAAATGATTGATTAGTCGACCTCACAGACTGGCATTTCCTTTGTAATAAGCTGTCAACATTTTTCATAATTTCGTCAAAAGTAATTCCTTCACACATATCATATTCTCCATCCACTCCATTTTCATTTGCTATGGGTAGCAAACTCAGTTTTGATCTGTAAATGAAAGCATTTTTAAACACTCAGCATGAGTTTGAATATTTTAATGACAAAAAAGTAGGATGTATTAACACTCTAGTATTTGGATTTTTGAAAATTTCTGGCAGTAACTTATTGCCTGCCTTTGTCTCATTTGAGTATGGAAGCTAAAGGTAGATTAGGTCACACAGGTTCCTGGAGCATCATGCCAGTTGCAGTTTTCTGCCTCACATTGCCACACAATTTATTAAAAAAAAAAAAAAAAAGAGGCTGATGGAGGTTGTTAAGGAGGTGCTACTGAATTCATTTACAAGAGCTGCTATATTCCTTTTCCAAGGAAAAGATCAGACTAAGCAATCCAACTCTTACGGATCTGCAGGAAGTGCCTTTCTTTCTAGTCACACTAGGCACTAGATTTATGGATTTTTTGTAGTCTTGGTTTTTTTAAGGCAACTGCTTTGACCCAGTCAAGATGCTTCTTGACTAAGATTTGTCAGTTAATGTTGCATGCCTGTACAAAGAAACTCACCAATGTATCTGTGCAAGGAATCAGAAAGTTGCAAAACCTTTTTAGTAAATAATCTTATTAAATAGCCTTATTTAATAAGATACAGATAGAGACATTCATGAAAATAAGAGCACTTTCAGTGCACTATAACTTACTCAACTAAAAATGAAATTGAAACAGAAGGACTGCTGTCAATGCCTTGTGACTAACATGGAAGCATTCTATAACTTTTATGACTGCTTTGCAAACTTCAGCACATAGAAAGTTATATATACTAATACTTGCCAGTATGTGCTTATCATCATCAAAAAGAAAAAAAAAAAAAAAGATGGATGTTTAGGTGAGAACAGAAGGAAGAAGCCTTAAAAGCTGTCAAAACAAACATCTGTCTACAAGTTAGTAAAAGATTAGATAAACAGTACACACACACACACTGCAATTTCAATTGGGTGTTAGTTTGCAGGTGTTAATAGCATAGATATACTGTAAGACAAGTCTTTCAAAAATTGACAAACCCTATTCTACATCAGTGATGTAGTTTAAGTGTATTACATTCAATGTTACATTTCAGTATCCCTCTCTCTAAAAAAAAATAGGAAAAAAAAGAGAAAAAAGAAAAAGCAGCTGTAACTTTAACTAGACATCATTCCGTCAAAAAAAGGTCTTTTGTGTGAATATTTGGTAGCAAATGGGAAATGGACTTATTTTTTAACGCAGTTACTTGCATACAACAATCAGCAACATATTAGCATATTATTGGATAGCAGAATAATCTAATAAACTACCTGTATGAGGACAATGGTATGTTGAATTCATTCTCTGGCGATGCAGTCCCTAGACATCTTCCTTCATCAAAAATTGTGAAAGGGATTGAAAAATGATTCCTTATCTAAACAAAATAAAAATCCAGCAATATACTTAAGGAAATACTTGTTAGACAAACTGTTGAGTCAAACAGAGCACAGTACTTTCTCACTATTTATCTTACCCATTTCCCATTCAAAGTCAAGCATTTCAAAAGGATTCTCTAATAACAGAAAATCTGATTGAACAATGTTTTGCAATCCGAACTCCAGCTCCCTCACATCCAACGTTTGAGTAGCTTTGAAAAAGCTTTTTATTTTTGAAAATCTCTTGTAATCTATTTTATAATGCAAAGCATTATACTAGCAAAGTTACATGAATTGTTGAGATCAGTTTGTAAACTGCTTTTTGAAATGATTTTTTAAAGACTATAAGGTCATCTACATTCATTAAAAAAAATAAAAATTTAAAATGTAAATGAAACTACAATGCAGAGAAGGATCCTGGTTATATACCTGGATAGGAGAACGAATAGTTATCATCTTGCTTCCTTCAACAGTATCAATTTGGCAGACAATGGACCTTTCAACACCTGACTCCTCATGTCTCACTCTGTAAATACACCGACCCACTTTGGTCAGCGGAATCTTCTCGACAGTAGAATGATTATGTGGACCTAGAATTTGCAAAGCCAGAAACAAAACATTCAAAAGGAGAATTAACATACATTTAAAAAAGAGAAAGAAGTGTTCAAGAGTATTTTCTAAAGCATTCAATCTGTAAAAAATAAATAAAAAAAAAAAAAAAAAAAAAATTAAAGCAGATTGGAAAGTACAACTGTCCCTTCTGATCTAACTGGCAATCTTGTGGTGGGACCAAACAGGAAAGATTCCTTTTTTCTCCACACAGGAAAAGGAGTAAATCAACATGTAACTTAAATACACTGCAGGTTTGCCTCTGCTAGTAGTAAGAGTGCCTACAAGTAAATGTTTACAAAATATTATGGCTTATTAACAAGGTATTGCACATATATATTGGAAAAAATAATTCAACTATAAACAAATAATCTGTCACAACTGGTTTGAGAGATCAGTCTTGAAAAACTGTCAATTGGTATAAGAAACCAACATATATGGCTAACTCAAACCATCAAAAACAGTTAATTTTAGCTACAACTATATTTAAAATATTTAAAACAGTTTTTCTTGACTTTTCCCTTAAGGAAACATGCATATATACAACCCTCAGTACCGTTAGAAAGTAAAATGTTGTATAGACAGCTTCATTATGTATTAACATATGAATATAAACAAAAAAAGTAATTGCAATAAAATTATGAAATAATGATTAGTAATATAATAAATTATTATAATGGCAAGCTTATGCTACAGAAATTAACAAGATATGCACGACTTTTAGCTAAGAAGGCCATATAAGAATTTCAAACACTAGAATGCATCTACAATCCAAAGAAACAATGCTTTCATGTCAATAAACACTGGATGACCACGTGACAAATACAAGGTGCATCACAAAGTATTTACAAAAAATGATGGTTTATGAATTTTGGAACTTACAGATCTGAATATAAAACCTTTTGCTACTCAGGGTTGTCATTGCTGTGAACTGTTCACTCTCACTTTTAGTTCTGACATATTCCATATTTAAAGTATCTCCATCTTTTAAATCAAATATTTTTGCTCCAAATTCAACATTGAGGACACTGAAAGAATCACTAGGCAAGACAGTGATGGCAAGTCCCAAAGAATTTATTAGTACAAATGGCGCTCGGTCTTTTTTGAAGATATCTGAAGTTTGACTAGCTGCTTCAGCAAATGCCTGGAAAGTAAAGATATAAATCATAAATATATGGAGTAAGGCTTCAACAAGTGAATCTGTGCAAACATTCACTTAACAGAAATCTGACGCTGTACAGTAAAGTTATCTTTCTTACCGTTCCCAAGTTACTCAACATTTGCAGTCCACATTTGGATAATGTAATATTCAGCTGGTCTTTTGAGGAAACGCTTATTACTGTTTTATATTCTGGAACTTTATAGTTTTCTTCTTCTGCATCTGATTCAACTAATGCTTTTTTAGCTTTCTTCTTCATCTGAAAGAAGATATATTTTTTTAAGAATTCTTATCTGATCATTTTTTCTACAGAGGAAGTTTCATCTCATGACTTTTTATTTCCTCTCTTCTTCCCACTTCTACGCTCTGTACTGATATTCCTATTTCATTCATATTTCTACTTTCAAGTTAAAACGAGAAAAGAGAAGGAATAAAGAAGAAAAGAAGGCAATAGGAAAAGAACAGATCTCAGATGTGAATGAAATTCCAGTAACAGTACTGAATAGATCATTTTTCATCCCTTTTCCTTAGTAATATACTTATCTACTTTGAGACCAGAATTGACGTAGTCTCATTGCTAACAGGAGAAGAGTTATGATTGCTTGTTTGTTGCTTAGTTTATTTTCCCCCAAAAATAATTTAAAAGGAAAGATTTTCCCAGAGTTAAGCTTTGGAAAACATACCTTGATTTCAAGAACCCATGGTTTAAATAAGTCAGTCTTCTCTATTTCTAGTGGCTCAAGTAAAGGTTCCCAAACTCCAAACATCTCATTAAAATAGTGCACCTATGGGAAATGCAAATGTCAGTTAGGAAATTACACACTATTTAAAATACTGGAAGATCTACATATATGTTAAGGAACATAAAATTCTGATTTACAGGTATATTAATTTCTTCAGAACAACAACAACAACAACAACAAAAAAGTCAGGTTAGACTTTTAGTTAGCTCCCTTCATAAAATGAAGAAAATACATAATGAAATAAATGATGCATCTAAGTCTCTACTATAAGTTCTCTTTGCAAGAAGGTTTTATATGCTCTATCACTTAAAATATAATTTTAGTTTAAATTCTAGGTACTGAAAGCCTAAAGCTCTGTAAAATATGGAAGAATCTACCTACAAGAGCTACTTAATTTTACATTTACATTTTTACAAACAGCCAGTTTGGAAGACTCACATAGGATACTGATACCACGTAACATTTGAAAGTAGGACACATTAATATACTCTGTAGCAATCTTAATTTAACATTGTTCATGAGTTTTAGCCTGTGGCTCTTCAAAACTTAATATTGTCACAATAGGCATTTGGGAAACTATATAGAGTATAAATGTGAGACTGTATGGCATCAGTCAGGCACTGCCATTAATACAATAAATCTAATGTATTAGATTTTCTGCTTTCAATACTTCAGCATCTTATTCCTCTCCTGATCCTACACTGGGTGTCTTCGAGAGTTCAATCATCAAATATACAGATCATTTTTCTTTTATTTTCTAAATAATATAATGAGGTAATATATTAAGAAAATTTTTTCCTTATCTAGAATTTCTCACCTCTAGCTCAAGCTGAGAATGTAGGTTGATGAGGGTACTCCAGTTTTTGACTTCTCCTAGAAACGAGGACTTGGCTAAGAGCATTGGTACAGTTCTGTGCCCAACCCCAGCTTCAAGTGTAAGAACAACAGATTCTATACTCATTTTCAGTAACTGCCCTGTGGGAACCAGTTCAGTGATTGGATTTGTGTCTTCACTTTCATTTGACTCTTCAAGAAACCACAATTTTAGATCTTTTAAGTCTTTCATATTCCACAAGCCCGGAGGAATTTCACTAATCTCTTCTTCTGTTGTTTCTGCAGTTCGATAAAGGGCGGAGGTAATCGTTATTACCGTATTTATGATTATTGGTGAAACCTACAAATAAGAAGTTGGAATGATTGGAAATCAGAAGCTAGCACAGGAAGAAAAGTCAGCAACTTTCAGACAAAACAATCAATCAATTACCTTAACAAAATAGTTATGTTTTCTACAGATCTCTTTCCTCAAATTTCAAAACACATTTCTTTCCACAAGCTATATTTTGATCTGTTCATATTTTCAACCCCACCTTTTTGCCAGAAAAGATCTTTCAAAACTACATTATCCAGTGCCATATGTGAATGCTTCAGATGCAAAGTCAGCACATCACACATTCTTGCAAAACTTGGACACTACAACTTACTGGTTGTTCATCAATTTTATTTGTTTTTACATGCTAAAGCAGCAAAATGATCTGATGAAAAACAGAAACAATTTATCACTTCACTCATTCCTGATTTTTAGTTTTTACGTTTTTAAAGAGACATATCTCATATGTAACTTTGAAGCTATCTAAGCAGGAAGGACTAGAATTAAAAATAAAATAAAATTCTACTTACTTTTACTGTCAGGGATTTAATCATTAGATCAGCTGACTGTGGATTATTACCAGTCTGTTTCATTTCAAAGAAGAAGTCGCAAGGCTGTAATACCTACAGAGTAAAAAAGAGTAAAAAAATACATGTTGAGAAAAAAAATTAAAAACCATATAATTTTAAATACCATACATCAAGAACAGTGAAAATATATTGCCTGTTCTTCAAAATTAAAAGTAATCTGAACAATATGTGAAACATGTTCCAGTGTAAAGAAAAACAAGCATCAGAAATATAACCTCAGTAAAATACCAAATATCAGTTACAGCAAAATGTGTCACACTGCAGCAATGTCTTTATTTAGGTAAAGTCTGCAGATGTCTTCAAGTACTCCATGCATATCATATTTGTAAATTTTGAGGAGAATCAGACTTGACACAAAGTAGCAACATATCAAATAAGTAAATGACTTTTTCAATCAGCTTGACTTTATAATCAGCACTTGCATATTCCCATTTATCGATATTAACAAAACTCACAGCTCTGTGTGATTAATAAATAAGCAGATGTAGTTAGATTCTGCTAATATTGTATTCACAGCAAAATTTGCTCCCAAATCAATTACTTGAGACAATAAGTGACTGAAAAATATAAATTTCCAGGAATGCTACTTTTATGATATTTCCCAACATCTCTATCCATATCTAAATCAGATGCTGCTAACACAGAAATACCCTGAATTAGTTTTGCCAATTGAGTTTGATTTAACACTTTTTGTTTGCATTATTATTTTATCTACTGTTGCTCAAATTCATCACTTTATTTTTTGTGGTACAACAAGAAATGAAAATATTATATTCTAAAGCACACGTGAGAAATGCAGGAAAAGAACCTCATTACACTGCGCTACTCTTAAAGCAGGGGTTAGTTTTCACATCTCATGTGATAAAATCTATTTATAAGAAGAAAAAAAATCTACCACATGTGTCCCCAGAGTTTAGGAATTATAAAATCTTCACGTTACTACAAATCTCCTGAACTTTGTGATCTTCATAAAACATCACGTCAAATGTTCCCTTTCTTGACTAAAGACAGTGGAATGTCATTTGAATTTCTAGTTCTCTGATAATTTTATGAATCATCTACAGTAAGCTATTCATAAAATTATCAGAGTCACAATCAGAAACTTTCCATTCTGTCTGCGACTCCTTGGTATACACTCACATAGTAATTTAATGGAAAGTTGCAGACTGAAATTCCAAACTGGCTATGTAGCATTTAAAACACAGTATTCTCGCAAACCGCTAGTCATTTGGCTTACACAGGATGTAAGAAATAAATAGCATTTTTTCTCCTCTTGGATCTTAATTTTGACCTTGTCATTGAAAGAAATCTCAAAGCTACATGTTAAGATTTTTTTTTGTCCGATCACACAAAACAGAACAAAAGCAACAATATAACCCAAACACAGAATTTTATTCATGTATACATAATATAAAACTTCAGAAATAACTTATATTCTAGTAGCATAAGTTACATAGTCCCTTTAAATACAAACTGGATGTTTTTAAAACTTACCGTAGTTACATTCCCTTTCCTTTTTTCTGGAAGAAATGGGCACGCTTTCACTTGTATCTCTTTAACAGCAGCTGTCATGCTGTACCTTTCAGGGCTATTTTTAATGAAGACCTCACACTGTGCTGTAACTACCAAAGCAGGAGCATCACTTCTTGTTAAATCAGCCACAAACACAATTTCTGGATTTTTAACAATAATGTTCATTTCCATCATAGAAACAGGCTGCAGAGGTGCTTCAAAAACAGAAATTCAATTAGGTCAATTGTTCAAAGCTTAAACAGTTGTTACATCCATCTCTTTTTTATTTATAACATTAGAACTGTTTTAAAGATTTACCGGCAAGATCTGCTAAGGTTGGCATCAGAAAGCATGTAGATTTCCTGCTTTTGATACGTTCCTAGATTCATTTATATAGACATAAAACCTCTAAAGCTATAACTACTTTCAGATAGAACAAAAGACTCCAGAAAGACCAAAGGCATCACCTCTGATTTTGTCTATGAAACTGGCAAATGCAACAGCTTTACTAAATACCCATATCCGCCAGCTACTATATGAACTTACAAAAATGCTAGACATTTTCTACTCTGCGCAGAAGCAAGATACACATTCTTATATT
The DNA here is from genome assembly GCF_026119805.1 of Tympanuchus pallidicinctus. Lineage (NCBI taxonomy): Eukaryota > Metazoa > Chordata > Aves > Galliformes > Phasianidae > Tympanuchus > Tympanuchus pallidicinctus. The sequence goes on from NW_026294758.1 coordinate 37,001,492, forward strand.
GCACAGTAATGCAGGGTTAAGTAAAACTCAGTATATGATTTGTGATGCCAGCATACTTTCAGGCAAGACTTCTTGATTTGTTTAGATTTTGATCATCTACTAAGTAATCACAGCAGTCCTAGCTGAGGTGGACTCAGATATTTATGGTACAGGAAAATAAAATCAACGATGACTAACTTTGTAGATTTGATGTAAATTTTCTGAGACACAGAAGCATAAAAATCCCATTACCAGCTCTGGTTCTCTAATGATTATTTCTGATGTCAGATATACTCTTTATAGTGTTGGACTCTAAATTGTTTACTCAAGCTAAAAATTTTTCCTCTGATGTATAGAGAAGAGCAAATCAATGGACAAATGAAATGACAATATTTCTGGGTAGCTACTGGGCAGAATTCAACCATTCATTGAGAATGCTAAGACAATCAAACAAATTTAGGGGCTATCAAATCTAACTGTCATTTTCACTTTATTGTAGCATGTAACATATTTTCAGTTGTTCCTATTTTTGGGAAGGCAGAACTTCATTTATAAGTAAAGGCTGAGAGACATGAGACAATTTCTTTATTGCAAAGAAGGAAACATCAACAGTTTAAAAAAAAGCATATACATAATGGAAATAACATGAAAAGAATATAATAATTTTAAGAGTGTCATAAATACTGAAAGTAACTGGATATTTAAATATAATTTTTTTACACTATTTCCAGCACATACCTTGCTCTTTTAAAGGTAAGGACTGCCTGAGATTCCTCTGTGCAGCAGCACTTTCTGCATTAGCTTTTAGGAATATATCTGCAACTGTAAGTAGAAATTCCATGCTTGCACAAAGATATATCTCTTGAACAATCACATCAAGAACCGTGCCATCTCTCCCCTGCTTATAGCTTATATCCATCATAACTTTCTTTTCAAATCCGTGCTTCATTTCCATCATCCTGAAAGGCCATTAAGACAGCGTTCAGCAAGACAATAAGAAAACATCCACAAATAACTGAAAGATACTCTAGGTTCTCACTCCAGCTGCAAAAGGACTGAATGTAAAAAGTAATACTGAAAACTTCATAGCGTAATCAACGCTTTAAAGAATAATCCAATCAATATCAACATAAATTCTATAAAGCTTCAAAAATGACATATGACAAAAATGACAGGGCTCCTATATACTGGCGATTAAAGAAGTTTATAACTTTAACAGACCAAAATGAAATCAAACCATCACAATTACTTGCCAACATATGCAAGTGTTACAGTTTACTTAAGTTTATCACTCTTCATCAAGTAAATCTTAGTATTATTTCCCCACTGCTTTATTAAATACGAAAGTAGAAGTTGTTTCCACCTGTACTGAGCTACTTCATATCTAAATTTCATTTATAGCACTTATATTGGTGCCTCACAAACACTGTGGGGAACAAATGGCCAAAAGGACACAGGTCTTGTTAATGTGCACAGAAACTGTAGTGCATACATAAAGGACTATCTTTATTAAAAAACTGCTTATTTAGCAGAACACTAGATACAGATCACGGATATTTGCAGCTCTCTGGAAAACTCCAGTTAAATAGTATTTCATATTGAAACACAGACCTCGGTGTAGCCTTGTGGATTGCCTGTCTTTCATCATCTAATGTACAGTTTGCTAACTTGACTGAAGCATTCATTGAGCCATCTGACAACATTTTCACAGCGGCTGACATCAACAGTAACTTAAACTCTGCAAGCTTCAAAAGGTCATCTCTCTGATCCAAATTTGTACCCTGTTTAAATGAAATGAAAGTACATTTGTATGTCTGCTTACTGGAAATGGAAGTTACATACACTGCTTTATTTATTCGATAAGAATTCTAACAATTTAAATAAACTCACTAGTAAATCGAAAGAGAGAAAAAAAATATCAATAATATATTGAGAAAGCTCCATATAAACAAAGCTTTACTTTTCTACTGGATTGCTAGAGCAAGATTACATTAAGGAAGGGGAGATGTTTAAGAGAAAGTAGAACTGTCATACATAATTTCAGATAGTTTGCCATTTTAGGTTAAAAATACAAAGTAGACGTAAAAATGTCAAATGTGAGAAATTAAGTTTGTCCTATGCAAAAACACACTGTATAGCCAGATAAGGAGAAGTCTTCAAGCTCCAGTATAACACACTACAAGCTTACAATAAATTACTAACAAACTTCTAGTCAGACATTTGCTGACAAATATTATAAATTTAAACCAAGAAGAAGCCACAGGTGTTCATATTAAGATACAAATTCTAAATGTCTCTCTCTACAAGTTGACTAATATGTTCACACATGAATGTATAAATAGAAGAAAGCCTGGATATCCCTCTTTTTTTTCCTCCCCATAAATTCTTTCTATCAAGATGAGCTTTCGTTAAGTTTTAAGATACAGAAGCTTCTATATATGATATACTACGATTTTTTTATTCTCTATCTTGACAGGTAATTAAAATAATTAATAAAATTAATTAAAATAATATTTATATTTTGTTTGTTACTACTGCTGGAAATCACTCTCTCTGCAAATAAATTAAAATACTATGTTATTAATTTAAAAGACTCTACACATATTTTTTGTTCCATGCAGTCAAAATTATACTTACCTGTTTGGAATTTGAATTATATAACACTAAAGTCAAAGAGTCGAATCTGAAATCCAGTTTTAGTGTTGTTTTTATTTTCACAGGTGAATGCAATTCCACCACAGCTGATGTCACAACAGTTACACCTTTCAGAAATCAGAAGAACACTTCAATATTTAAGAACTTATTTGCCGACAGCAAATAAGAAAAAAAATATATTCTCAAAAAAGACTAGAAGAGATTACAGCTTCCCTATTCTTCCACATTTCAATTGAATCCAATCCAATTCTTGTTGGCAAAGTCACATACGTTTGAGAAAACACTCTTTTTGTGATTTCCATGTGCAATCTTGATTATTTTAAGACAAAGATGTAAAACCTCCCTTAATGTTATACTCTGTTGTGCACATAACAATTCCACAGAATACAATTTCTGAACCCTATTTGCTTTGTTCTTGAGTGTGTGCTGAGCAATTTATGGTCAGTTATGCCTACTCAATAGGGACAACTGTAGCAATGTCATAATTAGGGTCGACACAGATCATCAGAGTGCCATGGCAGCCTGGAGGGTAAACAGCATTCTGGGATGCATTTCGCACAATATATCCACCTAGCCAAAAGAGGCAATTCTTCTGCTAAATTTAGCATTTGGTGCAGACTGTGTGTGGGTTTTGGCCCCACAATATAAGAAGGATGTTAAGTTATTCAAAGGCGTCCAGAGGAAGACAACATGACTGGAAGGCACATACTGTGAGAAGAGGCTGTGGGCACTCAGATTGTTCAAGAAAAGGAGGACAGAAAGAGAGTCTGAGAGACGACCTTACTGCACTCTACAAAGAGGAGAAGTGGAGAGGGAGTTATCGATCTCTTCCTCCTTGTCACCAATGAGCAGACACACAAGAGGCAAAAAGCTGAATCATTAGAGGAAGTTCAGAGTGAACTTCAGGGAACATTTCTTTGTTATGCACGTAGTTAAACACTGAAATAAGTTTCCTAGTGAGGTGGTAGATGCCTCATGGCTGTCAGTGTTCAAGAGGCTTTTGGACAATACACTGCATAATATGCTTTAACTTCTGGTTATCCCTGAAGTAGCCAGGCAGTCTGACTAGACAGTCTTTATAGGTCCCCTCCAACTGGACTATTTTTGTTCTGTTCTACAATCATGATAAGACATACAGTTTAAAAATACCACTGGCAACAGAATCAGGTTACACAGAAAAAAAGACTAATTGAACAAGTTTCCCAAAGTGGGATTCTACCAACACCAAATTTTATGTGCTCACTGCGTTACTGCCAGAAAAACAAGACAGTCCTTACATAAAAGTACTATATTGTACAAGACTTACTACAGTAGTCCGGTGCTCCTACTGGCTGGGTATATTTCAAAACACAGGGTTCAGTTAATAAAGGCTTTCTGTTACAAACAACTCAATCTTACCTTTTCATAAAGGTAAATCTGATAGAAAGCAAAAGTTGAAAGAAACATGAAAAAATGCTAATCAGCACTCAATTATACAAAATATTACCTGCAGAGTGCTCTGAAGTACTGCGGATATCACTGCGACTGGTTGTATCTTTCAGTTCTTGAGAAGGTGGTGATGCACCTGAGCTTTCACCTATATTTTCATTAAGTGTCCTCAGTATTGTTGTAATGTCCTCCTGACTGAGTATTAGCTTAAAAAGAAGATATTGTTATTGAACTCAAAACATCTCTGTCCATTAAACTTTTGATAACTGAAATCCAAGTTTTTAAAAGGTATAAATAAACCAAATTTAAGAACCAAGTAAAATATTTCTCAAATCCACATCATTCCTTAATGTAAATTCTAGAAATCAAAAGTTATTCATATATTATTTTGTTTCTTCCCACTATTTTTTTTCTGCAATTTAAAAATTAAATATTAGAAGGCATTTACAGTTTGACATAAAGTTGCTCAAAACAGTAAGAGTTACTATTTTTTTTTTTTTTTTTTTTTAATTTAGCAAATTGGTTTCTTCCTTCAGCTGACATGCTTTACATCTTATGATTCTTAATGTAAACGAGCACGTCCTTAACTCAGATTGAAGCTTGTTGTAGGTGTGAATTCTGAAGATGACCATGAGATTAACAGATTAATAAATTCATGTTTTTTCATCCTACAAAGATGGAAACACATAAAACAAGGCTATAAAAGCATAGTCATTTTTATCTGACAATAGCAATAGCAGAAAATCTGTCTGCAGCGTCACAGATTACAGTTCTTAGATCAGAACAGAACTTTCCTATCTCCATATGAAATAACAAAATCCAATTCCACCTATGTGTCCTTAGACCAAATAATAACCTAGGGATTATAGGCTTTTATGGACAGGACAATATCTATCTGGCATAGGCATTTCAGCAGCTGTTTTCCAAACTAACTGCTTACATTCATAGGCTTGAGTCGTCCAGATATTTCAATATCAGGAACCTCATTATACCATGCAGCAGATAAATTTCGTTCAACAGCTACTTCCAGATTGAGAGGTTGCAGCAGCTCTACTTCAGTTTGCAAAGAATTCTGGTCATAGCATGATCTGCAAAGAGAAAAGAAATTTTGTCATCTTGACACGTTATATTTACATATTCATACAAACAGTCATTTTCCTCATCTTATTTAGGAGTACTGTAAGCCAGTCTAAAAATAATTGAGTGCACTACACTTCAAATTTCTAGGTAAGGCTTTATTCCATCAATTAAACATACTTTCTTGGCAGGGAGGAGTTTTCAGGCATATGTCCAGGCATGTAGCATACTAACTCCTTGCATGCTATGATCTCCTCACAGGTCTTCACTGAAGAGCAAACTATTCTCTCTTAAAACTTTGTTTGAAAATCTCCTTCCTCTTTCTCTTCTGCTCTTTATTCCCTGTGTTAAGTCTCATTTTCTACTTATTTATTTATTATATCCATCTGGTTTAATTTCTTTCCTGCTTAGTACAGCTTTTAAAGAAACCCAGCATCATCAAAACAGCCATTTGTAAACTGGCTTAACCTTCTCAATGCAGTGAATAACTCATAAGTCTATTATTCAATGCGTAGATTGCTATTTCTCCCAAATCATAATTTCTGGTTTGTTTGTTTTGGGTTTTTTGTTTTTTTGTTTGTTTGTTTTTACAAAATCTTTACTATTTGGCACTGTATTTCAAGATAATTGTGCATTCAGCAACGGCCCACCGTTAATTATTTTAATAACAAATTCTCAAAGCTCTTCTACTAAAATGTCCCACAAAAACTACATGAATTTGATAAATGTGTATGCTACATTACCTGTATAACTTCAGTTCACTCAATTTCACCGTCATAGAGTCAACAACAGGTGGGAGATTATATCGAGTCTTTGTTTTAGCAATAAAGAATCGGTTCTTTACAGTGATTAGACCAAGATCAGCCACCAGGACATTTGCAGAAACTGCTGATTGTGGAATTATCACAACAGGTGCTTTAATATTGATATCTAGTGCCAAACGAGAACTATGCTCTGCTAGCTCTTTCACACCTGTAGCTGCTTTCTCTGCTGCTTGAACTGTTGCCTCAGTAAGAGCTTCCTTGGCAGCTTGAAAATTATTTATAAAAGCCTAGAAAAAAAAAAAACCAAAAAACCAGAAATTGTGAGGCTTATCATAGTATTTTTATCTTAGAATTTTACATAAAAATATAAAACCACTCTATTTTAAATAGCAAATCATGTTAAGATAGATTTTTGCTACAGTTTTTCTGAATTCCTTCCCAGGATAACTTTGAAATCATCTTTCAAAAATACAATATACAGTATGTCTATATAAAAATAAATATCAATATTAAATATTTTGTAAATCAGATGGCAACAGACATTACCCTACAACTAGACTTGTATGATGTTTTAATTACACTTTCGGAGTACAAAGGATAGATTTAGTTGACAGAGTTTATGGAAGAGGCATTTATTTTCATGCCTTAATACTTATTTTCCAAAACTAAACAACCCTGAACAGTATGTATATCTCCAAGTTGCTATATCACTTAAAGAAATAGAAGCCTAACAATACTAGCAGATATTGTTGCTTAGGCATCCACTCTACAAAACTAGAGTGAAGTTGATAACCCAAAGACAGTTCCAGCAAAGGTTTTACAAGATTATGTAAGAATTCTTACACAAATGGACGCTATCCCATGTTGGATGCTTTATCATTCTATAGCCTTGGCAATGGCATTTCCATGTTAAAAAATTGCAAATGGAAAATTTAACTCACCAAAATAGAAGAGAAGAATTTGTTGACAAAGACTACTTGAATACAACCAACAGTTAAGTAAACACGATTGTCAACAACATCCATATTTGTGTATGCAATACCATCTGTAGCATTTACGTAAGATATCATTTTGAAGTTAAAGACTTCCTTTCCTGTGATATAAAGAGCCTGAGGAAGAAAAAATAGAGCATCTTCAATGTAAAAACTTATGCTAGAAAATACAAATTCTAGTGTAAAAGCTAGCAACTCACACTTTGAAGACATTTTTAATTTATATATCTTAACAATAAATGGAGAAAAAAAAAAAAAACAATTCTGAAATAGCTAAAAATATTGATTTAGAATCTCATAATTAATAATTATATTGACTGAACTTACTGAGTAATCAGAAATCAAGGTTCCACAAAATCAATTTTGGTGTAGCTCTTACTGGCTAGAGAGACAAATAAATTTCCTTATAGCAAACAAAACTATTTTTTACGTCTATTGGGAATTTTTAACAATAACGTTCATTTCCATAGCAGATACAGGCTGCAGGGATGTTTCAAAAACAGAAATTCCCAAACAAAAATTTCACAAATTTCAATTTTGCATTTATAAATCAGTCAGAAATCAGTGATTCACGGAAATGCATACCTTGTTATACAGTGCCATCTCATCAGAATCCACAATAACAATGTTCTTAAGTTTTGCAGTTATTTCTGTTGCCGTTTTTTTCATGATCACTTGGCTATCCAGACCTGTAAAAAAAAATAAATAAATAACAAAGAACACAAAATGTACAGGCTCCTCCACAAATACAGTTTTATACCTCTGTGATTTAAGTTTTGTTCCTACCTTCGATGTGAATTTCAGCTATTCTGTGTTTTTTCTCTCTAATAAAGACACGCAAACAGGATAAATCTGCCCAGATATTGAGGTCGATAACATCTTCGTACTTTGATTTTTTTGATGCTGTAGGAAATTTAAAAACAAACAAACAAACAAAAAAAAAAAAAAAAAAATTCTTGAAGGAGGAGGAAAAGATGTAAAATTTAATACCCATTTTCAAAATGCTAGTAGGTCTACAGTGTTGGGAAAACATACAGCACTCACAGTAGCAAGGACAGGAGGAGAATGGGCTAAGAAAAACTACTTTGTTGCTGTCCCTTACAAGTCTTTTCAGATTTTAGCTGTGCCTACTAACATTTTTAACATGAATAAGGGCAAATGCTGGAATGGACTTCCTAGAGAGGTGATTGATGCCCCATGTCTGTTCAAGAGACATTTGGACAATGCCCTCAGAAATACGTGTTAACTTTAGTTCAGTTCTGGAGTGACCAAGCAATTGAACTACAGGATCTCTATAGAAAGATTTTTATATGGATGATAATGATTTAATCTTGCCTGCAATAGTTTTATAAAACTACAAGCAATTCAGTATTTGCTTGCATTGCAAAATGGTTCGAAGATAGAGAAGTGCTGTATCTTCTGTTCACAGCTTAGTAAGTCACAGAACAGAACTTTTAAGTTTGCCGAACACCTTGTGTACACAAATGTACCTTGTATCCAAGTATGTCTTGGCATAACTGAAATTAAAAACCATCACAAATTAAAACAATCTTACACAGAAAAACCAAAAAATACAGTTAAATGGAAGAATTTTTTTGTTTGTTTTTACACCTTTTCTATTTTGTTATTCAATAGAGTCCTACAAAACACCTTCAAGGAATTAGCTGAGAAAATAGACGTTTTAACTAGTTGGTTGGTGAAACAATCACTAAACCATCAGCTGACAGATACTGTATGACTTTATTACTGCTTTTCCTCACATTCCACTCCAACTGAACTCTCATCTCTCCTAAGGCAAGTATTCTCTTCTTTGCCTGCTTCCCTCAAAAAATAAATATTACAAAGCCTATTTTCCTTTTGTTATGTTAATATCTTGTTTTGCCAGAGATCATTATTACCTCCCCTTTAATAATGCTTAAACCATTAACAAAGCTAATTTCATTTGACGGCATATGGGAAACAATTATGCAAACTCCATGAAATGATGTGCACCCAAAAGATTGCCTTTTCTTTGTCTAATATTTACCATCGCAATCTCATCAACTGATATAAGTGAATTATATTAAGAGCAACTCATAGCAAAAATTTTAAATCTCCCAGTAAGCTTAAATATTTTCATAATGGGAAAAAAAGATGGTGTGAAAAGTCATGAAGTTAAACTACTGAGGAAGTACAACGTTGCCTAGAATACACTCATATGTTCATGCTATGTTTTTCTAACTCAACCAATTCTTTACTTCCCTGCTTTTTGAAAGAATCTTTTATGTGTACGCACTGCAATGCAAAAATACATATCATATGTCAGAACACCACTGGAAATGCAATAATTATCAATTAGCTATTCAATACAGATTCTCAGAACTAAGTGAAATTAAGAAATTTAAGAAATATGCTTAGTACTTCTTCCTTATCAGAAAGTGTAAACGGCTAAAGCATCTATCTTCTTTAATTGATTAAATATTTTTTTTCCTCCACTACACTCTTCCAGCCAAGGAATAACAGTATAGTATTGCTAGTCTGTAACACTGCTGACCTGTTATCACCAACAAAATTAGAAAAAGCTGTGGATAAGTAAGAATAACTTAAAACAAAATTTCTCATCTCAAAAGTTTCTGACAAGTTTAAAAAGACAGAAAATAGGTTTGTTTTTTTTTTTTCCCTTGCTTAAATGAAGGAAGAGAAAGGAGCAAAAAGACCCAAGAAAGAATAAAGAAACGTACTTAATTTTTTAAGAACATCCTTTTTATCCTCTGTTTTTTCGTGGACCGTCTCTTCTGCAACTTTAGTTTCTTGTTTGGGTAGAAGACTATTCAGATAGTTCACAGCATTCAAGAGAGTCTCAGTATGCAAATGAACATCAAGAGATGAAAAGTTTACCTGAAAGAATAAATTATGTTTATCCAATGTACTCCTGTTTTAGGAACATTTTATTACATTTTTAAAAGGATATCATACCTTTATTTTCTGTAGAACGTTCTGATAGGCAGTCTTCAATTCTGGTCCATTAATATCAGCCTATTTCACCAAACATACAGATAAACAGGTGAAATAAGCAGGAGAGGTTTTCAAATTTCAATTTACAACTCATGATATTCAAGTTAATCTGTTTAGGGACTAGAACAATTTATGTGTACAACACTCAATATATTAAGAAATGAGTAGGTAAGGAAAAAAAAATTCTCAGAAATACTGTAGTTTGCGATTTATTTATGATTCAAGAAAGTAGTCTGCTGTTTTCCCACCTTTGTGTACTCCAGAGTGAGAAGATCATCTTCTACATTATCCAAAGTAGTAACTAAGTAAACTGGTTTCTCATTATCATCTTAAAAAAGAGAAAAACATGCATTACTTTTTTCCTAAAGAGATTTATGAGTTATCTAGAAATCTTTTAACCACTCAAATTACCAAACTACTAGTGGAATTATTCTTTTCATTTCTTTCCCCTCTTACCTTTAATCAGCACATGAATTTTCCTCAGCTGACAAAACCATGTCCTCTAGGCTTTCTAAAGACACTTTCTCAGCGTTGGTTATTTACAAATCTTTTTTTTTTTTTTTTTATTAGTACATAAACACTTACCCATATACTCTGGACACAGTAGGCAAATTTCATGCAGGAAAGCACTTGCAGTCATGTCAAATGTTCTTAATTTAAGTTCAGTGCCTAACCCTACAACCTCAAGCTGCAGCACTGGAGTCTCAGTATTGTCAGTAAGACGACATAATTTTATTAAGACCTATGAAAAAATACATTAATAAATTTAAGGAATTATCCATTTATTATCACCTATTTACATACATTTTACTGATAGGCATGTTGATCATTAAACTTTATGCAGAAAATGATCTAAAAAAAGAGTTCAACAAGGAGAACTGATAGAATACAGTTTTCTGCTATTTTAAGAAAATCTTCAAATGTGCATATGTGTAATATAAAGACATGCAATCTTCCTTTCCATATAACATTCTCTGCAAATAAGAAAAACTGGAACCAAATCTGACAGTTTTAAACAAAAAAAGCCAACAAATGGAGAGAGAGGCGATTCTTAACAGATTCATGTTGGTATCACTTTCTCAGAAATTATGAAATGCTAGAAATGTTTCTAGAAGAGAAGAATGTGAAGTACAGCATCTTAGACTAGCTCTTAAACAAAATCTTATTGTCATGTAAAATATACTAATCTTCAATTTTTTATATATATATATATATATATATTTATAAATGTAGTGCCTAAGACAACATGCTAGTTACATTAAAGCCTTTCCGTAAACCTTACACTAAAATGGAATTTGTAAAATTTAATGATTTTTTATAGTTTTCTTGTACAGCAGCAATAATATTGCCATAGCCAAGATAGTCTAAAGAAGCAATGTTTGTCATAAGACCACAACTCTTTATTAGACCAATTGCTTTAGTCAGTTGTCTTGCAGACAAATGTCTTACTTTTAGGTAAAATACTCCTTTTTCAAGTCTGGACATGTGAGAATAATACATAAAAGAAAACACATCATAGTGAATTTATGTTTGAGTTCAACAGAAACTGAGAAAAATTAGGGTAAAAATAGGGTACTTCTATGAGAGAAAACTTTAATGAGTCTTTCCTTCTGACCTCAGCAGCATATGGAGAAAAATAGATGTCAAGAGATGTCAAAGCACCTCCAGAAAACTGCATAGAGTACAACATTACTTCCCCCCACACCTTCCACTGATAGTTAGGAAAAGGAAGTTCAGTGACAAAATGAATTGGAAATTAAAGCAGTTAAGTCACAGAATGGCCAGGGTTGGAAGGGACCTCAAGAATCATGAATCTCCAACCCCCTGCCACATGCAGGGCCAACAACCTCCCCATTTAATACTAGACCAGGCTGCCCAGGACCCCATCCAATCTGGCCTTGACCACCTCCAGGGATGAGCCTGTTCCAGTACCTCACCACTCTCTCCGTAAAGAACTTCCCCCTGACATCCAATCTAAATCTTTCCTCCCTCAACTTGAAACCATTTCCCCTTGTCCTGCTAAGTCAAAGTCCAAGTCAAGACAGTGCAGACAAAGATGAAGAAAACAAAACTCTGAGTGCTCCAGAACAGAAACAGGGAGTCAATACTCCTTCAAACAGGAATTCATGAATGCAGCAACAGAGGAAGAGCTACAGTTCAGGTGTGCTTTGGAGAAAATTATAATTTTACCTCTGCTACTTCAAACCTCAGCTGGAGTTCAGTCATATTTTTCAAAGATTCTTGTTTATTTAGTTTTTTTCGTCTTGTGCTGCTAGCTCGTTTGAGGGATCCAGATGGACTTTCAAAAAATGGCACATCTTCCACAGGACTGCTTAGAGCATCATAAAATTCTTCTTCTGATTCTAAAGATTAACCGACAACAAAGTTACATAAGTATTTTAGATAACCACCATTACCTAGGATTCTTATGTTTGCATCTATAAATATTTAGATGTTTAAGTATGGGAAGACCACCTGCCTGTCACTTGGCAACCAGCTAAGCATGTTTCTATAATTGTCTCTGTTCCTGCCTCCACAACTTTTTACATGTACAGCTCCCACTATATAATCATAAATCACCAACAAGTTCTCATCAACTCCTTTGCCTGCATTCTATCAGTACTGGATATGCAGAAAAAGCACAGTGTCCCACAGTGTCTTCAGTGTGCACTAAAAGCTTAATATGCCTTTCTCCTGAAATGACTACTGGTTTCATGCAGTTTGAGTGAAATAAGAACTACTAAATCTTTAATCGGTTTGACTTTATTAGGGAAGTATTACAATGACAAATTACAGTGATGGACTTATAAGCCTTTTTCCTTTCACCTAGAAACCATGATAATTGAAATTTAAGACACCCATGGAACAAGTATCTTTCTTGAAAAAAAAAAAAAAGAATAGAGGACATGGAGTGATAACTTTTACACTTTAAAAACCTCCTGTAGTCTGGGAGATAGTAAAAAAATACGACTCATTTAAAATGATCACGCAGATGCATGCATAGTATAATATACAAACCGAAGCTGATTCACTCAAACTGGTTATTACTTTATCAAATTAACTGTTGCAGTATTCACTCTCATCACATTCTAATTTAAAGAAGTGAGACACTTTATATTTGGGCGTTTAAAAAAACTCATACAAGAAATGTGAAGAAGTTTCATATGTGTACACACACTGTACAGACACTGAATAAAGTAATTACATAGCAGCAGAAACAATTTGCTTAGTTGATAATTTTACTAGCGTTTGCAAACTATAAGGGCAACTTCAAAAGTAGTGCCTCCTATTCTATTTTATTGGACCATGATGTCAGAGGTGGATGCTGGTGGTACATCAGTAGAGGTCAAACTTTACTGCCAGTATCCTGCTACATTTTGTTGCTGTGCAACGAAGCCTGACAGAATCACATCTGACAAGGAATCACATATGAAATTAAAAACTTAATTTGAACTGTTCGCTAAACTGGACTTTAAAATCGACTGTATTACCTGACTCTGCAAATGAATGAAGATCCAGAACAGGAAGCTGTGATAAATGTGGTGCAGAAAGCACAGGCGATATTGCAGCCTGAAATGAAAGACACCATAACATTTTCTGCATGAATTCCTTATGTATGCTATACATGCACATATGCTACTGTGTAGAAAACTTACAAAGAAGTAAGTCTTACTTTACAATGCAGTCTTACACTGCAACAGAACATGTTATTAATAATTAAAAGGATGGGAAAGAATAAGGACTAAAGGCAGAATCAGTGAGTTTTACATATTAAATTGCTGCAGAAAGAATATATCTGAAAACAAAGAGAAGAGATTCAAACATCACGTCTCACAAATCATAAAATAAACAAAAAGAAGACACCACACAATAAATCAGGAAAGATAATACCTAGTACCTCACAAGATCAGAGAATGAAATTCCAAAGACTAGCTGCTCTTCATAAAAATCACATAATACTAGTGGTATTAATAAGAAAAAAAGTTATAGAAAACAGAACACCAGACAGAACTTGTTGCCAAGTTTCTTTGTGTATCTGGAGAAGCAAATTCTATCGGTATGAAATTGTTAGATACAGTTGCCTACAACCTAGAGAAGTAACTGAAAATATGTGAAATGTCACTGTTTTGCCTCTACATGGACAAACAGAAACAAGAACCTTCTCTCTACTTCTGAAAAGGAAAAAAAATAATGTTAGAAAAGGTAATCAAGCAGTTTGCTCAAGATTTCACATAGAGCCTTAGAAAGTAGAACCACTGTTTTGAGTTCATTAAAAAAGCACTCCTCTGCATGTTCCACATGCTTAGCATAGATGGACCTTGCACTGACTATTAAAATAAGGAAGACATGTTCACTGCTTGTACACTCACACTTGATTACTTTGGACTCTTGACAGTGCAGAGGACAGTAGTTCTGATACATAAGACCAGTCATACTTTTTAGTACATTTAGTAGCTCTCGGTATCTTACAGAAATGAAGTGCTGTGCCAAATAAATTCATATCTTTGAAGGAACACTGTTTTCAACAGATTAGCAATGCCCCATTTTTCATCTTACTCTTCACATTTTAACAGTCTTTCCAGTCTTTCCTCCCAGTCCTCAACCTACATAATTTAGCTTACTCATTGTATTGTGAATGATACATGCATTGAGTCTGGCAATTGTGTCTCATCTGTAAGACTCTGACTTTGTAAAGAGAGAATAGGTTGTAAGACTTAACTCCACGGTATCAAAATAATAGAAAAAGTCTTTTACACCAAAGCAGAAGAACTTCAAAAGTGCAAAACTGTAGAAAGATTTGTTCAGAAGTGTCACCTCTTTTCGCACTGCAATAACAATTTCTCTACTATTTCAAGTTTCACACCCCTTATTCTTGAATTTTTTTTTCATTGATTAGTAGTACAAAACAGCAGAGATTATCATATCTTTTAACTGAGGATACCAATAGCACATGAAGAATAAAACAGTAGGTCAGATCTAGCTAGAATATTCACGTTACCACTTAAAAGATTGCAGAAATTACAAAGCTTACTCTGCATACATTTTCAATAGGTATGCATGGCTAGTCATGTGTATGTACTGCTATTGAATGTTATGCTAATATATCAGCCAGAGAAACAACACCAGATGTCACAGCAGTGGCCATCAGGAAAAAAAAAAAAAAGAATAATTTATATAATAAATAAAGATGGAAAGATAATTTTGAAATACCCTCCAAAAAAATATCCCTCGAAGTAAACCATTATTCATTCAGAATCAAGAACACAGAAGATTAAACAGTAATAGCAAGTAGTATTTAAAAATCACACGATCATAGATAGCCCGGTTTTGTCTTTGATATTGATATGTCATAATAGGACTGCCTTAACAATATATAAACAAAGCCAGATCATGCAGATTAGAGTGATGATAAAAAGTAGCAATTTTGAGTTCATTTTCTAATATTCTTAAAGAATATCAAAAGTTAAAAATACACTCTAGGCAGTCTTTTGACTCAAACAAACAAACAACCATAAAACACTGATTCCAAATGTTTTCACTAAAGGAAGGAAGTGAGGAATTAGGGACAGAATTCACTCCACATTTCTAACCCTTACAAAAAAACAAGACAGAACTGACCCTAACACAAGAGTGTTAACTGAATAAAGGAAAGCTATGAGGGGCAGTGAAGTCAGCTAAATTAAAGGATTAAGAGATATGATCTTCATTAAGCAAATACTGTTCAGCCAACATTACCCACAGTTAGGTGTTACTTTTATTTTTGTTTTAAAATTGAACTGCTGCTCATTCATACAAATTTGCAGACTTTTAAAAATTGCAAAGTTTTAGCTATTTCTTTCTCAAAACACAACAGCTGAACCCAAAGTCCGTAATACTAAAGAACATTTGTAAGTTTGAAGGTAATATTGAACTAACATTCAACTAAAATAAGTACATACACTCAAGGCCAATCAGAATTACAAAGTAATTCCCAGAGTAGTAAAAGAACTAATTAGTTGCACATTTTTTAAAACAAAACAGCAACTTGGCAGCTATTCAATAACTATTAACTAAAGATCATAATAAACACATACTAGATAATAAGAAAAATTTCTATGACTTCATAGAATTGGTTATGACCTTTCAAGAGGTGCAAAACAAATACTTTATCTCCACTTCGTTCTGCTCATTTGATAAATGTAGAAATTTATTTTTCCAATTAACATCAATGAAATAATTTTTAAAAACCTTACCTCAGTTATTTTTGGTGGAGAGCTGGTAGCAGGAGTACTTTCTGCTTTAGGAATGCTATCAACTAGCTCCAAGATGCTTTTCAGCTTTTGGTCTGATATTTGGACAGAAAGTAAAGGCAACTGTCCAGACAGCTTGAACCTGTTAGACAATCATTGAAAACTGAAAAACATTTCATTGACATTTCATATTCATTTTCTTCTGAAATACACTGCATGACTTCCTTAGCCAGCCTATTACAATGCATTACCACTCTGAGAAGAAATTTTTCCTAGTATGTAATCTGTACCTCCCATGACACAACTTGAAGCCATTACTCATCCTGTCACTGGTACTTGGTGGTACAGTAGTAGAGGCTGAACCTTCCTGCCAATATTGAGACATTTTGTTGCCATGTAACAGATGGCAGCAGAGGGCAGCCTGACAAAACGGCATCTGACATGGAAGTGCATATGAAACAAAAGTGTGCATTTGAAGTTTTCCGTGTGGAAAAAATGGCACCCACTAACATTCATCAACATTTGCTGAATATTAATGGAGACCGAAGAGTGGATGTGAGCACAAAGAAAGTTGGATGGCATGGGCAATGTTTTCTGAGCAATGATGCTCTCATAGAAGCTGTGAAACAGTGGGTCACTTCCACTGATGCAGATATTTATGAAAGCAGTATTATGCAAACTGTTGTTTATAGACTGTGAAAATGCATAGTCAAGTTGAAAAATAGAGTTACATAGCTGAGAATCTGCTCTATCTGATAGTATTATTGCGTTCATTGTATCTGTTGTAGTTTCCATGGAAAGAACTAGGAAGTGTTATACGTAGAGCAATCAACATAGTACTAATATGTTTGAATTGTGAGAGTTAAAAATTAACCAAAAATAAAACATTCGTAGTTTCAAATGACTGTAAAATATATAACTAATATGTAAAAGCTTATCATGCAACCATAATAGGATGTACTTGTACAGATGGTAATCAGAGTTCACTTTTTTTTTTTTAAATGAAGCTTTTCCAGAGCTTCAGGAAAGAAGCAGCAGCAGTGAAGTTCTTAAAGAAGAGAAAACTTCCACAACTGGGTAAAAAGGTGCTGTCCTAGTCATTCCAGGACTGGTAGGTTACCTTAGACTATTGTAACATAATCTACAGAATCCATCTGGAGACAGAATTAAGCACAAAATGAAAATTTAAAAAATTTTTAAAAAATCAGTCTTTATGAACTCCTGGTATCGATATGCTAGACTGATTTTTTGTTTTTGTTTATGGTTAAGAAAGTAGTTATGATCAGTAGCTCACTATGGTATATCTTATTGCAGCCAAACATTTGCACACAAAATAGTCACTCAGAAAGAAGCACTAACTGATTTCTAAAATACACCACTTCAACAGCAGAAGCAAAATTTTCAAATTTCTAGACATGGGAAGAAACCACATGCTGTCATGTAAATGATCATATGAGAATATGAAACACAAATAATATTCATTACGGAAAAATTTTTTTGAATCATCTTTAAAAGAGATAAGCAGCCAAAAGACTTATCTGCTAGTCATGACAGATAGGTGGTAATAAAATATGACACTCAATAAGAGCAGATGCTTTGTAATCTACTTCATACCATTACAATCCAATTATAAAACTACATTAAAACAACAGTTTCTTACATGACCACAGAAATGACAACTCAAGCTTGCTTCCCATCCTTTTTTGTTTCCCTTATTGCACCTTCTCCATCAAGCAGAGAAAAGGTATAGAGGGAAATAAGTTATTTTATCATTTCAAGCATAAAATTTTAGAAACTAGCCTCACAGCTTTCCAGGAGATGGCACCATACTACCATAAAAATTAATGCTCTGTTCACAATACACAGCACTTCCAATGTAGAAAATTTTTACTTTTTTTTTTCTGAGTAAACAAATCCTAAATTCTTCAGATTCCTCTTATTTCATTGTTTGCCTCTTCACTTTGTTTAAAAAAATTAAAAACTACAACAGTCTATGACTATTTCCATGCCATTTAATGTCTAACTACAACTGAATTTCTAACAGACATAAGAATGAAGTGAGCATAAGCTAGTTTGATGTAGCAGAAGGTAGTGATTCTTATTAATGACTAAAAAAAACAATATCATCTTGAATTCACTGTGTTGGTTGATGAGTCTGTCAAGAATGATTTTCAGCATTAGTGAAGATACTTCGTCCAAAATAAAAATTTAATCTTTGCCCCTTTGACTCAGTGGTCTTAGATAGCCAGTTTTTAACCTGCATCTTCCGAGACAACTTAAGGAACTACTCTTTTTTTTTTTTTTTTTTTTCCCTACAAAAGCCTATGAACACGGTCAATACATTAAGAAAAGTTTTCTAGAGAAGTGATCTCCAACAAATAAACAAACTTAATGGATAATCTAAATGAAAGAAAAGGAATAAGACAGCATTTTACTTTTCAAACTATTTTGTGATGTTTATAACATAGTTATATATTAAGAATTGAGTATTTCCCATTAAGACTGAAATCAGAAGGACAGACTGAATTAGAACAAGCATTAGTATATTTAATAAAATATCTGTTGTATAATTATATAACATCCTTCCTCATCTATATCTGGCAACTTTGTAGATCTATTCTCTACTTCTCTCAATAAAGGCAAACTTGATTTTCTTTTAGTCTCTCCTAAAAAATTTAAATTACTGTAAAATTTGAAAATAGGAAAAAGACTTACTTGGGCATTCTTGCATCAGTGACAACCATAGCCCTACCAAATTCCACTTTCACATCCAGAGGCTGCAAGATATGTTGAGATGAGTATTTCAGCTTGCGAGCCTCCTGCCAGTTCTCATCTAGAAGAGCAGAGAAATCTTGTGATTTAAACATTCCAATGTATTTCTTCTCATTACAATTTTTACAGATTTAACAATCTAATGTTAATATATATTGTTAAACATTCATGTCATATAGCCTCTTTTACATCTCTTCAACATATGTATATTACAAAGGATGAGGACACTCAGGAGTACTTAATGCCATCCATTATTCACATCAAGACACCTACCCAAACAATGGTGCTTCGAAGGGCTAAATTCTTAACATTCATTGTACTCAAAGCTCAGGCTTTAGATTCTTCTGTGGATCCAGAGGGCTAAGAATTAAATGCTTTTGATCTCTCTGGTTCTGACTCACTCTACATTGTTAGTTCCCAAACTACTAATAGAAGGCTCCTTCACTAAAGGACTCTGATCCATTCTTTACCCTCACACAATGATCAAACCTATAGGTACTCATGGTTTCCTCTTTTAATTTAGAGGGAAGCAAGGAAAAGGCTCTGAAGAAAAATAGCACAAATGAATTAAACTGTTGGAATAAGAGCAAAAGTACATATTTATTATGCACAAAAACAAATAGGAAACCTTGGAGTATTTAAAAAATAGGGGGGTTAGTATAAGTTTATTAATGCTCTTAGGTTCATTCATGTTCTTAGGTTAAAATCTAAGACCTAGAAGTCATGATACTTTCTCAGAACAGGAGTTTAAAAGTTTGAAGTTTAAAAGAAGCACATCCCAAAGATTCTTGATTGCTGTAATTAAAAATACAAAAAGGCACATCAACTATTATCAAGGAAGATTTACCTTTATGAATACTTACCATGTTTGCTGTAGAGTAGTTGTATACTGGTGAGTTGGATATCAAAACTGTCATAAGCTCTTGACATTATATCTTCAATACTGCTTTGTCCCACCTTAAGTCCTGATATATCGGAACGACTTTTGCTTTTCATCTTAAAAATAGCCACAGAAAGAAGAAATCATTACCAAAATATTCAAAGCTACAGTTCTAGAAATACTTGATCCTACCACAATAAAAGATTAAATTTAAATTCTTATTATATCAGCACAGAGTCTTAAAAATATCACAGGAAATAAAAGAAAGAAAAATATTAACATCATTTCCTCATCAAGGAAAGAAAGAAAATTAACCTCATGAAGTTCCATATCATATTTTTTATGGAAGGAATTTAATTTCCTTTAATACATAAATTGTTTCCCAGAGCATTAGCTGTCAAACACTTTATAATTAGTAGAATAAATATTCACTTTTCTGTATGTAGAATATTATTAATTATCAGAGATAAACGATCTGCTTTAAAATCCTATTCAGTTTAATCATGGCTTCATCCTGTTAAATATGAGTTAAATTCAAGGTAAAACAGAAAAGAGGCTTTAAGCCATTGATATAAAATGTTTAGTGTCCTAACTTTAATGTCAGAAAATATCCCTTTGACACCACTTTGGGATGGCTATACTTCCCTAGTATCTTACATTTGTATGTGCCCTTTCTGACACTATCTTCAAATGACATGTGCCTGTCATCATCCTTAAAATGTTGAATAACTTTTGCATTGATATCTCTTTGTGAGATCTGCATAGTGCTCAAGGTAAGGTTGGTTTGTAAGAGCCAAATTCATTTAAACATCAGTGTCTAAGAAAGCTTTTTCATTTTCAGTGCTACTGAACTATGACTACTTTTACAGTTAAAGTTGTGGATTGAACATTCAGAATTATCACATTAACTTTGCCCCAGTAATCTCGTTTAAGTCTAGGTACATCAATGCACTGGGGTACAGTTTTAGTTTCATGAGATATTTTGCCTGACAGGCCTTGACTGCAAAACCGAGGGAAGAAAACTACCAGACTCGTATTAAGTATACCCATCCAACATACATTCTACACCTTAATTAAGCATTTATCACTCCAAGTGAATAGAGGATTATTAACCCTAATACAGTACCTTGTTGTAAACAGAGTTTTCACTGTGTTCTCTGTCTGCCATCCCTTTTAGAAAACATTCAGACATGTTTACTGCAGTCTCATTTTGAAACATAACTTTCCAGCTATCACTGTGAGAATAGTTTCCAATGGTTGGAGCGGAGAAAGATGGGCTGTTCTATTAAACTCCACACACTATTTAGTCTAATAGGGTGTCTCGAGCACCCAATTCATATATACATCAATTAGTGAATGCCGTAAAGTGTCTATTAATGACCAGCATCCAGAAGGGCTTCCATACCACTTGGTAAAATCACTACTTACTGAAATAAGTTAACTGGTTGCAAACATGAGCTATTTTTAATATCTACGAAGCACTTCTTTCCACTAATTCCAATTTCTAAAACATCTTAAGTAATCTAACAGAAATCACCACAATCACAAAGTCATTCTGTTGCAAAGACAAAGAAGTTTACTTCACTTTAGGAAGATTTGAAGCTCTGGAACAAAATCTTTAAAAAAAAAAAAAAAAAGAAAAGAAAAGAAAAAAAGAAAAAGAAAAAAAAAGACACAAAGCAATCTAAATAAATATTAAGAAATATTAAGTAGCAGAATCATACTTATCCAGACTAGAATGAAAAACGAATAAAATTACCTATTTTACATGCAAAAGAATTCTGTCCTGGAAGAACACTATTCAATCACTGAGTAAGAAGACTAAGAATAACATATAGGAGCAGTGTCTTCCTTGATTTTAAAGTATTAAAGTATCATTTTGAATACTTTCTCTTGCATATTTCTCTTGCATAAAGCATCTCAAATATATTTCATCTCCTATTTTAATCAAGTTAGTTTAGAAATTGCTAGTATGCTTGCATTTATTTCAAAAGGAAAACTCAACTACAAAAAGACAATTGGTAATAGAAATGATAGTTACATTAATAATAAAACATTTAATCATGTAAGTAAAATGTTTACTACTTCATAGTATAAGATTTTAAAAATGCTAGACTTTTTATACATAGTAGTTCAAAAGCATAAACAGTTTCATTCCAGGGGGGGAGTATTTTCACAGAATTGATGAGGGTGGAAAGGCTTTTCGGAGGTGATATTTCCAACCCTTCTGTTCAAATAGAGCCACCAAAAGGAGGCAGCCCGGAAGATTCTCAGCAGTTATTGTGGATTGAAAAAAATCTATTCCAAGGAGTTCAATAATTTGTCTTGACTAGAAAGCAGTTTTAAATAAATTTCATATACATAACAAAAATCACATACATAAGAGGAACGTTTACTTAGTACAATAAAATACAAATTCCAAAAACAGCAGTCAGAGAAAAATCAAACATCTTTTGTAAATTACTTCATACCTTAAGACTACCAAGATCCAAAAGAAGTAGATTAGAGGTACAGTCATAGAATCCCTTTTGTGGAACAATGATGTATGAAGCCATGAGGTTAATTTTGAGATCAAGAACTTTCTGGGTCTCAATAACATACAACAACCCTAAAAAATAATACGGTTAGTTAATACAAACAAATTAATTGATCCAAAAGCCATGGAACTAGAAGAAGCTGTGAAAGAAACTCAAGCTTCACTTTGATTGAGCTGGGAAAACCACACAACTTTCTTTTTTTCCAGTAAGACCACTGGTGCCTGTAGTTGATTGCTGAACTAGTGTAAATCTACCATCTGCAAGCAAAGTGTGCATGTACTTTCTCCCTACCTGTACTCTCTATACAAATAGTTTGTCATTCCTTTCAGCAAACCACTTATTTCTGCATGAAGAAAAATTTTTGTTTCCCTTCATCTACCATACTGCTACAGCCATCTAATTGACAAGCTTAATTACAGATAGTGAAGCTCTTCAAATTTTTTCAGGGCCAACAATTATAAGCAACTTTCTAAGATGTACCAAGTATCCGACATGGTGATGATAAAAAATGCTAACGCACAAGCAGAAGCTGCAACATGACGTATGCAATTCTGATGAAACCTCATAATGAGCATAAATGAAACAAGAGCTGTAAAGCATACTGCAACTCAGCAGCTGCTGAGATAACCCATTGTGCTCTGTATATTGAGAAATTAATCATTCCAGAAGGTCTAAATGAGAGTACCAAACTGGCCAAACTGCCAGCATTATTACTACTAAAATACTGAAGTTTACAGCGATTCTGCTGACAAGCATAACCTCATCCTGAAGAACAGCAAGTAAAAGGTCTTGCAAGAAGTCTGTTCAAAAATGATGCAATTGTCAGAATATCTATGATAAAATTCTGTTCTCTCATCTGAAGAGGAACCAGTGATCTACCTGTAAGATTAGCATAGTTCCTTACAGCACAGTATTCTGCAGATTAATCTTCTTCCACTGCAGTTTTCTGAATCTCAGTCTAGATTTTACAAGCTATGCACAATATGTTCTTAGAAATTTCCATTAAGATTTTCGTTTTAGAGTAGAACAAGCTTTTACACTACCATAAGCAATGGAACATTCTTGTAAAGAGTCTTTGATGGGGATACATCTCTGAAGTTATGCTATGCCTATTATAACAGAAGCATAGAAGGATCAGAGAGTTCAGTGGTAATGAGTAGCCAAGCATATTGCATCTAAGCAAATTTCTATCAAAATAATCTCAGAAATGGCCTGTGACATCAATATATTCAGTACTACTGGAGAAGTTTCCCTTACAAAAGACAAGTATGATGATCCACTCAACCGTAAGTTGGTTAATTAAGAACTGCTGTCACACAATATTCAGTCAAAAAAGAAATAATGAATAGATAGAAGTGATGCTCAATGTCATTCCTAACACTAGATACATAAAAATAACTCATGTTATATACACTGTGCTTCCTGAGTTTTGTTTTTGTTTTTGTTTTTGTTTTTTTAACAATTTCTTTATTATTACTTAATATTCATATTTTAAAAGGATATGATTTAAATAGGAATATATTACACATTTAAAAGATACAAATTCATGCATTTCACAGAATCACCCGGGTTGGAAGGGACTTCAAGGATCATGTAGTTCCAACCTCCCTGCCTAGCAGGGGGGTTCCAACCCTGCCTGCCTAGCATTTTTTTCCATTGAAATGAATTTTTATGTGAAAACTTCCCTATGCATCCTCTCCCAACCACAGAAAAAGATGGACATTGAGTTGTACATGCCTCTAATCTAAAGACCTTAAGATATTTCTACTCAAACAAGTTTACTCCATGTATCTCATTCAAAAGCATATTTCAACATGGAGATGAGAACAGCGAATAAGATCTTCAGAAATCTAAAGTTAAGATGAAACTGAAACTATGGGAAGGCCTTTAATCCTGAGTAACTAAAAGACAGATTAATATAGTTTACTTGTCTTGATTTGAATTAATCCAGATTGTAATCAACATTCAACTGAGAATGAAGAAAGCATGTGGAAAAGCAACAACTCTGAAAAGAACTTCAGTGTTTCTTTAGAGGACCAGTACCTCCATATTGGCTTTCTAGGAGTATGACACTATTAAGGGTCTTTACCCACTCAGATGGAGAAAACAGAAAAGCTAGAAGTTACAAACTTTTTTCAAATTTTGCATGGGTTCAGTGATAAAAATGTTAAATATAACCTCAGAGTGTGGGGTATATTTTACAAAGAAAGTTGTAGAAGTTATATACATAAAATTCTTCAAAAAAAGCAAATTCTTTGCAATGATATCAAAGATTTCCATCTATTCACGTATTTTGTTGGAAATCTATGATGTTGGTGAAGGCACCTTCATATGGAAAGATATATATATTCACACTTTAAAAATCTAATATTTGTCAACATCAAATCAGAACAGAATGCAGTACTTGCCTGTTGATGTTTTTTCACGAAACTCTTCAAGCTTCATCAGAGTTGCAGATGTCAGTTGCTCTAAATGTACATCTTTTGGGGTCCTGAAGAAATCCACCAAGCTGTTTATTGTTCTCTGTTAAAATAATACGACAATACAGTTTTTTTTATTGTCTGTTAGAAAAGATTTTTCAAGATAAATAGCTTATTTAAGTATTTACTTACTGCATCGTATATAATTTCCAGTGGCTGTGATTCTATTCTAAGCCTCTGATCTGCCCCCTCATCCAAAGGATTAGTCTCAAACATTATGCTTAAGAGTGAGGTACTATTGTCTGAATAGACTGTTCGAGAAGACAGAAGACAGGGCGTACAGTTTTCTTGGCACACACCTGTAACTTCAAGTGAAGTTATTTTGGTTTCAAATCTGGAAAAAAAAAAAAAAGAAAAAAAAAAGGAAAAAAAAAGGTAGGTCCAGTTAGATAAGAGTTGAATGAATGAGCCAAAAGGAAGAGGAAAAAAAAAAAAAAAAAAAAGAGACCAGAACAAAAGGAACAATAAATAAACCACCTTTATTAACCTCAGATATAAATAGTGTAGTCTAAGGATACAGCATATATAACCAATCTGATATCTGTTTCTCATTTCACTATCTTTTGCATTGATTAAACGTCTGCGAGTAAATAAGAAGTGAGATCCAAAAATACATTTCAAATACTTTTCATGAAGAGGAGTGTCAGGGCAGGGAAGAGAGATGCAAATGGAAATTCAAATAGAATTAAAAATTAGATGGCACATATTTAAACTTAAGAAGCAGATGTAGATGAAGGAGGGAAGGGTTTTAGCATAGAAAAATAAAAAGAAAACCAACAAGATTACAGGCTGCATTACTCATGGATCATCTCAAAGGAAGTACTTTTATATTTGGGATTTTTTTTTTCCAGTCATTCTGTCCACCTCTCTTATAGCTCTTCGGTGAAGATGACTTTTCAAACACTCAAAGAAAAATGTTTCTCACTAACATTGTAATAGTCTCTCCCTTTTTTCAAGAAAATAACATTCTTATGGAAAACATCAATTAAAAATCCAAGAACTCTTCCGCCTGCTAAAACAGAATAGTCCAATTGGAAGGCACATACAAAGATTATCAAGTCCAACTACTTGGCCACTTCAGGGATAACCAAAAGTTAAAGCTTATTATGGAAGGCATTGTCTAAATACCTCCTCAACACTGATAGTTATGGGCATCAACCACTCCGCTAGGGAACCTGTTCCGGTGTTTGACCATCCTCAATAATTAAATGTTTCCTAACATCCAGTTGGAACTTCCCCTTGAGTAGTTTTGTATGCTTTATTGTCAGGAGCAAAAATTTGCACCTTCCTTTCCCATCTGGACTCCATGTGCAATTGTAGGGAGAAAAGAAGTCACATCTCAGCCTCCTTTCCCCTAGACTAGGTAATTCAACTGTCTTCAGCATCTCTTTGTAAAACATGTATTCCAGACCAGCTTTGCTGCCCTCCTCTGGAAATATTAAAGGACCTTAACATCCTTTTACATGATGGTATTACAGAAACCAGTATGCAATACTCAAGGTGAGTCTGCACCAACACTAAACGTAGCAGGAGAATCACCTTTTCTGACTGGTTGGCTATGATGTGTGTAATGCATCCTAAAATACAATTTGCCCTGCTAGCCGCCAGGGAGCACTGAGCCTGCTCTCAACAGCATTTCCAGACCCCTCTCTACAAGGCTGTTCTCCAGTCTCTCATCTTCCAATCTCCGTCTGTGGCATTACTTCATCCCAGGTACGTCACTTGGCATCTTTCTGAGTTGAACTTCATGCCATTGCTGACTGCTAAGTGTTCCAGCCTATCTAGCTCCTTCTGCAAGACCTGTCATCCCTTCAGGAGGTCAAGAGCAACTCTCAGATCAGTATCATCAGAAGATTTGCCAAGGACGCACTCCACTCCATTTTGATCACTCTTAAAAACATTGAATAAGACTGACCCTAGAATTGAGCACTATGGAACACCACTGGTTACCACAAACCAGCCAGATGTAGCCCCATTTACTACAACTCTAAGCTCTACCATAATACAGTTAGTCACACAGCTAAGTGTGAATGTTTATCTTACAATTGGATAATCTGTCAAGAAGAATACTGTGAGGGACAATATCAAAGGCCTAACTGAAATCCAGAAAGAATACATCCACTGCCTTCCTTCATCCACCAAGTAGGTGACCCTAGAGAAGATAAAAATAGCAAGGTAGTATTCCTCCATATAAGCAACTCTAACTTTGTTCAGATTAAGTTTCAAAAGGAGCAAGTGAGATATTTATCAAAGAAAGAAAAAGTAATAGGACTGCTTGTATATAACAACAATGGACTGGAAAATAAGGATGAAAATCTGTATTGGCACAACTTTTGAAAATACAGAAGTTAATTTTGAAAAACTATTCACTTTGTCCACTGTTTGCAGGATGATGCTGGTCCCAAACTGCACAAGTAAAAATGAAAAAGAGAAATAAAAAATAGTTATAGAGTCTTAAAATGCCTGCTAGCCATCATCAGCACTGCACAAGAAGTAAAACCAGCTTGATAGAGAAAGCTTACCTTATTGCTTGTGCACCAGGTCGTTGTGTAAATACTGTACTCAGTTCATTTAAAGAAAATTTTACCAACTCAGGAGTTTGGTTGTTTTCTCTTATTGATGCTGACATGCTTTTTAAATTTACAGACAACTTCATGGCTTCATACTAGAGGAGTGGAAAAGCAATAAATAATAACAGTGAATTATAAAATACACATATAAATTTCAGTACAGTTTATGAAAAGCCAAACACCCAAAATAAAATTCTAAACTACTTTTCCAGTGCTATAAACATCCTGCACCACTACAGTACAAAAGTAATTCCCAAACAGCCACAATGAAAATGCAAGAGTAGAATAAATGTAGACTATGCTTGCAAATCTATGACTTCAATGCAGATGCCCGTAATACATTTTGGGCTTTTGATGAAGCTGGAAAGCAATCCACTGTATTGTGCAAGGTATCTAACATGAAGATAGCTTAAGATTACTTTGAATGATTTAAAGTTGTTCTTCTCTACTATGTTTCTTCCATCATCTCATACATTATCTACTCATCTATTCCATCTACCTTCACTAATTTTAAGAGTCCACTGAAGTAGTTAATCCACTTTCCTTAAAAATTTCTGAATATTTTAAGATAATATACCTAATATTTTGTAATTTGAACATTGTGCTACTTATGTGAGTTAATTCTACTGTAATTAGACCGTATTTCATTTGGAACTTTTGCAGAATATTCTAAGTAAGCTCTTCAATCACTCTCTTCAAATTAAGGGTGTTGTGTTCTATGCAGAGTAACAGTAATAAAATTTAAAACCAACATGACATTACTCAAATACTTCGAATAAATGTAATTTTAAAAGCAATTCTTTACCACTTTCAGATTTTGGCTTCTAGTATAAAATTACTAATTGTTTTATGACATAATTTGCGACTTACTGATTTTGGAAGCGTTGGGTCCACAGCCGTTTCACTATATCCAATTGCTGCATATAGTTTAGCTTTCTCTTCACTCGTCATAAGACCTCCAAGACCTGTTGCATTGTAATAGGTTAAGCACAGTATAAGTATCTTTAACATGCAGATACTATTGCGTGGTACCCAGTCCATGGCAGGATGATTTTTAAGGTCCCTATCCACTTAGGCCGTTCTAAGATACACTTTTGAGTAAAAAACATTAAAAGCAAAAAAATAAAAAATAAAAAAAAAAGGGTCAAAGCAAAGTCTTAAATTTGAAAAACATTGAGCTTTTAAATAATTTTATACATTTATTCTCAACTATTTTATTTCCTAGCTTGCTAACAATGAAAACATATTTTTTGGGCATAATTTCTGTGTTCTAGAACATTTACTAGATGCCTTCATATTTTAGTCAGTCCTACTCTAAAGCACTGCATGAAAAAGCAAGATTACAAAAATAATGGAGGTAAAATTGCTTACATCCCATTAACTGACACTGTTTTCCTAGCACTTTCTTCAAATCCCCATACACACTACACTGTGCAGACAGCTGCTAGAACTGGGAAAGAAGAAAGCAGAAATAAACTTCAGAAAGTCCTACAGAAAGAATTGTAAGATACCCTAGAACATGCATTTAACAATCACATCAGAAAAAAAAAATAAAGAAGTCTAAGGGAAAATGTAAATGCCAAACATTAAAAAAAAAATCTGAAATTTCATTTTTAAGGGCCTCTTATTTTAATAACTAAGTCTCTACAATAGGAAAAAACACCAATAAATGAACATACTTGAAGCCTTTACTTCTTGTTTCTGTTCATCCTTATCTTCCCGTGACCAGCCCCATATCCAACTAAACCAGCCACCAGAATTTTCATCATCTTGTTTTGTTCCTGGTTTGTATATTTTGCACCCAGATTTAGTGGCCTGAAATGAATACATATTAATTATCTTCATGTTTCTTTCTTCTCACTTGGCTAACAATTAACTACTTTTATTAACAAACAGAATAAGCAAAACTTAACCAATTTTAAGACAATAAAGGTTTTTTATGTAGATTTTCCAGCCAACTCTCACTCCTCATCTCCTCACTCCCTCCTCTAGAAGAAAATAAAAATAAAAATAAAAAAAGCCACAAAGAACCACTCCACAACTTTATGTTCTGCTCTGCATAAAAGAGTCATTAAAAATACACACATTAGCTATGAAGTAACCAGCACAGGCCACATTTTAATTCATCTTTTTTTTTTTTTTTTTTTTTTTTTTAATTTCAACAGAGATGGAAAAAAATAATAATAATAATAATAATCCAATGTTATTTGAGTAATAAGATAATTATTTTGAGAAAAATAGGAAATCAATCCCAGATCTGATATGTAGAGCTACAACAGTAGATCTTCCTTTCTTCTAGTTGCATCATTTCAACAGCTAGGACACATACCATGAGATGCCAATCATGACTTCAACACTGTGTTCTCAGAGAAAGTGAAACCTATATCCAGATTTGACTGCCTAAAGTTTGGCGTAAGTGATGGTAAACGCACATCAAGCAACATAAACAACAGAGGACTTCTCAAACTTGTAGCAGACCACATAAGCCAAGTATTTTCATAACTGATACAACTGTAGCAGACATAAACCCAAGATAAGCCTTGATTTTAAAGATACTTAGTGAATATGATACCTAAAGTAAGAGACAAATTATGCAGAATGTCAGTTAAAGAACACACATGCTAAAAAACTTTGAAAAGTCATCTAATGTTCTTTTTATGAAGGATGTCAAATTATCAAGCAGTTGTAGAAAGCAAGTGGTTTAATGAAAAAAAAAGTGGACAAAGCTTTAAAATAGAGCTGTCAAACCTCCAAGATAAGAGGTTTGTAAGACACTAAGAATTATGAGTTGGAGGACAACTGCCATTCTTGGCACGTCTGAAGCTGCAGCTGGCAACATAGACCAACGTAAGAAAGGCTATAAGCAGAAACAAGGAAAACTATAGTTGTGCAAAGATACAAAATCAGTGCAGTCTACAGAAGGATTACTTCGCAAGGTACATTTTCTGATTAAAGGAAGGTACATTTTCTCATTAAAAGAAAGGGAGAGAAAGAGTATCAGCATCTACTCTCAGTTCAGGGAATCATTTATGAATTTTCTCCAGATTGAAGGGATAAAAGTTTCTCAGGATACCTGATATTGGAGTTGATGCTTGGCTTACTGAAGTTGAGTTTTGTTACGCAGGGCACAGTGATGAAGATTAAAAACTAGGTGAAGGTATGGGATAGAAAGTTATTGCTACAAAGTTCCAAGAGGTTCAAATGGGTCAATAATAGTAGCCTCCTGGGAGCTTGAATTCAAAGTCTGAAAAAATGCAAGCCCTTGAAATTCAATTGAGATATGTTGAGGAAAAGAAAGAAAAAAAAAAAAAGAAACATGAAAGCTTAACAAATAATAGGATTTTTTATTTAGCTTTACTCAGCCTACACTTAAAGGATATTCCTTTAAGTTCCTGGTAGACTTAAAGCTACCCATCAACAATACAAATCTAGTGATAGACTACACTCGTGCCGTATCCTTTTTGGGACTGTTTTGTGAGGTATTATTATTAACTGGTAGTAATCACAAAAGGCTTCCAGCAGATCAACAGAGGTAGGACACAACTTAGAATCATTGTAACCTGATATTTAGTACTTGGAAATTACTCCAGAAAATTACTTATGCATTGGTCTAGAGAATCATTGAAGAGGGGAAAAAGGAAAAACAAAGACTAGAAATTCTCCAGGATCTTCCTCACCTCACCAGTGCCAGGAGGAAAGAAATAAAACCAAAGTAACACCATGGCACAAGATTAAAATAAATAAAGAAAGAATAGTAATAATAAAAAGACAAAAATTAAATGAGAAATAAAACAAAAACTGCTAAGGAAAAGAACTCCAGCCAAACAACTGAAGAGGAGGAACATGACCATATCTTCCCCTGTTAAAGTCTGAATAATTATTATACATGCTCCTTAATATAGATTTATGTATAAACAATTGTAAGGAAAAAGAAACACATTTATAGGTTCCTGTTTTGTTCTACCAATACATCATTACTTCTACAATTGCATTCACACTGCACTTTAAATACACTACAAAACAGAAATTTGAAATGTCTCATTCAACTACTGTGATAACAAATGACTGCAATAAGTGAATTTTAATTATCAACCATTCTGAACTTCATGTTCTGTTTCTAGTCACAGTGATTATCAATGAAGAAAGACCCTTTTGCAGATTTCAGAAAAACTGCAGATTTCACTTCAGTATTCTGGATTAATGTTCAGACACTATGTTGAGAACTAAGGAGCATATTAACATAGTTATACAAGTTTCTTACTTCTGAAATCACATTATTTTACTTCATTGTAACCATCTATTTAGGTTTTATTCTGCATTAGCTATATTCAAAATAACATTTTCAAAATAGTAACAAAATGTGAACATACTAGGTATATAGGTGTCAAGACTACATTCATAGGGTACTAGGAAGGAAAAGAACAAAACTAATCAAGTTTAGACTGTTTGAGTGAAAAAAAATAATAAAAGCCCAAAAATTTCCAACCTATGGACATAATCACTTTCAGTTTACCTTAAACTTTCATCACTTGACCAAATTTCACAGATCTTCTGTAAGAATTGTGGGAATAAATTTCCCCTCATCAGTTATTCTAGAGAAACTATATATGAAACTCGTTTCTGCTGAAACTATGTATTATAATAACAAATGTGAAACATAAGTAGAAGAAAAGACTGTATACAGCATAATTCAAACACCAGAACTAAAATGCATCTGCCTAATGTATACACACAATCTTATGTTGTTGATGTTCTCCAACTCAATTAAATGATGAAATTTTACCTCAACTTCTGCTTGTTGCCTTGCAAGTGTGATGTTAAAAATATCCAGGACCTTTTCAAACTCCTAAAAGAGAGGAGAGAAATTATTTTTGGACAGTCTGATTTGGTAAGATTTCATTGCTCACAATCTTAGAGAAAGTGACAACAAACTACTCTTTTCAGAGAGCTCAAGTAATTTGCTCAAGTTCAAAAAGCAAAATGAACCTGGAGGAAAAAAGGTACATCAGTTTATGTTTTTCTTCAGTGCAATTAGTAATTTAAAATGAACTCATATGTTTATTGATATTACTCACAAAGAAAATTATTGATGAAGTTGTAAGTCAGGTTGCTGAAGTTATATTCGAAATCAGTACTTACAAACACATAACGTGTTTACTTCAAAAAAAAAAAACAAAAAACATTAAAATGAAGCTGTTAGCAGAAATTGGCTGACCTCTAAAGATTTTAAGATTTCTTCATTAGGTTTTTTTGATATTATCTTTGTTCTATACAACTCCTTGTAGTTCTTCACTTGATTCCTATGATGCCGAATATGTTCCCATGACCACATTTGGAGCTTACGTTGAACATTTACTTCAAGGATGCCGTAAATAACATATTTCCACCTAAGGACAAATGAAGTGTAGCTTACATTTCTATTGGCTTACTGAAAAGATGACTAAAGCTATGCAGGCACCCACTTATAACTAGTTGTGAAAGCATGAAATCCCTTGTTTAATACTACACTTTGGTTCAACAAATGATTAAATATGATAATCTTAAAAAAATTAAAGCAAACAACAACAACAAAAAACACAGAGGACTTAGTTTTAGGAGGAAGTGCGTTCCAACATTCTTAAATAAGAGATTATACCTGGATTTATGTTTCAAATGAGTAAATAACTAACAAATTGTTTTCCAAACATGAGGAGGCCTACCATATCTTGGCATTGTTGTGCAGTGGAACATCAGGCCTGTACTTCCTATACGGCAAATTTCGAGTCATCATATCAATAGATTCAAGAAGTTCCATGACACTGAAGTACTAAAAGATCAAAAAACAAAAAAAGTCCAACTTGAGTGTTAACTGGTTCTCTGCAAACAATGTAAACCATTTATATTTCCTTAATGACAGAATAATTAGCAAAGAAAAGCAAAACATCACTTTATGTTTGTTATAAAATTACATACTAACCTTTTCACTACCGTATGTAATTAAAAAAATATAGATAGATAGATTTAGATATATACCTGTGGCTTATTGAATTCAACAGCTATGTCCTTTATATTTATATCTAGATCCATTTTTGGAGTTGAGAAGTCAATGTCAGATCGAGGATTCATAAGAAGCTTGGCCTCAGCAGAAATTGGACGGAATACTGAAACACAGATGTTGATGAAAGGAAAAAAATAAAAAGGACATGAATTCTTTAAGATTCCCATAAATAATACATAATACCTATCAGCTCAAGTTACAGTAGGTCATTTCTTGGAAAATGCTTGATTCAGAACATGAAAACTTGATCAATGCAGCAAAAAAATGCAGTATAAGCTATGCTCAGTTTTCCAGTTTTATTCTGATGATGTGAGCCATAAATCATTTTGGTTTAATGACTACACTTTAACACAGATTTGCCCAAGAGGTAACAGTAAGGACAACTCTTTGTTGGTTTTTTGTTTGTGTGTGTGTGTGTGTGTGTGTGATGTTACTGATACAGTAGACTCTTTGATTAGTT
Organism: Tympanuchus pallidicinctus; assembly: GCF_026119805.1. Lineage (NCBI taxonomy): Eukaryota > Metazoa > Chordata > Aves > Galliformes > Phasianidae > Tympanuchus > Tympanuchus pallidicinctus. The sequence goes on from NW_026294758.1 coordinate 37,035,347, forward strand.
ACACTCACACTAATAAATAAATAAATAAATATTCTACATTTCTAAATCAAAACCTGAGTAACCACAGGAAAAAAAATCAATGTGGATGCTAAGTAAAGCAAAGCACATCATACATTAAAATTAGCTCAGAAAATAGATGTTATTCCTCAGTTTGGCAATATCAAGCATTCACTAGAGCCTTCAGAAGCTATGCTTGATTAGGTTTTTCCATCTGTTTCAGGAAAATGATCCAACAGTATTACTTGAAATCATGTAGTTCACATCCCTATAAAATGAAATTTCCTTTACTACTAGAAATACTGATACATCATCTACATAAAAAATATTCTAGATCTACTGATAAGTTCATAAGTGTGGAAAACATCTTTGCAAGATAAAGCAATGTTTACACCTATTTAACTTGGTTTCACTTTAAGCTCATTACTCTTTGTGAAGTTTTGTTTTATTCTACGTATTTTGTGGTAAATTTTGTATTCATTTTCTCCCTGTATCCAGTTTGATATATTTATTTTTCCCTCCTTTCTATCTGCTGGTATTACACTTGTGTTTACAGTTCAAAATACAAAAGACAACTTTTTACTTACTACCTTCCTATCAAGGTCTCAGCGTAGAGCTGCTATGCAACAGTCAGAATTTTCACATGCCACCGAACATTGGCATGATATAAATCTTAAAATATCTGTGTTTCTGTGGGTACTGATGGCTTTTAAAAGTGTAAATCCCAAATCTTGGAATTTTCCACTTAATCCTTTTGAACTTCTGTGTAAGGATTAGATAACAGATGATATTTACACTTGCTTTCTTGTAAAGAGAGTCCAAGCTAGCAACTGAAAATCATAGATTAGAAAGCAGAATAAACTAAATAGTACTGAGGAGCAGATGAATTGTGACAGGTCCAAAAAGCTTCCTCCTTCAGGCAAATAAAAATCTGTAAATAAAATAATGCTGCCTTTTTTAATCCTCTTTACTGTAAACTACTTGCTCTATATAAGGCCATTTCAAAAGCCATTCTATTTTGTGAAGACTTATTAAAGAAGCACATGAGAAATAAAAATGAGCATGGAAAGTACACAACTACCATGTTTGAATGGAACCAATGAGATGTTTGTAAAGTAAACAATAATGAAAGCAGTGCAACTTATGATAAGGTAACACTAAAGAAAACAAAAAACTGGTGTTTCAGAATTATGTAGGTACTGTTTTCACCCTAAGAAAAATTAAAAAAAAAAAAAGAAAAAAGAAAAAAGCACATTTCCCATAAGGTAAGTTACCTCAAAATCACAAAGCAATCTCAAAACCATAAATTATTCAAACCACCCCTGATTAACATGACTTACAAGATGCACACATTATTGATTCTTAAAATAAAGAATTATCAATGGATGTGAATGAGGATTAATGTCACTGGGTTAGAAAAACTCTTGATTGTAATCAAAATCTTTTTAAGGGTACAAATACGGTAGAATATGAAGACACAGTTCTTCCTACAAAAGAACAACAAACGCATGGAATAAAAAAGCAGCAACCTTTGAGAAGTGCTAAAAATAAAACAACTATGCATATTATTTTATTTCAACCTGTAGTATGTAACACTTCACATAGTACTTACCAAAATCATAACCAACTGGAATCACATTGCGGCAGGCAACTCCCTGTTTCAAGCTAACCTATAATGGAGTAAAATTAAAAAGTCACAATTCTATTACATTGTAGACTTTTAAAAATAAAAGCGATTGACAGTTTGATATGTTTCAGATAATCCCTCCAAAAGACAATTCAATTTGCAATAAGCATCCATTTTTAAACATAACTAAATTGATATATTAGAGGACTATTGTTTTTAGCTACTAAATCACTGAGCAGTGAAATACCCCCTATTGTAAATATTTTTCTAATCAACAAAGGACTTTTTTTTCCCCAAAGTTTCTCAGATGACTGTTGGATTTTCATCACATAAAAAGCATAAAGCTCAGTATTTTCCCTGATGCTTCATTTACTATCAAGATATTTCTTGAAGATATTGGCATAAATGAGAACAGAACAGAAAAGGAAACGTGCTCAGTTCTTCACAGTATGAAACTACAGTAGCAGACATTCATTCTTTACTTACCAGCGATTCATTATACCCATAATGATAGAACATCTCAGATTTCACATTCCAGTAAGCAAAAAGGTTATCCAGTCGTACAAGCTGAAAAAACAACAGAATATAAATATTAATAAATCTAAAAGTTTTAAATGTAATTTGTATTTCACAAAGTCTGGATTAACAAGAATATTCAGACCATTCAGTGCACACTGCACATTTTTGTATTTCAAAGTCTATGCAGTTTATCTTCTTACTGTAGAAGAAATTCAAGTTCGTAGCTAGTTTGTACCTCACCTAGTTCTTTCTTTGGCATTCAGATTATACTGTACCTTATAGAACAACTTGGCAGATTCATCATGTAAACATGGATTCCAATTCTTGTCTGAGGTCTGAAATGAAAAGTAATGATAGTTTTTCTGCTTTTTACTCAATACCAGCATTTTATCATCACTGGAACAAATAGAACAAACAGGACGATCATCATAATTAAACACTCTGCAATTGGAGCGACACTATCTTCCGATTTTGGACTATCAAGCCGTGACTTTCTTAATCAGAAACTTCATTGGACTTCCTTACTGAGAAAACACATATATGTATATATGCAGTGATTGGCACGCTGTACACAGGAACCTAAAGATTCCAGTTTTGCAAGCAGTTTTCCTTTAGTATTATTTATAGGGAAGCATTTTCAAAGGAGAAAAAAAGGGACTGGAATTATTCTGTTATTCCAGAAATAGCAGCTTAGTTGAAGCCCAACAGAATTTCTATCTGCTACTATTCACTCTTAAGACCGATATGATAAGCACTGCAAAAGTGATATAGTAAGATTACCAGTTTTGGTTCATTATACAAAATTGTTTGTGGGAAAAGGTTGGAAAAGAGCTATTTCTGTTTCTTGAATCTGCTAGAAAAAAAAGAATCAATGACTAATTAATTCAAGAAAGTAAAATGGTACTTAAATACCATTTCTTTATGATTATTAGTTATACAGTAAAAGCTACAAAATCAGAGCTATTCAGTATATTGCTTCTACTAGCTGCACTTCCAGAGTGAATGTATACAGTCCAAAATAACTAATATCCATACCAAAAACTGAAGCTTGTAGATTAAAAAACTCAACTACGATTTGAAACAAGACATCACTCTTTTTTTTTTTCTTTTCATTTCCTTCTTTGCAAATGGGTCTCATGTCAGTTTCAATAAAACACTCATAGATTATGAATAGCAGGTATTTATGAAAGACTAGTTCCTTGCAACAACAAATTGCAAAGACAGAATAAAAATTTCCTCTCAGAGATCTTTTTAAAAGGCAGCATTTTATCTTTAATGGCAATATCCCCACTCCAATATTTGTGCTTGATTTGATAAACCAAATAGTTTTGAAAAACAAGTACCATTGTGCTTAGCCCATGATTAGAAGAATTCTTCCATTAGACAGTATGTTACCAGATAGAAAAACTTAACTTATAAACCAACATAACCTATATCATATATGTCACCTTAACGTATGTGTCACATGGTTTTCAGATGAAGAATAAAATTACCTGCAAACTTAGGTTCTGAAGTGAAATCCCAAATGACAAGGGGTTACTTCGATTTGTGATCTAAAAAAGCGAGGGAAATACCAAAAGAAGATTATCTTGTGCTTAACATTTAGACTTAGAAATAAACAGACAACAGTAAATATACATACATATATCTTCATGCTTTGGTACAAGTTTTTTATCAGTTTTCATTTTTTACTTTAAGAGCATGAAACTTTAAAACCTTTAATAGCATTCTGCCAACATACAAAATAACAGGGGAAAAAAAATCATGCAAGTTCCTTATTTAATACACTTTTTCACATCCCCTTATCTTATGATAGACAAAAATCTCTTACATCATCCTCATAGCGAATGTGGATGTTGGAAATTTTCACTTGAAGATTTTTGATGACCTGAGTGACTAGTTTTTCTACAAAAGTGTCTTGTTTCTCTTCTTTCACTTGATCTAAGTTTAAAAAAAAAAAAAAAAAAAAGAATTTAATATTCTGTTCACATTTAAGAATGTTTAGATCTGAACCAGAATAAAAAGAAGGATTCATTTGACAGATGCCTAAATTTTCTATTACTCTGTTCTCTCATTTCTTAATAACATTCTCTCTCAGTATGACCTGTAACATTTATTTCCTCAGCCTACAAAGTTTCAGCATATGATATGATGCAGGTGATTCAAAAGCATGTAAGTACGAGATGACAACCATCTCATATCTCCAGGATGAAAATTTTGCAGTATTGATGCCACCTACACACTCAGATTTCAAGACAGTATCTGCTTTCCAAAGATGAACACTATTTCAACAAAATGTCCAACAGCTAAGTTAAATACTACCTAGGACAAACCTGCAGGCACATACCTCTCTATATGAAAATAAAGATCTCTAACTGCAGGTTAAATATCAGGACAAAACAAAATATCTAGAATATTGAGAAATTCAATGCATTTTTTAATTAAAAAATAAAAATAGCTATACTTTAATTAGGTGTTCTCACTCTTACCTTGCTCAGCTATTTTCTGCTTTGCTTCCTCTATCCTTTGCAATTCCCTTTGCCTTGCCTCCATGAGCTGCTTGGCCTCTTTTTCAGCATCATATTTTATGCCTAAATGCACAATATTGACAGGTGAGATACAAAAAACTATGTTTTTGGATACTTTGACAAAAGCAATTTTTCTCATATTTTGCTAATAACTCTACCACAACAAAAAGTTATTTGACTGAATCTAAACTACCGAAGAACACTCCGCCGACATTTACCTAGTTTGATTTGGTAGGAGTATCTAGCAGAAATAAAGCTTATGAAGTCAATATCAACCAACTACAGAGACTTCTGAAATCCCATCCACACATTTTTACATTTTCTTCTCTATATCAACTTACTGGCTGTGGGCACAATAAGCAAATAAACTCCATCAAGAACTGCCTCAACAGGTTGAGTATAAAGGTTTTGCCATGGAATCTGTAGGTTAAGTTGACCTACAAACACAAAAGAAAAAAAATGAGCTATACAGTCAAATACAGCTGACTAGAAAGAAATTATTAAAAAGATAACTGACATTAACTGCAAAAGCTCTGAACAATTACTGTATAGAACATAAAAAACAGTGTATCTGAGGTGGATTTCCTTTGGATTGTCTGTCTTAAGTAGCACGCAGATGAACATTCAGCAAGTTTTCTGCATGAGCCAAGCACTTAAGTCTGAAGTCCCTCTCCTTACTCCCCTGAATTATATTCACTCTTCACAACAGACTGCCCCTTATTCCAAATCCACTACAGCACCCTCACATGCACAAAAGAAGACAACTCATACATTACCTGTCAGCAAAACATTGCCAAAACCAGAATTTTTAAAACATACATATTTTTCTTTTTCCATGGAAGACACTCTTAAGTATGAATACATGTGTGTAAGCATGATGATCCTGACATTACAGCATCCCTCATTCTTCATATATGTGTCATTTTTAATAAAGTATGAAGCTGGCCACACACAAAAATAATTTCCAGAGGAAGTCTATGGGAAACAGTATGGCTTCAAGCTTAGTTCACTTTAAAAAATGATTAACTTTTAAAATGCAGTCAACTAGCGGTGAGAAAATATTTCATAAAAGGGAAAAGACAAAGGGAAGGAGGTGGCGAAATCAAAGATTAATCTTGCTGAAACAACAGATGAGACCTAGTTCTACTCAACTGTTCATTTGCTACACTGTGTTCTTTTTTCATTAATGTTGATATGAATAAACAAGATTCCACACGTTTTAACTTCACATTTCAGCTCATTTCAAGGTCTTTAATAAAACAGGGTTGTGGGGTTTTATGTTTGTTGGTTTGTTTTTCAGAACAACAACAACAAAAAAAACAAACCCAGAATGTTCAAACTATGAAAAATCAAGAAAACTACTTGCTTACAATGTCTAAAGACGCTTGCAAGGAAAAGTATTTTTTAGTGACTCCAGCAGGAATGCATTACAAAATGTAACTTACCAATATGTCCTGCTTTAACTTTAAATGGCACATCCAGTTGACTCTGAAACAAAGTATTTTAGAATATTTCAGCAACTTGTGAAACCTTGTCAAGTAGGACTATGAGACAAAAATAAACTTAACAACAAATACATCACTTAACCACTGAAGAGGAAAAAAAAAAAAACACCACACACCAAATAAATAAATAAAGCCAAGGTACTAAATATAACAGAATGCACAAACAATGAGCTTCTGATTTAGACTGTTAAGCCATGCACACTCCCCACAGCAAATTTCTACCCCATATGCTACAGAAAAAAATACAGCTTCCAGTATTCTTATTTATTTATTTAAATCCATTCCTACATGAGTTTTCTCTTTGCAAATATCTGAATTGAAGCCAGTAAGTATATAGGTTCATCTTCAACTTAATCTCAAACTCACAAGATAAGTACAAAAAAAAAAATAAAAATAAAAATAAAAAAAAGCGAGTTTTCATATAAGTTGCTGTACATCCTATAATACAAACCAGAAAAAAAATCAACCAAAAAGTGTCCTATAATAATTTTTTTTGCAAGTTTGTGTCTTTGCTTTCATTGTCTTACCAGTGCATTTTCTTTTATTTCAAGATTTTTCAGCGCTACAGCTCCTAAAATCAAAAAAAGTCAATAAGTAAAACTACAGTAAGCAAAGTAGTAACAGTGCACATTTAACAAGTTTTATCCATGAAGGCATCCATAACCCACATCTCAAATATTCACAAAATATTATTAAGAATACACTGCCCGTTTCCATTACGAAACAATCTTTCTCTGAGATTTGCTTGTGGATCCTCCATGGAAAAGAACCCAAGATTACTCAAAGTAAATCAATGGAGATGATCCTAGAGGTTTTTTTCAGCCTTGATTTTATGATGGTTGAATTTCATAAGGACATATCTGAAATTAAAAGTTTGCTTCTTTTTCTTCGACCATCTGCTTCTCAGGCTTGTGGAAAGCCATGTTACAGCTTTAGCTTTACTCTGAATCTTTTCTCCCTGAGAAGATCTGAGATTTGCAAGTTGCTTTTAAGCTTTATGACAGTTCACAGGAAGCACTGCAGTACACCCAATTTTTGAATGTCATAAGACAAGAATAACTTCAGTATCCTGTAAATACAGAAAATTCTAATTGCAGAATATGTTTTTACAACATGCTCAGTGTCAGACACTTGACATCATAGAAGAACATCAGAAAGATGCACGAAATTCATCTTTTGAAAGCACACATAGTTTGAAGAAACATCTGCAAATTCTCTGAGAAGAGGGAACATTTGCTACTGCTATCTTTGAATTAGTTGCATATTCTTAACACTTGCACATGGAACAGACACTTGATATTACCAAACAGAGGCATGAATGAGATTCAGAAAACAGGAAGTAAATTACAAACCCAGAAGGGAACACAGCCTGAGATAGCAAGTAAGATTTGATTGACCCAGTAATATTTTCCTTTTGGACACCCAAGTTAAAAGTGGCCAAACACATCAGGAGACTGGGCCTCCAACTACAGTAAGTATTCTTGCAGTTAGATGGTGATGATGGCTTTGGACAGTACTCAGGGTAGAGCCAATTTGGGGAAACGATATCAGAATTGCACTCCTTGGAGTTGGTTCCAGTCACTGAATTGCTGTTGTACAGATTTTCAAGTGAACTTGAAGCATACTATGGTGCTTACAAAATACTAAGTTTCTAATTATTTAATGTGGTCATCAGAGTAATCTATACATAGCATTCTTTGGCAGAATTTTATACATTTGATACATGGTACTATCAGCCTATCAAAAGAGATACTTTATGCAGAAAGATGGTTTTGAGCTGCAGGCTCTACTTTTATACCTTACAATTCAAAGATAGTGGCCCGAGCATCTAAAAAGAGGAGGGGAAAAAAAAAAAAAAAAAGGAGAAGAAAGGAAGCATTTCCAATGGTACTCCACAGCCTATGTAGTAGCTATGACAGCTTTTTAGTCTTTGCAGGAAATGACAAGGAGTCGCTTTTATTTATTAGAAGGGTCAGTTCTACACTAAATCTATTTCCTATCAATACTCACACTGCACAGAGCATTTTAACACTCAGTAACAGAAGTTTCATTTCATAAGTGGAAACAAAACAAAACCAAAACATGCATATTTCTTCTCCATGAAGGCTTTACTGATTCATGGTAAGTAATGCTACTGGTACAGGTTTGTGTTTGTGATCTAATTACTGCAGCTTAGATTTTTGCCTCCCAGTTGAGGCAAGTCTATCAGCCATCTCTAAGACTACATGACACATGAAATAGTTTAAATGGCTTTCATTTCTTTCACTTTCACTGAGAGCAAAGTAAGCATTACATTGTCTTTATGAACAGCTTTGGTACATTGTGCATTTTCAGCTGAGACACATTACGGTAAGCTGCAATAACGAAAAGCCCTAATGTTTCTAAATACAAACCATTGCAAAGCATGCAAGGATTATCATCCCGAGCTCTTAAAGAATACTTTTTCACAAGGCAAGCTATGGATCATTTTGCCTGAGCCCATCATACTGGCAGGGAATAAAAACAGCATCAATACTGCTTCAAAAAAAATTTAACAGCTCCAAACAAAGAGTTGGGATGGGGAAGCCAGGTAAATTATTCTTCTTCACTGTTTTTCCCTGTATGTATGATTCTTAAGTTTTAATGCTTTAGTATAAGTAATTAGGATAAATTAGTAAAACTGTGATAATTTCATTTTAATGTGAATTTACTAAACGTTTACTGAAATATCACAACTTTAAAAAAAAAAAAAAAATCGATTGAGGGTGTGAACGGACCAAGCTAACTACAGAAGCATGCAAACGGCTACTGAAGCACCCTGTTTTGTACATATTGGCAACATTTACTTCTGCACTTGACAGTGTGAAGAAGATACAAAGTAAACCTGAACTATTTCCCAGGTGCCAGACCTGATCTGGTTCCCAATTTCAGCACTCATGAGTTGAAACATAGTAACTAATCATACCAGTATTCCTTATGGCAGTCCGCTGTTACACTTGGGAGAGAACATGAATGCAAGTGGACGGTATTCGGACATCGTAATTACACATATATTTAAAGCTACTCTCAGAAACATAAGCCGAGAAAGATAAAATAAAACTTTGGTGTGGGACATAACATAGTTATTGAATTTCAGTGTCCTGGAGTACAGCCAACAGATTTTAATTCATAAGATTCCAAAACACCTCAAGATTTAGGGCTTGCTTTGGGTGGTTTTGGATTTGATCCGTTTCCCAATGAGAAGCAGTTGGCTGTTTCATTGCATTGAACATAATAATACATCCAGATAAAAAGAACGGTTAAAAACTTGCTAACTAAGCAACCTGTAAAACTGTAAATACAGATAAGTTAGTGTTGTATAAATACCTATGGTTAAATGCACAGGATTACAACCAAAACAATAATGCAAGCTAAAACATTCACAAATACCTATAGTTTACAATTTACTGGGCCTATAAAACAAGAAAATTCTTAGCTTCACTGATCTCTGGACATTGCAACTGATTAAACAGAATCAAACATTTGTTAAAATACTTTAATTAATTTAATTAATAATAATAATAAAAATGAAGGTTTATGTTTTAATTTCAGACACTCAAACATCAGCATAATATTTGGTAAAGCATTTCACCGAGAGGCATAACTGAAATTTTGTTATCTATCTCAACAACAGCTAGGCAGGAGAAGGAAACTGATCTTCATAGAAGTCCTGCTCATTTAACCTATGAACTCTAACTTCAATACTGCCCTTGTAAATAAGAAGGGACAGACGTGAGACAGACGAAGGGAAGAGATATCAAACATGACAGACATCAGGAACTTAAAATATCTCTGCTGATATCTGATCTGTATCAAACTGTGCTCCCCACACTTTAATAGGATTTCTGCTTTTTCCAAGACTATCCCATTACTGATAGGATCATAGCTTATGAAACCCTTTGATCACTTCCTACCAACAGCTGCCTTGCCAGTCATTTCCCACTTGTATTTGTGCCACTACTTAGTTGTACTTAAGCATACCTTCCAGATAGAAGCTGGAAGTCTTTGAGGGTTCGAGTGTCTGCCAGACACCTTCTATATTGACATCTCTTGTAAAACAGATCACAAAAGGCAGAAGAAACTACTGATGTATCCCCCATCCAGTCCAAATGACTTTACTACAATGCAGAAACCACACCTGCTGCATGGTATATGAAAGCAGTACATATTTATTACACTAATACACATGACAGAAAATGTAGATTTAAACTTGTGTCAGATATCTGCCTCCATCAGAAGGCTGATGCATCTGTCCCAGACAGAAACACCAGGTATTCAAATAACAAGTTAAGTAAGATATGCTTGAGACATTAGCTAATAAGTAGGTGTGCCCAAGTCAAAAGGGAGTTTTGAAATGCAATCAAAACATTTAATAAGATTCCTTAGGCCCAACCAAAAGAACAAGTAGCTCAATGAACTTCAGTGTAACAACTGTTTGGTCTCTCATAGTGGTTGGAAAGTTCAACAGTTTTTCACTTTCTCAAGTGAAAACCTTCCTCAAGACAAAAAGCAACATATCAAATGACTTCAGTAATTCCTTCAGGAATTAAAGTATAACTTCATGAACTGTGAACCACTTAAAAAACCTAACTAGATATCTAACCTGTTCTTCTTAGAAAACTGTATTAACATGCAATAACTTGCCTAAGTGCCACTTTCTAAATGAAGGCCAGGACAAGACAAGTTTTACATCGCCAGCTTTCCCAGAACTATTCATTAAATAGCATTCCTTGGTGGCTGCCAAGCATGGTAAGCAACACTTTATTCAGTTGTTCTTAAGGAAATCTTTTCTCAAGGGATAAAAGGGCTTTTCTCATAATATTTTTTTTCTGAGCCATTCCAGTGTTGGCCTTACACATTCAATTAGCCTTTTTAACTTATACAGTCCTTCAACCTCCTTCCTGAATTTCCTTCTATATTTCAGGTCACTGAAGTCTTGCAACTCTTTCAGCTGTGAGCCTGCTTCTGGACATCTCACCTTATGTTTCTTAGATAGTTGGGATTTTTACTCTTCAATATGAGTTTTTTGATGAGCAAAAGAAAACATTTTAAAGCATTTCTATTTATTATTGTGTACATGTGCATTGGTAGAAGCAGTGTCATCATACAACTTTTTGATACAAATTGAACTTCAGTGATTTTCATATGACATCCTGACTTCTCTCATTATGCAAATTTAAAATGAATGATAAGCACGTTCCAAAAGGTCATGAATAAAGCTCCCAAATTCCCAAAATACGGAGGGAACTGTTTGTACATGTTCAGAGCCTACCAACACAATGTTACCAGTCTTAATGTTAACAAGCTAGCTATAAAATACACAGTGACGTAATTCCTTCAACACAACATCTGAAGGGGAAGGTATTTATGATTGGGTATTTCATCCAACAGTCCTGACAATATACAGACCTTTTAAGATTTAATAAAAAAACACATGCAGTGCCATGGCATCCAGACGGTACACGGTTCATACAGCAAGTGGGAAGTAAGGCACTTTCACAGCAAGTAGAAAAATCTGCAAACGTACTAACCTAATACAAAATTTAAAGAAAAAAAAAAAAGTGCTATTTTTTCTATTAAAATAATAATAATAATAATAAAATCTAGTTCCACAACTTCAGTTATAAGAAACACAGTGAAAGTAACAGTAAACTTCATAAGGAACTATATATACGTATATATATATATATATATATATATATATATGTATGTATAAGGAACAGGGACAGTAAAAAAAAAAGTAAAATTCTGCTACCCCTACTAATAGCTACTGCCTTTTAGTTGGAAGAATGTACTTTCTTGGTCCTCCAAGCTCTCTGGAGTGAAAAAGATAATGCAGAACAAAACACCACTAAGCACAATGGAAGTTGCACGTGCATCAGACTTCATCCCTGGTAGAACACAAAAAAATAACATTCTTCACACGACCATTCAAAGATGTTACACAGCAGTTCTCTAGGCATCTCAGATCAAGAGGTAATCACATAGCTATTCCTACACGCAGCTAGTATACAAACTGTGTATAATATGCACCTAATCTGCTAAGAGCTGCCCCACAGACGCATGAGCTGTCAGGACAAACCACCACTCATATATGGGGCTGGAAAAACAAGTTTTGTTTGTGACACATAAGCATAGCCCAGAATTTGTACAGAATATCCTGTATTTTACAATGAATACTTTTCCTGCCTTCCATGAATAGAAACTGTGATAACTGAATAACTTTGTTTCACATACAGTGTGACTCACTTCTGCCAAAACATGCAATAATTCAGTTCTTTCAAAGAAAGCGCAATCAACGAGCATACAACATTCATCCTTAATGCCACAGACTGACTTTCTCTGTGTGCTGGTGCAGTTTTAAGGTTCCATACAGAGTCTGAAGTTCATGGAGATCCTATCAAGACTTGAATAGCTGATGGCATATCACTGCAGAGAGGAAACCAAATAAAAAAAAAAACACCATTCCAGATAACAGAAGAGCGAAACAAAAACGTCCAAGACTTTTTGCGTCTTCAGGAGAAAGCCTGAAGGAGCTTCAGGAGAAGCCTCCAGAATCTGACCTACGTATGTGAAGGCCTAATAATGGAATTAATAGGCAAGGAACAGACTGGGGTGCTTCATACCAGCAAACGTTTTAAAAAAACTTTACCTCCACTTGCTTTTGCTGGTGTTGCAGACACCCGGAATGCATATTCACAGCTGACTCAGGAGTGCCTGCACACGCACCTGTTATGCGTGGGTGTCTTCTTCTTTCACGCTTATTTTTCACAACACATAGAGGCTGCCACCGCTGCCTTGTCACAGCAAACTGCAGGCGGAGCACCGCCCGGGACACGCCGCTGTTCCGACGCCTCGGCGCAAGCAATGGAGCGCGGCCGCTGCCCCGGACTCCCGCACCACGGCAGCTATCGCGAAGTGCTGCCTGCGCCTGCACCTCCACCATCGCACTGCCGATATGAAAACGCGACCGAGACCGACCCCGGTTACTTTTAGTTTCTTACTCCCGGACGGGAGCAGATCGATGGAACCGGCGTGCGGCGGGTTTCCGCCGGGAAGGCTTCCCCGCAGGCATGGCAGAGACGAGGACGTGGCGCGGGCGCGTACAGCCGGGGCCGCTCCCCACCGGGCGCCTCTCCCTGCCGCCCGTGCGGCGCCCCCCCGCCGAACCGCGTCCCTGCCGAACCGCCCCTGCTCCTCGGCGATCGTTCCGCACGCTAAAGCCCGAGCAGGTCGTGGGGACGGCGGAGCGCGGCGCGGCGCAGCGCGACTCCGCACGGCCCGAGCAGGGCACGCCGCCCGACTCTCTCCCGAGCGCGGCGGCTCGTACCTCCCCAGATGCCCAACTTCAGCTGGGAGCTGTCTAGGTTCACCACGTAGTCTCCGAGGAAGCGGTTCAGGACGTCCACCACCAGCGATTCAAACACCATCCTGAGACCCCGCCGCTCCTCCGGCCTCCGCCCCGGCGCGGCCCAGTCACGGCCCCGCCCTGCCCCCCGCCGCCCTTACTGCGGCTCCCCGCCCCGCCCCGCCCTGCCGCCCGAGAGGCGTGTCCCTCTCGCCACGCCCACCTGCTGTCCGCTTTCCTGGAGCCGCGCGCAGGCGCGCTGAGGGTCTCTCGTGGGCGCGCAGGCGCGGTGTAAGGCGGGTGGGCGCGGGCGGGGTGAGGGCGGGGGCGGCGGGCCTTTTTCAGGGCTCGGGGTGGGATTGTGAGGGGCGTTCGGCTCTCGGAGTGTCGATGAGATTTCAGGCGGAAGTGGGAAGTTATCATGTCGGCCATCCGGCGTGGGGTCTGCTTTAAGGGATGGAATACCTTGTCCTCGGAGCTTAAACGTTGTAGTAGTCGCGGTTTTTAACGCTTGAGTATGTATGTATTTCTTTAAAGAACTGCATTTTTCTTCAGGCTAGGTAAGGGTTGAAGCTACTGCTTCTCTTCACCCTTTGCAGTGGCTGGGCTATTATTAGCAGCGTGACTAAACCTGGTTGAATTTCAGATGCATCTCCAGAAGCTGGCCGTCTGCAGCCTGCTGGGCTGGGATCTGTGGAATGGAGCTTGGGAACTGGGTCACAGGCACCCTCGGCAAAGGTTTCGGTGTGCCTAGCTGCCTCTGTGCATTTATTGAATGGGAGGACATAATTATGTTCCGGCTCTATCCTGGAATTGCCATCATTAGGCTTAAAATTAGATCTACGAGTAAGATAAACCCTGGAGTTTTTATGTGTGTTGTATTGGGTTAATTGGGTTTTGGCAGCATGGGGACTCTGCAAAAGGACCAGGGGCTCCTGAGTGAGGCAAAGCTAGCTCCGGGCAGCAGGCTGTCCTCCTGCTGGCCAAGGTAGAGCCCATTGGCAGCACTGGCGATGCCTCTTATACATTTAGAAAAGGGAAAGGCAAGTATGCAAATGTGAGAGGGCAGCTCTCCAGCCTTCAAGGTCACTGCAGAAGAAGGAGCTGTAGGCCTGAAGCAGAGCTTACTGCAACCCAGGAGAGGCCTGTGGAGGAGAAACTCTCCCCTGTAGCCTGCAGTCACTGCACAGAGCACGTCTCCACATGCAGTTGTGAAGGAGTCCGCAGGGCAGCAGTGGCTGAAGCGAAAAGGAAACACAGTCCATGCAGAGCCCTGCAGGAGAACCTGCAGTGGAGCTGCAGGATCCCTGTTGGAGCAGTCCATCATGATATGGACAGGACTCATGCTGGACCATTTTATAAAACAGCCACGAGCTTGAGTGGAGGAAGAGTGTGAGGAAGGGGTGGCAGAGGTGACATGATCTGACTACGGCTTTCAGTTCCCATCTGCCTTCCAATGCTTAGGTAGGGCAATGGAGGAGGCAGAAGAGCGCAGGGCGGACAACTGAGGCTGGAAAGAAGGCAGGACTGGGGAAAGGTCTTAGCTTAGCTCCTCAATGTCCTACTTTATTTTTTAGTTGGCAATAAATTTAATTAAGATTCTCCAAGTTGAATCTGTTTTGCATATGAGGCTAATTGAGGGGTGATATCCCTGTCCTTAACTCAACCCAAAAGCTCTTCCATCTCATCTTATCCATCTGACTAGTTGAGATGATCTGGTTGAGATGAAAGAGTAGCAGGGTGAGCATCTCACAAGCAGCCAAGGTCAGCTCACTGCAAATACCATGGGGAAAGAAGAAAATTCAGGAACATCTCTCTGTCTCCTGTCATTAATGACACTTGTCAGTTATTCATTATAGTGAAATGCAATGATGTAAGCAACAATGAAACATGCTTATAAGTATTTTTGAAAGATAAAATGTGCTGAAATGATGTCAGCTGCAGCATGTTTGTTCGGTGTGGGCTGTTTTCTTGCTGAAATCTTTAGGCTGGTTTCTACTTATCACATCACTTGCAGGGCGGAAAGAGAGCATTGTTCTTTCTCTTCTCTTACCAAAAGTGAATTAAATATAACTATACACATTCAAAAGCTTATTTTGATATATATACGACATATATAAAAATATATTTCAGAAGTTCTGTCATGTTAGAATCAGAGAATCATGGAATTGCTCAGTTGAAGATGAATGTTTTGCTTCATTTTAACTAGGTGATCTGAAAAGTCCCTTCCAAGCCCCAGCCCTTCTGTGATCTCCTCTTCACAGTACAAAGAATTAGCATTAAGTTAAAGGTTCATTTCTCTCTATGCCTATAAAGCCTTTGTGATAAGAAAGAGGTGATAAATATTTAAAATTTGAGAAGAAAAACCCACAAAATGAATATGGTAGACTTTTTAATTTGATGAAAACTGTAGGTAGATTTGTAGAAAGAAAGACTTACAGAAGATTGATCCATAAGCAATAAAGCAAGGAGTCATGCCAAAACAGTGGGCAGAGGCCATAAATATCGTAAGTTCAGAGAGTGAATAGGAACTTGATGGGAATTCAGATTATGTGCAGCTTTTAAATAAGGCCTAAAAATTTAATTAGAACTTAGGATGAATTAGTATCTCGATTTAGTTGCTGACTGTTATTCCTTAAAGATCAATTATCAAACAACTGTTTTAGAGTATACTTGCACTATGTTTGGGCACTTCCACTTTATATTACGTAAAGAAGATATTATATATTATATATTGTCTGTGTTCAGATAGCGACTTTGAAAGAAAATATGTTCCCTACTGATAGTTGTAAGATATTATTCTGTAAGATATTATTCTGTTAACGTCTGTGTCTCAAAGCTTGCTGGGGACACAGATGGACTTGTTCAAGTCCCGAGCAAGGATTGTGAAATCCTTTGTCTGAAGGACACAGATGAACAAGGCCAGGCAAGTCCTGGGCAAAGGTTGTGAGATCCCTTGTGTGGGGGGATGCAGATGGACAAGGCCAGGGGCAATGAGAGTGAGATGAGCTGCAGCTAAATAGCTGTGAAGTGCTCCTTTCTGCACCTATCTCAGGATGATGGCCATCTCAGGGGGTACTCAGTGACTTTTGCTCGAGGCCCATCCTTGTCAGGTAGGCAGGAGAACAAGGAGGACAAAAGAGGAACTGAAAACCTTGAGGAAAGTTTCTGGCAGCAGATTCCCCATGAAGAAGAACTGAGGTTTCTGGCAACAGATTCCTCATGAAGAAGAAGAGGGATTCCTGATGATCAGATTCCTCGTGAGGTGACTCCTGCATGTTGTCGAACTCTCCTGTGCCTGCTGCCTGAGCGCTGCTGCTGCTTCAAGGATTGGCTCCTCGACTTCCTCGTCTACCTGCTTGCTATCTCCTCCTGTGTCTGCCTGGGACCTTCAAACGCCATGCAACAGGGTGCTGCTGGATCCTGCTGGTGACTATCCTCGCTAACTGCAACTCTTGCTTCTTTCCCATCTTTTCTATGACCCTCCTTCCCTTCCCCGTCTCCCTGATTAGGTTTGGTAATAAACTGGATGGAACAACATATGAGCCATTGTTTGTTAATCTCACGCCAGGTACACAGATATTAAAGAACCTCATCTCTCTCTTATAAATTGGAGCGAGACAATAGTCTCGCTGAAATGCTTTATCTAAAATACTAAAAGACTGACAGAAATGATACACTTTAATTCCTTTATATATTAATACATGAATACGTATCATGTTTCTTGACCCTTGCTTTTACTGTAGCATGTATTTAGGTACTTAGCCTCAGCCTGCTGCCTTTGTAATATGTCAACCCTCCAACATGCAGAATTATTATTATTATTAAATGAAGCAACAGCTTCATTTAAGGAAGCACGTTTTTATCATGGGTATTGTTGCTGTTCTTTGTCAACACAAGGAATGGGAGAGAGGCTGAAAGAAGTAAACAGGCAACTTTAAAGAAAAAAAAAAAAGTTATGCTATCATACTGGCGCTTTGATTCCTTCAAAATGCATTATGTATTGTTTGAAGAAATTGCAATCTCTGCATTTCCTATTCTTAGGTTTAGCACTTTCTTCTCTTGAGAAGCAACAATAGCAAAAATAAACATTTCAATATGAAACTATAATGTGGTGAGCAAGGTGGGTGCATCAAATGTAACTGTCTGTGCACTAATACGTGTATGTAAGAGCACACTACAACAGTCTTTCTGTAGATATCTTACACAAAGACATAAATATCGTAAGAGGTCTTTTGAGAAAAATATGAACATAGGAACTCCTTACTTTGTGACTACTCTACATGTGTGTTTTCATGTTCAGCTGTGAGAGAGCTGACTGTTAAAATCATCTACACTTTCCTCCTATCAGTTTACTCTTCCAAAGCTGGGCTTTGGTGGCACGTATCTTCACATATCCTATTCTTTTGGCAGTCAGTTTTCCAAATTATCTTCCCTTCATCAGTCTGAAGCTACATAGATTATAGGTAAAGCACCTTCTTCTTATTCAAATGTTCTGCTGAGGGCATTCTTAAGTTAGAAAAACAGAGGTGTCCTAGGTTGAATGGCATTCATACTCATGGAATCATGTAACAGTTTAGATTGGAGAGGACCTTACTGATCTCCTAGTTCTAACCCCCTGCAATGGGCAGCGTTGCCAACCACCAGCCATGGATGCTTGGGATCCTATCCAACCCGGCCTTGAATGCCTCCAGGGATGGGACATCCAGAACCTGTGCCTCACCAAATTCTGTGTTTAAAAAAAATAATAATAAATAAATAAATAAATAAATCCTAATGGCTAACTTAAATCTCCTCTCTTTTGGTTTAAAATTTTAAATTGTTATCCCTCCACTGCAATCCACTGTCCATGAGAGAAGTACATCTCTACAAGGCACTCCAATATGAATTCCAACGTGACTCACAGAGTGAGAGCATAGTTGAGTTGGAAGGGACCTCAAGGTAAAATTTTCATTTTTTACTGCAGCATTTTCTTTTTTGTATTCTGTGCACTCTACTGCACAAGACATTTGTGAATCTTGACAGCAGGCAGCTAGCATTGAAGCTTTGCTGAAAAAACTGCTTGCTGTTGATGAAGGGGTAAGTCTAATGTGGAAAACCATGCATAAGAATATCATTTAACCTAGTTATTTTAACTAAATCCAGAATCAGAAACAATTGCACATTTGCCAAGGCAAGGAGGTTCAATCTATTTTCCTCTCATCCTTCTTCACGAGCTACAGTTCACAGTACCAACAGGTGCATGATTTCAACCCCAGCTGGGCAGTAGCTGAAGATTTGGGAAAGAAGTACATCAAACAGAGTAGTACCCAGTAAGTACCTGTCCGATCAAATTAACAAAAATTTCTCCATGGGATTTCCATGAAATCTGAGAGCGCTGTCTGTATATACGACACAGTCACAAACAAGTGGACAGCAATTGTTCCACTTGATCTAGTGTTATCTATGTTCCTGGAGACCCCATAGGAATCCATTAACAATCTTTTTTCTTTTTTTTTCTTTTCTTTTTTTTCCCCCAAATTTATAATTAAAGTTGCTGATACCATGGTAACTCTTCTCTCCCACAGCAAAACTGGATGAGTTTTAGCAGCCAGGTTTCTGATTCAAGTTGTGCTTGGAAGCTGCAGCTTTCTTTGAGCAGACTGGGGATCACAGGACTATAGCTTTCTTTTGAGTGCTGCATTAATGCCACTCAAGTTCTACAGAAATGACTCAACATCCCACAGGCCTGCCAGGATGACAAGTCACTTGCAGGATACAGTGCTGGCTTCGCTACAGAACAACTACTGACAGCCTTCTTAATCCCATCCTGAAGTTCACACAAGTAAATCTACCAACATAAGAGATGTGAAAGATATTTCTGATTATTTTTGTCATCATCAAAAACATCTATCTTCCAGAACCAAATGAAGTCATGTAACTAGGCATTCTGACATCATTCCATTTATTTTCATCTTCATGAATACAAAATGTTTAATATTGTCTCTTCCACATTGCAGCCAGCACTTTGAAAATGGCTTAGGTTCAAAGAAGCAAGAAGAGTGGTGAGTAAAACAGGAAGGGCTGTGAACCTCACTTTATCTACCAAACTAGAATTCCATTAATTGTACAGGGATGTCAAAATTAATGAATTATTTTAGAACGCACTCATAACTGCAGTGAAACCACTCACTGCAGGGAAGTCTTTTTTCTAAGTCTCTCAGAGCTCTATGATTTTAATCTCTTCAGAATCAGCTGAATCATGGTGCAACAACAGACTGTTGCACAACCATTTCCCTCAGGACAAAGTGGAATGTACATATATCCTAACCTATTTCAATTATGCAAGCAGCAATGTAGTAAATACTGAAAAGTGTAGTAATCTTATAACTCCACATTACTGAGGAAAGTGTGCAAATTGCTGAGGTTTTTGAAACTCAGAGTTAAAACCACTCCTGGATTTCCCTTCTGATCACTGCATGCTATAAAATCTTTGAGGGCTGATTGGCAGTAATACATTTTAGCTTAATTTTGAACCTAGTTCTTGCAGTTCTGTGAACAAACTAGAGAATAAATACATTCTTCCTGCCATCATCAAATAAATATGTTCTGGTGCTTTGGAAAAACAGAAACCTTCAAAGTCCTGTAGGCTACTGAACACATTATTTTAATGGGAGTGTCTCTGATCTTCAGGTTTAATTCAGCAGATCCCTAATGCGGACTGCATCTCTCTCCCTGTTAGATGAGAACTGCCCTCTCTAGCTGATGCTTGCTGTATTTGACAACATAATCTGGAGGTGCACTGCATACAGTGTAAAATACAGTCTTAAATCTGACTAAGGTAAATAGTACTCGAAGTAATAATTCATGGATGTAATTATTTCTATTTCAGATGTCATTTTCAAATAGTAAAGTGTGAAGTCCTTTTTATGTTCCTTACTCATTCTTAATCTTGCAAACCAATAGCATTACCCTAAAATAATTAATTTGCAAACCTTGTCCTATGATTTTGCTGTGAGGAAAAATCAGTAGTGGATAGATCACTTAAAACTGTAACAATCAGTTAATTCCAAGAGAGGCACAAGTTTTTGCCAAAGATTGTGTCAGTTTTCATTGTAATTCCTTTATTAGGATCTTTAAGTATCAAAACCTTTAGATCTTTAGATGTCATTAAAAACAAAAGCTCATTAAAAATAAGAATTTTTCCTATTTTTAGTAACTGCAATTCACTGCTTTTGGAATTTCCCTGGGACTTCAGGGAAAATTAGGCATAAAATTAATGCCTTCTGCTTTAAATGCAGTAGCTAGCAGGAAAATGCTTCTTGTCAAACTGCACAGCATTCTCCTTTTCGAGTACATTCTTACACTGGATGAAATCTGAAGCTGAAAACAGCAAAATTTTATCAGACGCTCACAGCTGCTGATGGTAGATCAGCATTTTTCTGGAGATGATACACATTTGTTTTTCCAAGTTATCTAGGACGTCACTGAGGAGTTATTGTGACTACTAAATTCAATCAGTGATGAATTTGAAGCTCAGTTCATTGCAAACAGAACAGTGTGACATGTTCTTTTCATAATGGGCAGTACTTTCTTGTGAGAATGTATCATAGTTCTTACCTGTTTCATGTGAACTTAGTGGAAATGTCTGCACATCATTGTTTATAAAAGATTTCTTATGCATTTACTTTGAAATTTCTTCTTTTTGTGTTGTTAAGGCCGAATCTGCATGGAATAATGATTCCTTTGCAAATGTCTCAGGAATTCAGAAATGCCATGCTGAGGGTTTTGCTGTGTACTTAATCCATGTGATTAAATACATCTTTTTACCTTTAAGCTGATGTTTTCCTGGTTTTATTTTGGTAGTGTAATAATTTAATTGCAATTTTAAATTATTGTTGCTATATTTTACTTTTCTTCTTATTAATAATAACTACGCTTTTTGTTTCATAACCAGCAGGCAAGACTTTTTAACATTCTTCAAAGATATCTTAATTCATGTAGGACATTCCCATAGATGTTAGAGATACTGGCCAGACAGCACAAACACCATATAGTCAGCAGGAAATGCACTAAGTGAAATTGAAGTCTAAAAAGCAATAGGCAAGAGATATTTTTCTAATATATTTGGCTTACTGACAGATCTTCTAATTGATTAAAAGAACTGATGAAGTACTATATTTAAAATCACCAGTACTGTTTTGATATAAATAAATGCAGTTTACAGCAGATTTCAAATGTTTGCATTTCATTTAAAAATCACTAAATCACTCATAGCACTGAAAAGCAACATGACTTGGAAGAAAAAATAGAATTGAAAATACTTTATTTGCATTTACAAAATAGTACAAATTTGTCTTACCAGCTGGAAATTGTAATGTAGCATTGTTGGCAGGAAGAATTTATAATGTCACATTGAACATATTTTGTTTTGCTTTCTTGTCTTGCTCTAGACTCATGAAAGTTCTTGTCAGGCAATACAAGGCATCACAAAAAAAGCACAGTTTTCAGTTAAAGCCAGTGGACTGATTCAATAAATTACTATTGATGGGAATGTTTAATTTCAATAAGAGAGTACCATCTTGCCTTTGAGACTGAGAAGCAAAGTACATCACTGTTGTTTCTAGCTGGCCAAGATTTGTTTTATTTCAGAAATGTTAGAATTAAGCCCAGATATATTTCCTATAGTTACAGGCTTTTTGGTAAGTGCATAGGTTGTCACTTGGATTGATGAAAAGTAAATAAACTCTAAATATAGCTTAGATTCAGAATTGTGATATATCCTTAGCTAATTGATGAGCACTTGCTTATGTTTCTGCATTATGGGATCCAATGTTGTTTTTAAAATCAGCATATCGTTCAAATGTCTTTCATTTATATGATTCCTAATGCCTACTATGTTGAAAAAAATTAATCTTCATTTTCAACAAGAACTTTTTTATTGTCTTCAAGTGGCTTGAACTTGATCTTTAAGTATTTTTGTTTCATTGTAATGCGCACCTTACTAGCTAGTAAAAAAAAGTAAATTAACTCAAAATATATCTGTGCTTCTCAGAGCAGATGTATAACCAGGTTTCAGAGGTGATAAAAAGAGAGATTTTTTCTTATTTAAGGAATCTGTATAGAATTTCTTGTAAATTCAGGAACTACAAGTGTGCCTGGATTGACAGCAAGTTTAGAGGAAAAGATCTGAGAAGGCATAAGCTGATATGGAGAAGTCTTGTAATCACATATCTTTTAAAATAAAAAACAAACAAACAAAAAAATGTTCCATACCTATGGATTGCATTTTCAGGCAGACGAAAGCCTTTTAATAATAGCAACAGTTCTTTCCAGCAAATAGACTTATGAGATTTCCAGCTTAAAATGTAGATCATGGAAGACCATTAATTGACCCCAAAGACTGCCAGATAAATAATTCTTTCTTTGTTTTTAACTGTTTGAGGGGAAAATTTTCCACCTTTAATTCTTTCCCTATTACTTTTCTAGAACTTTATTGCTGGGGCTGATCAGAAAAATTGTCAACCATTTATAAGAGTTCTGTGGAAATGCATGCTTAGAGATGAAGTTTGTTAGGGAAAAAAAAAAAAAAAAAGTGAGATGTCAGAAGAAAGGAAAAGAATGCATGGAATACAAAGTATGAGCTTGTACTATGACCATGACTTTGCTGTAAGTGATCTGAAACATCTAAGCTTATTTATCCTTTGAGTTGTTAGACCTACTTCAAATGTACCTATGCTGTATTTCTACTATAACTTGGAGTATTTTGAAGCTCATTGCTGGCTTTTACTTTTTCTGTGTATAAAACGCAGGAAAAGATCTGCTCTAGGAGGAGTTCCAATTAAGAAGAAAAAGCAACAATAATAACAACAGAAAGAATGGCAAACTTTAGAAACTGACCTTAAAAGTGGCACTTCATGGACCACCCCATACATGCTGATGCACATTCCTGAACAGATAAGTTTTGCATTTGTTTTTGCTATCTGTTTTCAGAGAACAGCATTAGTGTCATTTTCATGCTCCTGGCAGTGAAATATAGAGAATGTTACCACTGATTCCAGCAGGAATGTCATCAGTACACCAGTATGGTAATTTTGAATACTGGAAATACAGGTTACATTCATTTGATGTGATAAATTTACACAAAATAAATCAGCATTAATGAAACTGTTGTGGAAATGATGACGCAGGGATATACCAACATGTCAGCCCCACAACTATGCCAGGGAAGACAATGGAACAGATCCTTCTGGAAGCTATGCTGAGGAACATGGAAGATAGGTAGATGATAAGAGAGAACCTGCATGGCTTCATCAAGGGCAAGTTCTGCCTGACCAACCTAATGGCCTTCTGTGACAGTGTAACAGCAATGGTGAACAAAGGAAGAGCCACTAATGTCATCGCTCTGGTCTTCAGTAAGGCCTTGGAAATGGTTCACCACAACATCCTTCTCTCCAAATTGAAAATATATGGATTTGATGGGTGAGAAACTGGTTGCAAGATCTTAGCCAGAGAAGATGGTCAATGGATCCTGGTGGAGATTAGTGTGAATGGTGTTCCTCAGAGGTCAGTACTGGAACTGGTGCTCTCTATGATCACATTGCCAGTGGGACTGAGTGCGTCCTCAGCAAGTTTGCAGATGACACCAAGCTGTGCTATGCAGTCAATATGCCTGATATATGGGATGCCATTCAGAGAGTCCTAGACAGACTCAAGTAGTGGGCCGAGGAGAACTTCACGAGCTTCAACAAATCCAGGCATAAAGTCTTGCACCTGAGTTGTGGCAACCCCAACTATCAGTTCAAACTGAGCGGAAAAAAGGATTGATCATAGGCCTGATGAAAAGGTATTGTAGTTTTGAAACAGTTTCATCATGACAGGGGTCCTTCTACTCCTTCTGGCTGTCCCCACTGTGGGGAAAGAGAGACCAGCGGAGAAAGTAACATCAGTTCGATTGAGATAAAGAGACAACTAATTTACTAAAATGGTAAATGAGTGTGAGATAATGCAGAGTAATTAGGAGTAATAAATCAAATGAACAAACAAGGAGAATGAAAGTCTCCAAACTGTTCAGCATTCATGGCTGACTGGCTGAAAAAAGACAGTTCTTTTGGCTGAGAGCTGTTTTATATCCTGGAACTGGAAACCACACCAGAAGTATTGAAACTTTATGAGAATCACATTCTCCAGGAACCAGAAACTTGAAGAACAGAAACCGGAGGTCTCCCCGGCAGACCTCCATGTTTTGACAGATATCTGTCTGATGAATACACGTGGAAAATCATAGCAAAAGGACTTGGGATAGCAGGCTGGGCATGAGCCAGCAACGTGCTTTTGCAACCCAGAAAGCCAACGATATCCTGAGCTGCATTGAAAGAAGCATGTCCAGCAGGTCAAGAGAGGTGATCCTGTCCGTCTGCTCTGCTCTGGAGAGACCTCACCCTGGAGTACTGCATCCAGATGTGGAATTCTCAGCACAGAAGAGACATCAAACTATTTGATTGTGTCCAAAGGAGGGACAAAAAATACAGGGGATGGAACACCTGTTCTGTGATGACAGGCTGAGAGAGCTGGAGCTATTCAATCTGTAGAAGAAAAGGTTCCAAGGAAACTCAATAGCAGCCTTTCATATCTAAAGATGGGCCATGAGAAAGAAGGTGACAGACTATTTTTGCAGGATCAGTTGTGGGAATACAAGGGGAAATGATTTCGAACTAAAAGAATGGAGGTTTAGTTTGGATATAAAGAGAAATTTCTTTTACAGAAAGGATGATGAGGCACTCCAGGGCAGGATGGGCAGGGCTCTGAGCAGCCTGATCTAGCTGTAGGGAGATCCATGTTCATTGCAGGGTAATTGAACTAGGTGACCTTCAGAGTCCCACCCAACTCAACAGATTCTGTGATTCTACAATTATATGAAAATGAGTTATATGATATGGATCCTATTGGCTGAACTGCCTGGAGTTTATTCTAACTGCTATTTTATATAACCCAGACCTGTTCTCTACTAGAGATAGATGCATAGCTACATAGCTAGATACTCCTCTGTCACGGAGTTGACCAGATCAATCTATGTCCGTGACAGGATCAACAGGCCTCCGCCCTCCCCCCCCACCCCAGTCCCACAAAAATGGGAAGGAAGGAAGGGAGGAAAAGAGCAGCGGCAACAATCTATGGAGGAAAACTTATTTTACTATAATATTGGAATACAAAATAACACAATATATACAATTTAATTGAAATTGAGATTAATAAATCAGACAAGATGAGAGAGAGAGAGTTCCAGGGACCGATTCAAACCTGAAAAGCTTGGAACGGCCAGGAAAGCACCCTCCAGTACCCACTGCCAGGCAGCAAGAGAGCGCCCCCCCACCCGGAAGGGCCAGATCCCATGACTGCTGTAATGTACAGGGATAGGTAGCTGGGATTGGGGCAGTGACACTTTAATGCCCTGTACACTACATGATGTTTTGATGTGGAATACTGAAATCCAAAAACAAAAAACAAAAACAAAAACATAGAACCATGACATCCTCTTAATTTCCAGGAATCATTTCATAGAGCTTATTAGCCATCCTCATATTTTTTTTTACTTTCTGCAAGTGAAGCACAACTCCACTTATTTAGCAGCTGTGTGCATTCCTGCTCTGTTGCAGAGGCAGACACCCAGTATGATGCATGTTTACAATGTGTGGCATTTTGCTTCTCTTTATACTTGTTATGTAATTACTGAATATATCTGTGTTTTAACTGAACTCTAAGGATAGTCTACAATGAAGCCTGCACTTTCTGTGTTGCATTCACACTTCAATTGTGCTATTGAATCTTGCTGAAAAAAAATAGTTGTGCTACTGCACCTGTATGACACACTGCAGTGGTGGGTAGGGGTAGTAGTCAGATTCAGCCTGTAAGACTGTTTAGTCTGCTAAATGCATGTCTGCATAAGTTTTTGGTGTGGGAGAAAGTTGGAAGAGAGATGAAAGAAATGAAGTGTGTGGTGACAGATCTGAAGGTCCCAGTATGGATGCCTTTCTTTTATGCCAGTTAGCCAGAAGGAAAATATGACTTCTTCACATAAAGAGTGTGTTACTACAACTGTCTTTTTAGTATTTTTAGGTTTACAGTTCTCACGTGGTTTGGAACAGCTGATAGGAATGTGTTATACAAAAAAAAAAAAAAAAAAAAAAAAAAAAAAAAGACATTACAAAGCAGAACTGTCTGTCTATCCATATAAAACAAGTGGTTTGATAAAAAAAAGATTGTGACAATCTCAGGAACAATTAAGAAGCCTTCACCATAATGAATCCTCTGAATTCTGAAGTTGACACCTCAAAGGTCAGCAGAAATCGGAATGGATGAATGATTTAGCTAGCAAACGACACGCAGAGTAACAGGTCAGCTGCCTTCCTTGCCAAATGTCTGTGATAGCACCATCTGGTGGATGTTTGCAGATTTTTCTAGGTTTGGATTTATGGGAACTTGCACTTTCACTAGTGTATATTCAACAAATAATTACAATTAACTTTAACGACTTGAAGATATTTTGAGTATTTTAAATGAAATTCAAAGGATAAATATAAATTCTTACAACACGAAGGCAATTTTATTTCAGGCAGAATGGATCTTTGGAGGGCATCTTTGGCAGTGCAGCAATCCTCTAATAGCATGCGTATCAGTTCTTTCTTAAAGTAGGCAGAGCAAGTCAGTGTGATCTCCTCATATTGCTAGTGTCCACAGGTACTATAGAAGGAAAAATCGACCTTGTTGACAAACTATAAGACATTCTTACCATGTTTGTCTCTGTCCACAGTGTAAGGAAGCCAGTGTAGACTGATAATAAGTTACGGAAATCCAAACAGTTAATGCCACGTATTTCCCCCTTGTAAAAAGCCATTGATATGGTAATCTTTGGAGAGGCTCCATGGAGAAGTTCTGGAAAGCAATTCTTTAAAATATTATTTGGATGTGGATAGTGACTACCACTGCTGTGCTGGGGTTTTGACCCAGTCCTATTCAGAGAAGGACAAGAGCTTCCATTGCCATTCTCATTCCATGATCATTCTGTATTGTTACTCACTCTTCAGTTGTAAATGAAGATACTTGGACTCCATGGCTTAAATGGCAATTTAGAATACAGTAGCTCCCTATATGAGGTTCTGTATAGTAAAAGGTCATATAATCAGTTGAACTCCTGTTCGAGATACCTGTAGTTAAAAACCATGTGACACTAGAGTTCAATTCATTTTAAAACACCTAGATTGCGTATTCTAATGGAATGGTTACTTTTATCATTGTCATGGTATCACAGATTCATAGAATATACCCAAATAGGAAGAGGGCCCTCATGGATCATAAAGCTCAACTCCTAGCTCCACACAGAACCAATCAAAAATCAGATGCTATGTCTGAGAGTATGGTCCAAGCACTCCTTGAATTCTGTTAGTTTGAAGTTGTGAACACTGCCCTGTAGAGTCTTTTTCATACCCACTGCCCACTGCTGAAGAATCTTTTCCTAAGACCCACTTGACATTCCCCTGGCACATCACCGTGTCATTCAGACTCCAGGCCTGATGCATCCTAGCATATGATTGGCCCTTTTGATTGTCCAAATACACTGCTGACTCATTTTCAAATTGTTACTAATCTGAACATGAATAAACAGATTTCAGAGAAAGACAGGTTTCAAATCATATTTGCAGTTCAAGTGAAAATAATGAAAATAATGAAACTTCAATTTTATTAGCGCTTGTTTCTTTACTGAAGTCTGTTTCCAAAGGCAGGACACTAGCCTGCCAATACACACTTTCTGAAGGAAAACTCTGTTTTGGCCTGTGCATGCCTCCAGATATCCTGAAAGTATCTATCATTTAGTTGTATATTTTTACTACGATAAAGCACCGTGATAAGAAGAAAGCTGAAATATACTAAACATCATGTTCACAAAGTGTGCTGAAATTTAAAGCGTACATACTTACTGTAAAATAATTTAAGGACTCTCAGAATAGTGATGAAGTACAGTCTCTTTAAAATATAATACTTTCTAAAAATTGTTATTTGATTCTTTACTACATCATAGATTGTATCTCTGAAGGAGAGGAATTCTAAAGAAATGCAAAAACATTTTGAGGGTTTTCACTTGTCTCTGCTTTTAATGTCTATTAAAAGTAAAAGGAAATTTTAGCCTTCAGTTAAAATTTCATTTAACTCAAAGCAGTTGTTGTAATGAAATACTCTTGAATATCATATTTTTGATATAATGAAATCAGTCCTATAGGTAATATTTTAGAGATAGTTGAAACAAAATTAAGAAGTAGAGAGGGGAGGGAAGGGGAGGTCACAGAAGGACAATGCAATTGCTCATCGCCCTGATGCAGACTCATGCCAAGCCAGTCCCCCAGAAGCAGCATTTCCTTTAGCCAACATCTCCCACTGTCACTGCTTACCATGATGTCCTATGATATATGTTATCCATTTGGGACATTTGAATCAGCTGTCCTGGTTCCAACCCCTCTCAGCTCATTATGCACCCTAGCCTCCTTGCTGACAAGGCAGCACAAAAAGCAGACAAGTCCATGACATTATGTAAGTACAGCTCTGTAACAGCTAAAACACTGATGTGCTGTCAGCCTTATTTTCATCCTAAATCCAAAACATAACGCCCTAGGAGTACAGTGAAAAGAACTTACTCTGTCTCAACCAAAACCAGGAAAAATGATTTAGTGAAAATGATACTTACAAACTGAGCAGGGCAAATCTACCTCTGCCACTGTGATAAAGAAATTACATACTTATAAACTGTGGTATGGCATCATGCATGCATTTGGGATTATTGAAGGATTAGTATGATCATGTATCTGTAACTGACCTCTTTTTTTAAATATGTTGGTCCTTGCTCACTTCCAGAATAAGCTTATATGTCTTTTGATGTTTTAAACCTCAGAAATTAGGAGCTTGTCTCCATTTCATACCTTTACTGAATTTCTGATGATTTGTGTCTCAGAAGTTGGTTTTAGAATTCCTCTGATTCCACCTCCGACTTCTAATACTGCATTAAGTTTGATTTTTAGTTTTCAGAAAGAAATCGTGTTCCCCATATCAACAAGACTTAAGTCCAAAACTTCCTTAAACTTCTAATTTTGTGGGGGAGAGGGAGAGTCTTTGTTCCTATACAAGCATAAAATTTCTACACAGCGTAACAATTCAGCACACAATACATCAATTCAAATTTATCTACGTATCATACAGACACTGTACTACATTGTAATATAGGTTTCTTGTAGCTTTCACTGAAAATCTTCAGCAAGTCTTATTGTCTATAAAACAAAACTACATGTATTGTAAGGAGACAAATATATTGCATTTTTGTTCCAATTATTTACTTCATTTTGTCAAAACTCAAAATATACTCAAAACATAGCAACATAAATACTTCTGTAAAATTGAATAGTAGATTTTTAAAGAAGTGTAGTAGCTCATTTTGTATCTGTCCCAAAGGAATATTTTGGCTTGAAGAAAAGGTTTTTTTTAAAACGCATTTGTCAGTTTTTATGAAACCAGAAGATGGCAGCAAGTGTTGTCTAGAATTTTGTATCACTACAAACCACTTCACACCTTCAGAGTAAATCAATATCCTTTGTAATGCAAGAGTTCGCTTTGAATGTGGTGTGTAACAGAAAAGAGTGATTTACATTTGCATCGGTACCGTTATTACACGGGGAAGTAAGGAGGCTAATCCATTTCAAACAGATTAATCCATTTGAAAAGGCTAATGCTCTGAGGGGTTGTCAATGTGCATATGCCAAATAAATAATGCAATGATTTGGCTAATACGTTCCCTGATAATACAAAACCATGGGTTTAACAATTAGGTATGCTTACAGGTTTTGTTTGTTTGTTTGTTATTTTTGACTTGTCTCATTGCTATTTCTGAAGATTTCCACAGCATATTTAGAAGTTAGATTATATTTCTGAATAGACTTTATCAGTAATTGAAAGTACTAGCGAGGACAGGGGATACCTTGTATGTTGATTGCAAGATAGTTCCCAGTAAGTATGGTACTGCCATGGAAGTACCATAGTGGGAACACCTAACACTGAGGTCTGATTGTCCTCATTGCACCACACTGCTTCTAATTCTGCAAACTAGATGGCAACCCAGTTTAAGCTTTGAGCAATTAACAGGCAAGTGGAGGTGCAGGAGCAATGATGCACTGGTTGGAGTAAAGTTCGTAAGATGTTAGACAAGACAGACAGGAGACAAGATAAAATACAGAATTAATACTTCGAGAATGCAGTTTTGAGATGTCTTAAATATCATAAAATTGGTCAGCAAAGAAAATTAATGGCTTTGCCTAGATTTCTAATGATCACTGAATATTACTGAAAAGTGAATAGAACTGTTTTTCCAAAATTACATATAATTTAGGAAATCTCACAGCATTTTTAAGTTTGAACCTAGATTCTATTCATCATTCTGAATCAGAAGTATGTTAGGTGGAAATCAGAATTTAGACAAGAAGCAATTACATAATTTTTCTGCTACACTATCTGATTGGTTTAACTGACTACTTCTTTGGTGAAATCCACAAGAAACTTATTAGATTCCTATTAATAGGAACAGACAGTAGTATTAATTTTAAAACAAAGTCATTACCTCAAATAAATACACAGATTAGAGAAAATATTGTTCTTGAAATTTTGAACACATTGTACTTCATTTTCCAAGAAATGATAAGTGAAGAAAGGGTAACAGAGGGCAATTGCCACTGTGTTAATTTCACTTTCAGATCTGCTACAGAAGACATCCATTTCCAATAGTTTGTGGATGCTGACAAATATAAATTTAGCATTTAGTACTTCATTGTCTAACTCAACCTCTTTGCAAAGTGAAGCATTTGTGTACCATAATAGGTTTACAACATGCACTCATTTATTTGAGATACTTTGTAGTGCTGCTGTTCAATCGACAGGAGAAGCCTGAGCTTGGTAATTGGGAATGAATGTCAAGCAGTGTCAAGACCCCTCTGTTCATAAAGCTGATAATACATTGTGTGATTACATTTGTCTATTTACAGCTGACAAGGTCTCCCTCTTTACTGCCCATTGACAGAAGAACATTTATTATTCAATTGCTGGCACAACTACACTTAAGAGTCGTAGCATTTGATCCTGAGGATGAGTGACTCTTTGCAGTAATTGAATTGATTTTGAAGAAATATTACTTGTATGAGAAAAAAATAATGTAATAAATGCAAATCATTGAAGCATAAGAACATTTGGATTCATTTATTTAATATATGAGTGGTGAATTTTCATTTCTACTAATGCTTCATTATTTTTTCTCTTTCTTCTATTTCCTAGTATATCTTGTCTATTATTATCGTTGGTAGTCTCTTGCATATTTTTCTTAATCCCATTCCAGCTTCACTGTAAGCAGAGGAAAGTAGATACTCTTGACATTGACTGGCTGCTGTAAAATCAAAATTTCTTGCTAAACTGCTTAACTAGTAGGGAGATAATTATAATATAAACATACAAGCAGCAAACCACATAACCAGTAAACTATTTTAAGAATTTTAACAGCCTGAGAAAACCATATTTTTTATTTTTTAAAAAAACTATTATCAGATAAGCGCGTCAGTTACTTTGACAATGTTTTTTTTGTCTCTAGGAGAGCTGCTATAAAATATTGTAAAAGATTTACATCTTTATATATTCCATCAAAGCACTATGAATTCTGAAAGTCATTTCTGCTAGTATTAGAACACTTCCAGATTTTCTCAATACTGAATCTATCACTGGAGGGAGTTAGAGTTTAGAATATATATATAAATACTCACATGCTTTTTTGTTGGCTTGAGGAAATCTCAAGTTTGCAGCCCAAAGCTGCTTTAAAACCTGGGCTTAGTTTTGCCATCTCTTTAGTAACGTACTTCATTTTAAATAAATTTCAATTGCCCACATCTCAATAATGCTCCATGGCGATCCAGCAAAGAATTAGGCTTCGCATACCCAAATGCATGTCTTCACTCAAGAACACCCTTCTTCAGCTACATCCTGAATACTCAAGCAGGGTTCAAGAGAGCAAGTAGAGTTCTGCTTTATAAGTCTGTTAAGCCATCTCTAGCTTCACTGTGGCTTTCTTCATCCAGAGTGAATAAACTACCAGTGCACAGCCTATTAACCGCAGTAATTAATCTCAGGTAGATGTGAGACTCATATAAACATAGTGTATTTCAAAACAAAATACATTTGAATTGATCGTTTTGTTCAAAATCTTGTATTTTTAAAATGGAAATAGATGTGGGGGAATCAACTATTATTTTTGTAGGAGGATCACAGTATAGTCAAACTACTGAATTACATCACGAGACATGTTATGCTAGTGGAAAATTCATCAGGCAAGCACCTATTTCTTGGCTAATCTCTTTTGTTTTGAGCACCCCCAGTTTTCAGACATTTTCTCTGTTTCCTTGCATGCTTGGCAGCTCCTAAGATCAGTTTCTTGAGTAAGAACTTTGTTTTGTATTCAAAAACAAATTCTGATTAAACAAATTTGCAAGAATTGCTACTGAAATGCATTAAGTGGCATGACTTAAGACATTATAAGACATTATAAGACAATAATAATTTCACAAAGATATTGAAGATGGCTGTTCTAAAAGTAATGCCTCCTATTTTATTATGTTGGCCCATGACATCAAAGGTAGATGTTGGTAATAACACAGTAGAGGTTGACCCTTCCAGCCAATATTCCTTTACATTTTGTTGCCATTAGAGAGATGGCAGCAGAGAGACCCTGACAAAATGGAGTCTGACTTGGAAGTGCATGTGGAGCAAAGGAATGGAATTGAATTCCTCCATGAGGAAAAGATAACACCTGTTGACATTTAGCAATGCTTGCTGAATGTTTATGGAGACCAAAGAGTGGATGTGAGTGCAGTGAGGCAGTGGGTGGTGCATTTCAGCAGTGGTGACAGCAACATGAAAGACAAGTGATGTTCGGATAGAAATGCACAGGTGTCATATAATGGAATGAAGAGTTTCAATCAGCATATCTGCAATCAGTCAGCTAATGGTAGTGACTTTGTTAAAGAACAGTGTTTTGTAGCTGAAAATTTGCTCTACCAACTAGTGTTATTGTGCTCTTTGTGTCTGCTGTGTTTTCCATGGCAGTAAACAGGAAGCATTGCTTTGGGAGTATGTACATACCTAGATCTATGTATGTACATACCTACAAGTCGTATCACGTATCTTTTGAAATAACACCTGTTATTCATAGTGCTTCTTATGTGGAAACTTGCCATATTTGTTAGCTAATTCCAAACTGAATACTTACTATTCCATAAGAATAAGGAAAACTGAACTATGGCATTGATTACATTAATTTTCCACAGCTATTTGAGCAACTTTCAACTTCTATTGTAAAGTAAGAGAGTGAGACAAAACTAAAGAATACTTCAGTTGTTAAAAATTGTTTGAGGCCCATTGAGCAGAAACTAGGCTGCGGAATAATGCAGACAAGATAATGAACTGGAGATAAATGATCCCAAGCGGGCCCCTGCTGAGTGCCAGGAGAATATGTTTATACGGTAGATTTATTATCTTAACATCTTTTTGCAGTGACCTCCAATTTAGATAAAATACCTGAGACATTTATAATCTGTGTGGGTTTTTTGTAAATAAAGGAAAAATGCTTTGTTATATCTGGAGCAGCTGTGAGTATTATATTGAGAACATAGAATTGGTCTGCTAAACTCTTCTGTCAGGTAAGTAAAAGTAATTAAAGCTGATTCGGGGTGTGAATCTCTGTCAAATCTATTCTTGGATATGTAAAGCTGCTTGTTTGTCTTTGGGGCAATAAATCCACTAACTTCTGAAATGTTAGTTCTTTGAGGCTTTCTCTCTTTTTAATATTAAACCTTTCTTTTTAAATGCTGTTACTGCCATTTGTTTCACATCTGCATTTATCATTTTCATAAAGAAACAGAAGTTATTGTAAAGAGTTGTTTAATTCAGATTGTAAAGATATTAATATAGAATTAATAGGTGTTTCTATGCTTGGATGTGTTAAATCTTTAGCTTTACAATTAGCTGCCTGAAGATTCCTACACCAGAGGCATTGCAGGGGCAGAAGCTTCATTTTCTGCAGGTTCAGTGTAAGTAATTCTCAAGAAAGATATTTTGTACTTGGACATCAGTTCTCTTTATTTCTTTTAGCTCCATAATCTGCTTAATGTCCACTGCTTCCTCAGAATTCCTAAACGTAGACCACATTCCTTGCACAGGAAGTCCTCTTCAGTTCTCAGAAAGATCTGCTTTCCATCAGCAGGATTCTTGGCAAAAGTAAATAAATGAATAAATGGATGAATATAAAAATTGCAGTAATATCTTTTTGCTAAATAATAGTTTATCATGAAAACAGTTGGACTTGAATATTTTCAGTGAGTTCAGAAAAAAATGTATTTTCCTAGTTCTGTTTTATGCCATAGTTACATCTCTGAATGTAGATTAGCTCTATGACTTTAGAATTACAGAGAAACTACGTTGAAGAACGTCTTTTAACAATATGATTTAAATTTTGTACTTTTAATTTTTTATTCTCTTTCCTACGTTCAGAAATATGCACCATAATCAGAGGATATATGTAAGACCCACAGTACCACTGTCTTTTTGCTGGCATATTGTTCTGCTAGATCTCCGAAAAGCAGCTGATATATACATCTTTCTTGGATGCTTTTTCTGCTTTCAATGAAAACTGTAAGCATTTAACATCCAGTTTTGTACTTCTGCAATTAACAATGCAGTTTTGAATGCCAGAATAAGGATATAGAACTATGAGAGAGTATCCAAAGAACTACTGTGAATATGATGAAAAATCTAGAGGCAGAATACATAAGAAGCAGCTGAAGTCCCTTGGTTTGTCCAGCCCAGCACAGGGGAGACTGAGGAGAGGCCTCAGGGTGGCCTACAGCTTTTCAAGAGGGGAACGGAGGGGCAGAGCTGGTCTCTGCTCTCCCGTGAGAGCTACAGAACCCAAGGGAGCAGCATGAAGCTGAGTCAGGGGAAGGTCAAGTTGGGTGCCAGGAAAGTTCTTCACCAGAAGATGATGGGCATGGGACAGGCTTCTCAGAGTTGTATTCACGTCACCAAGTTGCTGGAGATCAGGGAGTGTTTGGACAACACTCTCAGATATGGGCACTGAATTTTAGGTGGCCTGTGTGGAGCCAGGACTTTGACTCAATGATCCTTGTGGGTCTTTCCATCTTGAGATATTCTGTATTTCTTTCATGTGATAAGACATCTACCTTGATGGATGAGGTAAGAGCAGTGAATGTTGCCTGCCTTTACTTCAGTAAGGTATTTGACAATGTATCTCATCACATCCTGAAATATAAGCTGACTTAGTACGGATTAGATAAGAGGGCAGTGAGGTGCATTGAAAACCAGCTGAATGGCCAGACCTGGAAGGTTGTGGTCACTTTTCCCAAAGTACAGTAGCGTTAAACATGTCATGAGCCTAAACCCAGAGAAAGAGTGCATCCTCAGCGTATTTGCAGATCATACAGAATGGGAGGAATGGCTGGCAGATTCCACAATGCCATTCAGAGGAACTTTGGCAGATTGAAGAAATGAACAGACAGGACCACCCTGATAGTCAAAAAAGGGGGTGATACAAAATTTTGCCACTGATAAGGAGTAACGCCATACATTAGTACACACTGGGGACCATTCACCTGGAAGGGGCACAGCAGAAGGGACCATGGGAATTCTATTGAACACAAAATGAACACAAGCTAACAGCCATCAGAGCTATAACAAGCAGAGCACTGTCAGCAGACAGAGGCACCCCTTCACCTCTGTACAGCACTGGTGAGACACATCCAGAGCGCTTTGTCTAGTGCTGAGATTCCAAATACAGGATAGATATGGACATACCAGCATGAGCCCAGCAAAGGGCCA
Organism: Tympanuchus pallidicinctus; assembly: GCF_026119805.1. Taxonomy (NCBI): domain Eukaryota; kingdom Metazoa; phylum Chordata; class Aves; order Galliformes; family Phasianidae; genus Tympanuchus; species Tympanuchus pallidicinctus. The sequence continues at coordinate 37,071,830 of NW_026294758.1, forward strand.
TGAGGGTGAAGTACCTCTTCTACAAGGGAGGCTAAGAGAACTGTGGCTGTTCAACCTGGAAAACAGACGGCTTGGTGGATGTTATCAGTGTGTATTAATACCCAATCAGAGGAACTGAAGAAGAGGGTGGCAGATTCCTCTTAGGAATGCCCAAAGACAGGACAACAGGTAGTGACACCAACTATGAAATTCCTTCTGAACACAAGGAATTAATTTCTGCTGTGTGGGTGATCAGCCCTGCTGCAGGTTTCAATGGGACCCTATGGAATCTCTGTCTGGTGAGACAAGGAAACTGACAGGGCACAGCCCTGGCAACCTGCTATGGCTGACCCTTTTTAAGCATATGGTAGGCCTAAGGAAGTCCTTTCTAACCTCAGTTGTTCTTTGAGTCTATCATTCTGAGTAGTGTCTGGAAAAGGAGGATAACAGCACTCTTGGCCTAACCAATATGTAATGTGCATGTATTCATGTTACTGTTTTCTGAAGATGAAGTTTAGCCAGTAATTTATCTGGGGAATAATAATAGAGGTATATATAAGGACCTGGTCTGCTGGTGAGAAAGAGGGAAAAGAAAAAGAGGGAAAAAGAAGATACATTCTCAGTTCATTTTTTGTTTTTCTGCACATGATCATCCTTGGTTCTTGCTAACATGACACACATTTCAGCAAATTAAAGATATTCTACAAGTTCACATGAACCTGTACATACTGAACAATTTCTGGATTTTAGTATTGAAATGAGATAGTGTTATTTTATATGGCACTTAACATGTATTCATAAATAATCATGCATACAAACATATTAAGCCACTTAGAACTGTAATTAGTAATTTTCAAGTCCTGGCAACCAGCAAATTTCAATTGGAATATACTGTTTGGCCTACTTGGCCTTAATAACATTTTCAAAGAAGGGGCAGCATGTGCTTTTTAATCTATTTCTCGATGGCTAGTAGTAAATAAATGAATATGAGTTTGGTGGGTATGACAAATTAATATGCACACTGACAACTTATAAACACAGCATTGATTAGGGAATTAATATATGAATATACACAAGCAATTACATGTTTTAAATGATTTATTTCATTTCCTGAATAATATACCACTGAAGTGGAAACTGATACAAAAGAGAATACAAATAAAAATATTATATCAACTTTTTATTGAACTTATTAAATGGAGGCCCTCTTAATGAGGAAATTAATGAATGAAGCAGCTCATTATGGATAAGCATTCCTTGTGGTCGTTAAGAATTTGTCACCATAGACCCGTCATAGTCAGTTTAATTATGATTAATGTCTTATCTTGAATTCCATCTCCATTCATATCTGAGAAATAAATGAAAACCCTATTATATGATCAAAGTTCATAATAAAGGGTGAGCTGCTGATGGCCTAATATTTTATTCATCTTCACAGTCATATTTATCATTTTATAAGAACGAAAAGCAATATTATAACATTTTTGAAAGTATATTAAATACATACAACCTCTTGCTCTTCCTAGAACCAGGATTTGCGTTCAACATTAAACGCATTAACAGCTTTTTCAGATACAGTTGCCACTATTTGATGTCAATTTGAATATAGAGAACGACGATTTCTGTCTCTAAACTTCACTCAAGGACTTGCTAAACTGCATAATTTAAACTGTTTCTATTTAGCCAAAGCTCTCATAAACACCAGTGCAAATTGTACATGAGCTGTAATCAATGTTTAGTCTGTTACTTGTGTTGTTTCTACTCTGTATATGTATGTGAGGTGAATATGGAGAGTATATTTTAATTAATTTTTATTTCCAAAGGCCTTTCAGGCATCAATAGTCCATGTTTCCCATTATTTGCATTATGTTTGATCTATTAAATCTTGTCCACACTAATAGATTAATCAGAAATAGTGCAAACACTGTGTTGGGCTGTGTTCTTTTGGTTACCTTAATATTATGAACTCAATCCCTTATTTTCTTAATGACAAAAAAAATAAAATAAAATAAAAATCAGGCTGCCAGTCTATATTTCCTTTTTTTTTTTTTTTTTTTTTTTTTTTTTGAGTACCTGGACTAATTTCAGGCAAATCTCTGTCTTGGCATAGAAACAGAGATGTCAGAACTATGAAATCTGTTCAGTATTCATGACAATTCATAACTGAGTAAACCATTGAGCTTCTGATTAGGTGGAGGTTTGGGGACCATAGGGTGGAAATTTACTGTGCCCCAAAATTAGTGTGTTTCCAGTGTTCACAGATAACTTGATCTCACTCTTACTAAAGAAATTATTTTGTCATTTCTAAGAAAAAGACCACGGCAAAATACGATATTTCTTAAATAATTTAATATGATATTTGTTAGAGTAGGGGTATTTCCTGATTAAAGTTTCCATAAATGCCAATTTTGTAACACGGTAGTGCACTTATTTATTTTCTTCCACTGCACTAATGGCATGTTCCAGAAATTAATCAGTGTTATGCAGTCTGGGTATGGTAGACTTCGTCCTCTCTAGCTGCAGGACAGGAGTTAAGCAGATCTTCAGGAGTAGAGGAGAATGTTGCTAAGTGAGAGAACAAATTTTTTAGAAGAGAGGACTATATTCCACCCTGTTTCTTTTTCTCTGGATCCTCTGAGGTGATGCTGAGCTAAAGTACTAAACCAGCTTTGTCACTGATGGCCATTCTTTAATGGTTCCTGATACTAGAGATACTTCCATATTTACACTTTAATTGAATTGATATCAGAAGAGAAGATATGGGGTAATTTGGAAACACTAACAGATTTTTCATCTAACTCTCATCCATATCAACATAAGCTAGCAGTTTTATGAATATAAAATTGCAGTATTTTAGACCCCTTGAAAGAGCCAGACTCTACTTGTAAGGAAAAGTAAATGTGTAATTTCTTTTTCCTGTAATTTCTAAACGTTCTGAAAAATTGTTACTGAAATGAAAATATCGAATGGGTAGAATCACATCACGTCATTCACTTTAACAATAATGACTTTTTGAAGTCAGTATTTTAAAAAGTTGCATTATTTATCTAACTGAAGTCTGCTTTATCTTAATTAGTCTATACAGATGAACATAAACTTCAGTTTCAAGCTTTTATGCTGTTCTTCGTGATTTTTTGTCTTCTTTGACAACACCAAAATGTTATGAGTTCTGTTCAATTAGAACAAATATGTGAGTCAAGGCAGAAAAAAAATCCTAAAATCTAATGAGATCCTGGAATACATCCTTTCCTATGTATTTTTTCCATAAAAATTAAGAATTTCTATTTTCCTCAACCTTTGAAGTCGATCTGATCTCACTTCAAATCCCAAGAATAACCAGAGACAAATTTACCTCATCATTGTATAAGCCTGTGAAGTTAATATAAATAGCCTAAGTGAAGGATTTGAAAGCCCACGTTTTAATTACGATTTCCCATAGGTATTTGGGGTCATATGTTTAAGAGTGTGTGATGTTCTTAAAAGCTATGTCTTTCAGCAGTCTCCACTACTGACTTCATGAGTCTGCCCTTTAGAAAAGCACCCTCTATCATATTTATGATGTTGTCTTACTTAAAACGGATACTAATCCAAGTCTACCCAAGGTTTAACTGTACTCCTATGACTGTTACAGCACTGAACCCCACTGGGACAGAGTGGGTTTGAGCAGCAACTTCTGTGCTGCACTGATACCTCACTCCAGATCACAGTTAAGTTTTGGCACTCTTTCCCTCTGTATTTCCAATTCTCCAATTCTCTTTCTCTTTCTATGGCTCTTTCTCTCTTCTTGTTCTTGTCCCCCTACTTCATCTTTAGTGTCTGCATGGTGTTGTCACTGACTGCTCAAAGAAGTTTAAACTCTTTTTAAATTCTCTACATATTTTTCTCATTCCACTGAGAGTTACCACACTTCAAACCTCTCATAGATTGCTGTTTTCTTGTGTTGTTCTCACTTGCTTTAATTCTGGCAACGCTCACAAGCACTTCTTTTTGTCAGGTTTTTCTTCCTATTCTCAAATGCATCCCCTTGTGCACATGATTCAAGCTGCCTGTCACAGCCTGTAAGAACTACTTTATTCATGTTGCCTTTAAAACTCACTTCAGCTATTTGGCTTATTGTGACTTTTAAATAAATTTTGATTATGTATTTTAAAAAATAATTCAGATATTTTTATTTGTATGCGTATAAATGGTATGCAATTTGTCTATTGTTATTGCCTTTATGATCCCTTTCCTTAGACAATAGGCTTCTCACATCAAGGTTGTATTGCAACCGTTATACATACCAATGCTGGAATTACTTTAACGTCAAAGTAACAATTATATAACTGTACCCCCATGACTTTACTTTTCTGGAAATATGAAAAACATGGAGTTGTTATTTCCTTCTTTTTGTTGGTTAATTCATGTAAGTTTCATTCTGAAGACCCTTTCTGAGTAAGTGGATAGAAGAATAAGAAATAACAGAATGCAAAGGGAGGCTTCACACTTACAGCCACTAAGGGAGATTTTACTGTACTGCCAAAAATAGGAGTAACAATTCCTGTACGCCTCACTGGTTTACACAAGTTAGGTGATTTTTTTACCTTATGAATAAATAAAACAAACTGCATCCTTACCTTTCAGTCCTCTCTCAGGCAGGATCACTGTTTTTCTGTTCCGTGTTTGCTTGGGCTATGACTAATTTCTGCATTGCTCTTGTTTTGCACTGACACCTCTCTACAGATTTCTGTGAACACAGAAAGAAAAGGAGAGAGAACTGAGTATTACTAGATACAGGTATACCATTATTAATTAAATTTACATAGGAATAATTTCACAGAAGAATGTAAGTGCCTGGGTCACGTGCATTTAGGTTTTAGGTGTTCAGGATCCCAGTAGAGGGGACATTAAAGTCTCTTCAAGGAGAAGCTTGACATTGCCAATGATAACTGAGGGTGAGGACCCAGTCCTTTATTCAATAGCTGGAGGTGATGTGCCTTCTGGTGCCTAGCAACACTCACTGAGGTCATGTAAAACCTAATTCAGTTGCCACGTAAGGCCAGTGAGAGTGAAATCCTCATTTTTCTAGAGCGTAGTCTACAGTGCCATAGTTGGCTAGAGACTCACTGGCTGTCTAATTCCCTGTTAGCTAGGAATTAGAGCAGACACCTGCAGCAGTGCAGCAGAGCACTCAGTACCAGTCTTTGCCATTTTTAAAGGCTGTGTGCCTTTTCCACTGTGTGCTTAGGGACCAAAACCTGAAACGTCTCCATTAGGCAAAAGATTACCAAACACAGGTATTGTTAAAATCTCCAGGTAGGGAGAGCAAGTGACAGGAGCAGAAGACCTTGGTGAAGATGACATATTCAACCAGTAAGTGAGAAAGAAGGTAGCAGTCCTGTGGAGGCACTAGCAGCTCTCAATTGCACTGCTACAGGGAGAAATCAGAAGCGGTGCACTTTTCTGCCAATCCACCCCTTTTCCTGAGCTGCCACCCCATGCATGACAGACAAGGATCCTGTGCCATGCTGACACAGTCCCTAACCAGCAGCACTGCAGGGGTTGCAGCATGACAGTGTGCCATGGTTTAATGATTTTTGGTTATCGGTATTCCACATCATAACGTCATGTAGTGCGCTGGGAGTTAAGGTGTTAATGCTCAAGTTCCGGGTGCCTGTCTGGAAGAGAAGAAGAGCCACATTCCCCAGGGGGCTTGGTGGTCAGAGAGGAGATAGAACTCCTGGCAAGGTCACCTGACGCACTCTCCTTCATCTGCTCTTTTTTGTCTCCCTGCTGCTCAGCTGGACTGCGCATCTCACTGCAGTGTTATGGTGAGGCCTATCCACCTTTCGGACATTCTCTCTCATTATATTTGATTTATTAGCTTCAACTCTAATTATATTGTATTACAGTGTGTTATCTTGCATTCCCATACTGTATTCAGTAAATTAGTTTGTTTCTCCTCAGATCGTTGCCGCTGTTTTTAATTACTCTGGGGTCCCCTGTTTCCCTTTTCTGGAGGCGTGGATTTTGCAAAATCCCTTGGCCCCGCTGGTCACAGAACTGGGCCGGACCAGCCCATAAACCACTGACACGGTGCCTGCAGAGCTGTTGGTTTTGCTGCTTGACCATGTTACCTTATCTCATCAATTACATACCCTAGTAATTACAAATAAATAATCTATTTATTACAAATAAATAATCTACATACAATGTTTCTATTTTCATATCAGGATCCTGGGTAGTTGAATGAATCAGAACAGTGCTGCTGCTAATTTTTCCTACACCAGTGCATATGCAGTAACTCTACTCCTCATTGAGTGTCTAGCCTATTTTGATATGCTTGGTCTCCATGAGACTATATGACAGATGTGCAGAGCATAGCAACAATTCTGCATTTATTTTTTTTTAGAACTGACAGATCTACAGTTTTTACCCAAATGGGAGACAGATCAAACTGCTGGTGAAATAATCAGGGTTTTGTTTTTGATTTCTGTGAAATAATAGTAGAGCTTTGACATAGCTTTGTCTTGAGTTTTACTTATTCTATTACGGGGAATTTTAAGAAATATCTCTGTTCCAGAAGTCATAGAATGACTGGTACAGATTGTCACAGATGGGTCAGTGCTCCAATCTAGGCTTCTTTGCATCTAGAAAACACGACGGTAAAAGAACTGCAGATATTGCCATGAACAGAATGTTGTGTTGTATTAGAGAGCCATTCCTCAGTTTTACGCAGAATTTCTTTAGCTTCCTTCATTGTTCAATATTTGTTTTATGATCATCAGGAAGGTTATTGTAGAAGCCAAGTAATGTTTCTCATGGGAATGTAGTCAGTACCATAACCCGCTAATAAACGTGAATTAGAGTATAGCTTGTTTTAACCTCTCACTGGAAAGCATGAAAAAAGAAAAAGCCCAGAGAATATATCTCTTGAAATAAACTTTAATTGCTGTAAAAAGGACTGTAAAAGGAGAAATAATATGTAATTGAAAGAGCTTATGAATAACTTTTATTTGTGCTGGTAACATAAAATATATGTCAAGCAGTGGAAAGAAAAAATTATAACAGAAAGATTTCCTGCTTCAAGCTAATTAATTGACAGTGTAGAACTTAGACTGAATAACACTTAAAAGCATGATAAAAAGAGAGTTTGGGTACAGTAATGGAGAGCAGTGATAGTAGAAAGATTATAGATATCTCAGTAATTAGTGTAATTTTAAGTCTTTTCTCATTATTAATAATAAACACACAATACATCATATATTTCATTTTGAGAGAAAGAAAGTTTCATGTTCATGGCTGTGAAGAATGAATTTGAACCTTTCTATTTAATGCTTATAAAAGGCAAAAGAAAAATTTGTGTGTTGGGGCAAGACAGAGTTCAGTCTTGCATGGCTCAAATTAAGTTAGCAGTATTTGGCTTTGTATACTCTGTGCAATGCTAAGGCAATAGGCAAAATGGAATGTTTAGTCTTGTATTGTCTTCTAAGAAAAGAGAAAGACCGAATTGCTCCTCTTTCTGTTGATGCCATTGCTCGAGAAGCATTCTCAAATCAGTAAGATAGAAATGTTATACTTCTGAGTAATCCCATTTTCTTTTAGTGAATCCATTCCATTATGAGATGAAAAGACTTCTGTGTGTTACTTTCACCTTAACAGGCTGTTGTACGTTATGTTTTTTGTTTCTGCAGCGCACTTCCACTTCCACTTCCATCCACACTTCACCCACAAGAAAACTCATGCACACATGCACACAGAATTTTTTTCCTTTATGAGAAGTCTATAAGTCTGGTGGACCAAAATAGTACAAAATTCTTACATTAAAAAAAAAAAGTCATTAGAAAATAATATGCATGGTGTGCTTGTATATAATTTAGGATTGGTTGTTTCGTAAAACTGAATTTTTGACTCCGCAATACAAGGTATGCAGAAACAATGTCCCACAGTCCTTCATGTAGGCTTCAAAAAGCTTTTCATCCCATTGTCTATGGTTAAGGAAACATAACTCCTGATAGAGCTGTTGCTCCAACACTGGTTCAGTGAAAGTAGCTGTCAGTGGTGCCTATCCGTAAGGTCAATCCCTGTTAGTAAAACTCTCGCTGTATTTATGAGAGGGGGTTTTTATGAGAGTTGTTGATCTTTATTCGTTTTATTCTCACAAAACAGTCTCCATGCTACAAAGCAATCTTCCACAAGACTATAGAAATTTAAGGTATTTTAACTGCAAGTCTCCTTTTTATTGAAGGCATACACAAAACACTGTGTTCATATTTGCCTCTTGTCTCATATAATTTACCTGATTATTTGCTGTTAGAGGGGGCGTATTATGAATACTCATTCCACAGGGCAAGCGAAAAGAGTCTCTTGTAAGTTCAGTAGTGCCACTGGGAATATATTTGACCCCACACCTCCAGTCCTGACATTGTTTAACCATATCCCACAACTAGTGAATTTCAATTATTTGTTCAGAAGAGCCATTCATAATTGCCTGGTGTAAGCCTGCCTTTAGGATGCAAAGCAGAAAACAATGAAAATGCTACACAGACAAATTAGAACAGCAGCACTTAAATGTATAAATTAACTGGGCCTCTTTTCACAGCTTTCTCTTTCTATTCTGAGAGGCCCCAGTCTGGTGACATCAAAGACAGGATTATGTGAAAAGATAAAAACTTGATCTAATATCCATGTTTGAAGTCAGGAAAGTCCTCTTCTCTCGAAGCCAAAGTAACCCTCCTTATAGCACAATGAGCAAGGGTCCAGGTGCAGGGGGGGAAGGTTTTGGCAAGGCGCTGGGGATATCTCAGACGCCAAGGAGTTGCACATTTAGCCATAATCTTCCCAAATGTGCTGAAGGATTGTATGTAGACTTTGGAAGCCCTGCCCTGCCAATTAATATGTTAAATCTTTCTTTTAAGTGTAGAATGTTATTACTCATGTGGCTGGATTGGCTTTTAATGAGAGTTTAACCTGTTTCACCTACTTAGAGGGAAATCTACATAATGACATGTGTGGAAGGAAGAATGGAATACACTGTCATCTAAGAGTATACTACAATCACAGCTTATTAGCTTCCACATACACAATACTTCCAATACACTTACTGCAATGTGGGACAAAATGATGGATTTACATTTGTTTCTCTCAGTGAGGAAGTCTTCCTCCATTCAAATATTATCTCATACGAAACAGTCTGCTCTGAGTCTCTAAAAATTGTCTGCAAAATGCAGATGCAGATGTACTGAAGATGTACAGCCTCATGCAAGAAGACTCTTATTTTAATATACACACCTCAGAATACATGCCCTTAGTGATTCCTTCTCTTAAAAGAGTGAAACATCCATTGGGGCCTAGACATTCCCCAGCAAGTCAAAAGAAGTGCTTCTATTCAACTTACAATGTATGTCAGTTTCTAGAAGATTTTATAAACATCAAGTACTAGTGAGAATGTTTGCCATTTGTAATGTCTATGATTCTGTTCCATCTATAATTCTAATATACGATTTTCTTTTTCCTGGATTTTCAGCCTGTGATTCATTTTCGCTGGCAGAAAAGTTAGAGAGATATCAGTGTATCAAATCACAACTATAGACCATCAAATGGAACAATGCTTGTAAAAAAAGAAGGAATTAAAATGCCACAATCTGATATTCCTCTCAGTCTCAATTCTTGTCTTGAACAAATTGCAATAATTTTATCATGCTTAATTCTACTCCAGAGGTGAGAGAAAATTTCTCAGCAGATTATTTGCAATGACTTTGAAAAAATATATGTATTAAAAATATTACTACTGCTTATGTACCTTTAAATTATATGCTTCCATAAAAAAAAGAAAAACAAAACAAAACAAAACATTTTTTTAACAGAAATATTGGGGAAAAATATTGTTCCCTTATTCTGGATTATGACTACAAATTGAATGGCCTTTAAGATCGTTTATTCTTTCTCCTACTGAGTCCCAGTCATTAATTACATCCTGCCTTTTCTCTATTGTAAAAGGTTTAGAATTGGATATTCTGTTGAATGGAAAGCTTTAATAGTGCAAGCTTCATGGAAGAATCATCAGGACCATCTTTGGTAAATTAGTTTGTGGCAGACAGGGCTGTTTTGAGTGCTTCTTCTTGATGTACAACACAAAAATCAGTGCTTGTCTTATAGGCAGGTAGGATATTAATTAGATTTTACTGGATTCTTAAATATGTATTTTATAATGGTCTTACTGCTGACACGGAGTGTTTATGACAAGCTGACCTTACAGATGTTTTTTTTCTTTTTTCCAGTCTAGCTTTCAGGCAGCAGAGTGATGCTAAAATGATTGGAAAACTACAAAGAGAAGTTTTCATTACTTGTTAGTGGTGGGGAGGCCCTCATAGAAGATTTTCAAGATGTTAAAGGGGGAGCAACTTTAATCCTGCAAGAGGCCCTCGAGGCTTCTTTTGGCATTTGCAGCTCTGGGTGGTCCAGCTGAATCCTTTGCGGTCATTAGGGTCCCCCTAAGCATTTTGATGACAATGCAATTTGTGAAAATTCTTGGAATGAGGGCCTGCTGGAGTATTTAACAAGCTCTCAGCATCCTCTATGGACTCTGTGCTGCTTTCATGCTCCCATCATGCTGTATTTTGACTGTATTTTGTGCACTGAAATCTTCCCTACCAGATACCAGAGCAGGAAAGGTTTGCTAAGCAATTTTATAATAAATGAGATTTGGCTGTTGGACAGCCCAGAAGAACTGGATAGTGCCAGTGCTAGAGTTGAAATCAGTTGCCTGATTGGTTTGGTGAAAAGCAACAAAAAGATGACATCATCCCTTTATCCACGAGACAAGACGCAGACATCTGCCAGCGTCAGGACCTCCAGGCACAATATTACAGTTCTTCCAGGGAGCTGGAGCTTCATGGCCCTTGGAAATGGATAATGCTAATTGGAAACCACAAAGTTCACAGAAGTGAGGAAAACTGATTACCAGGCTTATATTAGTTTAAATAAATAAATAAATAAATAAATAAATAAATAAATAAATAAATGAATAAATAAAGGAAATATTTGGGTCATACGAGGCTCAAAGAAAAATAGGAAATTTGCATTCAGACCGTCTGAGGCAGTGCTGGGCCCAAACCTTATTTTCAGAAGAGTACAAATGGATTTTCTTACTGTTCTCCAAGTACAGTTGCCAGAAACACCACAGAGTTTTATCAGTGCCATGATTCATTCCACAATCCTTCAGTTGTTCTCATCTGCACATTCCTGGGATTTAAAAGAAAGTTAACAAAATGACACACTCTTCCTACAAAAGAGAAGAGGAGCTTGCTAGAAAGCTTTCAACCAATACATGTGAGATTTAAATACAGACTCTAACGCTGCTACCAGAAACCTATGCAAAGTTAGGTTTCCTTTATTTCTGCTCACCTTTAAAATAAAACTATAGTGCCTCTTCTCTTGTATTTATCTCTGTCCAACATTTGGCATTAAAAAAAATGATCTGATTTCTTTAGTGAGTAGACTGAAAAAATACACTTCATATCTTCCTTATAAGTTCACAAGAAGTGAAAATGAAGGTGTGTTTTATTTTGACTTCTCCCTTTGCTATGACAGTGACTTTCTCTGAGGAGATTCAGTACTGTTTTCATCATTTGGCCTGGTGGTCTTGAAAGTGAAGTGTTTCTATGAGCACCACATCAGTACTGAAAAGTTTGGGAACCCTTAAAGAACTCTCTGAATGTCCTTGCTGTACTGAGTAAAAGTAATAGAATCCTTGCCTTTCGTTATATCCACCAGAAAGGTTTGAATAGAAACTGTGTCAATCCACTTTTCCTTCCAGCTTTTCTGTGTCTACTGAGGGAATTATCACCTGGATATCAACATCCCGGTTATTTATTCAATAACGATTTAAAATCAAAGAAATTTTAATTGTAAAAACATCTTCATCTGCAGCAATAATTAGTTCTTTCAGTCATCTTCAATGTGCCCTTGTTAATTTATATTGAGTAAAAGTCATTGAATATCCCTTGCATATTTAAGAGTCCAGAGTTTACTTTTGCACAGGTTGTGAATCTTTCTGCTCAATTCTACTTCCTTTTGCATGTCATCGGCAAGTGTTGTATAGAACTTTCAAATCAACCTTCCAAAGTTTTGAGATTGAAGTAAGCATTTCACCAAGCCCTGGCGATCTTGGAAACATTCCCCATAAAATTACATTCTCACACTAAAGTCTCTGTGCAACTTTGAGGATTTTAGATTTTGTGTTGTTCTTTCAACTGACAGAGTTGTTACAAAATTCTAACTGAAGGAAAGGTGAATCTATTTAAAGAAAACCTGTTTACCAGTCTTACAACATTTTTAGTAATACTTATCTATAAGGAAATGTATCTCTTATGCAACTAAGATGTTCTCTTGTGTAGGATGAAATGGATTTGTTTCAGCCTACATAGGTATAGTTTTCTCGATATTAGTTATTTCCATGTTAAGCAATGGAAAGTGTACAAGACAGTTTGTTTTTCTTATCTGGATCCCATGAATATGAATTATTCTATAATGTTAAAAGTTAATACAAAAGGCATACAATGATCCTATGAGATCTCTGGATATTAGATCACCAGGATGAAAAGTTTTCTCATTCAAAAAAAAGTCAATTTGCCTCCAAGAGAAGGTAGTGCAAACTGAGATGAGGCTTTGCAACTGTCCTGTACACCAAAATATCTGTGTTAGAAGGATATGCCTTTACTAAGGAGAAGCCTTTCAATAGTGATCAATCGCTTTCTGTCTTCTGCCATGGATACAAAAAATATCCCCACTCCCCACTTCTAGAAATTACACAAGAACTGATAGTAGGCACTGCATGCTTCTCTGATGGCTGAAAATCACTGTAGTAATGTGGTCCTACTCTTATTTGTGGCCAAAAAAACAGGGAAAGCTCTAGGCAGCATTTTTAACTTTCAGCAAATTGGAAGAACATGATTGAGTTCAGCAGCTTTCTGATTCCTGGCTCATGAGGAATGTGTGTTTGTGATGCTTCCCAGGCATAAGACAGAAAACTAAATCTGTTGACAGAAAGCTAAAATTCCCCGTAAAAATTATTCTCATTATGAAGAAGACATAAATTATTGTCAGCTGAAGACTGTCTTACGCTAAGGCAGTGATCCTTCACAGCAAAAGAGAATTGGTTGCAAAATTTTGCTCAGAATGTAGGAAGAATTCGCTATCAAAGTGGAAGATCATGAATTGTAGGGTAGATACTTTTGAATTTGACACCACAGAGATGAACTTGTGGTCAAAAATGAATAAAATTCTGTGCAGTAAAGAAAAAATTACTATGCAGGGAAAGAAGAAATGGGGATGATAAAAAGAATACCAGAAGTATGATAAAGATAATAGAACCCATAAGACCTTTCATTTTCTTTCTTGGCCTTTGTATTCCTGTACACTCACTGCATTTTCTACTCACCTGTTGCAAAAGACATTCTTCTCAGTGGCTTATATTTGGCAAACCACCTCAAAACTTTATTACAAGACCCAAAATACATGAATTTATGAGTCATGTTACTTGATTTCACACTATTTTGTTCTATAGCCAGACCCTTCTGTGAAGTTCTGGTCCTCCCCTTCTTATAATGAGAATTTAGTAGGCATCCTGCTAACAAACATTTTATGGAAGCTCTGTTCAATATTCAGTTTATCTCACAACATTTATTTTCACTGAAAATCAGTTACCAGAGAAGAGCATTCTGTGATGCCTTGTATTTGGTGAATACAAGTTGCATTTACTCCTCTTTAGATGTATATTTAGGCTTATATAGCAGTCTATTTGGTTTTCTTTCCTTCACAATTCCTTGTCCTTCTAAACAAACTAATTGACTGATATTTTCTTTGTGTTCTCCCTTCATCTCTCTCGGAAGTCTGCATGTGAAATATACTGATGAAACAGAGATGCATGTTCAAAGCACGGAATACTAATTTTACTAAATGTAAAATCTGGAGCAACATTCATTTTGCCTCCCAGTTCAAATGCGATTTTCAACTTAGTAATGCATTTGTTTGTTTGTGTGCAGCGCTGGAGCCGGTGAGTAAATTACAGCTTCTTCAGTTCTTAATTAGTGTATGACAGATAACAGTAAAGATAACAGAGGTTCTGTAAGGACCTCAGTTAATTCAACTTATTTTCTGTTTCGCTGGTGTGATTTGTTTACCTTTATTTTGAAGACGTATTCCTTGTTCTTCTTGGTTATTTTTTGTTTGTTCATTTGTTTGGTTTTGGTCCTTATCTCTTCTGCAAACACTTGAAGAAGAAACTGTGCACTGATTCACTTTCCAGGCCTCATCCTAACAACCTCATCCAAGTCCAAAAAAAACAAAAGTATTCTCTGATAGCCTACCAACAATGTGCCATGTATTTTCTTTCAGGGTCAAGGGTACCAGGAATTATTTTCACAAGAAGTCAATAAAAATCAATTAACTAAACAAAATGTAAGCACTTAACAGTTGCAGATAGATATTTTATTAATCGTAGGAAGTATCACAATAATTTTCAGATTTTCTTGTGGTTTGAATTCATAACAGCAACAGTAAAAAGCCCACAAGAGTTAAGAAAACTTAAATTTCAAGTCTTAGAGAGGGTTGAAACCCAGATCACACACTTTACATAAAACAACAGGTCAATAATGAAACACAAGCGCAGAGTACAATCACATTACTAAATTCTCTCACATTTTTCTCAGCAAACGATCATTTTCCAGTCACAGATCAATGGTGCAAGCAAATATTTTAGTACATAAAAAATACATTTTTCTATTTTCTTCCTGCACTTCTGTCCAGAATTAAACACTGATTGAGCTTTGGATTATTATGATGAAAGAAAGGCCTGATCCACACTGGGAGTTTGCTGTGTGTTGTGTACAGTTAGGAGACTCTTTTTGTTAGTGTGAAGACTGACAGTAGATAAAAATGAAGAACCTTTATCAGTAAAATGACTGTTTGACTAATAATTTATTCACTGCTTAACAGTGGTGTTTGGCCAAAAAGACTACATTTTCTTGACATCAGGAAGCTGTGATTAATGGATAAATGATATCACTTTTTTCTGCTTTTTCAGTTGACTGCTTTCAGCTCAGTCTCTGTATTCTTGGTCCTTGTGGTTGTTCCAAAGGCTGTCAATGTCTACCATGCAATAGTTATCTTTGTGTATAGTATAACAAAAGTACCATGTAGTGCAGACTGACACCTTTCCCCTAGGTGCTTTGCTATGAAAACGTGGTGCTATTCCTCACTGAAAATGAGTGCCTCTCCCAGCGTAGATTAAGCATTCATAAAAGTCCAGAGAGATATTACAGAACTGCAGTACATCGTGGATATAAGATGCATTAAAACCTACATTTTAAAGCTCTGTGAAGCTCAACACTAGGGTCCTCTCATTTATCATGTGCCATAACTTGATCATTTTCTCCTCAAAGCAAACAGCTTTTTATTCACTAGCTCTGCAAGCAGAGAAAGAGATGTAGATTAAAGCAGTACACTGACACGGATGCCTCAGACATGCATAGTGCAGACGTGACCAGTGTTACAGTACCAGGACACAGATATTCAAATCACAGAATCATAGAATATCCCCAGTTGGAAGGGATCCAGAAAGGATCATCACACCCAACTAAATATATATACAACTGTACACCCTTTCCTTCCACTCTGAAGACCCTTAGCCTGCTGAATTCTACTTGTACAGAAGACATACCTTTGACTCTGTCTCCTGACAGCTATCTATCTGCTTTTAGGTGGAGGAAATTACCAAACTCCATAATGCATTCAACTTTACTTAGGACTTAAACAGGAACGTGATATTTTCTGTTATGATCTTCCTCATGACTTTTTAAACTTGTTTTTCTACATCTAGCAACTACTGAGACAATACTTTCTTAGACACTTCAACCACAACATCATAAGAATCCTAATTTCAGGACCTATTTTTATGTACATAAATCCCCGTGCGTATCAGTTTGCATATATCAAGAATGAGTTTCGCCTTCCATTTACCATCCTGCAACTCAGTGTAGAAGTCTTTCTGCAGCTCCAAATTTGCCAGCTCCCCTTTTTTGTTGGTCTGGATGACTTAAGATCATTAAAAATTTCCCTATCTTTTCCACATCTTCTATTTACAACAACTACGAGTTTTTGGGACACCCAACACCAATTCACATGGTACTTCACTGTAAAAACTTGCCACTTTTTCCAATCTTTACTTTCCCATCCTCAGTCGCCATGTATTTTCCCCAGTGGCTGTTGGACTCCGCCTTTGTGGAAAAGATCTTGCATCTTACCTGGCATTTCACTGAGGTTACATTTATTCTTAAGTGATGGCACGACTCCTCTCCATCTGTCATCCTATATTTGATTGGCACTGGTAGGCGGAGGTGAACCTTTTTGTACTGAAGAGGTCTTGAACTTCCTTTAGAAGGCTTGAGAAGTGCTCTAATAATTTGGCCTTCTTGTGTGGGCAGCAACAGTGACCATGTTGTACCAGAGAAAAAGGAGGACCATGGATTAATAACATATATTCAGGGTAGAGCTTTAGGCAGTTAAGATTTGGTATTTAGCATATAAAAGTCTAAAATTATACCTAGTTCATCTAACTAAAGCTGTTTAATCTTACTGTGTGTTCAGAAAACTTGAATGTTTCCAGGATGTCCAGAAGCAAAGGTGGAAGATTACTTTTCAAAACTGAGATTCTTATGAATTTTGAGCACTTAAAGGAATGAGTGTATCTTAAAACAGCCAAAAGGAAAAGCAAGATCCTGCAAACATCAGCAGACTTCCCAGATCAATTTCTGGCACAAAGGACTTCAGGACTCAATCAACAGAGCCTAGAATTCCTCAAATAATATTGGTAGTTACATTGCAGCAGGTGTCACTGAGCTCAGAATTCACTGACCAAAGAGTCTGCAATATAGAAGGCCATAAAACACTTCCATTCTAGAAGTCTTACTGCCTTTGTGTGGCTGTTCTTGACATGTGTGCCTTATGGACTGATAATATAGTGCCTTGTTAGGTATACCATATAGGAACAGTCTCTCATAAGTAGAAATACTCTTCATTATGTTAGCTAGCCACAATGAGTCAGAAATATGGGGAGGAGGATTAATTTCTTTTCTTAGGCCACTATTCTTCTAACAATTTCTCAGCTACCTTTGGCAGTCTAATGGCACCAGGACTAAGCTTGCTTGTCTTTCCTGCATCTGCTTCTTCGGATTACAGCCAACTCGTCTGCTCCCACCCAGGCTCGGATGCCTTTTCTGTACAGAGCACAGAGGTGCTTTACTCTGAAGGCAAGTCGTTTCTGCATGTATTGTGATAGCAGACAGGCAGAAGTCTGTGGGTCTGTTTTCTTGTCAAGTAATAATCTTACCCTACTCCAGTTGTGTGACTGTTTTGTTTTGTTTTGTTTTTGTCTGGAGGAAAGAGAGCTGTTTTATTTTCCTAGACTCCATACCGTCATCTGTTTTTGAGCAGCACTGGCATCGGTTTTGTTTGCATTTTAGGAACACCGGTCGTCGATATTCAATGTCATAACAATACGAAGTCTGCGCTTGGAGTCTTAAAAGCAAGAGATAATGTATAGACTATTTAGACTCACCTCCCGCTTGCCATCTGCTGCCGCCTGCACGAGAAGCCCATTCGGACGGGCAGCGTGGCTCGGCGCATCGCCCCGCGCAGCGGCCCCCGTCACCCCCCGCCTGCCGCCCGCCGCCCGCCGCCGGACCCCGCTCTCCCCAGTGTGCCCCGCTGGGTCCTGCTGCCCGCCAGCCGCTTCCCAGATCATTCTCCTGCAGCTAAATAAAGTTTTCCCCTATCCAACTTAGCACATTGCCCAGAATCTTCCCGGCTCTCTAGAAGCACCTCGTTTGTTCCTAGGGGGATCGCTGAGACCCGCGCTCCGGTTTTCCCATCTCTCTCGCCCCTGACACCTTTCTCAGGGGAAATCTTCCTTCCTAGAGGTGCTTCGGAGCGCCGAGGGCGGTGGGACATACCTAAGCGTACCGAGCCATGCGAAATTAGTGCAATTCGTGATTTATTTGGGAGACTGCTTTCTTTATAAGCAACGACTTTTTAGCAGCAGAAATACCGTCTCAGTTTTTCTTGCCTAAAATGGAAGACAGCGGGGTAAAGAAAACGTGGAACACTTTGTATATATATATATTTTTTCCTTCATAATTTCTTTTGCTCGGTTTATCTGGCTGCAAAACTTCTGCGGCAATTGCCCTGACAATCCAACTTCCGAAAAGCAGTACCGACCTGTGACTCGTTAACAACATTAACGCGCAGCACTGCCTCGATAAACCGCAGCTGCATCACCAGTGGTGCTTTCCAGCTCCGGGGGTGATTCTGAACGGCCCCCACCGGCACCCTGCGATCTCCGCGGAACATCCGGAGCCAGCACTGAGCGCAGGGCTCTCCGGGATACACGTCTGCTTTTCCCAATGAGTTCCTGAGCTGGGGACCGGGAAGGATGAGCCCAACGCGGGGGAGGGAAGCCACACAAGGGCTGCAGCGCGTGAGGCGGGGACGTCCTGGGCAGCGACTGAGACCCGAGCCCGGAGAAAGCCGCGGGCTCTGAGGGGGTTCCATCTATTCGCTTCCGTATCTATCGCCGAAGGAACGTTTGGGTCGTCTAATCTGTCTGGGGCGAAAGGAACGTGCGCTGCAAGCGCACGTCCCTCACCCGGCGTAAAAGGCAAACACTGCGGTGAATAGCACCAGCAGAAGCAAATGGATAGGTTGTGTTTAATGAGCACTGGGGTACAGCAGGGAGGGCAGCAGTCGCTACCAAAGTAGCCAGCACTCATCAGCCGCTCTCCGGATTCCGACTCCCCTGCTCGGCACGGACCTCGCTTCTGTCTGAAGATTGTTTTCACTAAAGTGCTTTTCCCGAAGAATTTTTCATTATTTTATTTTTCTCATTATTTCTTTTCCCACCCAACAGGTTTTAGCGTTCACGCTCACGTGGAGGAAACGCCAAGCGACACACACAGAACAGTGGTGTCCGTGAGCGGCGAGGGTTGATGAGACAAGCACACGCGAACTGTGAATGGCGGGGCTGGTTTCATTCTAAGGAAGATCGGGTAAGGCCAGGGAGGTCGCACTGCTGTCCCTCCCCGGGAACGACCCTCACTGAGATGGAGTGTGGAAGAACACACTGAGATGAGGGGAAGAACGAGCAGCCGATAGCTAAAGGGGCCCTCCGACGTCAGCGCCGTTGTCATTTAAATCCCCACTAATTAATCGAGCAGCTCAGAGCTCACTCGTCAAACGGAGAGCACTTCGCTCCCCGCGGCCCAGCGGCGATACCCGCGTGTCGGCCGCCTCCCTCGGAACGGGACCCCCACGCCGCGGAGCGGGCGCTGCTGGAGGCAGAGCTGGGGACGGAGCGGGGAAGGACAGAGCGCAGGGGCGGCTTCGCCCGCCCGCTGCTCCCGTCCCGCTATCCGGCAGACCCCGAGTCCGTAGGGGAAACTCCGACAGGAGCCCCGGCCGTCCCGAATCCTTCCTGCACGGCCCGACCCTGACTTTCCGCATCACCTCCCCGTCACTAAAGATATGCAACGACGATAAAAGCTCTTACCTGCGACCTGGCTCATATAAAGTCTGATTGCACACAACACAAACACAGACACCGCAGGGCGAGGGGCACTGGGCCCCGCGTGTTCCCCGCGTTTCCGTCCCGGGAGCCGCCGTGCCCCCGGCCCCGGCCCTTAGGAGTGAACCAGTACGGAGTGCAGAGAGCCCTTGGCCTCGGGGGCGGCGCCCGCCGCCTGCTCCAGGAGCGCGGCGGAGGCCGGGGATGCGGCGGGGCAGAGCTGCGAGGCGGCGACCGTCAGCGTGGGCAGGGCGGGAGCCGGCTTGATGGGCACTGGCACGGCGGGCATGGTCTGCGCCGGCGGATGGCAGAGCGCCTTCATGGGCACCCCGAAGGGTCCGTAGTCGGGGGACACGGGCACGCCGGACACGGGGTCCATCACCCCGACGTGGGGCCACACGGAGCCGACCACACCGCTGGGCACCGGGTAGCCCAGGTGGTGCATCACCGAGGCCAGCGGCAGCCCGCCGGCCTGCAACACGCCCTTGTAATCTCTGCCGATGATGTTCTCGATGGCGAAGGGATGCTTGAAGCCCGAGGGCTGGCTGCTGCCGTAGGGCGAGAACTGCGGCAGCCTCCCCACGGCGGCGGCGGCGGCGGCGGCGGCGGCGGCCACGGCCGCGTCGGGGCCCGCCAGCCCCGGCACCTTGCCCGGGGGCGGCGGCGGAGGCGGCGGGTGCGGATGGAAGTAGTGAGCCATGTGCGGGCCCCCGGGCGCCGGCGGCTTCCCGGGACCTCCGCTCGCAGCGCCGCCCGCTCCGCCGCCGCCGCCGCCGCCGCCGGGCAGGTGGTGCTCGGGCCGCAGGACCTTGAAGCGCTTGCGGCGGCGGAGGAAGCTGCCGTTCTCGAACATGTCCCCGCAGTCGGGGTGCAGCGCCCAGAAGCTGCCCTTGCCCGGCTGGTCGGGACGGCGCGGGATCTTGATGAAACAGTCGTTGAAGGAGAGGTTGTGGCGGAGCGAGTTCTGCCAGCGCTGCGTGTGCTCCCGGTAGTAGGGGAAGCGCTCCATGATGAACTTGTAGATGTCGCTCAGGGGCAGCATCTTCTCGGCCGAGTGCTGGATGGCCATGGCCGTCAGCGAGATGTAGGAGTAGGGCGGCTTCTGGTCGCTGTACGAGCTCTTCCCCGGCCTGGGCATCGCCGCCCCGCAGCCGTTCTTTCCCGGCCGCTGGCCCCGGTGCCGCACGGCGGGATGGGGACACTGCGTCCGGCGCTGCCCTGTCCCGCCGCCGCCTCTACATCGTGGGAGTCGCCCGCACGGACCGCGCGCGACCGCGGCTGCTCCGCGAGATCAGCGCTCAGCTCCCTCGGGCGGCCTCGCCCCGTTCCCGGACCGCTGGGCCGTGGGGGCGCGGGTGTGGGGCTTTTCCTGGCCCTTGCGGGTGTCCCCCTTCTGCTCCGGGAGGCCGCCGGCTCGCTCGGGCGTCACCGCTGCCCTCTCGCACTCTCCGCTGGAGTCGTTGCCCCGCACGCACCGAGGACTAGGGGATACGAAATGACCCCGGGACTCTGCAGAGACGGGAGGAAGGAACTCGGAACGCCCCTCTCACCGCTCAGTCCGGCGTCCCCAGAAAAAGTTTGCGGCAGAGGCGAGCGCTGACGGCGGCGGGAGGGAGGCGAGCGGGGCGGCCGCGGCCGCGGCTGTGTCGGGGCTGCGCGCGGAGCGCGGTTTTGTAATGCTGCCCGAGCCGGGAGACCCCCGCGGCTCCTGCTCTCTCTCTATCACATGACAGCGGCTCAGGGACTTGGCGTCTGGCGGAACGGGAGCGGGAAAAGGCTCCCCGGTCCCCTCTCACACTTCCTCAGCGGGGCGCAGGGGGGCGAGGAAACGCCACGCGAGGGCGAGATCCGCTTTCACAACACGGGGCTGGGAGGGGCGGCTAGAGCCGGGGGCTCCCCTCCTCTGCCCCCCGCAGCCCTTTTTCACCAACTAACGCTCCGCACGGCCTCAGCTGCCCCCCTGGGCGACTCCGCAGCGCCGGGAAGGGGGAGAGGTGGAGGCCTCCCCCCGCCGCGGCGCATCCGAGGGGCGGGCGCTAAGGTGGCCTTTGGAACCACGGAAGCGGGGACCTTTCGTGGTAATTTTTGGGCATTCTGTTCACTGAATTTAAGAGGCTATGGGAAGCCCAGCACAAACGGAGAGAAGCGCGCAGAAAACCCACGCGCTGCTCTCCAAATCGTTAATATCGGTTACCGGTGCCGACGCTTGCGGCCCGCGGGGAGCAGCGCCTGGGGCGGGCCGCTGCGTGCACTCCGTGCGGGCTGTCCGTTGAGAAGAAATCAGTGACCGGTGCGACAGTTCACACGCATCCTCCGGACCGAGCTGCAGCGGACAGCGAGAAATAGGGAAACGTGCTCTCCTCGCTGCCTCTAGAACTGGGAGGAACCCTGCCCAGCACAGGCAGCTGTCAAAGCCCAGTTAGGGGGATGCTATAGGAGGTGTCGGCGTTAGCATGATTTCTCAGGCTTTTTTTTGAGGGGGGTCCAATAAATTAAAAAGCCGAAGGAGCCCTGCGATGCGAGCCCCGCGTCCCTCTCGGCATCGACCCATGAGGGCAGGCCCGGCAGGGCACAGTCGGTGGCCGACCGGCTCTGGGGCAGCAGAGGGATCCGGCCGTGGCATCCTGCGGGCAGGCGCCGTGGGTGGGAACGGCAATTGGGAGCGGAAACGAAACTAAAAAATGTCTAAAAGATGTCTATCTAGAATGTCTGACAGGGGGTTGAAGAGAAAAACTAATCTAAATCCCTTCCCTAAGTACGCTGTACTCAATATTGTTACCCCTGACCGACGGCAGTCGAAGGAAAAGCACGACCAAAGGGGAAGGAGGAGAACAAGCAGTCGTGACTGCAGTGTCGGAAAGGCAATTCTCAAGGGGACGTGCGTCCTGTGCAGTAAAAAAGTTCCAGGTTATTTTCTGAAGCATTCGCTTTGCCTCTTGGAAAACCAGGCAACGCTCCCGACGGCTGCAGCGCTTGAGCCCCGCGTCCTGGGGAGCTTCCTCCGAACAGCAAGCACGAAGTCTCCTCGAGTCTCTGTTATCATGGTCCATGCATTTACAAACCATTTCCCTCGCCTTTTACTGATTAACCCCGCTTTACTCGATTGAAAGCCCCGTTCCTGCCCTCCAGTTCTGCCCAGAATCTGAAAGCCACTCCCTGCCTTGCCTCACCTCGCCGGTTCGTAACTCGGCGTTTTCCCACGGATGTAGTGTTCAGCCTGAATCTTTGCGGATTAACCCAACTTCATTTTTTCGTGTTCTCAGACTATATTTTTTCTCTGCAGAACCGACCCAGCCCGCTGAGACCAGAGATGCGCTCTTGGTATTTGTTCTGTTCAGATCCCTTCTCAGATTGCTGCTTTCAGGGGCAGCAGCAGCCTCTCCCGCGGGACGAGGAGCGGAGCCGGCAGAGGAGCAGCCCCTCCGGGCATGTTTCCACCGCAGGCACGGCTCCGGGAACCGCCGTGCTGACACCGGGCTG